>NC_091283.1:805811182-807024182 GCF_032444005.1 Ranitomeya imitator
ACTAAACCTTTCCATGTATATTAAGTACGTTAAACATACACTCTGTGCGTCACTGCAATTAGTTGTGCGGAGATACAAAAAAATAAAGCATTTTTTTCTACTTTCTACAACATTCCTACAACATTTTCTAATTCAATTGCAGAAAAGTAGACTTATTTGTGAGGAACGCTTTTCAAAAAAATACCACTCGGGATTGAACATGTTGGCTAGGAGGAATAATAAATATATCGTAAAATATTAATATTTTCATGACTTTTTATGAACTCATTAGGAATAAGAAAAATGTGCACAATTTGTTCTTGCTGGCAGGTTAGATTTACTCTGCAAGAGGAATAGCTGGTGAAAAATAAAAGCTCCTTTCAATAATAAAAAATCAGCACAAAAGGAAAAAATTTCCGTTCTAAATCTGCATCAGCTACACATCTTTGTTGGAAGTCAGAGGTTCATAAATTAACAAGGATTCCTGTTGTCCTAAAGCTGTTCTTTTAATTATTCATTATTTACTCAGATATTCACTTGTACATGTAATAGCAACGTACAATTAGTCTGACTATGGAATCTGCTGTTTACAAAGAGGGAAATTATAGACATTGGCAATGTGCGTGCTACCAGCTGTTGAACTGAAGCTTGCAACTCTCACAGTATTCTTCCACCAATCACACCTGCTACAAATTTCATGCACTTTGTTACTTATAGAAACTGAAAGAAATCTACAAGTTTACATTGTGAGTAAAAGTTTTTAGTTGTAAATCTCTGTATAGCATAGTGCTAGAGATGAGCGGATCTTTTGAAATTCAAATTATCTGAATTTGTGGAATTTCCCCCCAAAATTTGATCTGCAGCCAATAAATCTGCACAATTTTCAATACTGGAAGACTTGTAATCAGAGGTCGATGATAATGAGGGCAATATTGGCTATCGCCCGGGGCCCGAATCTCCTGGGAGCCCATCGCCAGATTGCCCTCATTATGATGTTTTTTGCGCTGCCATTTTCAGTGCATATATTCCAGCAGGGAGCTTTCCTGGTGCTTGCCTGCCAACGATACAGAATGGCAGCGCAGTTCCAGGGAAGCTCCCGTCGCCTCTGCTGTGACTTCACAGCATGTCATTGCACTAGCATGTATGCTCTGGCC
Organism: Ranitomeya imitator; assembly: GCF_032444005.1. Classification (NCBI taxonomy): domain Eukaryota; kingdom Metazoa; phylum Chordata; class Amphibia; order Anura; family Dendrobatidae; genus Ranitomeya; species Ranitomeya imitator. The sequence goes on from NC_091283.1 coordinate 805,812,316, forward strand.
AAGTAGAAGTGGAGCGTTGGAGCAGAACTTTCTCACGCTCACGGTGTCCTCAGACAGGGAATAGGAGTTCACTGGGAGACACTGAGCATACGCTGCTCAGTGTCTCTGCTAGATAACAAGCTGTATGGTCGCATCATGCAACCATGCAGCCTGCCATCTAGATGTAGCAGAGCGAGACCCGTCGTGGGAAAATAGATTAGCAGCATCTCTGCGGTAAGGGGAGGAATATTGTTCTATTATTTTTAACTTCTTTGCAGATGATAAGGGCATTGATGGAATAGGCGAGGTCGTAAGTATGGTTTATTTAGGATTTATTAAAGGAGTCTGTGTCATTCTTTCAATTAAAGGGCTTTATTCTTTTTGTGTGTGTTTTCAAACAATATGATTATGGGTTTAGTAATGGGGGCGTCTTATTACTAACCTCGGGGCTTGATGTCACCTGAAAATACAAGACTTTTCTGGGGCAGCTGAGAGCTGATGTTTTTAGCCTTGGGGGGACAGTATCCATGGCCCCTTCCTAGGCTATTATTTTCAACCCGCATTTTGTCTGTATAGACTTTACTGGTTATTATTTATAGAGGGGCCCTACATCATTTTTTTTAGGGTCCCCCATTTTAATAGCCAGTAAAGGCTAAATATGCAGTTGTGAGCTGATATTAATAGCCTGGGAAGCTCCATGGGTATTACCCCTTTCCAAGGATTTAAACATCGGTCCCCAGCCATCTGCTTTCCCTCTGCTTGTTATAAAAATTATGCAGGAACCCACGCCATTTTTTTTAGAAAAATAATCTTTTATTAATTAAATTCATGTACAGTAAGCTGCACACACACTGCACTAATTGTAATTGTTACTTACATCTGTATATCTACCTATTCTATTTGTACCATATTTACTTTATGTAATCCATCTATTCTATCCTGTTAGCTCCTGCTGTGATTTTATGCTAAGTAGCTGCTGAATTGCCAGCTTTTCATATATCTATCCATCTATGTAATACAGTATATATACGTACTGTATATATATGTGTGTGTCACTGACAACTACCCTATATACTCGAGTATAAGCCGACCCAAGTGTAAGCCGAGACCCCTAATTTTGCCACAAAAAACTGGGAAAACTTATTGATTCGAATATAAGCCTAGGGTAGGAAATGCAGCAGCTACTGGTAAATTTCAAAAATAAAAATAGATACCAATAAAAGTAAAATTAATTGAGATATCAGTAGGTTAAGTGTTTTGAATATCGATATTGAATCAGGAGCGCCATATAATGCTGCATACAGTTCATCACGGGCCCCATAAGATGCTCCATACAAAATACGCCCCAGATAATGCTCCATAAAGTTCATGATAGGCCCCATAAGATGCGCCATATTAAAATATTCCCCATATAATGCTGCATAAAAGGTTAAAGATGGCCCCATAAGATGTTCCATAGAATATTATGCCCCACATAATGCTGCACAAAGGTTGATGGCCACATAAGATGCTCCATAGAATATTATGCCCCATATAATGCTGTACAAAGGTTAATGGCCCAATAAGATGCTCCATAGAATATTATGCCCCATATGCTGCTCCTTAAAGGTTGATGGCCCCATAAGATGCTCCATAGAATATTATGCCCCGTATAATGCTGCACAAAGGTTGAGGGCCCCAGAAGATGCTCCATAGAATATTATGCCCCATATAATGCTGCACAAAGGTTGATAGCCCCATAAGATGCTCCATAGAATATTATGCCCATATAACCGGTTACAGTCTGGCTTCCCACCACATGACTCAACTGAAACTGCCCAGACGTCACTGCTCTGCTGTCCAGAATCCCAGAGTGCCTATCAGCCATATCCTTCTTCTTCTCCTCTCGCTTCCTCAAACTCAATGTAGACAAATCTGAACTCATCATCCTTCCGCCATCCCATAGATTTTCCTTACCTGACCTATCTATCGCAATCAATGACATCATGCTTTCCCCCGTACCGGAAGTCCGCTGCCTCGGAGTAACCTTTGACTCTGCCCTGTCCTTCAAACCGCACATCCAAGCTCTTTCCACCTCCTGTCGCCTCCAACTCAAAAATATCTCCAAAATCCGTCCTTTCGTCAACCGTCAATCTACTAAAATGCTTGTGCATGCCCTAATCATCTCCCGCCTTGACTACTGCAATATCCTTTTCTGCGGCCTCCCTGCTAACACCCTTGCACCTCTCCAGTCCATCCTTAACTCTGCTGCCCGACTAATTCATCTCTCTCCTCGCTACTCCTCTGCTTCCCCCCTCTGCAAATCTCTTCACTGGCTCCCATTCCCTCAGCGTATCCAGTTCAAATTACTAATACTGACCTACAAAGCCATCCATAACCTATCTCCATATATCTCTGAACTAATCTCCCGATATCTTCCCTCACGTAATCTCCGGTCCTCCCAAGACCTCCTTCTCTCCTCCACACTTATTCGCTCCTCATCCAATCACCTCCAAGACTTCTCCCGAATATCCCCCATCTTCTGGAATTCTCTGCCCCAACACGTCCGACTATCAACCACATTCGGATCCTTCAGACGGAACCTGAAAACCCATCTCTTCAGGAAAGCCTACAGCTTGCACTGACCCCGCTGTCTCCTCATCACTACCGAAGCTACTGCCTCACCAACAGCGGAGCTCCTGCAACCCTCAACCTACTGCCTCCTTCCCCATAATCCTGTAAAATGTAAGCCCGCAAGGGCAGGGTCCTCGCGCCTCTGTATTAGTCTGTCATTGTTAGTTTGTTTACTGTAAGTGATATCTGTAACTTGTATGTAACCCATTCTCATGTATAAATAATAATAATAACTAAAGTGACCAATGACCTACTAACCGCCAAGAGCAAGCGACACTACTCTGTCCTCCTCCTCCTGTACCTGTCTTCTGCCTTCGACACTGTGGACCATTCACTCCTGTTACAGATTCTTGGCATCACAGACGTGGCCCTATCCTGGATCTCATTATATCTAACAGACCCGACATTCAGTGTCTCCCTCTCCCACACCACCTCATCATCTCGCCCCTGTCTGTCAGCGTTCCCCAAGGCTCAGTTCTAGGACCCCTACTCTTCTCCATCTACACCTTTGACCTGGGGCAGCTCATAGGATCCCACGGTTTACAATATCATCTCTACGCTGATGACACGCAGATCTACCTATCTGGACCTGACCTCACATCCTTACTGACCAAAATCCCACAATGTCTGTCTGCTTTTTCATCTTTCTTTTCTTCTCACTTTCTAAAACTGAACATGGACAAAACAGAATTCATAATCTTTCCCCTACCTCACTCTACCCCTCCACCCAACCTATCCATTAATGTCAATGGCTGCTCACTTTCCCCAGTCCCACACGCTCGGTGCCTCAAAGTGATCTTTGACTCTGCCCTCTCTTTCAAGCTACATATCCAAGCCCTCGCCTCCTCCTGCCAATTCCAACTCAAAAACATTTCCTGGATCCATTCATTCCTTGACCATGAAACCACAAAAACACTAGTGCATGCCCTTATCATCTCCCACCTCGACTAATGCAACCTCCTACTCTCTGACCTCCCCTCTAGCACTCTGGCACTATTCCAATCCATCCTAAACTCTGCTGTCCGACTAATGCACCCATTATTTCCCAGCCTCTCCTCTCTGCCAGGCCCTTCATTGGCTTCCTATTGCCCAGAGGCTACAGTTGAAAACACTAACAATGACATACAAAGCCATTCACAACCTGACTCCTCCATACATCTGTGACATGGTCTCCCGATACCTACCTACACGCAACCTTCGATCCTCTCATGATCTCCTTATCTATTCCTCTCTCATCTCTTCCTCCCACAACCGCATCCAAGACTTCTCCCGTGCTTTCCCCATACTCTGGAACTCTTTACCCCAACACATCAGGCTCTCGCCTACCACGGAAACCTTCTAAAGGAACCTGAAGACCCACCTCTTCCGACAAGCCTACAACCTGCAGCAATCCTCTGTCTGCTGAACCGCCGCATGACCAACTCTACCCATTCCTAGTGTATCCTCACCCATCCCTTGTAGACTGTGAGCCCTCGCAGACAGGGTCTTCACCTCCTCCTGTATTTGTGTGTGCCTTGTTTTACTCATGTTTACTGTACTTGTCTATATTTACCCCGTTAACATGTAAAGTGCCATGGAATAAATGTCGCTATAAGAATGTGTAATAATAATAATAATATAATGCTGCACAAAGGTTGATGGCCCCATAAGATGCTCCATAGAATAATATGCCCCATATGCTGCTGCGATTATAAAAAATAAATAAAAATGACATACTCATCTCTCATCACTGGGGGTCTGCTGCCGGTGTCCTGAGCAGGCAGGGACACCGGCGTGCTATGGGGGCCAGGTGTGGGAGTCGCTGCTGGCTCAGGATACCGGCACCTGCGATATTCACCTGTCCCCGTTCCACCACTATGCGCCGCTGTGTCTTCCGGCTCTCTGCAGTAACTGTTCAGGCAGAGGGCGCGCACTAACCACTTAATCGCGCCGTCTGACCTGATCTCACAGCCAGAGGACGCGGAAGACACAGCCCGGTGGTGAAACGGGACAGGTGAATATCGCATGGCTTTCCCTCCCCCATCATACTCACTTGCTCCCGGCGCAGTCTCTACAAGTCCGTGCTTCTTTGATGGTCTCTCTGTCGCCGGCAGCTTGTTCCTGTGTTCAGTGGTCACATGGTACCACTCATTAATTAATGAATATGCGCTCCACGCCTATGGGAGTGGAGTCTCGTACATATTTATTACTTTAATGAGCGGTACCACATGACCGCTGAACACAGGAAGAGCTGCTGGTGCCGGAGACCATCGGAGAAGCAGGGAAGTGCAGATACTGCACCGGGAGCAGGTGAGTATGATGTGACAGCCGCCGCTCCCCCTCCCTCGCTGACCCCTGAGACAATGACTCAAGTACAAGCCGAGATGGGCACTTTTAGCCTAAAAAAATGGGCTGAAAATCTCGGCTTATATGCGAGTATATGCGGTATATATCTATGTATTCTATTTATTCTAACCTATCACTCTGTGATTTTACTGCATGCGGCACATGAATTGCCAGCTTTTCAAAGGACACCGGTGCGTAAAAATCAGACAGCACTCACATGGTCTGAGTGCTGTGCGATTTTTTTCTCGCACCCATAGGCTTGCATTGGCACATCTCGGCTGAGTGTCGGAGACAATCGCAGCACGCTGTGATTTTACATGCACACCAAATACGGCTGAGAAAATAAATGCTGATTTGAGCTGCCCCATAGATTAATACTGGGCCGAGTGCGATGTTTTCTAGCATAGCACTCCACCGTATTCTATGTTAGTGTGACTCCTACCTTACCCAGTCACTCCGGACATGGAAAACCATTTTGATCTACAAACTGTTCTCCACTGGGAATCGCTGATCTGTGATGGCATAGGTACTAACCCCAACTGTGCAAGGTATGATAATCCTCTAGATCAGTGTTTCTCAACTCCGGTCCTCAAGACCCACCAACAGGTCACGTATTCAGGATTTCCTTAGTATCGCGTAGGTGATGGAATGAATGCCTGACCAGGTGATGAAATTATACTAAGGAAATCCTGAAATCCTGACCTGTTGGTGGGTCTTGAGGACTGGAGTTGAGAAACACTGCTCTAGATGTCATAGTGGGACATTATGGAGAAACCTGTGCGGCCACGCTAAACGGGCACATTTTTTTGTAAACCGTGAATCAAAATCTCAATGTGTTTGAATTAGTACGAAATGGTGAATTTTTAGAAATTCAACGCAAATTCGATCTTTCGCAGACCGGTCTGCTCATCTCTACATAGTGCACATATGGCTGCTTAGCCGTGACTATGGTCTCTAAGACTGAATTAATACTGCAAGATCCAATTGTGTTTAAAGCTAAAACATTTTGCAACATTTTCATAAAATCAGTAGATCACTACCTAGTTATCAATCATTTCTAAGATTAATAGAGGACTAGTACACGATAGCGTTACAGGAGCACAGGGTAAAGGAGTAATAGCTAACAAAAAATACCCACTAAAATTTAACTTGCAATATTTTATTTAAAATTGTATATTTATAGAAAAAAGACCCTCATGTTAGAGGTAATAAGATAAACATAATGTTTTTAAGAAGATAAGCAATATACGATTTCCACCAGAGAAAACGGATAACTAATTTATGCCCCAGAGACTATAGCACAAAAGATACTTCTATCTCTCCCTACGTGTCCCTAGACTGATAATCCTACTTAGCCGCAGAGTTTGGTAACCTGTAATGAACGCAAATGGCTCCCCCGCTCACTATCGGCTGACCCTTATAGGTCCTATTAATTACTGGTCTAATACAGAGCAGTTACAATTAAGGCCCTACGGGCCTGCAGATTACAAACCCAAACAGAGTGGAATACTGGATTTAAACCACAAAAATAATCAGTATTCAGAAGAGAAAAAACTGCAGGATGTTCTATTGTATGTTTATCTATAATGCCTGCTATGTATAGTCAAAAGGGGGGGCATAAACAACCCCCACAGTGCACAGCAAAAAAAACCCTTGATTTAGAAAAAGTACTTATCCACATCCCTAGCATTGATTATAGCATTAAAAACAAACAGCATCAGCAAGGCATCTTATCAGATCGGTGCACTTATCTGCATTTATAGCCTCAACATATTTCCCCTCCGTCAGGCTCCAGAAAAGGATGACGTCAGAAATTGACGTCCATGATATGCTATGTCCCGATTTTAGGTCTCCAAGTAATATCCCCCTTCCCATTTAAATATCCCTCCCCAACTATAACCAATTTCCATTAGCAATCATAGAGGAAGAGCAACTTGCTGGATTATATGTCCCCATTGTCTGTGTTGTGCATACTGAGCATGTTGTAGCTTCTTACAGACACTAGAGGTCTGTGAATGTTAAACACTTAAATGCGCAGGTGCCACATTACCCTCAGTTCACACAATCTGATATGATGACATATGTTACGCCACCCGCTACTACTTATTAAATAGGGGTATTCCAGAAGAACAGGCTAGGATTGCGCATGCGCTATTATCCCTATGGGTCATGTCCGATATCCGATAATACAGTGATGTGAACTATGTACTGCTATACATTTAATGATGTGTTCGTATGACCAGCACTGCCGCCTTTCACTAGACCTTAGTGTACAAGTCTCCTCTAAAATGTAAAGTGCTGCAAAAAAATGTTGGCGCTATAGAAATAATAACTATTATAAAGGAGGTCTTCATACAACTTTTGTTCAAGTAGTCATATAGTGGTACATAAGTCCAAAGCCTGCCAAAAATTACAAGTAGGGTCATCCATACACCCTCGAAAGCACCAGCTGTAGTGCCTCATTCAAATATTGTGAACAAAGTGTAGTTGTGGTACTTCTACACTCACAAAAGCTCTGCACACAGTGCAAAGCCTGCCAAAAATTACAAACAGGGTCATCCATATATCCTTGAAGGTGCCAACTGTAGTAACTCATTCAAATAATAAGAAAGGGTCGCTGAGGTACTTCTACACTCATAAAGGCTGTACTCATAGTGAAAAGCCTGCCAAAAATTACTCGGCATCTGTAGTGCATGTGCCGTGCCAGACTGTAGCATCCCTGTCCACAAGCACTTATCCACATGTCAGTCATTAAGTAGATGATCCCAGTAACCATATTGGTAAGGGTGTGAGTGATGTTCCTGGACAAGTGCTGGTGCAGGGCGAGGATGCCACACCAAGAGAAAAAGTGGGGATCGGGCACCGAAGTACCAAATTTGTACACCCGTAGCATGCCAATTTTTGTTTTTATTTCAAACCAATGAAATTTCACGCAAACCAAATTCTACAGTACATATGACAAAAGTCAAATTTTGAACAGCCAAATTTATACACCTCTAGAATGCCAATTCTTGTTTTATTTAAAAAAACACAAAATTTTACACAAAGGATCTAATATATATATATATATATATATATATATATATATATATATATATATATATATATATATATATATATATACTGTATATATATATCACAATAGTCAATTCTTGAACAACCAAATATGTACACTTCTAGCAGGCCAAGTTTCGTCTTTATGTAATTTCGCACAAACCGAGTTCTACAGTATATATGCAATAACAGCAATAAATACCCTGAAATGCAAAAACATGAACATAACTCTAAAAGTTAATATTTGAAAACTTTTGGTTTAAAAAAGAGTATTAGTACAATATACAATTCATTTTGATCTTTATTTGATAATTATTAAAAAGAAAACCATATGGAATATACAAAAGTAATATCAGAAGCTGCAGTGCCATATATTAGTCGCAGGAGACCATATTACTCATTTTGCCCTGTTTAAAATCCTATTATATATCCATTAGACCAGAATACGTAGATATAAGTACAAAACAAAATGCATATAGTATAAAGTGCTGCTTAATAACATGCATGTACCATACAATATAATAATAGTAGGATTTACATGATAGGACACGGTATAGTGGTGGTGCTCCCGCCACCCCAGCGCACGTTTTGTATGGTCACTTCCTCAGAAGGTGTGTGTTGGAGAAGAGGGTCGTTGTTTATATAGTGCAGGCTGGCCAGTAAGGAGGTGGAAAACATTTGGTACACCGAGAATTTGATTGCCGAGGCAATCAGTGAGCTGATAGTGTGTCCGTAGTTGGCGCATGCATGATGTACGCCCGGTGCCATGTGAGTGCTGCTTTGGCTTGTGGTGGATGACTAATTGAATCCAGAATTTTTTTAATGCTTTTTGGACTGTTATATAATACCAAAATGTAAAACAAAGCACTTAATACTCTATAGATGACTAATTGAATCAAGAAAAAATTTTGAACACTTTTCTGGAGTGTTATATGCCACCGAAATGTAAAACAAAGCATGTAATACTCTATGGATGACAATATAGTGATTTTTTCACCCCACTCTAAAAAAGAATGTGGTGACGTGCAGCAGCTATATATTTTGCAACAAACTACAAAGCCCTAAGTCTTGCCTAGACGCTGTATTCTGCCACTCTCCCGATTCCTTTAATGGTTCCTAGTCTAAATGCAGAATGTATCTGATACAAACAGCAAAGCACAAGATTATATATGTATTGTAAGATTGCGCTTACTGCATGTGTTGGGGGACACTCGCTTGGCACAGGATTCAAGCACACGGGCACGTTTTTCACTTAAACACAGTCTATACGGTTTATTATGGCATCATAAACCGGGTCATTCACAGGTCATTACACTTCATGGGACACAATAGGTACCAACCGCTGACATTAAGTTGCAGCTTTATCTTAGACATTTCATATTCAGCTTTATCTCACGGACACTAAACATGCTGGACCTCTCACTTCGTCCAGTTACGATGGGTGTCCGTATGCTGAACAGTTCACCAATGTCCCTAGTCATATAGCGCACATGACATTGGGTCGCGGTCTCTAAATACGCTGAACCTCACTTCGTTCAGTTACCGTGATAGACCGCACAGTTCATAGACTATCACAAGCACCAACAGTCAGTGGTACCTTATGGGAGCTTCTGCTCCACCTGCTGACTCCTCATCAGTCCTCTCTCCTGGGGAAACTGCCTTACAGGGTTCACCAACTGGCCTGGCCGGCACACATCAGTCAGTCGAGAGTCACCAAAGGATGGTAGCTTCCCCATCACAGACCATCCATGTCCACAGTCTTTCAGGTGCTCCAGGAAGACTCCACTCACAGGAGCTTCCAACACAGACCGTCCAGGACCCCAGTTTCACTGTGCGCTATTCAGGATGTCCATCCCACCTGGGACTGTCCAACACACTGGCGTGTGCTCGTCAGGATTCCTACTCCCAGGACAACCAACACAGGTTGTGCTCTTCAGGAAGCCTACCCCCAGGACTTCCAACACAGGATACTCAGTGCGCTATTCAGGATGTCAATGCCACATGGGACCGTCCAACACACAGGCATGGGACCTGTCCAGATGCTATTCGGGACATCTGTCCAACACCACAGGCCACCAGGTCCAAAGCCCCACCACGTGCTCTTCAGGGAGACGACACTCCCAACACATAGGCTCTCCAGGACCTTCCAGCATAGACCATTCAGGTCCACACTTAGCGACCATGTGACCCACACCCTGGTCACATTATGAACTGTAACCACTCCAACAGGTGGGAGTGTGTGTGTGGCTAGTTTGACCCCCTATCTCTCATAACTAGCCCAGTAAGTCTCCCTTCACAACTATACCAAACACTTGTGGGACTACAGGACCCAGAACAACAACATTACATCAGATTTACCACGCAGACTCCCTCTGCGACACATATCGGCCACTTACAATTCTGCCAGTCGCTGTTTCACCACCATTACAACAACAGATATGCCTCCATGCATATCCCGAGGAGCACACACAGTGCCCCCTAGCTGCCACAGAGGTCACTGCATCACAATATATACAGTATATATATTTTTTTATGTTACGATCATGTTTATTATTTGTCTTGCAGAGATTCAGTAACTCACATTGTGGCTGAGAATAATTCTGGGGATGAAGTTTTGGAGTGGCTGAAATCCACAAAACTGACTGAAGCAAATGGTTATCAGATTCTGGATATCTCTTGGTTCACAGAATGCATGGGAGCTGGATACCCCATAAAAATTGAACGCAGACATCAGCTGCAGCAGGTAAAGCTCGTTACGTGTTTTTGGAATCATATTCTTATATATTCTTGGTAGACTTTAGACCATTAACTTGCACCTATAAAAACAGCATTTAACAATAATAACTAATGTGCATTTTTACACCCGCTAAATCAAGCTCCCTTTCCTAGACACTTGGCTATTGGATAGTGAAGCAAACATTTCTTAGACAATATATTTTCTTAAAATTTGTGTAAAAAAATATTCTGGCAGAGCAACAGTACTAAATATGGGACTCGGTGCCCTAAAGTCCTAAAGTCAAAGAATAAACTGCAGAGCCAGGATGTCAATATAAACCCTTGGAATCCCCCTTTAAGCTCTGGTCATGCTATAAACCATGGCCCATTACTCCCAGCACTGGCTGCTCACTTTGTTAATTTAATGGGTTTCTTCCTTAGCTCAACGTTAACCATATTGCTACCAATTTCATTACAAACTCACAACAGAAGTTACAGTTATTTTATCCAATTTTAAACATGAAAATTAAAGTTCAAATATGATGTGAAAGAATTATGACTCGTCCATCAGTCCACACATCCAAGATGTCTTGTCTAGTTTGGAACCTCAGACCCTCCATTTTCTGCCCTACAAAGTTTCTTGTATTATCACAGGAGAAAAAAAGAGTCCAAAAATTGCCAATATATTACAAAAATAACAATATTTATTTAAACAATCAAACACTGGTTTGTACATTAAAAATTCATAATATTACAAAAAAATGAAGTATATGGATTTTATCATCAATGCGACTACATCCATGGATGCAAAGAAAGACCCAAGAATATAGAACGGGACATATAATATCACAGCAAGATGAAGGAATTATGCAAATGACAAGATGTCCATATTACTATAAAGTATTAAGTGCATATGCCTAATTTATAGCGATTTTGCAAATAGTGCATTTATATAAACAGTTAATGAGTTAATTACTATATGCCTCTGTGCACGTAATCCAAAGTAGTATAGGTGAATAAACGGGATAATTACCCATAAGTGTAGAAGTCCCGTCTGGACCCTGGTCACCTTACGGGGGCAAGGATTTTTGATACGTTGAGTGTGACTCCGGCCTTATATGGTGCATGCCAGCTTATAGAAGTTTAAGTTCCCAAGTGAGACTAAGTTAGAAAGTAAAAGCAAAGTTTATAGTAAAATGCGCAAAAATAAAACCAAATTAAATGGTGAAATTTATGTTCTCACTCCACCAGAATGAGTTAATAAACGTTGTCAATAATGGCGATGAGAAAATATATCAAAACCTGCAAAAACAAGTCATCATATAGTTATATAATAGAAAAATAAAAAAATTCTGACTTTCAGAATGCGGCAATAAGAAAAGAAAACAAAAGGTTGGCTCCTTAGGGTATCTGTCATCAGGTGTTTAGCCCCCAATGCAATATTATTATCTTAATATATCCTTACCTTGTAATATCTTCACATCCTGTTCTGTCCAAGTGTGTCCGGATCCCAGAATTACAAGCAGCAGAAGTTCACCGACCTTCATATTGGGACACCGTCGCACCACACACACACACACACACTATATATGCCATAAACACCACACACACACACACACACTTTACGTATGCAGCCTCTTGCACGGTACCACCAGCAGAACACCATCGCGAACATGCCGCCACCAGGGTCAGCCAAATGATTCACCGACCGCCGCCATCTTTGTACAGGAGGAGCGCATGCGCAGTATTACTGTGACGCAGCTATCTTTCTGCACAAAAATGGCGGCTATCTGATTTACTGCCCCTGTGCGAATTCCGTGCAGGCACAGTGAATCATTCGGCTGATCCCGACTCGACGTGTCTACAGGCAGAGGAAACCGGTCACATTAAAAGGGTTTTCACATGAATGAAAGTTCATTTTAAAAATTGTCTGTGTCTGACTGTGCAGATAGATATTTTTGAGAAAGGTCCACACTTGGGACCGAAACATTGCACATGGGCCAATAAACCACTCGTGAATTTTCAGCTGCTTGGTGTGCTGCCTTCATTTTTTGGATTTATTGCAAAGGTTTGGTACATGCCTTGAAGGTGTGTTAGGTGTTGAGTTCCTGCCACTGCACAGGGGGAATCTCAAACCACCTCCGCTGCGGTCTCCCATTCTTCTCCAGCCGCAGTGGAGACGTCGGTCCCAGCATCTGGCGCAGGCCGATACTCTACGCTTGGTTGCTGCTGCTCTTCCAGGCTCAGCTATTGTAGCCAGTACTGGTCAGCGGCGAGCAGACACCTCTGGGACTAAGTCCTGCTTTTCCCCTTCTGAGCATGCCCAAAGGAAGACTTCTTATTGGAGGTCGGGGGTCACACGCTCAAGTCCTGTAGCAACTCCCATTGGTCCTCTAGGAAGGTCCTAGTCTGCTGCAGCTATAAAAGATTCGCATGGCCACGTGGCCATGCACTAGTGTCAGCTTATGTTATGAGTTTTGCTATTTGGTGGTCATGTCTGCTTGTGGTCAGGTTCGGCTGAAATAAGCCCCTAGAATACCGTCACCTCCGGTGAGGAGTTTTGTGTGTTTGAATACAGGGCAGGCGTATAGCAACTAGAATTCCGGCTCCACCGGAGAGGAGTTGTTTGTGTGTTAGCTGACTGCATGACCACTAGTTGCTTTCTGCTCTGTTAGGTAGCTGTGATCCTCTGTGAGGTTAACAGGGCACAGTGTTTCCCTATCTTGGTGACTCTGTGAAGTAACAGAGTTCGCTTATACTGCCATATACTGCCGCCAATTGCTAGTAGCAGGTTCCTCTCCTGCACGGTGGACCCCGGGCTGCGAACACACCTTTAATAACATATATATGTATTTGGTGCTTTCCGCCAGCCCTAACAAGGTGTCTCCACCCTATCATTATATTGTGCTGCTTTTTCTTTTTCATGATAGATAGATAGATAGATAGACATAGATTATAGAATAAAATGTGTTTTTTTGTCCTTATGTGGATACAATGTAAATTAAGGCACCTTTGTCATAAATGTTTCCATGTTAATAAAATGTTACCTTTACCTACTTTGCTTTCATTTTAACACAGGGTGAGGGGTGAGTGCACATAGGAAAGAGGACCTACAGGGGGAGACAGCTCAAACGAGAGAACACATGAGGGAAGAAGACAGGACAGTGGTTGGGAGAGAGCAGACAAGAGGGAGAGCAGATGGGGTACACAGGTCAAAGAAGAGATGACATGAGAGGAGAAGACAGCAGATGGGGGAGAGAGAAAATGCACAGCACAGGGGTGAGAGAGACAGAGCACGGGGGGAGACAGCTCAAATGGGACAGCACCTGAGGGGAGAACACAGCACAGGAAGGAGAGAGGCAGCAGACAAGGGGGATAGCACATGGGGTAGACAGGTCAAAGAGAGCACAGACAGGAGAAGTCAGCACATGGAGAATGAGAGAGTGGATAGGTGGGTGAGCACATGGGGGAGAGATTCTCAATGCTGCAAAGCCTGCCCCCATCGTGACACTACCGCTCTCCCGCTGTCATTGCATCAGGCCTCCTGTTGTGAATTCAGCTTTTGGGCTCCCTCCGGTGGTTGTAGAGGGTAATGCAGTTGTGCCTGGACTGCAGGAGTGAACAGGTGTATCTATTAATTGCAAAACTGACTGGGGTATATAGCTTTGCTGGATCCTTTAGTCAGTGCCAGTTGTCCATTGTTCTTGAAGGATTCACTTCCCTGCTGGTCTCTCCAGTTTGCTGTGTTTTTCTACAAAGATAAGTCCTGTCTTTGTTTTTGCTGTCCACCTGCAGTGGACCTTATAGTTCTGTGCAATTTCATGTTTTTGTCTTGTCCAGCTTTATCTGTGAAGGATTTTTTGCAGCCTAGCTATTTCTCTGGAGATGCAGATATACCCCCCATGTCTTTAGTCAGATGTGGTGATCCGTATTTTCTGCGGTGGATATTTTCTAGTGTTTTTATACTGACCGCATAGTACTCTGTTCTATCCTTTCTTTTTAGCTAGTATGGCCTCCTGTTATGACCTGGTGGTTAGGAGCACCCAGCACGACCTGATAGTTAAACTCATACAGGACGAGCTCTGGGATGTGGGAGCTCTGCTGACCGCAAGCCCTAATCCTATCACACACACTAGAAATAGCCGTGGAGCGCTCCTGACTCGACCTAGGTGCCTCGTCACGGCCTAAGAGCTAGCTAGCCCTTGAGATAGAAAATAAAGCCTACCTTGCCTCAGAGAAATTCCCAAAAGGAAAAGGCAGCCCCCCACATATATTGACTGTGAGTAAAGATGAAAGTCACAAACGCAGAAATGAAACAGGTTTCAGCAAAGGGAGGCCAGACTAACTAAATAGACAGAGGATAGGAAAGGTATCTTTGCGGTCGGCACAAAAAACTACAAAAGACCACGCAGAGTGTGCAAAAAGACCTCCGCACCAACTCACGGTGCGGAGGTGCCACTCTGCATCCGAGAGCTTCCAGCTAGCAAGACAAAATCATGATAACCAGCTGGACAAGAAAAAAATGAACAAATAATAACTATCAGGAACTTAGCTTCTGCAGGAGAAGACAGGTCACCCAAAAGATCCAGGAGCGAACTGAACCAATGCAGGAACATTGACAGCTGGCATGGAGTAACGATCTGAGTGGAGTTAAATAGAGCAGCCAACCAAAGGATAAACCACGTCACCTGTGTAAGGAACCTCAGAAGCAGCAGCTTCACTCACAGCCACCAGAGGGAGCCCATAGACAGAACTCGCCGAAGTACCATTCACGACCACAGGAGGGAGTTCGACAACAGAATTCACAACAGTACCCCTCCCTTGAGGAGGGGTCACCGAACCCTCACCAGAGCCCCCAGGCCGATCAGGATGAGCCAAATGAAAGGCACGAACAAGATCGGCAGCATGAACATCAGAGGCAAAAACCCAGGAATTATCTTCCTGACCATAACTCTTCCACTTAACCAGGTACTGGAGTTTCCATCTCGAAACACGAGAATCCAAAATCTTCTCCACCACATACTCCAACTCCCCCTCAACCAACACCGGGGCAGGAGGATCAACGGAGGAACCATAGGCGCCACGTATCTCCGCAACAACGACCTATGGAACACATTATGGATGGCAAAAGAAGCTGGAATGGCAAAAGAAACGAAATGACACAGGATTAAGAACTTCAGAAATCTTATATGGCCCAATGAAACGAGGCTTAAACTTAGGAGAGGAAACCTTCATAGGAACGTGACGAGATGACAACCAAACGAAATCCCCAACACGAAGTCAGGGACCAACACAGCGCCGGCGGTTAGTGAAGCGTTGCGCCTTCTCCTGGGACAATGTCAAATTGTCCACCACATGAGTCCAAATCTGCTGCAACCTGTCCACCACCGTATCCACACCAGGACAGTCCAAAGGCTCAACCTGCCCTGAAGAGAAACGAGGATGGAAACCAGAATTACATAAAAAAGGAGAAACTAAAGTAGCCAAGCTGGCCCGATTATTAAGGGCGAACTCAGCCAAAGGCAAGAAGGACACCCAATCATCCTGATCAGCAGAAACAAAGCATCTCAGATATGTTTCCAAAGTCTGATTAGTTCGTTCGGTTTGGCCATTAGTCTGAGGATGGAAAGCCGAAGAAAAAGACAAATCAATGCCCATCTTAGTACAAAAGTACCGCCAAAACCTCGAAACAAACTGGGAACCTCTGTCCGAGACGATGTTCTCTGGAATGCCATGCAAACGAACCACATGCTGGAAAAACAATGGCACCAAATCAGAGGAGGAAGGCAATTTAGACAAGGGTACCAAATGGACCATCTTAGAGAAGCGATCACAAACCACCCAAATGACCGACATCCTTTGAGAAACAGGGAGATCAGAAATAAAATCCATGGAAATATGCGTCCAGGGCCTCTTCGGGATCGGCAAGGGCAAAAGCAACCCACTGGCACGAGAACAGCAGGGCTTAGCCCGAGCACAAGTCCCACAGGACTGCACAAAAGAACGCACATCCCGTGACAAAGAAGGCCACCAAAAGGATCTAGCCACCAAATCTCTGGTACCAAAGATTCCAGGATGACCAGCCAAAACCGGACAATGAACCTCAGAGATAACTCTACTAGTCCATCTATCAGGGACAAACAGTTTCTCCGTAGGACAACGGTCAGGTCTATCAGCCTGAAACTTCTGCAGCACACGCCGCAAATCAGGGGAGATGGCAGACAAAATTACCCCTTCTTTAAGAATACCCGCCGGCTCCGGAACACCCGGAGAGTCAGGCACAAAACTCCTTGACAGGGCATCAGCCTTCACATTCTTAGATCCCGGAAGGTATGAAACCACAAAATCAAAACGGGAGAAAAAGAACGACCATCGAGCCTGTCTAGGATTCAACCGTTTGGCAGACTTGAGATAAGTCAAATTCTTGTGATCCGTCAAGACCACCACGCGATGTTTAGCTCCTTCAAGCCAATTCCGCCACTCCTCGAATGCCCACTTCATGGCCAACAACTCTCGATTGCCAACATCATAATTGCGCTCAGCAGGCGAGAATATTCTAGAAAAGAAGGCACAGGGTTTCATTACCGAGCCATCAGAACTTCTTTGCGACAAAACAGACCCTGCTCCAATCTCAGAAGCATCAACCTCAACCTGAATCGGGAGCGAAACATCTGGCTGGCACAACACAGGGGCAGAAGAAAAACAATGCTTCAACTCCTGAAAAGCCTCTACAGCCGCAGAGGACCAATTGACCACATCAGCAGCTTTCTTGGTCAAATCAGTCAACGGTTTAGCAATACTAGAAAAATTAGCGATGAAGCGACGATAAAAATTAGCAAAGCCCAGGAACTTCTGCAAGCTCTTCACAGATGTCGGCTGAGTCCAATCGTAAATGGCCTGAACTTTAACAGGGTCCATCTCGATAGTAGAAGGGGAAAAAATGAAACCCAAAAATGAAACCTTCTGAACTCCAAAGAGACACTTTGACCCCTTCACAAACAAGGAATTTGCACGAAGGACCTGGAACACCATTCTGACTCCCAATCTTCCGAAAAGACCAAAATGTCATCCAAATATACAATCAGGAATCTATCCAGGTACTCTCGGAAGATGTCATGCATAAAGGACTGAAACACAGATGGAGCATTAGAAAGCCCGAATGGCATAACCAGGTACTCAAAATAGCCCTCGGGCGTATTAAATGCTGTTTTCCATTCATCACCCTGTTTAATTCGCACAAGATTATACGCCCCTCGAAGATCTATCTTGGTGAACCAACTAGCCCCCTTAATCCGAGCAAACAAATCAGACAGCAGCGGCAAAGGATACTGAAATTTGACTGTGATCTTATTAAGAATGCGGTAATCAATACAAGGTCTCAAAGAGCCATCCTTCTTGGCCACAATGGTGACAACGACGGACGAATATGACCCTTCTCCAAGGATTCCTTTATATAACTCCGCATAGCGGCGTGCTCTGGCACAGATAAATTAAACAGACGGCCCTTAGGAAACTTACTACCAGGAATCAAATTAATAGCACAATCGCAATCCCTATGAGGAGGTAGGGCACCGGATTTGGGCTCTTCAAATACATCCCGGTAATCTGATAAAAACTCAGGGACTTCAGAAGGAGTGGAAGGCGAAATTGACAACAATGGAACATCACCATGTACCCCCTGACAACCCCAGCCGGACACAGACATAGATTTCCAATCCAACACTGGATTATGGACCTGTAGCCATGGCAACCCCAAAAAAGACCCCATCATGCAAATTATGCAACACCAAAAAGCGAATATCCTCCTGATGTGCAGGAGCCATGCACATGGTCAATTGAGTCCAGTACTGAGGCTTATTCTTGGCCAAAGGCGTAGCATCAATTCCTCTCAATGGAATAGGATACTGCAAGGGTTCCAAGAAAATACCACAGCGCCTGGCAAACTCCAAGTCCATCAAATTCAGGGCAGCGCCTGAATCCACAAATGCCATTACAGAATAGGACGACAGAGAGCAAATCAGAGTAACGGACAATAGAAATTTAGACTGTACCATACCAATGGTGGCAGACCTAGCGAACCGCTTAGTGCGCTTAGGACAATCGGAGATAGCATGAGTGGATTCACCACAGTAAAATCACAGCCCATTCCGACGTCTGTGTTCTTGCCGTTCAGCTCTGGTCAAAGTCCTATCACAATGCATGGGCTCAGGCCTATGCTCAGAGAATACCGCCAGATGGTGCACAGCTTTGCGCTCACGCATGCGCCGATCGATCTGAATGGCCAAGGACATAGACTCATTCAGACCAGCAGGCGTGGGAAATCCCACCATGACATCCTTAAGGGCTTCAGAAAGACCCTTTCTGAAAATTGCCGCCAGGGCACATTCATTCCACTGAGTAAGCACAGACCACTTTCTAAACTTCTGACAGTACACCTCCGCTTCATCCTGACCCTGACACAAAGCCAGCAAGATTTTCTCTGCCTGATCCACTGAATTTGGTTCATCATAAAGCAATCCAAGCGCCAGAAAAAACGCATCAACATCACGCAATGCAGGATCTCCTGGCGCATGGGAAAATGCCCAGTCTTGAGGGTCACCACGCAACAAAAAAATAATGATTTTTACTTGTTGAACGGGGTCACCAGAGGAGCGGGGTTTCAAAGCTAGAAACAGTTCACAATTATTTTTGAAATTCAAGAACCTAGATCTATCCCCAGAAAATAAATCAGGAATAGGAATTCTAGGCTCTAACATAGGATTCTGAACCACAAAATCTTGAATGTTTTGTACCCTTGCAGTGAGATGATCCACACAAGAGGACAGACCTTGAATGTCCATATCTACACCTGTGTCCTGAACCACCCAAAGGTTTAGGGGAAAAGAAAGACGAAACACAGTGCAAAGAAAAAAAAAATGGTCTCAGAAGTTCTCTTATCCCTCTATTGAGATGCATTAATACTTTGGGCCAGCTGTACTGTTATGACCTGGTGGTTAGGAGCACCCGGCACGACCTGATAGTTAAACTCATACAGGACGAGCTCTGGGATGTGGGAGCTCTGCTGACCGCAAGCCCTAATCCTATCACACACACTAGAAATAGCCGTGGAGCGCTCCTGACTCGACCTAGGTGCCTCGTCACAGCCTAAGAGCTAGCTAGCCCTAGAGATAGAAAATAAAGCCTACCTTGCCTCAGAGAAATTCCCCAAAGGAAAAGGCAGCCCCCCACATATATTGACTGTGAGTAAAGATGAAAGTCACAAACGCAGAAATGAAACAGGTTTCAGCAAAGGGAGGCCAGACTAACTAAATAGACAGAGGATAGGAAAGGTATCTTTGCGGTCGGCACAAAAAACTACAAAAGACCACGCAGAGTGTGCAAAAAGACCTCCGCACTGACTCACGGTGCGGAGGTGCCATTCTGCATCCCAGAGCTTCCAGCTAGCAAGACAAAATCATGATAACCAGCTGGACAAGGAAACAATGAACAAATAATAACTATCAGGAACTTAGCTTCTGCAGGAGAAGACAGGTCACCCAAAAGATCCAGGAGCGAACTGAACCAATGCAGGAACATTGACAGCTGGCATGGAGTAACGATCTGAGTGGAGTTAAATAGAGCAGCCAACCAAAGGATAAACCACGTCACCTGTGTAAGGAACCTCAGAAGCAGCAGCTTCACTCACAGCCACCAGAGGGAGCCCATAGACAGAACTCGCCGAAGTACCATTCACGACCACAGGAGGGAGTTCGACAACAGAATTCACAACAGCCTCCTATGCTAAAATCTGATTTCATATCTGCGTATGTTATTTCCCTCTCCTCTCACCGTCAATATTTGTGGGGGGCTATCTATCCTTTGGGGATTTTCTCTGAGGCAAGATAGGTTTCCTGTTTCTGTCTTTAGGGGTAGTTAGATCTTAGGCTGTGCCGAGGGGTCTAGGGAGTGTTAGTTACCCCCCACGGCTACTTCTAGTTGCGCTGCTAGGTTCAGGGTTTGCGGTCAGTACAGGGACCACCTTCTCCAGAGTACGTCTCATGCTGCTCCAAGGCCACCAGATCATAACAGCCTCCATCTAGTAGTAAAATAATGAAATAACTACTGATGATTACTTCTAATCCTTTATATTATATGTTTCTATCTTCATTGGCTTGTAGTCCCTTGGCTTGGTCTCCACTTACAGCTTTCTGGCCTCTCTTCCTCTTTCTCCTCCCAGTGCGGCTTCCTGTCAGTGATTAACAGGTCACTCTTCTCTGTGACCTGAATCCCCGTCTGACATCTTGTGCAGGTTGCATTACATATGCAGTAATATTCTGATGACTTAGTGAGAGCTGGACTATCCATCTATGCATTCGCCACCCCGAATGCCTGCACAAGATCTCAGGTGGGGGAGCAGGTCACAGAGACTGACCTCTCACCCAGGTGCTGTCATTTTCGATGCATTACAAGACAATGGAGACACGACTTATAATACACTTCTCAAAAAAATAAAGGGAACACTTAAACAACAGACTATAACTCCAAGTAAATCAAACTTCTGTGAAATAAAACTGTCCACTTAGGAAGCAACACTGATTGACAATCAATTTCACATGCTGTTGTGCAAATGGAATAGACAACAGATGGAAATTATTGGCAACTATCAAGACACACTCAATAAAGGAGTAGTTCTGCAGTTGGGGAAAACAGACCACATCTCAGTACCAATGCTTTTTGGCTGATGTTTTGGTCACTTTGGAATGTTGGTTGTGCTTTCACCCTCGTGGTAGCATGAGACAATCTCTACAACCCACACATGTGGCTCAGGTAGTGCAGCTCATCCAGGATGGCACATCAATGCGAGCTGTGGCAAGAAGGTTTGCTGTGTCTGTCAGCGTAGTGTCCAGAGGCTGGAGGCGCTACTAGGAGACAGGCCAGTACACCAGGAGACATGGAGTTGGCCGACAACAACCCAGCAGCAGGACCGCTACCTCAGCCTTTGTGCAAGGAGGAAACAGGAGGAGCACTGCCAGAGCCCTGCAAAATGACATCCAGCAGGCCACAAATGTGCACGTGTCTGCACAAACGGTTAGAAACCAACTCCATGAGGATGGTCTGAGTGCCCAACGTCCACAGATGGGGGTTGTGCTCACAGCCCAACACCGTGCAGGATGCTTGGCATTTGCCACAGAACAGGATTGGCAAATTCGCCACTGGCAGCCTGTGCTCCTCACAGATGAAAGCAGGTTCACACTGAGCACATGTGACAGACGTGACATAGTCTGGAGACACCATGGAGAGCGATCTGCTGCCTGCAACATCCTTCAGCATGAACGGTTTGACAGTGGGTCAGTAAAGGTGTGGGGTGGCATTTCTTTGGAGGGCCGCACAGCCCTCCATGTGCTTGCCACAGGTAGCCTGATTGCCATTAGGTACCGAGATGATATCTTCAGACACCTTGTGAAACCATATGCTGGTGCAATTGACACTGAGTTCCTCCTAATGCAGGACAATGCCAGACCTCATGTGTCTGGAGTGTGTCAGCAGTTCCTGCAAGATGAAGGCATTAAATCTATGGACAGGCCCGACCGTTCCCCATACCTGAATCTGATTGAACACATCTGGGACATCATGTCTCGCACCATCCACCAACATCACATTGCACCACAGACTGTCCAGGAGTTGGCGGATGCTTTAGTCCAGGTCTAGGAGGAGATCTCTCAGGAGACCATCTGCCGCCTCATCAGGAACATGCCCAGGCATTGTAGGGAGATCATACAGGCACGTGGAGGCCACACACACTACTGAGCATCATTTCCTTGTCTTGAGGCATTTCCATTGAAGATGGATGAGCCTGTAATTGGATCTTCCACTTTGATTTTGAGTATCATTCCAAATCCAGATCTCCCTTGGTTAATAAATTTGATTTCCATTGATGATTTTTGTGTGATTTTGTTGTCAGCACATTCAACTTTGTACAGAACAAAGTATTCAATGAGAATATTTCATTCATTCAGATCTAGGATGTGTTATTTGAGTGTTCCCTTTATTTTTTTGAGCAGTGTATAAAGGTATGGAAGCAATCATCATTACAGTTACTTTATTAATAGTAAGAGACCTAGCACTCAACTTTAGGTAAGATGCAGCAGGAAAAATTTATTGTGGTAAATACAGGAAAACGGTCAATTGAGACAAGCAGTGGATGCCGTGTCGGAGAGCACTGCAGCTCCAGGAATCTTCCTATTTGCTTTTAGCAGGTTTGCCTACAACAACCACGCTGAACTAATTTTGATATATGATCGTGCAGCGATTATAATTCCCGTTACCGGCTTTTATTTAATAACCTCCTGTAACTGATGAAGGTCACAATTGAACGAAACGTTTTCCTGCATTTACTACAATAAATTTTTCCTGCTGCATCTTACCTAAAGTTGAGTGCTAGGTCTCTTACTATTAATCTATATGGTTTGGGAACCTGTCCTTATCTAGTAGTCCTTCTCTAGTAGTGCTCACGGTTAAATTTTCTACAGTTACTTTATTGTGATGACGTTTACTATGGGGTCTAAAAATCTGCTGATAAGTTCCCTTTAAGTTTAACTGCCCAAATTAAGTGGCATATTGATTCTCATTGACAAATGTGAGAAATGTGAGAGCCTTATTAACATATTATTGCACATTCAGTGGTGGGGAATTTATCGTGAAGGGAATTTTGCAGTCAGTTTTGCTTGTGATTGCATTGTTGTAATTTTTGTGCAATCAGTTTTGCTTGTGACTGCATTGTTGTAGTTTTTCTGCAGTCAGTTTTGCTTGTGACTGCATTGTTGTAATGCTTGTGCAGTCAATTTTGCTTTTGACTGCGTTGTTGTAATTTTTGCTAAACTTATCAAAGTGTGGCATTATTTTTGTTCCAACAAACTTTATTGGGTTTTGATTATTTTTTAACTGGGGAGGGAAGACTGGGGAGGGGATGAAGGGATAAAGGGGAGGGGTGCGAGTGTAGGGAAAAAGAAACCCCTATAGAAATAGGGGAACAGGCCAATCACACAATATTGTAAGAATTTACAAGATAGACGCGATATGAAAATATTGCTTAGTAGAGTGGTGAGTAGGATATATTAGTAGTGAATATTTGAAGACCGCATACTGTGACTATGTGTTGTAGCTGAGAAAACAAAACCTAAAAGAGGTTTAACTAGTAAGTATGGTAACATAGGTAGTATCATAATATACATGTTAATATGGATGACCCTTAAGCTGTCCAGTAGATAAGAATATCGTATGAAGGCCTGTTGTCTCCAGGTCATCTTCAGATGACCCTTGGACCTTGTGGGCAAAATGTTCGGTTTAGACACAGGCTGTGACGTGGACTAAACATAAAGAGATGAAATGTCCCTCAAAGCTCTCAATTTGGTTTGGGTTTGGACGAAGGGTCAGAAGGAGATCCGGGAGGGCCAATACCCGCACAGTTTAAAAAGTCCGCCGCCCCATCCGGGGAAGTGAAGGTACGCCACTTTGCCGCAAAGAAGAATCTTAGATTGGAGAACTGGTGCCATATGTATTGTAATCCAGCCTGTTGCAGTCTATAGGTGACGTGTTGGAACGATTTTCGTTTTTGTAGAGTTTCCTTTCATAGATCCCTGTAGAAGGTTAAGTGACCGTATGGGGAAGAAAGGAATCTTGATTCTCTTGCGATGTTAAGCAATGAGTCTCTCAGCCAGTTAGGATAAAATGAGACAATAACGTCTGCGGCTAAGTTTGACGGAAGAGATGGTGGTCTGGGTATCCTGTATGCTTTAACAATTAAGTTTTCCCCTTTCATATGGGGGAGCAAATAAGATAACATAGATGAAACATAGGCTTCCAGTTGAGATCTTCCAACTGATTCCGGGATTCCTCTGACTTTTAAGTTGTTCTTTCTTTTAAAGTTTTCAAAATCTGTTAAGTTGTTTTTAAATGAGATTATATCCCTCTTTAGGTTGATCAGAGGATCCGGTCGTAAAGGCTCGCTCCCTGTGTCATTAGAGGACGTCAGCTTATGATGTTCACTGGAGGCGTCATACTTTTTCGGGGTGTTTGGAGGTTTGACAGATGACACTTTTAGGCCAGAGGTTGGAACAGTGTTGCTTTGTGAAAAAATGTCTTTAAATAGTTTTTTGAGGATTTTCTCAGAAATTTTAGTTCCCGCTATTTCCATAGATGATAGTAGAGCCTTGCATAGTTTGACCGTGAATTTCCCTGAGGGGTAACCGTCAGAAGCTGAGATATTGTCTATCAAGGAATGGCTAGGGATCTCGTAGCAGGCCTGTTCCTGCTCCATGTCACTGATATCTGAGGAATTTGACGTGACATCTGAGCCACTCAGCTCCTCAATTTCGCTAAAACCCTCTGAGTATCCGTCCGAGTCTGATAAACCCTCGTTGTCGAAGTCGTCAGAGGAACCATTATAGTTGTGATCAGAGGAAGTTGAGGAGTCTGTATAGTTGTCTGAGTGCGCATATTTCTCCGCCGATGGTGACATAGGAGGGTCAGGCGTTGAGTAAAAGTCGTCCGTCTTAGACTGGTCTTTGGATATCCCTCTATTAATGGACTCAAGTTTCTCCTTAAGCTGTGAAGTGAATGTATCAATGAAAGTCTGGGGCATCATTGCAGTGAGTTTTGTTATTTTTCCAAGTGAAGGGGATGTATTTCCACGTACGATGGAACTGCTTTTTGAGGGTATACTTTCATTAGTGTTGTATATCTGGATTCCCAGTTCCAGTGATAATACTTCTTCCTCATTGTGGCTCAGCATTGGGGGAGATAGGGGGTTAATCCTGTGGCTATACCCCTGCTGTTTGTGTGATTCCTCCTCATTCCTAAGGATACTGTCCCCGTCTGATTTCTTTTGTGTGTTGTAATTTATATTGACCATATTTATTGTCCTCCTCCTGCTCAGGAGAGGAGCACAGTTCCATGAGTGCTCTCCCTCCTGCGTGAGAACCCTGCTGTTGTGGTATGTTTTTACTGTCCTCCGACGCCATTCTCAGCGTCTGGTGCCGCTGGTCCCCTTCATTTCCGGGTATGAACTCCGGTGCTTCATACCTGAGGCAGCCTCGGAGCGTCGGGGAGATTACTCCGCGTCTGGGCTGCTGTGCTGCCGGTGAGTACTCCATCTGTCCCCTCAGCGTCGCTGATGTTAGCGGTGCCGGGGGAATCTCTCGGCGTTCCTCTCCTCCCCGCCCGTCACCGCCGGTTTGACAGGCGCGGGGATTCTCGTCGCCGGTGCCGCTGTTCTGGCTATGGTATCCTTCCGCCGCGTCGCTGCATAGCGAATCTCCGCGGTCGCGTTGTCTCTCACCTGTTCCTCCGCAGTCTGTGCTGAGGGTGACTGTCTTATCACAAAAATCTTTGAAAACTGTGACCCACCTTTTATAATTTTGTCTAAAAACTCAAAAAAGAACAAAATATGCCAACATTCCTGCCCAAAACATGTGATAATCTTCCCCAAAGTGAGTTATATTCCTTTTCTGATCATTTTTCAATTTTATTTTTTTGTGGGAAATGTTCTTCCAAGTTGCTTTTTTTCATTCCTCTCTCCCATTTGATATCCTCTTCTACATTCACTACTTTAGAAGAACCTTTGTGATCTACTGTATCAGTGGATTATTTAGAAACAAAAAGGTATTTTTTTTTAAAGCCGGTAAAGAAAAAACAACACACCAGATGGAGCCATCGCTCTCAGGCTTAGAACAATTGCAAGCCCGGATATGTGTTTTATTTCGCAGCAACAACAAGCTGCGTGCCACACTTGTCTTAGACCTGCTGAAGAGAAATTAATAAATACTTTAATGTAATTGATAATCACAATTTACATTAATATGTGAATGAACATTTGTTAAATACTCTGATGATCATCCAGAAAACAAGCACAGATTTTTTTCTGGGTTTTTTACTTTGACCAATGGCCCCACTACCTTCGTCTGGGTTTGGTGTCTTTTACTTTGAACTTGTCTGTTCTTTTCTGGAGTTTGCAAACTTTCAATACACAGAGGATGACTATGCCAGATACATTGTGTTGAATCATATGCAATGCAAATTAAGAGTGGATCTTGATTTCCCTACAACAGCCGGTCTTATTAATATGGTAATAAGGTCAGTAGTTTCATGCAGGCTTGGCACATGCCTGAAGAAAGTTTCAAACAACTTTTTTTTCTATCAGTTTGGCTTCAACCTCTTTTACATTATGTATTTGCAAAATGTTATGTAAATTTAGTATGTCATATAGTCAGTAGGGACAAATCCTATCCTATCTCATGATTTACAATGTATCATAAATTATTCCAGAGAGCTCAATGTGGAAGAGAGGAAACTTTTCCAGAGTGGAGGTCTTCTAAGGCCTCTTTCACAAATCATTTTTTTGCCATCAGTCACAATCCGTCTTTTTTTTTAGAAAAAAACAGATCCAGCAAATGTTGTGTGGCGGATTGTGACGGATGGGCTACCGTTTCATCCGTCATTTGACGGATCCGTCTTAAAGTCTTTGTCCGTCGGCCGGACACAACCGGACATAGTAATGTTTTTTGAGTAAGGTCTCTTTCACACTTCCGTCATTTAGGGGCTGTCGCAATGCGTCGTTCTGTGCAAAAAATGCATCCTGCAAAGTTACCCGCTGTTAGGACTGGCGGAACGCACCAAGTATAAGGTGTAATGGTATTAGGTGCGTTTGCCGTCCGAGGTCCACCGTGCAGGTGAAAACCCTGCTGGTAGTAGAGACGGACTATATGGC
Source organism: Ranitomeya imitator (assembly GCF_032444005.1). Classification (NCBI taxonomy): domain Eukaryota; kingdom Metazoa; phylum Chordata; class Amphibia; order Anura; family Dendrobatidae; genus Ranitomeya; species Ranitomeya imitator. Next base: position 805,839,746 of record NC_091283.1, read on the forward strand.
GGTACTATAAGAATACACACATGGGTTAACCTCACCCTGCGTGAAGGAAGCGACCCTGTTGCGTCACAGGACCGCGGTACCGCACATAGAGCGCAAGCAAGAAGTCAGCGAACACAACCCCAAGACTCAGGATTGAAGTCCGATTAGACCACTTGCTGGCACAACACCACAACTGGGTGTATAAGGTAACTATAATAAATAATATAAAGGCACAAGAGTGCGTGCAGTGCCGCACTGACGGACGCCACTAACCACCCAGACTTGGGTCAGGAAAGTGCAGAGCAAGCGCACGGCGCCGTACTGGCGGACACAGCAACTGGTAGCTGTAATGTGTGTTACGTGCTGTTGGATAAGTCGGGCGCTAGATAGCAAACATACACCTTCCACGAACAGTCATCCAGTAGGGAGGGTTATTTAAAGAGCGACTTTCACACACAACACACACATATTTACAAGACAATACTAGTGCATGGCCGTGCGGCCATGCGAGGCTTAAATAGCTGCAGCATGTTAAGGACCTTCCAAAGAAGGACCAATGGAGTGCTGCAGCACCTGAGCATGTGACCCTGGATCTCCACTGAGAGATCTCGCCCTGGGCATGCTCAGAGTGCAAAGCAGAATTTAGTCCTAGCAGCTACAAGGACCTTAGCTGCAGTATCTGATCATGTGACCCTCGATCTCCACTGAGAGATCTTACTCTGGGCATGCTCAGAATGTAAAAAGCAGGACTTAGCCCCAGAAACGTCCGCTCGCCGCTGCCCAGCACTGACTTCAATGGGAGAAGCAGGAAACGCAGCAGTAACTCTAAGCACAGAGTCAGACTGAGCAAGACACTGGGATCGACGTCTCTGCTGAGCAAGATCCACTGCGGCAGGAGAAGAATGGGAGACCGCAGCGGAGATGGCCCGAGATTCCCCCTGTGCAGAGGCAGGAACTCGACCCCTAACACCCGCAGGAAGCGTTTTTTGCACATAGACTTGTGTTACCGACGCATCCTGATGTATGGACACACGTTCCATACGTCGTGCATTGGATCCGTCGGTATTTGGCGGACCGTCGTAGCGAAAAAACGTTCAAGGGAACGTTTTTTCATACGTCGGGTCCTGCAATTCCTACGGTGCATGCATGGCCGGAACTCCCCCCCTTCCTCCCTAAGACTTTAGAATGGGCAGCGGATGCATTGGAAAACTGCATCCGCTGCCCACGTTGTGCCGAATTTTAACAACGTTCGTCGGTATGTTGCACCGACGCTTAGCGATGGCCGCGTACCGACGGAAATGTGAAAGAAGCCTAAGTCAAAAAGTTGGACAGCGACGGATCCTGCGCCGTCCGTCGTTGGCTATACTGGAAGCCTATGGGCGCAGGATCCATCACTGACCGTCAGAAGACGGAATCCAGCAACTGATTCTGTTTTTTGAAACTGAGCATACCTGGAAGAATTTCTATTCATTTAATGTAACCCATTTTTCCTTTCCGGGGATCTCTCTCTCTCTCCCTTTAAATTCTGGAAGCTGCTGCTTCGACGAATCGGTCAAAAAACCAGATCCAGTGCATCAGTTTTTTACAATCTGCACAGGATCTGTCTTTAACGGATTGTGACTGATTCTAAAAAAGCTGATGTGTGAAAGAAGCCTAAGAAGGCTGCTGTACAGCTAACACAACCAAACATTTCCAGTGAGGCTGGAAGCTTAGAGCTTTCTGAATCTTTGGAAATTCCATTTTTTCCCCAACAAACTTATTTTGTGGCAAATTGATTGTCTTTTAATCGAAAGTATTCCAAAGCCTTTAATTGACCAGAAAAGACGTTTATGAACTCTGAGGTCTCCTTGGACTGTATCCAACCCCTTTCAAGCATTTTTACACAAGCAGCATGCTTTGTAACACAATGCACTGATGGAGTTTTTATGTGTTTTAATATTAACCCCTTCCCGACCTGTGACGCCACGTAGGCATCATGAAAGTCGGTGTCAACCCGACCTGTGATGCCTATGTGGCGTCATGGAGGGATCGCGTCCCTGCAGATCGAGTGAAAGGGTTAACTCCAATTTCACCCTATCTGCAGGGACAGGGGTAGTGGTACTTTAGCCCGGGGGGGTGGCTTTGCCCCCACGTGGCTACGATCGCTCTGATTGGCTGTTGAAAGTGCAACAGCCAATCAGAGCAATTAGTAATATTTAGCCTATGAAATTTGGTGAAATATTACAATCCAGCCATGGCCAATGCTGCAATATCATCGGCCATGGCTGAAGACGGCGATCTGACCCCCCACCGAATGACAGCGACGATCTGCCGCCGCTGTCAGTCTTTCCTCCCCTCCGTTTTGTGCTCCGCTGCCCTCTGCTGCTTTCCTTTCCCCCCTCTCCGCTCCGGTGCCCCCCCGCTGTCCGATCCCACCCCCCATACCACTGGAGTCCCAGGGATCCTCCCGGTGTCCGTCCGGCATCTTCGGTGGGCGCCGCCATCTTCCAAAATGGCAGGCGCATGCGCAGTGCGCCCGCCAAATCTGCCGGCTGGCAGATTCATCACAGGTACATTTTGATCACTGTGATATAACCTATCACAGTGATCAAAATAAAAAAAATAGTAAATAAAGCCCCCCCTTATCACTCCCATAGGTAGGGAAAATAATGAAATAAATAAAATATATTTATTTTTGTTTTTCCACTAGGGTTAGTGTTAGAACTAGGGTTAGGGTTAGGGTTAGAACTAGGGTTAGGGTTAGAACTAGGGTTAATGCTAGGGTTAGGGCTAGGGTTAGGGTTACGGCTAGGGTTGCAATTAGGGTTAGAATTAGGCTATGTGCACACGGTGCAGGTTTGGCTGCAGATCCGCAGCGGATTGGCCGCTGCTGATTCGTGGCAGTTTTCCATCACGTTTACAGTACCATGTAAACCTATGGAAAACCAAATCCACTATGCCCATGGTGCGGAAAATACAGTGCGGAAACGCTGCGTTGTATTTTCTACAACATGTCAATTCTTTGTGCAGATTCCGCAATGTTTTACACCTGTTCCTCAATAGGAATCCGCAGGTGAAATCTGCACAAAAAACACTGGAAATCCACAATAAATCCGCAAGTAAAATGCAGTGCGTTTTACCTGCGGATTTTTCAAAAACAGTTCGTAAAAATTCGCACACAAATCCGCAACGTGGGCACATAGCCTTAGGGTAAGGGCTGGAACTAGAGTTAGGGTTGGAATTAGGGTTAGGGTTGGAATTAGGGTTAAGATTAGGGTTAGGGTGTGTTGAGGTTAGGGTTAGGCTTGTGGTTCGGGTAGGGATTAGGGTTGGTTGTGTGTTGGGGTTAGGGTTGGGATTAGGGTTAGGGTTGGGATTAGGGTTATGGGTGTGTTGGGGTTAGGGTTGTGGTTAGGGGTGTGTTAGGGTTAGGATTGTGATTACGGTTATGGTTAGAGTCGGGATTAGGGTTAGGGGTGTGTTGGGGTTAGTGTTGGTGTTAGAATTGAGGGGTTTCCATTGTTTAGGCACATCAGGGGGTCTCCAGTCACGACATGGCGCCACCATTGATTCCAGCCAATCTTGCATTCAAAAAGTCAAATGGTGCTCCCTCCCTTCCAAGCCCCGACGTGTGCCCAAACAGTGGTTTACCCAAACATAATGGGCATAAGGGTACTCAGGAAAAATTGTACAACAATTTTGGGGGTCTAATTTCTCTTGTTACCCTTGGAAAAATAAAAAAATGGGAGCTAAGAAATTATTTTTATGGGGAAAATTTTTATTTTTATTTTCACGGCTCTGCGTTATAAAATTCTGCGAAGCACTTGGGGGTTCAAAGTGCTCACCACAAATCTAGATAAGTTCCTTGGGGGGTCTAGTTTCCAAAATGGGGTCATTTGTGGTGGGTTTCTACTGTTTAGGTACATCAGGGGCTCTGCATATGGAACATTACGCCCGCAGACCATTCCATCAAAGTCTGCATTTCAAAACGTCACTACTTCCTTTCCAAGCCCCGACGTGTGCCCAAACAGTGGTTTACCCCCACATATTGGGCATCAGCATACTCAGGACAAACTGGACAACAACTATTGGGGTTCAGTTTCTCGTGTTACCCTTGTGAAAATAAAAAATTGTGGGCTAAAAAATTATTTTTGAGGAAAGAAAAATTATTTTTTATTTTCACGGCTCTGCGCTATAAACTTCTGTGAAGCACTTGGGGGTTCAAAGTGTTCACCACTCATCTAGATGAGTTCCTTAGGGGCTCTAGTTTCCAAAATGGGGTCAATTGTGGGGGGTTTCTACTGTTTAGGCACATCAGGGGCTCAGCAAACTTAACATGATGCCCGCAGACCATTCCTTCAAAGTTTGCATTCCAAAACATCACTACTTCCCTTCTGAGCTCTGCCATGCACCCAAATAGTGGTTTACCCCCACATATGGGGTATGAGCGTACTCAGGACAAACTGGACAACAACTTTTGGGGTCCAATTCTCCTGTTACCCTTGTGAAAATAAAAAATTGTGGGCTAAAAAATAATTTTTGAGGATAGAAAAATGATTTTTTTATTTTCATGGCTCTGCGTTATAAACTTCTGTGAAGAACTTGGGGGTTCAAAGTACTCATCACACATCTAGATGAGTTCCTTGGGTGGTCTAGTTTCCAAAATGGTGTCACTTGTGGGGGAGTTCAAATGTTTAGGCACACAGGGGCTTTTCAAACTCGACATGGTGACCGCTAACGATTGAAGCTAATTTTTCATTCAAAAAGTCAAATGGCGCTCCTTCCCTTCCAAGCCTTGCCGTGTGCCCAAACAGTGGTTTACCACCACATGTAAGGTATCTTTGTACTCAGGAGAAATTGCCCAACACATTTTAAGATCCATTTTATCCTGTAGCCCATGAGAAAATGAAAAAATTGAGGCTAAAGGAATTTTTGTGGAAAAAAGGACTTTTTCATATTTATGGTTCAATTTGTGAAGCACCTGGGGGTTGAAAGTGCTCACTATGCATCTAGATAAGTTCCTTGGGGGGTTTAGTTTCCAAAATGGGGTCACTTGTGGGGGAGCTCCAATGTTTAGGCACACAGGGGCTCTCCAAACACGACATGGTGTCCGCTAACAATTGGAGCTAATTCAAAAAGTCAAACGGAGCTCCTTCCCTTCCGAGCCTTGCCGTGTGCCCAAACAATGGTTTACCCCCACATATGAGGTATCGATGTAGTCAGGAGAAATTGCCCAACAAATTTTAGGATCCATTTTGTCCTGTTACCAATGTGAAAACAAAAAAATTGAGGCTAAAAGAATTTTTTTGTGAAAAAAAGTACTTTTTCATTTTTAAGGATCAATTTGTGAAGCACCTGGGGGTTGAAAGTTCTGTAGGATATAATTAGTCACCGCTGTGCTGCTCTTACAGACACTCCAACAAATACAGTTTTGAATTCCAACGCAAATGAAAGAGGCCATCTTTCACCACGTGAGAACAGTTAATGTGCCCACAAATTCTTTTGGCCATGAGCAGCACCTTGATCAAGTGGGTATATTTGTTAAAAAATTGCACGATTAAAGTGCTGCTGTCCTCCATGGTGGAGTGGACCTTGCATCACAACATTTCTAGGGAGTGGGCACAGTCTTTGCCAAATGAGTACAAAGCAGGGATGGCTTTATTCAAAGAATTATGGCGATTAGGTATCCCCTATCGAGACTGAGCATGCGTCATCATTTCTTAAAAGGCAGTAGAATCCATGTGGTGAACTTGGACATGTGGAAGTTGAGTTTCCACACAAACAGACGACTTAATAAATATTGATGTTTCCTGGCCAATTTGTGAGGCAGTTATAAGTTACATGTTTTTTTTCCCTTCCATCAATTTTGGGGTTCTGCTTCTGCATTAATTAAAACAAACTGTGCAATTGAAATGCAGCATGTCAGCAACATTAGGCAATCATTGCCAGCTCTCCTATCTATCCATTTCAGTTGAATCTCTGTATAATTATTTTTTCACATATTAATCTGCTTCCCTCTTGTGCTGTCACACGCACTATAGTTATAATTTGTTCAGTGTTTTATTGCCTTCTCTCCCTATCTTTGTGGCTATCTTTATGGCTAAAATGTGAAATGTGACATCCTTTCAATATCCAGATTCACCAAAAATTGGCTGCTGCATTTCTTGCCTCTGCTTTTATACAGGCTATGATAGGGCCTCCTATTTGACTGTACTATATCATATGATATGATAACTGCAAAGTGTTGTGGGTAAGCTAATCTTGCTGTCATGTGAGCTTTCTCTGGCTGATGCAATCATTTGCAATGTATAAAATGGAGTCAGCTATTTTAGGCAATTTTGTGCAAATCAAATCAGATTGCAAATTGTTTTAAAATTTGTCAGGTTTGGCAGATTCCTAAAAATTGAACACAAATTTGATTTGCATCAAATTGATTCACTCATTTCTTCCCAATTCCCATTCCATACAGGGGGTATCCTTCATTGTCTGGTTCTTTAATCAGTCGCTAATATTGAAGATCCTAAGTTTCTGGGCAAGTTCTGTGAATAACTGTCTAATGGATTTTTCTATCATAACATTGGGAATACAGATGAATTCTGAGATTTATAATTCTCCTCCACATTTTTGTTGCATATAATCAAATGTATTATTAATTATAGCAAACTTCATACAGTATGTGTCTGTAGTATAATGAATACGCCCTTTACTAGCCCTACAGCAAGACATAAATCTCTCATTGCTTTTCCCATCCTGTAATTATAATAAAATGACTCAGGTCATTCTGTCTCCATCTATGCAACATAGTTTGATACATAAAGGAGCAGGGAACTAAAGTTAGTGGCAACATTTTAGCGCTGAAATTTAAAAAATGCCGTAGTAGTGATTCAAACATCAATCGCTGGTAAATGTCATTATTCAGTTTGGACACAGTAAGTGTAAGTGGTTGTCTGGAACGTTAACATCTTTAGGTTGAGTCATCATATAATCAGTGTGGGTGCAACACCGGTGTCGGATGGAATAGTGGCCGTGGCCAAGTACTGCACATCCACCCCCTATTGATTTGAATAGATGGCAGATGTGCAGTACCAGGCCACAGCCACCATACAGTCGATGGAGTTGCGCTGTGCAGCTCTGCAACTTAGCAGTTTCGGCAAAATCAAAACCAGTAGCAGCTGATTGGCAGGGGTGTCTGGTGTCACAACCTCAATGATCAGACATTGATGACCTAGCCTAAGGAAAGGCCATTAATGTTAAAGTCCCAAACAACCCCTTAATGTTTTGAACCGCTGGTCATTTTCCTTTTCTCTTTTGTACAGTATGTATGGACTGAGTTACTTTCCTGCATACAGGACATGATAATCTGAGAACAATTACTTATATCCGTCTATTCTCTAAGTTGCATAGTGATCTTTCTATGCCACTGTGTTCTGAGCCCATAACCTGTTGCCGATTTTCAGCCAGCAGAATTAATAGTATTCAGACATTGTGGGATAATTAACTGTCTTACTTTAGGCAATCAGAATCTTTTGTCTTCTTTAACACAATATTACACAACATTACAGGAAGAACAAGAGACAACAAGAAAGGACATATAACACAGTCCAGAACATTGCACCATCTGCTGTCTGCTAAAGATAGTCCCTCTACAGCATAAGCCTGCAGTTGTTGTATTATTATTTTAATAATTTTCTAATATGGTTTAATTAAAAAAATTCCTACCTTTCCCTCTCTAATCTGTTTTGATGATGCTTTGTTTGGGAATCCCCAGAGATACTCAAACAGAATGTCAACAGAGACTAAGACAAAGCACCAAAAGGCAGTTTTTGTGGTCCAAAAAAGGTGAATAAAATTTAATTTATTTATTATTGTATACAAAACAGGTAAAGAGGCATAGCGGGAAAGGTCACACAGCAAAGCAGCACATATGAGCAAACAAAGGCGGTTAACGGCACAGAAAGTTAGTCTTGGAAATAGGTATCAAAGTAGATCCCCCAATGTAATCATACAACTCCAGCATGGTCAATACACATTACAGCCTACAATAGGCTAACAAGAGACCATGTGCGCTAGCACAGCAGTGAGGAAAAGATAACACCAAAGGGGGAATGATAGTGAGCATACCGTCAGTGCCCACTCCAGACTCTGCGCCGTCCACAGCCCACCCCGATGTGTGTTTCGGAAAGATTCCTTCCTCAGGGGCGTCAACAGAGGACAGAGTTGACGGTCACTGCTACAGCCTCTGTCAGCACCCTAAAACAAAGGGTCATCAGTGATGTCCGTTTCAGGGGCTAGTCCCTGCTCTGCTAAACATGTTGCTTGTATGCTCAGTACGAGCTTCCTTCTTACTGTTCAATATTTTTCTTAGTGCGCAGTGACAGTGCTCTCCCTTGGAGGCACTGGTGAGAAGAGAGCGTATTGCAAAGTGATTACCCAGTGATGAAAGTGTATTGAGCGAGACCGGAAACAGTCTAGTTGGATTGTGGCCTGGAGTATGCCCATCACATACTTGCAGTGTTCGTGGTTAGAGATGAGCGAATTTGATCGGGTCCCTGTTATTCAGCAAGCTACAGCACTTACTGAATAAGATGCAGAGGGAACCCAGCTACCTGGAGCACACCGGCTGATCAGCTGTTCGCCTCCGCAGCTGCATGTGTCGCAGCTGTGTCACAGTCACAACAAATGCACACTATAGCTTGCCGAATAAGCAGGGACCCGATCAAATTTGCTCATCTCTAATCGTGATGTGAGGATTCCTAAATTTGTAGTCACATAGAGTGACTGCAGACTTGTAGTTTTAGACGGGACAACCCCATTAAGAATCCCAGTGGCATTTCTACCATACCAAGGTCAGTTATAACACATACAAGCATCAAAGAAAATAAAAGGAGGGGGTCATATTATTCTTCAACCTTCTTAAAAGTCACATCTTTTATTACTTTCCTAATTATTTTCTTACTGCTACATCAAGCATATCAAAGTTTGATTATCTCAATATTGAATAACACAAGTCTGCGGCTAAAATGCTGTTTGATTATTTTCATATAGTTTCCATATATTTTGGTGTTTTGATAATGAAAAAAATCCATAAAAAAATCCTAAACATAAGGATTTTCAATAAACATATAGGTTCTTCTGCAAACTTTGGTGTGAATCATCGGCAGGCAGCTTATTTTCTTTCCCCGATAACATCAATTGGAACTGCGTGATTGGCTGTTGGCAGTTAGGTGGTTCATGACATAATGAAAGGTCCTTATGCTTTTAAGAAACTTGCATTGGAATTTCATTCATCAACCGTGTTTCCCCAAATTAGCGTTATGGCTTTGCAGAAGTGTATTAATTTGCCTGATCGTTTCTGTTTCATTTGTGGTGAATATATAGTGTTGAATCAACAGCTGAATATTACAGACTTTGTAAAAAAAGTATACTTTGCATACTTCGGACTAAAACATGGAGATGAAAATAAAGCTTGGCGCCTCATAAAGTGTAAAAACGGTGTTGTGAGAACCTCCAAAAGTGGTTCAAGCGTAAGAAAAAAGCTTTCCGTTATGGGATTCCTATGGTGAGAGCAACTGTTACTTTTGTTCATGCAATGTGAAACGGTATTATTCCAAATGGAAGCATTGCATTTCATACCCAAATCTTCACTCAGCAATTTGTCCCAACCCCCATGGCACAGATATACCAGTACCCAAGGCCCCTGCTATCTTGGAAGAGATACTTAGCCCTAATGAAGGTGGAATGATACCTGTACCAGGTGATGAATCAAGTTCTAACTTTGAAGATGATACAAGACCACATTTTTTTTCCCAGGAGGAGATGAAGAGACTTGAATCTTCCCAAAGATGCCGGTGAGTTACTGGGATCAAGGATCAAAAGCAGGAATTTAATGTTAACAGGAGTGCTTTTTTCATAGTTCAGACATTGTGAAAAGGAGTTTGTTCTTTACTTTGCCCAGGAAGACAAGTTGGTTTATTGCATCGATGTCGAAGGTTTGATGGATCAATTCAAAATCCAATGATTCAGCGCAATGGTGTCTTTTCATAGCTTCTTCAAAAAGAAGTCTCAAAGCAGTTTTACTACACAATGGCGGTTTTTACGCTTCCATCCCTGTAGGTCATTCCGTACACATGAAGGAAAGCTGTGAGAACTTGGAATTGGTTCTTCATAAACTTAAATATGAAGACCACGGTGGGCAAGTGTGTGGGGATTTGAAGGTCTTGTGCATGCTGCTTGGACAACAAGCTGGGTGTGCCGAATACCATTGTTTTCTGTGTCTGTGGGACAGTCGAGACCAACAAAAAAAATCGCTGGACCAAGAAGAGTTGGCAGCCGAGGGTGCTCACAGTTGGTGAAAAAAAGTCCTCTGAGAAACTTTGGTACCTCTCTATAAAGATGGTGTATCACTTCTCCACATTAAATTGGGCTTGATGATGCATTTCATAAAATCACTTCCAAGAGATCGGAAATGCTTCAAATACTTGATCACCAAGTTTTCAAGCCTCTCTGAGACAAATTTGAAGGAAAGTGTGTTCGTCGGACCAGACATTAGAAGGCTTATAGCTGATACGTCATGATACCATGACGGATTCTCAAAAAGAAGGGTGGATTGCATTTATAAAGGTGAAACTTTTAGGCGATAAAGATCCTGACGGCAAAAAGATCGTCGGACGAATGCTGAAAGCATTTCAAGCTTTAGGTTGCCTGATGAGTTTGAAAGTGCATTTCCTCCATTCCCACCTTGACTAGCTTCCTGAAAATTTGTGAGCAGTGAGTGAAGAGCAAGGTGATCGATTCCACCAGAACATTAAAGAGATGGAAAGAAGATACCAGGGAAAATCGAGCATAACAATGATGGCAGACTACTGTTGGATGCTTCAGAGAGACATTCCAGATGCTTCTCACAAGCATAAATGTACCATGAAGAGCCTCACAGGGGAAAAAAAATTTTTTTTTAGTGAGTGTTAGTGAGTAGGGATGGGCGAACCCGAACTGTAAAGTATGGAACCGTACCTAGTGTTCGGTCACACGGTCCCGAACACGGGTTTCCATGGGAAATCCGTGTTACAGTTCGGGTCCAGTTCGGACTGTAAGAAAACCCCAATAATAAACATTAGAATTATACCTACCTGTCCAGTGATGCATCCACCCGTCCCGCTGTCCCCAGGCCGCATCTGCAGCCACTCAATACCTTCTGCCGGTATTCACTGCACTCAGCAGTCACCGCACGAACACTGCCAGAAAAAGCGGTAGACTGCTGAGTGCAGTGAATACTGCCGGCAGTTAATGAGCGGCCCAGGAAGCAGATGCGGCTGGAAGACAGCGGGACGGTAGGACGCGTCACTAGACAGGTAAGTATAACTCTAATGTTTATTATTAATTTTCTACTTTTTTTACTGCCCCCTGTCCCATCCCATATAGTCTGAGTTCGGGGTTCGGACGCAAGTTCGTGTCATGTCTGGCCCCGAATTCGAACTTTACAAAGAACATCGGGATGTTCACCCATCACTATTAGTGAGCTCATTTCAGTTCAAAAATGAAAATAAAAAAATAATTTTATAAGTCTATTTTCATTTATTTTGTGGCATTGCCTTTTTTGACATAGTTACCTACAGTGTCAGGAAACATGATGTCCTATTACAGAACAGAGGTGATTTTTAGAATCAGTGCACCCAAAAACATAAAGATTACTTGGAATAACCAAAACAGCTCTTGAAATTTTATGTTTTGCAGACCTGTGTAATTGTTACCTTTTCGTTGTTTTTACCGTTCTTCACTTTCCATCTCCTTTTATTTTTTATTTTTTTTTACTGTTTACTTTAAAAATGTATAATAAAAATGTAAATGTCAAAATAGCAAATGCCATATAAAAAATGTATTTAATATGAACCAGCTTTAAGTAATATGTTGTTTTCTGATGTTACATTCCTTTCAATAAATTATAATGCAATGATCATAAATCTCATGCCTCTGAATGTGTCACCACTAGCATAATATCATAATATCTTTCTATATTTTGCCCTGGTGCATGATGGATTTGATCCTCAGAAGTAATTAACTTATGAAGTGTGTTCACTATAGCAGCCATTGTTAAGGACATTCTTGAATTTTTCTTTCGACTTTCAATCCTCGGTGAAGAACTCTATAAATTCTTGACTGCTTTTTAATCTTGAGAGGTCGTACCACCCAGTGCACATTATGAGTGAGGTTCCAAGGTTCTATTTCTTTTCTACGATCCGTTCATCAAAGCAATGTTTTTCAATGCTTCCCAAGACTTTTCTCATTTCCTTAGTTTTTTTTTACTAAACAATGGCACAAATAATTTTTTTTTGTGTCCTTGAAAGTTTTCATAGCAATAGCCAGGTTGTGCCATTTTATAACAGATGGTTGCAATTTTCAATTTTTAGAATTTAGCTAACCCTGTGTTACAAAACAATAGACTATGAGAAATATTATATATTGAAATCTTGTTGAAATTCATATTTCCAAGGAAATAGTTGTGTAAAATAAAAAAAAGTCATAAAAAGGTGATTGCTTAATTTTGGAATTGGTTTGTACTTACTTATATGTGGTAGCGTTATTAGCAATTCAAAAAGCAAAAGTAACAATTACCAAACTTTGTCTACTGTACTAGTATGAGGACAATATTACATGTTGTATGTAAATGGCTTAGAAATGGGTTTTCTATAAAAAGAATGTCACCTCCACAGGGATAAGTGGGAGAACCTGACCCCCTACTACATCTGGTGAGGTGGTCACTGGCTGCTTCATCCTGGCATCCATATTTTTCTACTCAATGTCCTCAATCTCTTGTATCCTAATGGCTACATTAATCCTTATTACACACTTGCCAACTTTTGCTGTTTTAGACCCTCTACACCCTGATTACTGCCCCTGCCCCCTTACCCATGGAAGACTGGACTTCATTTGTTGAAGGAACATTCTTCTGGAAGTGTTGCTTTTCGAGAGGTTTCAGAAGCACCTGGAAGATTAGCCAACTTTTTGCTTAAATAGACTATGTCAGCATAGAATGACTGTTCAAACTAAGTCCCGTCGCTTGGTGTTTCATGGTGGAGCCATTCATTTAAATTCATCTTCCCACTCAATTATTTCCCCTCTATCTCCCCACCCCCCCACCATTATTTGATAGAACAAGAGAAGAGTGGAGATACAGTAGATGGAGAACAATCAGGCGGGAAGGTCAATTTTAAATGACTGATCCCACCATGAAGCACTCAGTGTCTATACATGGTTTGAACAATCATTCTGTGCTGACAGAGTCCTTTAAATCAGACTCTGATTCAAACTTAAAGGGATTTTCTCATCTCCAAGATCCTATCCCAATATTTAGTAGGTTTAATAATAATATTAGCTAATATCTTCAATTACAAATGTAGTATAGTTCTTCTGATTCACTATGTTGCTTAACCCATGTGTAGGGCATTGTTGTTGCTTGGGTATCCATGGTTATGACCACTAACAGCTACCTAACTGTCATATGAGTGGTTGTAACCATGGATAAATAAGCTACTGCTATACCCTGCACAAGGCATTAGTGACATAGTGAATCAGAAAAACTATGTAGCTACATTTCTAATTAGAGATATTTAATACTATTATTATTATTACACCTACTACATATGGGAATAGTATCTTGGAGATAGGAAAACCCCTTTAAGTTTAAGAAGTCATCGTCCAAGTAGTAAATCAGGGTGCTGAGGTGTTGGCGAGTTGAAGTCAGTTCAAATCCCTTTATAAATACAGACATGTTGTTTTCAGTTTGTGTGAGACATATAAATGTATGGTATACTTCAAAACCAGTGACAATCCTTTACTTGGATAGAGAGGTGGTTACAGGGGTTATCCGGGTCTGATTTATTTTTTTATTATGGGCCTAAAAACTGATAGTTAGGTAATTGCTAAATACCTTTACCCGCTGTCGATCTGTGCCGGCACAGAATGTTCACAGACCGCTCCGGCCGGCAATTCTGTGGTTTCCACTGTAGTCACATTGGCAGAGCAGAGACTTCTCTTCTGGTTTCCTCTGTTGATGTGCCTCATTGTTGACAACTCTACCTAACTGCGGGAGCCTGCTTTAAGTCAACACGACGTCGACAGTTATGAGCCGTCGACAGAGCAAAGACTGAGAAATGCCAGTATCTACGTGAATCGGAAGAGTGATCTTAGCCACAAAACTTTGGCTACTATATGGAGCCTGAGAGCAGCAGCAAACGGATAAGTGCTGCCAGCTACAAGATGGAGGCCAGGGAAAACCGGCCAAGTATGGTAGGAGAAGAGACCAGGACTACCAGGGATGGCTTAAAAAACTGTGTAGGTAAGGGCTTGAAAAACTGAGAATAGATGTGACTGCTTGTTAAAGTCCATGTGTCAGGGAATCAACCTCTCTAAGAAATGTGTTTGACATGAGGTTGCTCTCGCCTCGGTACAGTACGTTTCAATTTTTGGCAGGGGAAAGCTGTGTCAGGAGGCCATGTTGTTTCCTGTTGAAAGTGATGCAATGTTACAACATAGCAGTTACACTTAGGCTCCAGTAACCAAAAAAATCCAAAAGATCTACTATATAATTGTCTAAGGGTCCTGTCTGTCTGTCCTCCTGTCTTTCTGTCTGTCATGGATATTCATTGGTCGCAGCCTCTGTCTGTTATGGAATCCAAGTCGCTGATTGGTCTCGCCAGCTACCTGTCATGGCTGCCGCGACCAATCAGCGATGGCCACAGTCCGATTAGTCCCTCCCCTACTCCCCTGCAGTCACAGTGCCCGCTCCATACTCCCCGCAGTCAGTGTTCCCGGCGCCCGCTCCATACTCCCCGCTCCAAACTCCCCGCAGTCAGTGTCCCAGGCGCCCGCTCCATACTCCCCGCTCCATACTCCCCACAGTCAGCGCCCGCTCCATACTCCCCTCCGGTCACCGCTCACACAAGGTTAATGCCAGAGGTAACGGACCGCGTTATGCCGCGAGTAACGCACTCTGCTATTAACCCTGTGTGACCAAGTTTTTCCCATTGATGCTGCCTATGCAGCGTCAATAGAAAAAAGATCTAATGTTAAAAATAATAAAAAAACAAAAAACCTGCTATTCTCACCTTCCGTCGTCGGACGATGCGCTCGCGCCGGCCGACATCTTCTGTTCCCAGAGATGCATTGCTAACTTACCCAGAAGACTTAGCGGTCTCGCGAGACTGCTAAGTCATCTGGGTAATTTCGCAATGCATTCTGGGAATGGAAGATGGCGGCCGCATCACACAGCTTCGATGGATCCCAGGGGTGAGTATATAACTATTTTTTATTTTAATTATTTTTTTTTAACAGGGATATGGTGCACACACTGCTAAATACTGCGTGGGCAGTATTATATACCTACGTGTCTGGGCAATATACTACGTGACTGGCCAATATACTACGTGACTGGCCAATATACTACGTGGCTGGGCAATATACTACGTGACTGGCCAATATACTACGTGGCTGGGCAATATACTATGTGGCTGGGCAATCTACTATGTCGCTGGGCAATATACTACGTGACTGGGCAATATACTACATGGCTCTGTGCTAAATATTACGTCGCTGGGCAATATACTACATGGCTGGGGAATATACTACGTGACTGGGCAATATACTACGTGACTGGGCAATAAACTACGTGGCTATGCAATATACTACGTCGCTGTGCAATATACTACGTAGCTGTGCAATATACTACGTGGCTGTGCAATATACTACGTGGCTGTGCAATATACTACGTGGCTGTGCAATATACTACATAGCTGTGCAATATACTACGTAGCTGTGCAATATACTACGTGGCTGTGCAATATACTACGTGGCTGGGCAATATACTATGTGGCTGTGCAATATACTACGTGGCTGTGCAATATACTATGTGGCTGGGCAATATACTACGTGACTGGGCAATATACTACATAGCTGGGCAATATACTACGTGGGCTGAGCAATATACTACGTGACTGGGCAATATACTACGTGGCTGGGCAATATACTACGTGGGCTGAGCAATATACTACGTGACTGGGCAATATACTACGTGGCTGTGCAATATACTACGTGGCTGTGCAATATACTACGTGGCTGTGCAATATACTACGTGGCTGGGCAATATACTACGTGGCTGTGCAATATACTATGTGACTGGGCAATATACTACGTGGCTGGGCAACGTACTACGTGGCTGGGCAATATACTACGTGGCTGGGCAATATAGTACGTGGCTGTGCAATATACTACGTGGCTGTGCAATATACTACGTGGCTGGGCAATATACTACGTGGCTGGGCAATATACTACGTGGCTGGGCAATATACTACGTGGCTGTGCAATATACTACATGACTGGGCAATATACTACGTGGCTGGGCAATATACTACGTGGCTGGGCAATATACTACGTGGCTGTGCAATATACTACATGACTGGGCAATGTACTACGTGGCTGGGCAATATACTACGTGGCTGGGCAATATACTACGTGACTGGGCAATATACTACGTGACTGGGCAATATACTACGTGGCTGGGCAATATACTACGTGGCTGGGCAATATACTAAGTGGCTGGGCAATATACTACGAGGTTTGGCAATATACTACGTGGGCTGGGCAATATACTACGTGGACATGCATATTCTAGAATACCCGATGCGTTAGAATCGGGCCACCATCTAGTCTTTCTATAAGAAGGGAACTGAAAAATAAAATAAACTTTAAAAGAAAAAAAAAATCTACTTCTGCTATCACTAAACAATGCACTGGGGATTTATTTCATTACATTATATTGTGAAATGAATGGTGTCATTCAAAACTGCAACTCATCTCACGAAAAACAAGCCCTCATATGGCTATGCTGACAGTAAAATATAAATGTTATGGCTTCTCGAAGAATGGGAGGAAAGTGCAAAAAGCGGTCAGAAAACCGTCTGGTTGGGAAAGTTAAAGCAGTTGTCACCTTTTCACAACCTTTTATAGTTGATCACATCTTGTCCTACTATTATTGGGTTGACTTCACTGTCAGTCTTCAGGAAAGCACGGGGGAGCAGTGAGCTTCTGATGATTGACAATTCGGGACAGCAGCATTGATTAGCGGCTGGTACAAACCCAGCACGCTGCAAGCAGAGGTAGTGCTGCATCTTTTTCATTGGAGGAACACAAAGGTACTGACGTTGGCTGAATCCAGCCATCTTTAGAGCTGTATTTTCCAGCTCTGTAGCAAAGAGCTTGAAAATGCTGCACTCCTTGCCTAAAAAAAAGCCATCTCTGACAAACTGAAGAGGAACATGGTGACCTAGGCAATGAAAAATTCTATCTGAGACCCTGATTCCAGCGATGTGCTACTTACTGGGCTGCTTGCTGTCATTTTGATAAACATCTCTGCTTCATCTGCTGTAGATCTGCCTGTTCTCTGACTACTGAGCTCTATATAACCACACCCACACCACTCATTGGCAGCTTTTTTGTTATGCACTGTGTAGACAGAAGGCTGTCAATCAGTGGTGTGGGCGGGGTTATACAGAGCTCTGCGTTTAGAGAACTGCTAGATCTGCAGCAGATAAAGTATGATTGTAATCAAAACTACAGCAAGCAGCTCAGTAGGTGAGGCATCACTGAAATCAAGGTACATCATTCTACCGTCAGATGGGGTAGCAAGAACCTGCTGACAGATTCCCTTTAGGAACGGAGAGGATTTTTAATTGCAAGGCTGCTTTGTTTTTAGAAGCACTTTGCAATTTTACCCATTTACGATCATTTCAAAATCCATTTTAAGACAACGAGCATCACCAGAGGCCAAATAAAGCATTACACATGGCATAACCTTAGAAGTCAATGTGCTGACCATGCTTGGATTTGTCCTTTGTCCTAGTCAACTCTGTATGGTAGCAAACTGCTAATTCACTTTATTCCACTTCGTGTATCAAATATCAGGAATGTAATGGACTGTTGGAAGGTGGAACCTAAAATCACAGCATACGTCTCCACAGAAGCTTTATTTTATTTTCTTTGAGTACATTTACTATATTTCTTCATTTAGGAGATACCTGGAAATCTAATTTTCTTCTCTGGTCTGGTTAAAATCTCAGCTTTGTATCACGAGAGGCAATAACAATGTCACAGGTTGAGATGGTGTGGATTTCAGAAGTGTTGATTGGTGTGAAGGTGTTGAATTTGTTTGTAAAAGTCACATTTATATCTGCTAAAGCCACATGGGCAATGACTCCCATGTTTGCCCGTGTACAATAATCTGCGCAGTAACATAATATGTATTTATGTTTAAATGAGAGTAGAAAATGTTTAGCTATGTGTTGTGAATTCTGTGGCTGAGTTCACTTCTGTGGTCACAAGTGGTATTGCAGTCTCTGGGCTTCCTCCCTCAGGTGTTTTGGTGAGCTCGTTGGCTGCCTTGCTATTTAGCTCCACCTGAGTCTGTCTTCCTTGCTCCTTGTCAATGTTCCAGTGTTGGATCTGAGCTACTGCATCTTTCCTTGGGCCTGCTGCTCTGCTAGATAAGTGCTTCTAGTTTGTTTTCTGTTTTTTCTGTCCAGCTTGCTATTAACTTTTGCTGGAAGCTCTGAGAAGCAAAGGGGTGCACCGCCGTGCTGTTAGTTCGGCACGGTGGGTCTTTTTGCCCCTTTGCGTGGTTTTCGTTTTAGGGTTTTTTGTAGACTGCATAGTTCTCTTTGCTATCCTCGCTCTGTCTAGAATATCGGGCCTCACTTTGCTGAATCTATTTCATTCCTACGTTTGTCTTTTCATCTTGCTAACAGTCATTATATGTGGGGGGCTGCCTATTCCTTTGGGGTATTTCTCTGAGGTAAGTCAGGCTTGTATTTCTATCTTCAGGCTAGTCAGCTCCTCAGGCAGTGCCGAGTTGCATAGGTAGTTGTTAGGCGCAATCCACTGCTGCTTATAGTTGTGTGAGGATAGATCAGGTACTGCAGTCTACAGAGATTCCACGTCTCAGAGCGCGTCCTATTGTTTTGGGTTATTGCCAGATCTCTGTATGTGCGCTGATTACTGCACGCTGTGTTGCCTGATTGCCAGCCATAACAGTACAAGGAGCCACACCAATGATTCCCAATAGAGGGAAAAAAGAAATCCTGACATCATTTTTTTTTTCTTAGCTCTGTCTTCAGTCTTTTTTTTCCCCTATACATTAGAGTGCTTCAGGACACAGCTGTGGACATGGATATTCAGGCTCTGTGCTCCTCAATGGATAATCTCGTTGTAAATGTACAAAAGATTCAAGATACTATTGATCAGAAATCGATGCTAGAACCAAGAATTCCGATTCCTGATTTGTTTTTTGGTGACAGAACTAAGTTCCTGAGCTTCAGAAATAATTGTAAGCTATTTTTGGCCTTGAAACCTCATTCTTCTGGTAATCCTATTCAACAGGTTTTGATTATTATTTCTTTTTTGCGCGGCGACCCACAGGACTGGGCGTTTTCTCTTGCGCCAGGAGACCCTGCATTGAGTAGTGTCGATGCGTTTTTCCTGGCGCTCGGATTGCTTTACGATGAGCCTAATTCAGTGGATCAGGCTGAGAAAAATCTGCTGGCTTTATGCCAGGGTCAGGATGATATAGAAGTATATTGTCAGAAATTTAGAAAGTGGTCAGTACTCACTCTGTGGAATGAATCTGCACTAGCGGCTTTGTTCAGAAAGGGTCTCTCTGAAGCTCTTAAGGATGTAATGGTGGGATTTCCTATGCCTGCTGGTTTGAATGAGTCCATGTCCTTGGCCATTCAGATCGGTCGTCGCTTGCGCGAGCGTAAATCTGTGCACCATCTGGCGGTATTGTCTGAGAGTAAACCTGAGCCTATGCAGTGCGACAGGACTATGACTAAAGTAGAACGGCAAGAACACAGACGTCTGAACAGACTGTGTTTCTATTGTGGTGATTCTACTCATGCTATTTCTAATTGTCCTAAACGCACTAGGCGGTTCGATAGCTCTGCCGTTATTGGTACTGTACAGTCCAAATTCCTTTTGTCCATTACCTTAATGTGCTCTTTGTCATCGTATTCTGTCATGGCGTTTGTGGATTCAGGCGCTGCCCTGAATCTGATGGATTTGGATTATGCTAAACGTTGTGGATTTTTCTTGGAGCCTTTGCGGTGTCCTATTCCGTTGAGAGGAATTGATGCTACACCTTTGGCCAAGAATAAGCCTCAGTACTGGGCCCAGCTGACCGTGTGCATGGCTCCTGCACATCAGGAAGTTATTCGCTTTCTGGTACTGCATAATTTGCATGATGTGGTCGTGTTGGGGTTGCCATGGCTACAAACCCATAATCCAGTATTGGATTGGAACTCTATGTCGGTAACCAGCTGGGGTTGTCAGGGAGTACATGGTGATGTTCCATTTTTGTCTATTTCGTCATCCATTCCTTCTGACATCCCAGAGTTCTTGTCGGACTTTCAGGATGTATTTGAAGAGTCCAAGTCTGATGCCCTACCTCCGCATAGGAATTGTGATTGTGCTATCGATTTGATTCCTGGTAGTAAATTCCCTAAGGGTCGTTTATTTAATTTGTCCGTACCTGAACACACCGCTATGCGCAGTTATGTGAAGGAGTCCCTGGAGAAGGGACATATTCGCCCATCGTCGTCACCATTGGGAGCAGGGTTCTTTTTTGTAGCCAAGAAGGATGGTTCGCTAAGACCGTGTATTGATTACCGCCTTCTTAATAAGATCACTGTTAAGTTTCAGTATCCCTTGCCATTGATTTCTGACTTGTTTGCTCGGATTAAGGGGGCTAGTTGGTTCACCAAGATAGATCTTCGTGGTGCGTATAATCTGGTGAGAATCAGGCAAGGAGATGAATGGAAAACGGCATTTAATACGCCCGAGGGTCATTTTGAGTATCTGGTGATGCCGTTTGGACTTGCCAATGCTCCATCTGTTTTTCAGTCTTTTATGCATGACATTTTCCGTGAGTATCTGGATAAATTCTTGATTGTTTACTTGGATGACATTTTGATCTTCTCTGATGATTGGGAGTCTCATGTGAAGCAAGTCAGAATGGTTTTCCAGGTACTGCGTGCTAATTCCTTGTTCGTGAAGGGATCAAAGTGTCTCTTCGGTGTGCAGAAAGTTTCATTTTTGGGGTTCATCTTTTCCCCTTCTACTATCGAGATGGATCCGGTTAAGGTTCAGGCCATCCAGGATTGGACTCAGCCGACATCTCTAAAAAGTCTGCAGAAATTCCTGGGCTTTGCTAATTTTTATCGTCGCTTCATCTGTAATTTTTCTAGCATTGCCAGACCATTGACCGATTTGACCAAGAAGGGTGCTGATTTGGTTAATTGGTCTTCTGCTGCCGTGGAAGCTTTTCAGGAGTTGAAGCGTCGTTTTTGCTGTGCCCCTGTGTTGTGTCAACCTGATGTTTCTCTTCCGTTCCAGGTCGAGGTTGATGCTTCTGAGATTGGTGCAGGGGCGGTTTTGTCACAGAGAGGTTCTGGTTGCTCAGTGTTCAAACCATGTGCTTTCTTTTCCAGGAAATTTTCTGCTGCTGAGCGTAATTATGATGTGGGCAACCGAGAGTTGCTGGCCATGAAGTGGGCATTCGAGGAGTGGCGTCATTGGCTTGAGGGTGCTAAGCATCACGTGGTGGTTTAGAACCTTACTTATCTTGAGTCTGCCAAGCGCTTGAATCCTAGACAGGCCCGTTGGTCGTTATTTTTTGCTCGTTTTGATTTTGTGGTTTCATACCTTCCGGGCTCTAAAAATGTGAAGGCGGATGCTCTGTCTAGGAGTTTTGTGCCCGACTCTCCGGGGTTATCTGAGCCGGCGAGTATCCTCAAGGAAGGAGTCATTGTGTCTGCCATCTCCCCTGATTTGCGGAGAGTGTTGCAGAAATTTCAGGCTAATAAACCTGATCGTTGTCCGGCCGAGAAACTGTTCGTCCCTGATAGGTGGACTAGTAAAGTTATCTCTGAACTTCATTGTTCGGTGCTGGCCGGTCATCCAGGAATCTTTGGTACCAGGGAGTTGGTTGCTAGATCCTTCTGGTGGCCATCTCTGTCACGGGATGTGCGTGCTTTTGTGCAGTCCTGTGGAATTTGTGCTAGGGCTAAGCCCTGCTGTTCACGTGCCAGTGGGTTGCTTTTGCCCTTGCCGGTCCCGAAGAGGCCTTGGACACATATTTCGATGGATTTCATTTCTGACCTTCCCGTTTCTCAAAAAATGTCGGTCATTTGGGTGGTCTGTGATCGCTTTTCTAAAATGGTCCATCTGGTGCCCTTGGTTAAATTGCCTTCCTCCTCTGATTTGGTGCCTTTGTTCTTCCAGCATGTGGTTCGTTTACATGGCATTCCTGAGAATATTGTTTCTGACAGAGGTTCCCAGTTTGTCTCGAGGTTCTGGCGAGCCTTTTGTGGTAGGATGGGCATTGACCTATCTTTCTCCTCGGCCTTCCATCCTCAGACTAATGGCCAGACCGAACGAACCAATCAGACCTTGGAAACATATCTGAGATGTTTTGTTTCCGCTGACCAGGATGATTGGGTGTCATTTTTGCCGTTGGCTGAGTTCGCCCTTAATAATTGGGCCAGCTCGGCTACCTTGGTCTCTCCATTTTTCTGCAATTCTGGGTTCCATCCTCGTTTCTCTTCAGGACAGGTTGAGTCTTCGGACTGTCCTGGTGTGGATTCTGTGGTGGACAGGTTGCAGCAGATCTGGACTCAGGTGGTGGACAATTTGACCTTGTCCCAGGAGAAGGCTCAGCTTTTCGCTAATCGCAGACGCCGTGTGGGACCCCGACTTCGTGTTGGGGATCTGGTTTGGTTATCTTCTCGTCATATTCCTATGAAGGTTTCCTCTCCTAAATTTAAACCTCGTTTTATTGGTCCGTATAGGATTTCTGAGATTCTCAATCCGGTGTCTTTTCGTCTGACCCTCCCAGACTCCTTTTCCATACATAATGTATTCCATAGGTCGTTGTTGAGGAGATACGTGGCACCTATGGTTCCATCTGTGGAGCCTCCTGCCCCTGTTTTGGTGGAGGGGGAATTGGAGTATATTGTGGAGAAGATTTTGGATTCTCGTGTCTCTAGACGGAAACTCCAGTATCTGGTCAAATGGAAGGGTTATGCTCAGGAAGATAATTCCTGGGTTTTTGCCTCTGATGTCCATGCCCCAGATCTTGTTCGTGCCTTTCATGTGGCTCATCCTGGTCGGCCTGGGGGTTCTGGTGAGGGTTCGGTGACCCCTCCTCAAGGGGGGGGTACTGTTGTGAATTCTGTGGCTGAGTTCACTTCTGTGGTCACAAGTGGTATTGCAGTCTCTGGGCTTCCTCCCTCAGGTGTTTTGGTGAGCTCGTTGGCTGCCTTGCTATTTAGCTCCACCTGAGTCTGTCTTCCTTGCTCCTTGTCAATGTTCCAGTGTTGGATCTGAGCTACTGCATCTTTCCTTGGGCCTGCTGCTCTGCTAGATAAGTGCTTCTAGTTTGTTTTCTGTTTTTTCTGTCCAGCTTGCTATTAACTTTTGCTGGAAGCTCTGAGAAGCAAAGGGGTGCACCGCCGTGCTGTTAGTTCGGCACGGTGGGTCTTTTTGCCCCTTTGCGTGGTTTTCGTTTTAGGGTTTTTTGTAGACTGCATAGTTCTCTTTGCTATCCTCGCTCTGTCTAGAATATCGGGCTTCACTTTGCTGAATCTATTTCATTCCTACGTTTGTCTTTTCATCTTGCTAACAGTCATTATATGTGGGGGGCTGCCTATTCCTTTGGGGTATTTCTCTGAGGTAAGTCAGGCTTGTATTTCTATCTTCAGGCTAGTCAGCTCCTCAGGCAGTGCCGAGTTGCATAGGTAGTTGTTAGGCGCAATCCACTGCTGCTTATAGTTGTGTGAGGATAGATCAGGTACTGCAGTCTACAGAGATTCCACGTCTCAGAGCTCGTCCTATTGTTTTTGGTTATTGCCAGATCTCTGTATGTGCGCTGATTACTGCACGCTGTGTTGCCTGATTGCCAGCCATAACAGCTATGCTAACTATAGATCAAAAGGACCCTTACGATATGTTCATATTCTGTTGGGTCCACACGTTAGTGTTTCCATCTGAAGTCATGAAGTGCCACTTTTCTTCATAGGATGTGTGTTATGATAAGGTAATTCAGTACCACAATGGACATAGAGGTCAGAGCACATACAGTGACCTGACAATAATCCAAAAACATAGAACGAGCTCTGAGACGTGGAAACTCTGCTGACCGCAATCCCTAATCCTCTCCAACACACTAGAGGCAGCCGTGGATTGCGCCTAACGCTCCCTATGCAACTCGGCACAGCCTGAGAAACTAGCTAGCCTGAAGATAGAAAATAAGCCTACCTTGCCTCAGAGAAATACCCCAAAGGAAAAGGCAGCCCCCACATATAATGATTGTGAGTTAAGATGAAAAGACAAACGTAGAGATGAAATAGATTTAGCAAAGTGAGGCCCGACTTTCTGAACAGAGCGAGGATAGGAAAGGTAACTTTGCGGTCAACACAAAACCCTACAAAAACCACGCAAAGGGGGCAAAAAGACCCTCCATACCGAACTATCGGCACGGAGGTACACCCTCTGCGTCCCAGAGCTTCCAGCAAGCAGGAAAAAACAAATAGACAAGCTGGACAGAAAAAAACAGCAAACAAAATAGCAAAGCGGAACTTAGCTATGCAGAGCAGCAGGCCACAGGAACGATCCAGGAGGAAACAGGTCCAATACTAGAACATTGACTGGAGGCCAAGATCAAAGCACAAGGTGGAGTTAAATAGAGCAGCACCTAACGACTTCACCACATCACCTGAGGAAGGAAACTCAGAAGCCGCAGTACCACTTTCCTCCACCAACGGAAGCTCACAGAGAGAATCAGCCGAAGTACCACTTGTGACCACAGGAGGGAGCTCTGCCACAGAATTCACAACAGTACCCCCCCCTTGAGGAGGGGTCACCGAACCCTCACCAGAGCCCCCAGGAGGACCAGGATGAGCCATATGAAAGGCACGAACAAGATCGGGAGCATGGACATCAGAGGCAAAGACCCAGGAATTATCTTCCTGAGCATAACCCTTCCACTTAACCAGATACTGGAGTTTCCGTCTTGAAACACGAGAATCCAAAATCTTCTCCACAATATACTCCAACTCCCCCTCCACCAAAACCGGGGCAGGAGGATCAACAGATGGAACCATAGGTGCCACGTATCTCCGCAACAATGACCTATGGAATACGTTATGTATGGAAAAAGAATCTGGAAGGGTCAGACGAAAAGACACAGGATTAAGAACCTCAGAAATCCTATACGGACCAATGAAACGAGGTTTAAACTTAGGAGAGGAAAACTTCATAGGAATATGACGAGAAGATAACCAAACCAAATCCCCAACACAAAGTCGGGGACCCACACAGTGTCTGCGATTAGCGAAACGTTGAGCCTTCTCCTGGGACAAGGTCAAATTGTCCACTACATGAGTCCAAATCTGCTGCAACCTGTCCACCACAGTATCCACACCAGGACAGTCCGAAGACTCAACCTGCCCTGAAGAGAAACGAGGATGGAACCCAGAGTTGCAGAAAAACGGCGAAACCAAGGTAGCCGAGCTGGCCCGATTATTAAGGGCGAACTCAGCCAAAGGCAAAAAGGACACCCAGTCATCCTGATCAGCAGAAACAAAGCATCTCAGATATGTTTCCAAGGTCTGATTGGTTCGTTCGGTCTGGCCATTAGTCTGAGGATGGAAAGCCGAGGAAAAAGACAAGTCAATGCCCATCCTAGCACAAAAGGCTCGCCAAAACCTCGAAACAAACTGGGAACCTCTGTCAGAAACGATATTCTCTGGAATGCCATGTAAACGAACCACATGCTGGAAGAACAATGGCACCAAATCAGAGGAGGAAGGTAATTTAGACAAGGTTACCAAATGGACCATCTTAGAGAAGCGATCACAGACCACCCAAATGACTGACATCTTTTGAGAGACGGGAAGATCTGAAATAAAATCCATAGAGATATGTGTCCAAGGCCTCTTCGGGACCGGCAAGGGCAAAAGCAACCCACTGGCACGAGAACAGCAGGGCTTAGCCTGAGCACAAATCCCACAGGACTGCACAAAAGTACGCACATCCCGCGACAGAGATGGCCACCAAAAGGATCTAGCCACTAACTCTCTGGTACTAAAGATTCCAGGATGACCAGCCAACACCGAACAATGAACCTCAGAGATAATTTTATTCATCCACCTATCAGGGACAAACAGTTTCTCCGCTGGGCAACGATCAGGTTTATTAGCCTGAAATTTTTGCAGCACCCGCCGCAAATCAGGGGAGATGGCAGACACAATTACTCCCTCTTTGAGGATACCCGCCGGCTCAGATAAACCCGGAGAGTCGGGCACAAAACTCCTACACAGAGCATCCGCCTTCACATTTTTAGAGCCCGGAAAGTACGAAATCACAAAGTCAAAACGGGCAAAAAACAGCGACCAACGAGCCTGTCTAGGATTCAACCGCTTGGCAGACTCGAGATAAGTCAAGTTCTTATGATCAGTCAAGACCACCACGCGATGCTTAGCTCCTTCAAGCCAATGACGCCACTCCTCGAATGCCCACTTCATGGCCAGCAACTCTTGATTGCCCACATCATAATTTCGCTCAGCAGGCGAAAACTTCCTGGAAAAGAAGGTGCATGGTTTCATCACCGAGCAATCAGAACTTCTCTGCGACAAAACAGCCCCTGCTCCAATCTCAGAAGCATCAACCTTGACCTGGAACGGAAGTGAAACATCTGGTTGACACAACACAGGGGCAGAAGAAAAACGACGCTTCAACTCTTGAAAAGCTTCCACAGCAGCAGAAGACCAATTGACCACATCAGCACCCTTCTTGGTCAAATCGGTCAATGGTTTAGCAATACTAGAAAAATTGCAGATGAAGCGACGATAAAAATTAGCAAAGCCCAGGAACTTTTGCAGACTTTTCAGAGATGTCGGCTGAGTCCAATCATGGATGGCTTGGACCTTAACAGGGTCCATCTCGATAGTAGAAGGGGAAAAGATGAACCCCAAAAATGAAACCTTCTGAACACCAAAGAGACACTTTGATCCCTTCACAAACAAAGAATTAGCACGCAGGACCTGAAACACCGTTCTGACCTGCTTCACATGAGACTCCCAATCATCCGAGAAGATCAAAATGTCATCCAAGTACACAATCAGGAATTTATCCAGGTACTCTCGGAAGATGTCATGCATAAAGGACTGAAACACTGATGGAGCATTGGCAAGTCCGAATATAACCAGCAGAAAGAAAAGTATCACTCCAGTTATGCACACCACGTATAAAAAATGAAAACATAATGTAGGAAAAAACACAAGATTTTATTGACACACAACATAATAAAACATACTTAAAAACAGAAAGGCAAGGCCCTGTCCATAACACTCAGTAAATACAGAGTGCAATAATATATATAACCCATAATAAGCATACTGATAACCAATGCTATAAGCCTGCCTGTACCCTAGGACTAGATGCAGACCATACGTGGCCAGCTCACAGGACAAACTAACCAACCCAGGCGGATGTATACAAAATCCTAAGTGGCCAGTAAACACCCAAATAGTGCATTTAGCCCGAACGGCTCATGGGACAAAAATATCTACCCTAAGCCAGTAAGGCAACAGGATCCCAAAATAATAGTGGGAGAAAAAAAAAAAAAAAAAAAAAAAAAAAAGAGCACTGGAACCGCCAGGAAAAACCTCAGAGCACTAGAAGAAGGGGTTACCCAAATGGTGACCAGAGCGGAGTCCGTGGGTAGCCAGGCAAGCAAGCAAGCAGGACAGGGACCAGAGCAGCCCCACGCGTATCGCCCTTCAAGAGAGGGCTTCGTCAGGGGAAGTACCAACATGTGTCCCAAACCCTATATAAATACCATCCCAATAAATAGAACAAACGGCCCACCTGTGACTGAGCAAAGAAGCTGCAAATGTGCAGAAAGTCCTGAAATGAAAGTGCCAGCCAAAATGCAGCCGGAGCTAGCTGAGATAAGGAGCCAGTCCCACGTCCAGCCGGGCGGGGAAGAGAAGGCGGCCGCTGTCAGAGTGAGCGATGAAAGCCACACCCACACAGCAAGCTGAAGGAGAGCCAAAAACACAGGCGCAAAAGCACCAAAAGCCCAGCTGTGAAGCAACAGCTGGAACAAAGAATCCTGGCAACAGGAAAGCCCATAGTTATAAAAATATATGTATATGCACAGACATGGGATAGAGGTATTAAGAAAATATATGTTATAATAAGGATGGTAGAGATCCTAAACAGGAACCGGGGAGCCTACAAAAGTGTGCCCAGCCAAGGGGTGATCAGTCCCAAGGCAAAATATCCATATATGCATGTATAAATATGCATACAAATGCATACACATACATATACATACAGAAGAAGGAGCTAGATGGAGGTGCAATTGTGTACCAGAGGCCCTAGTTATAGATGTAAACAGCGGAACGCTAACCTAAGAAAAAATAAATAATAATAAAAATAAATAACAAACCCAAGAGAAACTAAGAAAAAAGAAAAAATAATAATAAAGAGAAAATAATAATAAATAAATAATAACAAAAAAAAATAAATAAATAAAAAATAATCAAGAAACTGAAAAATAGAAAGGCGTACCGAATGCCCAAAATGGACAAGAAACATGCACACACAGCAATCAACCCCCGGGGGACAACCTCACAGGCATGCAATTTTATTAAACAAACACGCCAAGAAACAGCCACCAACCAAATCCAACCCATACAATTGTATTGTAAACACATCTGCAGCATAAATAATGTCATTATAAGCACCATCTTTATTGAATAAATATACAGCAAAATACATGTATATACTACACACAGACTAGTATGGGAAGGAAACGTAAGGACGACTGAAAAGATAATAACAGCCATGCCAAAACAGAGGAATCAAATGTACCGGTAGAATACACCGAAATCTATCTTATGCATAAAGGACAACCCCAAAAGAGAGTAGGGGCAGGAACTATGCCCAATGGGCTAGGGAAGAGAAAAGAACAGCCAAAAGAAGCTGATCAGCCCCAACCATATGCTAACAAGATGAAAGCCAGCATAAGTGAAGAACTACCTGGATGTCCCATGAGCCAGAGGAATCCCTATATAATGTGTCAAACATGCATCATGTCCTGATGCCCCATGAGCCAAAAATACCTGTACACAGTATGTAGTGCAGCAAATGGAGGCTAAACCCTATCCTGATACCATCTAGTACATATATTTTAATAAGAACACCGAAGGGTGTAAATAAAAACCCAATGAACTACCACTAGAGTAGCCCACTCCATCAGCAGATGTAAAGTGCAGTGCAAATAAATAAAGGCCATCATGTTGCTATACAAATCCAACCGCAGACACAGTAAGGCGCCGATCGTAATATAGATGAATCCTCAAAAAAGTCCAATTAGAACGTAGAGAGTCCACTTTAGATTGGAGGAAAAAGTGATTCCCAATAGGCGGAGTATACACGAGGTCCATCCGGGACGACTCTAGAGAAGGAAGAGGAATCCAGACCCATCCAGTCCAAAGAGGCACCAAACCAAGTCCGAATGGCATTACTAGATACTCAAAATGGCCCTCGGGCGTATTAAATGCAGTTTTCCATTCATCGCCTCGCTTAATACGCACAAGATTATACGCACCACGAAGATCTATCTTGGTGAACCAACTAGCCCCCTTAATCCGAGCAAACAAATCAGATAACAACGGCAAAGGGTACTGAAATTTAAGCGTGATCTTATTTAGAAGGCGGTAATCTATACAAGGTCTCAGTGAACCATCCTTCTTGGCCACAAAAAAGAACCCTGCTCCTAATGGCGACGATGACGGGCGAATATGCCCCTTCTCCAAGGACTCCTTCACATAACTCCGCATAGCGGTGTGCTCAGGCACAGATAAATTAAACAGTCGACCCTTTGGGAATTTACTACCAGGAATCAAATCGATAGCACAATCACAATCCCTATGCGGAGGTAGGGTATCGGACTTGGGCTCATCAAATACATACCGGTAATCAGACAAGAACTCTGGAACCTCAGAAGGGGTGGATGACAAAATAGTCAGAAATGGGACATCACCATGTACCCCCTGACAACCCCAGCTGGACACATACATGGATTTCCAATCTAATACTGGATTATGGACTTGTAGCCATGGCAACCCCAACACAACCACATCATGCAGATTATGCAACACCAGAAAGCGAATAACCTCCTGATGTGCAGGAGCCATGCACATGGTCAGCTGGGTCCAGTACTGAGGCTTATTCTTGGCCAAAGGCGTAGCATCAATTCCTCTCAATGGAATAGGACACTGCAAGGGCTCCAAGAAAAACCCACAACGCCTAGCATACTCCAAGTCCATCAAATTCAGGGCAGCGCCTGAGTCCACAAATGCCATGACAGAATACGATGACAAAGAGCAGATCAAGGTAACGGACAGAAGAAATTTTGACTGTACCGTACCAATGGTGGCAGACCTAGCGAACCGCTTAGTGCGCTTAGGACAATCAGAGATAGCATGAGTGGAATCACCACAGTAGAAACACAGCCCATTCAGACGTCTGTGTTCTTGCCGTTCAACTCTGGTCAAAGTCCTATCGCACTGCATAGGCTCAGATTTAAGCTCAGGTAATACCGCCAAATGGTGCACAGATTTACGCTCACGCAAGCGTCGACCGATCTGAATGGCCAAAGACATAGACTCATTCAGACCAACAGGCATAGGAAATCCCACCATGACATCCTTAAGGGCTTCAGAGAGACCTTTTCTGAAAATAGCTGCGAGCGCACCTTCATTCCATTGAGTGAGTACGGACCACTTTCTAAATTTCTGACAATATACCTCTATCTCATCCTGACCCTGACACAGAGCCAGCAAATTTTTCTCTGCCTGATCCACTGAATTAGGTTCATCGTACAGCAATCCGAGCGCCAGGAAAAACGCATCGATATTACTTAATGCAGGATCTCCTGACGCAAGAGAAAATGCCCAGTCCTGAGGGTCGCCACGTAAAAAAGAAATAATGATCCTAACTTGTTGAACTGGGTCACCAGAGGAGCGAGATTTCAAAGCCAGAAGTAGTTTACAATTATTTTTGAAACTCAGAAATTTAGTTCTATCTCCAAAAAAACAAATCAGGAATAGGAATTCTCGGTTCTAACATAGAATTCTGAACCACAAAGTCTTGAATATTTTGTACTGTCGCCGTGAGCTGATCCACACATGAAGACAGACCCTTAATGTCCATCGCTACACCTGTGTCCTGAACCACCCAAATGTCTAGGGAAAAAAAAGGGCAAAACACAGTGCAGAGAAAAAAAAATGGTCTCAGAACTTCTTTTTTCCCTCTATTGAGAATCATTAGTACTTTGGGCCTCCAGTACTGTTATGATAAGGTAATTCAGTACCACAATGGACATAGAGGTCAGAGCACATACAGTGATCTGACAATAACCCAAAAACATAGAACGAGCTCTGAGACGTGGAAACTCTGCTGACCGCAATCCCTAATCCTCTCCAACACACTAGAGGCAGCCGTGGATTGCGCCTAACGCTCCCTATGCAACTCGGCACAGCCTGAGAAACTAGCTAGCCTGAAGATAGAAAATAAGCCTACCTTGCCTCAGAGAAATACCCCAAAGGAAAAGGCAGCCCCCACATATAATGACTGTGAGTTAAGATGAAAAGAC
This sequence comes from Ranitomeya imitator, assembly GCF_032444005.1. Classification (NCBI taxonomy): domain Eukaryota; kingdom Metazoa; phylum Chordata; class Amphibia; order Anura; family Dendrobatidae; genus Ranitomeya; species Ranitomeya imitator. Next base: position 805,871,469 of record NC_091283.1, read on the forward strand.
AAACGTAGAGATGAAATAGATTTAGCAAAGTGAGGCCCGACTTTCTGAACAGAGTGAGGATAGGAAAGGTAACTTTGCGTTCAACACAAAACCCTACAAAAACCACACAAAGGGGGCAAAAAGACCCTCCGTACCGAACTAACGGCATGGAGGTACACCCTCTGCGTCCCAGAGCTTCCAGCAAGCAGGAAAAAACAAATAGACAAGCTGGACAGAAAAAAACAGCAAACAAAATAGCAAAACGGAACTTAGCTATGCAGAGCAGCAGGCCACAGGAACGATCCAGGAGGAAACAGGTCCAATACTAGAACATTGACTGGAGGCCAGGATCAAAGCACAAGGTGGAGTTAAATAGAGCAGCACCTAACGACTTCACCACATCACCTGAGGAAAGAAACTCAGAAGCCGCAGTACCACTTTCCTCCACCAACGGAAGCTCATAGAGAGAATCAGCCGAAGTACCACTTGTGACCACAGGAGGGAGCTCTGCCACAGAATTCACAACAGATGTGTCTATAATCACATTGCAGACCTTTACTCTGTATATAGTAGCCCATATAGAGAAAGGATTGCACATAGAAGAACCAATGGATATCATAAAAGAATTTTTATTACACAACTTGTATTAAAAAATATATATCTGTGACAATAGTATAGGATGATAAGACAGTGAGAGCTACCAATAGTGGAACCAGGGCCAGACTGGCCATCTGGCAATTCTGGCAAATGCCAGAAGGGCCTGTCTGGTTGTGGGCTGCCTTGTCTGCTATGTTGTTAACAGAATCAGTGTTCTCAAGACACCCATACTGTTAAGAGTTGTAATGGAGCACAAAGTCGCTGACTCCGTCACTTACCCCAGCAGGCCACCGGTATCATTAGAAATATTGATCTTGTAGAAAATCTTCCTTTCCTCCATCCAGGGTAATATTAGTAATATATCCCATCTGGTTCATGTGGATGGGGACCACATGGGCCTGTGTGATTTCAAATGCCAGGACTGAATTTCAGCCCCCGTCTGTACCAGAGTGGAACCACAGGTCAGAGACAAAAAAATAAATAATGAATCCAAATACCCACACCAAACAAAAGTTGTATACATACAGTATATCATAATTAGATATTACGCCAATATAAAACTAAGTAAAGCCACTGGTGAGTATCACCAAAAGATAGTGGAAAATGGAAGGGTAAATAGAGGACAGTGGTAGACAATAATTACCTCAGACCTGCGATGCCACAACCCCTACGCGCGTTTCGGCTTGTGTGCCTTCCTCCGGGGGATATCTTATCATCTATACTATTGTAACAGATATATTTTTTAATACAAGTTGTTTAATAAAAATTATTTTATGATATCCTTTGGTTCTTCTATGGGCAATCCTTTCTCTATATATTGGTTATTGATTTTCTTGCACTGGATTTCTTATAATCAATTCCCTGAATGGGCACAGGTGTTCATAGTTGTTCAACACTGTACATTGTTGTCTACATCTGTTTATCCGTACATAGTAGATACAGTGCCTTGAAAAGTATTCATACCCTGTGAACTTTTCTGCCTGTTTTTCACATTACATCCACAAACTTAACCATATTTTCTTTGTATTTTACGTGATATACCAATACAAAGCAGTAAGTATTTGTAAAGTGTAAAGGAAATAATTCAAATTTGATAAATATTCTAAAAATAGAAATCTGAAAATTGTGATGTACATTCGTATTTAGACCTCCTGTATTCTGAAGCATTTGTAAAGTGTAAAGGGAATAATACATAATTTATACATATTCTAAAAATATAAATCTCAAAATTGTGATATGCGTTTTTATTCATCCCCCTGTAATCTGAATTGTCTGAATTGGATCAGTGATGCTGAAAGCTGTGCCATCGGCAAAGTATCTTGCCATCAGGGACACCCCAGGCGTACTGGTTTCAACTGAGATACCAAATTAAGCTTTCAGCCCAGTGCCAATTTCAGAAGCAGGACATTGCGTGATGAGGCGGTTTGTACTGGCAACACACAACTCTGATTCAGTGTGGCTCCTTCGTGGGAGCCTTATTACTGCAAGGAAAAAAGGCTGGCAATCTACATCCGTATTATGCCAAGAGAACTTGATGGAGAGTTCAACTAAAGGAATTTGATATAGTGTTGGAAGATGCACCCCTAGGTTGGAAGGCATTCAACAAGCTACTGGGGAAGAGCCGATGGTCTACCTGAGTATGACCAATGCTCATGATGGGCCAGGTTCAAAGCCGCAAGGGTGTCCTGGTGCAGATATCGCTTGGTCGAAAGAGAAGATCAAAATCTGCATATATCTCATAAAGTTCGGAACTTGGAATGTATGAACCATGAACCAAGGCAAACTCGACATTGTCAAGGCTAAAATGGACAGAACAGCTTACTTGGAATTAGCAAACTAAGATGGACTCAATCCAGACATATCCAGTCAAATGAACATTGGGGAAGAATGGCAGAGATCTTATATAGACAGGTGTGGGCCTTTCCAAATCAAGTCCCATCAGTTTAACTAAACACAACTGGACTCCAATGAAGGAGTAGAACCATCTCAAGGAGGATCACAAGGAAATGGACAGCATGTGACTTATGAGTGTCTGAGCAAAGGGTCTGAATACTTATGACCATGTGATATTTCAGTTTTTCTTTTTTATTAAATTTGCAAAAATTTCTACATTTCTGTTTTTTTTCAGTCATGATGGGTGCGGAGTGTACATTAATGTGAAAAAAATGAACTTTTTTGAATTTACCAAATGGCTGCAATGAAACAAAGAGTGAAAAATGTAAAGGGGTCTGAAAACGTTCTGCACCCACTGTATGTAAAATTGATTGCATAGATAGGATAAGTATTCTTTCTGTGTGTGTATATATATATATATGTATATATATATATATATATGTCTATAGATATATACAGTATATACACACACACAAAGAATACTTATCCTATCTATGCAATCAATTTTACATAGATCTATGGGCCTTACTGTACACACAAGGGGTGCAGCAGTTGCAGTTGCTCAAGGACCCCAATATTTAAGAGGGCTCAATCGCCCTTCTGTAACATCAAATATACATATTGCAAATTTTTCTTTTAGAACTTTTTATAATTTTTTGACTTTTTTTTTCTAATAACACTTTCTGGAGATCCCTAGAGAACATAGGCTTATTTTTTTGCTCTTTAATATCTGTACATGTGGAACATATCCAAAGGGATTTTGAGCAGCTAGTTAAAGTGGTCTGTCAGAATACTAAAAAGGGATTTAATGGAACCATTTCTTGACTTTTAGTTAATATCAGTCATAAGCTACTTTTCCTCAAACGGTTTAGATCCTAAATTCCCTTGAAAGTAATGAAGTATTCTGCCTGTGGGATGTGAGCATTTCTTTCTGTTTTAGGACTTATGTTCAGATGACTGAGGGTCTGATATTTATGTTTTTTTAATAGTTACGACCAAAGTTAAAGTGGAACGGTGGATTCTGCATGAATTATATAGATGAGCCATATTTTAGTATGTGTAGTGTTTCTCCGTGTTTCAAGCAATGGGGCACACAAATAAAATCGTTCAGCATCTTATGTAGAACTGGGAACAGTACGTTGCTTTGAAATTATGCTAATCCTGAAACCTCCTGTGTTCTCTCCTCCTCCATCTCTCTCGACTCATTTCCATACACTTTCAATCCTTTCACACTTAAATACCCATTGCAGTGAATTATAGTGTTTAAGATGAGTCGGGTTAGGACATTTTTAATATATTTTGCTTTTTGCACTAAATATTCTCAGTATCATTTTACTTTTTTTTGACCTTTTTATAGGACACAGATTAGAGTCATGTTAATACTATATTATTAGATGCAAGAAGGCCTTATGTGCACTGCAGTGACTGTATGGCAGCACATAGAGCCGTACGTAGACGGCACGTAGTGTGGAGCCGCGGGGGCCCCATGTGCTGATACAGTTATATGAAAAAGTTTGGGCACCCCTATGAATCTTAAGCTTAATGTTTTATAAAAATTGTTGTTTTGCAACAGCTATTTCAGTTTCATATATCTAATAACTGTTGGACACAGTGATGTTTCTGCCTTGAAATGAGGTTTATTGTACTAACAGAAAATGTGCAATCTGCATTCAAACAAAATTTGACAGGTGCATAAGTATGGGCACCCTTATCATTTTCTTGTTTTAAATACTCCTACCTACTTTTTACTGACTTACTAAAGCACTTTTTTTGGTTTTCTAACCTCATTGAGCTTTGAACTTCATAGCCAGGTGTATGCAATCATGAGAAAAGCTACTTAAAGTGGTCACTTGCAAGTTGTTCTCCTGTTTGAATCTTCTCTGAAGAGTGGCATCATGGGCTCCTCAAAACAACTGTCTAATGATCTAAAAACAAAGATTATTCAACATAGTTGTTCAGGGGAAGGATACAAAAAGCTGTCTCAGAGATTTAACCTGTCAATATCCACTGTGAGGAACATAGTAAGGAAATGGAAGAACACAGGTACAGTTCTTGTTAAGGCGAGAAGTGGCAGGCCAAGAAAAACATCAGAAAGGCAGAGAAGAATGGTGAGATCAGTCAAGGACAATCCTCAGACCACCTCCAGAGAGCTGCAGCATCAACTTGCTGCAGATGGTGTCACTGTGCATCGGTCAACTATACAACGCACTTTGCACAAGGAGAAGCTGTATGGGAGAGTGATGCGAAAGAAGCCGTTTCTGGAAGCACGCCACAAAGAAAGTCGACTGAGGTATGCAAAGCACATTTGGAGAAGCCAATTTCTTTTTAGAAGAAGGTCCTGAGGACTGATGAAACCAAGATTGAGTTCTTTGGTCATACAAAAAGGCGTTATGCATGGCGGCCAAAAAACAGCATTCCAAGAAAAACACTTGCTACCCACAGTAATATTTGGTGGAGGTTCCATCATGCTTTGGGGCTGTGTGGCCAATGCCGGCACCGGGAATCTTGTTAAAGTTGAGGGATGCTGTTGTGAATTCTGCTCTTGGGCTCCCTCCAGTGGTTATGAGTGGTAGTGTTGCGGTAGTTGGATCGCAGCATTTATCAGGTGTATCCATTTTTTGCAATTTGGGCTGGGCTATTTAAGTCCTGCTTTATCCTTTAGTCAGTGCCAGTTGTCCATTGTTTTTGGAGGATTCACATCCATACTTGGTCTCTCCTGGTCTGCTGTTCATTTCTTCAAAGATAAGTTCTGGCCTTGTTTTTGCTGTCCACCTGCTGTGGACCTTATAGTCTGTGCATTTTCTTGTTTTGTTTTGTCCAGCTTTGTCTGTGAAGGATTTTTTGCAGCCTAGCTTTCTCTCTGGAGATGCAGATATACCCTCCATGTCTTTAGTCAGATGTGGTGTTTTGTATTTTCTGTGGTGTATATTTTCTAGTGTTTTAATACTGACCGCATAGTACTCTGTCCTATTCTTCCTTTTTAGCTAGTATGGCCTCCTATGCTAAATCCTGATTTCATGTCTGCGTATGTTATTTCCCTCTCCTCTCACAGTCAATATTTGTGGGGGGCTGTCTATCCTTTGGGGATTTTCTCTGAGGCAGGATAGTTTTCCCGTTTCTGTCTTTGGGGGTGGTTGGTTCTTGGGCTGTGTTGAGGGGTCTAGGGAGTGTTTGGTACCCCCCACGGCTACTTCTAGTTGCGCTGCTAGTTCAGGGTTTGCGGTCAGTAAAGGTACCACCTTCTCCAGAGTACGTCTCATGCTGCTCCTAGGCCACCAGATCATAACAGGACGCATGGATGACTCTCAGTATCAGCAGATTCTTGACAATAATGTTCATGAATCAGTGACAGTTACGCAGGGGATGGATCTTTCAGCAAGACAATGATCCAAAACACCGCTCCAAATCTACTCAGGCATTCATGCAGAGGAACAATTACACTCTTCTGGAATGGCCATCCCAGTCCCCACACCTGAATATCATTGAACATCTGTGGGATCATTTGAAGAGGGCTGTCCATGCTTGGCGACCATCAAACTTAACTGAACTGAAATTGTTTTGTAAAGAGGAATGGTCAAAAATTCCTTCATCCAGGATCCAGGAACTCATTAAAATCTACAGGAGGCGACTAGAGGCTGTTATTTTTGCAAAAGGAGGATCTACTAAATATTAATGTCACTTTTCTGGTGCGGTGCCCATACTTATGCACCTGTCAAATTTTGTTTGAATGCAGATTGCACATTTTCTGTTAGTACAATAAACCTCATTTCAAGGCAGAAACATTACTGTGTCCAACAGTTATTAGATATATGAAACTGAAATAGCTGTTGCAAAAAAAACAATTTTTATAAAACATTAAGCTTAAGATTAATAGGGGTTCCCAAACTTTTTCATATAACTGTATATCTTACTGCATTGGGTGCTATGTAGGACTTATTCTCCCATGGAAGTAATGCTAACCCATGCACTCCTATGGTTGTTCTACTACAGCTCTGTACAGCAGAGAGTTGTGATACAGCCCTGATGCTACTACCTAAGACCCCTGGAGGCTTCTTCTGGTCTAAAAAATTCTCCCACCTTAAATGCTCAATATTTTTTTCAGTAGAGGGCAGTGTTAGATAGTGGTTCTATATTCGACAACAGTTAAGTATGTCCAACGTTGTATAAAACGTTTTTTTTTTAATAGTCCCAGGGCATCTTAAACAAAAAAAGTAACTTTGCAATGGAAACAGCTCACTAAAGGACATAAATTCAAAAAACATACCAAAACATGGCATTTTTTAACTTTGCAATGGGTCTTAAAGGAGTTGTGTGGTGTAAAACTACAAGTCTTCAGTCAGACTTGTGAAACCTCCCATTGTGCGCACTGCGCGCTGTGAGAACTCTCCAGAGCCAATGATATGCATATTCCCAGCCACATTCCGACTAGATGGGTTCGGTCACACTCAATGCAAGTGTATTGAGCGAGGCTGGACACAGTCTAGTTGGACTGTGGCCGGGAGTAAGAATATCACATTGTAGAAGAAGGGAAATGCCCCAAAATGTACAGTGGGGCAAAAAAGTATTTAGTCAGTCAGCAATAGTGCAAGTTCCACCACTTAAAAAGATGAGAGGCGTCTGTAATTTACATCATAGGTAGACCTCAACTATGGGAGACAAACTGAGAAAAAAAAATCCAGAAAATCACATTGTCTGTTTTTTTAACAATTTATTTGCATATTATGGTGGAAAATAAGTATTTGGTCAGAAACAAACAATCAAGATTTCTGGCTCTCACAGACCTGTAACTTCTTCTTTAAGAGTCTCCTCTTTCCTCCACTCATTACCTGTAGTAATGGCACCTGTTTAAACTTGTTATCAGTATAAAAAGACACCTGTGCACACCCTCAAACAGTCTGACTCCAAACTCCACTATGGTGAAGACCAAAGAGCTGTCAAAGGACACCAGAAACAAAATTGTAGCCCTGCACCAGGCTGGGAAGACTGAATCTGCAATAGCCAACCAGCTTGGAGTGAAGAAATCAACAGTGGGAGCAATAATTAGAAAATGGAAGACATACAAGACCACTGATAATCTCCCTCGATCTGGGGCTCCACGCAAAATCCCACCCCGTGGGGTCAGAATGATCACAAGAACGGTGAGCAAAAATCCCAGAACCACGCGGGGGGACCTAGTGAATGAACTGCAGAGAGCTGGGACCAATGTAACAAGGCCTACCATAAGTAACACACTACGCCACCATGGACTCAGATCCTGCAGTGCCAGACGTGTCCCACTGCTTAAGCCAGTACATGTCCGGGCCCGTCTGAAGTTTGCTAGAGAGCATTTGGATGATCCAGAGGAGTTTTGGGAGAATGTCCTATGGTCTGATGAAACCAAACTGGAACTATTTGGTAGAAACACAACTTGTCGTGTTTGGAGGAAAAAGAATACTGAGATGCATCCATCAAACACCATACCTACTGTAAAGCATGGTGGTGAAAACATCATGCTTTGGGGCTGTTTCTCTGCAAAGGGGCCAGGACGACTGATCCGGGTACATGAAAGAATGAATGGGGCCATGTATCGTGAGATTTTGAGTGCAAACCTCCTTCCATCAGCAAGGCATTGAAGATGAAACGTGGCTGGGTCTTTCAACATGACAATGATCCAAAGCACACCGCCAGGGCAACGAAGGAGTGGCTTAGTAAGAAGCATTTCAAGGTCCTGGAGTGGCCTAGCCAGTCTCCAGATTTCAACCCTATAGAAAACCTTTGGAAGGAGTTGAAAGTCCGTGTTGCCAAGCGAAAAGCCAAAAACATCACTGCTCTAGAGGAGATCTGCATGGAGGAATGGGCCAACATACCAACAACAGTGTGTGGCAACCTTGTGAAGGCTTACAGAAAACGTTTGACCTCTGTCATTGCCAACAAAGGATATATTACAAAGTATTGAGATGAAATTTTGTTTCTGACCAAATACTTATTTTCCACCATAATATGCAAATAAATTGTTAAAAAACAGACAATGTGATTTTCTGGATTTTTTTTTCTCAGTTTGTCTCCCATAGTTGAGGTCTACCTATGATGTAAATTACAGACGCCACTCATCTTTTTAAGTGGTGGAACTTGCACTATTGCTGACTGACTAAATACTTTTTTGCCCCACTGTATATCTCTGTATAGAGATGTGTTTAGTGCATGTTTTATGTGTATACACATTTATATATACACTAGCAGAAGAGCCCGGCGTTGCCTGGGCATAGTAAATATCTGTGGTTAGTTATAGCACCTCACTTCTCTTATTTTCCCATCAGGCCTCTCATTTAGCACCTCACTTCTCTCATTTTCCCATCACGCCTCACATTTTTCCCCTCACATCTTTCATTTTCCCCCTCACATCTCTCATTTTCTCCCTCACACCTCTCATTTCCCCCTCACTCCTCTTTTCCCCCCCTCACTCCTCTCATTCCCCCCTCACTCCTCTCATTCCCCCCTAACACTTGTCATTTCGACCTCACATCTGTCATTTTCCGACCACTCCACTATTTTCCCTCACTCCTCTCATTTTGCACTCACACCTTTAATTTTCACCTCACACCTCTCATTTTCACCTCACACCTCTCATTTTCACCTCACACCTCTCATGTTTGTCATCTCCCTTATATATAGTATACACCTGTATGTCATCTCCTGTATATAGTATATACCTGTATGTCATCTCCCCTGTAAATAGTATATACCTGCTGTATGTCATCTCCTCCTGTATATTGAATATACCTATGTGTCATCTACTGTATATAGTATATACCTGTATGTCATCTCCTCCTATATATAGTATATACCTGTATGTCATCTCCTGTATATAGTATATGCCTGTATGTCATCTCCCCTGTATATAGTATATACCTGTATGTCATCTCCTCCTGTATATAGTAAATACCTGTAAGTCATCTCCTCCTGTATATAGTATATACCTGTGTGTCATCTCCCCTATATATAGTATGTATAAACCAGAGAAAAAGAAAAGCAGCCAGCTCACCAATGACGATCACAGGTGCACGGATCTCCGTTGCAGGCAAACGAACAAGTCCTCAGAAGAAAAAAAAAAAAGTGGTTGAGATCCAGTTCCTTAAAAAGGTAATATTTATTGATATCACAAAAATTAAAATCCATAGACATAGGACAACCAAGCTCCCTCCGGGAGGTGCCCCTGCGCTGGAGAGGCTAAATGGCAACGCGTTTCGATCAAACGATCTTTTTCAAAGCCATCTATATATAGTATGTACCTGTATGTCATCTCCTCCTATATATAGTAAATACCTGTAAGTCATCTCCTCCTGTATATAGTATATACCTGTGTGTCATCTCCCCTATATATAGTATGTATAAACCAGAGAAAAAGAAAAGCAGCCAGCTCACCAATGACGATCACAGGTGCACGGATCTCTGTTGCAGGCAAATGAACAAGTCCTCAGAAGAAAAAAAAAAAAGTGGTTGAGATCCAGTTCCTTAAAAAGGTAATATTTATTGATATCACAAAAATTAAAATCCATAGACATAGGACAACCAAGCTCCCTCCGGGATGTGCCCCTGCGCTGGAGAGGCTAAACGGCAACGCGTTTCGATCAAACGATCTTTTTCAAAGCCATCTATATATAGTATGTACCTGTATGTCATCTCCTCCTGTATATAGTATATACCTGTAAGTCATCTCCTCCTGTATATAGTATATACCTGTGTGTCATCTCCCCTGTATATAGTATGTACCTGTATGTCATCTCCTCCTGTGTATAGTAAATACCTGTATGTCATCTCCTCCTGTATATAGTGTATACCTGTGTGTCTTCTCCCCTGTATATAGTATGTACCTGTATGTCATCTCCTCCTGTATATAGTATATACCTGTAAGTCATCTCCCCCTGTATATAGTATATACCTGTGTGTCATCTCCCCTGTAAATAGTATGTACCTGTATGTCATCTCCTCCTGTATATAGTATATATCTGTGTGTCATCTTCTCCTGTATTAGACCTCGTTCAAACGTAATTTGGTCAGTATTTTGACCTCAGTATTTTGTAAGCTAAATTGGCAGCCTGATAAATCCCCAGCCAAGAGGAAGACCTCCCCCCTGGCAGTATATATTAGCTCACACATACACATAATAGATAGGTCATGTGACTGACAGCTGCCGTATTTCCTATATGGTATATTTGTGGTACGTTTTGAGTATGTGCAAGTTTTGTGAGAGGCAACTTTTGCATGTGTTGCAACGTTTGTGCATGTGGCAATTTTTCCGCATGTGCAAGTTTTGCCTGTGGCGAGATTTTCATGAGGTGAGTTTTGCACGTGTGGTGAGTTTTGCGTGAGCCTAGTTTTGCATGTGGCGAATTTTGCACGTGGCGAGTTTTGAGTGTCGACTTTTGTGTTTCGACTTTTATGTGGCGAGGTTGGTGTATGTGTGGAGAAATGTGTGCTGAGGGTGGTATATGTGTTCAAGCACGTGGTAGTGTGTGGCGCATTTTGTGTGTTCATATCCCCGTGTGTGGTGAGTATCCCATGTCGGGGCCCCACCTTAGCAACTGTACGGTATATACTCTTTGGCATCATCGCTCTCATTCTTTAAGTCCCCCTTGTTCACATCTGGCAGCTGTCAATTTGCCTCCAACACTTTTCCTTTCACTTTTTCCCCATTATGTAGATAGGGGCAAAATTGTTTGGTGAATTGTAACGGGCAGGGTTAAAATTTCACCTCACAACATAGCCTATGATGCTCTCGGGGTCCAGACGTGTGACTGTGCAAAATTTTGTGGCTGTAGCTGTGACGGTGCAGATGCCAATCCCGGACATACACACATACATTCAGCTTTATATATTAGATGTATGCCACATGGAATAATGCCCCCCTTCCAGCCTGCTGTAAAACAAAGCTGCCATGAGCTAGAAAAACAAGTTTCATTTAGGACTGAGGGTATGTATCTTAGTGGACAATAGACCGTGACCTCATCCGCCACACCTGGGGCTGGACACACCTCTTTTAGTTGGTCACATATAAGGGACAAGACCAGGTGGTTCTCTCTCGCTTGCCTTGCTGGATTCCTGGGACAAGGATGGACTTACACACATGGCTGAGTATACTAGGCCTCAGGAATAGCTGAGACATAGGTGGGAGCGCTGATATTGTATGTGTGATTTGGGTAATTTAGACAGGTAATTCAGGGTGGGTTTTTTACTGTGTGATATTGTTATCCGTATATATATATATATTTATAGTCGCCAGCTTGGGTATAAATATATATGTATGTTATAGACTACAGACTTGTGTATGTGTAATAAATATCCTTTATTGTTACACTGTTTTGTCTCAGTTAGTATATAGTATAAGGAATAGATAACGTTGAGGTACTATTAAAGGGACACTGTCACCTGAATTTGGAGGGAACAATCTTCAGCCATGGAGGCGGGGTTTTGGGGTTTTTGATTCACCCTTTCCTTACCCGCTGGCTGCATGCTGGCTGCAATATTGGATTGAAGTTCATTCTCTGTCCTCCGTAGTACATGCCTGCACAAGGTAATCTTGCCTTGCGCAGGCGTGTACTATGGAGGACAGAGAATGAACTTCAATCCAATATTGCAACCAGCATGCAGCCAGCGGGTAAGGAAAGGGTGAATCAAAAACCCCAAAACCCCGCCTCCATGGCTGAAGATTGTTCCCTCAAAATTCAGGTGACAGTGTCCCTTTAAGTGAATATTAATTATTAATAGCCAAGTTCGGCGTTAAGAGTTGATATCGGACCTCAAGAGAGGTGTAGGGAGAGTTCCCCTTTTGATACTATAAGTTTCAGTATTATTAGGGGGTATCTTGCACTTTTACACACATGCTTGTTGTCACGTGATCACCGTTCGTGGCTCTGACACCAGAGAATCTTCCCAGCACAGTGAACGTGTCTGCTATCCCAAAGTGGCTGCAGACTTGTTGTTTTAGACAAGACAGCCCCTTTAAAGGAAACATGTGTTAGATGTCGAGCTCCCGTCTCTGCACGGGGGAATCTCGAACCATCTCCGCTGTGGTCCCCCATTCTTCTCCAGCCACAGTAGAGCCTGCTCAGCGGAGACGTCGGAACCAGCGTCTAGCTCAGGCTGATACTGGACGACTGGTTACTGCTGCCCTTCCAGGCTCTGCTTTTGTAGCCAGCAATGATCAGCAGCGAGCAGGTCTTTCTGGGATTAAGTCCTGCTTTTCCCATACTGAGCATGCCCACGGGACGACCTCCCATTGGAGGTCGGAGATCACATTCTCAGGTCCTGTTGCGGCTCCTATTGGTCCATCTGGAAGGTCTTTGTAGCACTGCTGCTATAAAAGGTTCGCATGGCCACTCGGCCATGCGCTAGTGTACTATTGAAATTGTGTGTGTGTTGATGAGTGAAAGTCGTTCATTAATCATCCCCTCCCTTGTGTATGACTGCTCGCGCAAGGTGGATGTCTGCTGTCTTGTGCCCGGCTGAGCTAGCAGCAATAAACACACGAAACAGCGTCTAATTGCTGTGACCACCAGTGCGGCGCCGTGTGCTATCAGAGCGCTTTCCTATCCCAAGTCTGGGTGGTTAGTGGCGTGCGCCAGAGCGGCACCGCACGCACTCTTATGCATTTATGTTACTTTTGCAGTTACTCTGACACCCCAGTTGTGGTGTCAAGCACAAGAGCTCTAGACGAACTCTAATCCCGTGTCTTGGGATAGAGTCCTGAGATCCTTTGCTTGCGCTCTTGGTGCGGTACCGTGGCCCTGTGATGCAACAGGGTTCGCTTCCTTTACACAGGGTGAAGTTAATCCGTGTGTGTATCCACATTGTACCGCCATATAGAACGTCATTACTCAGCAGCAAGTTCCATCTCTGCACAGTGGACCCCGGGCTGCGAACGCACCTATTCCATCTCTCTAGTTATTTGGTGCATTTTGCTAGCCCTAACAACGTGTCACCAGGTTTTCCCAATATAAAATACTGCAATACTGCAACCACCTTTTACAACATTGTAGTATGCTGTATATCTGTCCCCATCTTTTATTATACTTAAATGACGTGGTCTGGACCATTGAGTTTCTCTGGGCTGGCTTGATTTGGTGCCTACTCACTTTATACAAGCACTGTCGTCTTTCTTTGCTTCATGTGGATGGCATATTCTACATCATCCACATGGTGTCCCCCAATATCACTCCTGCACAGGCGCAGTTCTCTCTATACTGCTAAGGGCAGAGCAAAGTATTGTAGTGAGCATGTGCAGGCTTCACTTCTGGGTCGCCAGTGCTCTTTGGAGTAGATAAGGATCTGGTAGTTTGAATAAAGCAATTGAGCTGGGTGTTCATTTGTATTGGGGCGTTTGGAGAGATAGCTGTCAAATGTATGTAGCCAACTGTACTACAGTCTCATCACAGGATTATAACATAAATTGATATCAGTATTATTAAACTAGAAGCAGATAATACTGAATCCACCATTGATAATAAAAGATGTCACAGCTCACCTCCTCCTCATCCTTGAACAGTGACCTCAGCGCAGATCACAGCACATGACCACAGCACTCACCAGAGGTCTGCCCTTAGTCCGTGTAGCTGCTGTAAAGCAATATATCCATACTTCTGTTAACAAAACCGAGCAGAAGCTCAAGGCTGCACGCATGATCAGAAGAAGGGAATAAAATAACATTTATCCTCTAAAAATGGATAAGAAAACAATCTGTTTTATTTGCTTTTAATTAGTAACACACTGCAGTTAAGAATTGCCATGCTGCCCAGGGCCGGCGTCAGCACCCGGCGTACCGGGGCAAATGCCGGGGCCATGAACAAATGGGGGGGCCCACTCGTGGCCGGGATACCAGGGAGCCTGGGCCGCTCCCCCAGCAGCTTCGCCACTACTTGAGCTCAGCCGTCACTTAAATAAACATGGCCGCGCACAGTGCACTCTGCAGCGATGTCTCTGCTTCTGCTAGTAATGACGCGGCCGGGCAGACACACAAGCAAAGTTAAAGGCACAGTGTCTGCCTGACCGCATCATTAGTAACAGACACAGCTGCAGCGTGCACTGTGGGTGGCCATGTCTGTTTAAGTGACGGCCATCGATCAAGGCGCACTCCCTCCATATCCACATGCCAGAGGAGCCTGATGGGTGACAAGTCTGGGGGAGGTGAGTGAGGCTTGTGTGTTGTGTCTGTCTGTATGTCTGTGTATGCCTGTATGATGTGCATATCTGTGTATATCAGTGTGTTTGACTGTACATATTTATGTATTTTTGTGAATTTGTCTTCAAATATATGTATGTAAATATCTGCGTATTGTATGTGTATATCTGTGCATTGTATTTGTGTGCATGTCTGCGTATTGTATTTGTGTGCATGTCTGCGTATTGCATGTGTATGTCTGCGTATTGTGTGTGTGTGCGCATGTCTGCGTATTGTGTGTGTGTGCATGTCTGCGTATTGTGTGTGTGTGCATGTCTGCGTATTGTGTGTGTGCATGTCTGCGTATTTGTGTGTGTGCATGTCTGCGTATTGTGCGTGTGTGTGAGTGCGCATGTCTGCGTACTGTAGATGTGTGTGTATGTCTGCGTATTGTGTGTGTGCATATCTGCCTATGTGAAGGATGAGGGGGAAGGCTAGGCCCTATGTAGTATATCTATATTTCTCCTCCGTATCTGTGCATCATGAATCGTGGTATGTGGGCCCACTGAGACTCTTTTGCCCGGGGCCCACAAAATCCTGGAGCCGGCCCTGCTGCTGCCCCTCGCTCCTCATAAACATAATTCACAAAAACAACTTTTATTCCTTCGTGAATTTGTTTTCCATCTGCACTGACTGAGAGAGCATTGAAGAAGAAGCCACTAGTTTACAATGGCCAGTACACCTTCAATGGTGGCCTAGTAGAAAACATAAGTGGATTTTTGGATTTACAAAATTAGGTAAAACTATTCAGTACATGGTCATAGAAGTAGCATTTGCAGATCAGCAGATTGCTCTGAGAAGTTTTGAATTTCCTCGAATTTCACCACAAAATTTGGATTTGCCAGAATGTTTGCAACACGATTAGCTTGAGCCGTTGACCACTATTTTGTTGGATTCAAAAGGGCAGGGGTTAAGAAAATGTAAAAAACTGAATACTCACCTGAATCTAGCTTTTCTTTTTCGGTCAAGTCATGGTGGTGATCTTCACTGGGCTATCTTTGGCTTCTTCTAGAACTTATCATATTTGGTGTTAACTGGCTAAGCAACGTTATCAAAATCAAATATGTCATGTGACATCAAAATGTCACAGCAATTTAGTGCAGGAGATGCTAAGGATGCTGGATAGTGGAAGACGCCAAAGAAAGCCCAGTCTGTGACTGCCAAGGTGGCCAGAACAAAGAGATCATGGGGCAAAGTCATCAAAGCTTTTATGCCATAAAAGCTTTGAAAAGGTGCACATTTTTGCTCTACACAAAGTTGTATAAAACAATCCTAGATTTTTGTTTTCATGCCTCATTGCATCATCTGCCAGAATTGGCAGAGTTGGGACAGAGTGTGGTCACTCCCGCCCATTTGATTTATGAAAAGTGCCAGTAATCTTTTATAGTTGTAGTTCTGGCTTGAAAAAGGCCAAATGTGGCAGAAACATTGCCTTTTATTGCTGCTGTTATGTAATTTTAAGGATGGGATAAAAGTTATGCTTTTCCACATAAGAATTGAATTTACCAATGCTGCGTTAGAACCACCCTCTGGATGGAGTAATGCCATGTTTTACACCTGAAATGCTACTCTAGTTTTTGTTTGGAGTAGCATTTCTGGGGGGCGTGGCCTGGACTGCTATGGCATAGGTTGTGCGGTGCTGGAGCTCCTGAGGAAAATCCTCTATAATCAACCAAAATCGCCTAAAAAACGTTTTTATTGTCAAATCCTTGGTTGGATCTTATCCAGTGCCTCATCTGGGTCACTATGATCCGAAAATTATTTTAATTTTACCACAAATTTTAGAAATCAGCCCTAGAAAAGTTTGGGCCTTCAAACTACAGGGTTGAGGTAATCCAGCCTCAGGAAGCTAATACCTTCTAACAAGCGGCTCAGCTAATAAGCCAAAGGACCTGAGGTAAAAAACATCAGATTTTATTATAAACTCCCTCTTTGGCTTTGGTAGTGAGGAGGAGGGAAGTGACAGCTACAGGCACACACTATGGAGCCGTCTCTGCACAGCTGCTGCTCCCTCCCCTATTGCCTGGGGATATACCGCCCTGTGCTCATTAGCATAATGTGCTAAGCCTCCCCGGATTGAAAGACGGAGGCAGAAGAAAGCGATCCAGAAGCATCGGGGAAGACCCGGAGCAGTGACGTGATATCAGCTCCACACAGAAGCCGACGCTGACACTCCCCCAGACCTTGGAACAAAAGGCGGGAAAAGACGGCTGCCATTTTATTGGTGGACGGCGATAGATCAGAAGGCGTGAGAGACCAGAGTACACCAGCGACAGCAAAGAAGAAGATCTGCGCTGGTCAACAGATCGCAGGCTCCGGATCCAAGCACCACCGGACTCAAACAGCGGTAAGTTCCGGCCCCCTGCTGGGAACGAAAATACACCGGCGGTCCAGCGGGGAAGACAGCGACGACCGACGACTCCTGTGCAGGACAACGGTGGAACCACACAGACAGCCATCTCTGCAGGAGCGACAGGAAGACTCCAGTGCAGCATAAACTGTTGTTGAAACAGCTAGGAGCCCTGCAGGGCTCACAAACCAAAAGAGCTATAGCTTATTATATCAGTCGCTGACAGGATCTAATCCAGGTAACTGGCTATTTTAGTGAAGCTGACTGGGAAGTCCTAAATCCAATCATATTATTTGGAGAGTTTTATTTCTACCCTGATTCCTTCCTTATTAGCACATGTCTCTAGGAGAACAATCAGTTCTTGAAAGATATTTGTTTGTTTTGGGGAATTAACCTGCACCCTTTAACTAACAAACACAAAGTGTTATATAAGCATGCTCTGTTAGGAAAAATCTATTTGTATGCCCCAGTGATTTAATCTACACTTTTTAATTCTCAGGTGCTAGGTATTATCTAAGCATATTCTTCTGTAATTACTGTGAAACTATATATGCCACCTGTTGACACAGCTAATTGCTTGTTTATATTCGTATGATTTCTATTACCACACTCAAAGGGGTATTTCTATAGTTGCTCCACTTTTGCTATTTGAGACCACTTTGTGGGGATTTTTTATACACCAGGGCCAGCCTCACCAGGATTAACCTGAGATCACCATAGAAGACATTGTCTACAATTCCAGCTTTGCTTGGGGCTACTATTTGTGGAAAATCTTTAATCTTTATTCTGAGACCGTCCTAAGTAGACACTCTCTGCAAATCAGGCTATTGCTTGGGGATAACAATGAGCAAGAACTCGTCTAAACCCCAATTCTTAAACATGGCCTCATCTATACCTCAAAAACCCCAGAGGTACAAAGGTTCTGGGCGCAATCCATCAAAGGACTTAAAGGGAACCTGTCACCTGAATTTGGCGGGACTGATTTTGGGTCATATGGGCGGGGTTTTCGGGTGTTTGATTCACCCTTTCCTTACCCGCTGGCTGCATGCTGGCTGCAATATTGGATTGAAGTTCATTCTCTGTCCTCCATAGTACACGCCTGCGCAAAGTAATCTTACCTTGCGCAGGCATGTACTACGGAGGACATAGAATGAACTTCAATCCAATATTTCGGCCAGCATGCAGCCAGCGGGTAAAGAAAGGGTGAATCAAACACCTGAAAACTCCGCCCATATGACCCAAAACCAGTCCCGCCAAATTCAGGTGACAGGTTCCCTTTAATAACCACAATAAGTCCCAATAGATCCAGGTCTCCATTAAAAGACGATGAGGAATTAGACTATGATAAACTCCCCAATTCAAACAGAGTAAAAAAGAACCTCCCAAACACTTTTGTAGAGATGGACTCATCTACATCTTTAACCCCTTACCGGCATCGGACGTACTATACCGTCCGATGCCGGCTCCCCTGCTTTGATGCAGGGCTCCGCGGTGAGCCCGCACCAAAGCCGGGACATGTCAGCTGTTTTGAACAGCTGACATGTGCCCGTAATAGGCGCGGGCAGAATCGCGATCTGCCCGCACCTATTAACTAGTTAAATGCCGCTGTCAAACGCAGACAGCGGTATTTAACTTCCGCTTCCGGCCGGGCGGCCGGAAATGACGTCATCGCCGACCCCCGTCACATGATCGGGGGTCGGCGATGCTTGTATATTGTAACCATAGAGGTCCTTGAGACCTCTATGGTTACTGATTGCCCGTCGCTGTGAGCTCCACCCTGTGGTCGGCGCTCACAGCACACGTGCAATTCTGCTACATAGCAGCGATCAGCAGATCGCTGCTATGTAGCAGAGCCGATCGGGTTGTGCCTGCTTCTAGCCTCTCATGGAGGCTATTGAAGCATGGCAAAAGTAAAAAAAAAAGTTTAAAAAAATGTGAAAAAAATAAAAAAAACATAAAAGTTTAAATCACCCCCCTTTCGCCCCAATCAAAATAAATCAATAAAAAAAATATCAAATCTACGCATATTTGGTATCGCCGCGCTCAGAATCGCCCGATCTATCAAATAAAAAAAAGTATTAACCTGATCGCTAAACAGTGTAGCGGGAAAAAAACTCGAAATGCCAGAATTACGTTTTTTTGGTCGCCGCGACATTGCATTAAAATGCAATAACGGGTGATCAAAAGAACGTATCTGCACCGAAATGCTATCATTAAAAACGTCATCTCGGCACGCAAAAAATAAGCCCTCAACCGACCCCAGAGCACGAAAAATGGAGACGCTACGAGTATCGGAAAATGGCGCAATTTTTTTTTTTTTTTTTTTTTTAGCAAAGTTTGGAATTTTTTTTCACCACTTAGATAAAAAATAACCTAGTCATGTTTGGTGTCTATGAACTCGTACTGACCTGGAGAATCATAATGGCAGGTCAGTTTTAGCATTTAGTGAACCTAGCAAAAAAGCCAAACAAAAAAACAATGTGGGATTGCACTTTTTTTGCAATTTCACCGCACTTGGAATTTTTTTCCCGTTTTCTAGTACACGACATGCTAAAACCAATGATGTCGTTCAAAAGTACAACTCGTCCCGCAAAAAATAAGCCCTCACATGGCCAAATTGACGGAAAATAAAAAAGTTATGGCTCTGGGAAGGAGGGGAGTGAAAAACGAACACGGAAAAATGAAAAATCCCCTGGTCATGAAGGGGTTAAAGAGGAAAACTCCAGGGGCTATAGGAGAGAAATACACCACTCCTAATGATTCATCTGACGAGGTCTCAGAGATATTCTCTCCTAATACAAGCCCCTCCAAGCCAAAACAAAAAAAAGTAATCCAAACCCCGACAATACTCAAGGATTTGATATGAATTCTGTTGGGAAACTTCTGTCTAATTTGACAGAAAAAATGGATAAGTTTGAAAACAGCATGAACGAAAGGTTTGATAAGCAAAATAAAATGTTCAAAGAATCATTATCCCTCCTCAGCAATAGGATGGACAAATTTGAAGATAGAATTAAAAAGATAGAGGAGAGGCCAGATAATATATCCAAAGTAAATAACGACATCATCAGAGAGATGCATAAGCTAAAGCTTAAGGTAGCAGATCTGGAAGACCGGAATCGGAGAAATAACATCAAAATTAGGGGGATTCCTGAGAATATAGGCCCAAATAAATTGGAAGAGTACACCAAGAAGTTATTCAGAAAAATAATCCCTACCCTGACTGATCAAGAACTAGAAATAGACAGAATCCACAGGTTGCGAAAACCGCCCACTATTCCTAAAGATCTACCTAGAGACACGTTAATGAGAATCCACTTTTTCAAAACAAAAGAAAAAATTCAAAATTACTTTAAAGAAAATAAAAACTTCCCTGAGCCATTTGAAAAACTCAATTTATATGCCGATCTCTCCAGAGATACGATCGAAGGGAGGAAAGCTTTCCAGAATATCACCATACCTCTCAGAGACAATGAGATCTCTTATAAGTGGGGATTCCCGCTAAAATTATTAGTAAATTACAGAGGCAATGTTATCGCCCTAAACTCCCCAGAGGAAGGCAGGGACTTCTTAAAATCCATCAATATCCCATTATATTCATGACACAAAGTTCACCCTGATTCTGACAGCAAGACATGAAAGGGTTTTGATATATTTATATTGAGTGATCTAAATGGGAAAACACCCGGGTACAATGCTATACCTTGCCCTAGGATGTTTAACTATTCTATTAATCTGTTATTGTTAGTAACGAGTTTATGTATTTAATATATTGAGTTTATGTTCATCAACAAAGAGGATGTTGCTCGGGAGCGAGTAACACGGACTTTTTCCCCCAACAGGTGAAGTCAGGTTCACTGAAGTGAACCCCTTCAAGTGGACATTCCAGTTTATTATTTATTGTTACCACTTGTATTAAACACTTATAGGTTTGTTAAGATTTTCTTCACAGGTTTGCAAAATAGACTTCCATATAATTTAGATCATAATGAGTTTAAAACTACTATCCTACAATGTAAGAGGACTTAATAGTCCACACAAAAGACATACACTTTGGAAAGAAATAAGTAAAAGTCAAGCTGAAATAATTTGTATACAGGAATCCAAATTCAAAGACAAGGCCAACCCAAAATTCTCACATAAAAATTTCCCATATATTTACAAGTCTGACAATGTGAAAAAGAAAGCCGTTGTAATCACAATCATCAAAGGCACAATTTCATTTGAATTCATAGAGGAGGTCAAAGATGTTAAAGGTAGATTCCACATTCTTATTTGTTCATTAAACAACCAGGTATGCACAATTATCAATATCTACGCCCCCAATACGGGTCAAATAAATTTCCTGAACAAAATAAATAAAAAAGTCATGTCAGTTAAGAGAGGTGCCATGATTTGGCTGGGAGATTTCAATCTGGTCCCAAACGCAAATATGGACTCCTCCACCCCAAATAGATACAGACCAAACAATTTAGACAACTGGATCCATCATAATGAATTATTTGACATCTTTCGAATTCTCCCATTTTTCTGACCCTCACCAATCAGCGTCACGTATTGACTTAATTTTATCAGACATTTTTACACTTCCCAAGTTCCATAGAATTAATATAGAAAGGAAAACCTTCTCGGACCACTCTCCAGTATCAGCTGAAGTACAAATAGGCCACACAATTAACAAAAATTCATTATGCAAATGCGACTCTAATCTGTTACACCACCCTGAATATAGATTACCAATAGAAAAATCATTAATAAATTATTTTACAGAAAACTCCCCTACAGATACAACCCCATTCATAAATTGGTGTGCCCATAAGGCGGTTATAAGAGGTACCATGATACAGATCTCTGCCAAAAGGAAAAGAAAATTTAGGACTCAGATTGAGGACCTTCAAAATAAGATAAAAGACAAGGAAAACGAGCAAATAAATTTAAATTCCCCCTCTACACAAATCAAAATTGATTTACTAAAACTCAGGCAGGATCTCAAAAGAATCATATTTTCATCATACCATACCATGGTCAAAAACTCCAAAATGAAGCAATACTCTTCAATAAATAAGCCAACACGATACATGGTTAATAGATTGAAAAAGACTAGACAATCAAATAGGATCAACAAAATAAAGAACCAAAATGGAATAACGGTATCTCATCCTCAAGACATAGCTAATTCCTTCGCTGATTTTTTATAATAAATTATACAATTTACAGTCACAAACTTCTACCCCAAAACCCAATACCTCTGACATTGAAAAATTCTTGTCCACAATTGAACTCCCCAAATTGACCCATGACGATTTAGAAAACCTAACTTCCCCATTCTCCCAAGAAGAAATTGAAAAGACCATTCTTCAACTCAAAGATTTTAAATCACCAGGCCCGGACGGTTTCGGGAATGAATACTACAAATCCTTCACCAAAATACTTTCCCCACACTTACAAAAAATCTTTAATATAGCTAGTTCCTCAGGAAATTTCCCAGAAGAAATGTTAGAATCCACAATAATATTGATCCCCAAACACAATTCCGACCTGACTCTTGTAAATAATTACAGACTAATTTCCCTCATAAATGCAGATTTGAAGATATACTCCAAATTAATAGCGAATAGGCTCAAATCCTACCTACCATCATTGATAAATGGGGATCAGATCGGTTTTATCAAAGGTCGTCAAGCGACAGATGGCACTAGAAGACTGATTAATTCAATCAAACTGATACACTCCTCTAAATTGCCAACGGTAATTATAACTTTATATGCCGAAAAGGCTTTTGACCGCCTAAATTGGCTCTATCTAACATCAGTTCTAAGTAAATTTGGTTTTAATGAAAAATATATTAACAGCATCATGGCACTTTACTGTAGGCCAAAAGCCAGAATATATACTAACAATTATTCTTCTGCACTATTTGACATATCAAATGGTACTAGACAAGGTTGCCCCCTTTCTCCACTTCTTTTTATACTGTCAATGGAACCATTGGCGCAATCGATCAGACAAAACAATAACATAAAAGGTTTGAAAACACAAACACGTCAGTATAAGATTGGCCTTTTTGCCGATGACCTGATATTTACCCTGACTGATCCTTACAAATCAATCACAGAACTGCAAAAAACCCTTAAAACATTCTCAAATATTTCCTTTTTTAAGATTAACGAAAATAAATCAAAAATCTTGCCATTTTATTTGAGCGACTTAGAAACAAAGAAAATTGAGAATATATCTTCACTAAGCTGGTCAGAGGGGTACTTAGAATATCTAGGCACGATCATCTCAAAAAACCTTGAGGCAATAATGAAGAAAAATCTGGACAAACTCTTAGAGACAATTAACAATGACCTTAATTTCTTTGGTACAAAAGACCTATCATGGTGGGGTAGAATATTGGTTATCAAAATTTTTATCATCCCAAAAATCTCTTATATACTAAGAACACTCAATCCACAATTAATTTGTTCATCTGGAATAAAAAAAGAGCCCGAATACCCACAAACATATTATATAAGTGCAAAGAATTTGGGGGTATAGGCCTACCCAATATAACCGCCTTATACTTATCGAACCTTATCAAACAAAGCCAATATTGGTTCATGCAAGAGGACTATCCAAATTGACTTGATCTAGAAATTACCCACAATCATAATAAACCTCCCAAAGAATTAGTCTTCAACCATATTCTAAACAGAACCAACAATATTCACGTTAAACACCCTATTTTCTCTTCCATTATATATGCATGGGACAAACTTTCTAAAAGGAAAAGAGGATCCAACAAGAAAATTCTTCTCTACAATACCCCTATAGATATTATTACGCTTACCCAAAACGCTGACCCCTCTCCCATGTGGCGAGAAAAAGGGATCCTAAAATTAAGCGATATTCATGATGGGGTTAAATTTATCAGTTTCAGCTCCTTGAAAGAAAAATTTAACATTCCCTCCTCAGCCTTTTTTCCTTATATGACACTGAAAGAACAAGCCCAAAATGTTATCATTAAAAAACCAAAAATCTCCGAAGCTACTACTAATTTATTAAAAAACCCCAAACATTACTTATTTTGGAGTAATAAGCAAATTTATCGGTGGTTCAACAACGACACAAAATTTGACGTTATCTTACATGAATAAATGGGAAAATGATTTGAACACGACATTTACTCCAGAACAGTGGGAAAACGCGATCCATTTCACCTATGCATCAAATATTTGCATGACACTACAAGAAGCATTTTTTAAAATCATCACAAGGTGGTACTTCACTCCGGCTCGCCTCTCCCACCTACCATCGGGAGGGTCTCCCCTGTGCTGGAGAGAATGTGGAGAATACGGAAGTTTGCTACATATGTTTTGGAAGTGTCCAAAGGTGAAACCCTTATGGAGACAGGCCACAAAACTAATCAACAAAATATTAAAAGACTAGATGGCAGCCCGATTCTAAAGAATCGGGAGTCTAGAATCCATATATACTTTATTTATTCAAATGTAAGAATAATACAATTAATAAATAATAGTAAGAAAGAACAAAAAATGGATGCACTCACCAGCTCTTGACAATTCTTGTTATTTAAGGTACAGTTACACAGGATCCATGAACATGCTTATGAGGGGAGGGATGAAAGACATCAGACGACAACTTTGCGTGTTGTGGCAAATGCCACAACAACGGTTCTTTGCTTAAGAACAATGTCAGGTAGTAGGAAAATACCCAGTTAATAATAGGCAATAGTTCTTTGCAGGAATGCAGATATTTATTAAATAGGCAGTTTATATTGCAGAGAAATTGCTGGGCAATAATGGACAATGTCCTTATGTGGCAAATAATAGAGCAATATACCCAATGTGGCAAAGAAGAGGTTAATAAACGGCAGTCTCTCAGTATAACAGTCAGTGAATAATAGGCAGTCTATGGAGAAAACACCAAACAAAAGTTCAAAATTGGTGTGAAAATGTCACTGAACCACTTCACAACTAAATATATATAGTTTTGGTAAATGGTATTATCATTTTTTTGACGAAATTCGGCAGGAGCTTGAAGAGCAACGTCACTGGGCCCGCCTCCACGCAGTAGAAACTTGCTGTGAGGTAAAAATTCAAAAATCACACCAAAATGGCGGGCGGAGTGTGTCACAGTACGGCACGTTTCTGATTGGTCGCTCGCAGCAGGCGGCAACCAATCAGACACTGGACACTGTTGACGTCACTTATCTCCGGACATTAGCTCCGGACATTAGCTCCGGACAGGAAGTTGGCACAAATTGCAGAAAGTAGTATTCTAGGCAATTATATATTAGACTAGCTATTGAACCCGTTCTACGCCCGGGTGGCGAGCATTTATATTGGTATATGGTCTCTATCCTGGTATGTGCTGCTCCATCCTGCGCCCCCATCCTGTCATGTGCTGCTCCCATCCTGCGCCCCCGTTCTGTCATGTGCTGCTCCCATCCTGCACCTCCAGTCTGTCATTTGCTGCTCCCATCCTGTCATTTGCTGCTCCCATCCTGCGCCCGTTCTGTCATTTGCTGCTCCCATTCTGCGTCCCCGTTCTGTCATTTGCTGCTGCCATCCTGCGCCCGTTCTGTCATGTGCTGCTGCCATCCTGCGCCCGTTCTGTCATGTGCTGCTGCCATCCTGCGCCCGCTCTGTCATGTGCTGCTGTCATCCTGCGCCCGTTCTGTCATGTGCTGCTGCCATCCTGCGCCCGTTCTATCATGTGCTGCTGCCATCCTGCGCCCGTTCTGTCATGTGCTGCTGCCATCCTGCGCCCGTTCTGTCATGTGCTGCTCCCATCCTGCGCCCGTTCTGTCATGTGCTGCTGCCATCCTGCGCCCGTTCTGTCATGTGCTGCTGCCATCCTGCGCCCGTTCTGTCATGTGCTGCTGCCATCCTTCGCCCGTTCTGTCATGTGCTGCTGCCATCCTTCGCCCGTTCTGTCATGTGCTGCGGCCATCCTGCGCCCGTTCTGTCATGTGCTGCTGCCATCCTGCGCCCGTTCTGTCATGTGTTGCGGCCATCCTGCGCCCGTTCTGTCATGTGCTGCTGCCATCCTGCGCCCGTTCTGTCATGTGCTGCTGCCATCCTGCGCCCGTTCTGTCATGTGCTGCTGCCATCCTGCGCCCGTTCTGTCATGTGCTGCGGCCATCCTGCGCCCGTTCTGTCATGTGCTGCTGCCATCCTGCGCCCGTTCTGTCATGTGCTGCTGCCATCCTGCGCCCGTTCTGTCATGTGCTGCGGCCATCCTGCGCCCGTTCTGTCATGTGCTGCTGCCATCCTGCGCCCGTTCTGTCATGTGCTGCTGCCATCCTGCGCCCTTTCTGTCATGTGCTGCTGCCATCCTGCGCCCGTTCTGTCATGTGCTGCTGCCATCCTGCGCCCGTTCTGTCATGTGCTGCTGCCATCCTGCGCCCGTTCTGTCATGTGCTGCTGCCATCCTGCGCCCGTTCTGTCATGTGCTGCTGCCATCCTGCGCCCGTTCTGTCATGTGCTGCGGCCATCCTGCGCCCGTTCTGTCATGTGCTGCGGCCATCCTGCGCCCGTTCTGTCATGTGCTGCGGCCATCCTGCGCCCGTTCTGTCATGTGCTGCGGCCATCCTGCGCCCGTTCTGTCATGTGCTGCTGCCATCCTGCGCCCGTTCTGTCATGTGCTGCTGCCATCCTGCGCCCGTTCTGTCATGTGCTGCGGCCATCCTGCGCCCGTTCTGTCATGTGCTGCGGCCATCCTGCGCCCGTTCTGTCATGTGCTGCGGCCATCCTGCGCCCGTTCTGTCATGTGCTGCTCCCATCCTGCGCCACCATTGTATTATATGCCCCCCGCTCCAGTGTGTATGCCCCCGAATGCTGCTGCCATGTAAAAAAAAAAAAAATACCATACTCACCTATCGTCCGGCTCCACTGCAGGTATGTCTTCAAGAAAATGGCGCCGGAAAGCAGGGACTGCGCAGGCGCCGATTCCGGCAGCAGGAATCGGCGCCTGCGCAGTCCGCGCTTTCCGGCGCCATTTTCTTGAAGACACACCTGCAGTGGAGCCGGAGTGTGTCTTCAAGAAAATGGCGCCGGAAAGCGCGGACTGCGCAGGCGCCGATTCCGGCAGCAGGAATCGGCGCCTGTGCAGTCCGCGCCCTCCGGAGCCGGGAGCAGAGGAGCCGGGAGACGGAGCCGCAAGCAGCGCTGGAACCGGGAAAGGTGAGTATACTTACCCTCCCTCCTGGCGGTCCCTGACTCTCCGGTGGAGATCGCGGTATGCGTTCAGTGCTTACGCAAACCGCGATCTCCCGGGAGCGTCGCTCTGTGAGACCCAGACTGCGCCGGCGCTTGCGCTTGCGCAGTCTATAGAGGCTTCGGACAGAGTGACGCTCCCAGCGTTATATTATAGATAACATCATAGTTACCCCAGCAATGGCCTTGTTGTCTTTACAATGGGAAAGCATTGACACAAATGCGAGACCTATTATAATCCACATTTGTTTAGTGGTTAAACAAATTATAGCATTCCATTGGAAAAATCCAATTTTACCAGCCTTTACGGAAATCATAGTCCAAATTAACCTACATAAAGCATATGAAGAAAACTTTGCAATAGCAAACAACTATTATAAGAAATATGATAGGAAATGGAAGAAATGGGTTGAGGTATATCCCAACTTACCACATTAAAAGGAAAGGTGACAATTAATGTATACCTGTGAAGGTAATATATGTTAACCTGTTAATAATTGTTAATAATTAATCAAATTCTGTTATGACTGGACAGCATGTCCACAATTTTTCTCTTACCCTTTTCCCATTCCCACTTCCCTCACCTCCCGCCCTCTCCCCACCCTTATTTCCTTGAAAGTTGAATATATGATTATCTACAAAACACAATATTAAATTTCAAAATGCTTAATAAAAATTATTTGAAAGGAGTAGCATTTCTGGAGAGTTGTGTAACATGGTGTGGGTCAGTCGCCGTGGGCAAAGTACTGGCTGGGTGTGTGGACTAGTGCTGTGAGGGCACTACTATGCAGACTGCCTGTCACCGGTTACTGGTTTGCCAGGACCAAGTTTTCCACAGTATAATGGTTCACACCGTGCTGCCAACACTAGGTCATGGATCCCAGCAGTATTTCAGGGATCCGGGGAGGATATCTTTATCGTCCCCACTACTCACACCAATTCGTCAGGAACCGGGGTTGTTTGGTTGCCTCTGGTTCCCTCTGGAGGGGATTTATCTATATCCCACTTCCCAGTTCTGGTTTGGAACCTGCAGCTCTCTGGCACCCCCCTTACCCTCAGGTCAGTCTAGGTACTGTACCTAGGGTATTTAGTCGCCAGAAAGGCTTCCTGCTATGTACTGGCTATTGGGCACACTACAGCGAGGGCAATATAACTACTCCCACACAGGCAGGAACAATAATTATCAACGCCGCCGGTCTCTGCAGAGATGCCCGATTGTACAGTACAAGGTATGCCGCCACCAGCTCCGATTGCACCAAAGGTTAATGGTTCTGGAGCCAACCCAAAACAGTAGCATAATTCATCTCAGAGGAAACAGTTCGTATAGAGTAGAAAAGACAAGCTAGTAAAATTATTTGTTTTACTCTGTAAAAGATAGGCAGTATTTCCAAAAGATTAAAAAGATATTATAAAGGAGACGATCATATGTACATTGCAATTACAAATAAAATAAGGATTAAAATAGAAGATTACACTCAAATTTTGCTTAAGTCATTGCAGTCTAACCATGCTGGTTGAAGATCCAGACATCACAATGCATGACAAAGGGTCTTCGTGCATTAAGGTCCCAGGCAAGAATGAAGGCTTAGCTAAGTGCAGAAACTTATACTTCTGGGCTTGTGACATCACTAAGGCGCTGAGTAATGATATGCACTGCTCTGATAGTTATTAATGTTTTCAAGCCTTCACACAAAGGAATTCCTAGGGTTGATAAGGGGAGGGGAATGAGTGGCTTTACAGGATTGGTCACTGCAGTTTAAAAACCACACCCCGCTCACACAGTAGTATCCAGTTATACAGTGTCTCTGCCCTAGGCTTTGTCTTTGGATGGTCGAATGAGGGTGGGAAGAAAGGGGGGTCGCAGCTGCACTTGTACCTGTGACATGGTACTCTCTAGAACTAAACTCACAATATGACATTTTTGGCATTATCGTGACAGACAGTTCAATGAGGGAGACCACCAGTCAAAAGTAAACTAAACACCTCTCCATTACCCATGGGCTTGATGTCACCAGACAATATAAAGGTGACATCTACCCCACAAATATGAACCCCACTTGCAACCACTACAGGGCAAGTGGGAAGAACTGGGCAAAGCACCAGAATTGGTGCATCTAATAGAAGTGTTATTTCTGGGGTGGCTGTGGGCTGATATTTTAGGCTGGGGGGTCAATATCTATTGCCCCTTACCAGCCTGAGAATACCAGACCCCTCAGGTCAGCTTTAGCTTGGCTGGTTTTAGAAAACACACGCCTTTTTTTCCATTTATTTATTTATAGCGCAGGCGGTGGGTGATGAATATGCCTATCAGCCGCTGCCTGCTCTCACTGGATTTTAGCAGCAGCAGGTGTAGGCTGACGGGGGTAATAATCCCATCAGCTGCTGACTGCTGCTGTTGTTTCACGGATATGACAGAGGCTGCAGACCATTGCACTGCATCTGTCTGCAAAAGGTCTCAGCAGTTTGCTTTGCAGGCTTCTGCCTGATCCTTCTGAAACTAGGACCCAGTGGCCCCCTCCCCTGGCACTAATGGTTACACCTGGATCTGGGTGTTTATAACTCCCAACTTGCTGTTGGGAGTTGTGGGTGATGTTTTCAGGCTTGGAGCTGCAGCATTCAGCTAAAGTTTTCTTTGAGATTTGGAGGATGTTGGGGTTTTTCTCTGAGTCTACTCAAGCTAAGTTCTTGTTTTGTGTATCCTAGCTGTCTTTAGCAGTAGT
This sequence comes from Ranitomeya imitator, assembly GCF_032444005.1. Classification (NCBI taxonomy): domain Eukaryota; kingdom Metazoa; phylum Chordata; class Amphibia; order Anura; family Dendrobatidae; genus Ranitomeya; species Ranitomeya imitator. The sequence continues at coordinate 805,901,424 of NC_091283.1, forward strand.
TGGGATTGACTAGTGCTCATCCAGTCCTTCCCAGTGCAGGTCTTATTGCCAGTTCAGGCAGGGATTAGGTATCCTGCTAGGCGATAGGTACGGAACCTATATAGGGATGATAGGGCTGACAGGGTGATGTTAGATCTTTCTAGGGGTCTCCACTCCCCCTAATGTTTGGTACCCTTCCCCTTATCCCTTTGTGTTGTACTTAGTCTGTCTTACACTGTGCGTGACACACTGTTATCAGTTGAATTTAACTGTCATCATTCTCCCTTGCTCGCGCTGATTGACGGCACAGCAGGGGAGAAGAATGAGAGCTGTATTTAGCACCCGGCTCCAGGGAACAGCGCTAACTGTACCACTGCTTCTCAGGTGCCAGTGCGTGTCACAATGATGACATCCCTGTGTATCATCTGTGCTCATGTGTGCGGGACGTTTTGGGGCCCGTGCTGCTGGTAAAAAATGGACATATTAGCGTGTTTTCCAAAGGACACATGGTCCGTGGAAACACACTAACATGTGCACAGACCCATTGACTTGAATGTGTCTATATGTGTAAGTTTCTCCGCTATATGTGAAAGCCCAAATTCAGTGGCATATATCAGTATAATCTGCATCCCTTGCATCTGTATTCAATCCGCCCACTGCTGTCTTCATCCCGCCGAGCTTGCTGTTGATTTAGATCATGAGCTTGTCAGGTTCGAGGGTCATTTCATTCCCATACATATTGCAATTTTCAGCCAATTAGGTCTATACCAGCCTAATTGCCTGTCAAAATCACACCCAGCCTGGACACCTTTACTATACACAATATCCACCGAGAGAATTATGGAGTTACTTAATGAGATGTCCAAGTGTTTGGAAATATGCAGAAAAGTTGCCTGTCTATGCTTCGTAAAAGGAGTCACCTGTTCATGAGGTGAAGAAGGAAAATAAAAACTTTATTCCCTTAGTGCACTTCTCTCCTAATTGGCTCCCATGTGCAAACAGCCTGAGAGCTACAGAAAAAACATCTAAATATTGAAAAAACTGCGGAGCAGACGCTCGAGATACATAAGTTGTCTCAAGAAATTAGGGCAGTGCATAAGTAATTTACAAGGTGGCACAAATATTGGCAGTTTTATTGAAAGGTAATTGTTTCTTTATAAAATATTAAAACTGTTTGAAAATGAACAACATAAAGATGGCTCCATGTATCATATGATAGGAGAAGTGTTAGCTACTGTCCCACCATGGGTTAGAATGCTCAAAATACAGTTTTTCTTCAATGTGGAACTGTAGCAATGTAGGAAAATTCTTCTACCTGTTTACTTCCAGATTTTTTATTACAAGTACTGTAAAAGAATAAGCCGTGGGCACTAAGTGGTCTGCCAGATGGCACCTTAGTATGGAACCTGAATATTTTTATAATATAGAACAAATGAGATACCATAGCAGCACATAGTATTATGATATGGATTATCATTATCCACAGTGGAGTATTACAGAGTTGCACAACTTGGGGATTTGGATGTTTCGCCCCCAAAAGTTCTCCTCGGGTAAATTTCGCCCCCAGCAGTTCGCCCCTGTTTGACCTTTTGGTTCATGAATTCCCGTCCGTCATCAATCCAAATGTCACAAAAGTACTCTACAGAGTGCTGTACTTTTGTGACATGTTAAATCAACTGTTTCCATCTGATGTCACGGGGAACCGCTAGACTGCACTCCGTGACCAAAGGAGCTGCAGCTGCGACAGGTAAGTATCATCCTGGGGACCAATTGCTGGGGACGAAATGTACTCGGGGGTGAACTACTGGGGGCGAAACATCCTATAACCCACAACTTGCAGGCTGTACAGGGCCATATTAGGGATATATGCAGGAGCCTATAGCTCGTGAGGTCAATGTTGTATAGTTAGATATATTGTTAGAGCAATTGTCTTTTCCTTTCTTAAGCACCTTTGGAGACATAGTCAACAGAGTTGAGTGACTTTTACTTTTTTCGGATCGAGTCGGGTTTCGCGAAACCTGACTTTGTCAGAAGTCGGGTCGGGGGAAATCGGCCGATTATTGCGAAAAGTCTAGGGCCGACTGAAACACGAAACCCAATGCAAGTCAATGGGGAATCAAAGTTGGCAGTGAGTGGAGGACAGGAAAACACCTACAGTGCCCATTTTAATGCCAAAAACATCAATTCTTATTACTTAAGCTTGTCAATCTTAATTTACTTTATAATAATAGTTAGGCATTGAAAACTGGGGGTCATTTGGCTAAAGTTGTGGGGGGTAGGGCTGGCTCAAGATTTTCGTTGGCCCAGGAAACGCGGAATACGTCACGGCGGTGGAGCAGGGAGAGGTAAGTATTTCAACTTTGCAAGTGCTATGATCCAGAGCAAGCAGGGGGGCCCACTCGTTGGCACTGGCACAGAGCCCCTCATAGTACGGCGGTGTGTTTGAAGGCGGGTGGCGCCTCCCACTGGCAGAGACACTTTTGCGTACTATGAGGGGCCCTGTGCCAGTGACATCGCCAACGAGTATGCCCCCCCACCTGATGAAGGAACCTGCACTTTCATCTGCACCTTCCTCTTTGCCCCCGTGTAAGGTGGTATAGTATGCGGGAAGGGGAACCTGACTTTCAGCAGGGTCAGATTCTGGCTGTGTAGAGTGCAAGGGGCAGAGGCGTAGCTAGAGCTTTTGCCGCCCGGGGCTGTTCCCGAGCTTGGCGCCCCCCCCATCCCAAGCAGGAATAAGACCTCAGATGGAGAAGTTAAATTGTTTCGCCGGTGAATGTTACCATCACATGATCAGGACTGCAAAAAAAAACAAGTTCTGCTTACCTGACCGCGCTCCTGTTCTCTCCACGCAGCTGAAACGTGCACTCGCCGGCGACTGACAATGATGTCAGACGCCGGCGACATGCACACTGGGACTGACGTCAGCTGCCAGCCTCAGATTGGCTGGCGGCTGTTAACTATTGACGTGCGGGCGCGTCAATAGCGTTAAACAGCTGCAGCGCCGGCCGCGGCCCGGTTACCCACCCCCAGGGCTGGCTCCAGGTTTTTGAGGGCCCCACTGGCAAGGGGAATGTAGTGGTCTGGGTCAATGTACCAGCAGACTCATCTAGCAGTGGCTGGCAATGGGCAGGATGAGGAGGAAACACAGATATAGGCCCAAATAATAAAGTAGGCTAAATGCAGTTCAAAATTGGTAACAGGACTAAACAGGCTGCATTGCTTTGTTCAGTGGAGGACAACTGTAATGAGTGGCAGACACAGTTAGTGGGCCCAAATAATAAAGTAGGCTAAATGCAGTTCAAAATTGGTAACAGGACTAAACAGGCGGCATTGCTTTGTTCAGTGGAGTACAACTGTAATGAGTGGCAGACACAGTTAGTAGGCCCAAATAATAAAGTAGGCTAAATGCAGTTCAAAATTGTTAACAGGACTAAACGGGCGGCATTGCTTTGTGCAGTGGAGGACAACTGTAATGAGTGGCAGACACAGTTAGTAGGCCCAAATAATAAAGTAGGCTAAATGCAGTTCAAAATTGGTAACAGGACTAAACGGGCGGCATTGCTTTGTTCAGTGGAGGACAACTGTAATGAGTGGCAGACACAGTTAGTAGGCCCAAATAATAAAGTAGGCTAAATGCAGTTCAAAATTGGTAACAGGACTAAACAGGTGGCATAGCTAGGTGGAGGGGTGGGCTCCTCTGCTGAGTAGCAGACAGTGGTAGTAGTTGCAAAGTATTAACTGGTCTAAATGGAGGCCAGGGCCCCTGTATATTTTAACTATCATCTATCATTTCAACAAATTTGTATTGGCAGTGCCATTAAAGGATTTAACAGCACAGACTACACAGTGGTGGAGCAGGGAGAGGTAAGTATTGCAAGTGGTAGAGCACTGTTCGAGCTGGGGGGAACACTGGTACTGGTGGTACTGGCACAGGGCCCCTCATATTACGATGGTGTGTCTGACGTTGGTTGTGCACCACCACCATCAGAGACACTTCATTGTACTATGAGGGACCCTGTGCCAGTGCCGTCACCCAAGAGTGGGCCCACCCACCTGTCCAGGCAAACGGCACTCGCACGGGTGCTTGCGCCAGGTGGTGACCACGGCCCAGTGGGGGGAGTCAGCCCATGTAGGGAGTTATAAAAATGGCCTATGGTGGACATTCAGCAGCTGCAAATGGAGGAATTGGAGAAGTCAGTAAGAGGAGGCCAAAAGCAAGTAATTTTTTCAGGCAAGCTACGTGTCAGAAGGGGAAGGTGGGGCAAAATAATTTGAAATCCATGATTGGTTCATTTTAAAGAAGGTTAGATCATTCGGCTTTAAAAGCTGTTTTCCTACTTCCAGATAAGGGAGCCTTCGAGGCCTTGTGTAGCCAGATGATGACGCTGGCTCAACACCTCCAGCCTTAGGTGCTATTGTGCTTTTGCCACTACCACCAGATGCACCACCCTCACCACCACCATCAGTACCAGTTGGCAACCACCGCCCACGGGCTCTTCCACCAGACTTCCTCATTTTTTGGAAAATCTAACCAAAATAACAACCGTTATATGGTACTGTAAGACAAGGTAGAAGGTGTATATAAACTTGTTGAGAATTTAAATCTCCCTTTTTTTGGGAGACTGAACCAAAACTCAGGCCCTGTGCATAAAACAACACAATCTAAGTGGCAGAAAGTGGCCGGCTGACATACGACAAACTAACAGGACTGCAGTATATCCACTTTGTGAGAATTTGAATCTCACTTTTTTGAGGGGAAACTGAACCAAAACCCAGGCCCAGTGTATATAACAACGCAATCTAAGTGGCAGAAAGTGGCTGGAATATATATGAAAAAATACAAGGACTGTAGTACAATTTCAATCTCCCTACAATGATCTCAGGACAAGTATGGCAGCAATAAAAAGGACTGCTGCACACAAAAGTGTGGACAAATAAACAAGATAACTGTGCAGAAAGGAGCAACAGGATTTTTGCATTTAAAAAGCAGTTGGGTACTCCGCCCCCTGAGCTCAGAGCATGAGGCTGTAGAGTGAGAGGCTCCAGGGGAAAGCATCACAATCCGGCAAAAAAATGACTAAATCCCAGCCATCCAGTCCCAAAAACACACAGGATTGGTCCGGGATACAACCTAGTCCCTTCCCAGACCTACATTTCCCACTTTGGAGGACTTTTGTAATTGAGGCCTACTCACACCTCTGAGGCCTGGGCCTAAATTTCTACAGCCAGCCGGCTGCAACGCTTCTACAGCGTCACCGCACATCCCCGGACACAGCGAGGTTCCTCCAGGGCCCAGACAAGACCGAAAAGGGGCTGAATATCAGGGCCCCCCACGGGCACCGGGACCGCTGTGACAAGGTGAGGCTGCCGCGGCTGAGCCGCCATTGAAGTGCCTCCCTCCCTCTCCCTCAGCGCCCGACAGCGGTGAGCAGGTGCCCAAGAGCCCGCATCATCCACCGCCAGGAGCGCCAGGAACAGAGAAGCGGCACAGAAGACCCGGTCACCGGAACTACAACGGAGGTGACCAGCGAAGTGGTGAGTGTCACCGCTGCAGAGCCGCAGAGCCGCAGAGCCGCCACAGAGAAATCTCTTCCCCCACCTCCACGGCACCCGGCAACGGAGCGGGTGCACAAAGCCTGCGGCCCACACCGAGACCGGGCGCAGAGGGGCGCAGAGAAGCGACCGTCGCGGCAGCGGCCGGCAGCCCTACAACCTCACTGCCGACGGATTAGCAGCAGAAGCGGTCCGGGACTCGGCGCGGGGCGGGAGATACATCCGGTCTCCGGCCGCGCCGGAGTCCTCTGCCTGTGAGCCCGCAGCAGCGGCGGGAAAGCAACCGCTCCCCTCCTCTCCCCACACCGAGTGAGCGATACAACAAGCGGGGGAGAGACCAGACCCTACTTTACCCACCTGGACACAGCAGCAGCACAGCTCCAGAGGCAGCACAGATCCAGATCCAGCGCCTGGGTCACCCTGAATCAACAGGACAGCAGACACAAGCAAAATCACTACCAAGGCACAGCAGGTAGGAGGTAAGAGCCCCTCCTCCCCCTGCTCCAAGCACCCGGCCAGTCTGCCCACATAATATAATACAATAGCTGCAGCACAGCAGCAGCAGCTCACAGGTCTCACTGCCCCTGCCAGCTAAATCATTACAGTAACTGTTACCCTTCTGCGCTCCAAAGCTCCACTCAAGAAGCTCCAGCGCCATTTTCTCACAGCTACCAGCGCTTCATAATAAGTGCCCAGAGACGTATTCACAAAGCTGCTGCGCAACTTCCGTAGCATCACAGCGCTACACAGCCCTATCTAAAACGCTCCAGCGACATACCCTTACTGTCACATACGCTTTAATCACAGTTCTCTGAAACCAGTTCACATCTTGAATTAATCCCACAGATCATCTAGTGGCCTTACTCTGTCCCGCACAGACCCAAAAAAAGACCACTGAGCCACATAATTCCCGCTAAAAATCACTCAAAAGCGGCGGCTCCCACACCGGATCCCCCCGGTACTATCCTACCATTACCCAGCTAACTCAATCCAACCATCATGAGCTTCTCTAGACCTAAGGGGCTCTCACAGTCCCAACAATCTCCTAAATCACAAAATGCTGCAAAACAAAACAAAACATATAGCAGCCACAAACCTCACAAGGACCAAGTAAACCTCATTAGTCACATTAGAGCCAGATCCAGATCCAGATCGCCTCAGAGAGACGCTAACCAACAACCATTAGTTAGAAGAAAAACAAAAATGGATGAAAATCCCCACCAGTTGGAAAAAATGGACTCCTCCCTTTCCTCAAAAAGAAGTATGCCAGGGGCAATGGGCGAAAAATACGTAAACCTCAGAAACATTAGCGACTCTGATGAATCATACAATGACTGCAGCCCCAACCAAAGTCCTGAAAAACAAAGACTCAGAAGGGAGAGCCCACCCCGTGCCCAACCAGGATTAAACCACCATAACCAAGAACTACAACCAAACATGATTGAGGAAATCAGATCCATGATCAGAGATGAATTCAAAATTCAAAAACAAGAATGGAGAGTAGAGTTCGACACGATGTGCGACAAAATCAATAAACAAGTTGAGAACCACGAAAAAAGAATCCAAAAAATAGAAAAGAGCACTGCAGAATCAACCGTTGACCTAGAGTACCTTTCAGCAGAGATCCACAAACTAAAAATTAAAATGGCAGACATCGAGGACAGGGGACGCCGAAATAACTTAAAAATCAGAGGGATTTCGGAATCAGTTAAACAGGAAGATCTCACACAACACATCCAGGACATATTCAAAACAGCAATCCCGGAATTGTCCCCCTCCAATCTTATAATCGACAGAGCCCACAGACTCCCCCGTCCTCCCAAAATAGCCTCAGATGTCCCAAGGGACACCATCCTAAGGATTCACTTCTTCCAAACCAAGGAGAAAATTACCAACTACCTTAGAGCGAACAAGTTTTTCCCCGAACCCTACAAGGACCTGAAGGTCTTCCCAGACCTATCTAGAGAAACTCTAGAAGGCCGCAAGGATTTCAGCAAGGTCACTTCTTTCCTTAGGGAAAAAGACATTCCCTACAAATGGGGCTTTCCGCTAAAATTACTGGTGAGCTTCAGAGGACGGACCATTCCGATCTTCTCACCTAGAGATGGAATGGACTTCATTGACTCAATCAAAGACTCCCTCACCTCCACCAGAACCAAAAATTGAAGAATGTCACTTATATTCCTGTTGGGAGACTGCAAGTTGTAAATTGCTGATTAGATTTCTCTGCTACCAGGATGCTTTCCCTGTTTGCTTCCCTTTTTTCACAGGAGTTTTCCCGTCGAGAGGAGGTAGCATCCCTTCGGGTCTACCTGTCCATATATTCTACATTAATAAACAGGACTAACCATTTTTTCTCTTTCAGGAACTGATACCAAAATCTGAAAATTGTTGTATAGTTAATTCAAGTTATAGCCGTTTCCAATAATTGTAATTTTTCTGGTTACTTCCTAAACTTATCCCTATTTTCCAGTCACTCAGCAAAAACGCATAATGGAGCTGAACTTGACCTCATACAACGTGAGAGGGCTCAACAACCCTAGAAAAAGACACGCACTGTGGAGAGAGCTGACCGAGTCCAAGGCCAACATTATCTGCTTACAGGAAACCAAATTCCTGGAAGGTAACCACCCTTATTTTAAACACCACAAATACCCACACATGTTCGAATCTTGTAACACAAAGAAAAGAGCAGGAGTCCTAACATTGATTGAGAGCTCAATCCCGTTTGAGACCCTGGGTGAATTTAAAGATAAAAATGGCCGCTTCCACATACTCATTTGTAAAATAAACGATCAGGAGTGTACGATAGCAAACATTTACGCCCCAAATGTTGGCCAGGTCCCATTCCTGAACAAAATCGTGAAAAAAATCGAAGAGGTCAGGAGAGGCAATCTGTTTCTGCTGGGGGACTTCAATGTCACCCCGGACAACAGGTTGGACTCCTCCTCCAAAAACAGACCCGCTAATGACTGCCTCAATAACTGGCTAGATAACAATGAACTATTTGACGGCTTCAGGTGCCTTAACGCCAATTCTAAAGAATATACACACTTCTCGGACATCCATCAATCAGCCGCGAGAATAGACTTAATTGTCACAGACATCCACTCCCTGACAAAATTCAAGGAAATATCAATTGGAGTTAGGTCAATTTCGGACCATGCTCCTGTCTACGGGAAACTCACAATAGGTCCCCCTCTCCTAAATGCCAGATTATGGAGATGTAGCGCCAAAATCCTACACAATCCAACTAATAAAAACACTATACAAAGCGCAATAAATAACTACTTTGAGGTCAACAAATCAGAGTCAACCAATCCTTGCATCAATTGGTGCGCACACAAGGCGGTTATCAGAGGACTGTTGCTGGGAATGGCATCCAGGGAAAAAAAGGAGTCTAGGAGAATAATTAAAGACCTATCTAATAAAATTCGGACACTAGAAAACAATATACTAAACAATAACACAGCCCCCCAGAACACCCAAAAGGAGCTTTCCAAACTAAGATCAGAATTAAGAGAGACCCTAATTTCGCCATATGACAACATAGTTAAAATGTCAAACTACAAATTTTATACATCACACAACAAACCTACTAAATACATGGCCAATAAAATAAGAACGAACAGAATCAAAAGTAGAATCAACAGAATTAACAAGCTAGATGGGTCAGGTAAAATCTCCCACCCTAACGAGATAGCAAATGAATTTGCAACATTCTACACCAAGCTTTATAACATAAACCCCCAAAATAACGACTCCACAGACAATTTGGTGAAAATAGACAAAATCAAAGACTTTCTAAAACAAATAAACCTCCCCACCCTAACCCTAGAAGAACTTACCGCCCTCAAAGCCCCTATAACGCCCGACGAAATAGAAAACACTATCAAAGGGTTTGGCCTTCATAAGTCCCCAGGCCCCGATGGATTCTCAAATGCATACTATAAAACTTTCTCAAAAAATCTTTCCCCACACCTAGCAGAGGTTTTCAACTTTATCTTCCATGGCGGCTCCTTCCCCTCAGAAATGTTAGCGGCCACAATTTCGGTTATCCCCAAATTAAAAGGAGATTCTGAGGCCATGGAAAATTTTAGACCTATCTCCCTAATAAACGTTGATGTCAAGATTTATTCAAAAATCCTTGCAGATAGGATCGGCCTGGTGATTCCAAGGTTGATTCAAAACGACCAAATGGGATTCGTGAGAGGTAGGCAACCAGCGGATTCTACTAGAAGAATCATTAATATCTTAAGCTGGGCTAGGAAACAGGGAATCCCCATGACTCTACTGTCGCTTGATGCTGAAAAGGCCTTCGACAGAGTGGATTGGGATTTCTTGAGAGAATGCCTAAACAAATTTGGCTTCGACAAACCCCTGACATCACACATAATGGCCCTATACTCAGATCCCAAGGCCAGCGTCTACTGCAACTGTCAAATTTCGGACCCCTTTAGTATCAGGAACGGTACTAGACAAGGTTGCCCACTCTCCCCGATCCTATTTAACCTAGTAATTGAACCACTGGCAGAAATTATAAGATCCAATAACAAAATAACAGGCATTTCCACACCCACCAGACACCACAAAATCTCCCTCTTTGCAGACGACATTATTCTATCCCTCTCCAACCCAGAAACCTCAATTCCCGAAGCAATCCAAACTATTGAAAGATTCTCCTCATTCTCAAACTTTAAAATTAATAAAGCTAAATCCAATATACTCCCAATAGGTCTTAGTGAAGCCCAAGCCCATACTATAAAAAACCTAACAACCCTAAACTGGTGTGAAAAAGAACTCACTTACCTAGGTATCATAATAAATAAAACAAATATAGGGACAATAAAATCTAACTTCAATCTACTGAAAGAAATACTAAACAAGGAAACCATAACACATAGGCACAACACACTTACATGGTGGGGCAGAGCTCTGACAATGGGTCTATTCATTCTACCTAGACTTTTATACATCCTGAGATGTGTCTCCCTACCATTTTCAGACATCAGCTTCACACACCTACAGGAACAGATAAAAACCTTTATCTGGAACTCAAAAAAGCCACGTACTGCCACCCAAACTCTTTTTAAAAGAAAAATAAACGGAGGGATTAATATCCCAAACATAAAAGCCCACTTCCACACACTGCTTATAAAACAGAGTATCCACTGGATGCAGAACTCCAACCCGCCAGTATGGCTTGATCTCGAGACAGCTCTAAATAACAATAGCCACCCAAAATCGATTATATACAAATCAATATTTGGCAACCTCCCAAATTCAGTCTCCCACCCCATCTTTCAGGCAACAGCCTCAGCCTGGAAAAAATTATCACTCCAAAAGAAAGGCCTTAAACACTCAGCTATATTAAGATACATTCCCATCTCCTTGGCCTATTCCATAATTGGCCAAACTTTCCCAAAAATTTGGTCAGACTCAAAAATTAAGAAGATTGGGGACATACACTCAGGAGAGACCTTTATAAGCTTCCAAAATATGAAACGCCAATATGGCACTCAACCATCCTCTTTCCTAGAGTTTCTTATACTCAAAAAGAACATAGGATCTTTTATGGGGAGGAGACCCAAATTATCAGAATCATCCATTAAACTCCTAAGCAATATTGGACATAGCATATTTTGGAGCCACAAATTCATTTATAGCAATTTCAACTCTGACTTTACTCTCTCTAAAAGTCCCCCAATGTTCAAATGGGAACAAGATTTAAAAAACACTTATAGTATTGAAGAGTGGGAAGAGGCTTTCACCACCTCTTACCAGTCCACTCTTTCAATGGCCCTACAAGAAACACACTTCAAGGTAGTATCAAGATGGTATTACACCCCCAGCAGATTGGCGCACATGGACACCATAAATTCTGCCCAATGCTGGAGAGGCTGTGGCCAAACAGGAGACATTATGCACATTTTCTGGAGCTGTCCCGTGATAAATCCCATATGGAAAAAATTATCTAAAGAAATCATCAACAAACTTACTAGCACACCCTTTGACTTGAAGCCCCAGGGGGCTCTGTTGTCTCTTGGACTCGGTCTGCTCGACCATAACCAAAAACTACTGATAACTCATATCTGCTTAGTCGTAAAAAATCTCATAGCATCAAATTGGAAAACTCAACAAACCCCATCAACAAAAGACATCATCTCAAGGATCTCTCTTCATAGATCCCATGAGTCTCACTTCGCAATTGCCAATAACCAGTACCTAAAGTTTGCAAAAAAGTGGTCCAGATGGGATCAGCAATTTTTCTCACCTGAACACCAGTCAAGTTCATGCTCCATTTGCCAAGTATAAAATAGTCCTACTGTTTTGGTGCTGTTGTCGACTCATAAAGAGTCAAATATTGTGTTGTTTTGTGTTATTACTGCTTTTTCAAATATCACAAAAAAGCTCTATAGCTTATGATGCTCTCTTCGACTCATAAAGAGTCAAATTCCATGTCGTTTGTGATACTACTGCTATTTCAAAAGTTTTGTTTTGTGTTTTTACTGCTTCTACACATATCACAAAAAAAAAAAAAAAAAAAGTTCTATTGCTACCGATGCTCTCTTCGACTCATAAAGAGTCAAATTTCACGTCGTTTGTAACACTACTGCTATTTCACAAGTTCATTACTATTATGTTTTTGTATCTGTACATAGTTCCTGCAATTTCTACATTTATGCACTTCAAATGTGAAAATGGTTCTGTTTTCTCCCCCCCACCCCTACTTTGGCAGGGGGTCTGACCTTTCCCTTCCCCTTTTCCCATCCCTACCCTCCTTTCTTTCCCTTTTCCTATCCCCCCCTCCCCCCCCCCCACCTTTCCCTTCTCAACTCCCCTCCCCCTCTCCTCCTTTTCTCCCTATTAAAGTTGAAAATCCAATAAAAGATTTTGAAAGTAAAAAGCAGTTGGTTTGCACAGCAGCGTGCAAACAGCAATGCAGCTATCAGGGAGCCTTATAAGGCAGCCTAATAAGCTACAGAGCTGATGCACAAAAATATAGCCTCCACTGTCCCTGCAAAAAAATGGTGGTGTTGGACAGTGGAAATCGCTACAGCACAAGCAGTTTGGGGGTTAATCTTCCCTCCCTAACTATATCCCTTCTTCTGATGAAGCTGCAGCAACCTCTCCATATGCTCAGATCGGCAGAAGTAAGATGGCGGCCGGCGTGCACGCCCCTTTATAGCCCCTGTGACGCCACAGAAAGCAAGCCAATCACTGTCATGCCCTTCTCTAAGATGGTGGGGACCGAGACCTATGTCATCACACTGCCCTCACTCTGCGTCCACCTTCATTGGCTGAAAAATGGCGCTGAAAGCGTCATACGAAACGTGACTTTTGCACGCAGATCGCCGACCTCATGGCCGATCCCACACTAGGATCCAGTCGGGTTTCATGAAACCCAACTTTGCTGAAAGTCGGCGATTTTTTAATTTGTCCGATCCGTTTTGCTCAACTCTAATAGTCACTACATAATGACCACATGCTATTTCTAACATTGTGTGAAAATACCCTTTTTTATATTGCACCTTTCAAGGCAATCTGAGCTTTCATTAGATTCTAAACTCGGTCATCAGTGACCATATCTGTGCTGTAGTCGGGGGTCGCTGTCATACTACTGGTGTAGGATGCCGGGGCCAGGGGGATGATACATTGGTTACTGTCGGCCATGACAGCAGCCCTGGCCCCTCTCAGCTCTATATCATGGTTCCTTCTTTGAGTACCTCGATGCTGCTTCTCTGTGTCACCTTGGATTTGCTGGCACGAGAAGGTATCCTTCACAGATGGCTCCGCAATTAGAGTCACAGTCCAGTTTCACTTTTAACTTCAACTTCTTTACTTGACACAGCATTATCCAGGGCACAGTCAATCATGACAATTGGCAACGCTTTCCCTTACCTCTTCTCTCTGCTACTAAGCCTGTCCCCAGGACGGTTCATTTCCTCTGGTCCCTCAGTGTCCTCAATGCCCAGAATTCCTGCTTCTCATGGGAGTATTCTCTGCCATTTCACCCCGGGCCTTAGAATAGTGGCCCATGCAAAAATCTGCCACATCTTGGATACCTTGCTCCCGTTCTGCTTAGCCTTCTTCTCGTAGCACTGCCGTCCCACTTATACTGCACCGCTATCTCTGGTGTCGTTGTGCTTCCTTCTGTACTCTGGCCCCCTGGATACTGACTGTTGGGCTCACTCTTCTGACAAACGTTGTGGTGCACGGTCTTGCCCTGGGCTAGCTAGCCCTGTTTTCCACACGGACGCCCCGGACCCAGCTGCTTAAATCCAGGAAAACCTCACTACTTAGCCCACCGTGACCCTCATACAATTAACTATTACTATCACACTAATAATGCCCCATCTAGTGGCCAACTTAGGGTACTACTCCCCCTAGCACTATATGTAATGAACGGAGCAGGGAACTCACTTTCCCTATCAACAATAACGGTGCCAAACAGGTAACCAATAATATATATGTATGTACAGAGTAATACACTTCAGGTGTAGCAATACTCTTATGCATGGCTGGTAATACACTTGTACGTGTAGCAGTACCAGAAAATACAGTGTGGTAATACACCAGATAGTGTAGCAGTATCACATTAAATAAAACATCTTAAAAGGATCAATCTCACACCCCCTACACTGGCATAATAAACATTGCATTAGTTGCATTGATTGAGGGCATTAGCTATCATGACATTCCCAACAAAGGCCCCTGCATAGTCACTGATCAATCCACTGCCGCTCTTCTGTAACACTACTACCATAGCAGTCCCTTCTCTTCACGTCTTAGATGACCACTGAAGCCAGTCAGGAATAGCGGGAACTTCTTTTCATAGGGCAAAACATGGCCTCTTAAAGGAGTTGTCCAGCCCAAAATGATATGTCTGCAGACACTCTGTGTGACTGCAGACTTATGAATCACCCCAACACACACACTGTGAGCTGCGAGAATTCACCGTTTTCTGAGCTGGGACTGGTAGGTACATATGCGTTATACATACTCCTGGCTAGAGCCCGTTTGGTGGGTGTGGCCTCGCTCTATACACTTGTACAGAGCAACTCGACGGCCATATCACTAGGTGGGGTGCACGCTCAATACAAGTGTATGGAGTGAGGCCATGCCTACTAGTCGGGCTAAGGCCATGAGCATGCATAAGGTATACATACCCGCCGGTCCCGCTTCAGAAACCGGCAATCCTCACACAGCTCAGTCAGTGCGTGCGCTGAGTGGATTCATAAGTCTGCCATCACACAGTGTAACTGCAAAGTTATTATTTTGTACCGGACAACCCCTTGAAATGCATCTACTGCCTCACAATCTGTAACTTTAAAGGGGTGGTCCAATAACTATGATGCCTTTTATAAATATCTTCTTTAACCCGTAAACACTTTTGCAATTTTCTTTACTACAAAATTCTCTATTGTTCTTTCTATCCTGCTATTCCTTATATATTTTTGTTTTTACTTTACTTCCTGTGATGTTTTGTTTAAGGGGACTCTCAAAAGGGACATCACAGGAGGATGGCCCGGCTGTCACTTCCCCACTGCTTGTATCATCTCTTTCCTGAAACAATGCCACTAAGGGTGGTCTCCTACCACAGCTTTGTCACTGCCATTCCCTGATGATAGCCTGGTTCAGGGGGAGACATGACTACATGTTCAGTGGCCACCACCACTCTTCATATGTGCCCGCCTGCATCTTTAGTAGCCACTGCTGCAGTCCCTGCATTAGACACGGCCGTGCACTTCTTCAGGGGGCAGCTGAAATAGCAGGATATGGCAAATGGTAGGGAATTATATAATTTAAAAAATCACAAAATCAGAGGCCTTAAAAATAGATATTTATAAAGGGCGCTATAGGTATCATTAAACCCCTTTAAGTTGATCCATACAGTCTGACTTTAGATTGTTAGTCATGTCATCGGTACATCTGGTTGTCTCCAGGTCTCTATGCCCCCGTTGGACACTTCCTCCAACTTGATTTTGCTCTTTTGGTGTTGAACAGTCTGAACTCTGAGAGAACTGTTCGTGAACACAGTTCATACACACTGGACCAGATTACTAATAACCCCCAGGAATTGAGCAGCATCTACTGACTTCTGACATCTGAAGTCGGTAGCTGTCCAAGTCAGAGAGCTCTAGCTTGTAAATATGTCCCTTTGAAATAAATAAGAAAGCATCATGTCTCCATTGCAATCTCTTAGTAATATATACAGTTTGCCAACTTTCCCCAATTTGTCAGCATTGTCCTAATTTTTCAGAAAGTGTACTGGCAAATTTGCAGTGTCCCGGGCTACAAGGAGGCATGGTTTGCAAAAAGTACCATAACAATTGGGGATATTTACTTGTGAGATTTGGGCATTCTTGAGAGAAGGGGTGCACACAGTCCCATACTGGCGGTCCTGGATGTATATACCCTATCTGATTATAAGTAAGTAATATTGGATCATATATTTATTAAGCAGTTCCCTTCTCATTGAAGGAGTGTTACGGCGGCTGCTCACCGCTCTGCTCCTGCGGCTGCTCACCGCTCTGCTCCTGCGGCTGCTCTCCGCTCTGCTCCTGGTCCTCAGCGTGCCGCTTCCGCTCCCCTCACTCGCCCTTCTTTTAGCGCTCGGCGCGTTGCCCTCTCCTCCTCTCGGGCTGTGCCATCTTCTTCCGGCATCGCTCGTTCCTGCATCCCTACTTCCGGCGCTCCTGCGCAGGCGCGCCGGCTTCAGCGTTAGATACAGCCTCTCGGCTCCGGATCTCCTGGCACCGGATGTGGTGCATCTGCAGCCAATCACCATGGAGAGCACGGTATTTCAGGCCACCTCCTCTGCTAGGAGGTGCCTGAGTATCTTTAGTGTTTGCTTAGTCTCTGGCCGTTCGCTGTACCTCTGTACTAGCTCTGCGCTCCGGCGCTAGTATTTACTGTGTCTGTTTTCCGTTTCTTTGTTTCAGTTCCCTCTCCGTCCCTGGTTCTCCTCTACCGTTCCTGCCTTCCGTTCCTGTGTCTTCTGCCTCTGGATTTTCCGCTGCTGATTCCGGTCCTCAGTTTTGTCCACTCGTCAGCCTTCCCTCTACTTGAGCCGTCCCTTCTGGTATCCGCTACCGTGGTAAGGTAACCTCTGGGCCTGCTCCTAAACAGCCCCTGTATTGGGGTTGGTTAACACCGGGTCTGCTCGCCCACGAGGGGGACTTCCACGGTCCAGAGGGTCCACTCTCGTACCCATCTCTGTAGTCCTAACAGTGAGACCTCGTTGGGCACATACTATAAACCATACTTAATATATAATGGCACATTGCACTTTTTGACTTATACTTTGCACACTCTATATGCCTACAGCACCTTATTACTAGCACGCAGCACTTTTTATAAGTATCACAGTACATGAATTATATCACGTCATTTGTGAGGCAATTTGTACCTCTAATAATTTGAGATACACATATATTTTTCCTTTATTAATTTTTATTTATTTTTTTACACATTTTTGCACACTTTTTTAGTTATTATTTATAACATGAGTGTTTTTTGTGCTCTCCTTTATATATATATATATTTTTGGGGGGTTTTTAGATATACATATTTTTATTTTCTACATATGATCCATTTTATTATACCATTTTTATACTTACTAATTCCTTGCGGGGTGTCCAGTTATTGTTTACTTTTTTGTCATAATATATATTGTTGACCTGCCTAGTACGAATTATTTGTTATATGTCCCTTGACATGTGCACGCAAAAAAAGCGTATTTTATGAGTATACATATACATTATTTTAACATATATAATAAATATATATTTTTTTGGTTACTGTCTGTTACACATAAATAAAAGTGATTTATTCTACGTACTCCTTGATATCCTTTTTTCTTTTCTGGCTTGATCCATATTCGGTGTATGCTTTTCTCCATTCCTGTAGTGGTTTCACTATTTCCTTTCTGATACAGGTGGTGGATTGGTTTACTGTCTTTTATTCCATTTGGATATAGATCACTGAAATTTTGAATATATTGTATTGGTAATACCTAATCCTACTCCTGTGTCTACTCTTAACAACATTCTTGAGATCTTCAGCATCCTTAAATTGGCAACACCAATGTTGGTGACTTTGCGGTAGTGCCACCTCAGGCTTTGGCCATGAAACTTCAAGTGATCACATCTCTACATTGAGGTAATTTGTAGAAATGGGCTTCAGAAAGAACTTGGCATTCAAGCTGAAAGTTTTGGCAGTCATCACACTGAAGCCTTATTGGCGCAGACATGTCGGATAAGTCAATGTATTTCAGGTGAACACAAACTTGATATTTCTGGGATGTCCATGTAGAACGGGCCCATCAATTCAATAGGTAATCTATAAATCACAGTAAAAAAAGATTTTCCAATTCTAAGTTTCATCGGTAATATCCTAAACACAAGTCATTCATTTCAATTAAAGATGAAGGAGACGGAACATCCAGAATCTTCTCAGCAATAGGCTGAAAACTTCAATATTAAAGAAAAACCATCACTGAAAACTTCAAATATAGAAGATGATAATGAAACAGAATGGAAAAAGCTATGGCACAGCTGAACCCAAACTTGAACTGAAAAGCCTGCTGATTCAACCTTTTTTTTTCTAAAGTGCATGTCTTCATTTTAAGGCAGCTAGTTAAAGATAAAATAAGAAATAGCTGACATTTTGCCATGTGAATTTAATCGTAACTTAATAGAGAGACTGCATACATTCATGCTTTGTAGCAGAGGATGTCATTATATTCAGAGGATATGCCATAAATGTCTGATAGATGCAGGTTTCTGAGATCTTCCTCTATATCCAGATCATGGATACCATGTCCAACTTGGTAAGGTCCCTCACACACATTCAATCTAGGAATTAATGTAGAAGGAATCAGTGTAATAGAGGCCCCTGGTAGAGATGAGACTTCTGCATCACGTCCTGACTCCTCACCAATCACACATTAACAGTTCCCATCAAAAACCAAATCAAATACATAGCCATCAGCTTTTGCTTTCGCCAAAAGATTTTTTCACCCTGCCACCACAACAAGTTGTATGCTTTTGCCCGGGTCCTTCCCAACACTATCCTATTACAAATTTCTTAAAATATCCAATACTCTTGTTAGGTATATTTTTATTTATTTTTCTTTAAAGGGAAGGTGCCACCAGTTTTCTTGTATTTTGTTTTTTGTGAAATTAAGCTTAAAATAGTAATTAAAATGTATTAATGCAATGTTTGCACTGTTTGCAAACATTTCTATATGAAAAATATTATATATATATATTTTACAAATATACATATTTACCACTAGGGGGAGCATTTTCCGTTTTAGACCTCAAGCAGCTATAGTAAGATTTACAAGCTTTACTGTTAGCAGCAAAATTGGGGCAGTAACTGCTGACATCACCATTTCCCTCCCCTTTTGGGTGGTCTAATATCCCTGGGGCAGAATGAAGAGCAGCATTACAGGGCAGCGCCATTTTGTGTGTGACTGCCCTGTGACCTGCTATCACCAGCAGTTACTGCATCAGAGGCACAGCTTGTTTACAGAGGAGCAGAGCACAGTGGACTCGGCAGCATTTTTTGTGAATAACATTCTTGCCATCCCCCTTCCCCCACCTTAATCCCTGTCCTGTCAGCTGCCCTGCTCTCTCTCTCCAGGTGTCACCTCCCTCTCTGCAGGTTGTGAATACAGCTTACTGGAGATCACAGGGACTGTGTGTGAGGGGGAGGCAGAGACACAGCAGGAGAAGCACACAGGGCAGCATGTGAGGAGCAGAGGATGTGTGCCCACTGTGCCCAGGACATGCCTGCCTGGAGTACAGAGGAGCAGTGAGCGCTTCTTCTGTCCTACGATAGAGAATAAGTGGAGCTTGGCAGATAGCACTGGGCTATAATAAAATGGCAGCTAGTCACACCTACAGCAGTGAGTTGTGCAGCCCACAGAGGCATGCCCAGCTCACTGCTAATGCTGCTCCAATGTTACAGATAGGGTCAGTGCCGGTCTATTATCTCCTATGTCCATGGGGTGCCGTAATCTGACACTGATAGTGTCCTGCTACTGCTGCAAAACCAAGATGTCAGCCCCCAGTGCCATCTTTAACCCCTTTACCCCCAAGGGTGGTTTGCACGTTAATGACCGGGCCAATTTTTACAATTCTGACCACTGTCCCTTTATGAGGTTATAACTCTGGAACGCTTCAACGGATCCCTGTGATTCTGACATTGTTTTCTCGTGACATATTGTACTTCATGACAATGGTAAAAATTCTTTGATAGTACCTGCGTTTATTTGTGAAAAAAACGGAAATTTGGCAAAAATTATGAAAATTTCGCAATTTTCCAACTTTGAATTTTTATGCAATTAAATCACAGAGATATGTCACACAAAATACTTAATAAGTAACATTTCCCACATGTCTACTTTACATCAGCACAATTTTGGAACCAAAATTTTTTTTTGTTAGGGAGTTATAAGGGTTAAAAGTTGACCAGCAATTTCTCATTTCTACAACACCATTTTTTTTTAGGGACCACATCTCATTTGAAGTCATTTTGAGGGGTCTATATGATAGAAAATACCCAAGTGTGACACCATTCTAAAAACTACACCCCTCAATGTGCTCAAAACCATATTCAAGAAGTTTATTAACCCTTCTGGTGCTTCACATGAATTTTTTGAATGTTTAAATAAAAATTAACATTTAACTTTTTTTCACAAAAAATTTAATTCAGCTCCAATTTGTTTTATTTTTACCAAGGGTAACAGGAGAAAATGGACCCCAAACATTGTTGTAAAATTTGTCCTGAGTACGACAATACCCCATATGTGGGGGTAAACCACTGTTTGGGCGCATGGCACAGCTCGGAAGCGAAGGAGCGCCATTTGACTTTTCAATGCAAAATTGACAGGAATTGAGATGGGACGCCATGTTTCGTTTGGAGAGCCCCTGATGTGCCTAAACATTGAAACCCCCCACAAGTGACACCATTTTGGAAAGTAGACCCCCTAAGGAACTTATCTAGAGGTGTGGTGAGCACTTTGACCCACCAAGTGCTTCACAGAAGTTTATAATGTAGAACCGTAAAAATAAAAAATCATATTTTTTCACAAAAATTAATTTTCCGCCCCCAATTTTTTATTTTCCCAAGGGTAAGAGAAGAAATTGGACCCCAAAAGTTGTTGTACAATTTGTCCTGAGTACGCTGATACCCCATATGTGGGGGTAAACCACTGTTTGGGCGGATGGGAGAGCTCGGAAGGGAAGGAGTGCCGTTTGACTTTTCAATGCAAAATTGACAGGAATTGAGATGGGACGCCATGTTGCGTTTGGAGAGCCACTGATGTGCCTAAACATTGAAACCCCCCACAAGTGACACCATTTTGGAAAGTAGACCCACTAAGGAACTTATCTAGAGGTGTAGTGAGCACTTTGACCCACCAAGTGCTTCACAGAAGTTTATAATGCAGAGCCGTAAAAAAAAAAAAAAACATTTTTCCAACAAAAATTATTTTTTTAGCCCCCAGTTTTGTATTTTCCCAAGGGTAACAGGAGAAAGTGGACCCCAAAATTTGTTGCCCAATTTGTCCCGAGTGCGATGATACACCATATGTGGGGGGAACCACTGTTTGGGCGCATGGGAGGGTTCGGAAGGGAAGGAGTGCCATTTGAATGCAGACTTTGATGGAATGGTCTGCAGGCGTCACATTGCGTTTGCAGAGCCCCTAATGTACCTAAACAGTAGAAACCCCCAAGTGACACCATTTTGGAAAGTAGACCCCCTAAGGAACTTATCTACATGTGTCGTGAGCACTTTGACCCACCAAGGGCTTCACAGAAGTTTATAATGGAGAGCCATAAAAATAAAACAAAAATTTTTTCCCACAAAAATTATTTTTTAGCCCCCAGTTTTGTATTTTTCCAAGGGTAACAGGAGAAATTGGACCCCAAAATTTGTTGTCCAATTTGTCCTGAGTGCGCTGATACCCCATATGTGGGGGGGAACCACTGTTTGGGCGCATGGGAGGGCTCGGAAGGGAAGGAGCTCCATTTGGAATGCAGGCTTAGATGGAATGGTCTGCAGGTGTCACATTGCATTTGCAGAGCCCCTAATGTACCGAAACAGTAGAAACCCCCCACAATTGACACCATTTTGGAAACTAGACCCCCTAAGGAACTTATCTAGATGTGTTGTGAGAACTTTGAACCCCCAAGTGTTTCACTACAGTTTATAACGCAGAGCCGTGAAAATAAAAAATCTTTTTTTTTCCCACAAAAATTATTTTTTAGCCCCCAGTGTTGTATTTTCCCAAGGGTAACAGGAGAAATTGGACCCCAAAAGTTGTTGTCCTATTTGTCCTGAGTACACTGATACCCCATATGTTGGGGTAAACCCCTGTTTGGGCACACGGGAGAGCTCGGAAGGGAAGAAGCACTGTTTTACTTTTTCAACGCAGAATTGGCTGGAATTGAGATCGGACGCCATGTCGCGTTTGGAGAGCCCCTGATGTGCCTAAACAGTGGAAACCCCCCAATTATAACTGAAACCCTAATCCAAACACACCCCTAACCCTAATCCCAACAGTAACCCTAACCACACCTCTAACCCTGACACACCCCTAACCCTAATCCCAACCCTATTCCCAACTGTAAATGTAATCTAAACCCTAACCGTAACTTTAGCCCCAACCCTAACTGTAGCCTTAACCCTAGCCCTAACCCTAGCCCTAACCCTAGCCCTAACCCTAACCCTAGCCCTAACCCTAGCCCTAGCCCTAACCCTAGCCCTAACCCTAGCCCTAACCCTAACCCTAGCCCTAACCCTAGCCCTAGCCCTAACCCTAGCCCTAACCCTAGCCCTAACCCTAACCCTAACCCTAGCCCTAACCCTAGCCCTAACCCTAGCCCTAACCTTAACCCTAGCCCTAACCCTAGCCCTAACCCTAACCCTAGCCCTAGCCCTAACCCTAACCCTAGCCCTAACCCTAGCCCTAATGGAAAAATGGAAATAAATACATTTTTTTAATTTTTCCCTAACTAAGGGGGTGATGAAGGGGGGTTTGATTTACTTTTTTAGCGGGTTTTTTAGCGGATTTTTATCATTGGCAGCCGTCACACACTGAAAGACGCTTTTTATTTCAAAAAATAGTTTTTGCGTCTCCACATTTTGAGAGCTATAATTTTTCCATATTTTGGTTCACAGAGTCATTTGAGGTCTTGTTTTTTGCGGGACGAGTTGACGTTTTTATTGGTAACATTTTCGGGCATGTTACATTTTTTGATCGCTTTTTATTCCGATTTTTGTGAGGCAGAATGAACAAAAACCAGATAGTCATGAATTTCTTTTGGGGGAGGCATTTATACCGTTCCGCGTTTGGTAAAATTGATAAATCACTTTTATTCTTCGGGTCAGTACGATTACAGCGACACCTCATTTATATCTTTTTTTTTATTTTTTGGCGCTTTTATACGATAAAAACTATTTGATACAAAAAATAATTATTTTTGCATCACTTTATTCTCAGGACTATAACTGTTTTTTTTTTGCTGATGATGCTGTATGGCGGCTCGTTTTTTGTGGGACAAGATGACGCTTTCAGCGGTATCATGGTTATTTATATCTGTCTTTTTGATCGCGTGTTATTCCACTTTTTGTTCTGCGGTATGATAATAAAGTGTTTTTTGCCTCGGTTTTTTTTTTTTTCTTACGGTGTTTACTGAAGGGGTTAACTAGTGGGCCAGTTTTATAGGTCGGGCCGTTACGGACGCGGCGATACTAAATATGTGTACTTTTATTGTTTTTTGTTTTATTTAGATAAAGAAATGTATTTAGGGGAATAATATTTTTTTTTTTTTTCATTATTTAGGAATATTTTTTTAATTTTTTTTTACACATTTTGAAATTTTTTTAAAAACTTTTTTACATTGTCCTATGGGGGGACATCACAGATCAGTGATCTGACAGTGTGCACAGCACTCTGTCAGATCACCGATCTGAGAGCAGTGCAGGCTGCTTCTCAGTGCCTGCTCTGAGCAGGCTCTGTGAAGCCACCTCCCTCCCTGCAGGACCCAGATCCGCGGCCATCTTGGATCCGGGCCTGGAACAAGCAGGGAGGGAGGTAAGACCCTCGCAGCAACGCGATCACATCGCGTTGCTGCGGGGGGCTCAGGGAAGCCCGCAGGGAGCCCCCTCCCTGTGCGATGCTTCCCTGCACCGCCGGCACATCGCAATCATGTTTGATCGCGGTGTGCCGGGGGTTAATGTGCCGGGAGCGGTCTGTGACCGCTCCTGGCACATAGTGCCGGATGTCAGCTGCGATAGGCAGCTGACACCCGCCGCCGATCGCGCTGGACATACTATCCCATCCGTGGTCATGGGGGCCCACCCCACCTCGACGGGATAGTACGTCCGATGTCAGAAAGGGGTTAAACTCATATAACACATGAAATCTGTTTCCCATGCATTTAAAACTTGGTTATAGCAGCATGTTATGCTGCATTACAGTGATTTATTAATTATCTACAAATGCGGTACCTTACCTTTAAGGGAATGTGTCATATACATTTTTTAAACTGATCAATAAGATTGCATACAAGGGACAAATAGCACCACATCTTGACCAGATCACATATTACCACCACATAGTGACCGAATAATAACACATACAAGTGACAAATACCACCACACCATGACCAGACCACATATTACCACACGAGTTCTGTATATAGTGTATAATGTCAGTGTACACACTGACTCACCAATGATGTCTGTAGTTGAAGTCATTCATCTCTGCTTTTCTTCTTCATCCAGTGTGAGCCGCCATCATGTCTTACAGCCAGAACTAATCTCTACAGAAAATAAGACAGTAATCTAAAGGTGATGGCTTCCAGAACACATTCTCCACTTTTTCCTCAACTTCTACACTACGCCTCAAGTCATTACCATTTGCTGTTCTGCACTAGTCTCAATTCTTAATCATTTGCTGTACCAATCCCGAGGTCTGTTTTCATTCCGATTTGCTCTACACCGCCCCCGTCTCAATTAATCATTATATACTGTCCCCATCCACCAGTCTAAATTCATCACGATTTTTCTGTACCCCATCCCCTAGTCTCAATTCATAACCATTTGCTGTTCCCACCCCCAGTCTCAATGAATCATTATTAGCTGTCCCCACCCCCGTTTGAATTAATCATCATTCACTGGACCCAATCCCCAGTCTCAATTCATTTCCCCCCCCCCCCTTCCCGCACTCATTTAATTCATTTTATAAAAAAAAAGTTTTTCATACCTCTCAGACAATCCCCTACAGGTGCAGCTTCACTTCTGCTGTCCTCTTGGCGAGTTGCACTCGTATGCGATGATGTCATCGCGTATGCGCCATTACTAGGGCTGAGGAGCCTTGGAGCTGCACGGCCATTTAGTACTGACGGCTGTGCAGAACCAGCTAGGAAAACTCCTTGCGCACAGTACATTATACCCTGGGGCCCGGTGAGCCAAAGCACAAGAGGTGGGGCCTGGAATCGAATCTGAAAGTGTTTGAATTTACGCTAACCATGGAATTTAGGAATTTCAACTCAAACTAGATCCTCCACAGACTGATTTGCTCATCTCTAGTCTCAGGTGCGACCTTCTGCACCCTCCTACAGCAGTTACACCGAAAAGTGTGATTTTAACTAATCCTCCCACTCCAGGGTACACTCAATATAGCAGATTTCCAGGGATTTGTTTACTTCGTAATCCATGATTTAGATATATAACCTTGTAGAGTTACACTGACCTGCAAAGTTCTTCATTGTATGGAATGGAGTATAAAGGTTTAAGGAACTTGATATATATGTGTTACTACATGCAAAATTTGATACATTTCACAATTATCTCATCCAATCCTTGATTGCTGCTCAAGTTAAAATGTGTTGTTTGTCGGGTGAAATGACTTTAAGTGCTGCAAATCGTTCTCTGTAAACAGGACTTACACGGCTGAGAACTAAGGCCATAGATGCTCATTGAATGATCTATTAGAGATCAGTCACTGAGCGCCGTGAAGAGAAGAAAAGTAATACAAAGGTTATTTTCCATTGGTAAAACTGAGCTGAGGAAGGTACAGAAGCAATGGGCTACAGAAGGACACCAAGTTAAGCAGTTCAGGAGGTTTCGAGAACTCGCATTCCGACCAGGAGGAGACACATGGTCCCATTGCAGTGGAGGATAAAGAAGTGAAGGCCAGAGCTACAAAGCTTGGGAAGTATTGTCACTCACAAGTAATACTAATATCGCCGAAATGCCATATGTGTTACACGTAAGAAAAGAACCTCTGTTTGATACAAAAGAGATGTACCAAAAGTATTATGCCTGCTATCGTTTGTTACAGTTCTACTCAACAAATTTTGGTAAAATTGTTTATCTTTTTACAATGGATTCTGAGCTCACTGATTCGTTGCATATTTACAAGGTCTCCCCGTCCCATGAAACTACCTGTGGCCTAAATAAGGGTAAGCAGCAAACCCCCAGATCACACAGACACTTAGTTGTACCGTAAACGAGTGCCTTTGAGACCGTGAAGCAAACTTCACCACGAGAGGTCCCTTACACCTACACCATCAGTAGATGTTGGATAAACATTAATCTGGTGGCAGTTATCGCTCTCGGCTCTCTATATACATGCATGCCAAGAAAGCATGTGTTTTCCATGGGGAGAGGGGAGTAAGTTTCTGATAGACACTTCTGTCTTCTGCAGCTTTACCTCCCCAGAGAACAAAAGGATGAAGTGTTGACATTCAACATGCTAGCTCCTTGTTCCCTATGCCATCAATTATAGAGGTAAACACGCTAGATGGATGGTAGAGTTGTTTATCATTATGTTAATATGTATGGTTATCTTTCGAGTTTCTTTTAAGGTCAAATGTAATAATACTTTCTTTACTTTCACTAATAAACCCATTGTAAAGGATGACTCCATTTTATTGTGTTATTCTTAGACAATGTCCTGCTATGAAATTGCCCTTTAACTATGGCCTCGACATCTCTGATTATATAAATATTTTTTTAATTAGCCTTCTCCTTTTTAAAGGTCATATTATATTTATGGCCTTTTTTTATCAGGTATTATTTTTCCAGTGCTGAAAGTCACTTGTTTTTTGAAGGTTAAACGAGTTATAATTGTATTCATATTTTCAGAATCCATGCACATTTATTCTGTATTATTTGATCCTTACTAAATTTTCATTGTTGAATTTGCACTCAAGCAGCATGTAGCTATGAGTAATATTTCTAATGCCGTATATTACTCAAATCTTAACTGCTCCTTAAGGCCCTTTTGTTATTTTTCTTACATTTTATTTGGCTAAAAATCTGTCCTACCTTTTTTGATTTCCTGCATGGATAAACCGACTTTAGCAAAATTCACAGGAAATAGAATCTTTGAAATAAAAAGAATTTATAGATTTTTCATTAATGTGATTAGTGTCAATATACTTCAGTACAGCAGAAAAAACAAATAAATACGTATAGTACAGACCAAAAGTTTGGACACACCTTCTCTTTTAAAGATATTTCTGTATTTTCATGACTATGAAAATTGTATATTCACACTGAAGACATCAAAACTATGAATTAAACATGTGGAATTATATACTTAACAAATAAGTGTGAAACAACTGAAAATATGTCTTATATTCTAGGTTCTTTAAAGTAGCCACCTTTTGCTTTGATGACTGCTTTGCACACTCTTGGCATTCTCTTGATGATCTTCAAGAGGTAGTCACCGGAAATGGTCTTCCAACAATCTGGAAGGAGTTCCCAGAGATGCCTAGAACTTGTTGGCCCTTTTGCCTTCACTCTACGGTCCAGCTCACCCCAAACCATCTCGATTGGGTTAAGGTCTGGTGACTGTGGAGGCCAGGTCATCTGGCGTAGCACCCCATCACTCTCCTTCTTGGTCAAATAGCCCTTACATAGCCTGGAGGTGTGTTTGGGGTTATTGTCCTGTTGAAAAATAAATAATGGTCCAACTAAACGCAAACCGGATGGAATAGCATGCCGCTGCAAGATGCTGTGGTAGCCATGCTGGTTCAGTATGCCTTCAATTTTGAGTAAATCCCCAAATGTGTCACCAGCAAAGCACCCCCACACCATCACACCTCCTCCTTTATGCTTCACGGTGGGAACCAGGCATGTAGAGTCCATCCGTTCACCTTTTCAAGACACGGTGGTTGGAACCAAAGATCTCAAATTTGGACTCATCAGACCAAAGCACAGATTTACACTGGTCTAATGTCCATTCCTTGTGTTCTTTAGCCCAAACACGTCTCTTCTGCTTGTTGCCTGTCCTTAGCAGTGGTTTCCTAGCAGCTATTTTACCATGAAGGCCTGCTGCACAAAGTCTCGTCTTAACAGTTGTTGTAGAGATGTGTCTGCTGCTAGAACTCTGTGTGGCATTGACCTGATCTCTAATCTGAGCTGCTGTTAACCTGCGATATCTGAGGCTGGTGACTCGGATAAACTTATCCTCAAAATCAGACG
Organism: Ranitomeya imitator; assembly: GCF_032444005.1. Taxonomy (NCBI): domain Eukaryota; kingdom Metazoa; phylum Chordata; class Amphibia; order Anura; family Dendrobatidae; genus Ranitomeya; species Ranitomeya imitator. The sequence continues at coordinate 805,929,474 of NC_091283.1, forward strand.
TGATTCTTGGTCTTCCTTTTTTGGGGCGGTCCTCTTGTGAGCCAGTTTCTTTGCAGCACTTGATGGTTTTTGCCACTGCATTTGGGGACACTTTCAAAGTTTTCCCAAATTTTCGGGCTGACTGACCTTCATTTCTTAAAGTAATGATGGCCACTCGTTTTTCTTTACTTAGCTGCTTTTTTCTTGCCATAATACAAATTCTAACAGTCTATTCATTAGGACTATCAGCTGTGTATCCACCAGACTTCTGCACAACACAACTGATGGTCCCAACCCCATTTATAAGGCAATAAATCCCACTTATTATATCAGACAGGGCACACCTGTGAAGTGAAAACCATTCCCGGTGACTACCTTTTGAAGCTCATCAAGAGAATGCCACGAGTGTGCAAAGCAGTCATCAAAGCAAAAGGTGGCTACTTTGAAGAACATAGAATATAAGACACATTTTCAGTTGTTTCACACTTTTTTGTTAAGTATATAATTCCATATGTGCTAATTCATAGTTTTGATGCCTTCAATGTGAATATACAATTTTCATAGTCATGAAAATACAGAAAAATCTTTAAATGAGAAGGTGTGTCCAAACATTTGGTCTGTACTGTAGCTGAATGCCATACTTCAGTACAACTTACAATAATTAGCTCCATTGATTTATATGTGTGCCACCATAAGTGCTGCAACCACAGGATACCTAATAAGCATTTCAGTTATGGGTTTCTCAAAAGTGCCCACCACAAATGTCCCCCCCCCCAAAAAAAGGGAGAGGTAAGTATTTAAACTTTGCAAGTGCTGTGATCCTGAGCAAGCAGGGGGGCCCCACTCGTTGGCATTGGCACTGGCACAGGGCCCCTCAAAGTACGGTGGTGTGTTTGCACGGCAGGGGCGCCTCCCACCGGCAGCGACACTTTTGTGTACTATGAGGGGCCCTGTGCCAGTGACATCGCCAACGAGTTTTACCCCCCCCACCTGATGAAGGAACCTGCACTTTCATCTGCACCTTCCTCTTTGTCCCCGTGTAAGGTGGTATGGTATGCGGGAAGGGGAACCTGACTTTCAGCAGGGTCATATTCTTGCTGTGTAGCGTGCACGGGGAATGTAGCATTATGGGTCAATGTACCAGCAGACTCATCTTCTATCACTGGCTGGGCAATGGGCAGGATGAGGAGGAAACACAGATATAGGCCCAAAGAATAAAGTGGGCTAAATGCAGTTCAAAATTGGTAACAGGACTAACCAGGGGGCATTGCTTTGTTCAGTGGAGTACAACTGTAATGAGAGGCTGACACAGTGAGTAGGCCCAAATCAGTAAGTAGGCTAAATGCAGTTCAAAATTGGTAACAGAAGTAAACAGGCGGCACTGGTTTGTTCAGTGGAGGAGAACAGCAAGGAGCGGCAGACACCGTTAGTAGGGCCAACAAAACAAGTAGGCCAAATGCAGTGTTATATTAAAGACAATTTAACGAGAGCCTGAAGATAGAAGCTAGGGAAAGGCAACCTGGAGAACACCTTGGAGCGGAAGACACCGTTTGTAGAACCCAGACCCAACTTGTAGGCCTAATGCAGTGTTGTTTCAACAACTACTTAACGAGAGCTTGAAGATAGAAGCTAGGGAGAGGCAACCTGGAGAACACCTTGGAGCGGCAGACACCGTCTCTACATCCTAGACCCAACTTGTAGGCCTAATGCAGTGTTGTTTCAACAACTACTTAACGAGAGCTTGAAGATAGAAGCTAGGGAGAGGCAACCTGGAGAACACCTTGGAGCGGCAGACACCGTCTCTGCAACCCAGACCCAACTTTTAGGCCTAATGCAGTGTTGTTTCAACAACTACTTAACGAGAGCTTGAAGATAGAAGCTAGGGAGAGGCAACCTGGAGAACACCTTGGAGCGGCAGACACCGTCTCTACAACCAAGACCCAACTTGTAGGCCTAATGCAGTGTTGTTTCAACAACTACTTAACGAGAGCCTGAAAATGGAAATTCAGGACAGGAAACCAGGAGAACAGCACAGAGCGGCATACACCGTTAGTAGGCCCCAACCACACTAGTAGGCCAAATTCTGTGTAATATTAACAACTACTTAACGAGAGCCTGAAAATGGAAGTTCAGGACAGGAAACCAGGAGAACAGCAAGGAGCGGCAGACACCGTTAGTAGGCCCCAACCCAACTAGTAGGCCAAATGCAGTTGTTCCATTTAACAACTATTTAACAAGAGCCTCAAGATAGAAGCTCAGGAAAGGCAACCAGGAGAACAACTTGGAGCGGCAGACACTGTTAGTAGGCCCCAACCAAGCTAGTAGCCCCACTGCAGTTGTAAAATTCCGATAGGCTGAAAACCTGATAATTGCAGGTAATTTTTTTAAAGAGGAAAGCTGTATTAAGTGGCGCTGCCAGACACTGTTAATAGGCCTTACACCACAAAGTTGGCTTGACGCAGGTTTAAAAAAGGTTACATGGGTACACGGTCTGCTTTGGTGTGCTCAGTGGAGGACAATTGGAAGGAGGGACCGCAGACACACTTAGTAGGCCTAAAATTTTTAAAAATAGGCTCAAAGCAGTTTGAATTATCTTGCAGGTGTACACAGGCAGCATTGGTGTGGTCAGCGGAGGACAATTTGAAGGAGGGACCGCAAACACACTTAGTAGGCCTAAAATTTTAAAAAATAGGCTCAAAGCAGTTTGAATTATCTTGCAGGGGTACACAGGCAGCATTGGTGTGGTCAGCGGAGAACAATTTGAAGGAGTGTCTGACACAGTTAGTACTCCCAAAAAAAAATAGATGTCAATGTCTTGCAAAACAACAAAACAAAAAAAAAAGGGTGGCATACTTAGGTACAGGGGTGGGCTCCTCTGCTGAGTTTCAGATATAGTAATTTGGCGCTAAGTATTTACTGGTGTCAATATAGGACACTGACCCTGACTATTTTAACTAGCATCATACATGTCAACAAATTGGTATTGTCAGTGCCAGGCATTGAAGGATGTCAGCGCATAGACTAAACATTGGTGCAGCTGTGAGAGATAATTTTGCAAGTGGTAGAGCACTGTTTGAGCTGGGGGGAACTCTCTTGCGGCCGGCGGTACAGGCCCAGGGCCCCTCATGTTACAACGGTGTGTCTGACATTGGGTGCGTGCCACCACCGCCAGAGACACTTTATTGTACTATGAGGGACCCAGTGGCCGTGCCGTCGACCAAAAGCGAGACCAAAGCCCTGTGGGGGGAGTTAGCCCCTTTAGGGAGGTGTAAACATGTCGTATGCTGGACAAACAGCTGCTGCAAATTAAGAGATTGGAACAGTCAGTAAGACCAGTCCACAAGCAAGACCTTTTTATAGGAAAGCTAGGTGTCAGCTGGGAAAGGTGGGGCAAAATAATTCGAAATCCATGAGTGGTTCATTTTAATGAAGGTTAGATCATCAACATTTTGGGTAGCCAGACGAGTCCTTTTTTCGGTCAATATTGAACCAGCAGCACTGAATACTCTTTCTGATAGCACACTAGCTGCTGGGCAAGCAAGCTCCTGCAATGCATATTCTGCCAATTCAGGCCAGGTGTCTATTTTGGATGCCCAGTAATCAAATGGGAATGACGGTTGAGGGAGAACATCGATAAGGGATGAAAAATAGTTAGTAACCATACTGGACAAATGTTGTCTCCTGTCACTTTGAATTGATGCTGCAGTACCTGTCCTGTCTGCGGTCAATCTATGTCACTTGTCTCCCTCAAAAAACCTGAACCCGGCCTTGAAACGCCACCAGTTTCTATTGGCCCCGGAGAAGCTTCCTCATTCAAAAAATACTCATCCCCATCATCCTCCTCGTCCTCCTCCTCTTCGCCCGCTACCTCGTCCTGTAGACTGCCCTGACCAGACAATGGCTGACTGTCATCAAGGCTTCCCTCTTCCTCGGCTGCAGACGCCTGCTCCTTTATATGCGTCAAACTTTGCATCAGCAGACGCATTAGGGGAATGCTCATGCTTATTATGGCGTTGTCTGTTGTGAATTCTGCTCTTGGGCTCCCTCCGGTGGTTGTTGATGGTAATGCAGTTATTCCTGAGCAGCAGTCTTGGACAGGTGTTTCTGCTAATTGCAATTCTGACTGGGGTATTTAGCTGTGCAGGACTCATTAGTCCTTGCCAGTAGTCAATGTTCCTTTGGAAGTGTTGGTCCTCTGCCTGGCCTCTCCTGCTTACTGCCAATTCTTATCTTGTTTCTATTTTTGTTCCTGCTAGACTGTGCCTGATGTTTTTCTCAGTCTAGTTGGACTCGCTGGAGTCGCAGATATACTCTCCACATCTTTAGTTAGGTGGTGGAGTTTTTGTATTTTTCTGCTGTGGATATTTTGTAGCGTTTTATGCTGACCGCATAGTATCCTGTACTTTCCTTTCCTATCTAGGTAGAAGTGGCCTCCTTTGCTTATCCCTGTTTTCTGTCTGCATATGTCTTTTCCTCTCCTACTCAGTCATTATTTGTGGGGGGCTACCTATCCTTTGGGGATCTACTCTGAGCCAAGAGAGTTTTCCTATTTCCATCTTTAGGAATATTTAGTCCTTAGGCTGTGTCGAGGTGTCTAGGTCTGGTTAGGCACACCCCACGGCTACTTCTAGTTGCGGTGATAGGATCAGGGTTTGCGGTCAGTAAAGTTACCACTGCTCCAGCGAAGGTCATTTCATGCTGCTCCAAGGCCACCTGATCATAACAGTTGTCTGCACTAACCAGCTGTGTGCATTCCTCAAAACACTGAAGGACTTGACACAGGTCTTGTACCTTCGACCACTGCACACCTGACAACTCCCTGTCTGCCATCCAACTGCCTGCCCGTGTAGGTGTATCCTCCCACAAATACATAACAGCATGCCTCTTTTCGCACAGTCTCTGAAGCATGTGCAGTGTGGAGTTCCACCTTGTTGCAACGTCGATGATTAGCCGATGCTGGGGAAGGTTCAAAAACCGCTGATGGTTCTGCATACGGCTGGAGTGTACGGGCAAACGGCGGATATGCGAGCAAAGTCTGCGCACTTTGAGGAGCAGGTCGGGTAACCCCGGATAACTTTTCAGGAAGCACTGCACCACCAGGTTTAAGGTGTGAGCCAGGCAAGGAATGTGTTTCAGTTGTGAAAGGGCTATGGCAGCCATAAAATTCCTTCCATTATCACTCACTACCTTGCCTGCCTCAAGATGTACAGTGCCCAGCCATGACTGAGTTTCTTGCTGCAAGAATTCGGACAGAACTTCCGCGGTGTGTCTGTTATCACCCAAACACTTCATTGCCAATACAGCCTGCTGACGCTTGCCACTAGCTGTCCCATGATGGGACACCTTGTGTGCAACAGTAGCAGCTGCGGATGGAGTGCTCGTGCAACTGCGGTCTGTGGACGAGTTCTCGCTTCTGCAGGAGGATGAGGAGGAGGAGGGGGGCCAACGCCTACAGCCAACTCTTTCCTAGATCATGGGCTAGGCAGAACTGTCCAAATATTGCTGTCCACTGTGGACCCTACATCCACCACATTAACCCAGTGTGCCATGATGGACACGTAACGTCCCTGGCCATGTCTACTGGTCCATGCATCTGTTGTCAGGTGCACCTTTGTACTCACAGATTGCCTGAGTGCATGGACGATGCGGTGTTTTACATGCTGGTGGAGGGCTGGGATGGCTTTTCTCGAAAAGAAGTGTCAACTGGGTAGCTCGTAGCGTGGTACAGCGTAGTCCATCAGGGCTTTGAAAGCTTCGCTTTCAACTAACCGGTAGGGCATCATCTCTAACGAGATTAGTCTAGCAATGTGGGCGTTCAAACCCTGTGTACACGGATGCGAGGATGAGTACTTCCTTTTCCTTTTACTTCCTTTTCCTAATGAGAGTCTCATGTAGGGTGAGCTAGACTGGAGAGCTGCAGATCGTGAAACTAGCGGGGGTGGACATAGCAGACTGAGAGAGGGCTGGAGATGGTATTCTTGCTGGTGCCCAACATGCAGTGTTTCCTACCACGAACCTGGTGATTCACTGACTGCTTTGGTCTGGCGACAAAACCTGCACATTTACTGCAGATGGTGCGGGAAATGGTGGGCTTACAGTGAGGGAAGGGATGTAGCGTTGCTGACTAGCTTCATTGGCCGAGGGTGCTACAACCTTAAGGGATGTTTGGTAGTGAGTCCAGGCTTGCAAATGCATGGTGGTTAAATGTCTACACATGCAACTTGTATTTAGACTTTTAAGATTCTGACCTCTGCTTAAGGTAGTTGAACATTTTTGACAGATGACTTTGCGCTGATCATTTGGATGTTGTTTAAAAAAATGCCAGACTGCACTCTTTCTACTATCGGATACCTTTTCAGGCATTGCAGACTGAGCTTCTTTAACCGGATGGCCACGCTGTCCTACAACTGGTTTAGGTTTTGGTTTTGCCACGCGTTTTTGGCCAGATACAGGCCTGGCAGATGGAACCTGTTGCGATGTTGATGCCTGCTGCGGCTCCTCCTCCTCCGCTTCAGAGCTACTGTCAACAACTGGGTCATCTATGACCTCCTCTTCAAATCTCGTGTGCAACGTCGTCTGTGTCACCGTGTAAGCCGGTGGTATAGCGTTCGTGACGGGGCACTATAGTCTCATCAGGGTCTGATTCTGGATCAGTACACTGCGAGGGCAATGTTCTTATTTGAGTCAAAGGAACAGCATAGTAATCTGGCTGTGGCTGTGCATCTGTGCACTCCATGTCCGATTCAACTTGTAATGGGCATGGCCTGTTAACTGTTTCACTTTCTAACCCAGGAACGGTATGTGTAAAGAGCTTCATGGAGTAACCCGTTGTGTCGCCTGACGCATCCTTCTCTGTTGTTGTTTTTGCTGAACAGGACAATGGAGCGACTTGTCCCTGACCGTGAACATCCACTAACGACGCGCTGCTTTTACATTTAGCAGTTTCAGAAGAGGAGACGAAAGAGCTTGAGGCTGAGTCAGCAAGGAAAGCCAAAACTTGTTCTTGCTGCTCCGGCTTTAAAAGCGGTTTTCCAACTCCCAGAAAAGGGAGCGTTCGAGGCCTTGTGTAGCCAGACGACGAACCTGGCTCAACAACTCGAGACTTAGGTGCTATATTGCTTTTCCCACGACCACCTGATGCTCCACCACCACTACCATCATTACCAGCTGGCAATGACCGCCCACGGCCACGACCTCTTCCACCAGACTTCCTCATTGTTTGAAAAACGTAACCAAACAAATGGTATTTGTTACTGTAAAACCAGTTACAAGGTGAACTCAAACTTCTGTTGAATTTATATATACCTTTATAGGTGGGTGAGACTGCAGGGAAAATCAGGCCCAATGTATAACAGTACACAGCTTCAGTGGCAGACAGATATGCCACTAACAGGACTGACGCAGATGCAGACACTACCAATAAAAATCTCCCCCTTTTTATTTTTCTGGGAGAATATTGAAGAAATGTGACCCACTCTTATACAGTATATGTTCTGTGGCATAAAATGAAAGACAGATGCCACACACACGACTGGCACTGAGGCAGAAATGCCAATCTTAATCTCCCACTATTTTTTTTTCCTGGGAGAATTTAAAAAAAATCTGGCCCAGTATTACACACTAGTTTTTCTGTGGCACAAAATTAGAGACAGATCTCACACACAGCACTGCCACTGAGGCAGAATTGCCAATCTTAATCTCCCACTATTTTTTTTATTTATGGGAGAATTGGCAAGAAATCAGGCCCACTGTTAGACTGTATGTTTTCTGTGGCACAAAATGAGAGACAGATGCCACACACAGGACTGGCACAGAGGTAGAATGGCCAACCTTAATCTCCCACTATTTTTTTTCTGGGAGAATTTTAAAAAAATCTGGCCCAGTATTACACACTAGGTTTTCTGTGGCACAAAATTAAAGACAGATGCCACACACACGACTGGCACTGAGGCAGAAATGCCAATCTTAATCTCCCACTTTTTTTGTAACTTTATTGTGGGAGAATTGTCAAGAAATCAGGCCCAGTGTTACACACTAGGTTTTCTGTGGCACAAAATAAAAGACAGATGCCACACACAGGACTGGCACTGAGGCAGAATTGCCAATCCTAATCTCCCACAATTTTTTTTTCTGGGACAATTGTCAAAAAATCTGGCCCAGTGTTACACACTAGGCTTAATGTGGCACAAAATGAGAGACAGATGCCACACACAGGACTGGCACTGAGGCAGAAATGCCAATCTTAATCTCCCACTTTTTTTTTCCTGGGAGAATTTAAAAAAAATCTGGCCCAGTATTACACACTAGGTTTTCTGTGGCACAAAATGAAAGACAGATGCCACACACATGACTGGCACTGAGGCAGAATTGCCAATCTTAATCTCCCATTATTTTTTTTTTCTGGGAGAATATTAAAAAAATCTGGCCCAGTATTACACACTAGGTTTTCTGTGGCACAAAATTAAAGACAGATGCCACACACACGACTGGCACTGAGGCAGAATTGCCAATCTTATTTTCCCTTTTTTTATTTATGGGAGAATTGGCAAGAAATCAGGCCCACTATTAGACTGTATGCTTTCTGTGGCACAAAATGAGAGACATATGCCACACACAGGACTGGCACTGAGGCAGAAATGCCAATCTTAATCTTCCACTTTTTTTGTAACTTTATTGTGGGAAAATTGTCAAGAAATCAGGCCCAGTGTTACACACTAGGTTTTCTGTGGCACAAAATGAGAGACAGATGCTACACACAGGACTGGCACAGAGGCAGAATGGCCAATCTTAATCTCCCACTATTTTTTTTTTTCTGGGAGAATTTTAAAAAAATCTGGCCCAGTATTACACACTAGGTTTTCTGTGGAACAAAATTAAAGACAGATGCCACACACACGACTGGCACTGAGGCAGAATAGCCAATCTTAATCTCCCACTTTTTTTGTAACTTTATTGTGGGAGAATTGTCAAGAAATCAGGCCCAGTGTTACACACTAGGTTTTCTGTGGCACAAAATAAAAGACACACACAGGACTGGCACTGAGGCAGAAATGCCAATCTTAATCTCCCACTTTTTTTTTCCTGGGAGAATTTGAAAAAAATCTGGCCCAGTATTACACACTAGGTTTTCTGTGGCACAAAATGAAAGACAGATGCCACACACACGACTGGCACTGAGGCAGAATTGCCAATCTTAATCTCCCACTATTTTTTTTTATTTATGGGAGAATTGGCAAGAAATCAGGCCCACAGTTAGACTGTATGTTTTCTGTGCCAGAAAATGAGACACAGATGCCACAAACAGGACTGCCACTGATGCAGATTTGCCAATTTTAATCTGCACCCCTTTTTTTTTTTCTTCAGGGAGACTAGTGAATAAATCTGGTCCACTGTATTAGAGTATATTTTCTGTGGCAGAAAGTGGCTTGAAGAGATATAACAAAAAAAAAGGGACTGTCCTACAATTACTATCTCCCTGCAGTAATCTCAGCAAAGTATGGCAGGCAGCAAGGAGTGGACTGCTGCACAAAAAAAGTCAAAAGTGTGATCAACAAACAAAATAGCTGTGCAGAAAGGAAGGAGCAACATGATTTGTGCTTTGAAAAAAGCAGTTGGTTTGCACAGCGGTGTACAAACAGCAATGCAGCTATCAGGGAGCCTTCTAGGGCAGCCCAATGAGCTACAGCGCTGAGGAAAAAAAATGTAGCCTGTTGTCAATTCTATGGCAGAGCTCCCTCCTGTGGTCACAAGTGGTACTTCGGCTGGTTCTCTCTGTGAGCTTCCGTTGGTGGAGGAAAGTGGTACTGCGGCTTCTGAGTTTCCTTCCTCAGGTGATGTGGTGAAGTCGTTAGGTGCTGCTCTATTTAACTCCACCTAGTGCTTTGATCCTGGCCTCCAGTCAATGTTCTAGTATTGGACCTGTTTCCTCCTGTGGCCTGCTGCTCTGCATAGCTAAGTTCCTCTTTGCTATTTGTTTGCTGTTTTTTTTCTGTCCAGCTTGTCAATTTGTTTTTTTTCTGCTTGCTGGAAGCTCTGGGACGCAGAGGGTGTACCTCCATGCCGTTAGTTCGGTACGGAGGGTCTTTTTGCCCCCTTTGCGTGGTTTTTGTAGGGTTTTGTGTTGACCGCAAAGTTACCTTTCCTATCCTTGCTCTGTTCAGAAAGTTGGGCCTCACTTTGCTAAATCTATTTCATCTCTACGTTTGTCTTTTCATCTTAACTCACAGTCATTATATGTGGGGGCTGCCTTTTCCTTTGGGGTATTTCTCTGAGGCAAGGTAGGCTTATTTTCTATCTGCAGGCTAGCTAGTTTCTCAGGCCATGCCGAGTTGCATAGGGAGCGTTAGGCACAATCCACGGCTGCCTTTAGTGTGTTGGAGAGGATTAGGGATTGCGGTCAACAGAGTTCCCACGTCTCAGAGCTCGTTCTTGTTTTTTGGGTTATAGCCAGGTCACTGTATGTGCGCTGACCTCTATGTCCATTGTGGTACTGAATTACCTTTCATAACAGTACTGGAGGCCAAAAGTACTAATGATTCCCAATAGAGGGAAAAAAGTTCTGAGACCATTTTTTTTTCTTTGCACTGTGTTTTGCCTTTTTTTTCCCGTAGACATTTGGGTGGTTCAGGACACAGGTGTAGCAATGGACATTAAAGGTCTGTCTTCATGTGTGGATCAGATCACGGCAAGAGTACAAAGTATTCAAGACTTTGTGGTTCAGAATTCTATGTTAGAACCGAGAATTCCTATTCCTGATTTGTTTTTTGGAGATAGAACTAAATTTCTGAGTTTCAAAAATAATTGTAAACTATTTCTGGCTTTGAAACCTCGCTCCTCTGGTGACCCAGTTCAACAAGTTAGGATCGTTATTTCTTTTTTGCGTGGCGACCCTCAGGACTGGGCATTTTCTCTTGCGTCAGGAGATCCTGCATTAAGTAATATCGATGCATTTTTCCTGGTGCTCGGATTGCTGTACGATGAGCCTAATTCTGTGGATCAGGCAGAGAAGAATTTGCTGGCTCTGTGTCAGGGTCAGGATGAAATAGAGGTATATTGTCAGAAATTTAGAAAGTGGTCCGTACTCACTCAGTGGAATGAAGGTGCGCTCGCAGCTATTTTCAGAAAAGGTCTCTCTGAAGCCCTTAAGGATGTCATGGTGGGATTTCCTATGCCTGCTGGTCTGAATGAGTCTATGTCTTTGGCCATTCAGATCGGTCGACGCTTGCGCGAGCATAAATCTGTGCACCATTTGGCGGTATTACCTGAGCTTAAACCTGAGCCTATGCAGTGCGATAGGACTTTGACCAGAGTTGAACGGCAAGAACACAGACGTCTGAATGGGCTGTGTTTCTACTGTGGTGATTCCACTCATGCTATCTCTGATTGTCCTTAGCGCACTAAGCGGTTTGCTAGGTCTGCCACCATTGGTACGGTACAGTCAAAATTTCTTCTGTCTGTTACCTTGATCTGCTCTTTGTCATCGTATTCTGTCATGGCATTTGTGGACTCAGGCGCTGCTCTGAATTTGATGGACTTGGAGTATGCTAGGCTTTGTGGGTTTTTCTTGGAGCCCTTGCAGTGTCCTATTCCATTGAGAGGAATTGATGCTGCGCCTTTGGCCAAGAATAAGCCTCAGTACTGGACCCAGCTGACCATGTGCATGGCTCCTGCACATCAGGAGGTTATTCGCTTTCTGGTGTTGCATAATCTGCATGATGTGGTCGTGTTGGGGTTGCCATGGCTACAAGTCCATAATCCAGTATTAGATTGGAAATCCATGTCTGTGTCCAGCTGGGGTTGTCAGGGGGTACATGGTGATGTCCCATTTCTGACTATTTCGTCATCCACCCCTTCTGAGGTTCCTGAGTTCTTGTCTGATTACCGGGATTTATTTGATGAGCCCAAGTCCGATACCCTACCTCCTCATAGGGATTGTGATTGTGCTATCGATTTGATTCCTGGTAGTAAATTCCCAAAAGGTCGACTGTTTAATTTATCTGTGCCTGAGCACACCGCTATGCGGAGTTATGTGAAGGAGTCTTTGGAGAAGGGGCATATTCGCCCGTCATCGTCGCCATTAGGAGCAGGGTTCTTTTTTGTAGCCAAGAAGGATGGTTCACTGAGACCTTGTATAGATTACCGCCTTCTAAATAAGATCACGGTTAAATTTCAGTACCCCTTGACATTGTTATCTGATTTGTTTGCTCGGATTAAGGGGGCTAGTTGGTTCACCAAGATAGATCTTCGTGGTGCGTATAATCTTGTGCGTATTAAGCGAGGCGATGAGTGGAAAACTGCATTTAATATGCCCGAGGGCCATTTTGAGTATCTAGTAATGCCATTCGGACTTGCCAATGCTCCATCAGTGTTTCAGTCCTTTATGCATGACATCTTCCGAGAGTACCTGGATAAATTCCTGATTGTGTACTTAGATGACATTTTGATCTTCTCGGATGATTGGGAGTCTCATGTGAAGCAGGTCAGAACGGTGTTTCAGGTCCTGCGTGCTAATTCTTTGTTTGTGAAGGGATCACAGTGTCTCTTTGGTGTTCAGAAGGTTTCATTTTTGGGGTTCATCTTTTCCCCTTCTACTATCGAGATGGACCCTGTTAAGGTCCAAGCCATCCATAATTGGACTCAGCCGACATCTCTGAAAAGTCTGCAAAAGTTCCTGGGTTTTGCTAATTTTTATCGTCGCTTCATCTGCAATTTTTCTAGTATTGCTAAACCATTGACCGATTTGACCAAGAAAGGTGCTGATTTGGTCAATTGGTCTTCTGCTGCGGTGGAAGCTTTTCAAGAGTTGAAGCGTCGTTTTTCTTCTGCCCCTGTGTTGTGTCAACCAGATGTTTCGCTTCCGTTCCAGGTCGAGGTTGGTGCTTCTGAGATTGGAGCAGGGGCTGTTTTGTCGCAGAGAAGTTCTGATTGCTCGGTGATGAAACCATGCGCCTTCTTTTCCAGGAAGTTTTCGCCTGCTGAGCGTAATTATGATGTGGGCAATCGAGAGTTGCTGGCCATGAAGTGGGCATTCGAGGAGTGGCGTCATTGGCTTGAAGGAGCTAAGCATCGCGTGGTGGTCTTGACTGATCATAAGAACTTGACTTATCTCGAGTCCGCCAAGCGGTTGAATCCTAGACAAGCTCGTTGGTCGTTGTTTTTTGCCCGTTTTGACTTTGTGATTTCATACCTTCCGGGCTCTTAAAATGTGAAGGCGGATGCTCTGTCTAGGAGTTTTGTGCCCGACTCTCCGGGTGTATCTGAGCCGGCGGGTATCCTCAAAGAGGGAGTAATTGTGTCTGCCATCTCCCCTGATTTGCGGCGGGTGCTGCAAAAATTTCAGGCTGATAAACCTGATCGTTGCCCAGCGGAGAAACTGTTTGTCCCTGATAGGTGGACGAATAAAGTTATCTCTGAGGTTCATTGTTCGGTGTTGGCTTGTCATCCTGGAATCTTTGGTACCAGAGAGTTGGTGGCTAGGTCCTTTTGGTGGCCATCTCTGTCGCGGGATGTGCGTACTTTTGTGCAGTCCTGTGGGATTTGTGCTCGGGCTAAGCCCTGCTGTTCTCGTGCCAGTGGGTTGCTTTTGCCCTTGCCGGTCCCGAAGAGGCCTTGGACACATATCTCTATGGATTTTATTTCAGATCTTCCCGTCTCTCAAAAGATGTCAGTCATTTGGGTGGTCTGTGATCGCTTCTCTAAGATGGTCCATTTGGTACCCTTGTCTAAATTGCCTTCCTCCTCTGATTTGGTGCCATTGTTTTTCCAGCATGTGGTTCGTTTACATGGCATTCCAGAGAATATCGTTTCTGACAGAGGTTCCCAGTTTGTTTAGAGGTTTTGGCGAGCCTTTTGTGGTAGGATGGGCATTGACTTGTCTTTTTCCTCGGCTTTCCATCCTCAGACTAATGGCCAGACCAAACGAACCAATCAGACCTTGGAAACATATCTGAGATGCTTTGTTTCTGCTGATCAGGATGACTGGGTGTCCTTTTTGCCTTTGGCTGAGTTCGCCCTTAATAATCGGGCCAGCTCGGCTACCTTGGTTTCACCGTTTTTCTGCAACTCTGGGTTCCATCCTCGTTTCTCTTCAGGGCAGGTTGAGTCTTCGGACTGTCCTAGTGTGGATACTGTGGTGGACAGGTTGCAGCAGATTTGGACTCATGTAGTGGACAATTTGACTTTGTCCCAGGAGAAGGCTCAACGTTTCGCTAATCGCAGACGCTGTGTGGGTCCACGACTTCGGGTTGGGGACTTGGTTTGGTTATCTTCTCGTCATATTCCTATGAAGGTTTCCTCTCTTAAGTTTAAACCTCATTTTATTGGTCCGTATAGGATTTCTGAGGTTCTTAATCCTGTGTCTTTTCGTCTGACCCTTCCAGATTCTTTTTCCATACATAACGTATTCCATAGGTCATTGTTGCGGAGATACGTGGCACCTATGGTTCCATCTGTTGATCCTCCTGCCCCGGTTTTGGTGGAGGGGGAGTTGGAGTATATTGTGGAGAAGATTTTGGATTCTCGTGTTTCAACGCGGAAACTCCAGTATCTGGTTAAGTGGAAGGGTTATGCTCAGGAAGATAATTCCTGGGTCTTTGCCTCTGATGTCCATGCTCCCGATCTTGTTCGTGCCTTTCATATGGCTCATCCTGGTCATCCTGGGAGCTCTGGTGAGGGTTCGGTGACCCCTCCTCAAGGGGGGGGGTACTGTTGTGAATTCTGTGGCAGAGCTCCCTCCTGTGGTCACAAGTGGTACTTCGGCTGGTTCTCTCTGTGAGCTTCCGTTGGTGGAGGAAAGTGGTACTGCGGCTTCTGAGTTTCCTTCCTCAGGTGATGTGGTGAAGTCGTTAGGTGCTGCTCTATTTAACTCCACCTAGTGCTTTGATCCTGGCCTCCAGTCAATGTTCTAGTATTGGACCTGTTTCCTCCTGGATCGTTCCTGTGGCCTGCTGCTCTGCATAGCTAAGTTCCTCTTTGCTATTTGTTTGCTGTTTTTTTTTCTGTCCAGCTTGTCAATTTGTTTTTTTCTGCTTGCTGGAAGCTCTGGGACACAGAGGGTGTACCTCCATGCCGTTAGTTCGGT
This sequence comes from Ranitomeya imitator, assembly GCF_032444005.1. Classification (NCBI taxonomy): domain Eukaryota; kingdom Metazoa; phylum Chordata; class Amphibia; order Anura; family Dendrobatidae; genus Ranitomeya; species Ranitomeya imitator. The sequence continues at coordinate 805,944,532 of NC_091283.1, forward strand.
ACGGAGGGTCTTTTTGCCCCCTTTGCGTGGTTTTTGTAGGGTTTTGTGTTGACCGCAAAGTTACCTTTCCTATCCTCGCTCTGTTCAGAAAGTTGGGCCTCACTTTGCTAAATCTATTTCATCTCTACGTTTGTCTTTTCATCTTAACTCACAGTCATTATATGTGGGGGCTGCCTTTTCCTTTGGGGTATTTCTCTGAGGCAAGTTAGGCTTATTTTCTATCTTCAGGCTAGCTAGTTTCTCAGGCCGTGCCGAGTTGCATAGGGAGCGTTAGGCGCAATCCACGGCTGCCTTTAGTGTGTTGGAGAGGATTAGGGATTGCGGTCAACAGAGTTCCCACGTCTCAGAGCTCGTTCTTGTTTTTTGGGTTATTGCCAGGTCACTGTATGTGCGCTGACCTCTATGTCCATTGTGGTACTGAATTACCTTTCATAACAGTAGCCTCCACTGTCCCTGCAAACAAAAGGTGGTGTTGGACAGTGGAAATCGCTACAGCACAAGCGGTTTGGGGGTTAATGTACCCTGCCTAATGCTATCCCTGCTTCTGACGAAGCGGCAGCAACCTCTCCCTATGCTCAGATCAGCAGCAGTAAGATGGCGGTCAGCGGGAACGCCCCTTTATAGCCCCTGTGACGCCGCAGAAAGCAAGCCAATCACTGTAATGCCCTTCTCCAAGATGGTGGGGACTGAGACCTATGTCATCACGCTGCCCACACTCTGCGTCCACCTTCATTGGCTGAGAAATGGTGCTTTTCATGTCATTGAAACGCGACTGTGGCGCAAAAGTCACGTACCGCGTGGCCGACCCCGCAAAGGGATCGGGTCGGGTTTCATGAAACCCGACTTTGCCAAAAGTCGGCGACTTATGAAAATGACCGATCCGTTTCGCTCAACCCTAATCCAGTGGCTAGTAATTAGAGATGAGAGGATCAGGCAAAATTCGAATTCACCTGTTCATGCAGTTTTTCCCTTGAAAGTGTGTGACAGCTAATGCTACAGTGGATATGCATTTATATAAACTCAATATAATGAATGAATACTTGAGAATTGGCACACATGGACACAATGATAGGACCCAGAAGTGCAATAGACATCTGAGTCATACAAATCCAAAAAGCATTAAAGGGGTTGTCTAGAACTATTTTATTTTTTTACTATGTACCTAAAAGCTAACAGGCAGATAGTTTACAAAGTCAACTAAGTCAATTACCTGCCTGTCCTAGTTTTTGCAGGCTCGGAGCGGCCACCCACCGATCCTGCCAGCAATTCAGCTATTCCATGTTAACAGAGCAGCTCTTTATCTTCCAGGCTGTTAAAGGGACTCTGTCACCTGAATTTGGCGGGACTGGTTTTGGGTCATATGGGCGGAGTTTTCGGGTGTTTGATTCACCCTTTCCTTACCCGCTGGCTGCATGCTGGCTGCAATATTGGATTGAAGTTCATTCTCTGTCCTCCATAGTACACGCCTGCGCAAAGCAATCTTGCCTTGTGCAGGCATGTACTATGGAGGACAGAGAATGAACTTCAATCCAATATTGCAGCCAGCATGCAGCCAGCGGGTAAGGAAAGGGTGAATCAAACACCCGAAAACTCCGCCCATATGACCCAAAACCAGTCCCGCCAAATTCAGGTGACAGGTTCCCTTTAAGGAATTGGGGCAAGACTGCCAATGCCATGATGATTGACAGCAGACACCCCGCAGTTTGACTGCTAACTCCCTGCTATCTATCAGCATGACATCTCTAGTCACGCTCTGTCAACAGAGCAGAGCAGAAGAAAAGTTTCTGCTTTTGTGAAGCAGCAAAATCTCTGGCAGGAGCGGTTTGTGACTGCTCTTTGCCAGCTGAGATCGGTACCGGGCACAATTGGCAGATAGTTAGCAACTACCTGCTTTATAGTGCTGAAGCCCATAATAAAAACATTAACTAGACCTGGATGACTCCTTTAAAGGACTGCAAAAAACATTACCTGACAAAGGATCATATAGTGTCAGTTTCTCCAATTACTGAAAGATCTGAATGCTGCTTTAAATCCAAAACTAAAAGGGCACTACGTCATAGAGAGCCAGACAAGAGCTTCACGATCACTCGATGTAATGCACAGTGATTTGTTTCCAATGAATCTGCCTATAACTGGAGACAAAATATATGTAATGACCTTCATACATGTCTATTCAAGATACACAGTCACTTATCTAATGAAAAGCAAGAGGCAAGTTTTGACTAAACTAAAGGACTATGTGACAAAGACAAGTTTCAGTAAAATACTTTCAAACTTTGCAGAGATATCAATCTAAAAAATATGAACAAAGCATCAAAAGACAGTCTCATACATACTAGAGCAAAATAACATAGTGGAAGACAAGACCAGAACCTTGACAAATGGTCAGATGAGTGTCACCCATTCTCTGGAAATCTGTACCTTACCACATCCGATTATCCGCCACACTTGGAACTCTCATATGAAACATGGAAACCCATCTCTTCAAGAAAGCTTACAGCCTGCAATGACCCTGCTCTCCCTCACCACCTCCCTCCCTATTATCTCTTAGACCGTAAGCCTGAAAGGGCAGTGCCCTCTTCCCTCTGTACCAGTCTGTCATTGTTGATATACAGCACCATGGAATCAATGGTAGCTCAGTGGTTAGCACTGTTGCTTTGCAGCGCTGGGGTACTGGGTTCAAATCTCACCAAAGACAAATTCTGCAAGGATTTTGCATGCTCTCCACATGCTTGCGTGGTTTTCGTCTGGGTTCTCCAGTTTCCTCCCACACTTCAAAGACATACTGATAGGGAAATTAGATTTTGAGCCTCAATGGGGACAGCGATGATAATTTCTGTAAAGTGCTGAGGAATTAATGGCACAATGTACAGTGGGCATAAAACATATTTACTCAGCCACCAATTATATAAGTTCTCCCACTTAAAAAGATGAGATAGGCTTCTAATTGACATCATGGGTAGACCACAACTATGAGACTCAAAATGAGAAAACAAATCCAGAAAATCACCTTGTCTGATTTGGCAAGATTTATTTTGCAAATTGTGGTGGAAAATAAGTATTTGGTCACCTAAAAACATGCAAGATTTATGGCTCTCACAGACCTGTAACTTCTTCTTTAAGAGGCTCCTCTGTCCTCCACTCATTACCTGTAGGAATGGCACCTGTTTGAACTTGTTATCAGTATAAAAGACACCTGTCTACAAACTCAAACAGTCACACTCCAAACTCCACTATGGTGAAGACCAAAGAACTGTCGAAGGACACCAGAAACAAAATTGTAGCCCTGAACCAGGCTGGGAAGACTCAATCGTTATGACATGTCTCCCCTCTCTCCCACCCCCACCCTCTAATTCATTATCAACTTCTCTGGACCCAAGCCCCCTTCTGTACTGCTGCTCACTGGACCCCATATAGCAGTAAGGGCAGTAATGCCCTGATGGTGGCCCTGGGGCCTAGTATGGAAAGGAGGGGGCAGTATGGAGGACATTTACCATAAGAGGGATAATGGGTGGGACATATTTTGAATGGAGAATATAGTGAGGGACAATTTTTTATTCAGGGGCTTAGCGTAAGAGAGATATTTTTATTCAGGAGCATTACAATGACCCTGCTATTTTGAAGGGAACCATGTCGGGATGTGCTGCACAATACTGGAGAAGATGGAAGTCTGCATAGACTAGCTGTGGCTGTGAGAAGTCATCATGGCGTCTGGACATCTGTGTGCAATCTAAGTGTCACATGGTCTGACAGTATATACACGCCTTTTATGAAAGCCTACAGACGCTGCAACACCATTAAGCGAGAGGCACCACTAACCAAACAACACCATAAAGATCAAGGAGATCTCCAAACAAGTAACCCTACTCTGATGATTCCCCGGAGCACCATCAAATCCATTATGATTAAAAGGAAAGAGCTTGGTTCCACAACAAACCTGCCAAGAGAGGGCTGCCCACCAAAGCTTTCAGCCCAGGCAAGGAGGGTATTAATCAGAGAGGCAGCACAGACACCAAAGGTAACCCTGAGGGAGCTCTAGAGTTCCCAAGAAGAGACTGAAGTATCTGTCCACACGAACACAATAAGCCGTACACTCCATAGAAGTGGCTTTTATGGAAGAGGGGCCAGAAAAAAACATTACTTACACACAAAAATTGTAAGGCTCCTTTTAGTTTGCCAAAAGACTTGTGGGAGACTGCCCAAATGTATGAAGGTGCTGTGGTTAGATGAGACCAAAATTGAACTTTTTGGCCAATAAGGTAAATGCTTGTGCAGGCATGTACTACGGAGGACAGAGAATGAACTTCAATCCCATATTGCAGCCAGCATGCAGCCAGCGGGTAAGGAAAGGGTGAATCAAACATTCGAAAACCCCGCCCCTATGGCTAAAGATTGTTCCCTCCAAATTCAGGTGACAGTGTCCCTTTAAGGGAAAACTTGTAAATGTTTTGGAGTGGCCTAGTCAAAGCAAAGACCTTAGCCCAATTGAGAATCTGTGGTCAAATTTGAAGATTGCTGTTCACCCGAGGAAACCATCTAACTTGAAGGAGCTTGAGCAGTTTTGCCTTCAGGAATTGGCAAAAATCCCAGTGGCCAGATGTGTGAGAGAGATTTATCCAAAGTGAATTGCAACTGTAATTTCAAAGTATTGACTTGAGTTGAGTGAATATTTTGTCCTATTTGTTGTTTGCTTCACAATAAAAAGTAAACCAAATGTCCACAGTTGTAGGCATGTCCTTTAAATGAACTGATGCGCACTCTCAAAAAAAAACCTGTGAAATTCCAGGTTGTGAGGTAGCAAACATGAAAAATGACAAGGGGATGAACACTTTTGCCAGACAATTTACATTAAAAGGTTACACAGCATTGGTGAAATTGATGGGTTCAGCCAAGGTTAATTTAAATGTCCATTTTATTGCATACACGTGCAAGCACTCATACTTATAATCATGAATATGGCCGTTAACATCTCCGTGAGTTTTTGCAAAATGAATGCTTCAGGCAAAATCACAGGGACATGCTTAATTTTGATCCAAGTGTCAGATCAAAGCTGTCTACACTACCAATGTACAGTCGGTATGGAAAGTATTCAGATCCCCTTAAATTTTTCACTCTTTGTTTCATTGCAGCCATTTGGTAAATTCAAAAAGTTCATTTTTTTTCTCATTAATGTACACTCCGCACCACATCTTGACTGAAAAAAAAACAGAAATGTAGAAATTTTTGCTAATTTATTAAAAAAGAAATATCACATGGTCATAAGTATTCAGACCCTTTGCTCAATATTGAGTAGAAGCACCTTTTTGAGCTAGAACAGCCATGAATCTTCTTGGGAATGATGCAACAAGTTTTTCACACCTGGATTTGGGGATCCTCTGCCATTCTTCCTTGCAGATCCTCTCCAGTTCCATCAGGTTGGATGGTGAACGTTGGTGGACAGTCATTTTCAGTTCTCTCCAGAGATGCTCAATTGGGTTTAGGTCAGTGCTCTGGCTGGGCCAGCCAAGAATGGTCACAGAGTTATTTTATTTTATTGTTATTTTAGCTGTGTGCTTAAGGTCATTGTTTTGTTGGAAGCTGAACCTTTGGCCAAGTCTAAGGTCCAGAGCACTCTGGAAGAGGTTTTCATCCAGGATATCTCCGTACTTGGCCGCATTCATGTTTCCTTCAATGACAACCAGTCGTCCTGTCCCTGCAGCTGAAAAACACCCCCATAGTATGATGATGCCACCACCATGCTTCACTTTTGGGCAGGTGATGAGCAGTGCCTGGTTTTCTCCACACATACCATTTAGAATTATCACCAAAAAGGTCTATCTTCATCTCATCAGCCCAGAGAATCTTATTTCTCATAGTCTGGGAGTCCTTCATGTGTTTTTTAGCAAACTCTATGTGGGCTTTCATATGTCTTGCACTGAGAAGAAGCTTCTGTTGGGCCACTACTGCATCTCTGGAGCTCAGCCACAGTGATCTTGTTTTTTCTCTTTACCTCTCTCACCAAGTCCCTTCTCCCACGATTGCTCAGTTTGGCCAGATGGCCTGGTCTAGGAAGACTTCTGGTGGTCCCAATCTTCTTCCATTTAGGATTATGGAGGCCACTATGCTCTTAGATACCTTGATTACTGCAGAAATTCTGTTGTAACCTTGGCCAGATCTGTACCTTGCCACAATTCTGTCTCTGAGCTCCTTGGCCAGTTCCTTTGACCTTATGATTCTCATTTGGTCTGACATGCACTGTGAGCTGTGAGGTCTTATATAGACAGGTGTGCGCCTTTCCAAATCAAGTCCTATCAGTTTAATTAAACACAGCTGGACTCCAATGAAGTAGAACCATCTCAAGGAGGATCAAAAGGAAATAGACAGCATGTGACTTAAATATGAGTGTGAGCAAAGGGTCTGAATATTTATGACCATGTGATATTTCAGTTTTTCTTTTTTATTAAATTTGGAAAAATTTCTACATTTCTGGTTTGTTTTTTTCAATCAAGCTGGGGTGCAGAGTGAACATTAATGAGAAAAAATTAACTTTTTTGAATTTACAAAATGGCTGCAATGAAACAAAGAGTGAAAAATATAAATGGGTCTGAATACTTTCCGTACCCACTGTAAGTCTATGGGTCCATGAAAAAAATCAGACAGCACTTTGATGCCATCTGAGTGCTATCCATTTTTCACATTTCTACTGCATAGGAAAAGATAGATAAACTCAAATGGTAAAAACTGACGCTCCAATCAAACTCTGACAAAAAACAAGCATGAAACTCGGTCCCAATTTTTTTATATGAGAGAATCAGTGACATCTGAATGAGTCCTAATGTGTGGGCCTTACGGGTTTCTTTCACAGGTGAGTACTTTTAAGTAAAAAAAAGGATACAAGAGCTGTATGGTTTTTGCTGCCTTTACCCAGCATCCAGGATTCAGTCTGCCATGTTAGCTTGAGCCAGTTAGGAATATGTGCACACCCGCCAAATTTTTCAAGCAGAAGATGCTTAAGGAAATTAAGTGTCTTCAAGTGTCCTTTGCAGCGGTAGTTTTTCGTGAACCTTTGTCTTTTTTTTTTGACTTGTACCGTTTAAGGCCAGTCTCACACGTCCAGATAATTCCGGTACCGGAAAAAATCGGTACCGGAATTATCCGTGTCAGTGTGCCCCTACGTTTCTGTGGCACATCAGTGTGGCACACGTGTGCCGCCCGTAAGCCCACTGGGTACCACACGCACCATGCTGGGTACCACACGTACCAGCATCTGGTGCTGAAGCCCCATTCATATCTTCCCTGCAGCAGCGTTTGCTTTAGAGAAGATATGAATAATTGTGTTTAAAATAAAGATCTATGTGCCCCCCGCCCTCCCACCCCCTGTGCGCCCCCCCCCCCCCCCCCGCTGTTCTGAAAATACTCACCCGGCTCTCTCGCCGGCACTGCTTCCTGTTCTGGCCGCATCTTCACCTGTATGCGGTCACGTGGGGCCGCTCATTTACAGTAATGAATATGCGGCTCCACACCTATGGGAGGTGCAGCCGCATATTCATGACTGTAATCGGCGGCACCACGTGACCGCTGATACAGTAGAAGATGCGGCCAGAACAGGAAGCAGTGCCAGCCAGGGAGGGAGCCGGGTGAGCATTTTCAGAACAGCGGGGGGGCGCACAGGGGGTGGGAGGGCGGGGGACAGATATATCTTTATTTTAAACACAATTATTCATATCTTCTTTACAGCAAACGCTGTTGCAGGGAAGATATGAATCGTGGCTTCAGCACCAGTGGGGGGGACAGCGCTTAATGTAGTGCTGTCTCCTGCACGGCACACGGACTGCACACGGACAACGTCTGTGTGCGGTACGTGTTTTACACGGACCCATTGACTTTAATGGGTCCGTGTAATCCGTGCGCTCCCACGAACACTGACATGTCTCCGTGTTTGGCACACGGAGACACGGTCTGCAAAAAATCAATGACATCTGAACAGATGCATTGATTTTAATGTGTCTACGTGTGTCAGTGGCTCCGGTACGTGAGGAAACTGTCACCTCACGTACCGGAGCCACTGACGTGTGAAACCGGCCTAAAATAGTGAGAGACTTTCGAGCAGAAGCCACCTGAAAAATTGTCAGGTCATTTCTTTCCACTGTTTTGTGTCTTTGGATATGGGAATCGATTAAAAGAACTTCCAAAGACTGGACATATGCGCAGAACATCATTTTTACATTGCAGTGCAAATGCTCTTATTTTATAACCTTTATTTAGCACTTTTACAGGTGGGTGTCAGAGCTTACCCCCTGAAAAAGACATTGTGCTCACACAGCCTTACTGTTTGGAGTTTCTTGACTTAGAAGCTTCTGATGTCCTGCATTTTGACCATCTAAGGCTACGTTCACATTTGCGTTGCGTCGGGCGCAGGTTCGGCGACGCATAGCGACACATGCGTCATGCGCCCCTATATTTAACATGGGGGCGCATAGACATGCGTTATCTTGCATTTTGTGATGCATGCGTCATTTTTGGCGCAAGCGTCAGGGCGCAGAGGACGCTGCAAGTTGCATTTTTTTTGCGTCCAAAATCAAGCCAAAAATGGACGCATGCGTCACAAAACTATGTGTTTTTGCATGCGTTGTGCGTTGCGTCGCCGACGCAACGCCCAACAACGCAAATGTGAACGTAGCCTAAGATACTGTACCTTTACTATACCACAAAAGCAACCTACTGGATTTATTTCCTAATATATAATAAAGATTTTCTTCTATCATAATATCCTTTACATATATTTTTATGTTCCTGAAGCTGTTCCCTAGCACTTTCTATTACTTTTCTAAAATACCAAACGCCAGTGTTAAAAAATAAAAATTGTTATTTGCATGTATTAATTTGTCATCACAAGTTTTGCCATCAAGCACATGTCAGTTTAGAAACGCACCAACATAAATATATTAAAGGGCAATCATCGCTGAATGTACAGTCGCACATGTAAAGTTAATTGCATAAAATTGCAAACGTCTTTTGTAAGACCATGGGGATTATAATTGGAGCAGATTCCTAGAGAATTATATATTTATATATTTTTTTCATGTTAACCGGGCATACAACAAAGAGGAAAGAATTCCATTTTTTCGATTTTTCTAACATGGCTGTTCTTCTTATATGTATTTTTCACTGCAGGTTCAGGAAGATTGCTCTGCCACTTTCAATCCTCTAGTCTCTTCATCTTGTGTCCATACGTCTCCATATGCGTGTCAGAGACGGACTCCGCTGCATGACATCAACAGAATATTCACGGTAATAATTATTGGCTACACAATCATCAAAACTGCTAGCTAAAATAATGATATAGCAGGAAGCAGAGTGGAAATAAAGCGAACTCAGGGGTCAGGTTTATACCGGTGAAATAGAATTTCATTGTGATTTTCTAAGCCCCGTCTCAGCTGTGACTGGTACCGGCAGGGACAGAAATATCCCATTTAATTGCATAGGGCTTATCTGGGCAAGGATTTTACAAACACTTGGGAATCAATAACGAAAATGATTTTTGCATTCTTCCACTACACTACAGGCTATTTTTTATGTTCACTGCAACATGTATTTTGTCCAAGTATTATTCTACAATCATATAAATGGGAAAGTCGAATTGATATTCTCTTGGCGGGCGCTAATCTTTAATGTACTCGTTCCAACATGTCAACTTTTCAAATGACATTTAAATTTGAGCCGTAGAGAGATAATGTCAAAATCCAATTTTTTTCACTATGAATGTTCGGCATTTTGATGCGCCTGAAATCCATAGGTGATGTTCCACTCCGGCAACATCGAAACGCTGTTCCTTCTCAAACGTACACTTATTCCAGCTATCTGACTCATTTTAGTGTTATTTGAGTGCTTGAGGAAGGCAATGGTTCAGTCGCTGATAATCTGTAAGATTACTACTTTATGGCGCCCCAGTGTTCAGGCATCGGAGAGACTGTCGCTAAGTAGTTTCTACTTGCTATGCAAAGCTGGGGCATGTTCCGTGCTGTAGGATATTGAGGTCACCGCACGCATGACTCGCTTTGCAAATAAAAACAGATTTACAGGGACAAGACCAATTTTCCTATTCTCTAGTAAATGCACCCAAAGCCATTTATATTATTATCCAGTTGTGCATCAAATGCTTTATGTTGGCACACAACAGACCTGCCGAGTACGAGTTCAAGGCAATGGCGCGCTGTCGTCTTACGGCTATAACACATAATCAAAGAATTTGATGCCGCTATCTTCCAGGCAATTTAGCATTTATATACGATGCAAAATTTAATTACAGACATAAAAGGACAACTTATTCCCCACCATCGTGAGAGCTTTCGTATATTTCTTTCTTTCTTTCTTTCTTTCAATAAACTGATTTTCATTTAATTCCCGTGTATTGTGCATATCACGTTACATTATAATGAGTGGTATTGATTTCCAACAGCGAAATCCATTACCGTGGGCCACCTTTTTAGTAAAATTAGCCCACATGCTTGAAAGGAGTACTGTTGTAACTGGATGACTAGGAAAATAGTAGATCTCCGTTGCCAATTTTTTTTCAAATCGTTAATGCAATTTCTAAAGATAATCCTGAAACAGTTCAATACGAGACGTATAAAAGGTGGATAAAAGGAATCTTTTCTCTAATATTTGACGCCTCGTTTGGAAATGTGAAGATTCATATGTACAACTTCATACAATGGGACTCCCATTGGCTTTCACGGGGGAGAACCATACTAGGACTCCCATTGGCTTTCACGGGATCCATTCATATGTCCTCAGATTTCATACGGAGGAATGCAAAAGTTTTTTTGGGGGGGGATTGTAAGAGAAAAATAAATTGTGGCCTACTTCACGTTGGATTATGCATTATATCAGGAAAAATACCACTGACATATAATGCCACACATAACTCCTGTAATGTCTCACATGGTGAGGTGCATCCTTGAAACCTTGGATCCAGAAGAGCAGCATGAGCAGGTAGCACTGGAGCAACAAAATGGAGGAGTGGGATGTGTAAGTAAAGCCAAGCCGACGTATTAGAGCAGGGACAGTAATGTTTAGTGAAGAAGACGTGGCTTGGCCTTGCCTGGTGAAGCAGAATTGAATTAGTTATGACTTATGACTGGTGAAACAAAGCTGCATAAATGTTTGTTGAAGAAGCGCTGGTTTAGCCATGAACAGTGAAGCAGAACTGGATCATTGATGACTGGTTAAACAGAACTGGATCACTGTGGAACAGTATACACTGGTGTAGCCGAGCTAGACAATGGACACTGATATAGCCGACTTGTAGCAGTGTTGGTTGATAGCAAAGCTGGAACACTGACAGCTGGAATAGTAATGGTGTAGAAGTTGCATTTGTAGCGGTGGATAGTTTATGTAGCATTGCTGGAACATCAGTGTTGAGGAAAAAGATGGTTTACAGTACAAATTAGTGTCAGGAGGTAAACTACCTGATTACTCAGGCAGGATTGTGTCACTTGAGCAGGGTTGAAATAACGCTTCGCTGGGCTTTGTTGACAGACTGCAGCAGTGATGTCACAACTACAACACACATGACTACTGTAGCCAATCACTGGGCTCCATATCTAAATCCTCTTAATCATTGAGCCCAGGAATTTGTTGCAGCAGTCAGGCACTCTGTAATCATTATATCACTGCTGTAGCCAGTCATCAAAGACTGGGGTAGTGGTAGAAAGGCAATGCTTGACCCGGGGAGAGTGAATATGGCATGATTTATGTCTCCAAAACTATAGTGAAATAATGAGGAAATAAAAAATAATTCTGGACAACTTCTTAAAAATCAAACCCTGCATGCAGATTGTTTCCACTAAAACTATTAATTTACAGGTAGCCACAACTACTTCACAAAGCAATAGAAAATCACCCACACAGGTTGAGAGGCCAAAGATTGCTATGTGCCGCGACATTTCAGGTGCATGGAGTCAAATTTTGACCCCTAGGTTAAAAACGACTGCGACAAGCAAGTGGCACACCGTCATGTCCAGTTGTATGTTATGCTTGTCACAGCATCCTATAAGTCACAATGATACCCCATTAGCCTGCATAATGCTGTGATGTAGCAGCAACACTTAGGCTAGTTTCACATTTGCGGTAGAATCCGCAGCATTTAATCCGCAACCTGAAACGCACGATAAACTGCATGCAAACGTGTGCAAACGCAGCGTTTTTTAGACGCATAAGGTAATGCATGCGGTAAAAAAACACAACGTTTACACGATTTTCCATGCGTTTAGCATGCGTTTGCATTTTCTGTGCGCATGATGGAAAATTTAACAGGAGAAAAATCTAGATAAACAGACACCGCAAATGGGACTACAGTATTATGTGATATCTTTATATAGACCCTTGTACTGCTGAAATCTTCACAGTTTGCTACTGTATCCTGTGTCATGATGGATCTTCGCATGGAGAGCTTTTATTTCAACCTGGATTTAAGTATCAAGCTGTTTCTTTCTTATGTGTTTACTTGGGAGCAACACAAAAATCGAGAAAGACAGAGAAGGACATGGCGTAGGCGTTTTTGGAGACACCCCATTATTGAACTCCGGGAGAGTCGTGGAGCCTACCACATGCTATATGGTGAGCTTAATGCCAACCCGGACAAATTCCCGGAATATACCAGGATGTCTCAAGAGACTTTTCAGGATTTGCTTGGTCATGTCCAAAGAGCCATCCGGAGACAGGACACCCAGCTCCGTAGAGCAATTCCTGCAGAGTAACGTCTCCTGGTCACACTAAGGTATGTAATAATTCTAAACAAATGCCTGTCATAATTATTATTGGTCTGCCATGTATTATTTGTATTTTCCTTTATGTGTTTAGCTAAACACCACCATAAATAGAATTGTTCGTAATTTTTTCTTTTTTTTTGCTTTCATATTCCTGGCTACCGAAGAGAGCTTATCATCGCTCCACTTTCAGTACCAGCTTGGAATTTTAACCTTGTCTGGAATAGTTGCGGACAACTGCCGGACTTTGTGGAACGTTCTCTGGGATGAATTTATCCCCCTATCCACCGTGAACATGTGGATGGAAATTGCAGACAAATTCTGGAGTGTGTGTAATTTCCCCAACTGTTTGGGAGCTGTGGATGGAAAGCACACCCAACCCGACATATCTGGATCTGAGTACTTTAACTACAATAAATATTTTTCTGTAGTGCTCATGGCAATAGCAGATGCGGACTGTGGATTTATCGCCGTGGACATTGGAGCTTTTGGCCATGGCAATGACTCCCAGACTTACAAGAACTTAGATATGGTCCGATGTTTGTATGGCAAAAATTTTAATTTTCCCCTGCCATGACCTCTCCCCAACACTCAAGGCCCACTGATGCCATTTGTTATTGTTGGGGATGAGGCCTTTCAGTTGTGTGAAAACCTACTGAAGCCATATTCCAGTCGGGACTTAAACCACACTAAAAGGATTGATAACTACACACCAGGGCCCAAAAAACAGTTGAGTGTACCTTTGGGATTTTTGTCTCAAAATGGCACATTCTTGAGACAGCCATTAATCTAAAAATGGAGACAGTCGATGAGGTTGTCAAAGCCTGTGTGGTTCTCCACAATTGCTTAATGGCTAAGGAGCGACTCAACATTGAACTGGATGAACCAGTTGCAAACCCATTGCCAGATTACGAACATCACCCTGTGCGGTCAACTGTTGAAGTTGGCCACATGCATGACCAATTTGCTGCCTATTTTGTTTCTGACATCGTACGTGTGCCATGGCAAGATTATATTGTGTAAAATGTGCTGTTGGGTATGGGTCTGTACCAGTTATGTTTTAAATATTACTAAAATGTTTTGTTAATAAACAACGTGTTTTGATACCTGTACCAAGTCTCCTATGTCTTTCTTCTAAAAACCACTTATGTTGTTAGTGGTAAGGTAGTTGACATGATTACATCCTTAATCTCTTCTGCAGTATCTATTGCACACAGACTGAAGAGACAATGGAGGTATAATACAAAGCAGAGCTATACTCACCAGTTCATGTGTGAGAAATAATGACTTCATGATGCACAACCCAGCCTCATGAATTCACTATTTCTGACACCTGTCCAGGTGAGTATAGATATGCCTTGTATGACCTCCATTGTCTCTTCAGTTTGTGTGAAATAGATTACGTAGACTGAAGAGAAAATGGATGTTATACAAGGCAGTTCTCTACTCACCAGGTCAGGTGTCATAAATAATGAGTTCAAGACGCAGAGTTTTGTGCATCATGAACTCACTATTTATGACACATGACCTGTTGAGTATAGATCTGCTTTGTATTGCCGCCATTGTCTCTTCAGTCTGCATCACATAGATTAAGCAGACTAAAGAGATTATGGAGAAAATACAAGTAATATTAGTTTTTGACAACTCATAGCTCCATACCAAACACACAAAGCTGCAGTGTTCTACTTAATAACTCCTGGAGCTATGAGGTGGCAAAAAAACAAAGTGTACAGCGCAGTGTGTTTATTTTAACAAAAAAAAAATTAACTGTGCCGACTTGGGGTAGAGTGACGGAACTGGGGGGGTGTAGCTGTGAGGCCTGGCTGGCTGAAGACGACGCAGGGGTTGCAGGAGAAGGGACAATTAAACTAGTGGGATCAGGGAGTTCAGGGATGGTGCTAGAGGCCTGGGAAGGCAGAGACACATTGGAAGGGCGAGACAAACTTGACTTCACAGACACATTGGGAGGTGAGGGGGAGGAATAGCAATAGTCTGCTGCTTTTTCTTTTTGCCTTTCCTTTTTGGGATTGGCGCTGCAGTCTGGAGAGTCTTGGTGGGCTCATTTCTTGCGGCCTGGTCATGGTGGCCGACCTGTCTTGGTCCGTGTGCTGCTGCATGGTGGTGGTGGTGAGGAAGGCCATGACATGGGTACGTCTGCTGCTGCTGCATGGTGGTGGTGGGGAAGGCCATGCCAGGGTCCAGGTGCTGCTGCTGCATTTTGGTGGTGGTGAAAGCCATTCCAGGGACCAGGTGCTGCTGCTGCATGCTGGTGGTGAAATGCATGCCAGGGTCTGGGTGCTGCTGCTGCAGCTGGGACCTGGTGATGGTTGCCGACCTGTCCTGATGCGGGTGCTGCTGCTGCATGGTGGTGGCAGTGGAGGATGTCCAAGCAGGAGCAGCAGCTGGCATGGTGGTGGCGGGGGGCTGTCCAACAGCACTCGGCATGGTGGTGGCGCTGTAGTGATGTCCGGCAGTGCTTGGAATGGTGGTGGCCGTGCAGTGGTATGCAGCAGAGCTTGGCATTGAGGTCAAGCGTGACAGTGTTGGCACAGGTGGAAATGCCACCACTGGCTGCTGAAAATACAGAGTCTGCTGAATAGCCTGCAAGTAAGCAGCATTGCAGGCCTGCATGACACTAAGCTGGAGATCAGGAGTAAGGTGTTCCGACATGCCCTGTTCAATTTGATTGAAAAAATGATGTGCTGGCCTCTGGAGGTCGGCTTTCACTTGGTCAAGGCTTCTGGTGACATCCTGGATAAGTGTATTCATATGGTTTAAGCCATGATCCAGTCTGTCTCCCATCGCCTTGAGTCCCTCTTGAAAGATCGAGCTCAAGTGCAAAAACTCGGGCATGAGTGACCTGTCCGAGGCCCTCTGCTGCTGCCCGGAAGAGCCCAAAAAAAGAGGCAGAGGACTGGGACAGGGGAACACCAGATGGACCAGCTTCCTGGTCTCCAGTCTGTGTTGCAAGCCCACTTGCTGCTGCGCTGCTGGATGGCTGGGACGGGTCTGTGGCTGTTTGATGAAGGACGGCTCCAGAACCAGGGTCAAGAGTGCTGCTCCAGGTGTTGTAAACAAAAAAAAACAAAAAAACACTAGTACAAAACATTTTTAATATCAAAATCGCCAACTCCTGTGGAATTGAAAAATACAGATTAGGCAATACAACACAATCCAATGCAACACAAAAATACTTACGTTCTCTGGGCAAGGACCAGTCTCAAAAATGCCAGCTTGCGGTGATGCTTATATTTTCTGATCCTTGCTCCAGAATCACTGGGAACCCGGCTCTCTTGACAAAGGTCCTTGTTGAAGCGATCCTTCATAAAATGCCAACGTGTTCTGACTTTGAGCACTGTTGAAAAATAAAAATAATTGTTAGACAATGCACTTTTGGCTGGGATCACACAACTATGTGTGATGAGAGAAACTCTCAGGAGTTTCTCTCATCACACACAGTTGTGTGATCCCGGCCAAGGTCACTGCTGCATCACACCGCAATGCAATACTTACGAAATGCCTTGCGGACCCGAGCCGGGGAGTTGTCCCAGCCATCCCACATCGCTTGGGCCACCTCATTCCATAGCCACCGATCGTCACGTTGTCCGAGTGCTGCGGAACCTGGGTGTCCCACAACGGGACTCGCTCATGGACCAGGGAGATGGGGATATCTTTATCAATGAGGTCCTCATCCCATTCTGGAACCTAGAAAATAAAAAAATACATTAATCTGGGAGACATTAACATAAGGAAAAGAAAGAAAACAACAGAGACAGAAAACAGGCAAGAATGTTCAAAGTCAAGAAAAAAAAAGGAGTCAAGAGGAGAAATGTAAAGAAAGAGCAAAGTAAAGAAAAGAACAGTCAAGAATAGTAAAGTCAGGATACAATAAACAGAGTCCAATCAGTCAGGTATACCTACATGTCACCTTACCACACGACCGTGGCCACGCGGCTCCTGCTCATGCTCGGCCTCTGCTGCAGTTGAAGATCTGCTCTGAAAAAAAAAATTGTCACATGTGTAGATGTGACAGAGAATACTTACCAATCTGAAGAGGTGAATACTCACTTCACTGTTATTTCCACCTTGTTCAGGCCCAAGACATTGCTCCTCAGAAGACAACGACATTCTGATGCATGCAGCAAGAAAAAAGAGATAGAAATTATTAGGACATATAGAGAGAGAAAAAATTAAATACAGACATTGGCTTTGATACTCACATTGTCCAAAGTGGAGATTCCTCACAGGTTCTTTCCAGTCTCAGAGCTTCGTCCAGTCTGCAGAATTGTGGACTGCAAATGCCCACTCCCTCCTTTTATCAGTTTGTATGTGGGGGGTGGCTAATCAGTGTCTAGACCTGTTTTCCTGTGGTAAAACGCATGTGCTTGTGAACGCATGCGTTCTCATAGACCGTAAGGTGTTTTTTCGCCACATACCTTCCGCTAACAACCGCATACGTTTCGAGGTGGCAAATTCATGCCCTTGAAATTACAACATGTAGAGTTTACCGCGCCAAGTCGCAGACAACGAAATGACGCATGTGTCGTCAAACGCGGCAAACGCATCCAATCACTGGCACCCAAGTCCCTAATGTTAAAGATATGAATACACGACGCATGCGGAAAATTGTGGCATAAACACTGCAGACACAACCCCAAATGTGAAACCAGCCTAAGCGATCTTTGACCACGTGACCTGTGTTGTGAACTTTGTCACTGTGTTGCCCCAGCCTCATCATTAATGATCAATGCTTGACAGCCCACCAGTCGCAACAAGATGCACTTCTCTTCAATGGGACCCTAACCTAATATCATGCTTCTCCGAGGCTAAAAATCTACAAATTTAAAGGGCATTAATGATCGTGAAGTCTTTTTGGTATATGGCTAATCTTTGCATCATTAAAGGTTTAATTGTTAAAGAATCAATGACAATAAAACTGTTCACAAAGTGCCCTTTGTAGGGACACAAGCGATCAACTTTGCAGCAAGTGTTCAGTTTAACTTTACAGAAAAATTTTGCATTATTCATTGGCTGTTAAAATCCATCGGCTGTCTGTATAATGACAAGACAGGACATGCAGAGTGAAAGACAGCATTTATAATTGCCCTATGTCTCCATCTGCACCAAAGTCTACATTACAGGTTAATTTTCAGTGTTTATTGAACATCTTTGTATTCTCGTGTTTAGTAAAAACACGTGATGGTGTCTCCGCAGCTTTTTACATGCATCTGCATATTTCCCATAAGGGATGGGGGCAGTGTTCTGGAATCACTGCGTTGAGAAACACGTGATGGTGTCTCCGCGGTGTTGGATGTTTTGGTCTCCCCGAGGCCAATCATCTGTGCCTTTATAGTCTTTTTACTAGGCACTGCTCCTAATAGCCAGATTCCTACTCCACACTGATGAGGGGCAAAAACCCCGAAACAGCTGTCTGTGGATGGATACCATGCTTGGCATAGGTGGCTTTCCTTCATAGGATGCTGCCCTTCCCATGGTTGTTCCTTCCCGGGGAAAGGCCTGGCTATTCACTGCTTGCGTCGAGAAACACGTGATGGTGTCTCCGCAGCTTTTTACATGCATCTGCATATTTCCCATAAGGGATGGGGGCAGTGTTCTGGAATCACTGCGTTGAGAAACACGTGATGGTGTCTCCGCGGTGTTGGATGTTTTGGTCTCCCCGAGGCCAATCATCTGTGCCTTTATAAACTAGGAAGTGTCATAACTATACCTACTCCTACCCCTCCCAACTTGGAAATCCTCTATTTCCATAAATACTTTTATCCTGAACCTATCCAACTTTCCAATCTACAGTGCCCTCACTGCACTAAATCCAATACTAACCATTGTTATTACTCTAACTAAATCCTACACTTGCTCTTTAACTCCCTAACTCTATCCCTAGTTCTATAAAAATGCATAACCACCATACATTGCACGTACATCATCACATAATAAACCATCTTACGCTTAAAATGTACCCGGGTCATGACTTGACCCTGGCACACCCTTTCACCTGAAGCAAAGCACAATGAATACAGGGAATCTACTAAAGGAAGGAAGCACTGGATGCCAAGGAAAATTACCACCGCTGTGTAGACACATGAGGGTGAGGCAGTGTGGGTAACGATGACCCACATGGTAAATAGGAGCCATATTGATGCATTTTTAAAGCAATAGACATTGATGCCAATGTTGGCGCAGTTCACTTGATATTAAAAAGTTTATTTACTTAATTTTATTAAGTTAACATTCATAAATACTGTCTGCATTTGTCACTATCAATACGATGGCAGCAAATTTATTGGAGTAATGGCAAAAATTGCATCTCTCATCCTTCACTTAGTCATTTTTACTCCTTCTGAATCTTTATCTTTCAGTGAAAATTTAGGAAAGGCGTAGATTAAATGCAGCCTTGATTATTTACCAAATACTTTTCTCCATTTATCATTTTAATATGTACGTGTGTTTCGTGAGACTTTTGAATATTTTATTCTGCGCTGCCAAGATAATTTATACTTTCTTAGTTTGCATCAAAGATTTAGATTTCACACATGAATCAATCCCAATCACCATTAATACAGCAGTCTCTGTGACTGTAGCGCTCTGCCTGGCTTCACATCACTGTTTCTTTATATGTACATATCTGATGTGATTATCTGAAAATACCGAGATTGCCTGCTATTAGTTCAGACAAGCAATCATATGTGAATTGTTCAATCAGGTGTTTCAAGAATAAAGATGGAGATCTATCACCAGACCTCACAAATATAAGCTTCATGAAATAGATCTCTTAGATCTGATGAGGCTGGTATACTTACTTTAAAAAATGTATATCATAGCTGTGTCACTCACATTTGAAAGTTTTCATGCCTAATAATAAAATTTTAAATTGGGATTATACAGCAATTGTGACATAGATTTTCAAAGTAAGCACACTGGTCTCAGCAGGTCCTAGATATCGAATTAATAATATAGGCAGTTTGTATTGTGGGATTCATTGACAAATCCGCTTTAAGGTGCCTTTACCCAATGTGTGCAATTGACTAATTGCCATCAATGCAGAAGACAGGCATGTGGCTGCTGCAGTCAATCACTGTGGTTGGCTGCAGCGGTCTCATGTCTGTATGGTCGGTATACTATGCACTGTATAAAGAATATCTCTGCTCCTCCTATCACATGGCCATGTAGCTATTCAAACCTATCATTGGCTGCAGTGGTCCCTAGAGATTACCTAATTTTTCTCAATTTTGGGCAGATTCATGTAAATCAACTTAGATATACTCCAAATAAAATTTGGTCCAATTCGAGTCTGTCCTGAAAAGATGTTTATTGTACATTAGGGTCTTTCCAGGCACCAAAGCAAAACATAGGGCAAGAAAAAGGTTAAAAAATAATAAAAGATTATACTCACATGTCCTAGGCCTGTCACCTGTCCTGCCGCAACAGCTTCCCACCCGGTTATTCACCTGCTTCGGATCAGTATTTGGATTGATCATTGGTCTTCAGTCTGGATCTTCTGGTGCTGACTAGGTCTTATTCTGACCTAATTTCTCTTGACTTGTTTTGGGCAGAGTCATTCGAGGCTTCATCACCTTCCCCTGTGGCTGCTGCCTTCTGCTGTGCTCCACCTCAGTTTTACAAATAGCTCATCATGTTCCCTCGTGGTTGTTAGCAGGTACCAGGATGCAGTAATGGTCAGAAGCAGAACAAGGGTTAACAGGGGATTTTAATGAAGCAGCGTTACTTCACGCAGGGAGAGGGTAAATGAGGAGAATAAGGATAATAAAACTGAGTTTGGTGGACGTGGGTAAAGCAGGGACAATAAAGGGTTGAGGGAGATACGAAGATACCAAAATTATCAGTCCAGCGGTGTTGAGTCTCTGTAAAGATAGCGGTGGTGTTCCGACCTGAACACTTGAACAGTCTGGCGTCATCCTGGTCCAAGATGAATCCTGGGTTCCGGTGTCGGCGAGGGTCCTGGAATGTCCTTTTGTGGATCCTGGTTCCACGATGAGTCACGATGGAGAGAGCACAGTCCTTTGTTTAGAAGCATTGGAACAATGCTAATGCAGGCAGGAGAGTAAACATACAACGGCTGCACACGGTTCACTGCCGGGGTGTCGAGTTTCGAACTGCGCCCCCTGTGGTATGGTCATGGGGAGTCTCACTCAATGCTCAGTGACACTGCGGGAGTGGATGTCGGGATCTCTCGGAGATGTCTCTTCCTACAGTCTCTGGTAAGTCTCCATAGGCCTCTCTGACTTGGGCCTACTGCTTCCCGACTACACAGCACGCGAGGGCTCTCACTCTGCCTCCGCAAACCACAGCTTCCCGCCAACAGAGCTCTTGTCCACCTCTTATATCCTCCACTCCCCCTGATCTCCAGTTCAAAGGTTTGTCCGGGGCACTAAACTCTCCCCCCTACAACTTGGGTGACAGCACCGATGGTTCTGGACTCGTCCCGGACAAGGTACGCTGATGCTGGCTCTCCTTCTTACATGGTTATCTGCCTAGACCTATGAGTCTTGATATATGTCTTAATACCTGTGTCTTAATATTAGGACTCTTGGTTCTATTAGTTTTACTAATCACCACTAAGAGTATGTGCACATGTATTCTGGAGGACTGCGGATTTTTCCACAGCGAATTTATCGCGGTTTCTACTGCGGATTCCGCTGGGGCTTTACACCTGCAGTTGTAAAACCGAAGCAGGTGTAAAACCGCAGCGGAATCCGCACAAAGAATTGACATGCTGCGGAATGTAAACCGCTGCGTTTCCGCACTTTTTTTTCCGCAGCATGTGCACTGCGGATTTTGTTTCCCATAGATTAACATGGTACTGTAAACTCATGGGAAACCGCTGCTCATCCGCAGCAAAATCCGCAGCGTGTGAACATAGCCTAACTCTTCCTGTGTCCTGTCTGCCTGCGACTTCCAGTGCTTTAAGTCCTTGCTTTGTTCGTGCTCTTCTGCTCCTGCATCAGCGCCCGATATCCATGTGTCTACCCTAACATGGGCTTAGAGGATCCACCTCACAAGGTGAGCCGTTTAACAGATTCACTAGAAATAAAATTTGGTCCAATTAGAATCTGTCCTAAAAAAATGTTTTGCTTTGGGGTCTAGAAATGCCTCAATGTGCAAAACTAGAGAGGGCCAGAAAAAGGTTACAAAATAATAACATCTTTTACTCACCTGTCCTAGGCCCGTCACTTGTCCTATCGTTGCATCTCACTACCCGGTTCTCCACTTTCTTCAGATCAGTACTTGGGTGTATCATTGGTCTCTTCAGATCAGTCTTAAGTTCGGATTTTCTGGTACTGACTAGGCCTTACATGGTCACAAGGGTTTTGACTTACCCCAATGACTTAAGTCATCACACGCTGTCACATGGGGCACGATCGACATAATTGATGTTAATGAGGTGCATCGCATTCCACATGACCATGTGGGACCTAATCAGGGAGATTCATATTAAAAGTCTGAGCAAAAGTGAGGCGCAGGCACGGTGCTGGGGTGGCAAGACAGATAAGGGGAGTAGTTAGAATAGATGAGCATGATCCTGTATTATTCTTTAATCCCTTTCCACCCCTCAAAAGAAATGAACAAAATAGTGTCCACCATTTTTATAGATTTGTGCAAATTAACTCACAAAAATTTTCCACATTTTCTGGAAATTTGTTATGAATCGATTCACTCATGTCTACTGGTGACATTTTATATGACAATCCCAGCCAGAAGAGGGACCTTGGAGACTGGCATAGGAACCACGCTGCATTATAAGAGGGGCAGAGAGGAACAGTCAATTATGTTTTGGTTTTTTTAAAGCCTGTTACTAGATATTAGCAATTGTTTTTAATCATTGATGGAAAATAGCAACATAGTGACTTGTAAATGGTAAAAGGAGAAAAATTCATATGAAAAGGGCCGGGTAATTCATTCTGTGACTCCCCAGTTATTCCTTCTCTCCTCACTATACAAACAAATAAAAAACAAAATCAGATTAAACCTCCAGGTATTTTAAGAGCACAAGGTGCGATGAGTTTGTCATGTAGAACTGCTAGTTCGATGCGCTGGTAACATATAAACTGGGCATTGATTTGGCAATGTTATTTTATTGTAGCTATATTTTGTCGGAAATCTATTTCTAAAGTAGTGTGCCCTACGGACACAGAAATGAAAGATTCCTAAAGAAGGCACAGATTAACATTACCCCTGTGAAAACTGACAATACGATGTCATAAAAAGTTGTTACCCTTCCCTTCACCTGAGAGACATGATTCATAGGCTGGTATTCACAGATCTGACCCCGGACGCCGCACATCCGTGCAACATATGCTACTGTAGGAAAGGTCACAAGCAGCAGTGTGAATTCAATCTTACCTGGTCACCTTCAGCTTGACATCGGCAGGTAACATGGACGTGATTAATAGTAGGAGAATTTACATGACAGATGATATTTCTATTATCTAATAGAAAAGAAAGGAATATCATAAGTCATATTATTATAACAGTGAATGTTAATGTCACCTCTAATTCTATCTACTATCTATCTATTATCTATCTATCATCCATCCATCAATCTAGCTATCTATCAATTATCTATCTATTTATTATCTATCTATTATCTATCTATCTATCTATCTATCTATCTATCTATCATCCATCCATCAATCTAGCTATCTATCAATTATCTATCTATTTATTATATTATCTATCTATCTATCTATCTATCTATCTATCTATCTATCTATCTATCTATCTATCTATCTATCTATCTATCCTGGCTGCCTCCAGGCTGATCTTGCGCTCCTCCCATTGACCTTGCAGGTGACCGTAATCAGCTCCACCTGCCCATAAATTGTAGACTTAGCCCGAGAATGATATGTTTTGTCCATAGTTGTAGGTTGGTGGCCCAAAAGTGGCATGTACATTAGAGTAGGACCCATCAGAGGGAGGTCACCTTGCCGTGGTTGATGGGCATACATTAATTTGGCCAATTTATGCGCTAAAAACCTTCATTTTCATTTCTTACTGTAGGTTTTATGAAAAAACATTTTTTTTTTAAATTGTGAAAAAATATTTTTGAGAAGTATAATCTATATTGAATGTTTGCCTGTGTTTTTACATGGCCTAGATTCATGCACATGTGCTGCTGTGTTCTTTTTTGTATACCTAACTATCTATCTGTCTAAATCTAGCTGCAGTGTTATATTTATCATCTTAAGGCCGGCGTCACACTTGCGAGTTTTACGGACGTAAGAGCGCAGAAACTACGTCCGTAAAACTCGCAAAAAATACGGCACAATTATTCTCTATGCCCCTGCTCCTATCTGCCGTATTAAACTGATCCATATTATACGGCTTTCTACGGCCGTAGAAAATCGCAGCATGCTGCGTTTGTCACCGTACTGCGCAAGAAATACGCCAATGAAAGTCTATGGAAGCGTGAAAAATACGGATTACACACGGACCAGCAGTGTGACTTGCGAGAAATACGCAGCGGTGTTAGAGAGAAAAGTCGGTAATTCAGTGCGGTGTACAGTAAAATCACACTGACAGCTTACAGTCCAATAGGTAGAATAAATGTGTACACATAGAATATATATTATATATATATATATATATATGTCAGTGAGACACATATATGTATATATATTAATATTTATTCCAGCGCTATACAGCTTGAAAGCCGGTAATTCAATTACCGGCTTTTTCTTTCTCCTTCCTAAACCCGACATGATTTGAGACATGGTTTACATACAGTAAACCATGTCTTCTCTCCATTTTTTTTGCAGATTCCACACTACTAATGTCAGTAGTGTGTATCTGCAAAATTTGGGCGTTCTATCTACTAAATTAAAGGGTTAAATGGCGGAAAAAATTGGCGTGGGCTCCCGCGCAATTTTCTCCGCCAGAGTAGTAAAGCCAGTGACTGAGGGCAGATATTAATAGCCTGGAGAGGGTCCATGGTTATTGCCCCCCCCCCCCCCGGCTAAAAACACCTGCCCCCAGCCACCCCAGAAAAGGCACATCTGGAAGATGCGCCTATTCTGGCACTTGGCCACTCTCTTCCCATTCCCGTGTAGCGGTGGGATATGGGGTAATGAAGGGTTAATGCCACCTTGCTATTGTAAGGTGACATTAAGCCAAATTAATAATGGAGAGGCGTCAATTATGACACCTATCCATTATTAATCCAATTGAATGAAAGGGTTAAAATAATTTGCATTTGCGGTGAGGCGCCCTCTGCTGGCTGTTCCTAGATCGTGGGAACTTTCCTTGAAAGCTCCCAGGCTTTCTAGGTAAGTTCCCACGATCTATGAACCGCAAATGAAGCTAAATATAGGTCATTGACCTACTTTACCTTCATTCCCTGGGGTTTTGCAGCGAGGAGTAGCGTTGCATTAGCAGAACTCCTGGCTGCAAATTATTTTAACCCCTTCAGATGGATCTACATCGTTGGACTTTACAGATCTGCAGAAGGTATGTATATTGTTGGTTTATTATGTTTTTTTTTTACAGATCGAGGGTCTTCAGTGATTGGATTGGGCGTTAAATAAAATATTACAACAACCTTTGTTTTTAGTTCATTAAAATAATTTTTAATAATGTGTGTGTTTTTTTAACCCTTTCATTCAATTGGATTAATAATGGATAGGTGTCATAATTGACGCCTCTCCATTATTAATTTGGCTTAATGTCACCTTACAATAGCAAGGTGGCATTAACCCTTCATTACCCCATATCCCACCGCTACACGGGAATGGGAAGAGAGTGGCCAAGTGCCAGAATAGGCGAATCTTCCAGATGTGCCTTTTCTGGGGTGGCTGGGGGCATGTGTTTTTAGCCAGGGGGGGGGGCAATAACCATGGACCCTCTCCAGGCTATTAATATCTGCCCTCAGTCACTGGCTTTACTACTCTGGCGGAGAAAATTGCGCGGGAGCCCACGCCAATTTTTCCGCCATTTAACCCTTTAATTTAGTAGATAGAACGCCCAAATTTTGCAGATACACACTACTGACATTAGTAGTGTGGAATCTGCAAAAAAAATGGAAAGAAGACATGGTTTACTGTATGTAAACCATGTCTCAAATCATGTCGGGTTTAGGAAGGAGAAAGAAAAAGCCGGTAATTGAATTACCGGCTTTCAAGCTGTATAGCGCTGGAATAAATATTAATATATATACATATATGTGTCTACTGACATATATATATATATATATATATATATAGACAGTATATATATATTTTTTTTATTTTTGGGACACATGGATCACTTCTATAGCGGTGTGTTGGTTTTGCAAGCCTGCGAGAAAACCACGCAGTACGGATGCCATACGGATTACATACGGAGGATGCCATGCGCAAAAAACGCTGACACACCCTGCCTACGGAGGAGCTACGGACCACTATTTTCGGGACTTTTCAGCGTATTACGGCCGTAATATACGGACCTTATTGTTTTACGCTGTGTGTGACGCCGGCCTTATAGTGACAAAGCAAATAATTAAAGTGGGGGTTATTCCTTTTACTCCACTTTTTTTTAGAGTAATTTGCACCTTTTGTCTGTATTTTCTAAGGTGGGCCAAATTTAACATTCATTTGCTTCCTTTTACACTAATTTGCATCAGTATAGGTTTCTGTCAGTGAAAGTGGGCAGAGATTACTTTTCCAGAAGTTTGTAGACACATTTTTTGACTTGTAGTTTTTCACCGAAATCTACGGTAATTAGCAGAAAACCTCAAATGGTGAATAAAGAAGCGGATTTCTTCACCAAAGAAATCAATTTAATCTGTTACAACTTTGCAGCCATGTCTGTACTTTACATTACAAAATTGTGCTGACAGGTCCTCTGTAAAGAGAATTTGTCAACTGCCAACAATATGTAATTGTTTTTTTATATCCTGCTTCTGTTCTACATCTGGCTTTATTTTATTTCTTTCAGTTCCTCTCAACTCCTGAGATATGGCCTCCTCTTCCCTGTATGTACATCCAGTCACACATCCAAAAGGGAATGATCCTCTTTCAGCTGTTTTTTTGTTTATTTTCCTCCACATTTTTTAGAATATTTTTAAAACTGTGAAGAACTTTTAATGAAATTTTGTGTGATACATTTCTGTATAACTACTTCAAAAGTTTAAGGCAGGTGTGGAATTAATGCTGCAAAGTATGAATACTTTCAAAAATAAAAGTGTTAACAGTTTATTTTTATGAGTTCGCATATAGAGATGAGCATGTTAGAACACGGCACTCACGCTGACATCAGTTAGGTGAAATGAGTTCATTGGCTGTGAACTCCCAGGACCTTTATGATGGCACCACGTGCTTGAGAATTTTCTCACACTCGCTGTAATGTCAGACAGATGTAGCAGATGCTGATCAGTGTCTCTGCTGGATGTCTGGCTGTATGGTCGCATCATGCAACCATACAGCCTGCCATCTAGATGTAACAGAGCTAGACCCATCATGGGATAAATGGATCATTGTCTTCTAAGTATCCTGGTGAGGAATATTGTAGTTTGTAATTTTAATTCTCTTGCAGGGGACAATGGTGTCTTTGGAATGCGCGATGCCGTAAGTTTAAGTAAGATTTATTAAAGGAGTCTGTGTCATTCTTTCAATTAACGGACTTTATTCTGTGTGTTTTTAAACAATATGGGGTTAGTAATCTTATAGATGCCTCTCCATTACTAACCTCTGGGCTTGATGTCACCTGACAATACAAAGGTGACATCAACCCTCACAACTATTACCCCACTTGCCACCACTACAGGGCAAGTGGGAAGTAAATACACACAAAAACACACATTTTAAGCAGCCTATGTAGGAGCTTTAACAGAATAAACCTACATAGGCTGCGATGCATTACAGTTAGAACTGGTCAGCCCACCACATGGCATTACGAATAGGCTATGATCCAGTTTCTGTGCTGTGTGTGAACACTGCTGCAGATTAATTATTTACACTGGTGTGCCAAGTGGCCAATCCCTGATTGTAGACTGGCTGTCTCATTTGGTATTACTGCACCTGTGTAGTCGCCATCTTTACTTGGACCCACTGCACCATGAGAATGCATTTGATTTGAGGCCTAGACAGGTAAGCACCTTTGCCTGTTTTTCTGTGGTGTTTTTATAGGCTGTAATCAAACAGCAAATATTAATTTTTACAAACAATTGAAAAAAAAATTGCACGGGCTCCCGTGTAATTTCCATAACTAGCAGAGGGAAAAGCTGACGACTGAGGGTTGATATTAATATTCTGGCAAGGAGCCAATAGCCATAAAGTTTCCCAGGCTATAAATATCAGCTCACAGCTGTTTGTTTAGCCTTTACTGGCTAGTTTACAGGGGGACTCCAGAACAAAATTGTCATAGGGTTCCCCTATAAAATCTAACTAGCACAGACTAGGTAGACAGCTGTGGGCTGATATTAATAGCCTAGGAAGGGGCAATGGATAGGGCCCCCCAGAATAAAAACATCAGCTCTCAGCCGCCCCAGAAAAGGCACATCTATGAGATGCGCCAAATTTGGCTCTTAGCTTTCCTCTTACCACTTTCCCTGTAGCAGTGGCAAGTGGGGTAATGGTTGGGGGGTTGATGTCACCTTTTTATTGTCAGGTGGCATCAAGCCCACAGGTTAGTAATGGAGAGGCATCTATAAGATGCCCTCGTTACTAACCCCGTAGTGATATTATAAAAAAACACACACGCACCCAGAATAAAGTTCTTTAATTGAAATAATGACACAGTCCTTTATTGAATCTAAATTAAACCATACTCATTGAATGCATAATCCACTGAAGCTAACATCTCCGTAACAAAAATAAAATAATAAACCACAATATTCCTCACCTGTCCGCCGAGAAGATAATGATCCATAAAGTCCCACGATTTTGATGACTTTGAGAGCAGTCACTGATGTGACTGCTCTCCAAGACAGCTGGCTATACACTGACACAGGAGGTAATCACTCCTGCAGTGTATAGCACTGAGCTGCGATGAGAAAGTTCACCGGAGTTCATCAGCTGATGAACTTGTGTGACCTCTCTCACAGCAGCTCAGCACTATGCACTGTGGGAGCGATTATGCGCCTGTCAGTGTATCGCCAGCGGCCGGTTAGAACAGTCACATCTTCTGATGAGACTGTTCTACATGTGAAATCGCCTTGGAACACTCAGGATTACGTGGACTATGGCGGACAGTAAAGTATACGGTGGTTTATTTTTTAAAAGACATGGACACCAGTAATTTTGTGTTAGGTGAATATAATGTGTTTCTTATTTTTATTTGAATTATTTTACATGTTTTTTGCTTGAACACAGGCGCCAGATGCTAAGAGAGTACTCATCAGCGGCACCTGCTATCACTGTTATCAGTGACAGCAAATGTAGCCTGATGGGAGGAGTAGTCTCTCATCAGCTGGTGCCTGCTGACCTGTGGTATGCTTTTTACCGTGGTCACCGCTGCGGGTCACACAATCTCTGTGGAGTCATGCTGACAGTGTGACCCTGCAGCAATCTGTTGGCAATAACATTTCTTTTTTTAAGTTTGAGCACAGGCACTGTGGCTGCCAAGAGACTACTTCCCCCATCAGCAGCACCTGCTATCACTGCTATCAATGACAGCAGACATAGCCTGATAGGAGGAGTAGTCTCTCATCAGCCGGTGCCTGCTGACCTGCGGTAAGCTTTTTATCACGGGTCACAGTATCTCTAATGGCGGTAACGATCTACCACTGACAGAACCGCAACGTGTTTCCCACGATGTCACACAGCATCGGAAACACCAGCATTTGTGCTGTGTATGCGGTTTTTTTTGCATCCCATTGACTTCAATGATGTCTGGCTATATTCAGCAATTAAATCAGTATATAAATTGGCGGATATTGCAAATTCGGCGATCGTGACACGAACTGAATATTGAAATATTCACTCATCTCTATTAACATAATGCAAAGTGAATGAACAAAAGAGAAATCTGAATCAAATCATTATTTGGTGTGACCGCCCTTTGCATTCAGCGCAGCATCAAAGCATCAATTTTTCTTGGTACACCACCTACACACAGTGTTTGAAGAGGGTGGTTGTTCCAAACATCTTGGAAAAATAACCACAAATCTTCTGTGGAGGTCGGCTGGTACAAATCCTTCTGTTTCCTCATGTAATTCCACACAGACGAGATGATATTGAGATCAGGGCTCTGTTGGGGCCACATCATCATCTCCATGACTCTGTGCCTTACGATGAAGACAATGTTCTTAATGACATTAGCTGTATGTTTGGAGCCATTGTCCTGTTGCACAATACATTCTGAGCCAATCAGATGCCTCCCTGACGGTATTTCATGATGGATAATTGTCTGCGTGTATTTATTAGCATTAAGGACACCATTAATCCTGAACAAATTACCAGCTGCATTTGCTCTTTTTTTAGAGAACTAATCTATTTGACTGTTTCTTGCAGCTGTATGTTCTTAAAAAATGAAGAAAGTGAAGGTTAGAAAGTAATGTCAAATGCATATTGGTGCACAGCAGGAGCTGTCATCTCATAGTCCACAGTCTAGCACTGGGTTCAATGTGGTGCACGTGTGCTATGAAAGCAGAAGTAACAGCTGGAGCAGCCATCTATCTGATAGAGAGTGACACAGAATCCCCTCCGTATGATGTTCCCTTTGTCCAGTGTACTATCAGTCCTTGACTTAGTTCTGCTGACCTACTCCCTCCTCAACAGCTCCTGTTGGTATCAGGGACCTTCCATCCGGCATAACAGGTTCCCTGAGACCCACCATCTTTCCTTCTTGCTGGACCAGACTGGCATCTTTCTCACAGGGGTAACAGAGACATGGAACCCAATGACTTTTATGGGCCCTAGGCCTGAGACTGCCCTGAGATCTACACGAGACTTGAGATGTGTCCTCATACTGTTTGGTGACTTGTCACTGACAAGACCACTTCGCCGCTGCCATATCACTTTTTTGGAACCTGTCCAACACTGTTGTTGTTGTTGAGCACTTCCTCTGACTGAACTCTCCTCCATTCGCACCTAACTCTCAGTCTGAATCACGAAAGCAGTAAGTGCTTCCCCTTCTTAACTGATCTAACCCCTCCCAGTGTATGGGCTAATCCTCTGTTGTTAATTATATACTACCTTGAGTGATGCAAACTATATCCCTATATTTTGCAATGTTTCCCATAGTGGACAAACCTCCCCAATCCTCGGGAATTTCAGTGAGGCAGAGCTTCCAGGAGAACGGAAACACAAACCGGTCATAAGGATAAAATGCAAAAACTCTTTATCAAAAGCACAGAACCATAAAACATTCATATAAAATACTATTCACATTAACCCTTTTCTTGATCTGACATCTTCTTCTTCCCCCTACACTGATGACTTATTGACTGCGCTGCAGCCGTTCAGTAAGCTCATTGGCTCGGATCGGCTCATGTTGTCAACTCGGGCAGCTGCAGATACACTGGATATCAGGATTAAAAAAGTGACAGGTCAGTGTTAGCTATTTTCTTGGATTTAATAGCACAGTCACACAGTCGAATAAATTGGAGCGAGATTGGATCACAGTGCACGGACTGGCCGGCGGCTATTCCGACATGAGTGTGACAACTGCATAGAAATACATGAAGCTGTCATACACAAGTTGGGGGAGCCACCAGCCAGTCCGTGCACTGCGGTCCGATCTCATGCAGCTGTCATGCTCGCGTTGGGAGAGCTGCCAGCCAGTCCGTGCACTGCTGTCCGATCTCATGCAGCTGTCACGCTCGCGTTAGGAGAGCCGGCAGCCAGTCCGTGCACTGCGGTCCGATCTCATGCAGCTGTCACGCTCGCGTTGGGAGAGCCGCCAGCCAGTCCGTGCACTGCGGTCCGATCTCATGCAGCTGTCATGCTCGCGTTGGGAGAGCTGCCAGCCAGTCCGTGCACTGCGGTCCGATCTCATGCAGCTGTCACGCTCGCGTTGGGAGAGCCGCCAGCCAGTCCATGCACTGAAGTCCAATTTCATGCAGCTGTCACGCTCGGGTGGGGAGAGCTGCAGGCCAGTCCGTGCACTGTGGTCCAATCTCGCTCCAATTTATTCGGCCCTCTGGCTGCACCCTTATTGCAAGAACAGGTCAGGAAAAAAACTGGCTAAGTTGGAGCCATTTTTTATTCATTTACAAAGTCCCTGATATCTCATGGGCTGACCTATGGCGCTCTATTAGTGAAAAAGCAGAAACATCAAGTATGATTTTTGTTTTTATTTCCTTTCTTTCTTTAGGATGCATTTGATATTTTGGCAGAAAATTACGAGTTTTGGGAAAATAAAGGTTCTCGTGTAAAATTTATGAGAGCGTCTTCAATTTTGAAATCACTCCAGTTTCCCATCGTTTCCATTAAAGACTTAGAAGGTTTGCCACTTCTTGGGGACGAGATGAAATATATCATTGAGGTAGAGTATGTGTGATTGAGAAGAGTAATATATGTAAACAAATATTAAAATATATGAAAAATTAGAAAAGGATTAATAATAAGGACTAATAAGAATCACAGTCGGAAGTGAGTGAAAATGGGAAAATGTAAAGCTATAACCAGAATGTGGGGCTGGAGACAATCTAAAACTATTGCAATGGTAATTTTTTTAAAAATCTACAAGGGCTCGTCAACACAGCCGTATTTTTGGCGACTGTGCTGTCTGTGAAAGAAACGGACAGCACTCTGGCCAATGTTATTCAATGGGGCAGTGCATATGAGCAATTTTTTTCCCCAATGACCGAATCTGCGTGTGAAAAATATGCAGCTTGCACTAGTTTCTCCCATAAATCGGATGATACTCAACCATTCAAGTCTATGGTGCAAGAAAAAAAAAATGGATGTCATACAGAGGGTTCTGATTAAAGTTCGGGTAGAGTTCTTGTACCAGAAACGAACTTTGTACCAAACTTCCATGGGTTTCGCTCATCCCAATTCAGAAATCTTTTTCTTTTTTCAACCATTTCAATATTTTTTTTACCGCCGACAATTTGTTTTAGCATTTTTCGACATCTCATTTTTATCAGCATTTTTTGCAGTCTTTTATACAGATGTTTGAATTTCTTGAAGAAAAAAAGCCAACAAGCTTCTCGACACCTTTCTAGCTACATATGTGTAGTATTGAATTTATTTAATTATTTCATGACATTTAATCTTGATTTAATTATAGTACCTTGCAGTGATCCAGATTTGTACAATAGCCATTTGCAAGAGGCATCAGCATTAGACTAAGTGGCACCTAACTTTTTTATTTTTATTTTTTTACATTGTGCAATGCCAAGCTGAAAATCTCAAGAGATTGCATTTAGTAGAACATCTTGAATAGAATATAACATACTGAATGTGATTTTTTTATTTATTATAAATCACAATGTAATTGAAAGTTTGTGTAATAACGAGACTGAAGTGTACGTTTTTCTATCGTTAGGATATCCTTGAAGAGGGAAAATGTTGCCGAGCTGTAGAAGTAATGAATTCAGAGCGATATAAAGCATTTAAGGTATTAATTAATTAATCAGTCATTTATTAGTTATTTGATTAGGTGTTGTCCCTGGAACACCTGGTGATATATGATAAAGAGTCAGGAGTTTTCTGAATTCTAGATATCGCTATGAACAACAAACTTTAAAAATGAATAACTCGTTAAAGAAAGTTGTATGGAAAGCAAAATAAAAAATGTAATGTATTGATTTATTGCCAGGGGGTGGTTTTCAACTTTGTTTTTCAGAGGAGGAAAGTCTTTACTAAAGTTAGCATGGCGTTGTATTCCTAGAAGTAAAAAAACATATTAAAATAAATTAATGGGATCTATTCACACACAAAGGAAGATTTATTAAAGAATCACTCCTCCTCCTCCTCCCATCAAAGTTTGTATCCTCTTAATATATTGCAGTTATCATATTATATAGCACTGTGTACTTGCAATTGCTCATTTTGCCTTTCTACCCCACTAGCTCTTCTCTTTTCCATTAAGTCTATGACATCACACGATTAATAACTGACTAGCTGAATGCTTCTAAGCTCTATGTAGGAACAGGAGGTCAATTTTCCCTGTATGAGTCTTGAGTCATTGCAAAAGTCCCTGGCAGGAGGAGGAGGGAGCAGCTGGGTCCGGAGTTGAAGAGGGGTAGATAAATGTAGGGAAAAGAGACTTTCTGTTTCTATACGGAGCAGAGAAAAGAGAATAATTAACTGGGTAGAAAGGCAAAATGAGCAATTGTAAGTGCACAGTGCTACAGTATGTAATATAATGACTGCAATATATTAAAAGGATAAAAACTTTGATGGGAGAAGAAGGAGGAGAGTTTCTTTTTCTCTGGTTGCACAAAGTTATCACTTCTAGATTGATGGTGGCCTGACAGCTGGTACTACCATGTCAGGATGGGGCACTTTTGTTCCGTCTGAATGCATGTCTGCTACTCCATTCATCCTCTGTGGGATTCCCGGAGAGTGTTATGCACTCTTTGTAACTCTCTTTTTATATACCTGTCTGAAAAAAAAATCTTTGCAAACCATCCCAATGCACATTACCTTGAGACGCACGCATTTGGTTCATTTGAGACGATCTGAAAGTTAGAGAATAATATTTTCTAAATCCGATGGCAGAAAGCGGGAACTGCAGGGGAAATAGAGCCATTTATATGGATGAGTTATCATTTAAAGGGAATCTGTCACCAAGTTTTTCCTACTGCATCAGAGAGCAGCATATTGTAGTGGCTGAGACCCTGATTCCAGTGATGTATCACTTACTGGGCTGCTTGCTGTCATTTTGATTAAATCACTGTTTTATCTGCAGCAGATCTACAAGTTTTCTGAATGCTGTACTCTGTTTAACTCCGCCCACACCACTGATTGGCAGCTTTCTGCCTCTGCACAGTGTACGCAGCAAGTTGTCAATCAGTGATGGGGTCATACAGTGCTCACGAATATGAAGAACTACCTGACAGCAGGTTTACTAGTCCTCTGCTGATAAAACAGTGATTTTATCAAAACTACAACAAGCAGCCCAGTAAGTGACACATTGATGGAATCAGGGTCTCTGTCTCTAAATTATGCTGCTCTCAGACTAAGTGACCTCAAAACCTGGTGACATATTACCTTTTCATACATAAACGGTCAAGGTCTGCCAGGGAGGGAAGTACTGATCAAACTATTAGAAGAAGGTACCAAACAGGGGACCGATGCCCAAGATATCGAAATGTCCTACTACTATACTAGGATGTTGGAAAAGCAAAGAATTTTTTAAAAAGCAAGATGACAATAAAATAATCTACAAGCAAATCTCATAAATGAAAAATAATATTCTAGTAATTTCAATTTACCTGGCGGTCTAACCCTTTTTATGATCGTTTTCACGTTCTGCGTGACAGAATTAGCTCCAATATTATTTCCTCTGCTGATGTTAATGAAACTGTGTGCCATATTCTGATGGTGCCTTAAAAAATAATAAATGGAAAATAATTAAAAATACAAGATATAAATCTCTTTTAATGAGAAATGCAATAATGTGCCTGGAGGAAATGTACCGATCCTTTCTCAATAAGAATGGCCAGTATTATAGTTAAATTACTTTGGAACATTGTCACTTTTTATTGCAGTCGGCTCCCGCAGTCTACTACAAAGAAAATACTAGTTTGCCGACACGACAGGAAATATTGCATCCGTAGCATAAAAAATTATTGACTCTGACTTTTGAAACTATCAGAAACATATTGAGAATAATAAATTTGCATCTGATCCTTCTTGGATATGAACCAAATGCAGGGAAAATTTGTTTTGAATGAGTTTTTGGTCTTGTATCTTGTAGACTTAAAGCAAATTTCCATCTGGAGCAGGAAAGGAGATGACTTAAAGGGCCTCTGTCCCCACTGAAACCCTCTAAACTTTAATAATCAGATTAAATATGCTGATTCCAAATCTATAATTTTTATGTCTGTGCTAAGCTGTATTTATCCTGCTGTGTGAGCCATGCGCATGAGAGACCTAGAAGTCCTCGATAGAGATGGGCGAACCCGAACAGAAATGTTTGGCGTTTGTACTGTACAGTGACTGTTCAGGCCTGAACGCTGAACACGGACTTTCTGGTGAAGTCCGGTTGTTCAGCCTTTCTCACCGAAATTGTCAGACTAGTGATGGGCGAACACGTGGATGTTTAGGTTTGGACGGACATCTAAAAAAAGTTTGGTTCAGGTACCCTAACGGTACCCAAATCCAAACCTGGACCCCATTCACATGAATGGGTGTCCCAAACATCTGTTGTTTGCCCCACACTGTCATCTGCATGACAGCGCAACAAGCGCAGGCTCTGATCGGTGGTAAGGTTCCCACGGTCAGATGACAGCATGAGCAAAAGCTGTGATCGGCAGTACAAAGGTGTCAGCTAATGAAAGACTACTACTCCCAGCAGCCTACGCCTGTTGTCACTGAAAACAGCAAAAGCAGGCGCCGCTGATGGGAGCATTCATCAGGCAGCGTCTGCTCTATAAATAAAGAAATTGAAAAATGACGTGAGGTCTCCTCTATTGTTGATGACAATTGCAGGCAAAACTGACTGCCGCAATCCTTAAACGGGCTGCAATCCTCAGCTGTCAGCTATATCATGGCTGGTTATCAAGAATAGAGGGGTCACCACTAGTGTTGAGCGATACCGTCCGATACTTGAAAGTATCGGTATCGGATAGTATCGGCCGATACCCGAAAAATATCGGATATCGCCGATACCGATATCCGATACCAATACAAGTCAATGGGACATCAAGTATCGGAATGTATCCTCATGGATCCCAGGGTCTGAAGGAGAGGATATTGTTATATTCACCTCTCCGGCGGCCCCGCGACGTCATTCCTCAGGTCCTAAAAGGCGCTCATTCTAGGACTTTAGCTGAGGAATGACGTCGCGGCTTCTGATTGGTCGCGTGGCGGTCACATGGGCGGCACGCGACCAATCAGAAGCCGGGACGTCATACCACAGGTCCTAAAGGCGCGCATTTTGAAGAAAGAAGCCGTGCCGGACGCCGGTTCCTCGCGCAGATGTCCAGGGGCCGCCGGAGAGGTGAATATAACAATATTTTTTATTTTAATTCTTTATTTTACACTTCCGATACCGATACCCGATATCACAAAAATATCGGATCTCAGTATCGGAATTCCGATACCGCAAGTATCGGCCGATACCCGATACTTGCGGTATCGGAATGCTCAACACTAGTCACCACGCCTTTTTAAAAGTGATTTAAATAAATAAATAAAGAAAAACAGCATGGGTCTCCCCCCATTGTTGACAACCATCCAAGCTAAAACAGACAGCTGGAGGCGGGTCAAAGGGGCCATGGATATTGCTCCCCCAGCCTAAAAAAAGCATCTCGCAGCTACCCCAGAAAAGGTGCCTCTTTTCCCAGCTCTTCCCACTTGCCCTGGTGCAATGGCAAGTGAGGAAATATTTGTGGGATTGATGTAAGCTGTGTTATAGCTGCTGATGTAAAGGATAGATGCAGGTTAGTGGAGCGCCCCCAGACACAGGGCCACGACGTTTCGGTACCGGGCCTCTCTGGTTCGGTTCCGAGGCTGTCACGGTGGCTAGACCCGGTCCGCAACCCTGCTAAAGGGCGTCCAATGAAGGTGGTAGTACAGTCTGTCAGGAGTTCGTGATGCCACCTGTGGTGTTCGGTCAGGGTGACCGACGCTGCTGTGGGGTCCGCTGGGGTGATGGAATAGCAGCCGGATGGTATACCTTCCCACAGGTGAAGTATGTCCCCAGGGCTTCCCAGTAAGGTAGATGGTGATGGTGTGAGGTGCAGGCAATAACGAGGACACAGGGTTGCAGTCTCTTTACCTTTTACTGAAGGCTTCAGTACACTCAGTCCAGAGCACGTTCACTAGCATGTTGCTAGTTTCTAACGTCCCCCAGATATGTTATGGCTAGGACGCCACCCGTTTGACGGGAAGGCTTGGAGGTCTTCCGGGACCCTAGAGACACCCCTCTCCCAATGTTGCCCCCTATGTCTTCGTAGGTGTAGAAGGTAGACAGCCAATCTATAATTGACTGTCCAGCGGAATTTGAAGTAATGCGTGAAGTCAGTTACTCCTACGGTGATCCGGCCACCGACTATGCGCCTCAGTAAGATGTTGCCTTCCTCTCTCGGCACGACTCTTACTGGCTCTCCTTTGTGCTGATCTCGTTTACACTGTTCCACAATATTCTTCCCCTCTTGTCTCTTCCTTAGGATACCGCCGCAAGGTGTGCAGGTGCGGTTTCGTAACGTTCTGTTCTGTCGCTAGGCACCTGCCAGATTCCCACGCCTGACAGGGACCCCCCTGTGTCTTCTCCCCGCAACACCCCCTGCCACGGATGTTGCCTGGTTCCAACCCAGTCAGCTTCTGACTAACTTCCTCCCAAGCCCCTAGTTTTACCAGTGTGAGGAGTAGCCCAATAAATAAAGCCTTTTGCTCCCCCTAGTGGCCGGAGTGTGAAGTGTAATGTGTTCTGGTGATACCTGGTCAGGAGAACTCCTTAGTGCCATCGGACGTACCGCTACACTCCTTGGGGCCATACTGCAACGACCAGGTCTCTGGGGAGCTGCACTAGTAATGGACAGGTATCTATAAGACGCTAACTCCATAGTTAGATTGAAAAAAAAGACACAGCCAGAATAAAATCCTTTATTTGGATGAAAAATAAAAAAGCACAGTTATACTTACCTTACTCCCATTCCATTGAAGCCCTTGTCCCCTGTAAAAAAACAAACAAATAAAATCATATCCCTCACCTCCGAAGTGAAGATGTCACACACCATAATCCATGTCTGCGATATGTGGTTTGTAACATGAACGGTGACATGATGTGACCGACGAGGCTGAAAACCACATGAGAATGAGGTGCTGCGAGCTCAACATCAGCGACTAGCAGTGATGTCATTGAGGTACGGCAGGTAACTGAGGCTGCATTACCCCAACACTTCACTGTGAGCCAGGAGAATGAACTGCGGTGTCATCAATGAGGTCACTGCGAGCACCGTGAGTTAAATGGGAATGCAGCTTTATTTTCAGAGGGCATAACTTTGGAATGGAGGGGCACAGAAGAAAAAGAGAAAATGTTCCAGAATCAGTAGAGCAGCACCAGTTGGTGAATGTACTCAGTTGCAAAAAAAAACACTGAAAGATTTACTTTACGTTCTGACTTGACCGTTCCATTAACTTATTTAATATTTTTTATTCCACAGGTTTTTACATCTATCTTTGGAGTGGGACTGAAGACTGCAGAAAAGTGGTACAGATTGAGTCTTAGGACGTTGGAAGATATAAAAAACAACAAGGATTTAAAGCTTACCAGCATGCAGAAACATGGTAACTATTTCTTACTAGATGGTGGCCCAATTCTAACGTATCGGGTATTCTAGAATATGCATGTCCACGTAGTATATTGCATGTCCACGTAGTATATTGCCCAGCCACGTAGTATATTGACCAGCCACATAGTATATTGCCCAGCTATGTAGTATATTGCCCAGTCACATAGTATATTGCCCAGCCACGTAGTATATTGCACAGCGACGTAGTATACAGCACAGAGCCACGTAGTACACAGCACAGACACGTAGTATACTGCCCAGTCATGTAGTATATTGCCCAGCCACATATGTAACAGGTTAAAAAATAAAAAAGAAACATATACTCACCTTCCGAGGGCACCTTGTAGTCCTCTCACCTGTGTACTGTGCACACGGCAGCTTCCGGTCCCAGGGTTGGTATGAGCACAGGACCTGTGATGACGCTGTGGCAGGTCCTTCTCGCATAGCATCCTTAGCACCAGAACCTGCCGCTTGCAGTGCCGGGGACAGGACGTGACGCTGGAGGGTGAGAATAACTTTTTTTTATTATTATTATTTGTAACATTTGATCTTTTTACTATTGATGCTACACCGCGCTCCGGTAACGCTGGCATTAACCCTGTGTGAGGGCTGACTGGATGACTGGAGGGGAGTATGGAGTGGGCACTGACTGCGGGGAGGAAAGCGCGGCCATATTACCGCCAGACTGTGGCCGTCGCTGATTGGTCGTGGCAATGGTCGTGGACGTTTTGCCACGACCAATGAGAGACTTGGATTCCATGACAGACAGAGGCCGCAACCAATGAATATCCGTGACAGACAGACAGAAGGACAGACGGAAGTGACCCTTAGACAATTATATAGTAGATTAGTGATAATGTTTAGTTATAATATTTATTTACTGAAAAATACAGAATATAGTCCAATTTTGCAGAGAAACACTTGCTACAGTAATTCCAGAGGACAGCATGGACCAAAGCACATGTAGAATAATGAATTCTATGTCTGGAGGCTCTCATTGTGTGTAATGTCAAATGGTCGGAAAAACAGATGTGTGTGTCTTATGGCTAAGTCTTTTCTAAAATGGGGACTCATAAGGTTCAAAGTCAAACAAAAAGTTTTTAGAACTTGTACAAATGATGTGTGTGAGAATTGTGAGACCTGACGCAACTCCGAAAATTCTTTGTGTTGTGTAGAAAGTAGTGTTGAGCGATACCCTCCGATACTTGAAATTATCGGTATCGGATAGTATCGGCCGATACCCGAAAAATATCGGATATCGCCGATACCGATATCCGATACCAATACAAGTCAATGGGACATCAAGTATCGGAAGGTATTCTCATGGTTCCCAGGGTCTGAAGGAGAGGAAACTCTCCTTCAGGCCCTGGGATCCATAGGGATGTGTAAAATAAAGAATTAAAATAAAAAATATTGATATATTTACCTCTCCGGCGGCCCCTGAACTCAGCGCGGGTAACCGGCAGGCTTCGTTGTTCAAAATCAGCGCTTTTAGGACCTGAGAATCACGTCCCGGCTTCTGATTGGTCGCGGGCCGCCCATGTGACCGCCACGCGACCAATCACAAGCCGCGACGTCACCGCAAGCTATTAACGCGCTCATTTTTAAAAATGAGCGCGTTAATAGCGTGCGGTGACGTCGCGGCTTGTGATTGGTCGCGTGGCCGCGACCAATCACAAGCCGCTACGTCTTTGAAAGCCATTAATGCGCTCATTTTTAAAAATGAGCGCGTTAATAGCTTGCGGTGACGTCGCGGCTTGTGATTGGTCGCGTGGCCGCGACCAATCACAAGCCGCTACGTCTTTGAAAGCCATTAACGTGCTCATTTTTAAAAATGAGCGCGTTAATAGCTTGCGGTGACGTCGCGGCTTGTGATTGGTCGCGTGGCGGTCACATGGGCGGCCCGCGACCAATCAGAAGCCGGGACGTGATTCTCAGGTCCTAAAAGCGCTGATTTTGAACAACGAAGCCTGCCGGTTACCCGCGCTGAGTCCAGGGGCCGCCGGAGAGGTAAATATATCAATATTTTTTATTTTAATTCTTTATTTTACACATCTCTATGTATCCGATACCGATACCCGATACCACAAAAGTATCGGATCTCGGTATCGGAATTCCGATACCGCAAGTATCGGCCGATACCCGATACTTGCGGTATCGGAATGCTCAACACTAGTAGAAAGTCATGCTGAGACTTTCAATAACCTCTGTGTGCAACACAGATTCTACAGCAGCTTTGACAGCATACAAACCATATCAAGAACCCACGTAATTTTCCATCCCTTAAAATGTATCTGTCATGAGAGGCTGAAAATTCACACATCCATCACTTGTACAGTAAAGAAATTTAATTTTAATCAACTTCTACTTAGTCCAAGGCAATGACGTAAAACTACTTTAACCCCTTAATCCCATATGACGTACTATCCCGTCCAGGTGACCTGGGACTTAATTCCCATGGACGGGATAGTACGTCATATGCGATCGGCCGCGCTCACGGGGGGAGCGCGGCCGATCGCGGCCGGGTGTCAGCTGCCTATCGCAGCTGACATCCGGCACTATGTGCCAGGAGCGGTCACGGACCGCTCCCGGCACATTAACCCCCGGCACACCGCGATCAAAGATGATCGCGGTGTGCCGGCGGTGCAGGGAAGCATCGCGCAGGGAGGGGGCTCCCTGCGGGCTTCCCTGAGACGATCGGTACACGGTGATGTGCTCACCGTGTACCGAGCGTCTTCTCCCTGCAGTCCCCGGATCCAAAATGGCCGCCGGGCTGCATCCGGGTCCTGCAGGGAGCACTTCCGGGTCAGGATCAGGCTGCAGCTGCAGCTCTAATCCTGCCCGGCTGTATGTCAGATCACCGATCTGATAGAGTGCTGTGCACACTGTCAGATCGGTGATCTGTGATGTCCCCCCCTGGGACAAAGTGAAAAAGTAAAAAAAAAAATTTCCACACTTGTAAAAAAAAATAAAAAAAAAATTCCTAAATAAAGCAGAAAAAAAAAAATATTATTCCCATAAATACATTTCTTTACATAAAAAAAAAACAAAAAAAACAATAAAAGTACACATATTTAGTATCGCCGCGTCCGTAACGACCCGACCTATAAAACTGGCCCACTAGTTAACCCCTTCAGTGAACACCGTAAGAAAAAAAAAAAAAAAACGAGCCAAAAAACAACGCTTTATTATCATAACGCCGAACAAAAAGTGGAATAACACGCGATCAAAAAGACGGATATAAATAACCATGGTACCTCTGAAAACGTCATCTTGTCCCGCAAAAAACGAGCCGCGATATAGCATCATAACCAAAAAAATAAAAAAGTTATAGTCCTGAGAATAAAGCGATGCCAAAATAATTATTTTTTCTATAAAATAGCTTTTATCGTATAAAAGCGCCAAAACATAAAAAAAATGATATAAATGAGGTATCGCTGTAATCGTACTGACCCGAAGAATAAAACTGCTTCATCAATTTTACCAAAAGCGGAACGGTATAAACGCCTCCCCCAAAAGAAATTCATGAATAGCTGGTTTTTGGTCATTCTGCCTCACAAAAAATCGGAATAAAAAGCGATCAAAAACTGTCACATGTCCGAAAATGTAACCGATAAAAACGTCAACTCGTCCCGCAAAAAACAAGACCTCACATGACTCTGTGGACCAAAATATGGAAAAATTATAGGTCTCAAAATGTGGAGACGCAAAAACTTTTTTGCTATAAAAAGCGTCTTTTAGTGTGTGACGGCTGCCAATCATAAAAATCCGATATAAAAAACTCGCTATAAAAGTAAATCAAACCCCCCTTCATCACCCCCTTAGTTAGGCTAGGTTCACATTGCGTTAATGGGTTAACGCTAACGGACAGCGTTGCACGGCGAAAATGTCACAATTAACGCCGTGCAACGGGTCCGTTAGCACAACCATTGACAGCAATGTGATTTTCGGGTGTAGCGCATCGCTAGAGCGTGCCATTTTCGGCTCGCGCTAGCAAGGTGCCGTTCTTTTGTGGCGCGCCTCAGACGCTGCTTGCAGCGTCCGCGGCGCGCCCGAGGTCCGATCCCCGATCTTCCAGAGCGGGGACGTTAACGCGACCACTAAACACGACACCTAAAAAGACATTGCGTTAGCGCAATCCGCTAGTGCTAAACGGATTTCCCTAATGCAATGTGAACCTAGCCTTAGGGAAAAATAATAAAATTAAAAAAAATGTATTTATTTCCATTTTCCCATTAGGGTTAGGGTTAGGGCTAGGGTTAGGGCTAGGGTTAGGGTTAGGGTTTGTATTACATTTACGGTTGGGATTAGGGTTGGGATTAGAATTAGGGGTGTGTCAGAGTTAGGTGTGTAGTTAGGGTTACAGTTGGGATTAGGGTTAGGGGTGCGTTTGGATTAGGGTTTCAGTTATAATTGGGGGTTTCCACTGTTTAGACACATCAGGGGCTCTCCAAACGCGACATGGCGTCCGATCTCAATTCCAGCCAATTCTGCATTGAAAAAGTAAAACAGTGCTCCTTCACTTCCGAGCTCTCCCGTGCGCCCAAACAGGGGTTTACCCCAACATATGGGGTATCATCGTACTCGAGACAAATTGGACAACAACTTTATGGGTCCAAGTTCTCTTGTTATCCTTGGGAAAATAAAAATTTGGGGGGCTAAAAATCATTTTTGTGGGAAAAAAAAGGATTTTTTATTTTCACGGCTCTGCGTTGTAAACTGTAGTGAAACACTTGGGGGTTCAAAGTTTTCACAACACATCTAGATAAGTTCCTTGGGAGGTCTAGTTTCTAATATGGGGTCACTTGTGGGGGGTTTGTACTGTTTGGGTACATCAGGGGCTCTGCAAATGCAACGTGACTCCTGCAGACCAATCCATCTAAGTCTGCATTCCAAATGGCGCTCCTTCCCTTCCGAGCTCTGCCATGCGCCCAAACAGTGGTTCCCCCCCACATATGGGGTATCAGCGTACTCAGGACAAATTGGACAACAACTTTTGGGGTCCAATTTATTATGTTACCCTTGTGAAAATACAAAACTGGGGGCTAAAATATAATTTTTGCGAAAAAAAAAAATAAATTATTTTAACGGCTCTGCGTTATAAACTGTAGTGAAACATTTGGGGGTTCAAAGCTCTCAAAACACATCTAGATAAGTTCCTTATGGGGTCTAGTTTCCAAAATGGTGTCACTTGTGGGGGGTTTTAATGTTTAGGCACATCAGGGGCTCTCCAAACCAAC
This sequence comes from Ranitomeya imitator, assembly GCF_032444005.1. NCBI lineage: Eukaryota > Metazoa > Chordata > Amphibia > Anura > Dendrobatidae > Ranitomeya > Ranitomeya imitator. The sequence continues at coordinate 805,988,886 of NC_091283.1, forward strand.
ATGGCGTCCCAACTTAATTCCAGTCAATTTTGCATTGAAAAGTCAAATGGCGCTCCTTCCCTTCCGAGCTCTGCTATGCACCCAAAAAGTGGTTTACCCCCACATATGGGGTATCGTCGCACTCAGGACAAATTGCACAACAACTTTTGTGGTCTAATTTCTTCTCTTACCCTTGGGAAAATAAAAAATTGGGGGCGAAAAGATCATTTTTGTGAAAAAATAAGATTTTTTATTTTTACGGCTCTGCATTATAAACTTCTGTGAAGCACTTGTTGGGTCAAAGTGCTCACCACACATCTAGATAAGTTCCTTAAGGGGTCTACTTTTCAAAATGGTGTCACTTGTGAGGGGTTCCAATGTTTAGGCACATCAGGGGCTCTCCAAACGCAACATGGCGTCCCATCTCAATTCCAGTCAATTTTGCATTGAAAAGTCAAATGGCGCTCCTTCCCTTCCGAGCTCTGCCATACGCCCAAACAATGGTTTACACCCATATATGGGGTATCAGCGTACTCAGGACAAATTGGCCAACAATTTTTGAGGTCCAATTTCTTCTCTTACTCTTGGGAAAATAAAAAATTGGGGGCGAAAAGATCATTTTTGTGAAAAAATATGATTTTTTATTTTTACGGCTCTGCATTATAAACTTCTGTGAAGCAATTGGTGGGTCAAAGTGGTCACCACACATCTAGATAAGTTCCTTAGGGTGTCTACTTTCCAAAATGGTGTCACTTGTGGGGGGGTTTCAATGTTTAGGCACATCAGTGGCTCTCCAAACGCAACATGGTGTCCCATCTCAATTCCTGTCAATTTTGCATTTAAAAGTCAAATGGCGCTCCTTCCCTTCCGAGCTCTGCCATGCGCCCAAACAGTGGTTTACTCCCACATATGGGCTATCAGCGTACTCAGGACAAATTGGACAACAACTTTTGGGGTCCATTTTATCCTGTTACCCTTGGTAAAATAAAACAAATTGGAGCTGAAATAAATTTTGTGTGAAAAAAAGTTAAATATTCATTCTTATTTAAACATTCCAAAAATTCCTGTGAAACCCCTGAAGGGTTAATAAACTTCTTGAATGTGGTTTTGAGCACCTTGAGGGGTGCAGTTTTTAGAATGGTCTCACACTTGGGTATTTTCTATCATATAGACCCCTCAAAATGACATCAAATGAGATGTGGTCCCTAAAAAAAAATGGTGTTGTAAAAATGAGAAATTGCTGGTCAACTTTTAACCCTTATAACTCCCTAACAAAAAAAAATTTTGGTTCCAAAATTGTGCTGATGTAAAGTAGACATGTGGGAAATGTTACTTATTAAGTATTTTGCGTGAGATATCTCTGTGATTTAAGGGCATAAAAATTTAAAGTTGGAAAATTGCGAAACTTTCTAAATTTTCGCCAAATTTCCGTTTTTTTCACAAATAAACGCAAGTTATATCGAATAAATGTTACTACTAAAATGAAGTACAATATGTCACGAGAAAACAATGTCAGAATCGCCAAGATCCGTTGAAGCGTTCCAGAGTTATAACCTCATAAAGGGACAGTGGTCAGAATTGTAAAAATTGGCCCGGTCATTAACGTGCAAACCACCCTCGGGGCTTAAGGGGTTAAAACTTCCAAACATAGCAAGAAAGAAAAAATATAACAGAAAGTGGAAGGTAATCTCCCAGATTTTCTCTAACTTCCCTTAACCTTCGTCAGGCTGCATAATTTTACAACGTTAACAGGCTGCAGTGGTACAATTGTACCTTCAAATATATTTTATTGAAATTTGGCCAATATATTCTGGACCAAAACTGCAGAGATGTCACGAAATTTCAGCCCTCTACGGCTTTTCGAAAAAAAAAAAGTTATTGCAATTTTAAAACCGAATAGTTACAATTGTACCTACTCAGCCGGACGAAGGTTAACCTGATACAAGGTAGAAGGTAGAACTGATACAACCTTTATACCACATCTGGATGCATGTCTACTCCCAAGTTGCTGCTGGGAACAAAGTTGTTAGAGTATTACGCAACTTTTACCGAGTGACAATAAGACACACAAAACTGAAGTATAATGACTTGTATATAAGGCAAAATTAAAAAAGATTAAAAAAAAGATGCCATCTCTCACCGTATTTCCCTTTTGCCTATGAGTACAGTAGATTACATACTGTGGAGGGAATAAAACTACACCCACCGGTCGTCACAGGTAAATGTAATTTTAACATTTTACTACCTTATATGAGCATGTGGTGTGTGTGAGACATGGTCATTAATTTATGAAGGATGGAATACTGTGTCCAGTTCTCTGCACCACATTATAAAAAAGATATTGAAAAACTGGAGCAAGTTCATAGAAGAGCTACCAGGATGGTGAGCAGACTGCAAACTATGTCCTACGAGGAACGGTTAAAGGATCTGGGAATGTTTGGCTTGAAAAAAGTAGACTAAGAGGAGCCTTTAATAGCCGTCTACAAATATCTGAAGGGCTGTCACAGTGTAGAGGGACCATTCTTATTCTCATTTGCACATGGAAACACGAGAAGCAATGGAATGAAACTGAAAAGAAGAAGATACAGATTAGATACTGGAAAAAACTTTTTGATAGTGAGGGTGATCAATGAGTGGAACAGGCTGTCACGAGAGGTGGTGAGTTTTTTCTTCAATGGTAGTCTTCAGATTCTGGACAGACATCTTGGAAAAAGGAGGAAATGGAGCAACCAGGTATCAATAGTAAAGACAGGTATATTTTATTATTAGTAGTAGTAACAAATATATAATTAAAAGTAACACCAAGATATTACATAGGATAAAAATATAGGATAGAAACAGAAACAAACATTCCCAGAGGTTCCCTCATTGCACATGCCCATAAGAATGAAGACAAAAAGTCACCAAGTAAAGTGTCAGTGCATATAACCGTCTTGCAATGGTAATGTTTCCATTCCCCGCAAGTTTCTTTGTAATATTAGCAAGAAAAAAGCATGTAAGAGACAGAGCTTACCAAGGGCAGAGCAAGAGGACCCTGGGCTAGGTGTAGGCAGAAAAAATCTCTGTCTGAGATGGTTTAGTGAATCCTGCATTGAGCTGGGCTTTGGACACGATGACCTTTGAGGTCCCTTCCAACTCTAACATTTTATGATTCTATGATTCCATGACTCCGAAACTCACAAAGCCTATGCGGACAATGCAAGAACTGCCAAAAATTGAAGAGGGACTCATTTACACCCTGTATTAGATATAAAGGAGGGCCTCATGCACTGTGTCTCCTCATCATCAACCTCTTGATACACTAATTGCCGTTTCCCATTGTCATCTTTTTTTAACTGTGGCTGCTCAAATATTTGAACATCACTACACACAATCTCCTTATGTCTCTCTTTAAAAGTGAAGGGCTAAAGGCCAGAATCAATAAATGAAAATGTAAAGAGCTCGTCGGAGTGTCCGAGTGTGGGATCACTTCTCTCCTGGTGCTTGCCATGGTGGTAGGAAGGAAGATCAGGGTAAGGATTGTGTGGTCCACACTCTTAGCTAGTGAGACTAAACCATGTGGAAGACAGTGTGGGGCTGGGAAACCTACTGGAAGCATTATCTGCCATCCAATCAACCACCTGTTTGCACTGTTCTGCTGTCCCGCTCCCCTTCTCCAAAGTGGGACATGAAGCTGGGTCTCATGGCTGAGCATGCTTTTTGTGCTCCCACAGTAGGCAGAATTTCATCTGGCCCACTGCCTCGATTCCTGTGTGCACCATCAGCAACATGTCCACTTCCACATCGTTTGCTGCAAGCCTCGCACATTTTAAATTAGGTATATAATATATGCCTACAAACTTTCCGGTATTAATAGAGAAAAGAAATTATGTAGCCCTGAAAACGCCTTTTGTTTTAATGGTGCAACAGCAGTATACAAGTACTGCAACAGCAATTAAACACGGCATATATGCCTGCTCTAATCTAAGCTCTCCCTTCTAGATTGACTCTACCTTAACTGCTTCCAGAGGAGACCCGATGATGTGATGCGACTGGCCAATCACAGTAATGCCAGTAGCCAACATGGCTCCGGCATTACCGTCTATGGCAGGCAATCCTAGCATGTTTATTGGCTGTCTAACAACCGCGAAACATGCGAGGTGGGGACTCATGCACCTGCGATATTTCATCGAGTAACGAGCCTACCCGAGCACCTGGAAGCTCGATCAAGTATTGAGCACTGACGAGCACTCTTGTTCATCATCAGCCAGCTTCAGTAATTGTCGTCCATGTCAATTGAATGGAGGTCACCTTGTCTCTGGTGGATGGCTTAAACATTTTTGCAACTAGCCAGCTGACTCTATGCTCAGTGAAACCCTAAGGAGCCTCATTCTGATGCTGCATTGGCTTATATTGTAAAAGCCACTACTAGGTCACATTGAGTGCAGCATGACCTGTAGAGACTACAGAGCGCTGAAGTCTCTGAGAAGAGAAGAACGGCACTGGATCCTGGAGAAGACAGTGGTAGGTGATTATATTAACACATACTACACAACATACACGTATACACGGATTTAAAGAAGCACTCCCTTAAAAGTTGTGTCCTCTTATCATATTGCAATTATCATATATAGCACTATATGATTACAATTGCTAATTTGGCCTTTCTACCCAGATAATTCCTCCCTTTTCTCTGCTTTATGTAGAAACAGGAAGTCTCTTATTCCTGCATAAATTATTCCTCTCTTCAAATCCTGACTCTGCTGCTCCCTTCTTCCAATTGCCATGGACCTTTGCAGTGACTCATGAGTCATACAAGGAAAATTGACCTCCTGTTTCTACATAGAGCTTAGAAGGATTCAGCTAGTCAGTTTTTAATAATGCTATGTCATAGACCTAATGGGAAAGAGAATAACTATATGGGTAGAAAGGCAAAATGAGCAATTGTATGTACATAGTGCATATACAGTAATTTCTGTAGACCGAATAGCATTACTATGGAACATTATGGATTTATATTATTACTGTAGATATGGCAGGCTCAGTCATATTATTGTTTATGTCCAGTAGGATTGTAATTACTTATCCTGTGATATGATGTAGATAAGCCCTGAAAGGCAGTGACCTCATCTTATAGCGGCCAAACCTGGTGACAGGTTCGCTTTAAGACAGGTGTACGCACTCTAGTGTTAATGGAGTGCTCCTTGGAGTACACTGACCCGATTCATTAAGTGGCTCAATGAATTAGATGTTTCTGTTACCCAACATGAACCGCTGCCAAAAATTGACGTCAGTTGTACGGTTTCATAAACGCCAAAAGTAGCAAATTTTTTTGCACAACTTCCGAGTTGTGCAAAAATTTTGCGACTTTTGAATGTGTTATCTTAATGAACCAAACCCAAAGCTTTTTTTATCTCGACATTTCTTTGTGTGGAAATCCCTTTTTTTATTTCAAGTCAATATGTAATTTTTTTAATAATTACAGAGAGATGACAATTTGTAATTGTGTAACATCAGTCTACATATTGCAGTCAGCGTTGATACTTTACCCCATGACATCTTATTGCCTTGCAGGACTACTTTACTATGAGGACATCTCTAGTTATGTATCAAAGACGGAGGCTGATGCGGTGGAGCACCTAGTGAGGAATATTATTTGTGAGTTTGTGCCAGATGCAATTGTGACAATCACTGGCGGCTTTCGAAGGTAATGTGATCCTGACAAGATTTTCATTGCAACAGCAGCAGACATATTTCTAGAACTTGGCAGCAATATATTAACCTTGTACATGCACCGCTGATGAACAGATGTTTCATAACAATATTATTCAACATTTGCACAATGCAATTCTAGAATACATAAAACGCATTTAGGTTGTTTACAAGGCCAGAATACAATATTGTTCTGTTCTGCTTGAAAGGGCATCGGCTGTAAAGCAAACAACTACGAACAGAGGAAGAGAAAAGTTGTAGAAAAAAAAGTTACAATTAATTCAATTTCCCTATATTAAAGTGAATAAGTAAAATATTTGCAAAATTTTCACAACATGTATATTGTGGTTTTCATAAGCCATTTAAAGGCATGGAAACTCATGGTCTCAATATAGGGCAACATCTTCTTAATTTGTAACTATAGGATTAATACTTTTACATTATCATAATAAATGTGATAACTCGTAGATTGGTGGGGGCCAATCTACTAGGACTTCAATTTATCTTGAGAATGGGGCCTGCCAGACATAGATGATTATAGCACTTGTTTTTCCAACACTACCATAGCCAGTGAATGCAGCAGTGAAACTTCCTTTTTCATACCAAAGGAGGCATTTCAGAGCCTGTTCTTGGGGTCGTTTGGTGTCACAGTGGTTGGGGCCCAGGAGAGATATCATATTAGGTTAGGTTCCCAGCAAAGAGGATTGCCTTGTCGTTGACTGTTGGGCTCACATGAATAGAGTGGAGCAATTCTGTTAGGATTTTGTAATATTCGCTGAACATAGCTGAACGCCATTGGAGTCAAAAGGAGCAGAACTGAACAAATATGTTCAGAAAAACATAAATTCAGCACAACTAGGGAGCCAATATGGCACGAATATGGCAAATTCAGATTCGGTGATCGTTTACAAACATATTCGCTCATCTTTACACATGAACTGGCCAATTTATGTGCTAAGTATCTTCATTTTGACTCATTTTCTAGATGTCACAGGGCTACCGCGACTAAGAGGTTTCAGAGAACTGCAGCGCTCTGGGCCTCGTTCGCACACACAGTGAGCAGAAGCTTTTCTTCTGAATTCTGACCTGGCTGCCTTGTACCAGCAGTGCAGGAGTTAACCTTGTTGCTGAAGTTGCTGAGAGCTTGGTCTCTCAGCTGAATTGGATTTTGCAATCTCATCCTCTATATAGACCTAGCTTTGACTACAACTGTTGTCAGTGATCAGTTCAGCTGCCTGGCTAGGAGTGTGAAGGAGCGTGGTGTTAAGAGCTTGGAGGTTTATCTACTTAGATTGTTGCCTGCTTATTTGATTGCATGTTAAACTTGTTTTCCCTCCTTTGTTGTTGCTACCCTTTTCCCTACTCAGTGTTTCCTCTGTGGTTGTGTGAGCTTTTGGGGTGTTTGCTATTTAAGTTACCTTGTCTGTATTCCCTGTCTATTTGCTGTTTTGCTATTTTTGCGCAGTCCTCCTTCCTGGGGGGAGAGGGGGCCACTGATAGGATTTACAAAGGAGACAGGGATAAGCTGGCGGCTCAGGCCTCCTAACCATTGTAGGTACCCCTGAGATAAGGGCAAGTCAGGGCCCCTTTATAGAGTAAGGGACAGGTGCGGGTCCCAGTACGCCATCCTGCCCCTTTATTGCCATTTACGGAGTGACACTAGAACAGTAATGTAATTACAATTTCATATATTTCATTTTTGCATGCTATAGCGTTACAGAGTACAGCTTTATTTGTTGATTTGAGTTGGATCACCCCCTCTCCCTTGCAGAATGGATGTAATTATTTAAAAAAGGTATAAAAGGAACTAAGATTTAGGATTGTCATCGAAAGGGTAGTAAGTAGTCAACACAGATGTCTAAAAAGTAAGGTGTTTGCAGGAGAAAAGGGTGTATGGTAAAGCTGATTCGAATCAGTCCGTTGGTCCCATCAATAATCTGTGGCCTCTGGTAGGTAGCCCTGAGAACAGATGTTTACCTGATGACACCCGTGGCTCTTCTTTTGAGTAGCCAGCTTGTGCCACCTCATCACATTGATGTCGTACCAGACTGACTAATCAAATGAGGTTCCTTGGATGCCGTTAGGTAAGCGTCATTTCTCATGGCCCCAGTTTAGTGACCACAAATTAATGGTGTGGCTAATTGACTGGGTTCTGCTAAACATTTTACATCAACTCTAGTTTCCAGCTTTTCCACATCAAGGTTCCAGCTGACAAAAAAAAAAAATATAGTCATGTTACCATTGCTGTAGACATGTAACCATTGCTCTTTAACACCCACTCTAAAAAAAATGCAATGGCAACCATTCAAATGCATGTAAGACCATGTAACTTAAGGGTGCATCAACTCTCGAAGTTGCTCTTTGCATCTCTCGATTGGGGATCAAATGATTTTCCAGCTGAAACTAGGGGCACTACCCAACTGTGACTGGCCTGCCCAATATTTGAGCCTGGTATTTTCACTGGCACAAATTACTTTCTCCAAACCACCAAAGATGCTGATATTAACCCCTTATTGTCCTAAGCTACCAGGGATGGCTATAATAAGGTCCTTGTACCACAAAACACCTGGGATGCTGCAGACCAGTAGGGTGGTTAACCCTTGAACATATCAATGGCAGACATCAGGGCAGTGGCCCTGTCAATACAGTAATCCAATCGAGGATTCTGACACCTACCAGTTTAGCACCTAGACTACCAGTGAAGCTGTCACTAAACCTTTAGAGGGGTTTCCAGTCCAGGAATTATTTTCGTCAGGAAGTAGATCATGCCGATGCACAATGTCAGGATTACTCTCTGCTTGCATGTTCCAGCGGTCATCACGTGATCACTCTTACATTAAATATATTTTTTGCTATACTATAATCCCGAGGATGAATGTGAGAATAATACATTGTGGTATTATAGTAAATATTTATAAAACATGCAAAAATAATGATGTCCTATAACTATTCCTCAATAACAATAACACTCATTTATTTATTAGTACAGAGACTCTTTCTTTGCCTGCCTACAGATGTGTGTGCATTATTTAGTAGCTCATCATCGGCTTTTTCAGAAGTAGCATTGGCAACTGATGTTTATCTACCTGCCTTCGCTAACATGGCCTATTAGTACATCTATGCTGTGCCTTTTATTGACTTGATATATCACATTTATTTTCTCTGCTTTTACTGAGATGAGCTGAAACTGGTGATGAGGGAATAAATATATACAATTTGAAATTTTGCCTGATATATATTATTTAAATTTATAATGGCTGGAGAAAATATTAAGATCCACACCAAGAAATATTTTTCCTAGCTTTTAGAGGTTTTGCTAATATATTAGTAAAGTATTGTAAAATGTCTCTCTAAAGATTAACCTAGAACATAACATAATGTTGCATGCAAAGATTAATATTTAATATTTGCACATTTTTATTTATATAATTTGAGACTGGCATGAAGAGGCAATTACAGAAGACTTACATAACTTGTAAAAATCCCTTAGATCCTCTGATTATGCTTCTCTTTTCCATTTGTGCTGCATAGCTCCATTGCAGTGATATTGATTTTTTTTGCTTTTGTAGTGCACCATGTGAAATCTCTTCAGAGTCTTCTCTGGGCATGTGCGCTTTCACAGCTCCCTCCTAGGTACTGCCAATCACAGGGACTGAGAGAGAGGTGCGAAAGACTCTAAGATTGCTAGAATGTTGAGCTGTGATTTGCAGTATCTGAGGGAATGCTAAAGAAACACCCAGTTGTATTGCAAGATGAGATTTCACATATTGAGCTACAAAAACAACAAGGTGAATATCTCTGCGATGGCGTGATGCCACGCAAAACAGAAAAATACAGCAGAATAAGATGAACCCAGGGATTTTCATAAGGTCTTTAATAAAAAATTTTGAGGCAAGTGACAGGTCCATTTTAAAGTGATAGGCTGAAACAAAAATTCAACTTCAGGACCATGTACTGTTCCTTCATCCGAGGTTAGCAGAGCTGCTGTGGCTTTGCAATATAGTGGCAGACACAGACGTTACAAACCACAGTTCCAAATCTGGAATCGGTTCCTTTTCTTCCTGGCCTCTTAGCAGCATAGTATCAAATATTAAAATGCCATCAAATGCCAATAATTGCTATTCTTGACATAAACAAGAAGGAGCCCTGGTGCCCATAGTGAATAAATTATGTGATAAATAATAATGCTGAAAAGAGTGCGTAATCACCAGTTGGCACTCTTGTTCTTCTCAAGGTCTCTTGGATTGTGGGGTTGTCAGTTTGCAAAGAGGTGTAGCGGATTTAGAAGTGATAGGGTGATGAGGAAATTGTATGTCTTTTTGTATAGTAGGCAGATATTTTTATTCTTGGATAAATATTAATGATGTATTCTTGTTTGAGGCACTCATTTCTCACATTATGTTGGTATGAATTGTGGCAGGTATATAAGAAGAGCAAAATTTTGTGTCCTGAAAAATCAACTGAGGCTAAGTACAAATGGTTGGGTGCACACGCTCAGAAGGTATCCACCCGATAGTGTCCACAGTTAGGATGGCTGCCTAGGCATTCATCCACCATACTCATTATAAAAAAAGTTTACTCATTGGTTTACATTACTTTGCAATGTCCATCTATATAGGAAAGTACAATCTGCTGCACTTTCCGATACAGAAAAACCAACAGTATGCAGACAAATACTGGCCAGACAGCTAAAATAATACATTTTCGACTTCTGTCTAATGAATAGGACACTATGGCAGTTTTCAATGTAAGCTGGGGGAAACTATTATGTACAACAGGCTATGTGCACAGATACAGTGTGGAGTCAGCGCAATACCATGATATCCACATCCGACATCCACTAGGCACTTTGACCTGAGCTGAGAGGAAGGGAACTTAAAGGGAATCTGTCACCCCATTTTTTGCCTATAAGCTAAGGCCACCGCCATCAGGGGCTTATCTACAGCATTCTGTAATGCTGTAGATAAGGCCCTGATGTAACATGAAAGATAAGAAAAACGAGTTAGATTATACTCACCCAGGGGCAGTCGCGGTTCGGTTCGGGTCCGATAGGCATCGCGGTCCGGGTCCAGCGCCTCTCTGACCTTTCCCGGCGCCTACACACTGCAGTACTTTGCTCTCCCCTCAACAGGGCAAATCAGTACGCCTGCGCAGGAGCCACGACAGGAAGCAAAAGAGAGGATGTCATCGCATGAAGATGGGAGGCGCCGGACCCGGCACGTGATGCTCATCGGACCGGACCGCATCAGGACCGCCCCTGGGTGAGGGTATAAACTAACTCTAATCTGTTATTCTTATCTTTCAGGTTACATCCGGGGCTTATCTACAGCATTGCAGAATGTTGTAGATAAACCCCTGATGGCGGTGGCCTCAGCTTATAGGCCAAAAATGGGGTGACAGATTCCCTTTAATGTAAAGAGAGTGACCAGATGAGCAGACTTTTCACCAACTTTTGAATGAAACTAGTTTAAAGTGTAACTACGGTAAATCTTTTTTACTTTCTTTTATGTGCGTACACTTTTAATTGCAAGCAAATCAGTGTAGTTCCTGGTCCTGAGATCCCCATAGATTATTAAATATCCCTCTGAGAGATGTGTTCTCGTGAAAGGAGCGCACATAGCAAGGATTGATAAAGACCTTTTTTAGGTTGAAACATCGCATTATGGCAGAATAAAGATATTGGATTTTTTTATCACCTGGACTGGATGCTGTTCCTTTCAATAGATAGTATAGGCTTGAAATTTTTATAAACTCTGCATTCTATTACATGTGTATTGCTGCACCACCAGGTGACCGGTTGCTGCAGTGATGTTGCTTTCTTTTCAGGGAGGGTAATATCATGCTCAGAGGCAATAGAGCTCTCTTCACCAGGTAAGGCACCCACACACAACAAATCCAGGCCAGGAGGGGGAGCTCAGGACCTGGATTCAGGGAGGCTTCCCTAAACTATATGTATCCTGACCTGGAGGAGGAGCCAGTTAGTCTCCAGGAGGGAGAGATAGAAGAAGGAAGTCTGGAACTGAGAGCAGACAGAGAGGCCTGGCAGCCACAAGGGAGCTGCAGCCTCTGGAAAGAGAGAACCTGAAGGGTTGTTGCATGTGGTGGAGCTACAGAGGAAAGGAGCAGAGGAGAGAGAAAGTACTCAGAGGGGAAGAGTGGAAGGACACCCTCAGAGCCAAAGCGCAGGGCCGGGTTCTGGGAGCCTGAGGCCTTAGTGGAACTGTACGACACTTGGCAGAACCGGAGGGCTCAGAGCTTTATGTGATTGGCCCACACCACAGCTGAGACGCAGCAGCACCTAAGGAGCCCGGGGCATGATAGAGTCCCTGTAAAATGGCTCAAGCTGCTCGTCATGCAGGTACCTGTCTCAGGACAGGGGGAATAAAGGACTCTGCAGAAGGCTTCGGGCAGCAGGGACTTCATATACAGAAAGCGCTAGTAGGAAAGGCTCATGGACCTCAACTGGGTAGGAGATTCTCCCATTGCCTCTGAGCCAGCCGGAGCATAGGACACCTGTGCCTGGTACCCTAGACCAGGGGTCCCCAACTCCAGTCCTCAAAACATGACCTGTTGGTGGGCCTTGAGGACTGGAGTTGGGGACCCCTGCCCTAGACTGTGGTCTACTACATCTTCAGTAAACCAGGTAAAGACTTTACAACTTGTGTCCTCCACTTATTAGTTGGCATTCTCCACCTTGCCACATACCTTAGGACCCTGGGGACCCCGCTTCACCTGTGGGAAGTGTACCATCAGTGCTGCAATAACATCCCCCAGAGGACTCCTTTAACGCAGCATCAGTCCCACTATTGACCGAACACCACAAGTGACGTCACGTCAGATTTATGAACACTTTTCCCTTAAAAGATCGTGTCCTTTAATTGGGCGCCAAGGGCCACGGACCGGGTCGCAGCGACTGTGACATCTCCTTTAAGACCAGACTTGGTACCGGGTACCCCACTGCCCTGCCCATGTATCCCACTTTATGTGTGAGGTCAGGCAGGAACAGTGCACATCTGCCATCTGAGCTGTGCGCTTTTAGATTTTGTTTCAAAAGTGATACGTTGAGTTACTTTAGGGATTGTATGCATATAGCAGCAGTTAAGTAATATAGCTTGCAATAACGCGGATTCCTATAAGTTTAAACATAAATTTTTGTTTTCAAAATTACAGTAGGTTCCGTGTCTTCCACATTCATGGATTTATTCTCTGTGATCTTGTCTAGATGATGGATAGTATGACCCATCCTGTTCTATAATAGCTGTAATCTACCATGTGTCTATGGTTTTGTCACATCCTATACATTCAAAGTATTCCATTGTGCAGCTTAAACTTTTAAGACTTTATCAAGTGCTTCCAAATGGTAACTGTTCCTTGTGTTGTTGAATAATGTCTGAGATGTCTTCACAATGTTGTGTCATAATAAAAAACCAAATTTATAAAAGCATCCTACTATATACAGCCTTGTATAAAAGAGGCTAAAGAAACTACAACTTTCTTCAGAGCATTTTCTTCTATCTATCAAAACTTCTGATGGACTATAAATGGTCAACAAATTGTCCTCTCTCATCCCTTGGCTGAACTTGATGGGCATATGTCTAGCTATGTATCTGTGTAAGTATGTAATGATATAGAAGAGTTAATAGTATTCTCAGTTTTATATTTTGTTTAATATTAACTGGTCTCATTATTTTTAATAAATTCTTATCTCATATGTGATGTTCTGAAAAACTGCGTGTTATCGGTAGTATTCTGGGAAAGGCATGATAGCTGAAAGTTATCATGACATATAGTACTTCTGAGAAGAGGTGGCTGGTGGAATTTCCAGTGGGAACTGTACATGGAGTGTTACTTTGTCTGTAAATTGTTGAAGAAAACTGATTACAGGCCAATAAATAGAATTGCTTAAGCTCATGACCAGTGTGCATTCTCTTCTCCGAGCACTCGCGACTAAGAGGGCCTACAATTTGGCCTCATCGGTGATCCAGTAGTCTGACTTTCGGTCAGCACAAAACAGCTATAACAGAAACATGACTTTCACAGGAGGCCATGTTCCAAAGTTACATGTGCCACATACCGTGGAAAGAACAAACTGCCCTACATGAATCCAGGGACATCAGTCCCACCATCTACATTCTACTGACTTCAGCCTCCTTTACACATTGGACCAAAATTGTCCGAACCTGCCAGTATTGACGAGTATGGCCTATAGTTTAATGTGTATGTGGAACCTGGACAAATTATATTGGGGAAGATAAGGATCTCAGATGTCCGATTTCGGGATTGTCAATCTTTTTGTTGAGATACATGTCTGGTGGTGGCTCTTTCATAGAGAGCAACAGAGTACTTGGCAGAAAATGTGCTCTTGTGTGTGGGAGAGTCGGCCAAGATATTTGTTCGCTGACCAACTGGCAAAACAATGGTTTATGCCACCTACAGTGTAAGGGGGCTTAGGTTTCTTAGGTTGCTTGAATGAGCATATTGAATTCTACAATTCGTCTTACACTTCTGGGTCCGATTTCTGTTTTACCTATAGACTTTTGTTAGAGGTGACTACAAAACGTAACATACAACGCTAGTAGTAATAAATGGCTTCATGCCGAACATGACCTTTATTGCATCTTAGCATCTTATTGATTCAGTAATATGCCATAATGATTTGACTGGGGCTTTTAAAACCCCACAAACATGTAAATGGTAATGTACCCCAGTATGACCTTTTTCCATTAACCCCAGACCTTTTATTTTGCCTCCATTTAAGGCATAAGATAACTATAATTAATATTGAATTACATCTCCCATTTGTTGTGACATTTCTGGGGCATCGTATGTAAACACTGTTTTCCTCTTATGGATACATGGCGGGAAGTGTACTTGTATATGTATTTTGTCATTTTTTTATTGAACATTGCTTGTTTATATTTTTTAAGAACTGACAAAAAGGTCAAGGGAGGTGTGAGAAATTGTAGGTTTTCTTAAAATAAAATGCTTGCCAATTTTTTATCATTGAAAAAAGGACTTGCAAGGATTATAAAGAATACCATGGTGAATAATTTTTTCTCTAGTGCTCCTGAAATGTAAGTTACCAAAATGTGTTCAAACACCAGGAAAAAAGGGGAAAAAACCCCTTGTAAATAAAAAGTTGTCATAATGACTCCCCTTCACTGACACTAGGACCTCCTCCCCTTCCCTGATACTGCTTCCTTCCTTTGACTCCTTGAAAAAGCCAAAAGGCGAAACGTGCATTGGAGTTCTAGGGTCCTTACTAATGTGTTGATTTGTTTTTCATGATAAGTCTGGTATTTGGTACACACAGTGTATTTAGGCTGTATTACGGTAATTACCTATTTATTGATTAATTTGGTACATTTTTAATATTATTCCGCAAATGAGTGCCAATGATGCACATCATACTTTGCACGTATTTAATAGTCCTCAGTAATGTATTCCACTAATTGTGCATGAGAAACTTGACAAACTCATCATTTCTGTAACATCGTTATAAAGCACAAGAAATAAACCCCACTGATATGATATAATTGAATAACATTGCCCACACCCCTCTTCTCCCGCTCCTTCACATTTTGTAAAACATTTTGCCTAATATGCTCTTAAGGATTCAATTTCTTCCTGACTTTAATGTACAAGTGGATCTTTTCTACACTGACACACATTTCCGAGCAAATTAAAATATAAATAGCAGCACTTAAAAGTCTTATATGAATCCAGCAGAATAGCAGCTGTGCTGCACCAAGATTTCCTTTCAAACAGAGAAATGTAGTAATAAAGTGGCAATGATGACCCAGAACTTGCTGCAGACTTGCAAAGTTGAATTATTTTTTTTTCTGACACTGCGAGGCAATAAAGGCCTGGTAACATCTCTTCGCAAAGTGTGAAACGGGAAGGTCAAGCCAATGCACCGTAAGAGCAATACAAGATAAGAGGATATCATTAGAGTAACAACTTTCATACCTTTGGATTTGTTCACTTTATGGCTACGAGTTGTTCCCTTTCCACATATACAGATGTAGCAAGCACCAAACAAATGTTCATTTTGTCCATTAGCACGGCATGCTACTTTTCACCTGGCCCCTATAATAGAAAGCGGTCGGCCAAGCTGTAAAAATAGAGTAAGAGCGATGCGATCATTCGTTAACAGAAAGCAAACATTCGTTTAGTAACTTCTGGATAACTTGGTTGAGGACTTTGGTCAAAAGTTAAGATTTCCATTCCATTTTTAAAAAAAAGGGAAATGGACCATCCTTATTATAATACACCCAAATCCGACAAATAAGCAACTGATATGCTGGAAATATTCAATACAGATTTTACAATTTGCAGTACAAGGGGGAAAGTTCTTCAGTAAACTCACACCTTTTCTGCAGCACAATCTCTATAGATTCATACTATTCAAATAACGAAAAAGTGGGTGATCTGCGTCACTTGTTTCGATTCCACAATAAAAGGTCCAATATGCCATATCACGGTATACGCGGTTTTAATCTACGGCCATATCTACGCGGTTTTAATCTCAAAGTTAACTAACTTCTTTTTCAGGAGAATCACAACAGTTCTGGTTCTCCTGTAGCTCGTTAACTTCAAATTGTGTAGAGATTAAAACCGCATAGACACCGTGACATTGCATATTGACCTTTTATTGTGGAATCGAAACCAGCAACGCAGCTCACCCTCTTTTCCCACTATTTGAATGCAAATTGTTAATAGCTCATGAGGATTATACAGTGTTTTTTTTTTAGTTTAGCAGGAGCTGGGCTCATAAAATGACTCATTTCGATATTAGGCAGAAAAGCTTTCAAGTGGGATTATGCAGCCATTCTTACATACATTTTCACAGTAAGTATGCCAGCATCATCAGGTATAGTATATTGTGAAATCTGGTGACAGATCTGCTTTAAAAGGAGTCTGTCACCACCAAAATTGAAAATAAACCATATGCAGTATACTTTCACATTAGTCCACATTGGTCTACAACCTGCAGTAACCACCGATCGACCAAACCACTGCACGACCAGCTCTATCCTCACCTACTGTATCCTCACCCATCCCTTGTAGATTCCTCACCCATCCCTTGTAGATTGTGAGCCTTCACGGGCAGGGTCCTCTTTCCTACTGTACCAGTTGTGACTGGTATTGTATAAGATTATTGTACTTGTTTTTATTATGTATACCCCTCCTCATATGTAAAGCGCCATGGAATAAATAGCGCTATAATAATAAATAATAATAATAATAGTCCATACAAAAAAAAAATTATACTTCTGGTACACATTTTACTTATTTGGTTTTATGTAAAACAGTCTTATTAGATACTTTAATAAGGGGGCTTTCGTGCACCCTTTGCATGTCCAATAGGGCGGTGCACCAATCCAACTTTTCAATTACCGTCTTCCACTCCTCCCCTTGGGATGACTGGCAGCTATCCAAGGAAAGCCGCTTGTATTGTATCCTCAGTCCTGCATGAGGCAAGATCTTGCACAATGTTAATGTGTGTGGGCGCTCTCCCATCTCCTGTCTGTAGTGTCAACATGCTGCACACAGGTTTGCACAGCAGCGGGCGCCTGATTCTGACATATAAGGAGATGAGAGTGCGTACACACTGATGCTTTATATGCTGGGCTTCTGCAGTGTCAGAGCAAGATCTCATCTCCTCTCCTGTCAGCAGTGGCCGTCCACTGCTGTGCGATCCTGTTTCAGTGGGCGGCCGCTGCAAACAGGAGTAAGGGATGTGAGCACACATACAGCGATATTGTGTGAACCCTCGGCTCCTGCATTGTCGGTGTGCAGGGCTGAGGAGCCAATAAAGGCTGCGTTCCTTGGAGTGCCCTCAGTCATCCGAAGGGGAGGGGCAGAGGATGGAATCAATGGGGCAGAACAGTGCACTTATCACTTGACGACAACAATGGTGCATCGAAGCCCCCTCATTTACATATGAAATAAATCTGTTTTTATATAAAACAAAATAGATTAAATCTGTACTACAAATATGAGTTTTATTGGAGATAAGTGCCCTATGTGAACGTATAATTGGTTTCATTTCAGTTTTGGGGGTGACATATCCCTTTAAGCCAAAATAACTCCATAAAATGCTCAGATAAAGGCAGGTGTACGTTACTCTACTGTAGATGGATGGCTGATATAATGATTTTATGTGCTACATTTTTGGTGATGGGAGAGCTTCATAAGTGTAACCAACAGTCTCTTATTACTCTAATAAATAAGGATCTTTGACAGGAAATATGACAGGAGGAGGAAAGTTACGGCAACAAACTGCTAACTTATTTTACGGTATTCTTGCACCATGTGAATCTTGTAATTATTTCTCAACCTTCCCGGGGGATCCTGCAGTGAGGAATCCCTACTGTTTCTTTCATGTCCGCAGCGTGAGCTCCAGATATACCGGACTAGAATATTTTTAGGATGTGAAACCTACCATGCAGAAAGTACATTCAACACAGACTGGCCAAACTTTATGTGCTGCCATGAATATTGGGTTAAAACTTTGTA
Organism: Ranitomeya imitator; assembly: GCF_032444005.1. NCBI lineage: Eukaryota > Metazoa > Chordata > Amphibia > Anura > Dendrobatidae > Ranitomeya > Ranitomeya imitator. The sequence goes on from NC_091283.1 coordinate 806,007,078, forward strand.
AGTATTATATAGGGATGACCTTTAAATCTTTTTTCTTTGACATTAGGTAAGTGATCGCAGCATGGGCCTTATCAGACTTTGCATCGTAATGTAAAGAGATTGGAAGTATCTTTGGCAAAGTAAACTTCAATCAGTTGGGTCTACAAATTTACAAATGGCATTACTTATCTATTGAGCCAAATAAATATAATGTGTTTGCTCACCTCCTTGGTATAAGCAGGGGTGAAGAAGACATTTGGAGCTGTGGTATTATACAGTCAGGTCAGAAAGTGTTGGCACTCTTGAAATTGTTTCAGAAAATACAGTTTTTCTCCCAGAAAATTATTGCAATTACACGTTTTGGTACAAAAATGTTTATTTTCTTCGAGTGTTTTGGAACAACACAAAAAAACAGAGAAAAAAGGCAATTTGGACATAATTTCACACAAAACCCCCAAAATGGACCAGACAAAATAGATGGCACCCTTAACTTAATGTTTGGTTCCAAGCCCTTAGGAATAAATAACTGCAAACAAGCACTTACTATAACCTTCAACAAACTCAACTGGAATTTTGGATCACTCTTCTTTTGCAAGCTGCACAAGGTCTCTCATGTTTGAAGGCGCCTTCTCCCAACAACAATTTTAAGATCTCTCCACTGGTGTTCAATGGGATTTAGATCCGGGCTCATTGCTGGCAAATTCAGAACTCTACAGCACTTTGCTTTCATCCATTTCTGGGTGTTTCTTGAAGTATGTTTAAGGTCATTGCCCTGCTGGAAGACCCATGGCTGAGGAAGCAAACTCAGCTTTCTGGCACTGGGCATTACATTACCACCTAAAATCCTTGGGTAATCTTCAGATTTCATGATATCTTGCACAAAGTCAAGGCATTCATTGCCAGAAGCATCAAAACAACCAAAAACATTTTTGAACCTCCACCATATTTGACTGTACGTACAGTGTTATTTTCTTTGTAGTCCTCATTACTTTTTCCGTAAATAGTAGAATGATGTGCTTTTCCAAAAAGCCCTATCTAGGACTCATCTGTCCACAAGATGTTTTCCCAGAAGGATTTTGGCTTGCTAACGTACATTTTGTCAAACTATCTTATTTATGTCTCTGTGTCATCAGTAGGGTCCTCCTGGGTCTCCTGCCATAGCATTTCATTTCATTCAAATGTCGAAAGATAGTTTGCTCTGATAGTGATGCACCCTGAGCCTTTGAATGTCTTTGGAACTTGATTGGGGCTGCTTATCCACCATCCAGACTATCCTGCGTTGCAGCCTTTCATCAATTTTTCTCTGCTGTCCACCTTCAGGGAGATTAGCTAGCAATATAGACTTCTTGATTTTGGTGCACAACATGAACCAAGGAACATCAAAATCTCTGGAGATGAACTTGTAATTTTCGAAAAGTGCCAATAATTTTGTCTGGCCCATTTTGGGGATTTTGTGTAAAATTATGCCAAATTTGCCTTTTTTCAGTTATTTTTTTGTTGCTCTAATACGCACAAAGGATATAAATATCAATCTCGTAGAGACACAGCTGACCGCACCCCCGCTTCTTGTAATAGCCGAGCCTGCTCACATGCAGTGGAGGCTAGCCGCCGGACCACGGGTGCTATAGCCGAAGACACATGCTGACCATTTCAATAATGAAGAACAAAAAGGCAGCACTCACCGACCCTCCAGTGACTGACCCGTAGAAGCGCCCGACAGGCGCGAAACGGCCATCGTCTGGCTTTGCACACTCTGCACTTTTAACACCCCTGGCCGTGAAGATGTTATTGTGAGCTAATAAAGTTACCTGACTCGGAGGATCGGTGAGTGCTGGCTTTTTGTTCTTCGTTATTGAAAAGGATATAAATATGTATATAGCAAAACACATGCAAGTGCAATAATTTAACGGGAGAAATACTTCATTTTCTGAAACAATTTCAAGGGTGCCAACACTTTTGCCCATGACTGTATATAATCATTCCATGCAACACAACATCATTATCATGCATAGTCGGTGGCTTATAGACTTTTTTATTTAAAGCAACAATTCATACAAATTTTAAATACTTTTAAATTTAACAGCCCCCTGAGGAAGCCCACGCGAAACGCGCATTGAGGTTGACAGCATCTAGTCCCAAGTGGATACAATGGGAAAAAACAAAATTTAGCCTGCTTTCTGCAATTTTCGGTCCCTTAAAGCGGTATCCACCTCATTATTTTGGTAGTGATGCACATCCTTCTTACATAACAGTATATATTTTATATATATGGTTTAAGAATTAGCACCTTTTCTGTAGGGAAACAATAACTGCCATGTCATTGGAACTTTATGAGACTTGCTGCTATTTTTTGTCTCCCCCATCCACTATACCTACTGGGGACCATGTGCTTTATATCTGTGTAAGTCAACTATCCACTTTGTCTTTTTTTGTGATTTATGTTATGTAGTCTTTGCATTGGAATATCTTTTTGAATAATTTTTATATGTTTTATATGGGATAATTTTTGCTCTTTTTCTTTTTTGCGTATTCACAAATTTTAAATACTGTACAGGACTTTAAGAGTTCACTATTTTTTGTTGTTAAATCCTTGTGTCGTGTAGCTCCCCCTCAGGTCCTTAACCCGTTTGGAGCAGCTTCCATTTTTCTCTTTAATTTTTTTCTTTATGCCTTCCAAGAGTCAACTTTTTTTTTTATTTTCCCACCAACATGATCACATAGAGGCTTGTTTTTTTTACAGGACAAATTAGTAGTTTTGGATGATACCATTCATTTTGCTTAATAGAAAAAGGAGACTGACATCTCAAAGTAGATTACACTGCTGTAAAAAGGAAGCAGTTCTAGAATGGAATAGTAATTTCATAGTTTTTATTTTTATGCTTTTCGCGCTCACGCTAAAACCTTTTTCAAAAACCACCTAAATAGAAAGAACAATATGTTTTTGAAAAAGGGCTCAGCACAAGCACGAAATGTGTAAAGATAAAGCTACGAAATTACTATTCCACTCTGGAGCTGCTTCCTTTCTATAGCAGCACGGTCAACTTTGAGATGTCAATCTCCTTTTTCTACTAATCGATATGTTGATGAGACTGCAGCAGCTGTATTATTCATGGGCAATTATTGGAGTTGTGACAATCATGACTTTTTTAGGTGAGCAACTCCACACCTTTCAATATCACACTATGTGCGCTTGTCTTCGCCTTTTTTGTCTCACAATTCATTTTACCACTTAATATCGAATGAGAGTTCACGCGTCCCCAAAAAACTACGATTTTTTATTTTTTTTTCCATTTTGGCATTCAGTGAATGGAATAAATATTTTATTATTTTGGGCAATTATGCATTCAGCGACACCAAGCACGTTATTTTTTTTGGGAGGGAGTGGGGAGAATTTACTATTTGTGTTTTTTGAAACAAGAGGTGATTTAAACAGTTTTTAAAAAATATATTTTATGTCTTTTATTAAAGCTCTTGGTTGTTAACAGATTATAATTTTTGACCACAAATAGGATGTAAGATTGTGTCTTGGTTTGCCTTTTGAGGAAACACATCCCATACTTTGGATCACCCTTGCTTACTGTACATGCTTGATGAAGAGTGTTATACCCAAAACGTTGTGGCTTTTATTTATGTGCATAATGCGGTGTGATCAGCTGATATGAGATCTTCATAAGAAATCCTATTTAAAGCATCTCTACTTACCTTTTAGTGTTCAGTTCCTTCCTCTCATCTGCTATTAGTAGAGGGAAATCTTGGGATCCTGGGAAAACCAAAAAGGAAGATCTTGGAATTCTCAAGGGGAGAGATTCTGGGTTATCTGTAGAGTCGATCTGGGGATATATATGTTAGGGGTCGAGTTCCCGCTTCTGCACAGGGGGAATCTCGAGTCACTTCCGCTGCGGTCTCCCATTCTTGTCCAGCCGCAGTGGAGCCTGCTCAGCAAGGACGTCGGTCCCAGCGTCTTGCTCATTCTCACTCTGTTCGGAGAGTTAGTGCTGCTTCTCCAGTCTCTGCCATTAAAGTCAGTGCTGGTCAGCAGCGAGCGGACTTCTCTGGGACTAAGTCCTTGTCTGCATGTACTGAGCATGCCCAGCGTAAGGTCTCCCGTTGGAGATCGAGGGTCATGTGCTCAGGCTCTGCAGCACATTCCATTGGTCCTCTTGGCAGGTCCTAGAAGGGCAAAAGTGCTGTGGCCACTTCCTGTGCTGCTGTTATATAAACTGCGCATGACCGCACGGCCATGCGCTAGTATTGTCTAACTATTGTTGATGTGTGTATGTTGTGAGTGCAAGTCGTCCTTGGAAACCCCTTCCCTATTGAATGTCTGTTCGCGGAAGGTGTATGGCTGCTACCTAGCGCCCGACTTAGCCTACAGCACTAGACACACATCTCAGCGTCCTGTAGCTGTGCCTGCCAGTACGGCGCCGTGCGCCTGCCTTGCGCTTTCCATACCCGAGTCTGGGTGGTTAGTGGCGTCCGTTAGTGCGGCATCGCTCGCACTCTTGTGCACTTATACTTCTTAAGGTTCTCTACACACCCAGTTGCGGTGTTACGCCAGCAAGGGTCTAATCGGGCTCCAATCCCTTCTGGGGTTAAGTCCGCTGACCACTTGCTCGCGCACTAGTGCGGTACTGCGGTCCTGTGGATTAACAGGATCGCTTTCTTCACGCTGGGTGAGGTTTAACCCACGCGTGTATCCTTTAGTGTACCGCCATATTGTCCGTCTTGCTAGCTGCAGGGTCTTTTACCTGCACGGTGGACCTCGGACTGCGAACGCACCTAGTTTCTTACCATCTATACATGGTGCGTTCCGCCAGTCCTTAACAATATATATATATATATATATATAAAGATCGTGGGATGCCACAGAATGGGATCTTAGGATCTTCATTGAGAATGATTTTAGGATTTCCTGCAGCTCTCAAACTGGTCTAGTACGTGATCTATAATCTGGGATGTCCACAGGAAGGCATTGAGATGAGTTATCCTGAAGGAACAATTTCTAGTGGTATAAAACGCATCAGTTCATATAGTTCCTATTTTCTAGATAAAAAATATGTAATGTCTGTCAGAGGCCACAGGCCCAAAATGGCCACCTTGGACAAACTTGGCGCAAGCTACTCTGCCTGGAAGATTTCAGAGGAACCTCGGTCTTCACCCTTTAACAGCTGTACCGGCATCTGGTTTTATAATGGGGTCCACTGGATTGCTTCCACCACGAAAGGGCTGCTGTCCAGAAGAGTGAATCAGGTGAAGAGAATGGTCTGGTAGATGTGACCAAACCAAGAGGGCAGAGAAAGTACAACATTTTCAGGTAGGAGAAACGTCTATAAACAAGTCGAAGACCTTATCCAAAGGAGCACAAAACTATCTCTGGCAGCTACCAGCAATATACTGGGAGCTTTAGTAAGATGTGGTGCTTCTCAATAAGCTGATCAGTCCAGCTGGACAGCACACACATCCATACTTACAGACTGGACAGTACTACAGATCCCAGCTTCCCTAATCACAGACCCCCGTGCCTCCTAGAAGTTCAAGTTCCAAGGTCTCCTCCTTCACCAGCACTGCCCATAGAAGGATAAAGCGGTGCCTGGTGACATAAGCAGATGTCATAGGAGCAGGTCCTGGTGGAGATGTGACAATATCTTGCTACTGATCAAGTAACATCGAATCCCGCAAATTATACCCAAATGGGTATACAGTAGTCATATAAGATAGCCATGAAGTGTTTCACGGAATAAATCATCTATAAAACGAATGTTTTTCAACATTTCAAATCTACGTTGGCTTTCCTTTAATCTTCTTACGGTTGTTTATTGTGGATTTCGTCTCTCTCTAGTGCAGGATTGAAAATTTCGTCTTGAAAGCCGAAGGCATAAATATTATGTTTTATGCCGGAAAGACTTGTCTTAACAAACAGAATATGAATCTTTACCTCATCCAGATATTATCGAACCTCTTTTGAAAAAAAAATCACTTTGATTTGTTTTTCACAGACGGAATGTTCCCTCTTGACAATGCTTCAGTTTCATCGAGGTCTCTAAGAGGGTCTCAAGAGTTGCGGAACATGCAGGGGACTCTTTTAATGTAATGTCAAGCACTTAAAAAGCCAGTGTCATTCACATGTCACTAATTGTTCAAACCAGCCGGTGAACCCTAGAGATCGGGCTCCATCAAAACTATATTATGCATCAATTTGTCCTTAATATCCATTATACAAGCTCACTTTCAGTCTGCTTCATTCTTGATCCCAGGACAAATATAATTGATTCCACACTGTATAAAAAGCCGGCATTTTTAGAATAGACAGGATTTAACAAGCAATGATGTTGTACATTGAAAAGCTATTTGTAACGTACCCGGATGCTGAGACTTGTGGATTCTAAGCCTCAGTACAAGAACAGATTTTGAAAGAAAGTTGCCCGAGGCAATAGAATAAAACAAAATATATCTGAAATTTCTTCTGTAGGAAATTTAGGATGAACAGCTGTATTGCCTAATTAGGGAATAGGAGGAAAAACCCTCTCGTGCATAAGAAAATAACATTTTTTTAATCTTTCTGCTTCAATAATCAATTAATTACATTCTGCTTTTACATTTCCACATTCCTATACTTTAATCTGTTGGTGTATTTAGAAAAGCGTCGTAAATAGACCTAGAGGAGGGAATTAAGGTTGCAAGACAGCGCGTGCAATCTGTTCTGGGCACCGATCTGTTATGGTAACATACGGAGGTTTCGGAATTTAGGGTATACATATAAATATGAAAACTCAGGGAGAGTTAATGTGTAGTGAAAGTTCCTTAATCTACAAAAAAAAGTGTACTTTTACCCCCACTGCTCCAGAAACAGAGCCACTCCTCACTGGGGGAAGTGTCTGGTACTATGGCTAAGCTCTGTTTACCTGAATGGGGAATTGCTGCAATATCAGACACAGCGGCGCCGCTTTTGGTGGAAATTAATCAAGACCTTGCCAGACAATCCAGACAACCATAAGTAGCACAGAAATCAGGGTTCAAATGGCAACTAATAATTCAACAAGGGATTAGTTGTTAAATTGCAATATAAGCCCACCTGACTGGGTTCGGCTTAAGGAGATGATGCCTGAACCCACTAAATAACCCTCTGATCTTTCAGTAAGGGTAAAAGATTCTATGAACACAGCGAAGAGGAGGGAATGTGAGCGAGCTCACACCAATTTCCTTCCTGATTGAGAGGGTTAACATGGTGTTTTCTTTTATCTGCTCAGAATTATTTATACTAGTGCTACCTTGTTTCGGCATTCTTCCGATTTTCTGAGTGTTCGCATATTTTCTTATGACATTTTTGGCAATTTATATATATATATATATATATATATATATTTATATATTTATATATATATATTTATAACTAAACATATTTTTTTTTGCCATGGAGACTAGGTAGCTATTAGAGATGAATGAACAATTGAAAATTCAAATTCACCAGAATCAACTATTTTTATCCAAACATTTGATTTCTGGCAAATTTATTCCAATTTCAGATAGTCTAGTTGTCCTGAAATAATGTGGTTAGCACTGTTTAATAGCAGTGTATGTTGTGTTGCTTTTTATTTATTTGTTTAATGGGCCTAAGTAATTTGGGCATGAGATGTGGTAGAGAGGGGCACACTTCTGGTTCAGGATAAACAGAGGTAGACATGTAAGAATATATTGACATGTGACCTCATTGTCTGTTTGTTGCAGTCATTACGCAGAATGGACCTTCATTAGGGGATTGATACATAATGATTGGCAGTTAATCAACAGCAGGGAACATGACAGAGGAGAGAGAGAGAGTTCAGCAGCAGAGAACGCAAGACCAGGAGGAGAGTGAGAACACAGGCAGCAGAAAGCACAAGACTAGGAAGAGAGAGAGAGTGCAGCAGCAGAGAACACAAGACCAGGAGGAGAGAGTGAGCTCAGCAGCAGAAAACACAAGACTGGGAAGAGAGAGAGTGCAGGAGCAGAGAACAAAGGACCAGGAGGAGAGAGTGAGCTCAGCAGCAGAAAGCACAAGACTGGGAAGAGAGAGAGTGCAGCAGCAGAGAACACAAGACCAGGAGGAGAGAGTGAGCTCAGCAGCAGAAAGCACAAGACTGGGAAGAGAGAGAGTGCAGCAGCAGAGAACACAAGACCAGGAGGAGAGAGTGAGCTCAGCAGCAGAAAACACAAGACTGGGAAGAGAGAGAGTGCAGGAGCAGAGAACAAAGGACCAGGAGGAGAGAGTGAGCTCAGCAGCAGAAAGCACAAGACTGGCAAGAGAGAGAGAACGTGCAGGAGCAGAGAACACAGGACCAGGAGGAGAGAGTGAGCTCAACAGCAGAAAGCACAAGACAGGGAAGAGAGAGAGTGCAGGAGCAGAGAACACAGGACCAGGAGGAGAGAGTGAGCTCAGCAGCAGAAAGCACAAGACTGGCAAGAGAGAGAGAACGTGCAGGAGCAGAGAACACAGGACCAGGAGGAGAGAGTGACCTCAACAGCAGAAAGCACAAGACAGGGAAGAGAGAGAGTGCAGGAGCAGAGAACACAGGACCAGGAGGTGAGAGTGAGCTCAGCAGCAGAAAGCACAAGACTGGGAAGAGAGAGAGTGCAGGAGCAGAGAACACAGGACCAGGAGGAGAGAGTGAGCTCAGCAGCAGATAGCACAAGACTGGGAAGAGAGAGAGTGCTGGAGCAGAGAACACAGGACCAGGAGGAGAGTGTGAGCTCAGCAGCAGAAAGCACAAGACTGGGAAGTGAGAGAGTGCAGGAGCAGAGAACACAGGACCAGGAGGAGAGAGTGAGCTCAGCAGCAGAAAGCACAAGACAGGGAAGAGAGAGAGTGCAGGAGCAGAGAACACAGGACCAGGAGGAGAGAGTGAGCTCAGCAGCAGAAAGCACAAGACTGGGAAGAGAGAGAGAGCGTGCAGGAGCAGAGAACACGGGACCAGGAGGAGAGAGTGAGCTCAGCAGCAGAAAGCACAAGACTGGGAAGAGGGAGAAAGCAGGAGCAGAGAACACAGGACCAGGAGGAGAGAGTGAGCTCAGCAGCAGAAAGCACAAGACTGGGAAGAGAGAGAGTGCAGGCGCAGAGAACACAGGACCAGGAGGAGAGAGTGAGCTCAGCAGCAGAAAGCACAAGACTGGGAAGAGAGAGTGCAGGAGCAGAGAACACAAGACCAGGAGGAGATAGTGAGCTCAGCAGCAGAAAGCACAAGACTGGGAAGAGAGAGAGTGCAGGAGCAGAGAACACAGGACCAGGAGGAGAGAGTGAGCTCAGCAGCAGAAAGCACAAGACTGGGAAGAGAGAGAGAGTGCAGGAGCAGAGAACACAAGACCCGGAGGAGAGAGTGAGCTCAGCAGCAGAAAGCACAAGACTGGGAAGAGAGAGAGTGCAGGAGCAGAGAACACAAGACCAGGAGGAGAGAATGAGCTCAGCAGCAGAAAGCACAAGACTGGGAAGAGAGAGAGTGCATGAGTCTGGTGAGGGTGGGGGCAGCTTTCTGAGCTCTGCAGCATTTTACATCTAAAAACTGTGTGTCACAACTGCTGTACCCAGGGTCACTTGCCCTACAGTATGCTGCTCTCAGATTAAAAAGCAAAATCCTGCTGACAGACTCTCCTTCAGAGTTATCTGCTCAAGACTATCAGTACTTGCAAGGCTACATTAATGAACCAGTTAATACATTATAAAGTATAAATATCAGCTCTCCTGACATGCCTGAATTAGTATATCCAAATACTGTTATTTTATGGGCTAAGAAATAGACATGTCAGGGAGCAGGCAGGTCCTCTTTATCCATCATGGTGGACTAGGGTGCAGTGTAAATTAAGAATTTCAAAGCGATTAAAAAAAACATTTCTACTTTCTTCAAAAAGTGTCTCACCTGTCCCTGGGTTGTGATTTCCTTTGCAGTTCAGCTATATTATTGTTAATGTGGCCAATCTTCAATACCTCACAGCACCTGTGAACCTTGAAGAAAGCAGCAATTGTTTTTTAATTATGTCCACTCCCTTTAAAGTTTTTTTCAACATCATAAATGAGTAAAATTGCAAAGTGCTTGTAAAAGCAGGAAACTTTACAAACTACATCTTATTAACCCCTTCATGACCCAGCCTATTTTGACCTTAAAGACCTTGCCGTTTTTTGCAATTCTGACCAGTGTCCCTTTATGAGGTAATAACTCAGGAACGCTTCAACGGATGCTAGCGGTTCTGAGATTGTTTTTTCGTGACATATTGGGCTTCATGTTAGTGGTAAATTTAGGTCAATAAATTCTGCGTTTATTTGTGATAAAAACGGAAATTTGGCGAAAATTTTGAAAATTTCACAATTTTCACATTTTGAATTTTTATTCTGTTAAACCAGAGAGTTATGTGACACAAAATAGTTAACAAATAACATTTCCCACATGTTTACTTTACATCAGCACAATTTTGGAAACAACATTTTTTTTTGCTAGGAAGTTATAAGGGTTAAAATTTGACCAGCGATTTCTCATTTTTACAACGAAATTTACAAAACCATTTTTTTTAGGGACCACCTCACATTTGAAGTCAGTATGAGGGGTCTATATGGCTGAAAATACCCAAAAGTGACACCATTCTAAAAAAATGCACCCCTCAAGGTACTCAAAACCACATTCAAGAAGTTTATTAACCCTTCAGGTACTTCACAGCAGCAGAAGCAACATGGAAGGAAAAAAATGAACATTTAACTTTTTAGTCACAAAAATTATCTTTTAGCAACAATTTTTTTATTTTCCCAATGGTAAAAGGAGAAACTGAACCACGAAAGTTGTTGTCCAATTTGTCCTGAGTACGCTGATACCTCATATGTGGGGGTAAACCACTGTTTGGGCGCACGGCAGGGCTTGGAAGGGAAGGAGCGCCATTTGACTTTTTGAATGAAAAATTGGCTCCACTCTTTAGCGGACACCATGTCACGTTTGGAGAGCCCCTGTGTGCCTAAAAATTGGAGCTCCCCCACAAGTGACCCCATTTTGGAAACTAGACGCCCCAAGGAACTTATCTAGATGCATAGTGAGCACTTTGAACCCCCAGGTGCTTCACAAATTGATCCGTAAAAATGAAAAAGTACTTTTTTTTCACAAAAAAATTCTTTTAGCCTCAATTTTTTCATTTTCACATGGGCAACAGGATAAAATGGATCCTAAAATTTGTTGGGCAATTTCTCCTGAGTACACCAATACCTCACATGTGGGGGTAAACCACTGTTTGGGCACATGGTAAGGCTCGGAAGGGAAGGAGCGCCATTTGACTTTTTGAATGAAAAATTATCTCCATAGTTAGCGGACACCATGTCGCGTTTGGAGAGCCCCTGTGTGCCTAAACATTGGAGCTCCCCCACAAGTGACTCAATTTTGGAAACTAGACCCCCCAAGGAACTTATCTAGATGCCTAGTGAGCACTTTAAACCCCCAGGTGCCTCACAAATTGATCTGTAAAAAATGAAAAAGTACTTTTTTTTCACAAAAAAATTCTTTTCGCCTCAATTTTTTCATTTTCACATGGGCAATAGGATAAAATGGATCATAAAATTTGTTGGGCAATTTCTCCCGAGTACGCCGATACCTCATATGTGGGGGTAAATCACTGTTTGGGCACACGGCAGGGCTCGGAAGGGAAGGCGCGCCATTTGACTTTTTGAATGGAAAATTAGCTCCAATTGTTAGCGGACACCATGTCGCGTTTGGAGAGCCCCTGTGTGCCTAAACATTAGAGCTCCCCCACAAGTGACCCCATTTTGGAAACTAGACCCCCCAAGGAACTTATCTAGATGCATATTGAGCACTTTAAACCCCCAGGTGCTTCACAGAAGTTTATAACGCAGAGCCATGAAAATAAAAAATAATTTTTCTCTCCTCAAAAATGATTTTTTAGCCTGGAATTTCCTATTTTGCCAAGGGTAATAGGAGAAATTGGACCCCAAATGTTCTTGTCCAGTTTGTCCTGAGTATGCTGATACCCCATATGTGGGGGTAAACCACTGTTTGGGCACACGGCAGGGCTCGGAAGGCAAAGCACGCCATTTGGCTTTTTAAATGGAAAATTAGCTCCAATTATTAGCGGACACCATGTCACGTTTGGAGAGCCCCTGTATGCCTAAACATTGGAGATCCCCCACAAATGACCCCATTTTGGAAACTAGACCCCCAAAGGAACTTATCTAGATGTGTGGTGAGGACTTTGAACCCCCAAGTGCTTCACAGAAGTTTATAACGCAGAGCCATGAAAATTTAAAAAATATTTTCTCACAAATGATCTTTTAGCCTGCAATTTTTTATTTTCCCAAGGGTAACAGGAGAAATTTGACCCCAAAAGTTGTTGTCCAGTTTCTCCTGAGTACGCTGATACCCCATATGTGGGGGTAAACCACTGTTTGGGCACATGCCGGGGCTCGGAAGTGAAGTAGTGATGTTTTGAAATGCAGACTTTGATGGAATGCTCTGTGGGCGTCACGTTGTGTTTGCAGAGCCCCTGATGTGGCTAAACAGTAGAAACCCCCCACAAGTGAACCCATTTTGGAAACTAGACCCCGAAAGGAACTTATCTAGATGTGTGGTGAGGACTTTGAACCCCCAAGTGCTTCACAGAAGTTTATAACGCAGAGACATGAAAATAAAAAATAAAAATTATTTCTCAAAAATGATCTTTTAGCCTGCAATTTTTTATTTTCCCAAGGGTAAAAGGAGAAATTTCACCCCAAAAGTTGTTGTCCAGTTTCTCCGGAGTACGCTGATACCCCATATGTGGGGTAAACCACTGTTTGGGCACACGCCGGGGCTTGGAAGTGAAGTAGTGACGTTTTGAAATGCAGACTTTGATGGAATGCTCTGCGGACGTCACGTTGCGTTTGCAGAGCCCCTGATGTGGCTAAACAGTAGAAACCCCCCACAAGTGACCCCATTTTGGAAACTAGACCCCGAAAGGAACTTATCTAGATGTGTGGTGAGCACTTTGAACCCCCAAGTGCTTCACAGAAGTTTACAACGCAGAGCCGTGAAAATAATAAACACGTTTTCTTTCCTCAAAAATAATTATTTAGCCCAGAATTTTTTATTTTCCCAAGGGTTACAGGAGAAATTGGACCCCAAAAGTTGTTGTCCAGTTTCTCCTGAGTACGCTGATACCCCATGTGTGGGGGTAAACCACTGTTTGGGCACACGTCGGGGCTCAGAAGGGAAGTCGTGATTTTTGAAATGCAGACTTTGATGGAATGGTCTGCGGGCGTCACGTTGCGTTTGCAGAGCCCCTGGTGTGCCTAAACAGTAGAAACCCCCCACAAGTGACCCCATTTTAGAAACTAGACCCCCCAAGGAACTTATCTAGATATGTGGTGAGCACTTTGAACCCCCAAGTGCTTCACAGACATTTACAACGCAGAGCCGTGAAAATAAAAAATCATTTTTCTTTCCTCAAAAATGATGTTTTAGCAAGCATTTTTTTATTTTCACAAGGGTAACAGGAGAAATTGGACCCCAGTAATTGTTGCGCAGTTTATCCTGAGTATGCTGGTACCCCATATGTGGGGGTAAACCACTGTTTGGGCAAACGTCGGGGCTCGGAAGTGAGGGAGCACCATTTGACTTTTTGAATACAAGATTGGCTGGAATCAATGGTGGCGCCATGTTGCGTTTGGAGACCCCTGATGTGCCTAAACAGTGGAAACCCCTCAATTCTACCTCCAACACTAACCCCCCACACCCCTAACCCTAATCCCAACTGTAGCCATAACCCTAATCACAACCCTAACCACAACCCTAATTCCAGCCCTAACCCTAAGGCTATGTGCCCACGTTGCGGATTCGTGTGAGATTTTTCAGCATCATTTTTGAAAAATCCGCGGGTAAAAGGCACTGCGTTTTACCTGCGGATTTTCCGCGGATTTCCAGTGTTTTTTGTGCGGATTTCATCTGCGGATTCCGCACGGTATTTTCCGCACCATGGGCACAGCGGATTTGGTTTTCCATAGGTTTACTTGGTACTGTAAACCTGATGGAACACTGCTGCGAATCCGCAGCGGCCAATCCGCTGCGGATCCGCAGCCAAATCCGCACCGTGTGCACATAGCCTAATTCTAAAGGTATGTGCACACGGTGCGGAAAACGCTGCGGATCCGCAGCAGTTTCCCATGAGTTTACAGTTCAATGTAAACCTATGGGAAACATAGGTACACATGCTGCAGAAAAACTACACGGAAACGCAGCGATTTACATTCCGCAGCATGTCTCTTCTTTCTGCGGATTCCGCAGCGGTTTTACAACTGCTCCAATAGAAAACTGCAGTTGTAAAACCGCAGTGAAATGCGCAGAAAAAACATGGTAAATCCGCCATAAATCCGCAGCGGTTTAGCACTGTGGATTTATCAAATCCGCAGCAGAAAAATCCGCAGAGGACCAGAATACGTGTGCACATACCAAAACCCTAGCCCTAACCCTAGCTCTAACCCTAGTAGTTAGTTAGTATTTCCAGCCATGGCCGATGATATTGCAGCATCGGCCATGGCTGGATTGTAATATTTCACCCGTTATAATAGGTGAAATATTGCAAATCGCTCTGATTGGCAGTTTCACTTTCAACAGCCAATCAGAGCGATCGTAGCCCCGGGGGGGTGAAGCCACCCCCCCTGGGCTAAACTACCACTCCCCCTGTCCCTGCAGATCGGGTGAAATGGGAGTTAACCCTTTCACCCGATCTGCAGGGACGCGATCTTTCCATGACGCCACATAGGCGTCATGGGTCGGATTGGCACCGACTTTCATGACGCCTACGTGGCGTCATGGGTCGGGAAGGGGTTAAAAATTCTATCCGTCCTCAGGCAAAAAATAATTTTTAAAGAAGCCCTCCTCCTCCCATCAAAGTTTTTATCCTCTTAATATATTGTAGTAATCATATTATATAGCACTGTGTACTTATAATTGCTCATTTTGCCTTTCTACCCAGCTAATTCTTCTCTTCTCTCTGCTCTATGTAGAAACAGGGACTTTTGCAGGGACTCATGACTCATACAGTGAAAATTGACCTCCTGTTTTTACATAGAGCTTAGAAGGATTAAGCTAGTCTGTTATTAATCGCGTGATGTCATAGACCTAATGGAAAGGAGAAGAATTATCTGGGTAGAAAGGCAAAATGAGCAATTGTAAGTACACAGTGCTATATAATATGGTGATTTCAATATATTAAGAAGATAAAAATTTTGATGGCAGGAGGAGGAGTGCATCTTTATCTCTGTAGTGTTTACTGCTGCAGTCTATTAATGGTGGCTGGTTTCCTAGGCATAGGAACAGGTACAGTGCTCTTAAGCTGTTTCCTTAAGACAAATCTAATATTGCTTTACAGTGGCCAGATCACTGAATCCAGCTAGCGTCACCCTCCCTGTGCTCTTTTAATACAATGCTGCGCGTTTTGGGCCAGTGGCTCAACCATGCTGCTAGCCCAAACTGTCAATCATTCAGGAGTGAGCAGCAAGGCACATGGAGGGGTGCACTCCAAAAGAAATATCTTGAGGCAACCTTTTTAAGGATAACATTAATTGATAAATATGCATTCAGGCAATACCAGATGGGCTCCTGTTTTCTTAATATGCCTGGTAAGCTGCATAAAATACAGCAGAATGAGATTCATTGCTCTAAAAAGACACAAGGCAATAAAACTCCGTACACAAATGTAAATCCCTTTATCCCATTTTCTTGGGCACAAAATAAGAATGAGTTTTTCAGTTTACATGTTTTATGGTGAAATAAACGTCTGACTATATTTTCCTCCTTTAACTAAATATTAGTTGCGTCTACTTTCCTGCTTGTCACAGAGCAGTAAGTGTTCACATTTTAGATTCCTCAGCAGATTATTAATATTATTATTTTCATCTATCTAACAAATTCCACCGATAGCAATAAATGTCAGTGTTATTTCAGCAGAGACAAAATATATATATATATATTTTTTTTTTACCGCAAACAGGATATTGCCTGGAGTAATACACTCCTGTCTCCTGGCCTGAACGCTGCAAAATGCTGAAAGTTTCAGAATAGCTGTAATTTACAATGATTCGATTTCTAAAAGATCTAAACATAATGTTGGATTGCGATGTTATTGCTTATAAGCAGGGCATAACTGCCATCGAAAATAATCAGGGCCTGATATAGTCAGAGTAGTCCTCATCCATTAGGTCTTCTGTGTGCACAGAACATTATTGTTACCTGTGCAACAGGCAAAATTTACCACTGTCCAGATGAAACACGGGTATAGTTTGGCCCAGGCCATGGACTCGGAGTACACTATGGCCTGTTACACTGGTGTAACAAGCCAAATGAACTCCTATCCAGATCAAACCCGGGTATAGTTTGGCTCAGGCCATGGACTCGGGGTATATTATGGCCTGTTAAAGCCATCGCATCAGTTTTTCACAATCTGCGCCGGATCCGTTTTTTTCCAACATTTGCTGGATTGTGCCTGATGCAAAAAACCTGATGTGTGAAAGTAGCCTTACACTGGTGTATCAGGCCAAATTAACTCCTATCCAGATTACACCTGGGTATAGTTTGGCCCAGGCCATGGACTTGGGGTATACTATGGCCGGTTACACTGGTGTATCAGGCCAAATTAACTCCTATCCAAATTAAACCCAGGTATAGTTTGGCCCAGGCCATGGACTCGGGGTATACTATGGCCTGTTACACTGGTGTAACACGCCAAATTAACTCCTATCCAGATTACACCTGGGTATAGTTTGGCCCAGGCCATGGACTCGGGGTATACTATGGCCTGTTACACTGGTGTATCAGGCCAAATTAACTCCTATCCAAATTAAACCCGGGTATAGTTTGGCCCAGGCCATGAACTCGGGGTATACTATGGCCTGTTACACTGGTGTATCAGGCCAAATTAACTCCTATCCAGATTAAACCTGGGTATAGTTTGACCCAGGCCATGGACTTGGGGTATACTATGGCCTGTTACACTGGTGTATCAGGCCAAATTAACTCCTATCCAGATTACACCTGGGTATAGTTTGGCCCAGGCCATGGACTCGGGGTATACTATGGCCGGTTACACTGGTGTAACACGCCAAATTAACTCCTATCCATAATACACCTGGGTATAGTTTGGCCCAGGCCATGGACTCAGGGTATACTATGGCCTGTTACACTGGTGTATCAGGCCAAATTAACTCCTATCCAAATTAAACCCGGGTATAGTTTGGCCCAGGCCATGGACTCGGGGTATACTATGGCCTGTTACACTGGTGTATCAGGCCAAATTAACTCCTATCCAGATTACACCTGGGTATAGTTTGGCCCAGGCCATGGACTCGGGTATACTATGGCCTGTTACACTGGTGTATCAGGCCAAATGAACTCCTATCCAGATTAAACCCGGGTATAGTTTGGCCCAGGCCATGGACTTGGGGTATACTATGGCCGGTTACACTGGTGTATCAGGCCAAATTAACTCCTATCCAGATTACACCTGGGTATAGTTTGGCCTAGGCCATGGACTCGGGGTATACTATGGCCTGTTACACTGGTGTATCAGGCCAAATTAACTCCTATCCAGATTACACCTGGGTATAGTTTGGCCCAGGCCATGGACTCGGGGTATGCTATGGCCTGTTACACTGGTATATAAGGCCAAATTAACTCCTATCCAGATTAAACCCGGGTATAGTTTGGCCCAGGCCATGGACTCGGGGTATACTATGGCCTGTTACACTGGTATAACACGCCAAATTAACTCCTATCCAGATTAAACCCGGGTATAGTTTGGCCCAGGCCATGGACTCGGGGTATTCTATGGCTTGTTATACTGGTATAACACGCCAAATTAACTCCTATCCAGATTAAACCCGGGTATAGTTTGGCCCAGCCATGGACTCGGGGTATACTATGGCCTGTTACACTGGTATAACACGCCAAATTAACTCCTATCCAGATTAAACCCGGGTATAGTTTGGCCCAGGCCATGAACTCAGGGTATACAATGGCCTGTTACACTGGTATAACACGCCAAATTAACTCCTATCCAGATTAAACCCGGGTATAGTTTGGCCCAGGCCATGGACTCAGGGTATACTATGGCCTGTTACACTGTTGTAACACGCCAAATTAACTCCTGTCCAGATTAAACCCGGGTATAGTTTGGCCCAGCCATGGACTCGGAGTATACTATGGCCTGTTACACTGGTGTAACAGGCAAAATTAACTCCTGTCCAGATTAAACCCGGGTATAGTTTGGCCCTGGCTAGAGTATACCCTGGGGTCATAAACTGTCCTAGGCCAAACTATACCTGTTGGTGTAAAATAGCCGAGGCAAAACTAACCCCCTCCAGGCTACAATATACCCTCTATTTTATGAACCCTTGTAAATAAGATATATTTTTTAATCAATTCAAACTGACTTACCTGTAGTGGGAAGGCATTTGTGTTGTTAATCAGATGATGAAGGTTGATCTTACAATACAATGTGACTGGTAACTGGACCGCAGTCATTACGTCTGATAATGAGAGAGAGAGAGAGAGACTCGACTTTAGAGATAGTCGGGTTTCGCGAAACCTTACTTGACCCTAAGAAAGTAAAAGTCGCTCAACCCTACGCTCAACCCTACTGGTAACTACTGAGAAGTGCGGTAGAATGCTTTACCTCACTTTATCTTTGTGGAAGTCTAATATTTTTACTGATTGAAGATTTTATAGTTAAGTAATAAAAGTCTATATGTTTAGAACTTGGAAAATTACGACAGAAGCAATTTTTTTTATAAACTTCTATTTTTTTTCCCAATAATTAAAAAAAACTATGCATTTGGTATTATCATAATTGTACTAACCCAAAAAATGAAATGTCCATACAATTTTTACTGCACAATAATCACCATGAAAGCAACAAACTATGGTAAAATTGTATTTTTTTCCACCATTTCAACCTATTTGTGAATTTTGTTTCCCATTTTTCAGCCCATTGTACGGTAACAATACAACTTGTCTTGCAAAAACCAATCAGTCATTTGGCTATGTTGACAGAAAAATAAAAAAAACCCCTAAAGATATAAACTGGTGTGCATGCAGCATGTAAGCACAAGTTCACACTGGCACTGAACTGAAAAAAAAAACAAAGACAGAAACATAATGATTGAATAATAATAATAATAATGATAATAATAATAATAAATTAAATATATAAATATTGTTATTATTATTATAATGATTGAATACCCTACAGTAAATGAATAAACAGCAATAGCGCATGAAAATAATATAGGGTACTTAGTTAACATGTTTTTTTATTAAAAAAAAAAAAGAAAAAGTTGACTCTTGGAAGAAGGATGCAAAAAAGAAAACTAATGTGTAATAAAAGGAGATGTTAAGGGGCTAAAATAAATTAATTTCGTTGCATAGCTGAGGTGTTATACCTAACACCATTCAACTTACCGTTTCTGTCAATGTGGTGGTAACAGTGGTAAACTGATATGCTGCTGTCAAAAAAGGCCAGCACCAGCTTTGTTATTTTTAATTAAGGAAAAATACTTTATTTATAGCATCTTTCCCTTACAGTGAAAAGTCCATTGAAGTTTCAATACCAAGTTTCAAGTAATTAAATACATCAACCTGCTGCCGAAAATTACGGTGCTCAGTCAGCTTCAATGACATGCATTATTAAACATAGCTCAATTCCTTTCTTCTTATTTCAGCCATTATTTAATTACATCAAAGTTGAGCACACCTGCTTTATAAGCTGCGCATCGCAAATTAAAATCGGAAGCCGGCTTTAATAAAGGATTTTAATCCTCTCACAACTAAATGCGTAATGTAACCAAACTGGACGTTGATTTGTCAAGTGCGCAGGTTTCTTGCATCCTATTCACACTGAGAATTGAAGTAGGATTTTCAGCACATTGGTCAACGCACAGGTTTGTGTATATGTAGTAGTGGCAGAATCTGTTGAGTTTGGGCTCCTATATATTGTGCTAGGGCTAATCCTAATTGGATTTCTGTAAATTATCAATAACATGAGGTCATGCTTTTGCAAGAATAGGTGTCTAGTCAGTGCATTTCTGCATAAGTGTACATGACAGCTTTAGAAGGTTTTCCTAGTTAAAGAAGCTTTTAGAAAAAGCTGGTGGTCTTTTTTCTGAAGTAGCTTTCGTTGTGGTTTTACCATAATTTTTGCAGTTGTTCTACTGCCAGCAGTCATGCTGTGTTGCTCTTCGGTAAGGAACAGGGGGGGTGGGGGGGCCTCAAACTGTCCCTGGAACTGGGACTCTAACTATCCCTGTCAGGGGTACTCTTAAAGGTAGCAGTCCCCTAAGCAGTCCCCTAAGCAGTCCCCTTCCCTCTCCCTACCCCAGGAGGCCTGTTACAGATATGTTAGTGTATATACATGTTAGGGCAAATTAGGTTAGGCTATGGGTTGAACTAGATGGACTTAAAGTCTTCCTTCAACCTTAATAACTATGTAACTATACATGTAAGACAAACAGGGCTAACAAAAAGCAACTTACATACAAAAACACTCACCAAGGGTAGAGAGGAATAAATGGAAGGATAGGAAGGTAAAAAAACAAATGGGAATAGGATAATGGAGAAAGCATATATCCAAAAACAGTAAAAAAAAACAATCTCCAGCAGCAACTACGAACTCCAACTTCAGCATATCAATACCAGCAAACTAGGAAGTAAAACTTTCACAGTCAGGGATGAGAAGGTCTGGTCAGGTTTTATAAAGAGAGAAAAAAAGCAGATTAGGAGCAGCTGTGGAATGTAGCTGCATGTCTCTAATCAGCATACAAAGCGTCATTAACCTCTTCAGCGCCAAAGAAAACAAAGTCCATTTAATATGAGGAACAAAACACACAGGCTAAATGGAAGATCTGCGATTCACAGTACGTAAAGATCGCCTAACCCCAGATCTCGCAGGAGGACATGAGACACTCGTGATACATCTTTTTTTCTATTATTTAAAGAGAACCTGACTGTTTTTTCCAACTAAAGTGACCCTAAACACAGTATGATGCCCCGTCATTGAATTCCTCCACAGTACTTTCCCTACAGCACCTCCCACCCGCAAAGTATGATAACCCCACAGTGATACCAACCCAGTATGATGGCTCCCACAAACAGTTGGATGGCCCTGATAAAGTTCTTATGGAGTTCAGTATGGAGTCACTCACAGCCTTCCACATGATATGATGGCCCCTCACAGCCCTCCTTATAGTATTATGGCTTGCCAGACAGTATAATGGCCCTCCATACTGCACAGTGGCCCCCAAGCACTTCCTCACAAGCACCTCCTCACAGTATAAAGGACCCCAAAAAAGTTTCCACAGAGTATGATGGATCCAAAACAACCCCCCAAACACTATAAAATCCCCCAACATAGCCCTTCAAACAGTATAATGGCACCCACATAGCCCTTTAAATAGTATAATACTTCCCCCACATAGCCCTCCAAACAGTATAATGGTGAAAAGAAAAATCAGCTATATTTTTTAATCTTTATAGATTAGATATAGATAGGTGAGCAGATCCTACTAAACATTTCTAAAGGCACATAAAATGTCTATAGACAGCTTAATATCATAAATATATTTTTGTATAGCAGTTTCTGTGGCTGGGTGATTTCACGATCTTATATTATCAGCAATTTCCTCTTAGCCTAGATTCAAGGTGTTTACAAATGCTAAGATTTTGACAGCCAAATGGGACGTGTTTTGTTCAGTAAATTGTATTGAGTAGTCTGAGCCACCATTCAACAAAGAAAGCCATTTCACGACTAGTTACCATGATTTTATATCCAATTTAGCCTGAAATGCAATGTTCTTTATAGGAAAAAAATAGGTTTCTGAATGATAAACTCTCCATTTCCCCTTGTACCGATTTCACATGTGATGTGACCAGAACTTTGCACAATGAACAAAAATTAGATCTCATTTTCTTTCCCTCCATTGTATCTCTTTCTTGGCTTTTTAGAATAGAGAACTTCCTGTTTGTCATTAGATGTAATGATTTCTTTATGTAAATACATATGATTTTCTGTCTGAGGGAAGAAAAGGGAATGTCACAAATAGCACTTTATTCCGGTACTATTTATCTACAGAAGAACGGAGCAATCATTGACTAAACTCTCAATATTGCCTCAATTGACGGAATGATGGAACTTTCGGTGCCTTACATTCTTTCAGCGGAACACAATCAATCTCATTTGCTTTGAACGTTCAAGATTACAATTTGTCAGAAACTCAGCCACAAGCAATTTTAATTCTTCATTCTTATCAAATTCAAGTAACTATTTTCTGGGGGTAGGTACAGAGTGAAAGGCTATGTACACCTTTGCACATTTTTTTTTATTATTGTTTACTTTTATCTTAAACGAAAAGTTAAGCAACTTTCTAAATCTACAAAAAAATAAAAAGATTTTCTCATCACTAGCAAACAATATGCAAAGCTTCTTTATCAGTAAGCATCACCTATTGGATGGAGCAATCCTAAAAGTCAATATTGACCCTTTAACGAGCCTTGCCATATGATTTAGGATTAGAAGCCAAACCAAAAACTCCATTTGCAAACAGGTGTTTCAGCGTGTTGCCTCTCTTCAGTGCAAAGCAAGAGATCTAGTTTGGCTGGATGAGAGGCATCTGATTGCTGGTCTAAGAGGGAACGCTTCTCTTTGCAGTGAGTGCCAAGCCGGCACTAAAAAAATCCAAGGAGTCTGCCGGCCAACATGAGAGCAAGTTGATATATTTCAAAAGAAATGTGAACCTTCACTCTGGCCCCGATTCATCACAGTGTTTATATCAGAAAATTGGTGCTAAACACTTTGAAAAGTCACAGCATTTTAGCACATCGTGAAGTTCCATATAAAACTTAAGTTTTGGCAGCTTTGCCAAATGGGCAGAATGGTGAAGGAACCAGGGCATCGCTTGTCAAATTCATCAATTGTGGTGGCATTTATTATGCCAGAAATGATACTTCAGTCCCTGACACTAATAAGATGTGCCAAATTAATTAAGTGCGCCTCGTAATGAATTTAGCACATCTTATTCCTGCACGCCCCTCATTAACACTGGAGTGCAAAGCAATAATCTTAAAGGATCGGGTACTTTTGTGTCTTAGAAAATGAATCTTTGTTTATTATAATCCATTTAAAAACAATTCAGGAATCACAAAGATGAATGGTGGGGCAGTTTTGGCTTACGCGTTTCGAACAAACTTGTTAGGAATCTTGGTATGATCCTACATCCGCAATTACACAACTGAATTAAAATCTAATAAAAAGCTAAAACACCACCCACTATAGCACTACATTAACCCTTTACATCATGCTCATTACACTTGCATGAAAGAAGGATTTGTATATTATGTGCATTACATGCATAACCTGGGTACACAAGGCATCAGAAGATGGAAAACACTTTGTTACTGTGCCTAATACTAGTGACAATTTAAAATACTTTTTAATTTTAGAAGTGTTTTTTGCCATAGGGTTTTTTTACCATTGAGAAATAAAAATGCTGTTTTGTGAAAGTAATTGGACAAAATGTGTCTTAACCAGGGAAAAATTCTTGATATTGTCTTATCAAAAAAATCTCACTCAGGGTTATATATCCAAAAGGTCCAAATAATTCTCCAGTGAGCAAGACTCGATTTATTATATTTCGACACTACAGTATAATGAAGTATAAATGTTAAAATATTTATACAATATATACAAAAAAAATCCATATATAATGGTAGCAACATGTTTTAGGACCCTCATCTCCCCTTCATCAGGACACCTCCCTACAAATCTGTAGGCTAATGAATACTCAAAAAAAATCATCTTCACTTCATCACTCACAGAAACATAGGAAATAGAGATGGGAGGATCGATCCATGGAGGATTGAGTTTGAGACGCATTTGCTGAAATTCACAGTTTCGCGCAAATTCAAACATTAAGAGATTAAATTTGCAGATCTCATAAAATAAAACTTGCCTTGTACCATTTCCCAAACTGCTGAAACATCACAGAGATTTCAGATTATCGTACCTTGTACAATGGGCTCGGTACCTTGGCCATCACTGATCAGCAGTTCTAAGTGGAGAACATTGTTAGGGGTCGAGTTCCAGCCTCTGCACAGGGGGAATCTCGAGTCATCTCCGCTGTGGTCTCCCATTCTTCTCCTGCCACATTGGAGCCTGCTCAGCGGAGGCGTCGGTCCCAGCGTCTGGCTCAGGCAGATACTCTGCGTCTGGCTACTGCTGTTCTTCCAGGCTCTGCCATTATAGCTAGTTCTGGTCAGCGGCGAGAACTTGCTTCTGGGACTAAGTCCTGCTTTCTCCCTTTTGAGCATGCCCAAAGGAAGACCTCTCATTGGAGGTCAGGGGTCACACGCTCAGGTCCTGAAGCAACTCCCATTGGTCCTCTGGGAAGGTCCTGAAGTTGCTGCAACTATAAAAGGTTCGCATGGCCGCACGGCCATGTGCTTGTATCAATCTTTGTCATGAGCTTTGCACCAGTGTGGTCATGTATTCTTGTGGTTAGGGCCCGGCTGAAATAAGCCACTAGAATACCGGCACCTCTGGTGAGGAATTGTTTGTGTGCTCACTGACAGCATGACCACTGACTGCTTTCAGCTCAGCAGTTAGCTGTGTGCTCCTGTGAGCTTAACAGGACACAGTGCTTTTCTATCATGGTGACTCTGTGAAGTAACAGAGCTCGCTTATACCACCATATAGTGCCATTTGCTAGCAGCAGGTTCTCCTCCTGCATGCTGGACCCCGGGCTGCGAACGCACCAATAATAATATCTATATTTACTCAGTGCGTTCCGCCAGCCCTAATATAATACTAGTGCCAGGGTCTGGCTAGTAAATGGCGGATCAACAGCAATCTTTGCGGTGCATCAAGTAGCTGGAGGGTAGATTGAGCGCTCAATCTCAGCAGTGGATGGTACCGCAGTTGCCTGTAGGGCTTACACTCTACAGGCAAGACAGAGAGGACCCCACTAATCATAAGAGATTACACTCTACAGAAGAGAGGACCCCACTGAACCATACGACATTACACTGTACAGTAGAGAGAGAGGGAGGGAGATAGGACCCCGCTGACCATAAGAGCTTACACTCTACAGGCAAGACAGAGAAGACCCCACTTACCATAAGAGATTACACTCTACAGAAGAGAGGACCCCACTGAGCCATAAGACATTACATTGTGCAGGAGAGAGAGAGAGGGAGGGAGATAGGACCTCACTAACCATAAGAGCTTACACTCTACAGGAGGGAGAGACTTACCCAGTGACTCTGGAGATGTAAAAGGACTGTGTCTGCATACTGTTCTCCATTAGCAACTGCTGATCTGTGATGGCCCAGGTACTGACCACTAGAGTTGAGCGACCTTGACCTTTTTAGAGTCGAGCCGGGTTTCGCGAAACCCGACTATCTCAAAAGTCGGGTCGAGTGAAATCGGCCGATTATGACGTAAAGTCGGGATCGACCGAAACACGAAACCCAATGCAAGTCAATGGGGCAGCATAGTCGGCAGTGAGTGGGGGCCAGGAAAACACCTAGAGTGCCCATTTTAATGTCAAAACCATCCATTCTTCTTAATGAAGCTTGTCAAGCGTAATTTACCTTATAATAATTGGAAGGCATTTGAAATTGGGGGTCATTTGGCTAAAGTTGTGGTGGGTAGGGCTGGTTCAAGTAATTAGTGGGCCCAGGAAATCTGGACCACGTCACGGCAGTGGAGCAGGGAGAGGTAAGTATTTCAACTTTGCAAGTGCTGTGAACCTGAGCAAGCAGGGGGGGCCCACTCGTTGGCATTGGCACTGGCACAGGGCCCCTCAAAGTACAGCGGTGTGTTTGCACGGCGGGGGCGCCTCCCACCGGCAGCAACACTTTTGCGTACCATGAGAGGCCCTGTGCCAGTGACGTCGCCAACTAGTATTCCTCCCCCCACCTGATG
Source organism: Ranitomeya imitator (assembly GCF_032444005.1). Classification (NCBI taxonomy): domain Eukaryota; kingdom Metazoa; phylum Chordata; class Amphibia; order Anura; family Dendrobatidae; genus Ranitomeya; species Ranitomeya imitator. Next base: position 806,033,019 of record NC_091283.1, read on the forward strand.
AAGGAACCTGCACTTTCATCTGCACCTTCCTGTTTGTCCCCGTGTAAGGTGGTATGGTATGCGGGAAGGGGGACCTGACTTTCAGCAGGGTCACAATCTTGCAGTGTAGCGTGCACGGGAAATGTTGCGTTATGGGTCAATGTACCAGCAGACTCATCTATCACTGGCTGGGCAATGGGCAGGATGAGGAGGAAACACAGATATAGGCCCAAAGAATAAAGTGGGCTAAATGCAGTTCAAAATTGGTAACACAGGACTAATCAGGGGGCATTGCAGTGGAGGACAACTGGAATGAGAGGCTGACACAGAGAGTAGGCCCAAATCAGTAAGTAGTCGAAATGCAGTTCAAAATTAGCAACAGTAGTAAACAGGCGGCACAGCTTTGTTCAGTGGAGGAGAACAGCAAGGAGTGGCAGACACCGATAGTAGGCCCCAACCCAACTAGTAGGCCAAATGCAGTCTAACATTAACAACTACTTAACGAGCGCCTGAAAACGGAATTTCAGGACAGGAAACCAGGAGAACAGCAAGGAGCGGCAGACACCGATAGTAGGCCCCAAACCAACTAGTACGCCAAATGCAGTTGTTCCGTTTAACCACAATTTAATGAGAGCCTGAAGATAGAAGTTCAGGAAAGGCAACCTGGAGAACACCTTGGAGTGGAACACACCATCTCTCTACACCCCATACCCAATTTGTAGGTCTAATGCAGCGTAGTTTCCAACAACTACTAAACGAGAGCATGATGATCGAAGCATTGGCGAGGAAACCTGGGGAACACCTTGGAGTGGAACACACCATCTCTCTACAGTGGAACACACCATCTCTCTACACCCCATACCCAATTTGTAGGCCTAATGCAGCGTAGTTTCCAACAACTACTAAACGAGAGCCGGAAGATCGAAGCTCAGGAAAGGCAACCTGGGGAACACCTTGGAGTGTAACAAACCCTCTCTCTACACCACGGAAGGGCTGATTCTTAGGAAGGAAGGCTGTCGGAAAGAAGCAGGGCGCGTCCGAGGGTGATTATATTCTTATTAGGTATATACTCACCCTCGGACGCGCCCTGCTTCTTTATTTGTAATGAATGTTTATTTGCAATGTGGTTTTGACTTACTCTATTTTTTTGGTAAATAATGATTTTATTATTTTCATTGTTTTGCATCTTCTTGGCAATAATATAAAGAAGACGCGACAGGACAACACTCGGTGGATGCCATATCTGTGTTTAAAATTGAAAAAACCTTTCAGTTAACTACTTGCAGGAGAAAGTTATTGTAGCTGGTGGCCATTTTTAGTACTGTACCAGATTTTTGTTGTATGTGTTTGTTTTTAATGTTAAAATGTCTGCATTTGATATCTCTCCAGTATTTTCTTTTTTATAAGCAAAATACTTATTTTTATATTTTCTGATGTTGGTTCCAGGGGTACACGGGCAGCAGTGGTGTGGTCAGTGGAGGCCTAGTGGAAGGAGTGACCGCAGACAGGCATCGAAGGCCTAAAATAATAACACATGGCTGTAGGCAATTTTAAATTGGTTCCAGGGGTACACGGGCAGCAGTGGTGTGGTCAGTGGAGGCCTAGTGGAAGGAGTCACCGCAGACAGGCATCGAAGGCCTAAAATAATAACACATGGCTGTAGGCAATTTTAAATTGGTTCCAGGGGTACACGGGCAGCAGTGGTGTGGTCAGTGGAGGCCTAGTGGAAGGAGTCACCGCAGACAGGCATCGAAGGCCTAAAATAATAACACATGGCTGTAGGCAATTTTAAATTGGTTACAGGGGTACACGGGCAGCAGTGGTGTGGTCAGTGGAGGCCTAGTGGAAGGAGTCACCGCAGACAGGCATCGAAGGCCTAAAATAATAACACATGGCTGTAGGCAATTTTAAATTGGTTCCAGGGGTACACGGGCAGCAGTGGTGTGGTCAGTGGAGGCCTAGTGGAAGGAGTGACCGCAGACAGGCATCGAAGGCCTAAAATAATAACACATGGCTGTAGGCAATTTTACATTGGTTACAGGGGTACACGGGCAGCAGTGGTGTGGTCAGTGGAGGCCTAGTGGAAGGAGTGACCGCAGACAGGCATCGAAGGCCTAAAATAATAACACATGGCTGTAGGCAATTTTAAATTGGTTACAGGGGTACACGGGCAGCAGTGGTGTGGTCAGTGGAGGCCTAGTGGAAGGAGTGACCACAGACAGGCATCGAAGGCCTAACATAACAAAAATGTCAATACAATGGTATTGTCAGTGGCAGGCATTGAAGGATGTCAGCGCATAGACTAAACATTGGTGGAGCTGTGTGATAATTTTGCAAGTGGTAGAGCACTGTTTGAGCTGGGGTGGGGGGAAACTGTCTTGTGGCCGGCGGTACAGGCCCAGGGCCCCTCATATTACAACGGTGTGTCTGACGTTGGGTGCGCACCACCACCGCCAGAGACACTTTATTGTACTAGGAGGGACCCAGTGGCAGTGCCGTCGACCAAAAGCGGGCTCACCCACCTCTTCAGACAAACTGCACTCTCACGGGTGCTGTCGCCAAGTGTCGATACCACGGCCCCGTGTGGGGAGTTTGGCCATTTAGTGAGGTGTAAACATGTCGTATGCTGGACAATCAGGTGCAGAAAATTACGAGATTGGAAAAGGCATTCAGAATAGTCCACAGGCAAGACCTTTTCATAGGAAAGCTAGGTGTCAGCCGGGCAAGGTGGGGCAAAAGATTTCAAAATCCAGTTGTGGTTCATTTTAATGAAGGTTAGATCATCTACATTTTGGGTAGCCAGACGAGTCCTTTTTTCTGTTAGTATTGAACCTGCAGCACTGAATACTCTTTCTGATAGGACACTAGCTGCCGGGCAAGCAAGCTCCTGCAATGCATATTCTGCCAATTCTGGCCAGGTGTCTAATTTTGATGCCCAGTAATCAAATGGGAATGACGGTTGAGGGAGAACATCGATAAGGGATGAAAAATAGTTTGTAACCATACTGGACAATGTTGTCTCCTGTCACTTTGAATTGATGCTGCAGTACCTGTCCTGTCTGCGGTCATAGCAAAATCACTCCACAACCTGGTCAGAAAACCCCTCTGGCCAACGCCACTTCTGATTTCTGCCCCTCTAACTCCTCTGGTCTGCTGGCCCCTGCAGCTCGTGTGAGAACGATCACGGGCGCTGTGTGCAGGGAATGCCAGAAGCAAACGGTCAACAAGAGTTGATTGTTTGGTTGCTAATATTAGTTCCAAGTTCTCATGTGGCATTATATTTTGCAATTTGCCTTTATAGCGAGGATCAAGGAGGCAGGCCAACCAGTAATCGTCATCATTCATCATTTTAGTTATGCGTGTGTCCCTTTTGAGGATACGTAAGGCATAATCCGCCATGTGGGCCAAAGTTCCAGTTCTCAAATCTGCGATTGTGCTTGGTTGAGGGGCAGTTTCAGGCAAATCCACGTCACTTGTGTCCCTCAAAAAACCAGAACCCGGCCTTGCCGCGCCACCAATTTCCAGTGGCCCCGGAAAAGCTTCCTCATTAAAAATATAATCATCCCCATCATCCTCCTCGTCCTCCTCCTCCTCTTCGCCCGCTACCTCGTCCTGTACACTGCCCTGGCCAGACAATGGCTGACTGTCATCAAGGCTTTCCTCTTCCTCAGCTGCAGACGCCTGATCCTTTATGTGCGTCAAACTTTGCATCAGCAGATGCATTAGGGGGATGCTCATGCTTATTATGGCGTTGTCTGCACTAACCAGCCGTGTGCATTCCTCAAAACACTGAAGGACTTGGCACATGTCTTGAATCTTCGACCACTGCACACCTGACAACTCCATGTCTGCCATCCTACTGCCTGCCCGTGTATGTGTATCCTCCCACAAAAACATAACAGCCCGCCTCTGTTCACACAGTCTCTGAAGCATGTGCAGTGTTGAGTTCCACCTTGTTGCAACGTCTATGATTAGGCGATGCTGGGGAAGGTTCAAAGAACGCTGATAGGTCTGCATACGGCTGGAGTGTACGGGCGAACGGCGGATATGTGAGCAAAGTCCACGCACTTTGAGGAGCAGGTCGGATAACCCCGGATAACTTTTCAGGAAGCACTGCACCACCAGGTTTAAGGTGTGAGCCAGGCAAGGAATGTGTTTCAGTTGGGAAAGGGAGATGGCAGCCATGAAATTCCTTCCGTTATCACTCACTACCTTGCCTGCCTCAAGATCTACAGTGCCCAGCCACGACTGCGTTTCTTTCTGCAAGAACTCGGACAGAACTTCCGCGGTGTGTCTGTTGTCGCCCAAACACTTCATAGCCAATACAGCCTGCTGACGTTTGCCAGTAGCTGCCCCATAATGGGAGACCTGGTGTGCAACAGTGGCAGCTGCGGATGGAGTGGTTGTGCGACTGCGGTCTGTGGACGAGCTCTCGCTTCTGCAGGAGGACGAAGAGGAGGAGGAGGGGGTGCGAACGGCTACAGCCAATTGTTTCCTAGACCGTGGGCTAGGCAGAACTGTCCCAAACTTGCTGTCCCCTGTGGACCCTGCATCCACCACATTTACCCAGTGTGCCGTGATGGACACGTAACGTCCCTGGCCATGCCTACTGGTCCATGCATCTGTTGTCAGGTGCACCTTTGTGCTCACAGATTGCCTGAGTGCATGGACGATGCGCTCTTTAACATGCTGGTGGAGGGCTGAGATGGCTTTTCTGGAAAAAAAGTGTCGACTGGGTAGCTCGTAGCGTGGTACAGCGTAGTCCATCAGGGCTTTGAAAGCTTCGCTTTCAACTAACCGGTAGGGCATCATCTCTAACGAGATTAGTCTAGCTATGTGTGCGTTCAAACCCTGTGTACGCGGATGCGAGGCTAAGTACTTCCTTTTTCTAACCATAGTCTCATGTAGGGTGAGCTGGACTGGAGAGCTGGAGATCGTGGAACTAGCGGGGGTGCCGGTGGACATGGCAGACTGAGAGACGGTGGGAGATGGTATTGTTGCCACCGGTGCCCTAGATGCAGTGTTTCCTACTACGAAACTGGTGATTCCCTGACCCTGACTGCTTTGGCCTGGCAAAGAAACCTGCACAGATACTGCAGGTGGTGCGGAAAATGGTGGCCCTACACTGCCGGAAGGGATGTTGCGTTGCTGACTAGCTTCATTGGCCGAGGGTGCTACAACCTTAAGGGACGTTTGGTAGTTAGTCCAGGCTTGCAAATGCATGGTGGTTAAATGTCTATGCATGCAACTTGTATTGAGACTTTTCAGATTCTGTCCTCTGCTTAAGGTAGTTGAACATTTTTGACAGATGACTTTGCGCTGATCAATTGGATGTTGTTTAAAAAAATGCCAGACTGCACTCTTTCTAGCATCGGATACCTTTTCAGGCATTGCAGACTGAGCTTTAACCGGATGGCCACGCTGTCCTCCAACAGGTTTTGGCTTTGCCACGCGTTTTGGGCAAGATACGGGCCCGGCAGATGGAACCTGTTGCGATGTTGATGCCTGCTGCGGCCCCTCCTCCTCCGCTTCAGAACTGCTGCCGCCTGCACCCTGTTCCCCCAATGGCTGCCAATCGGGGTCAAGAACTGGGTCATCTATTACCTCTTCTTGTAGCTCGTGTGCAACTTCGTCTGTGTCACCGTGTCGGTCGGTGGTATAGCGTTCGTGATGGGGCAACATAGTCTCATCAGGGTCTGATTCTTGATCAGCACCCTGCGAGGGCAATGTTGTGGTCTGAGTCAAAGGACCAGCATAGTAGTCTGACTGTGGCTGTGCATCAGTGCACTCCATGTCAGATTCAACTTGTAATGGGCATGGACTGTTAACTGCTTCACTTTCTAAGCCAGGGACGGTATGTGTAAAGAGCTCCATGGAGTAACCCATTGTGTCGCCTGCTGCATTCTTCTCTGTTGTTGTTTTTGCTGAAGAGGACAAGGAAGCGACTTGTCCCTGACCGTGAACATCCACTAACGACGCGCTGCTTTGACATTTACCAGTTTCACGAGAGGAGGCAAAAGAGCTAGAGGCTGAGTCAGCAAGATAAGCCAAAACTTGCTCTTGCTGCTCCGGCTTTAAAAGCGGTTTTCCTACTCCCAGAAAAGGGAGCGTTCGAGGCCTTGTGTAGCCAGACGACGAACCTGGCTCCACAGCTCCAGACTTAGGTGCAATATTTTTTTTCCCACGACCAGCTGATGCTCCACCACTACCACTACCCTCATTACCAGCTGACAATGAACGCCCCCGGCCACGACCTCTTCCACCATACTTCCTCATTGTTTTAAAAACGTAAACAAACTAACGGTATTTGTTGCTGTCACACAAATTACACGGTGAGCTATAACTTCAGTATGATTTAGCTACCCCTTTACAGGTGAGTGAGACCACAACGAAAATCAGGCACAATGTTACACACTCTGTTGTTGGTGGCAACAAATGAGAGAGATGCCACACACGCAGGACTGTCACTGAAGCACAAATGTAAATATTAATCTCCCACTGATTTGATTTTTTTTTTTTTTTAAGGGAGACTTTAGGAAAAAAAAATAATAGAATAAAATGATTTTTTCAGGAAGAATTTAGAAACCAAATAAAATAAAATGATTTTTTCAGGGAGAATTTAGAAAACAAATAAAACAAAAAAAGGCTTTCTATGGCCCACTGAGTGAGAGATGACGCACACAGGAGTCAGGAGTGGCACACAAGCCCAGAGGCCAATATTTATCTCCCACTGATTGATGTAGTGATTTTTTCAGGTAGATTTTGGAACCCAAATCAAGCTAAAAAAAATAATAGGCTTTCTATGGCCCACAATTGGAGAGAGAGAGAGAGATGGCACACCCAGGAGTCAAGACTGGCACAAAAGCAGAAAGGGCAATATTAATCTCCCACTGATTTGTTTTTTTTTTTTTTTTTTCAGGGAGACTTTAGGAAAAAAAAATATAGAATAAAATGATTTTTTTCAGGAAGAATTTAGAAACCAAATAAAATAAAATGATTTTTTCAGGGAGAATTTAGAAAACAAATAAAACAAAAAAAGGCTTTCTATGGCCCACTGAGTGAGAGATGACGCACACAGGAGTCAGGAGTGGCACACAAGCCCAGAGGCCAATATTTATCTCCCACTGATTGATGTAGTGATTTTTTCAGGTATATTTTGGAACCCAAATCAAGCTAAAAAAATAATAGGCTTTCTATGGCCCACAATTGGAGAGAGAGAGAGAGATGGCACACCCAGGAGTCAAGACTGGCACACAAGCAGAAAGGGCAATATTAATCTCCCACTGATTTGTTTTTTTTTTTTTTTTTTCAGGGAGACTTTAGGAAAAAAAAATATAGAATAAAATGATTTTTTTCAGGAAGAATTTAGAAACCAAATAAAATAAAATGATTTTTTCAGGGAGAATTTAGAAAACAAATAAAACAAAAAAAGGCTTTCTATGGCCCACTGAGTGAGAGATGACGCACACAGGAGTCAGGAGTGGCACACAAGCCCAGAGGCCAATATTTATCTCCCACTGATTGATGTAGTGATTTTTTCAGGTATATTTTGGAACCCAAATCAAGCTAAAAAAATAATAGGCTTTCTATGGCCCACAATTGGAGAGAGAGAGAGAGATGGCACACCCAGGAGTCAAGACTGGCACACAAGCAGAAAGGGCAATATTAATCTCCCACTGATTTGTTTTTTTTTTTTTTTTTTTTTCAGGGAGACTTTAGGAAAAAAAAAAAATAGAATAAAATGATTTTTTCAGGAAGAATTTAGAAACCAAAGAAAATAAAATGATTTTTTCAGGGAGAATTTAGAAAAGAAATAAAACAAAAAAAGGCTTTCTATTGCCCACTGAGTGAGAGATGACGCACGCAGGAGTCAGGAGTGGCACACAAGCCCAGAGGCCAATATTTATCTCCCACTGATTGATGTAGTGATTTTTTCAGGTAGATTTTGGAACCCAAATCAAGCTAAAAAAATAATAGGCTTTCTATGGCCCACAATTGGAGAGAGAGAGAGAGAGATGGCACACCCAGGAGTCAAGACTGGCACACAAGCAGAAAGGGCAATATTAATCTCCCACTGATTTGTTTTTGTTTTTTTGTTTTTTCAGGGAGACTTTAGGAAAAAAAAAATAGAATAAAATGATTTTTTCAGGAAGAATTTAGAAACCAAAGAAAATAAAATGATTTTTTCAGGGAGAATTTAGAAAACAAATAAAACAAAAAAAGGCTTTCTATGGCCCACTGAGTGAGAGATGACGCACACAGGAGTCAGGAGTGGCACACAAGCCCAGAGGCCAATATTTATCTCCCACTTTTTTTTTTTTGTTCCAGGGAAAATTTATAAACCCAATAAAAAAAATAATAAATAGGCTTTCTATGGCCCACTATCTGAGAGACAGAGAGAGATGGCATGCTTAGGACTGACACACAAGCCCAAAGGCCAATATTAATCTCCCTTTTTTTTTAAGGGAGAATTTATAAAACCAAAAAAAAATAAATAAATAGGCTTTCTATGGCCCACTATTTGTGAGAGAGATGGCACGCTCAGGACTGGCACACAAGCCCAGAGGCCAATATTAATCTCCCACTTTTTTTTTTTTTTCCAGGGAAAATTTATAAACCCATTAAAAAAAAAAATAAAAATAAATAGGCTTTCTATGGCCCACTATCTGAGAGAGAGAGATGGCACGCTTAGGACTGGCACACAAGCCCAAAGGCCAATATTAATCTCCCTTTTTTTTTAAGGGAGAATTTATAAAACAAAAAATAAATAAATAGGCTTTCTATGGCCCACTATTTGTGAGAGAGATGGCACGCTCAGGACTGGCACACAAGCCCAGAGGCCAATATTAATCTCCCACTTTTTTTTTTTTTTCCAGGGAAAATTTATAAACCCATTAAAAAAAAAAATAAATAAATAGGCTTTCTATGGCCCACTATCTGAGAGAGAGAGATGGCACGCTTAGGACTGGCACACAAGCCCAAAGGCCAATATTAATCTCCCACTGATTGATTTATTGATTTCTTCAGGTAGAATTTAGAACCCAAATAAAGCAAAAAAAAAAAAAAATGGGCTTTCTATGGCCCACTGAGTGAGTGATGATGCACACAGGAGTCAGGAGTGGCACACAAGCCCTGAGGCCAATATTTTTCTCCCACTGATTGATGTAGTGATTTTTTCAGGTAGATTTTAGAACCAAAATCAAGCAAAAAAATAAATAGGCTTTCTATGGCCCACTGAGTGAGTGATGATGCACACAGGAGTCAAGAGTGGCACACAAGCCCTGAGGCCAATATTTTTCTCCCACTGATTGATGTAGTGATTTTTTCAGGTAGATTTTATAACCCAAATCAAGCAAAAAAATAAATAGGCTTTCTATGGCCCACTGAGTGAGAGATGACACAGACAGGGATGGCACTCTAGCAGAAATGTCAATCTTAATCTCCCACAAAAAAAAAAAAAAAAACAGGGAGTGTCCTTCATTTACTATCTCCCTGCAGTAATCTCAGCCAGGTATGGCAGGCAGCAATAAGGAGTGGACTGATGCACAAATTAAATAAAAAGTGTGTACAAACCAAAAAGATAGCTGTGCAGAAAGGAAGGAACAAGAGGATTTGTGCTTTGAAAAAAGCAGTTGGTTTGCACAGCGGCGTACACACAGCAATGCAGCTATCAGGGAGCCTTCTAGGGCAGCCCAATGAGCTACAGCGCTGAGGGGGAAAAAAAAAAAAATGTAGCTTCCACTGTCCCTGCACACCGAAGGTGGTGTTGGGCAGTGGAAATCGCTACAGCACAAGCGGTTTGGTGGTTAATGGACCCTGCCTAACGCTATCCCTGCTTCTGACGAAGCGGCAGCAACCTCTCCCTAAGCTCAGATCAGCAGCAGTAACATGGCGGTCGGCGGGAACGCCCCTTTATAGCCCCTGTGACGCCGCAGACAGCAAGCCAATCACTGCAATGCCCTTCTCTAAGATGGTGGGGACCAGGACCTATGTCATCACGCTGCCCACACTCTGCGTTTACCTTCATTGGCTGCGAAATGGCGCTTTTCGCGTCATTGAAACGCGACTTTGGCGCGAAAGCCGCGTACCGCATGGCCGACCCCGCACAGGGGTCGGATCGGGTTTCATGAAACCCGACTTTGCCAAAAGTCGGCGACTTTTGAAAATGAACGACCCGTTTCGCTCAACCCTACTGACCACCATTGTACATGGTATGATAATCCGCTAGATGTCGTAGCTGCAGGGAATTATGGGGAGGTCCACCTAGTGCTGAAAAATGAAGTAACCCGCTCTCTGATTCATTAGCAGTGTGTGAAATGGTGTCAGGCAAATTTTTATTTTTGTGAATCGAATCTAAAAATGTTCATATTTGCTGGAAACTGCGAATGTTAAGGAAACCGCAAATTTTAGGAACTTTGACTGAAACGCCATTCTCTGCTAGTCCCTAAATAGATCAAATATATCCTTCTCGTATGTGCTTTAGCTGAGAAATGTGGAATGTGGCCAGCTGTCATACTGTAACTTCCAACTCCTTCAAAAATACATGCAAAAGCTCAGTCAGATGGCCATATTCAGTTGGAGTGCTGTCCATGGGCTCAATGACAACACACTGATCCAATAATAACCAGTGTGCCAGTGCACACCAACAAGTTTATTGACAAGTGTAATGCATGTTAATTTTCTGCTGTGACTGGCCCCAGATGTAGCCGTCTGAACACAGCCCATAATGGGGCTATCGGAATTTAACTTGCTTTCTACAACTACATATAGGAAAATGCTGTAATTCCAATACATCACTTTATCTAGCTCTGTAAAAAGTACGCTATGGTACATAAAATGGAAGACATTTTGGGTTTCCTCTGTAAATTGAGAAGCAAGGAAGCAATGGCTGCCATGCAATCTAGAGTGTATCCAGGTCTGGACACAGCAAGGTCCAGTTTTACATTTGCCTGACTGGGACTTGTGATGTTGCCCAGTCGTGTAATCAACTCCTACTGGGAGCCTCTGGTGGGGCCACTCCCTATTGTAAACCCCAGAAGATTACATCAAGCTGCCAGTTATAAGTTTTACTTACCCTGGTCTGCCGATTAGTTAACTTGCTTCTTTAATCTTCCAGTTATTTATTTCTGAACTTGGTATTCTGACTACCCAACTATCTCATCATTTTGTCTGTGACCTTAAACACCTGGTTTAGACTCTGTGTCGTGACAGTCCTTTGTTAGCTCGCTCCACCAACCAGCATCAACTCCATACTCATAACCTAAAGGGCCATACACAAATAATCTCTGCATAGGGTTTACATGATGAAGGCAAGAGTTCCCATGCAACCTGCTAAGTGGAGTGGCTTGACCAAAGCATGTCCAATGAAGATCTAATAAGAACTACCGGGCTTCTAATACAATTACAATTTTCACAACTTGCTTATAAGAAATGCTGAGTTTCCAACCTTGGACCTGTTCACAACTGTAGCAGCTCAACCCGAAAACTTCACTACATGGCATCTAGGTTCCATTCAATTAGTATTTTATGACCACCGATGGATAGAATAATGTAATCTGTGGGCTTATTCTGTCTGGTACAGGAAGAACAAAGCTTTCATTATAAGCATTGACACTAATATTGGGATGCCTTGGTATGCAGATTACAATAACCAACCAATATGCAGCTTCTGTAACAGAAGTGTTGTTATCCCGCATTGCAAAACCAAAATCTGTATAAACACTTCAGGGATCTCCTTCCCATCTGGCACTTGAACTGATCACACTGCTACATTTACATTCTTGAGTTTCTAGAGATTTGAGGTACATTTCGCAGATCTGCTTGAAAGAGACACAGATGGACCCTATTCATGTCCTTCAGCATTTTGCCTACAGCCGTTAGCGTTCCCAAAGTGTCTTGGTTTAGGAGTCTCGAATTTCATTCCTAAAATCTCTCATATTGTTTGCTGTTCTGCCTTCACATACTTTAGCATTCAATCTTCATGGAATGGAAAACTGAATAATTATTAGATTTTTGTTTATCTGCCACAACTGGAGACAATTTTTTTTTTAAACCATATGAAAGGACCAATCTATTCAATGACTAACCCCAACATTTGCCACCACCCTCAAATCTATTGAAGGGTTGCACAGTATATTTATGCCATGCCATAGAGAAAATAAAAAATACTATTTAATATAAATTTCATTGAGTGGTTGTCTTTTACTTTTCATCTATTCGTCTCCTTAATGGGTGCACTGATTGAATTCTGTAGGTCATTTCCATTTAGAGGGTATATGTTTAGACATCTAGACAGTTCTTTCATTAAGATACTTGTACATGAATTTAATCAGCATATATGAATATTAGGAGTGATTTTAAACCATTTTTTCCATTTAAATAGATGAAAAATTCTGTACATTACACAGTCAATATTTTTTATTTTAGGCAACTTGAGCTCATTTGATCGATAGTGTAATAATTAGACTATCTTAAAATCACTTTATTTCAATATTATTTTATTTTACCCTTGGAAAATCACTCCAAAGTGACAGTCACCTGGTGTCTTGCTTCTTTTTAATTTGGTGTCCACTGCCTGTTGTTAAGTATAATCCATCTTCAGCAGCAGAAACATTGAGAACGATTATAGGAGGTAAAGGCTCCCATACATCTTAGACAATTATTTAGCTGGCAGCTATTTCAGCCGTCACTCCCATACAAAGGAGTGCTCATTCTGCTGAGCACTTTTGTGTTGCCTATAAGAGAGCTGCCATGAGAAATCCCAGGCAGCAGTTTATTTCAAAGAGAACAAAAGAATTGACAAACCAAAATCTGTCAGAGCCTTAACTTCTCTGACAATGGTTTGCCTTGATCCCCCATATACTGTACATCAAACATAAGAAATAATCTAGAACTCATTTGCAAAGATGAAAAATGTACATGACATTCCAGCATCCATACTACTTTCTATATAGCAATCTGTCTGATGAAGGTCTAAATGTTAGACCAAAACGTTACATACCATATTTTTTGGACTACAAGATGCACTTTTTCCCAAAAAAACTTGTGGGGAAATTTGGGGGTGCGTCTTATAGTGCGAACGCAGGCCTTACCTGTGGGCTACGGCAGTGGTATAGCGGCGGCAGAGGAGCGGCGATGCTGAGGCTCGGTGTCGGCGTTGGGCGGTGCGGAATGCACCTGAGCAGGGTCCCTTGTTCTGGATGCCGGCGGCAGAAATGTGGCAATTCCACGGCCCGGTGTCCACGGCGGGCAGAGCCGAGTGCATCATCCGGTTTCACTGCAGCCATCTTGCTGAAGCTGTGGGCCGCCGGAGGTGGCGCATGCGCAGATTGAGAATTTGGCGGCCCAGGGCTTCAAGAAAATAGCCGCCGGAGGACAGGAGTGTGCAGATTGAGATCTCGGTGGCTATTTTCCTTAAGCTATTATCTGCCGAGATCTCAGTCTGCACGTGCGCGGAAGATGGCCGCCGTGAAACCAGTGATGCTGTAAGGCCGTGGCGTTGCCACATTTCTGTCGCCGGCATCCTGAGGAAGGGACCCTGCTCAGGTGCACTCTGCACTGCCAACACCGATCCTCAACATTGCCGCACCTCTGCCGCTGCACCTCTGCCTCACCGCCGCCACGGACCCGCAGCATCGCACCATGGGACTGCAGCATTGCCCCACTTCTGCCGCCGCTGGATCCTGAGGAAGGGACCATGCCTCCTGTGACCTCACTATACCACCACCGACCCTCGGGTAAGAGACCTTAAATTCGGACAATAAGATGGACCCCCATCTTATAAAAATCTTTTCTTTCTGCTATTTTCCACCCCTTCTTATGGTCACGTCTCATGGTGTGGTGTGTCTTATAGTCCAAAAAATATAGTGATCTGATTTGCAGTTCTAGTGAAAGCACATTTTTTTGTCTTTGCAAACGAATGATGGATTCTTTCTTATGTTCAGTATATGGAAAGCATCCTATCCGAATTCCTAACATTAAAGAGTGACGTATATTCCTGTTATTCATATATATTAGTCAGCTGGTAGAGTGACTGCAGACTTATTGATTTTTTTACTGGACAATCCCTTTAAGGAAGCGTCTTTGTATCTCTTTTTCTGCTTTCTTATTTGTTAAACTGCATGCAGGCCTACCAAAAGTTGTCTGTCAGTTCAGGATAGACAAACCCTTAGACAGTATCAGGCGAATTGCATCCTAGGAAGTAAGAGAACGTAAGGTCCAGCACCTATAGTTCTGGCAGAATAATAGAAAAAGGACCCTCACACTGATAAAGAGAGCATGGCATGTTACAAAACGTGGGAATTAAAGGGAACCTGTCATGTTTCCAAATTATATTGATCTGAAAATATTTGGTTAATATGTAGTTCAATAGTTCTGAAGCTGCGTGGCCACTGAACCGAAAGCACAGCTAGTGGCAACCTCTAGCTTTCAGTTATAGAGATGTGACAGCACAGCTTTAGCCATTGCTTAGTATTCAGTGAGCGGCAGCCATCTCTGCGCTGATACAGCGGTGTGCTTACGGCCTCCGCTCACTACGGACTGAGCGGAAACTTTAACTATACCAGCATACCTCGCTGACTGAAAGCTGTGGCTGAAGGGAGATATAAAGTTAATTTCCTTCTGGCAGCCGAGCTTTCAGTATGGCGTCTGCGGAAACTTCAGAACGTTATTCTGAAGGTTAATAGCATTTGGGCACATTACACGTTCCCTTTAAGTCAGTTCATGGACATTTTATACAGCTAAGAGCATCAAGAGCAATTTTACTTGTGTGGAGATAAAAGCAGCAAGTCTTTACTTTTCTAAAGGATTTTTATATTTAGTTTGTTTTTTTCTGATACATTTTTTCAACTCCCTTGTGAAATATAAGAAAATGATCAAATTAACTCAATGTAACTGCTCCCGCTAAGAATGCTGAGGACGACAGCAAGGCCGGGGTCACACTAGACCGTAATACAGCCGAGTGCAATGCGATAAAAAATCGCATTGCACTCGGACCAATGTTACCATATGGTGCCGCTCCCAGCAGCCGACTTTTTGTCGGCCGTTTTCCTCGGACCGAGACAATCGTAACATGCTGCGATTGTCTTGGACCGAGGAAAACTCTCGGCTCACTCACACCCATATAAGCCTATGGGTGCGAGTGAGACAGCGCACACCACTCGGATATCATCCGCTATAAGCGGACCCCAGCAATGGGGGAGATGGAGAAATTAATTTCTCCGCCTCCTCCGCAGCTGTGCTCCGATCCTCCCTGTGCGAGAGAATCGGAGCACAGACGCATGACACACGGCTCCTGCTCTGCTGCGAGCAGTATCCGAGGGTCATTAGATCATTAGGTCATTACATCAGATGCAATACGCTAGTGTGACCCCGGCCCAATAGTTACACTTCTTACCCTTTCATCACCGCGATCGTGCAGAGCCTCCACCGAACCATCTCCAGACTTGTGAACATGGTGCAGATTAAACTTTCCACCAAGGGTCGATTCAGGAGAACGTATCAGAAATCTTTAGTGTAAAATGACTGTTTCGATGGTTTATCCCACGTATTAATAGATGAAAACATTTCAGCATGGCAAATAATGTTCCCGAGAACAATGTTACAAAGCATATCACATTAACTGTATACAGCAGGTAAAGCACAGGAGCATTTTACAATCGCAAATGTCCTATGTTCCGTCAAGGAGGTTTAGCAAAACTTTGGGTAAACATACCTTTATGGCTAAAATTTAATCTGGCCCAAACTAATGCCCCAAGCAATAATGTAACTTGGACATCGAGCCCTTACTATATCATCAATTTAATACAGAGGAAAACAGAAGTTTATTGTTTTAAATTCAATGTGAAATTGATAAATGCAAAAGTTCTGGGAGAAAATGTCTCTTTAATCCAGAGGTAAAACGTGGCGGCACATCGAATGCCTGGAGGATCTCACGGTGCCTCCTGCCTCTGTGCGCACCCGACCAAATAATTATTTCTTATTAGGTGTAGACGCAATGCAATTAAATGTATCAAATATATAAATATACTGTAAAAAAACAATTATTTACAAGATATTTTTATCTTTGTTTTTCAGCCTCATTTATGGGATTGTGTTTGAGTAAAGAAAGAGATGCGTCTTGCATTCAGTATGGGGACCAGGCCGTTTATTTTGCCTGAGGTTTAGCTTCCAGCAGTCAGACTGAATATCCCCCTAAGGGCTCGTGCAGACAACTGTTTTAATCGGACAAGCGCTATTTATGGTTTTGGTGGTTGACACTCGTACCCATGTTATTCTATGGGGCTGTGCATATGTCAGGTTTTTTACCTCAAACCAAATGGTCCTAGGAAAAGAATCGCAGCATGCATCATTTGTCTCCAAGAATAGGGTGGCACTTGCCCATTCATGACTATGGGTCCGTGAAAGAAAATCGGATCGCACGTGAATGACATCCGAGTGTGGTCTGATTTTCACGAGCTGACATAATGGAGAAGGTGGAACAACTTTTTTTTTTCTCCACCTCTGATCAGAGTGTGATTAGCACAATCAGACCGATTTTCTCGGATGGAGAGAATGCGGTTGTCTATACCTGCCCTAAGAGTCACAGCAGTAGTAATATAAATTGTGCTTACTCTTCCCGCCACTTACACAGTCATGCTCCTAATGCTTGAAGCCACCCATAACTTATCCAGTAGGAAAAGCAGGTTCTCTCTTCTCCAGGAACCACAGTGGCCTCTTTCCACACTGCTCATGGCTAGCCACCCAGAACTTTCCCAATAGCTAGAACAAGCCCCCTCTCCCAACCATAACTTCCCTCTTGGTAAAAGCAGGCCTTGCCTTTCCTTCAGGAGCCACAGTGGCCTCTT
The DNA here is from genome assembly GCF_032444005.1 of Ranitomeya imitator. Taxonomy (NCBI): domain Eukaryota; kingdom Metazoa; phylum Chordata; class Amphibia; order Anura; family Dendrobatidae; genus Ranitomeya; species Ranitomeya imitator. Next base: position 806,049,842 of record NC_091283.1, read on the forward strand.
GCCACACTACTCATGACTAGTCAACCCAAACTTTCCAAAGAGGTAGAACAAGCCCGACTCCTAACTTTGTCATTAACCTTAGAAGGTCTGTCTTCCATTTTCACAATAGTTACAGCAATATCCAACCCCAACTTCTATTGTAGTCACAGCACCCTCCTTTCCACTTCCCCAAAAGTGTATTTTCCTACTACCTGCAGTAGTATTGTCCCCATGTAGTTGCACCAGCTACTACCTCTTTATGCCCTGACCAGCGATGACAGCATGGCCACCTACATTTTTTTTAGCAGCACTCTCCTTATTCCTCCCTGTAGTCATGTCAAGCACCCACCTGCCTCCCCTACTTTCATCAACTCGCTTGCATCATTGCCTACTGGACGTTACTGCATCATTGTCAGCTGGTACAAAATGTCATTATGTATGATCGTTTCTGCAGAGAGAGAGAGAAGAAACTCAATGGTGCCAGTGGCATCATCCGACTCCATGAACTCAGCACCTAGTGAAGGCAAAATGTATGAATATCTTGAAGAAAAACCTGTCTACTAGGGTTGATTTTCTAATGACCATGATAACCTGGATTTTCTCCAGTTAAAAATAAAAATTCTAAATAAATTTTATCTTCTAACTAAACTAAACTTTTTTATTGTGAATGTGAATACACATCGAGTCATATCGGAGTGTAGACGTATCTTATAAGGCGTTGGCATATTTGATAGTGCCCAACAGTAAAGGTGAAGCAGAATGTAACGGAACATAAAACAATGAATCCGTAGAACAGGTTGTATAGAAATATAACGCTTTTGTCAGCTTGAGCATTACAGTGACAATGTGTGTACTAAATTCTAGCATTAAACAAAGATTTACATGGATACATTTTCACACCGCTCTGCCGATGAATATTTTTGCAATAAAAGTCATCTGCCTCCTTGCCCACATGATTAATAGATTCCACTTCACTAACTCAGATTTTGGCTTTCGGTGGAAAAGAATTCAGAGCGCATCGAAGGAATAGAAGAAACGGCTGGTGATTCACAACCAAAGGAGCACATCCATGATAGTGAACACCTTCTGATCCGCTCCATGCTCACATACATCAACGGTTATATAGCGAAGCCAGAATGAGGTGGAATCTAAACTACACATTAGCTTTACTTCCCTAAGAAGTCCTGCTCTATAAAACATGGCAAAGATTAGTAGTACACTCTTGTTTTTGGGAAAATGACCATGATATGATATCCTTGACTTAGAAAACAGGGCACCCAATAGATGAAGAAAAAATTGGAGTAAGACTGCTTAGTGCAGTCGAAATGTGTTGACTGGGTCATGTTGACCATGTAAATTTTTCTTTTGTATGCACTATATTTTCTTTTGAAAATTGAAAATGAAAATCGAGTCCTGTTGAGCCAGACTCCAATTTTTTCTATTTTCCTTGATGTGAGGCCAGGGCGAGGCCGGTGTCTGAGCCCCAGGTGGATGAGCATAGAGCAACTAGGTGAGCTGGAATCAAGTTTTTATAACCCAATAGATGTAATTAGAAATTAGAAAATTGATTCAATGTGAATCAAGTCTGTGTCAAATTTTTGGAAATTTGCTGAACATGACAAATTCAAGCAATCAGATTTGTGCAAATTGTTGAATACCTGCCGCCGTTTTATACAACATCTATTGGGCAACCAATAAATATGTTTATCCTTTTATGGATATAATTTTGTCTAGAAGATTTGGAGTGGTCATGATACCATTTATGGACAACTTTTTAGTATAGAAACAAGTAAATGGTCTTAGCACTGCCATTTTGGATTTGTGCAAACATTTATAGTTTTTTAATCTCCTCCACCCTTTGATCCTGCCTACAACCCTTTTTTTTACAGCCGAAATTGTAAGGTGTGGTTTACTGACTTCTGTGGCCATTCTGTCATTTATTGTGACTGACTGACCCCTTTATTGTCAGGAGTGGAGTAGTTACTACCATGATGGTTAGAGACCCTTTGGCCCTAATTCATCACTGTCTTTGCTCCTGTTCTTTGTCTAATTTTCGGTTTTGCTCCTTTTTTTGCACCCAATTCATTAATTTATTTTAGGCCTTTTTAAAGTCTTTTTTTTATGCAAGATGTTTTCAGCTGATTCATCATTTGCGAAATTTTAAAACGTCTCAAACTTTGGCACAACTTTACTCTGGTTATTTCCTTCTAGAATTTTATGCATTTTTCCCAAAAAATCTTCTGCATCATTTTGGAAAAAAAAAAAAAAGACGCAACCTTTTGCTCAAAACGTTGCAAAAACGATTATTGACAGGAAAGAAACCCCTTTTTTGATTTTGTGCCAAATTCATGAAGCGCGTAGGCCATTTTGATGAATTTGGCTCAATAAACAAAAATGAATACCTCAAGGCAAAAGGTATGAGGTATTGTCAAGAGGAAGATGAGAGACACCAGACCCAACAATGCAGATGAGCTGAAGGCTGCTATCAAAGCAACCTGGGCTTCCATAACCCCTCAGCAGTGCCACAGGCTGATCGCCTCCATGCCACGCCGCATTGATGCAGTAATTGATGTAAAAGGAGCCCCGACCAAGTATTGAGTGCACTTACTGAACATACATTTCAGTAGACCAACATTTCGGATTTTAAAATCATTTTTCAAGCTGGTGTTATAAAATATTCTAATTTACTGAGATAATGACTTTTGGGTTTTCATTAGCTGTAAGCAATAATCATCGACATTAAGACTTGAAATAGATCACTCTGTTTGTAATGACTATATATATGAGTTTAACCTTTTTTATCGAAGAACTGAAATAAATGAATTTTTTATGATATTCCAATGTTGTGAGAAGCACCTGTATTTACCGAAATAGAGGACATATATACCAGGATGGGAGACATAAATACAAAGGATTGGGGACATATATACCATGATGGGCCCAGGATGGGGGACATGTATACTAGAATGGGGGACATGTATTTCAAGATGGGGGGCATATATACCAGGATGGCGGACATATTTACCAGGATAGATGGCATGCATACTAGGATGGGAAACATGCATATGAGAATGGGGGACATATATAACAAGATGGGCCCAGGATGAGGGACATATATACCAGGATGGGGAACATATATAACAGTATGGGCCCAGGATGAGGGACATCTATATCAGAATGGGGGACATGTATAAAAGGATCGGGGACATATATACCACAATGGGGCCCATGTCGTGGTTCTTAGGACGGGAGAGTTTAGTACATGATTGGGGACATTACTACATAATGATGAGGGGGTGTGAATATGTATGTATTTATAGGATCACTACATGGGCCCAACCTTCTGATCAACCTGCAGGGGGGTCCAGGTCCAAATTTTACAGACTCTAGCTACGTCACTGTGGAAAAACCATTGGTGCAACCTATGCAGGGGTTCAAGCGGTAAGGATGCAGACTCCCTCCTCCAAAGCTGGTGGAATTGCTCTTTATGATGAGCCATTGGGCCCATACGCTGTTCTTGCACAGGAGCCATCTTCTGTCTGTGTCTGTCTCTGATAAATACTGTATAATGGTCATTGTGTGTAGCAAAGTTAAATTTTTTTTCTTCTATCAAAATGCAACTTTTTGTATTGTATAGCTTAGTGTTTGCCAGTCTCCACGTGTAAGAATTATTGAGTGATGCCGCTACCTTAACAGCAATTGTTTGCCTGCCTCTTCTTTTCTTTGTGTAGAAATCTCAGACTGTCTTTTGCAGGTTCAAACGCTGCTTTGACATGTATGTTATTTGATGTTTTCTTTTATTCTACTCTGGATAACATTAAGTGAAAAAATGTGTCTTTTACGCCAGAATTCCTGCCAAGATGTGAGGCCTAACGTAAGAGCAGAGAATCCTTTTTTGATAACGGGTCTCAGCAGGACAGAGAGAACAGTACAAGGACGTGTGTTATGTACAGTATATGATAATAGAATACAAATAACACATCGGTCGCAAGAATGCTGCACGCTAGCTTTCTTTATTCACACTGATTGCGTATAGAGGACATGGAAGTAATTTCCAAGGGACGGATTCACCTTGTCTTTCCTCATCCACTTTTGTTTCCTCTAGATGCAATTAAAGTCCTTCAACCGCTTTGTCTTCCATTTAGCTTTTCCTCATTTGTGCCACTTGAGAAGCTTGATATTCAATGGCAAGTGCAAAATGCTCTCAAATGAGTGTTCATCTCGTCCTAGCTACTTTGCCAGACTGATGTTTCAGTGTTAATTACCATCCTGGCATTTTCCGAACTGACTGACAGTGCGGCGGTACAAGGAAGATCTTTCCGTCTGCTTTCTAAACCTCCTTGCATCTAGTAAAGAGGCATAAGCAAATGACAGAAATTCTGTTACGTTGCCGTAATTAGAGGCTCCATTTCTCTCCTACACGTAACATATGCAGAAAAGTGGAAGAGAATAAATGAGATGGCGGGAAGGCAGGGGAAGGAAGCGCTTTGAAGAATGCATGGGTAGAAAGACTCATAATCAAAGTCTGACAAAGGAGAGCGCAGTGTGAATCTTTAAAGCTTTGAGTTGCTTGCATGTGGCTGAAACAACCGCAACAACATAACTTTGCTAGTAGAAATGCTAGTTTTCATTAAAAAATCTTCACATTGAACGATCGCATTGGATCTACATAGTGAGATATAAACCAACAGCCTAGTTAGGTAATGCGTGATCTATCATTCACTCATTTGTTTTTTTAAGGCACCGTAAATTCCGGTACATAAAGTATGCATAACAAAATATAATAGCACGAGGGGTAAAGTTTCTCCTTGTAGAGGGTGTAAAGTAGGCATAGGGAGACTTATAGGCCATGCAATACTCCATTGGAAAATTAAATATGAAAATAGCCTCTTCACAGAGGGAAAAGAACAGTGACGCTACTGCCACCTGTTGGAAGGAGCAATCCTAAGTGTCAATATTGACTCCTTAAAAAAGTCTTGCCATGTCACTTAGGTCAGTGATGGCGAACCTTTTAGAGAAAAAGTGCCCAAACTGCAGCCCAAAACCCACTTATTTATCTCAAAGTTTGAACACAGTAATTTAACCTGAATACTGAGATTTTAGTTTAGAAAAACACAACTCATACATTAAGATCTTTTTTTTTTTGTCTTAAATGAAAAACATAGTAGAACTTTCAATGATACAAACACGATTTTCTTGAAAGGTAAAAGTTTGCATTTGGCATTCTTCTCTGAAAAGTCAGGTACTCTCCGGAAAACACTGTGTTTTGGGTACTCTCCATAAAAGACAGTTTGGGTGCTCTCAGAAATGGCACTGTGTTGTGGGCACTCTTCAGAAGGCACTGTATGCTAACTCCTTGGCTCCAGAACAAGTCACTCAGGTGGTTTCCGGCTAGACAGATAGACATCTGATGATGATTGTTCCATTCACCGGAGGTCTTAGTGGTCAGGTGAACAAAGAATCTTTTCATTACTTCCAGTCCTACTGGGGGACCCTTTTTCTGCCAAGGGCTATTTGGATATATATAACTTAGTTCGGGGCCATACTAAATTATCAACTAGAACTCCCAGTAGTACACAAACGTCATCAGAGCCACCAGTAGTACAGAAATACATCACCAGAACCACCAGCAGTACAGAAATACATCAGTAGAACCCCCTTCAGTACAGAAACACAGCATCACAACCCTCATCAGTACAGAAATGCATCACCAGACCCACCAGAAGTACAGAAATACATCACCAGAACCATCAGAAGAACAAAAATACATCACCAGAACAATCAGAACATAAAGATATCACCAGAACCATCAGCAGAACAGAGATACATCACCAGAACCTCTAGAACATAAATATATCACCAGAGCCAACAGTACATGGTACATCAATTGTAAGTCCAGTCGGTCCCATATACATTTGTATCCCATGAATCTACAATTCTCAGTAGGTCCTTAATAATGGTTAGAAGATGCTGTGAGTTGTTGTTATCAGTCATTACCAGACTGTGAGCCATATAGGTGCAAGGGGTTGGGTTGGGTTGGAGAATTAAAGCCTTTAAGCCTTCGTATTGTATGTATATATTTAATATATTTATATGGTTGTTGTTGTATTACCCATGTATTATATTTTGTCTTAATGCTGTTACCTGTGTACGATAGGGATAGTGCAGTTTGGGTTGTGGCCACTAGATGGGGCAGAGAGGTCACTACTGTAGAGTTAGTAATATAAGAGTTAACTAAAGGAGGAGTTAGTGACGGAGGTCTTCCTGTATTGAGTCAGTCAGGGGCCTGATCCCGTGGTGCTCGAGTGGGCTATATGCCCGAGCTGCCTAACCACCCCGTAATGTTTAAGGGTATTCCTAGCCAACCACATGGGGAACTAGAGAAGAACCAGACACAGCAGATCCAGCAGTAAAGAGGAAGATGGAAGGTCACCGTAAAAGTGTGCAGGCAGGTCCCTCCAGTATGTGGTGGATAGCCTCGTGGGTTGGGTCTCTGTTGTCTGATGTGAAGCGGACTGGAGAACGCTCTATCGTGATGACATACTGTTCCACCGGGAGGATACTGAGGGGTCATCTGATACACCCCGTCCCACAGAAACACTTAAGGTACCGCTACACTAAACGATTTACCAACTATCACGACCAGCGATACGACCTGGCCGTGATTGTTGGTAAGTCGTTGTGTGGTCGCTGGGGAGCTGTCACACAGACAGCTCTCCAGCGACCAACGATCAGGGGAAAGACTTCGGCATCGTTGAAACTGTCTTCAATGATGCTGAAGTCCCCCTGCAGCACCTGGGTAACCAGGGTAAACATCGGGTTACTAAGCGCAGGGCCGCGCTTAGTAACCCGATATTTACCCTGATTACCATTGTAAAAGTTCAAAAAAAAAAACACTACATACTCACATTCCGATGTCTGTCATGTCCCCCGCCGTCAGCTTCCCACACTGACTGTGTCAGCGCCAGCCGTAAAGCAGAGCACAGCGGTGACGTCACCGCTGTGCTCTGCTTTACGGCCGGCGCTGACAGTCAGTGCGGGAAGCTGACGCCGGGGGACGTGACAGACCTTGGAATGTGAGTATGTAGTGTTTTTTTTTTTTTTTAACTTTTACAATGGTAAACCGGGGTAAATATCGGGTTACTAAGCGTGGCCCTGCGCTTAGTAACCCAATGTTTACCCTGGTTACAAGTGAACACATCGTTGGATCGGTGTCACACACGCAGATCCAACGATGACAGCGGGTGATCAGCGACCAAAAAAAGGTCCTGATCATTCCCCAGCGACCAACAATCTCCCAGCAGGGGCCTGATCGTTGGTCGCTGTCACACATAACGAGATCGTTAGCGGGATCTTTATGTGTGAAGGTACCTTTAGTGACGCAAGGAACAGTGAGGAGAAAGATGAAGTAATGTGTCATCTTTACTGTGATGGAAATGCTGGATATTATGTGGATGTGCTGTGTACTGAAGTAAATAAATACGTTCAGTTAAGAGTTGCCCTGGACTGTGTCTCCATTCCGTGTGAACCGGGAAGATCCGTATGCCAGCACTTTTTTTCCTGTAGAGGGAGGCCAGGGTATGCAATGCCCAGAAAGCTCAGCCAAGACTACTTCCCTGGCCGGCCTTTACATAGGCACCACAGTACTGGTGAGATGTTAGCAAGATCACACATAAACATTTACATCCAGGTACCTTACGAGATGACGTATAGATGACGTTACCTCTTATTCGAGTTTTTCTCTCTCTTTTCTTTATCTTCTTCAGATGCCATGATGATGTTTCACAGCCACAGATCATCTCTGCAGACTTCCCTCTTCCCTGCTCTTCTGCAGCATATCTTGACACTATGCCCTTAAAAATAGCAGTGTCATGATCTTTAATAAAAATTTCTTCCCTATGCTGAGCTCCTAAATAAATAATTGCCCCTCACTATATTCCCTGCACAAAATAGGACCAACACACTGTGCCTCTTATGGTACGGTCTCCTCACACTATTCCCCTCAAATGTCTTCTCACACATTTCCCCCTCCCTCACACTGCTTCCTCTCACATCCCCTGCTACCATCCTGTCTCCTCACATATTTACACCCCTCAATCTCCATACTGTTTTCTCACACATCCCCATGCTTCCCATACCGTGTCAGTCCCCATACGCTTTCCTTTCCATACTGTGTGGGATTTGAAGCTCCTGCTCACGCCATGCCTCATAAGGTAGCACTCCCAAAAGACTACATGACCTGGCGAGTGATGTCAATGCAATGCTTCTCTGGGAAATTAAATATGCAAGCAGCCTCTTTCCAGAGCAAGAGTACTGGAATTCTATTGCCACCAGTTGGAAATGGCAATCTTAAAAGTCAATATTGACCCTTTACAGATCCTTGTCACATTACATACTGTACAATGTACTACCAGAACTTGCATTTGCAAGTGTATTATATAAAGAAGAAAACACATGCAATAAATATCACTCAAAGAGAGACAAATTGATAAACAGGAAGAGTAAACCCTGCCCACGAGGGATTATAATATACCAGAGTGGAGGAATGGTGCAAGTTGCTCATATGTCAGTGTACTGTCAGATTATTGTTGGCTGCAGACTTTTCTGAATTGGTGGGTTTTCAGATTGCTTTTGAAATTTTCAAAGGTGGGGAAGAGTTTGAAAACTTGGGGTAGTGAGTTCCACAGTAAGAGGAATGCATGGGGAAAATCTTGTGGATGAATTCTGTAGTTTGATTCATGATTGTTTTTTACGTATTTTGTCAGCAGACTTGTATGGCAATTTTACACCCTCATATTTGCAAATAACATGTTTTCCACGGAGAAGGGACTCCTCCATATGAACTTTGCAGCCAGTAACAAGCAAAGATGGGAAAAATTAAGGCTGAATCCTCTGTTTCCAAGAGTCCTAAAGTAGCCACACTGAATAATGGTGACATTAAACCAGGATGGGGAACATACATTACTGGAAAGGGTACAGGATGGGGGACATATATTACTGGAAGAGGCCCACAATGAGGGACATTACACCAGAAATGGGCCGAGAATGGAGGGCCGTCGTCTTGTGGAAGCCCGTGTTTCCCTGCCTGTCCTGCATTTGACATGATGTCAGAATAAAGTTTGGATTTTATTTGGATGGTGAGTGCCCGCATTTCTTCTATCTTCATGCAGCGGTGATTTGGACTTATTTTCGGCATGAGCACCTGATTTCCAATTCAGCTTCTTGGTATCTGAATCATGCTTAATTTATCCAGTTGATAGAACCAGCTGTTAGTGCGGTCTTCTGTTTTTCTTTGGTTTTTGGACATTATGCCAGGAAAGTAAGACATTATGCCAGGGAGGGGTCCAGGATGGAGATATTAAAGAGGATGGGGGACATCATATCTAGAGAGCGCCCATGTTGGGGGACATTATACCTGGAAGGGACCAAAGATAGAAGACATTATACTTGGAAGGGGCTCGCGATGGGGGACATTATTACAGGATAAGACCAGGATGAGGGGACATTATTTCAGGAAAGGGGCATAATATAGGGGACCTTATTACAAGAATGGGCCAGGATTGGGGACTTTTTTACAGGATGAGGGACATTGTTACATGAGAGGGTGAACATGTATGTCTTCACAGGATCTGGAAGGCTAAATACATCTGACGAAAATGCAGGTGGGGCCTTTTCCAAAATTTTAACCGAGCCCATCGAACCACTGATTACAGTTTGTCTCCGTTATTAGTCTTTAATTCTGCACAATAAACACAATTTGCAAGACGATAATTAGAGCACTTAATGTTCCTTCAGTTTTATCATAGCTGGAGAAAACTGTCGCAGATGTACAAACTTCTGTTAGGTGTCGAGTTCCTGCTTCTGCACAGGGGTAATCTCGAGCCATCTCCGCTGTGGTCTCCCATTCTTCTCCAGCCACAGTGGAGTCTGCTCAGCGGAGACGTTGGTCCCAGCGTCTTGCTCTGTCTGACTCTGTAAAAAGAGTTACTGCTACTTTTCCTGCTTCTGCCATTGAAGTCAGTGTTGGGCAGCGGCGAGCAGATGCTTTTGGGACTAAGTCCTGCTTTTCTCTTTCTGAGCATGCCCAGGTCAAGATCTCTCGTTGGAGATCGAGGGTCACATGCTCAGGTACTGCAGCACATCCCATTGGTCCTCCAGGAAGGTCATGAAAGTGCAAAACTTCGGTAGCAGCTTCCCATTGGTCCTTTATTGGAAGGTGCTGAACGTGCTGCAACTATATAAGCTGTGCATGACCGCACGGCCATGCGCTAGTATAGACTTGATAATGTGTTTGTGTTGATGGATGTATGTCGATGAATGAAAGCTCCTAAATCATTCCCATTCCTAGTGTTGTTGACTGGTCGCGAATGAAGGATTGCTATCTAGCGCCCGACTTAGCCATCAGCACGTAAACACACAATACAGTGTCTTATTGCTGTGACCACCAGTGCGGCGCCGTGCGCTTTCACAGCGCTTTCCTGACCGAAGCCTGGGTGGTTAGTGGCGTTCGCCAGTGCGGCACTGCATGCACTCTCGTGCTTCTATTTCTGTCACTCTGACACCCCAGTAGCGGTGTCGAGCGCATGAGGTCTATGTACTCAAATCCTGTGTCTTGGGATTGAGTTCTGAGACTCCTTACTCGCGCTCTTGGTGCGGTTCCGCGGCCCTGTGACGCAACAGGGTTCACTTCCTTCACACAGGGTGAGGTTAACCCGTGTGTGTATTCACATTGTACCGCCATATAGTCCGTCATTACTTGGCAGCAGGTTCCATCTCTGCACGGTGGACCGCGGGCTGCGAACGCACCTTACTCTATCTGTCTTATTATTTGGTGCATTCCGCTAGCCCTAACAACTTCCTAGGAAGAAAAAACAAAAGGTTCTACCACTGAAAGTACAGTTTGTAGACCTATAAAACTTTGGACTTGATTGGCAAAAGTAAAACGCACAACATGTCTTTGTCAAGCATTGTTAAAGGGTTCTGTGGGGGGTAAGCTAGCGATATCTAAACACAAAGTTTTAGGTCAGGAGATAAATCAATAGTTGCAAAAAGTTGGCAAAACAAGCTTAATGGAATCTATATACAGAAGGTTCCTCCCTACAATAGAGCCTTCTCTGCTGTGTTGCACTCCAGGTAGCTCAGGGTCATAGAGAAATCCTACACCTTGAAATAATGGGAAAAAAAATGATGAAATGATGTCAGATGGGCTGCTCCGTGAGAGGACTTCTCTGCAGTATCTGCAATGGATTTATTTCAGTAGTCACAGAGAGAATGTGTGTGCGCCAAGGGAAGACTCCTAGAGTCTTTACAAGTGGCGCAGCTGCCAAGATGTGAAATCTATTTCTAGGAGAACTTTGCTCCCAGGCAGGTATCTCTCCACGTCACTCACAGCTAACGCTACATCAGTGATCCCAGCCAGGTGTCAGGATACAATCAAGAGTCACAGCATAAGACGATGTGGCACAATTTAGGTGTGATAGGTAAAATCTCAAAAAAGTAACACGATTTGGCGATGAGGACATACAGTGGAAAATATCATTTACAAAAAGAAATTTTAACATATACTGTATTTTTTACATAGTTTCAATTCAATCGTCACAATATGATTATTCACTCCTGGACTTAAATGGGTTAAGCAAGATTAGAAAAACTTCCTCAAACAGCGCCACGCCTATCTTCAGGTTGTTTTTGCTATCGCAGAATAAATCCATTCACTTTAATGGAGGTGAGCTATAAATCAGAAACAACCCATGGACAGATGTGGTGCTGTTTCTGGAGAAAAGCAGCAATGTTTACTTTTTATTGAGGACGGGTTCACACTATGGTAGCATGTATGCTAGGAAAGTCCATGGAGCCAGCATCACATCTGCCATGAAGCGAGATGAGCATCCAAGGTTTCTCTGAGGTCCCATTTTGTCACCCCACGGTAGATGATTCATCAGCTTTCCAAGCCGGTTATTAAACTGACAGCCGGCTGAAAGAACAGGTATATCACCGGCTCCCTGCATTCAAGTCTATTTGTGTTTTTCAGGCACAATTACAATTATAAATAAGAATGGTTCACCAACACTTCTGGGGTTCAAGTGATAATTATGCTTCAGACGCCATACCACTGCTGTGTCGCAGAGAAGAAGATGATGGGATGGTAAGCCCTCTATAATGGAGCTGAAGAAAGAAGGAACTATTATTATAGGAGGTTAGTGTGAGTGCAAAGTATAGTTGGTATCAGGGTTGGACTGGCCCACCGGAGAACCAGAGAATCCTCCGGTGGGCCCTGGCTTCTCCTTCAGGAGAGTTCATAGTGCAAACCTTGCAGTTGCTATGGGGCTCTTCAGTGGGGGGGGGTGAAGGTGGGCCCTCATAATCAAATCCTCGGGTGGGTCGAATGTTCTTCAGTCGGACACTGGTTGGTATATTATGCAGAAGTGGTGGGAGTGTGTGAAGTGAGGCACTATACAGAAGGGCTGCTAGGATGGAAGTATTAAAAGGGGGAACAATATAGAAAAGGGCAGCATCGGGGGAAAATGTGGATATAAGAAAAGCATTAGAAGAGTGTGGAAAGGGGGAACAGAATGGAAAGGGGCAACATGTGTAGAGTACAGTCTGGTGAGAGAATTGATTGATGATAGCATAGTGGAGACGGTGTGAGGGCACAGTGTTAAGAGGGGCAGTGTGGAAATGGGAAAAGCATAAGGGGAATCAGTGGAGAAAGGACAACGTGAATAGGCGATGGTGAAGTGGTTATAGTTCATAAGGGTGGACAGTGTGACATTATAGTTCATTAGAGTAGACAGTGTGACAGTTATAGTTCAGTTAAAGTGCAAACAGTATTTTGGCCATAGTCAATGAAAGTGAACAGTGTGGAAGTTGTAGTTCATAAGGGAGGATGGTTTGGCAGTTGTATTTCCTAATGGTGTACAGTGTGGTGTGTATAGCTCATAAAAGCAGAAGATCTGAAGGCAATATTTTACAGGAGAGGACAGTGCAGAGGCAATATATCATAAAAGAGACAGTGTGAATGTCATATTTTGTGCAAGGTGAACAATGAGTGGAAATTATTCAGAAGGGTTTACAGAAGTTGTCAATTACTTGGACAACCCCTTCTCAAACCCCACACTTGGCCTTGATAAAATATAATAGCTTATACTCACCTCTGGCGCCACTCCAGTGGTGTCGACCCTCATGTTTTGGGGGATCTTGTGCGGTTGTTAGGACTCATGAGCCTGGCATCCAATCAGCACTGGCGTCACTGGCCTCGCCTTAGGACAAACATTAAGAGAACATCAAGGTGATGCCAGTTCTCTCATTTCCTCTTGATGTTTGATTTGTCCGGAAGCAGAGACAGTGACGCCAGCGCAGATTGGGCTCCAGGCTCATGTACCATAACTACCACATGAGAGCCCCGGGAACGCAAGTGCCGACACTGCTGGAACGGCAACAGCACAGGAACTGAGAATAAGCTTTTCATTTTATCGGCGCAAAATATTTAGATCAAGAAGGGATTGTCCTAATAGTCATGCTAATGACACTGTTATTTTTAACGACACCATATAAGGATGTGCTTCTGAAGATGAGGGAAGAGGGAAGTCTTCAGTGACAAGCTGTGGATGTGAAATTCATTATGGTGTTTTAATTAGATAGAGAAGAAAATAAGGAAAACAACTCCAATCAGCAAAAACATCACCGGTTGCATACCTGGATGTAAAAGTTTATTTGTGATACTGACTGTATGTAATCAATGCTATGGTTCCTGTATGGACCACAATCTGTTGATGGCTGGTAACAACAACTCTCAGTATTTCCTTATCATTGTTAAAAACATACTGGGTTATAGATTCATGTGATACAAATGTATATGGTGGGATCTGCCCTGACATTGCAATTGATTGCCATGCAAACATTGGTTCTATATTTTCATTTACAGATTGTTGATGGTTCTGTTTCAGTATCCTTTTGCTAATGGAGGTTCTAGTGCTGTACTCATGTGCTGATGGTTGTGCTGTAATTATGTGCTGATGGTGGTTCTTGTGATGCATTAATTTACTGATGATGGTTCTTGTGCTTTAAATTTGTACTGATGATTGTTCAGTTGCCGTATTCTTCTACTCATCATGATTATTCTAGTGCTGTCATGTCAAGCACTCATGTACTGATGATGTTGTACTTATGTTCTAGTGATACTTCTGTTCATGTATTCATGTATTTATGGTGATTCTGCTGATGAATTCTTGTACTGATGATGGTTCTGGTACTGTCTTCATATACTGATGGTAGTACTAGTGATATATTCATGTACTGATGTTGGTTTTGGTGCTAAATTTCTGTACTAATGGAGGTTCTGGTGACAAATTAAATGTAAATGAAAATCATCAAAAAGTTTATTTATTTCAGTTCTCCAATACAAAAAGTGAAACTCATATTAGAGCTATTACAAACAGAGTGATTATTTCTGTTATTGTTGATGATTAAGGATTACAGCCAATGAAAACCTAAAAGTCATTATCTTAGTATATTAGAATACTTTATAACACCAGCTTGAAAAATGATTTTGAAATCCGAAATGTTGGCCTACTGAAAAGTATGTTCAGTAAATGCATTCAATATTTGGTCGGGACTCTTTTTGCATCAATTACTGCATCAAGGCAGACTGGCATGGGGGCGATCAGCCCGTGGCACTGCTGAAGTGTTATGGAAGAACAGGTTGCTTTGATAGCAGCCTTCAGCTCGTCTACATTGTTGGGTCTGGTGTCTCTCATCTTCCTCTTGACAATACTTCATTTTTTCTCTATGGGGTTAAGGTCAGATGAGTTTGGTGGCCAATCAAGCACAGTGATATAGTGATGCCAAGTCCTGCTTGTCGTCAGAGGGAAGCATGAAGTGCTCTAAATTTTCCTGATAGATGGCTGTGCTGACTTTGGTCTTGATAAAACATAGTGAACCTACACCAGCAGATGACATGGCTCCTCAAACCATCACTGATTGTGGATACTTTACACTAGACCTCAAGCAGCTTGGATTGTGGCCTCCACTCTTTCTCCAGACTCTGGGACCTTGATTTCCAAATGAAATGCAAAATTTACTTTCATCTGAAAACAATACATTGGACCACTGAGCAACAGCACATGTTCTGGATAAGTGTGTGTGATGGGCCTTGAGGCAATGACTCCAGCAGCAGTCCTCTCCTTGTGAATCTCCCTCAAATTTTTGAGTGGCCTTTTCTTATCAATCCTTTCAAGGTTATCCTGGTTGCTTGTGCACTTTTTCTACCACACTTTTTCCTTCCACTCAACTCTGAACAGCCAGCTTCTTTAGCAATGACCTTTTGAGGCTTACCCTCCTTGTGGAATGTGTCAATGACTGCCTTCTGGACATCTGTCAAGTCAGCAGTCTTCCCCATGATTGTGGAGCCTACTGAAACAGACTAAGGGACCTTTTTAAAAGCTTAAGAAGACTTTGCAGGTGTTTTTTGCTAATTATTCTAATATACTGAGATAATGACTTTTGGGTTTTCATTAGCTGTAAGCCATAATCATCAATATTAACAGAAATAAACATTTGAAATAGATCACTCTGCTTGTAATGACTGTATCTAACATATGAGTTTCACATTTTGTGTTGATGAACTGAAATAGACTAACTTTTTGATGATATTCTAATTTAGTGAGAGGCACTTGTAATTGAGAAAGTGGTGATTAATTAATCGCGAAACACGTTGGGTGTCTATTATGTGGTCCAGTGCTTCTAACAATCCTTTTTCACCTGTGGTAAGCTAAGCCTTCATTTATATCATGTATATTGCCACTTGGCTATATGGACCTCAATTACTGATAAGACATAGGGCTCCTTTAACTGTAGTACTAGTGACATACTATTCATTATATCTTTCTGCTAGTTATATGACTTGTTATATGTCAGACAACAAAAGAAGAAAGGAGCAGCACAACCCCCCACACTAACGTAGAGAAAATCCACTTGACTTGTTATATGTATTTATACAACAGATTATCTTTTTATCCTAGTTACTCAATATTCTCCTCTATTCTATGTCATATTTGGAGTTGGTTATTTCCCTCTGGGATATATTGCACATGATTGTGCATTTTTTTCTGCAAATAGTATGCAACCTGGTTTCTTGTTTCCATATAATTATAGTATAAGGGATCAGTTGATCACAAATTTAAGTTCCCTAAGGGTACTAAAAGAAATGAATAAATACCATAAATGCAAAATGCAAAAAAAATGATGATTTTGCACTTATTTACTGCAGGTTTTTATTGCTCAGTGGAGAGGGGAAGCATTTCAGTTCTGGCCTTAGGCAGCAGGAATGCGAAAAATGATCCTGTCAGGAATACACGTTTCCTTTGTCCATAGGGTTACATTAGCTCAATGAAGTCCAAAAAACAGAACTTTGACCTCTGTTGGGTCAACATATATCAATATATTTCAAAATATGAAGTCTGTCACAGATGCTATACTGTGTCATCTACCACCATAGACTGTTATAGTAGCTGTTGTGAGTTAGTAACAGGACAAGAGGTCGGTTATTATTATTATAGCGCCATTTATTCCATGGCGCTTTACATGTGAGGAGGGGTATACATAATAAAAACAAGTACAATAATCTTGAACAATACAAGTCACAACTGGTACAGGAGGAGAGAGGACCCTGCCCGCGAGGGCTCACAATCTACAAGGGATGGGTGAGGATACAATAGGTGAGGATAGAGATGGTCGTGCAGTGGTTTGGTTTGGGTTGGTTTGATTACAATATTTCCTCAAAGACCTGAAGCAAACAGAGGTCTGGGCAGAGAGCTACAGTGGGAATATATTTGAGAGGTTGGTCAAGGACAGGTTAGCATTATAATTTTTTAAGCCCCGCAAAATTACGTCTAGCTGTTCACCATTTTGCTGGATTTGTGCAAATTGAATCTCAAAACATCATCTCTAATTATAAATTTTCAACCTTACTTGAGGTTATTTCATTCATTTTGAATGATTGCCGCACTATGCTAAGAGCACCATGGAACGCTATAGACATGGTGTCATGACACTGCTGTCAGCTGACCCAGGACCAGGGCCTCCTTCCCTGTTCCTAACACTAGGGAATGCCCAGCTCGCCCTGCTGCCCGGGATACAGAAGATGGCGAATTTGTCAGCGGCCTCTGCCCTTGCTTTATCACCAGAGTTAGCCCTCCGTATGTCCTCTTTGACCACCCAGGGAAGAGGGGGTGCAACTGTGCACCATAGTACACCAAACCGACAAACAAGGCAACACAGACAAGGGATAACAGAAAACTCCAGGCATACAAAATATTCACTCACATGCAACAGAGGAATACCCTGGGGTGTGAAGGTAGGGGAATAAACCAAAATAGAGAAGGATAAGGAATTATCACACATACAAACCAAACAACAGTCACAGATAACTCCTACAATTCTCTTTCTCATATATACTCCTCTCTGACCATTAGCCATGCAGCAAATGCTAGCTCTGACAAGGATTTGCAACAGAACCAAGATTATAATGGGGAAAAGAATGGCTAACCGAGTTCAGCTGTGAACACAGGGATTTCCAACATGGCCGATTAACCCCTGTTCTGCTGGAAGAAATAAACTCATTTAACATGAAGGAGAATTGCTTCTTCTCAGTGCTGGAGTAGGAGGAATCAGACGCTGCGGTCTTCCGGCTCCACACTGTCGTGGTAACTCCGGGACACATGGGCCATCATGCTGGTGGCTGCTACCTTTTTTTTTACATGTTTCCTTATACTGTCCCAGTAATAATATGTATTGTAGTCCTCACCTCTTGAAATGTCATAGAAAAATATGTTCTTAGGTCACTAAATAAGAAAACATTGCTGCCTATTCAATCTACTATTGTTTCTATATTCTGCGTGTCTCGTGTGTGATTCCATTTCCTCCTCAGTCTCATGCAAAATGAAACCTCTAAAGTGTTTTTCCTCGAGATATGGATTACTTGCTTTGATAAAACACAGAATTCACATGAACAATTTTACACTTAGTGACCCGTAGTCTCTGGAGAGAAGAAATGTAATTTCTTATTTCTTGTATTCTTGTCGATTTATATGTCAACGTTACGGCTTCCTGTTAAAATGATCTAACAATAGCGCCTGTTGTCCTTCCCTATAGCTATTTTAGATATGTTTATCTCTTAGCCGGGACTGTCGCGCACCCATGGGAGACATCTACACAGCAGATTTAATTTATTTTATGCATCTCTATCTTCCAGATACTATAAGCGGCTTCATTTCCGAATGGTCATTCACACACTTTAAATGCTCTCTTGATGTGTTTACAGTCTGTGTTTCTGCCATCAAGAAGATTTTGAGGAATAAAAGCAAGATATTTGTTTGGAGATGAAAGCAGGAGCTTCTTTTTTGAAGCCTGAACAACAATATTTAAAGACCGTTTGATATGTGGCACACTGCTTATTTTTTTGGCTTTTTATATAAGATTCTTAAAAAATAGTTTCGAAAATGTACATCTTTTTAGCAGTTTCCTCATTTAGTTTTGTATGATTATGTATTCTTGGGCCTTTCCAATTGGATGAGAAGAGGTTTGTAGTGGCGCAATTCAGCAATTTCGTAAATAGACAATTTTACTTTTTTAAATTTTTGATCAACTAAAATTAAGTACGGTATATTGTTTTCTATTTGTAGATTTTTGTATTTTTTTGATACTATTTTTTATTTTATGCTTTTTTAGGATTATGGGGCAACTATTTTAGCTTTACAACTAGGAGTGGCATGCAATCGTTTTCTCTCCATCCGAGAAAAACAATCTGATTTTTCTGATCAGATTCTGATCAAATTTTGTTCAGAGTTGGGATCAGTTTTTCTCGGAGGTTTCTCCAGTCTCTTCATTATGTTAGTTTGTGAAATTCCGATGTTTTCCCAGGACCCGTAGACTTGCATTTTTCCCATCTTGATCCGACACTTGGATAAAACTTGGACCTGTGGCTGACCTTTTTTTGGACCGCTAGATCCGAGGAAAGAAATTGGAAATATGTACAGCCCCATAGAATAATATGGGTACGAGTGCTATCCGTGAAAACCACAGATGGCACCTGTCTGAGATAGTTGTCTGTGTGCATGAGCCCATAGAGCAGGCAGTGACCAACCAACCAGTTGCGGTGGGGATTGCAGCACTTAGTTTAAACCAGCCCCCAGGAGCCCAGCACCACTGCAGGCAGAGACATCATGGCCGACAAAGATGGGATTAAACCCGTTGAAGATGATCAAGACGATGAAACCAACCTGAACTACAAAGCCCCGGAGAAGAAATCCCTGCAGGAGATCCAGGAGCTGGACAAGGATGACGAGAGTCTGATCAAGTACAAGCAGGCCCTGCTGGGCAACCTGCCGGCCGCAGTGGACCCCAGTGCCCCCAATGTGCAGGTAGCACTGATGTCTTTGATGTGCAATGACGCCCCAGGACCCATCACTATGGACTTAACAGGCAGCATAGCGGGACTTAAGGACACTACATTTGTAATAAAGGAGGGCTCAAGCTACAAGGTGAAAATTACCTTTAAGGTGAACAAGGAAATAGTTTCTGGGTTGAAGTATGTACAGCACACCTTCAGGAAAGGAATTAAAGTTGATAAAGAAACACACATGGTCGGCAGCTACGGACCCCGCGCCGAAGCTTACGAGTTCCTAACTCCCTTAGAAGAAGCCCCAAAAGGAATGCTTGTCCGGGGGACGTACCACATGAAATCCTGGTTCACAGACGATGACAAATCCGACCACTTGTCCTGGGAGTGGAACATCAATATAAAGAAAGACTTAGTTTAAACCAGTCTGGAGAATTTAGACGGATCTGGAGGGGAATGTACAGTGGGGAATATAAGTATTTGATACACTTAAGATTTTGCAAGTTTCCGCACCCACAAAGGTTCCTGTACCAAATATTAAGTTCTATTTTTCTATTGCATCTATTACTTATTTCATGCAATTTAATCATTGAAAAATCCTACAATGTGATTTTCTGTTTTTTATTTTTACATTCTGTCTCTCACGGGTGAAGTGTACCTACGATAAAAATTACAGATCTCTCCATTCTTTGTGGGTGGGAAAAATTGCAAAATCGGCAGTGTATCAAATGCTTATTTTCCCCACTGTGTGTGACTGGTGCAGACAATCACTGGCCAGTGAATGTCCGTGCCTGGCCAGAACAAAATGTGTATAGGCAGATTTGATTGGCTGCGGCCAGTCACTGCCTTCATCGGTAACGTTGATGCAATATTGCCGCAATACTGCCGACATACTGAACCATTTAATCTGTAATACATCCATATTACGGATGTCTGTCAATTTGTTTTTGTGATACAGAGATTGACTCTGAGACAATAATTCAGTTTTTTTTTTGCTCTTGCTCTAATTCATTACAATAAAAATAGCCCTGAAATCACAGAACAATATAACAGTGTGCTGACCTAGAATTATTGCTGGGAGATTATAGTTCCTGGCCTGACATTACAGCTCCCTGCAACCTTTCTATCTGTGTCAGCAATGTGGTGCGTTTGCCAAAGACAGCGCGATGAGTTACTGCCTTTATATTTTTACAGAGGACACGAGGTCAAGATAAAATTACCATAAATGCAGTCACAATTTTTATTTATATGAATT
Organism: Ranitomeya imitator; assembly: GCF_032444005.1. Lineage (NCBI taxonomy): Eukaryota > Metazoa > Chordata > Amphibia > Anura > Dendrobatidae > Ranitomeya > Ranitomeya imitator. Next base: position 806,070,472 of record NC_091283.1, read on the forward strand.
CATTTTACCAATCGCTATTATTTGTGGACATAGTTTATAGAAGGACTTTTCCCAGTCTGTAATATTATGATTTTTCTTTGGGAAATTACTTTTTGATTTTTTTGATGATTTTTAATTTTTTTTTTTTTTGTTTCTATATTTTTTTATTTTTAATTAGAGCATATAGCAGTATATGGTTTTTTATTTAGCTCTCTTTTTCCGTTTCACAAGCTAATAAACAACGGCTTCACTGGCATTTGTTCTATGTGCCAGGCTTCCAGATGCAACGGAATTTAAAGAAACAAACATGGTTTCCATATGAATAAATTACAGTGTTCCGGGCGTGCGACCTTGACACGGAACCAGGCAAGTTGCAGGTGATTGCATTTTCAATCCAATGCTGCACATGACTGAATTACAGGAAGGGCGAAAAGGGCAATGGCCTGGGGTAGTAAAAAAACAAGCTTGTTAATATACCTCTGACTACAATGGTTGAGGACAGTTCAGCTTATTATATATTATATTGCTGGTGATGTTTCTTTCCTTACTTCGCCTCACGGTCCGAGATGTGTGGCACAGGTTAATTAGCTTAGGAAAACAACCCTTTTTCTTTACTCTTGCCTGACGAACTGGTCATCAATCTTGCCCCAATCATTTCTGCATATTTAATTGGAATTTGTCACCATTTTTTGCTGCCTAGTCTGAGAGTAGCATAATGTAGAGAGAGACTATGTTCCAGCGATGTGTCACTTAATGGGCTGCTTGCTGCAATTTCGATAAAATCCCTATTTTAGCATTACCAGGAGATTATCACTAGAGGACTAGTAAACCTGCCACCATGTAGTCCTCCATAGTCATGTGTAGAACCCCACCCACAGCACTGATTGACAGCTTTCTACCTATGCATGGTGTACACAGAAAGTTGTCAATCAGTGGTGTGGGCGGGGTCATACAGAGCTCAGCATTCAGAGAACTGCTAGATCTGCAGCAGATAAAATAGTGATGCTATCAAAACTGTAGCAATCAGCTCAGGAAGTCACACATAGCTGGATCAGGGTCTTTGTCCCTACATCATGCTGCTCTCAGATAGGGTAGCAAAAACCTGGTGGCATATTCCTTTTAAAATGAAAAACAGAGTTAATAAAAAACAAATTAGAAAATGGACAGGTGGTCTCCAACAAGTATTTAGCCCAAGGATCCCACCAGCCTTGATGCAGCTGTTCTGTTGCACAGCATTATACTTAAAGGGAACCTGTCTTGTAAAATAACGCTATTAACCTGCAGGTATGGGACTAATCTGCAGGATAATTGACACAGTTCAGAGGCCACATTGAGAGTCCTACTGTCTTCAGACAGTATTCATCTTCCAGTCACAGGGGAGGTGCCAGCGCGGGTTCAGTCACCACTCTGTGTATAGGGAGCGGTGACTGTAACTGCGCTCCTCCGGCATTGACTGACAGCATCTCAGCATTAGGGCTCACTGTCAGTCAAAGCTGGGGGCGCAGTTACAGCCGTTGCTCTCTATAAACTCAGCGGTGACTGAAACCGTGCCAGCTCCACCCCTTTGACTGGAACCTGAACGCTGTTGAGGTGAATAAAATTAATTTCCTCCCGACAGCGGGGCTCTAAGTGAATGTCGGGACTCTATTAGTCTGCAGATTAACCCCATGTAATAGGGTTAGTTTACATGACAGATTCCCATTAATGGGCAGCAGTGCCTCCTCCTCTCATCATTGTTATTATGATTTGGATATTCCATTTAAGGGATATTCTCAAATGTGGAAGTTATAGGGGATAACTTCCCAATCCTTGGGGGTGTGACCGCTAGGACCCCCACCAATCCTGCGAACTGTGGCTCTAGAGAGGGAAACAGCGGTCAATCATGTGCATATCCACTCCAATTATTCTTATTGGGAATGCCGAAGACCAGCAGAGCGCAGCACTCAGCTATCTCAGGCGGTACGTCTAGGAATAAATGGATGACAAATGCTCACGATTGACTATCGTTCCATTGATTCTTGGGATCAATGGGGGTTGCAGCAGTTTGATCCCCAGCAATGGAGAAGTTGCCCCTATCCCGCAGATAGAGAATAAGCTTGGACTTCTTTAACTATTCTTTGGAAAGGTTCTTTGATAGGGAGCCGACACAGTATGAACATCGAAAGTTATTAGTTTATTAACTTACGGTAATTTCTATCATTAGAAAAAACAATTCCAAAGATTTTGATACATAAAATAATTTCTTTAAAAAAAAAACTTTTTCTTGGTTAAAAACTTTTTCTTGGTTAAAAGTTAAGGAGCAGTCACCTGATTACAGTGATTCTGATTTCAAAAACACTCAATAATCTCTTGTTATCATCAGGTGAAGCTGCGACCAGTATGACATTTCCATTTCTGCGGCCTCTGTGATAGTAGTACTTAGCTTGGGCTTAAAAGGGTCCTCTCGGAAAAGAAAAAAAATCACTAAAGGAGATGTCCTTATTAATTACATGTCTAAATACTATTTCTAATTTTTACATTAAAATGTACATTACTAAATACTTTTCACTAGTAAATCACAATTGTTTTGTCTAGGGACGTAATCACTATAGTATTAACATTGCCGCCTTGTTCCACCTGTCCTTTACCAATAAATTACATAGCCATTTATAGACCCAGCCATTTTTTCAACATCATTATAACTTAGCTGAGCCGTCAATTTTCCCGGGCGGCAATGTAAAAAAGATTAACAGTGTTGGCTTTGTTCTATTCTGGAAATCTATATTCACTTGTGTTACTACTTCATCCTCTGTTATTCTCCGCTTCTTAAGAATATATATAGAATATGTTTTATATTTAGATTAGAGCTAGCAGGGTATTTTCATGAGCCATGGTAATTACATTTATGAGAGTCCTTAAATTTCCATCTTTATTTGGTTTTTACTACCAGCCTTGGTCAGATTCTTGACTGCACCAATAGAAATACAACGAGGGCTATAAAGCAAGAGGTGATATGTGCTCAGTATAGGACGTACACGGCTTTATGCTCTGATCAGCAGTTTCTTTAGCTAGTATATTAAAGACGACATGAAGCTCCTGCTGTGCTCACTCGTTCGATGATGAGTTTTTCATAACAAACTTGTATTATATTATTTTTATGTATACTATAGTTTTATATTATTTTTACGCATTTTTGGTTTTGTGAAATACAACACCGGAATAAAATGCAACACATAACTGGAGGTTGTAAAAGAGTCAATCTCTTGCAAATTAATTGTCATTAACTTTTTGTTAGAGTTGGAAGGGACCTCTAGGGTCATCTTCTCCAACCCCTCACTCAATGCAAGATTCAATAAACCATCTCAGACAGATGTCTGTCCAGCCTCTGTTTGAAGACTTCCATTGAAGGAGAACTCACCACCTCTTGTGGCAGCCTGGTCCACTCATTAATGACCCTCAAAAAGTTTTTTTTTCCCAATATGTAATCTGTATCTTCTCCCTTTCAGTTTCATTCCATTGCTTCTTGTGTGCAAATGTGAATAATGATGAACCCTCTACATTGTGACATCCCTTCAGATATTTGTAGACAGCTATTAAATCTCCTCTTAGCCTTCTTTTTCACAAACTAAACATTCCCAGATCCTTTAACAGTTCCTCATAGGACATACATTGCAGTCTTCTCACCATCCTGGTCGCTCTACTCTGAACTTGCTCCAGTTCTTCATTGTCTTTTTTAGAATGTGGTGCCCAGAACTGGACACAGTATTCCAGATGAGGCCTGACCAAGGAGGAGTAGAGGGGGATAATTACTTCATGTGATCTAGACTATATGCTTCTCTTAAAGGGACACCGTCACCTGAATTTGGAGGGAACAATCTTCAGCCATGGAGGCGGGGTTTTGGGGTTTTTGATTCACCCTTTCCTTACCCGCTGGCTGCATGCTGGCTGCAATATTGGATTGAAGTTCATGCTGTGTCCTCCGTAGTACATGCCTGCACAAGGTAATCTTGCCTTGCGCAGGCGTGTACTATCGAGGACAGAGAATGAACTTCAATCCAATATTGCAGCCAGCATGCAGCCAGCGGGTAAAGAAAGGGTGAATCAAAAACCCCAAAACCCCACCTCCATGGCTGAAGATTGTTCCCTCCAAATTCAGGTGACAGTGTCCCTTTAATACATCCTAAAACTGTATTTGCCTTTTTGCTGCTGCATCACATTGTTGACTCATGTGCTCTATTAGTCTACGCAAGTGTTTTTCACACGTGCTGTTGCTTAGTTCTGTTTCCATATTCTGCTGATAAGAGACACCTGAAAGGCACTGAATGCGTAAAATTAACACTTCATGTACAAAAAGGTACAAGCATTTTTTATGGGCACTGGCACTGTGAGTAGTAATCTTGGAAGGCATCACTATTTATCAAAGTGCATGATAGTAAATATTTAAAGAGTTTAAAGTATGAAAGTTATTGACTGGGCATACCTTGCTGATCCCTTGGAGTCTAACCACCAGGACACTGAACAATCCTGCAACTATCCTCCGCTGAGCCTCGACTGAATGAAGCAGAAGTTAAGCATGCCCACTTTCACTCCAAGAAATTTGGAAATTGCATGCTCGACTTCCACTCCTTTCGGAAGGGGCTCTGCAAAGACTTGTCCTCGGGATCAGTTGCAGTCATATCAATCAGACCCACAACAATTATGAGGATGAATAGAGGATAACTTTCTTACTGGGTACAAACTTAAGAAAGAGAGAACTAAGAATATTTATTTATTGGGAGGGACAATGTATAATAGCAGCTGACTAAGGGTCCGTTGACACTGTCTGACCTGGGGAACTAAATGACCGTCTATCAGCTACTTATTTGCTGATTGGCAGTTATTTAATATCCTGTTGGCAGGACAACCTGGCTTCAGATATTCACTAAATGATCTGAGCGCACATAAGCTGCTTCTGTTCTCGGCAGCACTAGTTCGGTTTACACAAGACGAGAACTATGATATTTTTGCGATACTAAAGATCATTTCACCCAACAAATCAGCAGTTGGGTGATTGACAGTCTGCTTACACTGCAACATCATTGTGAATTATATTATTTTGATAAGATTAAAAGATAATAAGCGAGATAACACAAAAAGATAAGAAAATGAGCACGTGCTAATAAGCGGAACCAAAACTGTTCATAGGGAAATCACTTTTCTTTGTTCTTATGATGGTCTTACCCAGACGGAAAAAACTGAAAGTGCAAACTGCATTCAGAGAACATTGACTTGTGTGACTAGTATATACATTTTGTATTTGAGTTTTCTTACACTTCTGTATGATTCAGTAACTGTTATGGAGGAACTATTAAGTCACTGTACAATGTTATTAATCAGTCTCTATGTTGGTTACTTGTGTGGACACTAATACTATTTAGAAGTAGTGTTAGTTTAGCGATTTATGACAGCGTGTATTCTTTGACTGTGTTATGGTATTTTTCGGTGGTATTTGTTTGTTACTGCATTAGTGGCTTTATTCAGTCACTGACTTTTTCATAGAGTTATTGTAAGTTAGTATTATTCAGTCATTTTCCCTAGAAAGTATTTGGACACAGTCTTTTGGTATTATTCAGTTTTTGTTTTATAAAGTTTTAATATATTGAAATTATTTAGTTTTTGGTAGAATTATTTTTACATTTCATGTTGGTACCATTTATTCTTTTAGTTACTGTTTATTCAGTTTGACAGAGTTTCCATTTAGTTAGTAGTTTGTTTTACAGAGGTACAGAAATGATGGAAGTAGTATGGATGCCATAGTTTGCTCTGTGATCATTGACATTCATCCAGCACAGTTGTTGTTATTGGTAATGGTGAAGAAAATGCTATGTGTTGCGATTATTCTTTCAAAATTATTTTTATTAGGGGATTTTTACAATATAGGGGATAATGGGTTAGGAAATTAAAGAAGGGAAAGGAAGGAATCCAAACAAAGGAAAAGAGGAAAGGGGTTAGGGAGGAAGAGGAGAGCTCAGATGATCCGGTAACAAGGTTTGGGAACAAACAAGACAAAATTCCCATGGACCTCATATTAGAAAAGGGGGAAAAAGTTCAGCCAACTCTGCATTTGAGTCCTGTAAAATAACCTATAAGATAAAAGTTAGTCAGAAGACATCAATAATGATCAAAGATACTATAATAATCTTCTTAGAAGCCCATTAAATTCTGCAATCCAGGGTTACATCTCTTCTTCATGCTCATCCGATGTAGGTTTCTTTTCCTTCCCTGAAATGTTATGTTCCTTTAGAAATTTCTGGCCTACTGTTGGATCTTGAATTACATATGTTTCTTTATTGATGAAAATGATTACCGTATTTTCCGGCATATAAGATGACTTTTTAACCCCTGAAAATCTTCTTAAAAGTCGGGGGTCGTCTTATATGCCGGGTATCGTCTTGTACGCCGGGTGTATATGGTGGGTGGGTGGGGGGGAGTGTTCCCGATGACGGAGGGGGCATCTCACAGGAAAGTGTGAGTGGAGTATGCCCCATTACCTCACATGGTAGCTGCAGCCAGCGTCAGCGTGGGGTGCTGGGGAGCGGCGGCGGCTGCTCCTCTTTGTGCCGCGTGGGTGCTGTGGGGCGGCGGTTCCTCTTGGTACAGCGTCGGGGCTCTGTACTGTGGGGCGGCAGCAGCGGCGTATCTTCCCGCAGAGTCAGTCAGGGCTCCTCCGGCATCTCCTGAAAGCCCGGAGGCGCCGGCAGCTCCATTGCTGCGATGCGGTGGCCTCCGGGAAAATGGCCGCTGGGGGCGGTGCATGCTCAGATTCAGATCTCGTCTCCCGAGATCTCGGGACGAGATCTGAATCTGAGCATGCGCCGCCCCCAGCGGCCATTTTCCCGGAGGCCACCGCATCGCAGCAATGGAGCTTCCGCTGCCTCTTCAGGAGATGCCGGAGGAGCCCCGACTGACTCTGCGGGAAGATACACCGCCCCACAGCACAGAGCCCCGACGCTGACTGCAGCTACAATGTGAGGTAATGGGGCATACTCCATCCACTCACACTTTCCTGTGAGATGCCCCCTCCATCATCGGGACCACTCCCCCCAAAAAAGGCACATTAGTCACCGGCCCTATAAGACGACATACAGCGTTTAAGACAACCCCCGACTTTTAAGAAGATTTTATATTATAACTGGAAAAGTTGGGGGGTCGTCTTATACGCCCGGTCGTCTTATACGCCGGAAAATACGGTAATTTTGTAGGAAAACCCCATTTATATGGGATGTTCTTATGTCTTAGGATTGTAGCGAGTTCCACAAAGGATTTCCTAGCCCTTAATGTCTCCCTTGAAAAGTCTGCATACACTTTAACAGCTTCATATGGAGAAGGCAGATTTTTATATTCCCTGAGATAATCAAGTAAACAATCTTTAGTATGGAAAAATGGAGTCGTATGATGACTTCTCTCAGGATTTCTCTGGGTAGAAACTTGGGTTTCTGGAGCCTGTGGGCTCTGTCAATTGTCAAGTCCAAATTAGTAGATGATGGGAGGGTTTTGTGGAGTAGATCCTTAGATCCTTAATATACGGGATAAGATCTGAAAGGGAGACACTTTCTGGTATTCCTCTAAATTTTAAGTTATTGCGCCTATAGCGATATTCTTGATCAGTAAGTTTAGCTCTTAGAAATTTTACTTCATCTTTAGGAGTTCTATAATCTTTTTTTCCAGAGAGTTTTGTTTTAAGGAAACAGCATCCACTTTATTATCAGTAGCAATTATTTTTTTGGTTCATTTATTCAAATGAAATTTGCAGGTTATCAAACCTTTTATTAATATTAATGTCCAATCGTTGGATTGAAGAGGTGAATAATTCAGATTATTGATATGGGTCATCAGCTTGCTGTAGAAGTTTGTGAAAATGGTAAATGACAACTGATGCGGCTTTTCATCAGTTGTGGCACAAAAAAATGATATGTATGTCCTTATTGAACGTTATAGGTACGAGTGAATCAGGCAAAGTTAGAATTTGCCTATCCTTATGTTTTCTCCTGTGAAATTCGATTCTCGGAGAAGTTATTCTTTCCAGAACATATTGTGTAAAGTAAGGAAAGTCCTTATGCTCTCCTCACCAATCTCCACTTCATCCTCTTCTCTCCTCACCAGTACCTGGCCAGTCTTCGTTGCATCTTCTGATCCCAGCGGCTCATGCTGAAATCCCTGGACCTCTCATAACTGATCTGAGGCTTCTTTCTCTACTGAAGCCTGGGAGGGTTCAATGCAAGTTAGGGAAAGGATGTCATGACATTCACCATTACTATGCATGTGTAAGTGCGGAACTGTCCCGAGTGCTCATGGCAGAGATGAGAAGATTCGACGAGAACGAGGTGGTGATGGTGAGGATTAAGGTTCATGAAGAGATGAACTGTAAACTTTGTATAAGTATTTTTTATATTTTTTTTGTAAACCTTTGGATGGCCCTTTATGGTTTTGCTGCATCTAAGTGGAAGAAAATTATAAACAATTCTGCTTTTTGGAGAATAAGGATTTTCGGAAATTTTTAGTAAAATTTAATTCCACTTGAATTTCTTGGCTCATAGCTAGCATGTGGGTATAATTCAGTCACTGCATAAGGGACGTAGCTTGAAGTAGAATAAATATAATATTTTGTATAATTTCATTCTATATGTTATACGAAGGAGGAAAATTATTTTTCAGTAGGGAGAAGGTGGAGTTCACAAAGTAGGTTCCCGTAGATTTTAACATTCTAGCAATTCCTGTGGTAGGTCAGTACACCAGTTCATTGCGTGAAATCTAGTCAGAAGTTTACCGTACGTCTTTACTGCTATAAATAAGGAAAGAAAACAAATTGAAGTTGAAGATGGCCAGTTATTGATTACTATGTTAACCTTTTGCATGTGCATGTTTAATGTATAATTTACAGTGAACAATAGTTTGTGAAAATTTTCCTGACTATTCAAGATGTTATGCACCCATCAGCACATGGAGTAAATCACTGCAGACAACTCAGAGAGGGGCTCTCTAGGAACAGATCAATGTGATGCATTTTATGTTCTTCTACTCATCTCCACATCCTCAGAGAATCATCTTAAACACTATCCTCTGAGGATACTAGTATCTGTTATCCTCCAGTCTAAAAATAGATTAGGTCCGGGAATCACTGAGAATCACGCAGGAAAATCTTGTTTTACATCTCTAACTACAAGTCCTCCTTTCTATCTCCTTACCGGAGGTTATTGTGTCAATTTATTAATTCAAATGTTGTTGTTTTTTTAAATATAACTATTAATTCCGACTACTCAATTATCCTTAGTGCTTAGATTTTTATCCTAAGGCTAGGATCACACAATGTCATGATCCGGGTCGGAGTTTGCTTTGTTTCTCCTACTCTGACATGGTCATGGTGGGGTTAACTATTTATGCCTCTCTTTGATTTTGGAGTGGCTATTTCTTGGTGCTCTTGCTGGTAGCTTGTGTCAGTGATAGTTTTGGGCTTGATGGGACTGCTAACCTGTGAAACCCCAGTGTTCCTTTTGCCTCTGACCTCCCTTACCTGTACCTGACCTGTCTCCTGTACCTGACCTAGTGTGACTTTGGTGTGTATCCCCTCCGTTTGTGATTCAGCTAAAACTCTGACTTCGTCTCCTGTTTTCCGTCTTTGTTACCACACATCTGTCTGGCTTTTTGAAATTTTGGATTACTCTTACTCCGTTCTTTGTGTCACGTCTCTGGTACCTTTGCTCCTGGCTGGTTCTGACCTTCGTCTTGTATTTTGACTACGAGTTCTGTTTTCCCCTTTAAACTATACGCTTACCGACTGTTACTGACTTGGCTCGTTTTGACCGCTCTCTGTCGCCACCTGGTGGCACAGTGCAGCGTTCACTGGGCTGCGGTGCGGCAAGTGTGACCTTTTTTTCTCTCACCCACTCTCCCTCGTGGAGTCTGCACATACTTGCATTGCTGCAGCGTGACACACGACAGTATTTTCAATCAGCTGAGAAAATTGTTCCGATTATGCTAATCACTTTCTGATCAGAGTTTGATCAGAGTCTGATCCAATTTTCTCAGATGTGTATAAGATGGCTAAAAAAAAAATTCTCCATCTTCTCCATTGTGTGAGTCAGTGAAAATCCGATTGTGGTCTGATTTCCTTCTCAGACTCATTGACTTGAGTGGCAGAGTGCGATCCGATTTATGAATGCAAATTGTGCATGCTGTGATTTTTTTTCCTTGGGCAGACTCGGTCCGAGGAAAAAATTTGCCATGTGCACGGTCCCATAGAATAGTGCGATCTGGTGTTTTGTCGACTCTCACTTGGACTGAAAACATGCTAGTCAGCACCTGCCCTTATAATGAGGCTCCTTTGTGCTTTTAGTAAGGAAATGTTTGGTCAGAAAATAAACTGTTGTTTAAATCAGGTTTTTATGTTAAAAGTTCTATAAATAAATAAAGTTTAAAAAAATGTCTGCACTTTTTTTAATTACATTTTACATATCCCTATATTCTAGATAAAGTCTTTTTTTCAAAATATATATTCTGTATATTAGAAAAAAAATCAGAAATCTTGCAATGTTTCACACTGATCATTAGTCCTTATATTTGACACTTACTTCCTGCTCTGCACAGAAAACGCTTTTAGCAGTCTCATTATCATTAGACAGGTTCACTATTACAGGTAACACCTCTAAATATATTAGATAACACAGAATCCACCATTTATAATAGGTGATGTTAACATCTCACTCCCTTCCCAACTCCCGTCACAATGACCTTTGCCTTGATTAGATGCTAAATTCATAGTGTGAAAAGTGTAAGATTTGGGAGTTTTTTTCTAGCATTGCTACAATATTAGTGACAAAAATGGTAATTATTTGATGAAAAATGAACTTTAATTACATTAACAAATATTAAATGAAGAAGTTTTGCACTAGGTGTTTAAAAAACAATCATGTCATATTGTTTTCTACAGCTATAGGGGGCCATTATACTGAGTGTGGGGGGGATGTAGGGAGTCATCATACTGTGTGGGGGGACAAAATACTGTGTGAGGGCTATGGAGGGACATCTTTCTGTGTGGGGCGTTAAGAAGAGACATCATAATGTGCGGTGAGTTTTTTTTATGTGACTGTGGGGGCCATTCTATTATGTAGGAGGCTATGGTAGGGCCATCATACTGTGTGAGGGGCTGTGGAGGGACATTATACTATTGTGAGACTGTGGGAGCTATCATACTGTGTGGGTTGGCTGTGGAGTGGCATCATACAGTGTGGTGGACATTATTCTGTATGGGGATGTGTAGGGGGACATCATACTGTATACACAAGGAGCTGTATGGCCCGTTATATTAGTAACATAGTAACATAGTTAGTAAGGCCGAAAAAAGACATTTGTCCATCCAGTTCAGCCTATATTCCATCATAATAAATACCCAGATCTACGTCCTTCTACAGAACCTAATAATTGTATGATACAATATTGTTCTGCTCCAGGAAGACATCCAGGCCTCTCTTGAACCCCTCGACTGAGTTCGCCATCACCACCTCCTCAGGCAAGCAATTCCAGATTCTCACTGCCCTAACAGTAACATATTGTGTGAGTATCCATCCTACTGTGTGCATAGATCTGGGGAGGAAGTGCCATCATACTCTATATACGGAGCTGTGGGTGCCATCATACTGTGTAGGAGAGTTGTTGAGGCTGTATACTGTGTGGGGACATAATATGTGTTTGGGGCTGTTGGAATATCATACTGTAGAGGGGATAACTGGTGTGGAGGAATTGTGGGGTATAATACTGTGTTGAGGGCACTCTGTGGGTACCATACTTAGCTGGGGCCACTGTAGTGTCATTATACTGGGCATGTGGGGATATTGTGGGGAAATCATACAGTGAGTAGTAAATATTTTTGTTGGCATCATATATTATGGGTGCCATGAATGTAGTATCATAAGAACACTAAGGGTCTTCTGTATGGACAGAATGACTCTCCCACTCCCTGCCTAAAATTTGGCGCTTATGAGCCATGATCGCACCTACTAAGCCGGATATGTTTTTTGCAGGAAGAAGAGGGGCCCAATTAGAACTTTTGCTATGTGGCCCCATAACATTTATGTGTGCCTCTGCTGTGACATGTAAAATAGAAATATCTGCCAACATTATAAAAAACTATTAAACATCAACATGTTTTTCACGGATGGTGCAAAAAAAGTCTATTCAGGAATTATTACACTGTTGGCAATAGAGATGAATAAATTTAAAGAGGTTGAAAACTGTCAGAGTTCTGTATACCATAGTCGTGCCTGTGTTAAAAAATAATAAGAACAGAGAGATCCAAAGCTGTGTCTCCGTTGCTGCTGCAGTGATTGTGATTGTTTACCAACAGCAGCGCTGCAGCCGATCACCGGACTCAGCGGTTCTGGCACAAACATTTGTATCTAGTAATGGCTCTATGCTTCCAGGACGATGCATATACTTTTATGTAGGGACAGTAGGATACAATATCCAGTCCTACTGCAACTGCATATATCATACACTATCTGGGCAAATGTAACAGCTCTCACCTTCTAATTATTGAATCAGGTGTTTGGTTCAGTTCCATTGCCCCGGTGTATAAAAATCCAGCCCGTCACCATGTAGTCTGTAGACTCTGTGAAAGAGTAGCTTGATCTAAAGAGCTCACTGAGTTTGAGCACATTGCTGTAATAGGATGCCACAGTTTCAACAGGTCAGTTCGTGCAGACGACACAGCCGAGTGCAGAGGAACAATGCCAACACTCTGCTGGCACAATAACTACATAGTTACAAGCCTCCATTGGTATTAACATCAGCAGAAAAACAGTGCACCAGGAGATTCATTGCATGGTTTTCTATGATCGAGCAGCTCCATCCTAGCCAAATATCACCAAGCGCGAAAACAACTGTTGGATGAAGAGGTGTAAAGTCACTGGCACTTGACTTTTGAGCAGTGGAAACATATTTTTTTTAGAGTGATGCTCATACTTTTTGTTATCTGGCATCTCATGGACAAGTCTGGGTTTGGTGAATGCCAGGAGAACATTACCTGCCTGACTGTTTTGTGTCATCTGTGAATTTAGATTTCTTAACAACTTCATGGGCTTGTTTTTCGATGCCTAGACCCTTTAGTTCCAATGCACAAATCAAGGTCCATAAAGGTACGTTTTGGTGGGTTTAAATGTGGAAGAACATGACCGGCCGGAGTGAGCCCTGATCTCAACCTATTCAAGCATTTTTAGGATGACTAAAGCAAAAGATTGTGAGCCAGGACTCTCATTAGTGTCTGATGTCAAAAATGCTCTTCTGAATGAATGGGTAAAAATTCCAAGACACCTCCAAAATCTTGTACAAAGCCTTCCCAGATGAGTGAAAGCTGCAATAGCTTCAAAGGTGGACGGAATCCATATTAATATTCATGGGTTTTTCATTTGGATGTCATAAAAGATCCTGTAGGTGTAATATGTAGGTCCCAATGCTTTTGACCATGTAGTGAACCTGCAGACCACCTTCTAATTTTGCTCAGTTTCTATTTGTTCTCCAAACTATTAATGGTAATAGGTAGTAGCACAACATTGTAGTGATGGAAAAAGTATGGGAGCGCTGATTGCTTTGATGGGCTGCATGGAGTTCATGTGGGTTTCCTCTGGATACTATGGTGCCGCCATCTACTTCTGAAGTGCTTGTTTATCTGAGTTGGTGTTTTTGGGTGAATATCTTAAAAACAGTTGGTTCTAGAGAGGTGAAAATTGGTCTTAGACATTCGTAAGTGCCTGATTTATCTACATATATGCCAAATTTGTTGCAAATTGGTCTAGTTGGTTCGCCGTAAATTAATATTTGCTTTCATATTCATTTATTTGAGACTATTTTGAGAAAAGGTAGGTCCAAGAGAGCTGAAACCTGGTGTAAAACCTTCCAAAGTACCTGATTTACTTACAGTATGTGGCAAATTTGGGGCAAATTAGTCCAGTCAACAAAGGTAGGTCCTAGAAACTCTGATTTATCTACATAGAAATGATGATCTGACCTACATACCAAATTTAGGGCAGATTAATCCAGTTGTTTGGCCATAAATTTATATTTACATTTCTGTTCCCTTTTTTTGGGAGAATATTCCAAGAGCGATAGGTCATGGAGAGCTGAAATCTGGTCTAAAACCTTCCCAAGTGCTTACTTTACCTATATGCTAACTTTTGGGGTAGATTAATCTTGTTTGTCTGTAAATTTGCATTCCTTTTTTTTGGCAAATATTTGGAGAGCGATAGGCTTGAGATAGCTGAAACCTGATGTAAAACCTCCCCGAAGTGCCTGATTTACCAATATGCCAAAATTGGGATAAATTGGTCCCATCGTTTAGCTGTAGATTAATATTTGCTTTCATATTATTTTTTTGGGGGGAAGTGAATATCTCAAGTATGGTAGGTCATGGAGAGCTGAAACATGGTCTAAAAACCTTTGGAAGCCCCTGATTTACCTATCGTATGTTTCAAATTTGGTGCCAATTGTTCTATTCGTTTGACCATACTCAAAGAACAGACAAAAGTAAATGGAAATTCAGATAGAGATAAGAAAATTAATTGTCTATATAGGCTGGTGCAAATCTCAAGCTCCCATCACTCGCTTATACCTCCTATGTGTTCTGCCATCCTCCCCCCACTTTTTACATTACTGTTTTCAATAGGTAAATCTATAAAAGTATTATAAAAGAGAGAGGGTAACATTTCATAATTCTTAGATTTAATGTTGTTCCTATAATTTGATATATAATTTATAAATCTACTCTTATGAATCTTCGTTCTGCCTGAATGTCAACATATCAGTGCCATACCCGACTCATTGATGCATTTGATGTTCCATCCTTTACTGTTGGAATCTTTATACATTTAATGACTTTATATTATAATGTTGGTTTCCTCATCAATCTTATTTCGCTGTCCACAGTTGGCAGTCCTCGATTCTCAGATCATACGTTTCTAGCACTTGTGGGCTCTATGCAACGCTGCCTGTGCTGACATCAATATTTCATCTCTGTCACACTATCTGTTATATTCACCATCCTCTATTATATTTCTGGGAAAGGCATAAAATGAACACACAGAAGATAAAACTGTATTAAATTCTATCATTCACTCTGCATCCCTTAAAATTTCTCGGGGTCACTGTGTTTATGGAGTCCCTAGATCATCGACTTCTGCAGACCAGTAGTTCCATTTATTTCAAGTCTTATTGTGAAATCTGATTTTCGAGCTGAAATCATCGAGTATTCAATATTAGACTCTTCATTGGGTCTAAATGGAAGGACTTTTTTCAGATGTTATAAATGAACCAGTAGTAAAATAAACAAGTCAGTTAACCGTAACAATTAATGATGTAGTCTACAGAAGTAATCTCATCCGGCCGGTTTTATAGGACTCTCTGTGAATTATAGTTCAAGAAATAAGAGACTGACTATTAAAAGTCAAAATTGGATGATAATGATTAACAACCATTAGTGTGACTGTGCGGCCAAATGCAGTCCTACTTCTCAACAACACAGAAGTGCAGTTCCATGGATTTGGTACTATTAGGCCTTTCAAACACACCCTAGATTTTCAACATTTTCAGGGTTTGTGCACATGATTGTATTTTCAGTCCGATTGTGATCCGACAAAACATTGGGTCACAATTGGACCAATGTTACTCTATGGGGCACATGTCCGACCTTCACAGCATGACCAAGTTGGGTCCAATTAGCGAATCACTATGCAAGTCAATGAGTGTGGAAATCTCCATGCACATGTCCACTTTTTTCCTCGGACAGAGCTGGTTTGGGCAACAAAAAGCGCTGCATGCCTAAGTTTGATTAGATATTCGAATCATAGTCGACCATGCAAGTCAATGAGTGTGTGGAAAATATTGGACTACAGTCGGTTTGTATCTTAGTGCAGTCTGATTTTCACAGATTGACAGAATGAAGAAGATGGAAAAAAATGTTTCCATGTTCTCCTCAACTGAGAAAATTTTCACACACTATGATCACACTGATCAAACACTGATCAGAGTCTGGTCAGAGTGTGATTAACATAATTGTCCAGATTCTCTCAGCTGAGATACCATACACATTTGTGAGACACTTGTCTTGAGTTCATAAATTTTGAGCATTAATTTATCGCTTTTTTTATTTTAAATTTTGGTGGCATTTTTACTTTGCACCATTTGTAAGTTATAACAGAACTAGGCAACATGTCAACAGAGAAGTTAAAGCACTAAATAGCTCTGAAAGGCCCCACAACAAAAAAAGCAAACTAACTCCATATAAAAGTGAGTCACCCCCGGTGAACACCCTGCCACAGATAAATCTCACATAGACAGATAGTATACAGGCAATAGCTAAAATGTGTTAACCACGTCGCTCCTGTGGGTAACTAGTATACCCCCCACAGGATAAAGTGCTAGCGACAAGGCAGCGCTTACCAAGTAGAATACAAATGTAGGCAGGCAGGGTGCACCGGGCCGGGAGCAGAGAGGTCCCCGACACGCGTTTCGCTAACGCTGGTGTTCGGCTTTCTCTTGAGAAAGCCGAACACCAGCGTTAGCGAAACGCGCGTCGGGGACCTCTCTGCTCCCGGCCCGGTGCACCCTGCCTGCCTACATTTGTATTCTACTTGGTAAGCGCTGCCTTGTCGCTAGCACTTTATCCTGTGGGGGGTATACTAGTTACCCACAGGAGCGACGTGGTTAACACATTTTAGCTATTGCCTGTATACTATCTGTCTATGTGAGATTTATCTGTGGCAGGGTGTTCACCGGGGGTGACTCACTTTCCCATTTTTTTAATCATCCTTTTGTACTGTTTGATATATACCTATGCACTATTGCTGTTAATTAATAAATTATATTTTGCATTATTCTTTCGCTCCAATTCTACTCCTGTTTTACCATTTGTAAGTTGCACACTTAACATGTATGTCTAATATTTTTGAAGTCCTACTGAAAAACCTATGGGAAAACATCATACTCTCATCCTGCATTTTTCAGCCACTCCTGGTTTTCATTTACAAATACTGATGCATATAGGAGGAACAAGTGTTTTTGGACACATCATTCAGTTGCTCAACTCATTCACATTACAAAGTTATTGTGAACTATGGACCATTAACATTAGAGTCTGAAAAATTAGTGTAAATGCGCCATAGATTTACATAATCTATGAGCTGGTTTGCTTTAGTCAACTAAGTTATGCCAAATTGTTGAAAATTATGCCAGATTTCTGGTGCATTTAGCTTAATAAATCAGTCCTGTTGCATAAAATGCAATTTCTGGTCAATAATGAGTGGCCAATCAAATTGCCACAATTTATGGTCCTGTATGGGAACAAAATAACTATTAATATGAATGTTCTGCATGATGTAATTTACATAAGGAAATATTCAGCCAATGAGGACGGACTATCATAGCTTGTATAAAAGCAGAGGCAAGGAATGCAACAGCCATTTTGGTGCTAATCTGGATAGTAGGAGGATGTTACATCTGATGATGGGGTGCTACACCAGATGACCTGGCCTCCACAGTCACCAAACGGCATCTCTGGGAACTCCTTCAAGATTGTTGGAAGACAATTCTTAATGACTACCTCTTGAAGCTCATCAAGAGAATGCCAAGAGTGTGCAAAGCAATCATCAAATCAAAAGGTGGCTACTTTGAAGAACCTAGAATATAAGACATACCGTATTTTCCGGCGTATAAGATGACTTTTTAACCCCTAAAAATTGTCCCAAAAAGTCGGGGGTCATCTTATATGCCGGGTACAGGTGCACGGAGCAATCCTAGATGGTTCCCAGGGTCTGAAGGAGAGGAGACTCTCCTTCAGGCCCTGGGATCCACATTCACCTGACCGCTCACGTGACCGCGACGTCATCGAAGGTCCTTCACTCACTGCATTCTTAGGAACGGAGGCAGACACTTGCAGAGGTGAGAGCCAGGGTCCTTCGGAGGGGTGAGTATATCCATTTTTTATTTTTATTCTTTATTTTTTACATGAATCTGGATCCCAGGGCCTGAAGGAGAGTCTCCTCTCCTCCAGACCTAGGAACCACACGCCGTATAAGATGACTGGGCGTATAAGATGACCCCCATCTTATACGGCGGGTATATCCCAAATTCCATATTTTATGTGGAAAAGTTGGGGGTCGTCTTATATGCCCAGTCGTCTTATACACCAGAAAATACGATAATTTCAATTGTTTCACACTTTTTTGTTAAGTATATAATTCCACATGTGTTATTTCATAGTTTTGATTAGGGTTGAGCGACTTTTGCTTTTTTGAGGTCGAGTCGGGTTTCGCGAAACCCGACTTTCTCAAAAGTCGAGTCGAGTGAAATCGGCCGATTATCTTGAAAAGATATGTCCCACGATGTAAATCCATCTGAAGGGGTTAAAATATTTTACAGGCAGGAGCTCTGCTATAATGCAGCTGTGCTCGTGCCTGTAAAACCCCAGTGAATGAAGGTTATGTAGGTCAATGACCTGTAGTTACCTTCATTCGCGGTGATGCGCCCTCTGCTGGATGTCCTCATATGAACTCGAGCCTGGGAACTTTTCTGAATATTTTCCCATGCTCGAGGTCATATGCGGACATCCAGCAGAGGGCACATCACCGCGAATGAAGGTAACTACAGGTCATTGACCTAGTTTCGATTCATTTGCTGGGGTTTTACAGCCACGAGCACAGCTGCATTAGCAGAGCTCCTGTGTGTAAAATTATTTAACCCCTTCAGATGGATTTGACAGATCATCGGAAGGTATGGGATATTGTTGTTTTTTTATTTTTCCTTTATTACAGAGCGAGGGTCTTCAGGTGGATTAAGAGTCTAATAAAATATTACAACAACCTGTGTCTTTATTTTATTAAAAGACTTTGTAATAATGTGTGTGTGTGTTTTTTAACCATTTCATACAATTGGATTAATAATGGATAGGTGTCAGAATTGACGCCTCTCCATTATTAATCTGGCTTAATGTCACCTTACAATAGCAAGGTGACATTAACCCTTCATTACCCCCTATCCCACCACTACATGGGAATGGGAAGAGAGTGGCCAAGTGCCAGAATAGGCGCATCTTCCAGATGTGCCTTTTCTGGGGTGACTGGGGGCAGATGTTTTTAGCCAGGGGGGCAATAACCATGGACCCTTTCCAGGCTATTAATATCTGCCCTCAGTCACTGGCTTTACCACTCTGGCAGAGAAAATTGCGCGGGAGCCCACGCCAATTTTTTCCGCGATTTAACCCTTAAATTTAATAGCTACAGCGCCCAAATTAGTAACATTAGTAGTGTGGAATATGCAAAAAAAATGGGGATATGACATGGTTTACTGTATGTAAACCATGTCTCATATCATGTCGGGTTTAGGAAGGAGAAATGAAAAGCCGGCAATTGAATTACCGGCTTTTCTGCTATATCGCGCTGAAGTAAATATAAATATATATATATGTGTCTCAATGACATATATATATATATATATATATATATATATATACAGTGGGGCAAAGTATTTAGTTTGACCTCTGTCATTGCCAACAAAGGATATATTACAAAGTATTGAGATGAAATTTTGTTTCTGACCAAATACTTATTTTCCACCATAATATGCAAAAAAATGATAAAAAACAGACAATGTGATTTTCTGGATTTTTTTTTTCTCAGTTTGTCTCCCATAGTTGAGGTCTACCTATGATGTAAATTACAGACGCCTCTCATCTTTTTAAGTGGTGGAACTTGCACTATTGCTGACTGACTAAATACTTTTTTGCCCCACTGTATATATAAAAAAAATGAAACCTGACTTTGGAGCGAAGATCACCGACCTCCGACCCGATGCCAAAAGTCATCGACTTTTGAAATTGGCCGATCCGTTTTGCTCAACCCTAGTTTTGATGCCTTCAGTGTGAATGTCCAATTTTCATGAAAATACAGAAAAATCTTTAAATGAGAAGGTGTGTCCAAACTTTTGGTCTGCACTGTATGTTTAGGGCAATTACTAAGTCTGTGCTTGCATTAACAAGCTTGAAATTTGTTGGATGCAGTTCAGGAGATCTCACGGAGTACTTGCAATTCATCAGAATTCACATTTTTGGGGAAAAATTTGGCAAAGCTGGTGAATTCGAAATTCAAAAAATTTGCTCATCGGTATTTTCTTTAATACAATATATTTAGGACAATGGGTTTAATACTTGACTGGTGGATTGAAAGAGTACTAATGGTGCAAGGGTTAGGGGGCTCCAAATATTTGCCTAACCGGGAGTTGACTACTCTACTTCACGTGTTTCAAGACACTACTGGCTCTCATTCAAATAGTGGTCTAAAGTATATTGTAGTAAATAGTAGTAAATTAATTAGATGGGAATCGAATTTTGGCAAATTTTTAGGACATCGCTGGACATGGTGAAGTTCCACAATTTGTGATTTGCTTCACATCATTCATGAAAAAGACCACTACACTATGCAGAAGGTGGCATCAAACAGAAAAACGCACATGACCTTGGGTATTGCCGAGCGGGCTTCCTCATAATGCCTTATTAAATCATATAGTCCCCTCTGATTGGCTTCACTGTACTATCAAAGCCTGTATAAAAGCAAAGGCAGGGAATGATGCATCCATTTTGAAGCATATATGGATAGTGACAAGACGTTATAGCTCACAGCACTACATGATTGAAGTCAGTGTTTTTCTTTTTTTAAAAGATGCACTATATGAAAAGACCAAACTAGTCCGGTGCTGCCTCCGGCTGGCTACTCCCATCACCTCTTTATTTAATTGCCAAATCTCTCCCGAGGTAACCACATGAGATGAGACCTGTTAATCAACTAGAACGGTACAGGAAGGTCGTGGGTGATGACAGTGGCAGACAAGTCACGTTAGCTCTTCAAACTTTGGTCAGCCTTTCAAACTGTGTATTTTCTGAAATGCTGGAGCACTTAATAGAAAAACATGAGTGGCTGCATGGTTTGGGCAGCAAGAATAAACTGACAGGTTCCCTTAACCCCTTCACGACATGCCCCGTACTAGTACGGTGCATGTGGTGTGTTCCCCTTTGATGTGGGCTCCGGCGCTGAGCCCACATCAAAGTCACGACATGTCAGCTGTTATGTACAGCTGACATGTGCGCGCAATAGCGGCAGGTGGAATCGTGATCCACCTGCCGCTATTAACCTGTAAATGCTGCTGTCAAACGCTGACAGCGGCATTTAACCGGCGCTTCCGGTTGCGCGGCCGGAAATGAGTGCATCGCTGACCCCCGTCACATGATCGGGGGTCAGCGATGCGTCACGATGGTAACCATAGAGGTCCTTGAGACCTCTATGGTTACTGATGCCGGCCTGCTGTGACTGTCACCCTGTGGTCGGCGCTCATAGCAAGCCTGCAATTCAGCTACATAGCAGTGATCTGATGATCGCTGCAATGTAGCTGAGCCAATCGAGTTGTGCCAGCTTCTAGCCTCCCATGGATCTATTGAAGCATGGCAAAAGTTAAAAAAAAATGTTTTTAAAAATATGAAAAAAAAAAATAAAAGTTTAAATCACTCCCCTTTCACCCCATCCAAAATAAAACAATAAAAAAATCAAACATACACATATTTGGTATCGCCGTGTTCAGAATCGCCCGATCTATCAATAAAAAAAAGCATTGACCTGATCACTAAACAGCGTAGGGCGAAAAAAATTCGAAACGCCAGAATTACGTTTTTTTGATCGCCGCGACATTGCATTATAATGCAATAATGGGTGATCAAAAGAATGTATTTGCACAAAAGTGGTATCATTAAAACGTCAGCTCGGCACGCAAAAAATAAGCTCTCACCTGACCCCAGATCATGAAAAATGGAGACGCTATGGGTATCGTAAAATGGCACAATTTTTTTTTTTTAGCAAAGTTTTGAATTTTTTTCCCCACTTAGATAAAAAATAACCTAGACATCCTAGGTGTCTATGAACTTGTAATGACCTGGAGAATCATAATGGCAGGTTAATTTTAGCATTTAGTGAAGCTAGCAAAAAATCCAAACAAAAAACCAGTGTGGGATTGCACTTTTTTTGCAATTTCACCACACTTGGAACTTTTTTTCCCGTTTTCTAGTACAAGACATGGTAAAACCAATAGTGTTGTTCAAAAGTACAACTCGTCCCACAAAAAATAAGCCCTCACATGACCATATTGACGGAAAAATAAAAAAAGTTATGGTTCTGGGAAGGAGTGGAGCGAAAAACGAAAACGCAAAAATGAAAAAGGGCCGCGGCGTGAAGGGCTTAAAATAGTTTGAAGGGGATTGGAGACAGTGATGGGAAATTTCTGACTGTTAAATGTGATTTTTTTTTTATGGCAAATTGAGCATTTGTTATTTGCTGAAAATCATATTTTTGGGGAAAAATCTGCAAAAGCTGATGAATTATCGAATTTGAAAAGATTCACTCATCTTTAGTCTCAAAGCCTCAGTACAGCACATAACCAACGGGTGTCATGTACACATGTTTACTTCTCATGATCAAACCAATTTCAAGAATTTATTCAATTAGTTCGATAAGAAAATGAAAAGATCATTTTTATCATAGAAGAGATATATGATAGAAAGTAGAGGCTGTGATTAATCTCGGACCAGCGGGCTGCAATCATTCCAAGTTCACAATCCCAAGTGTTGGGTCAATTGGGTCAAATCTGCACCATCCGATACATGGGTCCACAATGATTATATCATATTATTGCTTCTGTCACAGCTTTTAATTCCCAGCTGGGGACGTGTTTTTAGGTCTTGTCATTTTTAATCAAACAACCATTTTATCACATAATACGTTTCCTTGTAAGAATTAAATGCTCATTTATCTTTGAGAAAAATAACTCGTTATTATTAACATGGGGCAGACAAAAGCTGATTGTTATATTTTCGCTTTTGTAAAAAAAAAAAAATACTAATTAAAAGCAGATCTTCGAACATTCATTAAATTAATACTTTTTAGTCTTTTTCTCCCAGTAACATAATACATATGTCAATGACAGATCCTAGAGGGAGCCATTTTATGAAAATTATCAGGAAGCCCATCTGTTTGCAACTTTATTTGTCTTTGCTGGGTTTACTTTATGTCTGGATGGAATTGAAGCTATAAATGTAGTTTAATAGATGATATTTAGGCTAATATAGATTTATGTAAATTTTGTATAGATTTCCAGAACTTGCTTTACGATAATGTAGTACCCTTTGGTGTCTCGGTAACACTTCAGCATTAGATTAGAAGCGCTCAGAAGAGAAGAGATCAGGGTATTGGTAACTCATTCTGAATTCTGCTATGTACTGTGATGCATATATGCTGTAGAAGCCAGATTTCAACATTTTAATAAAAGCCTACAAATACTTACCGTACAGTTCAGTAAAAAAAGCCCCTAAAGTCATGTGAAAAAATGCTATTAATCTGCAAATGTGGAGTTAATATGCAAGTTAATTGCCTTCAGAAATTGTCTGGTGCCGACACTTAGACCCCCGATGCAGGAAGGAAATTTATTCCTCCCGGTAACATTTGAGTTTTACTTGTAGATAACTTGGAACGCAGATAGAAGTTGTAAGAAGATAATTTTATGGTGCAGTCAAACCAACCAGCTCATTACAGCATTATCCAATCAGCATTATTATATAACTTGGGAATAGTGCTTCAGCATTTGGTGTTCAGTGCATTGTTCTAACAGGCATGGGAGGTTAGGCATTAACCCAATTATGGGCTTGTTGTGGTTTGCAAATTTAGACATTTGGCTGTTTTAATTGTTCTTAACTTTATGAGGTTTCTTTTTGTCATGTGATATAGTGAATAAAGTAGTGAGGTGACCCTTGTTTGGCATGCTTCTTTTTTCCTCTATATAGTTTATTTTGCATGCTTAAGACTGATCCCTATCCACATGGTGTTGCCCCCTTTACTTCACTATATCACATGTTATGTATGTGCAGTGCTCCACGTTATATTTGTAATAGACCTTAATGTATATCCTGTGTGATACAATTAAAGGGTTTATCCAGGACTTTTTTTTACGACCCATGCCAGCACAAGGTGGTCACAGACTGCTCCTGCCAGCAATTCAGTAGCTTCTGCTGACATTACAGAAAGTAACAGCTTACCTTCCGCTCTGCTATGTTGATTGGGCATGACTGCCAATGTCATGCCTAACTGTGAGGAGCCGACTGTCAGTCAACATGTCGTTGATAGTCACACCAGGTTGATAGATCAGCCCTGCAGAGGAAGAGATACTCAGTTGACATTGAGCAGCTGAATTTCTGGCAGGAGCGGTCAGTGACTGCTCTGTGCAGGTGCTGGGTACAAGAGACATGTAGTTAGCAACTACCTGCTTGTTAGTTTAATGTCCATAGTAAAAAAAATGGTCCTGAATAAACCCTTTAATCATGAATGTTTATATGTTCTGTATTCATGGAGGGGGAGCCTATGAATAATTTCCTTTGATGAAATTGAAAAAGGCTGCTCAGTAGTGATGAGCGAATATACTCGTTACTCGAGATTTCTCGAGCACGCTCGGGGGGTCCTCCGAGTATTTTTTAGTGCTCGGAGATTTAGTTTTCTTCCCTGCAGCTGAATGATTTACATCTATTAGCCAGCTTGATTACATGTGGGGATTCCCTAGCAACCAGGCAACCCCCACATGTACTTAGCCTGGCTAATAGTTGTAAATCATTCAGCTGAGGCGATGAAAACTAAATCTCCAAGCACTAAAAAATACTCGGAGGACCCCCCGAGTGTGCTCGAGAAATCTCGACTAAAGAGTATATTCACTCATCACTACTGCTCAGCACTCCTCCCAGATGGATGCTCAAGTAGGATTCCACTCCAACGCTAATACAAATTGTAGACTTGGCACTCCAATTATGAGCAAGAAATGTGTTTTTTTTAAATTTCACACAGGCAATCCACTTATATTAGTAACTGACATTTGGGCCAATCATTAGGCCTTCATCAGAACTAAGGTATACAAAAAAGAAGAAAAAAGAAAACTTAAAAATTCCAAATTTAGGATCATGTGAGTCAAAATTTTTTAAAGCGATATCACATGGATCAAACACTGCATTGCACTAGATGTCAGACATTTATCAATTTTCAGTTTTGTTATTTCTTCCTTTTTGTATACCATAGTTCTGATGAAGAGCTAAGGATTCCCCGAAACGTGAATTATTTATATACAGTAAGTGGATTGCCAGTGTGAAATGAAATTAAAAACAAACTTTTTTTGTTCACAATTGGATTGCCAAATCTTCAATTTATATTAATTTCCTTTGGCGGGTGAAAATGAACAGTTCTCCGACGTTGTGCAATGCATCATTGAGAAACCTGTAGCTTCCAATCTGCACAAGAAATCAGTGTATTAATATCGTACAAAGTTATAAAAGAAACCTATTTAGAGTCTCATTTCTCCAGATCCATTATTTCTGGCTTTTTATGGCACATATTAGACTCCTGCATCTAAAAAGATGTAAGTGAGAGCTGCGGTACAAATGGAAATAAACAATTCTTGTACCGCTCGCTGATACCATGATGTTAATACAAACAGAATTACCGCGGCAATCTGTATTATTTTAATGCAAAGTGCATGTACACACCAAGGGGCATGCACAATACTTCGGCACCGCGGGGGCTGCTAAGACTATTTATGGGTTCAAGGCATTCAGGATAATTTACCTTGTTACAAAGGTGATAAAAATTAACATAAAAATGCCCGTAAACTAGGCACGCAACGACTTTTCGGTATTTTCTAAAGACAAAATGGAGTCCCCTGAGCAGTGTACAAAGGACCCATTTTTCTTTTCTAATTTCTGCTGTACTTAAGATTTTATTCTACTTTATCTTATTCCTCCTTACCTGCTACAAGTATATAGGCATTAATGAGAGACAAGAAAATTGCATCAATTTCTAGCCTGCACACTTTAAATTATATTCCCATAAGGCTTGGCGCTGTAGAGCTCGAAGACTATACTTATATAAGAAGATTATTAGAGATTGAAGATGGAGTTTCAGAAAAAAAAACCCTATTAAGCAGCAAAGTAGCAGCATTTTCTTGCCTTCAAATCCCGTTATTTAGGCTTTGTCCCATGACAACTGAATCAGCAGTAATATCAACAGAACGTTAAAAAACAAACTCCGTCATCTATTTTAGGAATTTTTCAGACAAAAAACCTGCATGTCCACAAACTGCGGCTTCATTATATCATTTGCTGATTTAGCAGTTATAAATTAGCAAAAAGAAATTGGACAAAAAGTGCTTCTTAAAGTGCCGACGTCACAGGAGAGCTGCAATCTACATTGGGGCGTCTACCAGTGGTGCGGAAGACTGTTAACAAGAGCTGCCGATAATACTTGTCTTATAACTTACTGACTAGTAGGTGCCGCTAAATTAGAGGGTTGGACGGTCCAGTGGATCTCCTTTAATTTCAATTTGAAATATTTTATGACTTTAAGGGGCCTTTCCCACCATCATTTTTTTCTCTGACCCTGATTGTGTCATATGACAATACTGCTTACATTATTAAAATTGCTATATCATTGTGTATATATCTCAGTACCATAATATCACTGTTCATTATTCCTGTGCTGTGACATCATTGTGAATATTATCTCTGAACTGTGATATACATTTTTATTATCCATATACTATGATATCACCATCTATATATATAATTGTCTAAGGGTTTTTCCGTCTGTCTGTCTTTCTGTCTGTCTGTCCTGGAAATCCCGCGTCTCTGATTGGTCGAGGCCACCAGGCCTCGACCAATCAGCGACGGGCACAGCATGGCGACGATGATGTCATAATGGAAATCCCGCGTCTCTGATTGGTCGAGGCCGCCAGGCCTCGACCAATCAGCAACGGGCACAGCAACGATGATGTTATAAAGGACATAGAAATCTCATGTTTCTGATTCAGCGACGGGCACAGTATCGACGTAGATGTCATAATGGTTGCCATGGCGACGATGATGTCATAAAGGTTGCCTCGACCAATCAGCGACGGGCACAGTCTGCCGCGAATTCTGGAATCATCATTGTCCATATACTACAGGGACATGCATATTCTAGAATACCCGATGCGTTAGAATCGGGCCACAATCTAGTTTATTATATCTGTATAGTGACATCACTATGTCTATTATCTCTGTACTCTGACTTCACTATGTCTATTATCCCTATACTGTGACTTCACTGTGTTTATTAACCCTGTACAGTGATGTCACTGGTCCTACCTCAGTACTGTAACATCACAGTTTTTATTATATCTGTATTATTACATCACTATGTATATTGTCACTGTGATAATTATCCCTGTACTGTGACATCACTGTTTATCATCACTGGTCTATGACATCACTGTGTTCATTATCCCCATACTGTAACATCACTGTGCTTATTATCCTTTCACTATGATATCACTGTGTTTATTATCCCTGTACAGTGACATCATTATTCCTACCTCTAAACTGTGACATCACAGCTTTTATTATATCTGTATAATTACATCACAGTGTATATTATCCCTGTACAGTCTGTGACACTATTGTGTTTGTATCTCTAAACTGTTTCTATTAAACTTTATCAGCATGCACAAGAGACAAATCTAGCATGCCAAAACCGCCGCAAAAAAAACGCATCAAAAACGCATGAAAAGCACAAGAAAAAACAAGGACAACATGCTTTTTTTTCTGCAGCTTCTTTCCTGTCAATAGATCAGATTTTTCTGCAGAAAAAAAAGGCTGAAAAAAGGCCCAGTGTGAACTTACCCTTACAGTGCCATGCATTTGACCGTTGTGCTGAAAATCATTTTTTATTAATATACAAATCAGGCTTGTTGGGTGTATCAGTTCCCTTGCAGTCCATGGCTCCTTCTGTGCTCTTTACCAGTTTGCACTGTCCTAAGCTTCTTGGTTGACGGTGAAGACTATGGTTTTCCTGAATGGCGTCACCACTTCTTTCCACTGTCAATCAAGAAGAAGGAGGCGGTGACGTTGGGGAGAAGTGAAGAGGAGCCATAGGCCGGGGTCATCACTTGCGTGTGCAATACGAGAAACTCGCGCGAGTCTCTTGCATCAATACCCGACACTGCCGCAAGCGCTCGGGACCAGGGCATGCGGCTGCATAGAAATAGACGCAGCTGACCGTTCCTGTCCCGAGTGCCGGCGGCAGTGCCGGGTATTGATGGGAGAGACTCGCACGAGTTTCTCGTATTGCATAGGCAAGTGTGACCCCGGCCATAGACTGCAAGTGCCCATGTATGCCCACCAGTGCACTTGTGACCCTAATTTGCATATCAACACATTTTCCATCAGCACAGTTGCGCCTCTGATGATGTCGTGACAGGTATCCTTCATAATGTTTTACACAACCCTTGCACAGGGATGATGTTACTGACATGTTCCCATTAAACTCTTCTAGGGATTGATGTAATTCAATAGGCTGTGTCCCACTTACTCCATGGCGTCCTTCATTTTACTTGTCACCTACTTAACTCCTTCATCCCCTATACTAAGTCATTCTTCCATTATTGAGATTAGGCAGCTCCATTGGAATTATTTATTAAAAAATTGATGATATTTTTTGATATTTTGTCTATGGTAAGCCAGGTTTCAATACGGTAAAAGCTATTTGATGCAGCTCATACCATTCATGTAGCCGTTTAAAAGAAAAAAAAATAGAAAAGCTTTTATGTGACAAATTTTCCATTTTTTAAACAATTTTCCATTTGTTAAAAAATAATTACCCCTTACAACCCTATTGTTAATTGCAGTTCTGTGGTTTTTCTTATGCTCCAGTAATGATAACTCTGGTCTAACTGAGATAATATTAGAATTTTGGCTGGAAATGTAATAATAGGTTTGGGGATAATTTGTGCGTGCTTTAATGGTGGTCAACCTTAGCTAACAAATGCGTTATACCCGTATTTAACTATTGTATTCACGTTCTTTACGCATGAGACCTTACTCGCAGTATATTATTAAAGGGAACATTTTCTGCAAAAAAAAGAGAACATAAAACTCTACCAATACAAGACACAGAAATAATATCACATGTGAAATGAAACTTTTGTTTCTGCCTTTCATTATGCCGATGATTCTTACTTTTTTGTGTAAATTAGTAGCCTATGTGAATATATTAAGTTATATGTAGGAAATCAGTATCTTACTACCTTCTAGTAGTTTTTATTTCACTTTTGCTTTCTGCAGTATTTTCATAAATGTTCAGAAATCCCTTTAGGCTTTTTTATGTTGTTTTGTATGCAAATTTGTTACGTTTTTGGTGAAAAAACCTCATGAAGTTGAATGAGATTTTTTTTTTTATACACTAAACTTTATCAGCATGTACAAGAGACAAATGTACCCTGACAAAAAGGCTGTAAAAAACAGCAAAAATGCTGCAAACTCTGCTTTTTGACATTGCTTCTTTAATGCCGAGAGCACGTTTTCCTGAGGGGGAAAAAAAAATGCTGCAAAAAACGCAACATCTGAACATAGCGTCAGTCTTGAACAATCCATCTTTCTAGAGTAATATATTGAATGAAAACTGGACCGGAGGGGGATGAAGCTGCAGTTTATTAGGATCAGTGTGTGTAGGGCTATATTTTTTGCAAAGAGGAGCAACAAGTACATGTACTGTAATTGTACCGAATTCATCCTCAACTAATCTATCTAGAATCATATAGTGAGTAAAAAACAGAGGAGCGGGACGCAGCTGGGCCTATTGGACTCCAAAGAGCTCATATATTTTTCTGTTTTTCTTACACAGGGGCCATTTTCTATCAGTGTCCGCTCTTGGTCAGGAGTGATATCAATTGTGCATGTTTGATTATGGATTGCTGATTGTATTGTTTTCACTGAGATAAGCTGCCGACCAATGTGTCTGCCGGTGGCTTTGTCATAAAGAACACAGGAGCAATCGGCCAAATGAGCACTCCTGTTTAAGGGAGTGTCGGCTGAGATGGCTGTCAGCCAAACGATCGCCCAAGGCATGGTTTGGCTGACAGCCATCTAAAATATATGGCAAGCCTTAAATTTGTTTAACATCTTGTGTTTCCGTCAAGTTGCAAGATTCCTATAACTATTTTTGGGCAAACTCTACAATGAATAAGAAAAAAATAGAGAGGAGGGGAATGCAGCTGCAGTCTTTTAAAAGTGAAGGGGAGTAGCAAAGTATACATCTGAGGCCAAGTTCACATGACTTTATTTTCCACCCAAGTGCTGTCCATCAAAAAAATGACCCTAACAGCACTCAGACCAATGTTATCCAATGGGGCAGTGCCGATGTGGATTTGTTTTCGCAGACTAAATCTGCATGCAAAAAAATGCCACAGCATGCACTAGTTTCTTCCATGTGTTGGATGAAATTCACCCACTCAAGTTTATGGGTGACCCCTCCGGTAAAAAAAAAAAATCATGTTTCATATGGAGCCAGAGTATAGCTTCCAATTTTTATGGATGCATTGCAATTCTTTAACATGGTAACGTGAATTTAGTCTTCTAAATATTTAGTAACTGCTGCCGTATAAAAATGGATTGCATATGGATAACATATGAGAAAAAAAGTCGGCAGCATTTTCTGAATGAAAGTCTGATGATTTTGCTACCTATGCAGAGCGCAGCAGCCAATGACAAACTCATCTCAGCTTCTGAGCTCTGTTTAGAAACTGATGGCAACAACTGAGAGTCTGAGCAGCTAATTGTGTACTGTCCTGTGCTCTCCTCTCACTTGTACTTTTGTGACACAGAGACCTGCTGGGAGAAATGTCCCAAATATAGAAAACAGTATCCCTTTGATTCGAGGCTCGGATCAAAATCAGCCATGCA
This sequence comes from Ranitomeya imitator, assembly GCF_032444005.1. NCBI lineage: Eukaryota > Metazoa > Chordata > Amphibia > Anura > Dendrobatidae > Ranitomeya > Ranitomeya imitator. The sequence goes on from NC_091283.1 coordinate 806,101,292, forward strand.
AATCTGAGTCTGTAAAAAATCAGACCGCACTTGGAGGACATCTGAGTGAGGTCAAATTTTCACAAACTGTCAGAAAAGAGAAGGTAGAAAAACTTAGTTTTTTCTCTCTCCATACGAGAAAAACTGATGACCCTTGGATTACACTCTGATCAAACTCCAATCAAAGTCTGACCAGAATAATCGTATGGTGGAAAATACAGTGAGGAGCCACACAAGAGGCTCAGTGGCCACCAACTAATGTAAATCTTTTGCCTTTAGAAAGAATGTGTATATCCTCCATGTATTATCAAACAGACATTTGTTTAGAAAAAGGTAAATGAGATCTATTTTACATGCACATCACGATTGGAAATAATTGTATATGTGAAAAAAAAATCTCACAAACCGGCTTCCGACAGAAATAGCAAATTCTAATTATTTTCAGATGGTACTGGAGCAAATGATCTGCACTGGAGTGAATCTGATTTGAAAATGGGCATCTAAAGGCGATGATGCTGAACGCTGTCACAGATGAAGCACATGTTTTTAAGAAAAATAAGCATCCTCCTCCACCCAGGAGTTTATTTTCAGGCATGATAACAATGTTTTCTGATGCCATAATCTCTTACTCACTAATTGCCTTCAAGCAATCAATTAAAAATATCATGATTCCCTTATTGTTTTCTTATTTTTTTTTTGTTTCTGCGTTATTTTGTTTAATAAAGTCTTTGTTACTATCACCGCTGAAGAGAATCAACATTGTATTATTCTAGCATAGTTTGATTTTCAATTATTCTGAATTGAACATGGTCATGGTAAGTAGTATATTTTTTAAAAAATAAGTAACTGGGTCTCCTTTTTGATTTTGAGATAAATAATTTTTTTTATTGTGCAATCCAAAACAAAAATTAGTTTAAACGACTTCTACTCCTTTTAAAGAAGGACCAAACACCCTCTCTGAAGACTTTTAAGTATTGATGTACTGTAGGGTGTGTCTTATTTCCTGTGATTTTACATCCACTGTGTTCTGCTGCAGTTGGTTAGCCTAGGACAGGGTTAATAAATAGTGCCAACTCAGGTTGAGAAGCTTTAGGAGGGCACCTAGAAAGCTAGTTTCTTGTTGTTAGGCAGTTGATGAATAGCTTGTCATGACGATAACTTGCACACTTTCTCAGTGCCATAATACTCACTGCGGTATCTGCTCTGCTCCATCCAGTGTCAGGCCGTTGAGCTGAACTGCCTCTGAAGCACTTCCAACTCTGCTGCATTCCCCTGTTACTCTGTTATTGGAGAGTCTCCACCTGGCTATAGGGAGGAGTGGCCAGACTCTGCAGGAATTTAACCCACTGTGTCCTGCGGAGTTTTCCTTCCCTGGCATATCCCCTGCCAGCATTCTTGTTTTAACTTTCCTGTTACTGACCCAGCTTGTTTATTTGTTTTTACTGACCTCTCCACTCCTGACCTGTGCTTCGTATTCTGAATCTGTGATGCTACCCCAACCTCAGACTTCCTGACCATGTCTCTGTTTATTTCCTCTGTGCTTCATGACCCTTGGTTAGCTGCTGCAGGTCTGGCACAGCCCTGGAGTGGTATCTGGTGGATACCATAATGGCCCAAGCCTACCCTCATTATCAGAAGCTCTAGTGATGAGCAGGTAGCCACTTAGTTACACCCCTTCAAGGTAACCCCGGCAAGTGGCACAGTGGGTCCACACCTACTGTCATCCCATAGCTATTGGAGAGATAAGAAGTATTGTTGAGTAAGAGAAGAGCGACAGAAGATTTAAAGGGATAGCAAGTTCTACAACAACTGACTACTTATGCGACTGGAGTGTAAAGATCGGAGGAGTAATAAGAAAGTTATTTTCACCTACAGTCAGTACCAGCTATAGCAAAAACAGAGGGGATGGAGGCGTAATTCCCCTAGGGAGCTAGAAGGAGTTGGATACTTAAAGGCAACATGTAAACTGGTCAAAGAGGAGTAAGCAACAAACCCCCAGATAGCACACACTCAGTCGAACTGAAAATGGATGCTTTGGAACCGCAAAACAAACCTCGCCGCAGCTGGACCCTTACACTTCAATAATGGACCTTCATCAGATGGACTGCAGTAGATGTCTTTACTAAGTGTAGTAGGTGTCAAAAGGGAAAAATCATCTGTGAAATGTAACTGTTTGTTGGTGAATTACACCCATGGGATGCAGGAATGCACCTATCCAGTGTTATATGGAATGGAAAACAATTCTGGGACTCAAGCTCCAGGAGTGATGTGTATTCCAAAATTATATTCTTAAAAGGAATTACCGTATTCCCTTTATAGAAAATCTTGCTCTCTGTTCCCACTTTGCTATAAAAATAAATATATATATATACATGGAGCTAACTGATGGATTCACTGTTAACTCATTCTGCAATCTACTATGTGCTATGATACATAGAGGATGTATAAGCCACATTATCCAACATTTTGAATGAAACCCTATTGCAAAAATTCTTTATAACCAAAAATATACAGTATGCGTTAAAGTAGAAAAAAATGCCCCCAAAGGTGCTTAATCGTTATATAATAAAAAACAAGTAAGGCGTCAAACGTTTGTGTTTCATGTACATGGTGTTTCTGATAGAACAAGTATCATTATAGACTATTTGCATATTCAAATTTACTCTCAGGGCCATGATCTGTTTTGACCTGATTTGGGCAACAAATGCTCTCATTTAAGTCAATGTTTTTTGTAAAAAAAAAAGAAAAGAAACAAAAATGATGGCGCTAGGATGCCATCCATGCCTCATCTGCTTTTTACTGTTTATTGGGTATGAGAAGCTTGGATTTGTTTTGCATACTACTGTAATAAATGTCTCACTGATGGTAGAAGCCTAACACATGGAACAAAAGTGGATGAAAATTGGATTGAGCACACTGATCAAAAACATCTGTTTTTTTCTGGCATGCAAAAAGAACCAAAAAACTGATTTTTGAGACAAGTCTGACTTAGCTCTTTTGACATCAGTTTAGTCAATTCTCTGCACTTTGAGTTTCAAACTATGGTTCTGCCAAACTATAAAAGAAACCGACAAATGTGACTGTATGAGCAAAGGAGGAAAATGTCAACTCCTGAACAGGAACAACTATGTTTCCATTCATTAACAGCCAGTACAAATCATCGATAGAATGATGAATTGAGATATATTAAATACTAAGCTGGGTAACTTTCCATTATTTAGTAACACATTTTATAACGGGGCTAAAGAATGTTGCTATATAGATGATTTGGTTATAGGATGTTTCGCCCCCAGCAGTTCACCCCCCGGGTACATTTCGGCCACACACATTTCGTCCCCAGCATTCGGCCCCCAGGATGATACTTACCTGTCGCAGCTGCAGCTCCTTGGGTCACGGAGTGCAGTGTAGCCGTTCCCGTGACGTCAGATGGAAACAGTTGATTTAACAAGTCACAAAAGTGCAGCTCTCTGTACAGTACTTTTGTGACATGTGGATTGATAATGGACGGGAATTCATGAACCACAAGGACAAACTGGCGAAACATCCAAACAAAAAATTCTGGGGGCAAAACGGGGTACAAGGGCGAAATGTATCCGGGGAGAACTGCTGGGGGCCAAGCATCCAAATCCAAGATAATTTCATATTTTATTTTCTACAGAGGCATAATGTGAAGCTCATGGGTCCCATTAAAAAAATCTCAAATTGGGTCCATAATGATCGCACATTATTTATAGTTTTGGTCTGATCACATAGGGCAGCAATGGGACCTTTTGGCTTTCACCAGTTTCCCGAGCCCTGGGGTGATGGTGACCTCTGTACCCCCCTCAGGAGCTTATAGAGAAATCCATAGCTTTGCTTATATGGCGCTATTAATTCCACAGCACTTTACAGACATTATTATCAGGGTCACCATTGGCCTCACAATCTACATTGCCTATCAGTATGTCTTAGGAGTGTGAGAGGAAACCGGAGACCCTGGAAGAAACCCACCTAAACATGGGGAGAACATACAAACTCCTTGCAGATGTTGCCATCGACCTCAGGACTCCAGTGCTCCAAGGATACACTGCTAACCACTGAGCTACTGTGCTGGTCATGATGACTCAGTGGTTCAAATTGTAACCCCATTGGGGAAAGTAATTGAACAGCCCATCAGGATCACATTGTAATGGCCCAATGGGGGTGTCGGAGCTTCCCCAGTCTAACTATTTAGAAGTCATTGTCATTTCTCCGCATGGCATCTAAGGGATTAAACTTCTTTGTTTCAGAGCTCGCTCCAATCATGGCAGTTAGAGGTGGGTGACTGTTGTGTAAAACAACCGACACCTTCTGGGTATGAAGGGAACGCAGCTTGTGTGCGTGCTCCGTATTATTCTCCCGACTGTGAGAAATGGGTGGCAGGGGGCAGAGACATAATGCTTTGGGTTTCCCAATGTTCACGGACTGCCATTGGTGGTACACCTCAGATCCCTCAGATGTACTGTACATTAGTTCTTAATTATATTCCCAGGTTGAGGAATTTATTTTTATGTATTTTTTATCTTGTCTGCATTTTCAGTGATTATTGCTTATTTCTCAATCTGTTTTATGTGACTCAGCTTTGATGCAAGAAACAAAAACTGAGTAGGAGGAAAACTGTGAAACACAATATACTAATTATTTACAACTAATCATTACACGTTTCAATGTGCTAAATATTCTCATGTTTCTAACAGCGTCGGCATTGAAGGTACTTCTGGTGGGCAAATACACAGACTGCTGGGCTTAATCATGGCTGGGGTATAAGATGAGTCAACCAGATTCAGCCCTCTTGTTATGCCCACAGGGCGTGAAGATTTATAGTGGACTCACTAGACCACTGATGGTGCAGTGGTAGCTGTATACCCGATACACAAGAGACAGGAGAATGAGCTTAATAAAACCAAAAATATTTATTAAAGGAAGTTTAACAAAAAGAAAAAGGTGCCTGAGGGGAGAACCCTCTGGATCACAACACTGTACCATGTAGTGGAGCACCGGGCATGGTATACCCCTATACAGCGATTCCCCGTCACAACACCACGAGGCCTTAATGCCATGAATCCCGGACCAGAGAGACAACCCATACAAACCAGATAGCAGAGACTATAGAATACTGGCTCTGTCGGTGGAGAGAATCCCGGGAGTTCCATGTAATCCTGGAAAGACTGATCCAGGAGGTAGTGGTATCTGGATAGATGCCAGAGCAATCCAGGATAGGGAACTGCCATGATTCTGTGAAGACAGAGATATTATTATAGTCCAAAGCCACAGACTTCCAATCACAAAGCACAGCAGAGTGTGGCCTGAGCAGGAGGCAATGATCCTAAGAAAGAACACGTTGCCCAGGCACCTCCCTTAAGGGGAGGATGACTTTTATGCACAGGCACAGAGCATCACAGCACAGACAGCCCTAATAGAGAACAGGTGCCCTGCTGCATTAAGTATGTGCAGGAAGCAGGGCTGCGTGATAGACACCGATCTCCCTATCCATGAGAGACCGGGTCCGCGGCTGAAGACATGACACCTCTGTTCCATTGCATCTTTGGGGGAACTATATACTGTCACCCAACTTTTGAAGACTGCACATTATCAATGCTTAATGCTACCTTCAATATTCTCCTCCCTTTTGGGCTTTGGGCAACTTACACCACTATAAGGTTCTATTCCACATTAAGGGGTCCATGTTCTTCACTAATTAGAAGCCCATTTCACTACAGAAGATCCTGGTGATTCAGGATATTATACGCCCAAGACAAAGGGTAAAAGGGGCAGGAACACAAAAAACATAAGATGTGGATTCTTCTCCTATTGATGTTTTCTTAGTTTATTATGTTATGTACGAAATACATGGGAACATACTCACGGCACAAAGCAGACATGATGAAATGTGGGGAAGGTACAAAAATCTGTGACCAAGAAATATTTTTCCTTCAATCAACAGGGGTAAAGATGTTGGACATGATGTGGATATCTTAATTACATGTCCCAGAAGTGGAATCGAAAGAAATATTTTGCACAACACCATTAATGTACTAAAAAATCAGGTAAAATATTCTACTGAGTATAAACAAAGGTCTCATATCTATCTATCTATCTATCTATCTATCTATCTATCTATCTATCTATCTATCTATCTATCTATCTAATCTATCTCATCTATCTATCTATCTATAGTCTATCTATCTTTTATCTTTCTTTCTATTATCTATCTATTATCCATCTATGATCTATCTATCTAGTATATACAGTATTACCTATCTATCTATCTAGAAAATCAGAAATCCCTTTTGGAGTGCTGCCTGTATTTTTCTGATTTTCTATTTTGGAGGTTTTTTTTTTCTTTTTTAATTTTTAAATTTTCAAGGAATTAGACATTGCAGAATAGATGTTGCAGCCGTGCATATAAACGTACAATTGACAATATACCTGCATTTTCTCGTAATGTACAAATATCTGCATGGATACCAAATCAACACCTCTAAGCAGAAAACGTTATGGAAAAAGAGGGGATAAAGAAAGAGGTTGGGGAAGAAGGAAGAGGAGTGTGTAGGATGGAGCCATTGGGTAGCGTTAGAGTTGGGCTTCGGGAGGGAGGTCACTGTGAAGAGAAACTCATGGTACATCAGTTTATTGCTTTATCGCGTGTACATGTCTTGAGATTTAGACATTGCAGGCCTGTTTAGTAATTAATATATGGTTAACATGTGAGTAGGGTATTTTTTTTTTACATAACTCAAATGCTGTAGGGCAATAGTTTCCGATATACAGTAAGTTATAAATGTTTATATAATAAATAATAATAATCGTTATTTATATAGCGCCAACATATTCCGCAGCGCTTTACAGTTTAACAGTTTCAAACACAACAGTCATAATAAGTAACAATGTTAACAATACAATAATTAAAGCAACATATAGGAGGACATCCCCAATTTTATGACTTCGCTCCCTCTATGCATCTGAGTCGTCTCTGTAAGTACGCCATGGGGACCATATCTCCTTAACCTGCACATGTCTCCGGTGCTCCCAGCTAGTTAGCTCCTCAAGACTATAGAGCTGTTCCATCTTTTGTTCCCATTGGGAGATTCTAAGTGCCTCGATTGATTTCCACTCAGTTGGAATCAGTATTCTGGCTGAAGTCATTAAATGCCTGAGAAGAGAGCTATCTATCTATCTATCTATCTATCTATCTATCTATCTATTATCTATCTATCTATCTATCTATCTATCTATCTATCTATCTATCTATCTATCTATCTATCTATTATCTATCTATCTATCTATCTATCTATCTATCATCTATCTATCTATCTATCTATCTATCTATCTATTATCTATCTATCTATCTATCTATCTATCTATCTATCTATCTATCTATCTATTATCTATCTATCTATCTATCTATCTATCTATCTATCTATTATCTATCTATCTATCTATCTATCTATCTATCTATTTATCTATCATCTATCTATCTATCTATCTATCTATCTATCTATCTATCTATCTATTATCTATCTATCTATCTAATGAGAATAAGCAGTATTCGTACTACAAAATATGAGTGCAATCTAGACCCACTGGCTCCTTTATCACAGTAATATAAAAGAAAAAGCTTGGCAGCACTCCGTAATTTAGCAAAAAAGGTAAAGGCTTATTTCATCCCTAAGATATCCAACGTTTCAGCTCAAGCTGTGAATCTTTTTCAATTAGAAAAAGGCTCAGTTGAGAAACTCTCACTGCTTGAGCCGAAACATTGTATACCTTAGGCATGAAACCTAAACCTTTCATGTTTTTTTTGCCAAGTTACGGAGTGCTGCGTCTTTTTATTTTGTCTGTCTATCTATCTGTGTCATATCTATGTAGCTAATTTATCTCATGTCTATCTATTTATCTACCTTGAAAAAAGGTAGCACTCTGATTCTTCAAATGAAAAAAGTGTGTAATTCATCTATAAGACGCATTGTTTAAATTCACCTGGATTTGATAGGACCCTTGCAGGATCCCCTTTCTTTCCGTTTTCTTTCTTTCTTCCTTTCTTTCTTTCTTTCTTTCTTTCTTTCTTTCTTTTTTTTCTTTCTTTTTTTCTTTCTCTCTTTCTTTCTTTCTATCTTTTTCTGTCTCAAAATATGCAAAAATACTATTCTCAAAACTTTCCTCATTTTCCTTTCTTTCTGACCGACCTTTCTTTTTTTCTTTCTTCTTGATTTCTTTCCTTTGTTACTTTCTTTCTTCTTTCTTTCTATCCTTGTTTCTTTCTTTCTTTGTCATTTCTTTTTTTGTTTCTGTCATTTCTTATTTTCTTTCTTTTTCTTTCTTTCTTTCTTTCTTTCTTTCTTTCTTTCTTTCTTTCTTTCTTTCTTTTTTCCTTTCTTTCTTTCTTTCTTTCTTTCTTTCTTTCTTCCTTTCTTTCCTTCTCTCTTTCTTTGTCATTTCTTTTTTTGTTTCTGTCATTTCTTATTTTCTTTCTTTTTCTCTTTCTTCCTTTCTTTCTTTTTTCTTTCTTTCTTTCTTTCTTTCTTTCTTTCTTTCTTTCTTTCTTTCTTTCTTTCTTTCTTTCTTTCTTTCTTCCTTTCTTTCCTTCTCTCTCTCTCTCTCTCTCTTTCTTTCTTTCTTTCTTTTTCTTTCTCTCAAAACATGCACTAATGATTTTGTAATGATTTGACTCTGTTGTACCACAGAAGATTCGTTCAGATAAAAAACAACATTCAGAACTTTCATTTTCTTTTGCCATGGAGTATAGCTATACGGGTGAACTGCTATTATAATGGCTTGCTGGTGATGTGAATCCACAGGGGCACTAATGGGTTTGGCTGTGGGTTAAACCAGTGAGTGTGGCAAAAGGAATTGTGAGTTTTTCACAGTTTTTGACATCCCCAGAGTAGTCTCCAAGAGTAACAGCTGACAAGTAAATGGTAAATTGACACCAGCACGAAATACCAATGTGACAAACAGCGCAACAGTTCTGATCACAGTCACAGATACTGAGTTGTTAGGTCACATGTCTTAAAAAATAGTAGACAAACTAAAGTTGCAATCTCACTTTTTGTTCTACCTTTCCGGTCCTGCCGTAATCATAACTCAGCAAATCATTTTCTTTTGAAGGGTCGCCTTCTTTTTCATGATATAATTGAATCAACATTTGATGACACAAAACGGCCCAGCAGGTGTGTGGATAACCTCGATCATTATCAGAAGAGCTTTTTAATACTGAAACTTTTGAAAAAAGAAGTTATGGCTGAAAAACCAAGAGATGATGGATGGACAAAACTGGAAAATACTGATCTTAAGGAGTGGAAAGCTGTACGAGTTGACCTAGTAATAACTCCACAGGAACAATACGCTTTTGCTCTTCTTGGATGGACAGGTTCTCCGGTAAGATATAATACTGTATCATATTAGTACACACCAAGAAGCTTCAAATTGGTAGATTTTATTTAAAAAGTCAATAATTCAATAATAAAGTGAATATGGATAAGCGGATCTTTTGAAATTTGAATTTGCCGGCGTCAGCAAACTTTTTCCAATATTTGGTTCGTGGCAAATAAATTCTGGAAAGCTTGTAACTACTCAGAAAATACATGTGGGAGAAAGGAGAGAGAGAACTCCACTGATCATAAGAGCTTACACTCTATAGAAGAGAGAGGACCCCACTGACCATAAGAGCTCACACTCTATAGAAGAGAGAGGACCCCACTGACCATAAGAGCTCACACTCTATAGAAGAGAGAGGACCCCACTGACCATAAGAGCTTACACTCTACAGAAGAGAGAGGACCCCACTGACCATAAGAGCTCACACTCTATAGAAGAGAGAGGACCTCACTGACCATAAGAGCTCACACTCTATAGAAGAGAGAGGACCCCACTGACCATAAGAGCTTACACTCTATAGAAGAGAGAGGACCCCACTGACCATAAGAGCTTACACTCTATAGAAGAGAGAGGACCCCACTGACCATAAGAGCTTACACTCTATAGAAGAGAGAGGACCCCACTGACCATAAGAGCTTACACTCTATAGAAGAGAGAGGACCCCACTGACCATAAGAGCTCACACTCTATAGAAGAGAGAGGACCCCACTGACCATAAGAGCTCACACTCTATAGAAGAGAGAGGACCTCACTGACCATAAGAGCTCACACTCTATAGAAGAGAGAGGACCCCACTGACCATAAGAGCTTACACTCTATAGAAGAGAGAGGACCCCACTGACCATAAGAGCTCACACTCTATAGAAGAGAGAGGACCTCACTGACCATAAGAGCTTACACTCTACAGAAGAGAGAGGACCCCACTGACCATAAGAGCCTACACTCTACAGAAGAGAGAGGACTCCACTGACCATAAGAGCTTACACTCTATAGAAGAGAGAGGACCCCACTGACCATAAGAGCTTACACTCTATAGAAGAGAGAGGACCCCACTGACCATAAGAGCTCACACTCTATAGAAGAGAGAGGACCTCACTAACCATAAGAGCTCACACTCTATAGAAGAGAGAGGACCCCACTGACCATAAGAGCTTACACTCTATAGAAGAGAGAGGACCTCACTAACCATAAGAGCTCACACTCTATAGAAGAGAGAGGACCCCACTGACCATAAAAGCTCACACTCTATAGAAGAGAGAGGACCCCACTGACCATAAAAGCTCACACTCTATAGAAGAGAGAGGACCTCACTGACCATAAGAGCTCACACTCTATAGAAGAGGGAGGACCCCACTGACCATAAGAGCTTACACTCTATAGAAGAGAGAGGACCCCACTGACCATAAGAGTTTACACTCTATAGAAGAGGGAGGACCCCACTGACCATAAGAGCTTACACTCTATAGAAGAGAGAGGACCCCACTGACCATAAGAGCTCACACTCTATAGAAGAGAGAGGACCCCACTGACCATAAGAGCTTACACTCTATAGAAGAGAGAGGACCCCACTGACCATAAGAGCTTACACTCTATAGAAGAGAGAGGACCCCACTGACCATAAGAGCTCACACTCTATAGAAGAGAGAGGACCCCACTGACCATAAGAGCTCACACTCTATAGAAGAGAGAGGACCCCACTGACCATAAAAGCTCACACTCTATAGAAGAGAGAGGACCTCACTAACCATAAAAGCTCACACTCTATAGAAGAGAGAGGACCCCGCTGACCATAAGAGCTCACACTCTGTAGAAGAGAGAGAGCCCTGCTGACCATAAGAGCTCACACTCTATAGAAGAGAGAGGACCCCGCTGACCATAAGAGCTCACACTCTATAGAAGAGAGAGGACCCCGCTGACCATAAGAGCTCACACTATATAGAAGAGAGAGGACCCCGCTGATCATAAGAGCTCACACTCTATAGAAGAGAGAGGACCCCGCTGACCATAAGAGCTCACACTCCATAGAAGAGAGAGAGCCCTGCTGACCATAAGAGCTCACACTCTATAAGAAAGACAGAACTACGCTGACCATAAGACCTTACACTCTTTAGAAGAGAGAGGACCCTGCTGACCATAAGAGCTCACACTCTATAGAAGATAGAGGACCCTGCTGACCATAAGAGCTCACACTTTATAAGAAAGACAGGACTACGATGACCATAAGAGCTTACAACTTATAGGAGAGAGAGAGGACTACGCTGACCATAAGAGCTCACACTCTATAGGAAAGACAGGACTAAGCTGACCATAAGAGCTTACACTCTATAGAAGAGAGAGGACTCTGCTGACCATAAGAACTTACATTCTATAGGAGAGACAGGACTCCGCTGACCATAAGAGTTCACATGCTATAGGAAAGACAGGACTACGCTGACCATAAGAGCTTACACTCTATAGAAGAGAGAGGACTCTGCTGACCATAAGAGCTCACACTCTATAGGAGAGACCGGACTACACTCACCATAAGAGCTCACACTCTATAGGAGAGAGATGACCCTGCTGACCATAAGAACTTACACTCTATAGGAGAGAGAGGACTCTGCTGACCATAAGAACTTACACTCTATAGGAGAGAGAGGACCCTGCTGACCATAAGAACTTACACTCTATAGGAGAGAGAGGACTCTGCTGACCATAAGAACTTACACTCTATAGGAGAGAGAGGACCCTGCTGACCATAAGAACTTACACTCTATAGGAGAGAGAGGACTCTGCTGACCATAAGAGCTCACACTCTATAGGAAAGACTTACCCAGTGATTCTGAAGATGGAAAATAACTCTGCCATGCAAACTTTGCTTTACCATCTCTTTGGTGAATTACATGGCTGTGATGGTATTGGATTTATTGCAACACTTCACTAAACTCCTTGTAACGCCATATTTATCCACCTGTATTCTTTAATAGGTGTTTGAGGTGTAAATATATACAGTATATATGTATGTGTGTCTTTAATTTTATATTGACCTTTTTTAAGTGGGTAAATAAATGTTATGTTTTAAATTCCCATTCTATGCTGTACCCGTATCTTAGCCCTTTTCAGCTTTTGTTTAGAAAGCTGACTATGCTAAAGCATTCACTGTGATGGCCCATGGGCTGACCATCACTCTATAAGGTATAATAATCTGCAAGATGTTTTAGCTAAAGAGCATTTTAGAGAGGCCCATGCCGCCACACAGAAAGACATTAGTCCGTTCTCTGATTCTTCAGCTGCTGTGGGAAATGGTGTCGGGCAAGGATTTTTTTTCGAATATCAAAATGTTGAAATTCATGTGCAACCATGAATTTCAGGAGATTCGATTCAAACTCGATTCACCACAGATCAATCCGCTCATCTGTAAAGGTGAACTTTCATTAATGTTTACACCATATACCCTATGGATTGTATGTATACACTAATATACAAAGTCTTGATGAAATAAAAATTTTAGGAGACCTCAGCTCATTTTGCTATAAAATCAGTAGTAACTTCCATTTGCTATCAAAACTTTTTTTAAATCTATTTTCTTTCTGTGATATTTGGGACCATGGATCTAACAAAAGCCACATTGGAAAGGCTTCCTGAATCTCAGGGGCAGTTCCAGACTATTCATTGTGCAGTTTGTAGTGGGGGTGTAGTCTACATTAAATACTTTTATGCAAGTGATGTGGATCTAATGTTTTTTTTCCATGTTCAGTAATAAAAACTCGTTTATGACTAAAGTGGATTTGACACCCGCCTTCACAATACATTATTAAATAGTTTAAGACCTGATGGTGCTGATGTTTTTACTTGCAAAATCCATGTCAGTATAACTTTGATATTAAGATAAGCTAATTATGAACCCAGATATAAAATGAAATAGCTCATGGTACCAAGAATATTCTATCTCCACCCACCCATCCTTGCACGTCGCTGCTTGTATTGAGCAGTGTGAGATTTCAGCAGTGAAGAGGCACACTGAGGAGCTGTCAGTAAGGCTAAGTGGACTGAGATTGAGTTAAAATTTCATAATCCCTATCAGGTCTAAGAGATAATAATGTATCCAGTTTCTATTGTGAAATCGGGTGAAATATCCACTTTTACAGTACTGTTTTTTTCCATAATTTTGGTATTACTTGACGTTTGGCGTTTTGAAAGTAGGAGTCTAAGGGTGAAGCTGTTTTCCTGAATTGTTCACTAGTTTTGATCACATACAGATGTGTCATTTCCATTCCCTTTCAATCTCCTTTTACCTTTCCTTTCCCCTATCCTTTCATTTAATGTTTGCCTGGCCTACTGGTTTGTTTTCACATCTTTCTGGTCCATTTCTTGTCTGCTTCCTGGTCATTTAACTTTGGGCAGTCTGCATCAGCAGCAGCTGCGAACCTAAGTGTCGCAACCAGAGGGACAGCTTACAGTGCAAACATAAGAACATTGATGAATACTAATTATTTGTGCTTCAGAGAAGTATTTTAGCCACTCGACAGAGCACAGAGGCACTGCATAGATCAAAACAGAAAATTATTGTGTGAAATATGGCCTCTTGTACACTCCATAGAGACATAATACATACCTAAAGGCCCTACATGTGGTGCCTCTCTGACAAGGCGCATTGCTTCTACAAAAGGTAGGCAAATAACCTCTTCCGAGAGAAAGAGGGCTGGAACTCTAGTTCCATCTATTGGAAGTAGCAATCCTAAAAGTCAATATGGATCCTTTAACAAGCCTTGCCACATGACTTAGAAGAAGAAGAAGAAGCCAAACAAAAATAACTTCATTAGCTGACACATGTTTTGGGGTGTTTACCCCTCATCAGTGCAAAGCAGGAGCCCTGATTTGGCTAGGTGAGAGTTCTCTCCCAAGCAATGCTACTCTGGTAATTTAAATGTGCAATTAGTCTCTTCAGAGAAAAAGATAACATGAGCTCAACTGAAAACCAATTTTAATAGTCGATAGTGAAATTTCAACGAGTCTTGCCACATGACTTAGGATAAGAAGCCAAACTAGACGGCTTGGCATTATCCATAAGGAGAATCGTTGCCCCTTAAAACCTATGTCAGAGGCCTCTCATCCAGAAAAAAAATCACATCTCCTGCTTTGCACTGATGAAGAGTAAATACGACAACACACGTGTCTGCAAATTAAGTTTCTGGTTTGGCTTCTTATGCTATGTCATGTGGTAACGCTCGGTAAAGGATTGATAATAACTTTTAGGAGGGTGCTAGAGTTCTTGTCTTCTTTTTTTTCTGAAGAGGCTATTTACATATTTATATTCCTAGAGAAGCATTGTATTGACTTCAAGTCTCATTATTGCAGCTTGGCACTCTCCACAAGGAGAAACCTTCCCTCTTAGACTTCTGTAATAGAATAGCTCCCTAATTTGGCAGGTGATTGAGCGTTTTTTTTCATAGATTCTCAATGTATACATGTATAGGTGCCTCAAATATACAATTTTGGGAGGTACGGTAAGATGTTATGGTTGATGTTTTTGAATATGGCACTGTGCATGAATGCTAACAAGGGGGTCAAATATTGGTAATAAGGTTATGGATTGTGTCTAATACTATGGCTAATGTCCATTCATGACTATATGTTTCAGTTGCATTACCAGACACAATATTTTGGTGCTGTTTCAAGCAAATAAGGTACTTGATTCCCGATCCTGGAAAAGCCTTTCCAAGCCTCATTCCAGCACTTTTTCTTTTTAATTTTACTGCTGGAATGGAATCACTAATCTTTGTTACCTGCCCTTTGAATTATATGTTATTGTCGCCTCTCCAGTCGGTCTTCTCCAGATTGTGATCTTCCGGATCGCTCGCGTGTTTCTTGGAAGAGCTGGAAGTCACAACTCAATGTAAGTCTGTGAGAGCCAGAACAAGGCCAGGACTACGCTTTCACAGGCTTACATTGAGACATGGTGACTCTTACCTGTCATGCCACTGCTGCCGCCGCCTCTCCCCACTGCAGCTCGCCGGGTGCGCGCGCGCGTCACATTCAGCTCTGCGCGTGCGCACATCTGATTCCTCTGTTGGCGCTCTTTCCTGTCCTCTCTGTCATCCTGGAGGACTGTAACCCGGAAGTAGCTCCCATGCTGCTATGTAAACTGCTTCCTGCTGCTTCTCTGTGCCTGATGTTCATTTGTGTTTACAAGTGCTTCTGGTCGCCTGTGGTCTCTGCGTTCCTAGCTCTCTGACTTTGGGTCTCCTCCTCTCTCTGCAGTGCCTGCCTGTTTCCTGTGTTCCTGCCTTGTTCCTTCAGTTCATTTTCCTTTGCGGTACTTGCCCGGCTCCTATATCCTTTCCTTGCTCCCGTCAGCCTCAGTGTCTCCATATTGTCCTGCCAGCCTCCGTATCTCCGTAGCGTTCCCATCTTCTCCCTCGTCTCAGTGGTTCCTTTCTGTTCCCTCTGTCCCTTTTTGCCTACAGTGTACCCATCTATCTCAGTTGATCCTCCAGCTTCCGTGGCGATAGTCCCTCACGGGCCTGCCCCTAACTCTCCCTGTATAGGGGGCGGTCCACCTGGTCAGCTCGTCCGAGAGGGGTTCGTCGTCACGGTCCTGTGGGTCCATTCTCCCTTTTCCCTGTTTGAATCGACACGCTCAAATAGGACTGCACTCGGGTGACATCCGAGTGCAGCCAGATTCTTACAGCATCACATTACCTCTGACTTCCAGTCAGTTGGAACTTGCGGTTACGAGATAACGGTTTGGGACCGGGGCAGTGCCGTGATCAGGTGAAGATGGTGGCTCATTAGTGGCAGCATTCCAGGGCTGAAATAAAAGAAAACATTGGAGTAGTGCTTTACAACAAAAATCATGAAAAAATGTGTTATAGGTTTTTTTTTTTATAGCCTAACCATAGATATAAGTGTTTAAGTATTCATCTCCCTTTATCTCTTTGGATTTGCATATCCCAGAGTGAAGAAATTTCAGAAAACTATATTTCTCACTTCTCATCTTTAGAATATTTTAAATGTAAAGTGAATTGTCAAAGGAAATGTCTCGTACATGAGAAATTGCCTGTGTAGAGGAAATACGTCTTCATTTAAGTTGTACCTGGTGCAACCCACTTGGTCTAATGTTATTACAAGGAGCTCTTTAGAAACGCAGTTTTGAGGCGATCAGTATATCCCCCATTCTATTACCATCAAGAAACCCTGATTAAAATGTAAGTTGTTGCAGGAGGAAATGGAATATGTCTGGGGAGCGCTGTCTTACACAATGTTATTATCATTTACTCCATAAAATAGAAATCCTACACTTGTAAAGAATCGCACACTCCCCTAAACAGATGCAGAACGGTGCAGGCTGTAATAAGCAGAATCCACTCCGTAATTAGAGTAGAGCAGACAGGCAGATGTAACATTAGCCGGGAAAAGGGATATTATACATATATTATATGTGAATGCTGGACAAAGTGGGGATTGTCTTCTCTGCAATCATTTTCCAAAGTAAGGTGCATAGTTTTGGGCATGAGGAGGAGAAGAAATCAGTGGAATAGTCATTCTAATCACTTTCCGATCACTTTAGCAGTTACTTTTATTTTTTTTTGTCTTTTACACCTAGATTTATTCTAATTTATCTCTCACCTCGTAATTACTGTGCATCTATCTCTTTAATTTAAATTTGATTAATATAAAATGATAGGCGTAATCGTATTGCTAATTGGAGTGTTGACATTTTGTTATTGTTACTATTTAGAAGGATTCAGGTTCGAGGTCCTAGGATTCATACGATTTACTGAGCACAATTCTTCTTTCTTGGGTAGTTACATAGACAGGTAGATAGATAGATAAATAGATAGATAGGCAAATTTATTTTATAGAACTACATCACGACTTCTGGACTCTTTATAAAGGACCAGCTGGACTGAATGGTTACATAAGCCAACGCACAGATAATAATTTACTGAAAATGTGAATTTTTCTAATTTTATGACTTTCAAGGGTGTGGTCCAAAACATATTTCCCTTCCCTATTTTTTTAAGATATACAGTATAGGCCAAAAGTTTGGACTCACCTTCTCATTTAAAGATTTTTCTGTATTTTCATGACTATGAAAATTGCACACTGAAGGCATCAATACTATGAATTAACACATGTGGAATTATATACTTAACAAAAAAGTGTGAAACAACTGAAATTATGTCTTACTAGATGGTGGCCCGATTCTAACGCATCGGGTATTCTAGAATATGTATGTATATAGCAGCCACATAGTATATAGCACAGGCCATGATATATTCTTGAATACCCGATGCGTTAATACAGGCCACGCAGTATATAACAGTGGTCACGCAGTATATAACACTGCCCAAACAGTATATAACACAGCCCACGCACTATATAACATTGCCCACATAGTATATAAAACACTGGCCACGTAGTATATAGCAGCCATGCAGTATATAACGCAGCCCACACAATATATAACACTGCCCACATAGTATGTAACACTGCCCACGTAGTATATAGCAGCCATGTAGTATATAACGCAGCCCACGCAGTATATAACATTGCCCACATAGTATATAAAACTTCCCACATAGTATATAGCAGCCATGTAGTATATAACGCAGCCCACGCAGTATATAACATTGCCCACATAGTATATAACACTGCCCACGTAGTACATAGCAGCCATGTAGTATATAACGCAGCCCACGCAGTATGTAACACAGCCCACGTAGTATATAGCAATGTGGGCACTATATACGTGGTTAAAAAAGACATAAAATAAAAAATAAACATATACTCACTTTCCAAAGGCCCCTTGAAGTCCTGGCACCTGTATGCGGTGCACGCGGCAGCTTTCGGTCCCAGGGTTGGTATGGGCGCAGGACCTGTGATGATGTCGCGGTCACATGACCGTGATGTCATGGAAGGTCCTTCTCACATAGCATCCTTGGCACCAGAACCTGCCACTTGCACTGCTGAGGACAGCACGCCACGTCGGAGGGTGAGAATAACCTTTTTTTTCATTATTATTATTTTTAACATTAGATCGTTTTACTATTGATGCTGCAAAAATTGGTCACACAGGGTTATTAGCTGCGTTAATGGAGTGTGCTACACCACGGCACTGACTGCGGGGAGGAAGGAGAGGCCATTTTGTTGCCGGACTGTGCCTGTCACTGATTGGTCGTGGCAATGGTCGTGGGCGTTTTGCCACGACCAATCAGTGATTTGGATTTCCATGACAGACAGAGGCCGCGACCAATGAATATCTGTGACAGACAGACAGACAGACAGACAGAAAGACAGACAGACAGAAATGACCCTTAGACAATTATATAGTATATATTATAGGTCCTTCAAAGTAGCCACCTTTTGCTTTGATGACTGCTTTGCATACTCTTTGCATTCGCATTCTCTTGATGGGCATTGCGGCCAGCCACCTTTGGAATCCCCGCCCCACACTGTGCATAATGCATAACACAGTGCGGGGATTCCAAAGGTGGCTGGCCGCAATACCCGCGCAGGCGCAGTCTGGAAGCCTGGCTGGGACGTCAGACGGCCAGAGCTTACTGCATTTGCGCAGCACAGCAGTACACTGCGCAGGTGCCGGTTTTGAAACGTACACAGCGTTGAGGGGGCGGCGCCCAAAGCGCTTTAAGATTGGAGTGACGGCAGAGGAGCGGTTAGAGCTGGGGAGTGAGGACCCGCCTCCCTGGCTAGAGACAGGAATTGTGGCTAAGTATAAAAACGCTTTATTTGGGGTATACTTGAACCTAAAACTAAAAGAGCCACCTTGTTAGAATGCAGCATTACTTCTGCACAAGCTGGCTCTTTTAGTTTATAACGGCTGGAGGGGGTGACAGTGTCCCTTTAACCACTTCACATGCTATGATGTATAGGTACATCATAGGTCATGTCCCGGCATTTGATACGGGCTCCGGCGCTGAGTCCTCATGTTTTCAAGCACATGACAGATGATCTGATCAGCTGTCATGTGCCCCTAACAGCTGCGGGTGGAATCATGATCCATTCTCAGCTGGTAACATGTTAAATGCCGCTGTCAATCTCTGATAACGGCATTTAACTCGCGCTCCTGTCACATGATCGCGAGGTGTGGATGGGTTGACAAGAGACCCCTGTGGTTGTCATTGCTGATCTGCTATCTTTTCTGACACACTATATGATAAAATCAATGGTGTCCTTTAAAAGTACAACTCGTTCCGCAAGAAAAAAAAGCCTGCACCCAGCCATATTGATGAAAAAATAAAAAAGTTATGGTTCTGGGAAGAAAGGGAGCAAAAAATGAAAATGCAAAAATGAAAATTCTTAAGGTTGTGAAGGGATTAAACACAGCGACTTCTACTGTGGGCACAACAAGATAGTCCCTCAGAATATGGCTACAGCTGTTGTATACTCCAGCATAAGTACTGCATTGTGTCTTTTGGTATGGGCATTTAACCTCTTTAAGGCCAAATAAACAAGAACAAGGCTCAATAGGGTAAGGTCCCTTTTAGAGAGCCAATGCCAGAAAAAATGTACTATATTTGTTGCCTTTGTTACCTGAGGAAGCCTATCACGCAAAACGCGCGTCGGGGCCATGGCTAACACAGTCCGTCATCTGTTCTCTCTCACATAGGTAAGCATTAATACATCACTGCATTATAAGCGGCACTTTATACTCAGGACTATGCAGATTTATTTCTGCTTTAGCGTACACCATCATCCCACGTGTAATCTCTGTATCCTTGCTTGTTACATGTAGCTGTTACTTTGAGATGCATGTGCTATTTGTATTGTGCTCTGTGCTGCTATATAATTTTGCAATGAGATTTGTGTGATGGCATGTGCTGACAGGTTTTTCCCCTTTTATACCCATCTTGTATTGTCTTCAGAGTACACACCCTTTAATTTTATGTGAGTGAGTTTTTCAATAAATAATTCTTTATACATCATTGATGGTACTGCTTCTCATCTCACTTTATTGCCTAGGGCATATCACTCCATTGTTTTTTTAGGACTATATAATGTAAGGAGTTGCTCTTTTTTCTGATGAATCGGTTCCGGTTGGGACCCACATATGCATGTTTAGATCCGACATGTCAGCTGTTGTTAACTCTTTGTTACAGATTTTGCATTAGGGCCCAAGAGTTTCCTTTTGCTTATACCATCAAAGTCTCCTAATCCTCATCTTGTGCTACTTGAATTGCTGTAGAAAGTTTTGCAAATAGCAGCATAATCATTATACCTTATACCCGTCACCATTATCACAAACTTCATAATTACTTTCATCACGGAAGTTTAATTTTCCCTTAGCAAACATTAATTCATTGTCTTGCAGTTATTTCCCTGCCTCCGTGACACACCATCCATCATTATCATCTACAGTAGTTCTGCTCCCTGAACTGCCTACAGGAATCTACAATCCTCTGACTCCTTCATATCAAGAGGTTATAATATTCCGCTAATTAATTGCATTTTAAATGGGGTTTTCACCTTCAAACACAAATCTTCAATGAATGCTTTCGTCTTTATCATTTTTCTTACTTTTATTGGCCAAATTAAATTATTTTATGAACAAAGTACATTTTTTTGTTGTTATTTCATGTATTGCTATGTGTTTGCAATACAAGTGGATAATTTCCCCCATTTAGCACTTGATTGTAGAGCAAATTGTAAAACTATATATATTATAAGAAAGCAAGAGATAAGGTCCTGGATGGCAGATATGTGTCATCGAGGGGGTTGGTCTTGGTAATATAAAGTCTGTACCAATTATATTAGGTTACCGAGGGAGTTTTAATTTAAACTGGATTTTGGATCTCGGATTTAGGGTCAATCAAAAGAGCTTGGTCGTCCTTATATTGAGTTGTGGTTGAGCTGAATAGAGATGTGTTTGTCTGGTGAACGCGTTTAAAACTACTTGAGCTGCTCCAGCCCAAAATACAGAGACTGATGAGGCTGATACATTTGCATTGTTTCATTGTGCCTGAAGAAAGGACTGTTTATGTTATGCATTTGTATTGGAGAAAAGCTGTTTACGTTTTGGAGCTGTAATGTATATGATGGACAATAAACTTTATGCTGTTTTGATATAAAAACCCTGAAAACTCTATGCCAGTGTACTGTATATCCAAACTGTTACCAGACAGCTGAATCCCTAATATACATATACATATATATATATATATATATATATATATATATATATATATATATATATATATATATATATATATATATTTTTTTTTTATGAATAATTACCATATTTTTCAGATTATAAGACATTTTTCCCCCCCAAATTTGGGGGGAAAATGGGGGTGCGTCTAATAATGCGGATATACCTTCCCAGCAGCGGTGGAGCAGGGTCCCAGGGTCGCTGCTGGAGGAGGCAAAAGTGGAGCGTTGCTGCAAGCTGCAGGCTGGGATGTGCACCGCTGGCGGTGTTCCAATGTGCGGGGCCTCTGCCGACATTTTGTGAAAGCCCAGAGCCCCCGCACTTACATGGTTTGCTGTTGTGAATAAGGCAATTCAGTACCACAATGGACATAGAAGCCAGAGCACATACAGTGACCTGACAATAACCCAAAAACATAGAACGAGCTCTGAGACGTGGAAACTCTGCTGACCGCAATCCCTAATCCTCTCCAACACACACTAGATGCAGCCGTGGATTGCGCCTAACGCTCCCTATGCAACTCGGCACAGCCTGAGAAACTAGCTAGCCTGAAGATAGAAAATAAGCCTACCTTGCCTCAGAGAAATACCCCAAAGGAAAAGGCAGCCCCCACATATAATGACTGTGAGTTAAGATGAAAAGACAAACGCAGAGATGAAATAGATTTAGCAAAGTGAGGCCCGACTTTCTGAACAGAGCGAGGATAGGAAAGGTAACTTTGCGGTCAACACAAAACCCTACAAATAACCACGCAATGGGGGCAAAAAGACCCTCTGTACCGAACTAACGGCACGGAGGTACACCCTCTGCGTCCCAGAGCTTCCATCAAGCAAGCAAAAAACAAACAAGCAAGCTGGACAGAAAAAAAACAGCAAACAAAATAACAAAAGCGGAACTTAGTTATGCAGAGCAGCAGGCCACAGGAAAGATCCAGGAGGAAGCAAGTCCTATACTAGAACATTGACTGGAGGCCAGGATCAGAGCACCAGGTGGAGTTAAATAGAGCAGCACCTAACGACTTCACCACATCACCTGAGGAAGGAAACTCAGAAGCCGCAGTACCACTCTCCTCCACCAACGGAAGCTCACAGACAGAATCAGCCGAAGTACCACTTGTGACCACAGGAGGGAGCTCTGCCACAGAATTCACAACAGTACCCCCCCCCCTTGAGGAGGGGTCACCGAACCCTCACCAGAGCCCCCAGGACGACCAGGATGAGCCATATGAAAGGCACGAACAAGATCAGGAGCATGGACATCAGAGGCAAAAACCCAGGAATTATCCTCCTGAGCATAACCCTTCCATTTAACCAGATACTGGAGTTTCCGTCTCGAAACACGAGAATCCAAAATCTTCTCCACAATATACTCCAACTCCCCCTCCACCAAAACCGGGGCAGGAGGATCAACAGATGGAACCATAGGTGCCACGTATCTCCGCAACAATGACCTATGGAATACGTTATGGATGGAAAAAGAATCTGGAAGGGTCAAACGAAAAGACACAGGATTAAGAACCTCAGAAATCCTATATGGACCAATGAAACGAGGCTTAAATTTAGGAGAGGAAACCTTCATAGGAATATGACGAGATGACAACCAAACCAAATCCCCAACACGAAGTCGGGGACCCGCACAGCGTCTGCGATTAGCAAAACGTTGAGCCTTCTCCTGGGACAAGGTCAAATTGTCCACTACATGAGTCCAGATCTGCTGCAACCTGTCCACCACAGTATCCACACCAGGACAGTCTGAAGACTCAACCTGCCCTGAAGAGAAACGAGGATGGAACCCAGAGTTGCAGAAAAACGGCGAAACCAAGGTAGCCGAGCTAGCCCGATTAATAAGGGCGAACTCAGCCAAAGGCAAAAAGGACACCCAGTCATCCTGATCAGCAGAAACAAAGCATCTCAGATATGTTTCCAAGGTCTGATTGGTTCGTTCGGTCTGGCCATTAGTCTGAGGATGGAAAGCCGAGGAAAAAGACAAGTCAATGCCCATCCTAGCACAAAAGGCTCGCCAAAACCTTGAAACAAACTGGGAACCTCTGTCAGAAATGATATTCTCCGGAATGCCATGTAAACGAACCACATGCTGGAAGAACAATGGCACCAAATCAGAGGAGGAAGGTAATTTAGACAAGGGTACCAAATGGACCATCTTAGAGAAGCGATCACAAACCACCCAAATGACTGACATTTTTTGAGAGACGGGAAGATCTGAAATAAAATCCATAGAGATATGTGTCCAAGGCCTCTTCGGGACCGGCAAGGGCAAAAGCAACCCACTGGCACGAGAACAGCAGGGCTTAGCCCGAGCACAAATCCCACAGGACTGCACAAAAGAACGCACATCCCGTGACAGAGATGGCCACCAAAAGGATCTAGCCACTAACTCTCTGGTACCAAAGATTCCAGGATGACCAGCCAACACCGAACAATGAACCTCAGAGATAACTCTATTCGTCCACCTATCAGGGACAAACAGTTTCTCCGCTGGGCAACGATCAGGTTTATTAGCCTGAAATTTTTGCAGCACCCGCCGCAAATCAGGGGAGATGGCAGACACAATTACTCCCTCTTTGAGAATACCCGCCGGCTCAGATAAACCCGGAGAGTCGGGCACAAAACTCCTAGACAGGGCATCCGCCTTCACATTTTTAGAGCCCGGAAGGTACGAAACCACAAAGTCGAAACGGGAGAAAAACAGCGACCAGCGAGCCTGTCTAGGATTCAACCGTTTGGCAGACTCGAGATAAGTCAAGTTCTTATGATCAGTCAAGACCACCACGCGATGCTTAGCTCCTTCAAGCCAATGACGCCACTCCTCGAATGCCCACTTCATGGCCAGCAACTCTCGATTGCCAACATCATAATTTCGCTCAGCAGGCGAAAACTTCCTGGAAAATAAGGCGCATGGTTTCATCACCGAGCAATCAGAACTTCTCTGCGACAAAACAGCCCCCGCTCCAATTTCAGAAGCATCAACCTCGACCTGGAACGGAAGCGAAACATCTGGCTGACATAACACAGGGGCAGAAGAAAAACGACGCTTCAACTCTTGAAAAGCTTCCACAGCAGCAGAAGACCAATTCACCACATCAGTACCCTTCTTGGTCAAATCGGTCAATGGTTTAGCAATACTAGAAAAATTGCAGATGAAGCGACGATAAAAATTAGCAAAGCCCAGGAACTTTTGCAGACTCTTCAGAGAAGTCGGCTGAGTCCAATCATGGATGGCCTGGACCTTAACAGGATCCATCTCGATAGTAGAAGGGGAAAAAATGAACCCCAAAAATGAAACCTTCTGAACACCAAAGAGACACTTTGATCCCTTCACAAACAAAGAATTAGCACGCAGGACCTGGAACACCATTCTGACCTGCTTCATATGAGACTCCCAATCATCCGAGAAGACCAAAATATCATCCAAGTACACAATCAGGAATTTATCCAGGTACTCTCGGAAGATGTCATGCATAAAGGACTGAAACACTGATGGAGCATTGGCAAGTCCGAATGGCATAACTAGGTATTCAAAATGGCCCTCGGGCGTATTAAATGCAGTTTTCCATTCATCGCCTCGCTTTATACGCACAAGATTATATGCACCACGAAGATCTATCTTGGTGAACCAACTAGCCCCCTTAATCCGAGCAACAAGTCAGATAACAGCGGCAAGGGGTACTGAAATTTGACCGTGATCTTATTTAGGAGGCGGTAATCTATACAAGGTCTCAGCGAACCATCCTTCTTGGCCACAAAAAAGAACCCCGCTTCCAATGGCGACGATGACGGGCGAATGTGCCCCTTCTCCAAGGACTCCTTCACGTAACTCCGCATAGCGGCGTGCTCAGGTACAGATAAATTAAACAGTCGCCCTTTTGGAAATTTACTACCAGGAATCAAATCGATAGCACAATCACAATCCCTATGCGGAGGTAGGGCATCGGACTTTGGCTCATCAAATACATCCCGGTAATCAGACAATAACTCTGGGACCTCAGAAGGGGTGGATGATGAAATAGACAGGAATGGAACATCACCATGTACCCCCTGACAACCCCAGCTGGACACAGACATGGATTTCCAATCTAATACTGGATTATGGACCTGTAGCCATGGCAACCCCAACACGACCACATCATGCAGATTATGCAACACCAGAAAGCGAATATCCTCCTGATGTGCAGGAGCCATGAACATGGTCAGCTGGGTCCAATACTGAGGCTTATTCTTGGCCAAAGGCGTAGCATCAATTCCTCTCAGTGGAATAGGACACTGCAAGGGCTCCAAGAAAAACCCAAAACGCCTGGCATACTCCAAGTCCATCAAATTCAGGGCAGCGCCTGAATCCACAAATGCCATGACAGAATAGGATGACAAAGAGCAGATCAAAGTAACGGACAAAAGAAATTTTGACTGTACTGTACCAATGGTGGCAGACCTAGCGAACCGCTTAGTGCGTTTAGGACAATCAGAGATAGCATGAGTGGAATCACCACAGTAGAAACACAGCCCATTCTGACGTCTGTGCTCTTGCCGTTCAACTCTGGTCAAAGTCCTATCGCACTGCATAGGCTCAGGTTTATGCTCAGATAATACCGCCAAATGGTGCACAGATTTACGCTCACGCAAGCGTCGACCGATCTGAATGGCCAGAGACATAGACTTATTTAGGCCCGCAGGCATAAGAAATCCCACCATGACATCCTTAAGGGCTTCAGAGAGACCCTTTCTGAAAATAGCTGCGAGCGCACCTTCATTCCATTGAGTGAGCACGGACCACCTTCTAAATTTCTGACAGTAAATCTCAATCTCATCCGGACCCAGACACAGATCCAGCAAATTTTTCTCTGCCTGATCCACCGAATTAGGTTCATCGTACAGCAATCCGAGCGCCAGGAAAAACGCATCAATATTACTTAATGCAGGATCTCCTGGCGCAAAGGGAAAATGCCCAGTCTTGAGGGTCGCCACGCAAAAAAGAAACAATAATTCTCACTTGTTGAACTGGGTCACCAGAGGAGCGAGGTTTCAAGGCCAGAAACAGTTTGCAATTATTTTTGAAATTCACAAACTTGGCTCTATCACCATAAAACAAATCAGGAATAGGAATTCTTGGTTCTAACATAGGATTCTGAACCACCAAATCTTGAATCTTTTGTACATTTATAACGAGATTATCCATTGAAGAGCACAGACCCTGAATGTCCATGTCCACACCTGTGTCCTGAACCACCCAAATGTCTAGGGGAAAAAAAAGGCAAAACACAGTGCAAAGAAAAAAAAATGGTCTCAGAACTTCTTTTTTCCCTCTATTGGGAATCATTAGTACTTTGGGCCTCCAGTACTGTTGTGAATAAGGCAATTCAGTACCACAATGGACATAGAAGCCAGAGCACATACAGTGACCTGACAATAACCCAAAAACATAGAACGAGCTCTGAGACGTGGAAACTCTGCTGACCGCAATCCCTAATCCTCTCCAACACACACTAGAGGCAGCCGTGGATTGCGCCTAACGCTCCCTATGCAACTTGGCACAGCCTGAGAAACTAGCTAGCCTGAAGATAGAAAATAAGCCTACCTTGCCTCAGAGAAATACCCCAAAGGAAAAGGCAGCCCCCACATATAATGACTGTGAGTTAAGGTGAAAAGACAAACGCAGAGATGAAATAGATTTAGCAAAGTGAGGCCCGACTTTCTGAACAGAGCGAGGATAGGAAAGGTAACTTTGCGGTCAACACAAAACCCTACAAATAACCACGTAAAGGGGGCAAAAAGACCCTCCGTACTGAACTAACGGCACGGAGGTACACCCTCTGCGTCCCAGAGCTTCCAGCAAGCAAGCAAAAAACAAACAAGCAAGCTGGACAGAAAAAAAGCAGCAAACAAAATAACAAAAGCGGAACTTAGCTATGCAGAGCAGCAGGCCACAGGAAAGATCCAGGAGGAAGCAAGTCCTATACTAAAACATTGACTGGAGGCCAGGATCAGAGCACCAGGTGGAGTTAAATAGAGCAGCACCTAACGACTTCACCACATTACCTGAGGAAGGAAACTCAGAAGCCGCAGTACCACTCTCCTCCACCAACGGAAGCTCACAGACAGAATCAGCCGAAGTACCACTTGTGACCACAGGAGGGAGCTCTGCCACAGAATTCACAACAGTACCCCCCCCCTTGAGGAGGGGTCACCGAACCCTCACCAGAGCCCCCAGGACGACCAGGATGAGCCATATGAAAGGCACGAACAAGATCAGGAGCATGGACATCAGAGGCAAAGACCCAGGAATTATCTTCCTGAGCATAACCCTTCCACTTAACCAGATACTGGAGTTTCCGTCTCGAAACACGAGAATCCAAAATCTTCTCCACAATATACTCCAACTCCCCCTCCACCAAAACCGGGGCAGGAGGATCAACAGATGGAACCATAGGTGCCACGTATCTCCGCAACAATGACCTATGGAATACGTTATGGATGGAAAAAGAATCTGGAAGGGTCAAACGAAAAGACACAGGATTAAGAACCTCAGAAATCCTATATGGACCAATGAAACGAGGCTTAAATTTAGGAGAGGAAACCTTCATAGGAATATGACGAGATGACAACCAAATCAAGTCCCCAACACGAAGTCGGGGACCCACACAGCGTCTGCGATTAGCAAAACGTTGAGCCTTCTCCTGGGACAAGGTCAAATTGTCCACTACATGAGTCCAGATCTGCTGCAACCTGTCCACCACAGTATCCACACCAGGACAGTCCGAAGACTCAACCTGCCCTGAAGAGAAACGAGGATGGAACCCAGAGTTGCAGAAAAACGGTGAAACCAAGGTAGCCGAGCTAGCCCGATTATTAAGGGCGAACTCAGCCAAAGGCAAAAAGAACACCCAGTCATCCTGATCAGCAGAAACAAAGCATCTCAGATATGTTTCCAAGGTCTGATTGGTTCGTTCGGTCTGGCCATTAGTCTGAGGATGGAAAGCCGAGGAAAAAGACAAGTCAATGCCCATCCTAGCACAAAAGGCTCGCCAAAACCTTGAAACAAACTGGGAACCTCTGTCAGAAACGATATTCTCCGGAATGCCATGTAAACGAACCACATGCTGGAAGAACAATGGCACCAAATCAGAGGAGGAAGGTAATTTAGACAAGGGTACCAAATGGACCATCTTAGAGAAGCGATCACAAACCACCCAAATGACTGACATTTTTTGAGAGACGGGAAGATCTGAAGTAAAATCCATAGAGATATGTGTCCAAGGCCTCTTCGGGACCGGCAAGGGCAAAAGCAACCCACTGGCACGAGAACAGCAGGGCTTAGCCCGAGCACAAATCCCACAGGACTGCACAAAAGAACGCACATCCCGTGACAGAGATGGCCACCAAAAGGATCTAGCCACTAACTCTCTGGTACCAAAGATTCCAGGATGACCAGCCAACACCGAACAATGAACCTCAGAGATAACTCTATTCGTCCACCTATCAGGGACAGTTTCTCCGCTGGGCAACGATCAGGTTTATTAGCCTGAAATTTTTGCAGCACCCGCCGCAAATCAGGGGAGATGGCAGACACAATTACTCCCTCTTTGAGAATACCCGCCGGCTCAGATAAACCCGGAGAGTCGGACACAAAACTCCTAGACAGGGCATCCGCCTTCACATTTTTAGAGCCCGGAAGGTACGAAACCACAAAGTCGAAACGGGAGAAAAACAGCGACCAGCGAGCCTGTCTTGGATTCAACCGTTTGGCAGACTCGAGATAAGTGAAGTTCTTATGATCAGTCAAGACCACCACGCGATGCTTAGCTCCTTCAAGCCAATGATGCCACTCCTCGAATGCCCACTTCATGGCCAGCAACTCTCGATTGCCAACATCATAATTTCGCTCAGCAGGCGAAAACTTCCTGGAAAATAAGGCGCATGGTTTCATCACCGAGCAATCAGAACTTCTCTGCGACAAAACAGCCCCCGCTCCAATTTCAGAAGCATCAACCTCGACCTGGAACGGAAGCGAAACATCTGGCTGACATAACACAGGGGCAGAAGAAAAACGACGCTTCAACTCTTGAAAAGCTTCCACAGCAGCAGAAGACCAATTGACCACATCAGTACCCTTCTTGGTCAAATCGGTCAATGGTTTAGCAATACTAGAAAAATTGCAGATGAAGCGACGATAAAAATTAGCAAAGCCCAGGAACTTTTGCAGACTCTTCAGAGAAGTCGGCTGAGTCCAATCATGGATGGCCTGGACCTTAACAGGATCCATCTCGATAGTAGAAGGGGAAAAAATGAACCCCAAAAATGAAACCTTCTGAACACCAAAGAGACACTTTGATCCCTTCACAAACAAAGAATTAGCACGCAGGACTTGGAACACCATTCTGACCTGCTTCACATGTGACTCCCAATCATCCGAGAAGACCAAAATATCATCCAAGTACACAATCAGGAATTTATCCAGGTACTCTCGGAAGATGTCATGCATAAAGGACTGAAACACTGATGGAGCATTGGCAAGTCCGAATGGCATAACTAGGTATTCAAAATGGCCCTCGGGCGTATTAAATGCAGTTTTCCATTCATCGCCTCGCTTTATACGCACAAGATTATATGCACCACGAAGATCTATCTTGGTGAACCAACTAGCCCCCTTAATCCGAGCAAACAAGTCAGATAACAGCGGCAAGGGGTACTGAAATTTGACCGTGATCTTATTTAGGAGGCGGTAATCTATACAAGGTCTCAGCGAACCATCCTTCTTGGCCACAAAAAAGAACCCCGCTTCCAATGGCGACGATGACGGGCGAATGTGCCCCTTCTCCAAGGACTCCTTCACGTAACTCCGCATAGCGGCGTGCTCAGGTACAGATAAATTAAACAGTCGCCCTTTTGGAAATTTACTACCAGGAATCAAATCGATAGCACAATCACAATCCCTATGCGGAGGTAGGGCATCGGACTTGGGCTCATCAAATACATCCCGGTAATCAGACAATAACTCTGGGACCTCAGAAGGGGTGGATGATGAAATAGACAGGAATGGAACATCACCATGTACCCCCTGACAACCCCAGCTGGACACAGACATGGATTTCCAATCTAATACTGGATTATGGACCTGTAGCCATGGCAACCCCAACACGACCACATCATGCAGATTATGCAACACCAGAAAGCGAATATCCTCCTGATGTGCAGGAGCCATGAACATGGTCAGCTGGGTCCAATACTGAGGCTTATTCTTGGCCAAAGGCGTAGCATCAATTCCTCTCAGTGGAATAGGACACTGCAAGGGCTCCAAGAAAAACCCACAACGCCTGGCATACTCCAAGTCCATCAAATTCAGGGCAGCGCCTGAATCCACAAATGCCATGACAGAATAGGATGACAAAGAGCAGATCAAAGTAACGGACAAAAGAAATTTTGACTGTACTGTACCAATGGTGGCAGACCTAGCGAACCGCTTAGTGCGTTTAGGACAATCAGAGATAGCATGAGTGGAATCACCACAGTAGAAACACAGCCCATTCTGATGTCTGTGCTCTTGCCGTTCAACTCTGGTCAAAGTCCTATCGCACTGCATAGGCTCAGGTTTATGCTCAGATAATACCGCCAAATGGTGCACAGATTTACGCTCACGCAAGCGTCGACCGATCTGAATGGCCAGAGACATAGACTCATTTAGGCCCGCAGGCATAGGAAATCCCACCATGACATCCTTAAGGGCTTCAGAGAGACCCTTTCTGAAAATAGCTGCGAGCGCACCTTCATTCCATTGAGTGAGCACGGACCACCTTCTAAATTTCTGACAGTAAATCTCAATCTCATCCGGACCCAGACACAGATCCAGCAAATTTTTCTCTGCCTGATCCACCGAATTAGGTTCATCGTACAGCAATCCGAGCGTCAGGAAAAACGCATCAATACATCAATATTACTTAATGCAGGATCTCCTGGCGCAAGGGAAAATGCCCAGTCTTGAGGGTCGCCACGCAAAAAAGAAACAATAATTCTCACTTGTTGAACTGGGTCACCAGAGGAGCGAGGTTTCAAGGCCAGAAACAGTTTGCAATTATTTTTGAAATTCACAAACTTGGCTCTATCACCATAAAACAAATCAGGAATAGGAATTCTTGGTTCTAACATAGGATTCTGAACCACCAAATCTTGAATCTTTTGTACATTTATAACGAGATTATCCATTGAAGAGCACAGACCCTGAATGTCCATGTCCACACCTGTGTCCTGAACCACCCAAATGTCTAGGGGAAAAAAAAGGCAAAACATAGTGCAAAGAAAAAAAAATGGTCTCAGAACTTCTTTTTTCCCTCTATTGGGAATCATTAGTACTTTGGGCCTCCAGTACTGTTGTGAATAAGACAATTCAGTACCACAATGGACATAGAAGCCAGAGCACATACAGTGACCTGACAATAACCCAAAAACATAGAACGAGCTCTGAGACGTGGAAACTCTGCTGACCGCAATCCCTAATCCTCTCCAACACACACTAGAGGCAGCCGTGGATTGCGCCTAACGCTCCTTATGCAACTCGGCACAGCCTGAGAAACTAGCTAGCCTGAAGATAGAAAATAAGCCTACCTTGCCTCAGAGAAATACCCCAAAGGAAAAGGCAGCCCCCACATATAATGACTGTGAGTTAAGATGAAAAGACAAACGCAGAGATGAAATAGATTTAGCAAAGTGAGGCCCGACTTTCTGAACAGAGCGAGGATAGGAAAGGTAACTTTGCGGTCAACACAAAACCCTACAAATAACCACGCAAAGGGGGCAAAAAGACCCTCCGTACCGAACTAACGGCACGGAGGTACACCCTCTGCGTCCCAGAGCTTCCAGCAAGCAAGCAAAAAACAAACAAGCAAGCTGGACAGAAAAAAAACAGCAAACAAAATAACAAAAGCGGAACTTAGCTATGCAGAGCAGCAGGCCACAGGAAAGATCCAGGAGGAAGCAAGTCCTATACTAGAACATTGACTGGAGGCCAGGATCAGAGCACCAGGTGGAGTTAAATAGAGCAGCACCTAACGACTTCACCACATCACCTGAGGAAGGAAACTCAGAAGCCGCAGTACCACTCTCCTCCACCAATGGAAGCTCACAGACAGAATCAGCCGAAGTACCACTTGTGACCACAGGAGGGAGCTCTGCCACAGAATTCACAACAGTTTGCTATGTGGTGGACTCAGGGAAAATGGCTGCCGGGGGTGGCGCATGTGCAGATGGAGATCTTGGCACCAAGATCTCGGGAGATGAGGCAGTTGTGCTCATATACAGTGGCCAATTTATGGGCTAAGTACCTTCTTTTTACTGTAAATTTTCCTATAGCAATATTGCAGTACCAATTTTCTGAAATTCCATATGTATATAATATAGCACTTGCCTATTTTCAATGGTGGTAATGCAGTTCCAATTTTCTGGATTTACCATTCTAAACAATCCAGAGTGCAGCTTTGCATTTTCTTAGAATTGTTGTGTTACCTGGCACCTGTTCACACTCATTGGAATGTGCTGGTCAGTTTATCTTTTTGTAATAATTAAAACCAGTCTGGGAAAGATGGGTGGATAAAGGTGCACTGCCTCTTTTAATATTCTATATAAAGTTTAGAGATAGGTGGATTAATTTGTGGAGGATCAAGTGCAAGTCGAGTTTTTTGGAATTCATAGTTTCATGAGAATTCAAACATTGTGAGATCCGATTTGCAGTTTGCAAAAAGAAAAACCTTGCCCGTCACCATTTGCCACATCAGAGTGTGGACTAATGTCATTTTGCTCTGCCGTGCGGGCTTCCCCATAATAATCATAGAATAATAGAATGTTAGAGTTGGAAGGGACCTCCAGGGTCATCGTGTCCAACCTTTTGCTCAATGCAGTAGTCAATAAACCATCTCAGACAGATCTCTGTTAGAAGACTTCCATTGAAGGAGAAATCACTACATCTCATGGCAGCCTGTTCCACTCATTGATCAACCTCGCTGTCAAAAAGTTTTTTCTAATATCTAATCTGTATCTTCTCCCTTTCAGTTTCATTCCATTGCTACTTGTGTTTCTGTCTGCAAATGAGAATAATGATCAAGGCTAAGTCTCTTCTTAGCCTTCTTTTTTGCAAGCTAAACATTCCCAGATCCTTTAAACGTTCACGTAGAACACAGTTTGCAGTCCGCTCACCGTCCTGGTAGCTCTTCTCTAAACTTCCTCCAGCTTTTCAATGTAGTTTTTAAATTGTGGTGCCCACTGGGCATTGTATTTTACACTTATGACATCTTATGGATTATCATATCTTGTACAATGGTTGTCAATACTTGGGCCATCAAAGATCAGTGAATACAGTTTGTATGGAAGAGTCATTTTCAATCTCCAGAGTCACTGGGTAAGTCTCTCAATCCTCTCAAATGTAAAGTCTTATGGTCAGTGAGGATCTCTTACTCTGCTGCTTGCAAACTAAAACTGAAACACCCAACCCTCACCTGAAAGTATAAATGGAAATCATGGTCATGGGCCACTTCCAAGACCTAGACTGGAGGGAGAGATGCATCCCACTTCCTTCCTATAGATCTCTCCAAAAATAAGAACCCATGTCAGATTTTCCTAAATCAAACTTGGTTAAATAGCTTAACTAAGTCCACACACTTTTATTTTGGGTTGCAACCACAACTTTTGCTGTAATTTTATCGCCCTCCGGCAGGTTCAGTATGTTTGTATGCACATCCAGGGGGACATATAAAGACCCTCATATATGATTCCCCTCACTGCTTCACACTACCCATAGCTATGCTACATCACCATAGATAATGGATATTGATATTAACTCCTTTATCATCCTAGACCATCCAAACAAACACTGTATAAACTAAAGTTATGGTACACACACCTGATTATTGTTAAATTCAGGTTTTTCATTCAGTCCAGCAGCACAGTTGTATAACGTCTGGCCCTGTGCCATGCCATCTGCCTTTACTAATAATTGTATAAGGCGGATGGTGGCCAGGTACGGACTGGGGCCGAAATTCAGTCCTGGCATTGGAAATCACACAGGCCCATGTTGTCCCCGTCCCCAAGCACCAGATGGGATATATTACTAATAATACCTTGGAAGGAGGAAAGGAAGCTTTTCCACCAGACCAATATTTCTAATGATACCCATGGCTGCTGGGGTAAGCGACGGAGTCAGCGACTTTGAGCTCCGTCACAATTCTTAACAGCATGTGTATCTTGAGAACACCAATTCTGTTAACAACGTAAAAGACAAGGCAGCCCACGAACAGACAAGCCCTTCTGGCATTTGCCAGAATTGCCAAATGGCTAGTCCGGCCCTGATGGTGGCAATGAGCTCACTGAACTCTCACCTGATCCTGTAATAGGAGCAACTGGATCATGACATATTTTCCCTCTTAAATATTGTATGACCCAACTGTGAGTGATATTATTGAGTAGAAGGAACTGCAGCAACTCAGCCATGAAGTAGGCATCATGTAAAGTACAGTAATAGAGTGGGGTTACCGAGTGCTGAGGACCAGATTGCAGAAAAGTCACCAAAAGCTCTGCTGACTCCATGGTGTTAACATCAGCACAAAACATTGGGTGCCTTTATGGCTGAGCAGCTGCATGCAAGCACAATGTCAAGCATCAGATAAAACAGCCATCTCTGGATTCTAGAGCACAGGAAACAAGTTCTTTAGAGTAATGATTATGCTATCTGGCATCTGGTGGACGTGTCTGGGTTTGGTAATGCTATAGATTTTTTTGGGGGGGGAAATGGCCTAGAACTTTTAGTCCTAGTGAAAGGAAAATTATAATGCCTTAACATACAAGACATTTCGCACAATTGTAACTTCCAACTTGGTAACATTGGGGAATGCTCTTTTATGTTCTGTAGCGCAAAATGCATGCATTTAAATAATAAAAAATCTCCCATTAAGGGGACAGCCCCTTTAAATGTTTTCTTTCCAATGTTTGTAAAAAAGAAAAACACGCAAGTACAACTTCTCTTTTAAATATTGAAATTTGCATGCAAATGAATAGCCCGTAATGAAAAAATATTTATTTGGCCAAGTAATAGCATCGCTCATTCACTCTCATTTATTTCTAAGCCTTGTAGGAAACGCATAAAGTAGATATGAGATGGGATTAAAATGCATGAAATAACTGCAGTTCCCCTCAGATTGCTGCTCTTTAATGTTCTAAATTAAGAGTGAAGAGGCGCATGGTCTTGTCAAGTGATAATCCTCGCAGGCCAATTATTTTTAATACAGAGCTCAGACAGTTTATCAGGTATTTAAGCCGATTTTATATGCCCATCTATAATCAAAACCGCTTTCCTAATATGCCCGTCCCAATATTGGGAAAGGAGAAATTGTACACTCAGTGACATTGGTTTGCTGGGAACTCAGCTTTAAGAAAAATGAAATGTATTCTTTGCTTTTCCTTAACAGCAGTTTGAGCGAGATTTACGGAGATATGCTACCCAGGAGAAAAAGATGATGCTGGATAACCACGCTCTGTTTGATAAAACTAAGGTACTGAGAAATAAATATGGTTTACTTT
This sequence comes from Ranitomeya imitator, assembly GCF_032444005.1. Taxonomy (NCBI): domain Eukaryota; kingdom Metazoa; phylum Chordata; class Amphibia; order Anura; family Dendrobatidae; genus Ranitomeya; species Ranitomeya imitator. The sequence continues at coordinate 806,137,388 of NC_091283.1, forward strand.
GCTTCTCTTTTTATTCTGTGCTGTTCAATATGTTGAATTGATATGTCTATGGGTATGTTCACATTAATTTTTTTTCATGCAGTTTTTGGCACTGATTGCGTGCCAAAATTCACATTAAAAAATAAATGCACTTCAAACAACCAACTTCCCATTCATTTGAACGAGAAAGCGTGCCTATAGTTGTGTTTATACTGTACATGCATTTTTCAAGGCGTGTTCGAAAAAGCATCCTGTCAATTCTTTGGCTTGTTTTCAGGATGGAAATCTGGGCAAAACACACAGATCCATCTTTGTTTTCTGACATGCCTTTTACCAAGATATTTGCAGCTGAAAAGTACAAGAAAGCACCCTGTATTGCTATACATAATATTAGGGTACATTAACACAGTTTTCTTATAAGACTTTCTTAGCAGATCTGATCCATAAACAACATCAAAACAGTATTCAAAAAATATTCGAAGCAATTTTTTAATTTGTAGATGTAATATTAGATGCAATTATCAGTTTTAGATTAAGCAATTTTAGATTGTGGCAGAAGAACATACTTGGTAAATAACTCAGCATAAACACATCCTTGTAATTAAAAGCACATAAAAAATACTAAAAAAAACATGTCAAAACATTAAAAAACCCACAATTTCTTATACAACTGTGCCAAAAACAACATATTTTATTAGACATTTCTAGATTTGGATTTTTCAGCCAGAAAAATCAACGTCAGATTACTACTTGTGAGCAGATCCTGAATGTCAAATGAACCAAATGATAATCAAACATGTAATTAAAGGTACAACATCATATAGAAGTGAAATTAAAATGTAGAAATAATGTGCAGGAATTAAAAAAACTGTAATATGCCATAAAGTGGCAATCTCAAGTTTGGAAATTCTTTCCTATTTAAAGGGTAGGGGAAAAATTTAAATTACTGGGAGTCTCATCGCTTGATTCCTGGTAATTGAGGCAATTGAGGCTTTGAAAAGAAGCCCCATGTGAATGGAGTGGTGCTCAATCATGTGCACTGTCGCTCCTTTGTATTCTTAATATGACCATTTAAGATGGCCAATCTACTTGTTCACCAGATCATTGGCACTGAATGGATTGGTAGTTGTTGCATGCATGCCACTCAGAATATGAGGGCAAAACAAAGGAAACATGAGTTTTTGTTTAAATCGAGAGGAAATCTTACTCAGGGTGACCATTAATTATAATTCTTCACAGTAGAGGGGAGGTAATGGTTTACAGACTCACAGCTATAACACAATCCTGAGCTGAAGTTGATCACAGGGGTTTTATTCAAGCTTTTTTCATCTCACAGAATCAATTCTCTTCATGCAATGCTTCATCAGCATATATAAAAGTCTCTTTACAGCTTATGTCTCTTCACAGATAATGTCTCTTCACACAGTGTTTTAACCTAAGCAGAACTATACCTTGCTCATGCAGTGATGTGGGGAAAGGGGGATAAGTCCGGTGCTGTAGCTCTCTCACTTCTATCTTGAGGTAATAAAGATGCTTATGGCTTTCCTGACTGCTTCTATGATTACAGCAATCACTTTCCAGGAAGAACTGGTCTATGCAGCTTGTCTGACTTCAGTCTGACAGGAGACTCTTTAGCATACACCTTACTCATGGATGTCCAGGACACAATAATAACTTTCCCAATATACCCTGGGGCTGAGCTAACCACTCCCTGTCTGCTATAACCATTTTAACCCCTATAGTTGGTAGATGATTCTAAATCAACCAAGCAGCTTCGAGCCAAAGATCTCAGGATTATTGGGACCCCAGCGGTCGGGAAATTATCCCCTCTGCCATGGATAGAGCATAACTGTCAAACTTCAGAAGACCCACCTTTAAAGGAGTTGTCTCATAATTAACATATGTCACTTCTCCCCATGGTACATTATAACTGTTTGATCGCTGGGAGTTTGACTGCCACGTATCGCAAAGTTTGGGGTCTCAAAGTCCCCTGTGTGAATGGAGCTGTAGTGAACAGGTGTGACAGCCCATCCTATAGGTTGTAATGGAGCAGTGATCTCATAATCCCCAGCTCCATTCACACAGAGGGAGATGCAGGGGTGTTCTCTGTTGTCATGATTAGTGGAGTCCGGATGTTATTAATAATCTATCCTCTAGATAGGTTATATATGTTGTTTATGTGACACCAACTTTAAAGTTACAAGTGTCTCATAGAAGACCTTCAGTACCATCATTCCCATGACAACTCTTTCCTCAGGAAGTTGAAAAGGAGATTGAGCCCCATAGGAATCAATCAGACTCCTAATTTTCCTAGATATGCTTGAAAAAAATGGATTTTAATGAGTTTTATAATGGCTAATGTCACCTGTGATGACACTGAACTGTTAACTTTATATGTTTTAGAAAAATAAAACATTTTCCAGTATCCTGTCAGGTAGTTTTGAGTTTATAAGTTAACCATAAACTTATTATTATATGCACAGTCTTCTAGCTTATAACCTGGACCCTTTTGGCTCTATTGAACTTAAATTACAGCACCACAGACCCCCGGGACTCTTGTTCGGTGATTAGACCTGTGGAGGTATTGGTGGTCCAAACAACCCTATGGTGCTGTGTGTTCAGTACATTAAAACTATATGGAAGGCCAAGGAACCCTAAGGTGCAGTGCAGTAGATTTGCTTTACTTGCACCGATGGGGGAACCCGTATTTGTCATATTCCATACAAGTCTAACAGAAAAAAAGCTGCTTGTCCTATCAGTCTCCTTGTATACTGATGCAGTGGACGATATATGTGCATGGGGTACTCAGCAGACCTCGTGGCATCATACCGTACTATTGAGTAGGCCTTGTGCCCATATGTTTCATCTCTTCCCGTGAATCACATAATATCAGAAGACCACTGAATAATACATAGCTAGACCTCATGGCTGTGTTAGAGGTCAAGCCAGAAATATAATTTCCTCTGTAGTCTGGTAGGATAACAGCTCCCCAATAAGACACCAGCAGAAAAAGTAAACTATAACTAGAGTTTTAGTCAATATCTAACAATATGGAGGTATATTAGCTTGTATGCATCGTTACACAATTCTCCTGCCTTTTCTGATGTGCCTCTGTCTCAGGCGATCAATCGTCTCAAGTCGAAATAAGGCGCACACTCACATCGGTCAGTAAGTTGGCTGAACATTTCTGGTTCAGGACCTTGCACCATACCAGTGCCTCTTGCACTCCTAACGAAAACTCTATAACCCGTCATTGCCTATGACGTACATTTTCGTCACATGTGGTTAACGGCTGTATGAAGCAGTCTCAGGAGCTACGCGGCAGTGCTTCAATTCTTGCTATTAACCATTTATTTTTCACAGAGACATTTAACTGCGCAACTGCAAGTGCGCTCACGCACCAACTCTCATTGGTCCCCTGTGATTCTGCAAGCTGCCTTGATAACTGGGGCCCGTAATTGCCACGTAAGTCCTCCTGTGAAGTTCAGCCGCAAGTTGGGTTTCATAGGAGAACCGCAGTTGTACTATATACTACAATACTACAGTATAGTATAATCAACTGAACATTCGCAGATTCAAGTTCCCTAAGGAGACTTAAGAACAATACAAAAAAAGTTATAAAACAATATAACAAAAATTTAAAAAATATCTAAAATTTGATATACCCTTTTGTTTTCTAATTTAAAAAATAAAACAAAAACAACACATTTGGTTTCGTTGGTTTTCAAAAAAGTCTGATTTTTTTACAAATATAAAAGTATTTAAACTGTGCACTAAATGGCAAAAAAAAATCAAAACGTCAGATTAATTGTTGTTATGATTTCTACATTTTCCTAACATAAAATACAATAAAAAGCAATAAAAATATCATATATAACCCCAAAATGGTATAAATAAAAACCTCAGTGCCGCGCCCAAAAACGAAGCCCTGAGTCAGCTAAACAGAGGAAAAAAGAAAACAGTTACGGTTCTTAGCAAGTATAGAAACAAAATCACATTTTTTACAAAGTTTTGAATTTCTTTAACAAAGTTGTCAACTCCTCGTCATACTCCATGCTTGGCCCCGATAAAATAAAAAAGCTTATACTCACCTCCTTTGTGTCAGCACCGTTCCCACGGAGTCGGCACTCGCTCTCCCTGGGGCTCCCGAGCTGTAGTTGTGACATGTGACCCCAGAGCCCAATCAGCGCTGGCCTCACTGTTCCCATCTTGGACAAATTGAACCTGAACAGGATGTCTGGGCTGCAGCTGATCTCTGTCTTTGTCCAAAGCCGGAGACAGTGACGCCAGCGCTGATTGAGTGCCTGGCACCACGTGTCCTGCAACTGCACAAGAGCGCCAAGACCACGCGTGCTGACACCGTGGGAACGGCTCCGGCATGGAAGGTAAGTATAGGCTTTTTATTTTATCGGGGGCCAAGCTAGGGGTATGAGAAGGGTTTGTCCTAGAGGTAGACAACCCTTTTAACTACTAAAATGCATAAAACAAAACCGTAGACTTTTGGTATTTTCATAACTGACCTGGAGAAGCATATCACCAGGTCAGTTTTAGTGCACAATGCATGCAGTAAAAACAAACACCCCAAAAAACAATTTTTTTCACCATTTTAACCTATTTGGAACATTTTTCACATTTTTTTTGTTAGATTATGTGATGAAATGGATGGAGTCAATCAAAATTATGACTTGTGCAAAAAACAAGCCCTCATACAGCATAGAACATAGAAGAATAAAAATATGGCTTTCGGAACAAGGGGAGGAGAAAACTAAAGAGCACAAATAAAAAATTATCAGAGGTTCCTAAAGTCTTACACAACATGGCCAACATTTGTAGTCATCTACGTGACTTATTTTTTTTTCGTGATATACAGGGAATGGAAAACAGCTTGCTACAGACAGTATACAGTATCTATAATATAACGGTGGGAGCGTCACTCTGTCCGAAGCCTTTATAGACTGCGCAAGCACGACGCACCGCACCTGCGCAGCCTGGACCAGAGTGACGCAGCCGAACTTAATTATCCCCCTTATAATATACCGGCCGTGGGGGCTCCAATCCCCTCCCACCCCCTGTGCGCACCCCCCTCCCACCTCCTGTGCGCCCCCCCGTGTGCCCCCCCCCCGCTGTGATTAAAATACTCACCTAGCTTCCGGATCCCTCGCCGCAGCGTCCTCTTCTGGCCGCAGCCTCTCCTGTATGCGGTCACGTGGGGCCGCCGATTACAGTACTGAATATGCGGCTCCGCCCCTTTGGGAGGCGGAGCCGCATATTCATGATTTTAATCGGCGGCCCCACGTGACCGCATACAGGAGAGGCTGCGGCCAGAAGAGGACGCTGCGGCGAGGGATCCGGAAGCTAGGTGAGTATTTTAATCACAGCGGGGGAAGGGGGGGGCGCACTGGGGGGGTGCACCGGGGGTGGGAGGGGGGGGACCTGGATCTGCATTTTAAACACTAATATTCATATGTTCCCTGCAGCAAACGCTGCTGCAGGGAACATATGAATCGCGGCTTCAGCACCAGTGGGGGGGACAGCGCTTAATGTAGCGCTGTCTCCTGCACGGCACACGGACTGCACACGGACAATGTCCGTGTGCGGTACGTGTTTTACACGTCCAGCACAGCCGCCCCCAGCACAGCCACAGCCACGCACAGCCGCCCCAGCACAGCCACAGCAATGCACAGCCGCCCCAGCACAGCCACAGCCACGCACAGCCGCCCCCAGCACAGCCACAGCCACGCACAGCCGCCCCAGCACAGCCGCCCCAGGACAGCCACAGCCACGCACAGCCGCCCCCAGCACAGCCACGCACAGCCGCCCCCAGCACAGCCGCCCCCAGCACAGCCACGCACAGCAGCCCCCAGCACAGCCACGCACAGCCGCCCCATGCACAGCCACGCACAGCCTCCCCCAGCACAGCCACACACAGCGCCCCCAACACAGCCACGCACAGCCGCCCCCAGCACAGCCACACACAGCGCCCCCAGCACAGCTGCCCCCAGCACAGCCACGCACAGCCGCCCCCAGCACAGCCACGCACAGCCGCCCCCAGCATAGCCACCCGCACTCGGGCAGTAGAGCCGGAGAGAGAAAGATGGGAGCAACATATGGCAGAATGGAAACAGGAACAGGCAGAATGGGTGCAGCACATTACAACAGAATGGGGGCACAGGATGGCGACAGCACATGACAGAATGGTTGCGCACCATGGGAGCAGCACATGACAGAATGGGGGTGCACGATGGGAGCAGCATATGACAGAATGGGGGCGCACACATGACAGGATGGGTGTGCAGGATGGGAGCACATGACAGGATGGGGGTGCAGGATGGGAGCACATGACAGGATGAGGGTGCAGGATGGGAGCACATGACAGGATGGGGGTGCAGGATGGGAGCACATGACAGGATGGGGACGCAGGATGGGAGCACATGACAGGATGGGGACGCAGGATGGGAGCATATGACAGGATGGGGACGCAGGATGGAGCAGCACATGACAGGATGGGGGTGCAGAATGGGAACAGCCCATGACAAAATGGGGGCGCAGGATGGGAGCAGCACATGACAGGATGGGGGTGCAGGATGGGAACAGCCCATGACAGAATGGGGGCGCAGGATGGGAGCAGCACATGACAGAATGGGGGTGCAGGATGGGAACAGCACATGACAGGATGGGGATGCAGGATGGGAGCAGCACATGTCAGGATGGGGACGCAGGATGGTGCAGCACATGACAGGATGGAGACCATATACTAATATAAATGCTCGCCACCCGGGCGTAGAACGGGTTCAATAGCTAGTATATAAATATTTGCAGGAGGCCACTCACAGCCATACGGGGGCACATAGAGCCCTTTGGCTTCGTACAGCAGAGCCATAAGCTAGCACTGCATATGCCGCCATATGGTGCTCCATATGGTGCTGCATTACAGAGATGTTCTACTTCGGTACCAATGTTTCTTAAGCTTGTTACAAAGCTTCTTTTGTGTATCTTGATAAGTTTCTGCTTCATTGACGTACTGAGCTCTGATACAACTGTAGATCACAATCCATTACTAGACTTTTTATTACTGTAGCAAGACTAATTGCTTTATCTATAGACTCTTTTTTGTGTGATGTAAGAAGATAATTATGGTTGCTAATGAGGAACAAGAGATAGACAAGTAACTCTAAAAGCATTTTGCAGCTTCTAATGTTTTTGATCCCTGGCCTTTTTTATTGTGATGGCATATAGAGTTTTGATAAATTTTTTTACAATATGCCAATAAGCCCGACAGCATATATAACAAGGAGGGAGGGTAGATCGGGAGTAGCTAAAGGGCAACCGAAGGAAATGCTATTTGTATAATGCCATGAGCTCAGCAGGAATTCAAAATAATTGTGGAAAATGGAGTTAAAGGAGACAGGAAGCTGGAAGCCGTAAGCCAGGGCTGATCACTGCTGCTAGAGTCAGTCGCAGGCTGTATAACACAGCCAGCTCCGGCCATGTATGGACAGGCCCAGCTCCTGAGCCCACTCCATACCCCAAACTTCTGACATACACTAAACATATAAGGAAAATGTTGGGAAAGGGTTAAGAAGAAAAGGGGACCTATCTCGAGAATACCAATCTACAGACAAAAAAATCCAAATTGTATCGCTCCAATAAATCAAAATGTTAAATATAAAGTTGCACAATCCCAACAATAGTTCTTTACAAACTACCATAAAGAGCACAAATACTACAACAAATTAGCATCCAAACAATGTCACCTCAGTGAACAAGTACCCAAGGCAACACATAAAAGTCGTAAGTATGCACGTGCTCATACCCTGAGAAAGGCGGTGGAGCCCGTTAAGTGGTGGAAGCCCTTGGGCATTTGCACTCATTTCTCTCTCTATAAAAAAACCCTGCTTATGGTCCTCAGCATGCAGCCACAGATCAACAAAGTAGATATTTCCAGCTACATACTGTAAGAGTAGAATCTCAGGTTGTATTTTTTTTTTAGTCCAAAATGCCCATGTTTTTGCTGCATTTTTTAAAATCCTTTGTGTTTTCTCTAACCCAACCATGCTCTAGGTGTATATATTTTCCTCTATAGTAAATGCTTAAAAAAAATATGTGTGCATAAAATCCACAATGTGCAAATAACCTCTTCAGAGAGAAAGAGGACTTGAACTCGAGCATCACCTATTGGAAGTAGCAATCCTACTGTAAATGTCAATATCGACCTTTTAACGATTCTTGCCTCATGACTTAGGATAGAAGCCAAACCAAAATCTCAAGTTGCAGACACGGTGTTTCGGGGTGCTGCATCTCATCAGTAAAGCACCAACCACCAGAGCCAAGGACCCAATCCCAAAATAAGAGACGTGGCAAGGATATATATATAATATAACAATATTTTATTAGGTAATGGTGATAACATATATATATGTGCACATATGGAGGGATATTAAAAGCATAATCACAACAATTAAAATAAAAAAAATGATGACAATATATATCGGTAGATATAGGGTATGCCAAAGAAGGTGGATATCAGGTCTCTCAGAGAAAGATAAAAAAGTGTAACTCACTAGTGTACAAAAGAATAAAAAATTACAAAAGTGTCCGTGAAGTAGCTAAAAACATATATAAAACTGACCTATAATAAAATGTAATCTGGCCATATGACCAACACCTCACTCAAAAAGTGCAATAGTGCAAATAAGAAGGGGGGGGCCAGAAAGCACACTGTGCAACACCGCAAAGGGTAAAAGAAAATTATTGACCCATCATACAATACATTCTGGCCATGTGGCCGACACCTCATAATAGTGTGTAGTAGTGCAAATGAGCAATATACAAAAGGGCACTGTGCAAAGCCGCAAAAAGTAAACAATAGAACACAAGTGGAGAGTACCTGTATCTTAAATGGCTACGCAAGATCCAACCAAAGCACACCCCGACGTGCGTTTCGGATATACAATCCTTCGTCATCAGTGCAAAGTGTGAGATCTGGTTTGGCTATGTGAGAGGCTTCTGACCTTGAGCGTGAAATGCTCCTCTGAGAAATTAAATATGCAATATACAGGTCAGAAGCCTCTCACATGGCTAAACCAGATCTCTCACTTTGCATTGATGAGGGGCAGCACCTCGAAACATCTTGCCTGCATATTGAGAGTCTGGTTTGGCTTTTATTCTAGGTCATGTGGCAATGCTCGTTAAAGGGTTGATATTGACTTTTAGGATTGCTATTCACGGTAGATGACTCGAGAGTTCTAGTCCTCTTTCTCTCTGAAGAGGCAATTTTCATATTTAATTTCCCATAGGAGCATTGCATGGCGTATAAGTCTCCTCACATTGGCATGCCAGTCTTGGCATGTCAGTCTCCACAAGGAGAAAAGTTACCCCTTGGATCCCGATTAGAATCCACAAAGAATGCTTGGAAAAAACCCAATAAGCATGACTGCATATACAACAAGGAGGTAGAGGGAGGATCGGGAGTAGCTAAAGGGCAACAGGAGGAAACACCACTTAGAAAATAAAATGAGCTCAGTGGGAATGCAAAGGAATTATGGGGACTTGAGTTAAGGGGAGCTGGAAGCCGTAAGCCACTGCTGTTACAGACAGATACTGGCTGTATAACACAGCCAGCTCCTGCCATGCAAGGACAGGCCCAGCTCCTCAGCCCACTCGCCAAAACCAACACTTCTGACATGTGCCATACAAGTAGGGAAGATGTTGAGAAAAGCTTAGGAAGAAAAGGGGACATAGCTCAGGAAAACTAGGCTACAAATAAAAAAATGATCCGTTTATTTTTGGGGCACCAATCCAGCTAAAAGAATCGAAAGTATACAACATCCTTTAACTGCCAGTACAAATGTTTTATTCTATTAAGGTCTCAAATAACATTTGAAACCATCTGATTTTAGTGATCTCTTATCTGAAATGCCCAGCAACATCAACAACAGCAAGTTGCATAAGGCTGAGAGGAGAGAAGCCAAGAAATAAAATAACCATTTATTAATCAAGGCTTCATCTAAAGAAAAGGGAATGTAACTTTTTGTGATAAGCTTTTATTACATTTTTTTCCTTAGGTTGCAACTGAAACACTCTTGTATTTTTGTGTAGGAGTTGGGGAGAATGATGTAAGAGGTATTGCTGCAAGGCAAACTGGATACTGAGGCTCAGTATCTCTGCTATTATTTTATTTGTCAGAAGATCTGCAAATTGCTACATTATTGGATTACTATTGCTCACTGACATTTATTACAATAAAGAAATCAAACCCTAAACCCATTGTACTATGTGGTTATACATAGTAAATACAGATGCAATAAAAAACTATTCAACCCTCATTGCAAATTTGGTTTATCAAACATTTTATAAACAATGCTATTTTTAACCCCTTCACGTCGCAGCCCTTTTTCGTTTTTGTGTTTTCGTTTTTCGCTCCCCTTCTTCCCAGAGCCATAACTTTTTTTACTTTTTCTGTCAATATGGCCATGTGAGGGCTTGTTTTTTGCAGGATGAGTTGTAATTTTGAACGACTCCATTGGTTTTACCATGTCGTGTACTAGAAAATGGGAAACAAATTCCAAGTGTGGTGAAATTGCAAAAAAAGTGCAATCACACACTTGTTTTTTATTTGGCTTTTTTGTTAGTCTCACTAAATGCTAAAACTGACCTGGTGTTATGATTCTCCAGGTCATTACGAGTTGATAGACACCAAACATGTCTAGGTTATTTTTTATTTAAGTGATGAAAATAAATTCTAAACTTTGTTAAAAAAAAGTTGCAACATTTTACGAGACCCGTAGCGTCTCCATTTTTTGTGATCTCGGCTTGGGTGAGGGCTTAATTTTTGCGTGCCGAGCTGATGTTTTTAATGATACCATGTTGGTGCAGATACATTCTTTTGATCGCCCGTTATTGCATTTTAATATAATGTTGCGGCAACCAAAAATTCTGGCGTTTTGAAATTTTTTCTCGCTACGCCGCTTAGCAATTAGGTTAATCCTTTCTTTTATTGATAGATCGGGCGATTCTGAACGTGGCAATACCAAATATGTCTATGTTTGATTTTTTTATTGTTCTATTTTGAATGGGGGAAAAGGGGAGTGATTTGAACTTTTATATTTTTTAATATTTTTAAAACTATTTTTCTTTAACTTTTGACATGCTTCATTAGCCTCCATAGGAGGCTAGAAGCTGCCATAGCTCGATCGCCCTGCTACATAGAGGTGATGCTCAGATCACCTCTATGTAACAGAATTACAGCATTCCTATGAGCGCCGATCACAGGGTGGCACTCATAGCAATCATAGAGGTCCATAGAGGATGAACCGATGACCCTCACCGGTGCACATATTTCCAGCATCACTGCCGGAAGCGCACGTTAAATGCCACTGTCAGAGTGTGACAACGGCATTTAACTAGTTAATAGCGGCGGGTGGATAGCGATTCCACCCGCTGCTATTGCGGGCACATGTCAGCTGACATGTCCCGGTTTTGATGTGGGCTCAATGCTGGAGGAGAAACGACATGCGCTGTACTAGTACGGCGCTTGTCATGAAGGGGTTAAAGTGAACATGACAACTGATACAGGTTGCCTGATCAACTGGCAGCATGTATCAGACACTGATTGCATAATTTCAGCCATGTGTTTTACTCTGAAATGCTGCGACATTTCTGAAAAAAACCCAGTTTAAAAGCCATCAGGGACTAAACTGAAAGGGAGATAAGTAGGACAGGAGGGTCCCCAGCGGCTTCTACCCTCCCACCGTCCTGGAGTAGCAAGTCCTTTCCTCAGGGGTGGGATTCGGGGAGATTCAGAATTGTGATCCGGTACCACACCTCCCAACATTCTTGTATCCCGTGGGGCAGTCCCGATTTTAAGAGGGTCCCACACTGCAGAGCCGCCTCACTCCACCCGCAGAGTGCCGCACACCACATATATGGCTGCCGCTGCTCTGTGTGCACAGGAACTGTGATGAGGTCACAGGAGGGGAGGAGTCAGTAGTCACATGGTCGAGGGCCTCGGTGTATTACAGAACTCTGCTGTGCTGGTTATCATGGTGCTGGATGAGGGTAAGTTTATATGTGGGGTCAGGAGTGGTTTACAGTGTGGACGTAGCAGAGCCATGTGGGTACGAGGTGCATAGAGTGGAGCTGTGTGTGCTAGGTGTACGGAGCGGAGCCGCATGTGTGCGAGGTGTACGGAGTGGAGCCGTGTGTGTATGAGGTGTACGGAGTGGAGCCGTGTGTGTATGAGGTGTATGAAGCAGAGCCATGTGTGTACGAGGTATACGGAGCAGAGCCCTGTGTGCAAGGTGTATGGAGCAGAGCCGTGTGTGTATGAGGTGTACGGAGCAGAGCTGTGTGCAAGGTGTATGGAGCGGAGCCGCGTGTGTACAAGGTGTACAGAGTGGAACCGTATGTGTACGAGGTGTACAGAGCGGAGCCATGTGTGCAAGGTGTACGGAGCAGAGCCATGTGTATGAGGTGTACAGAGCGGAGCCATGTATGCAAGGTGTACGAAGCGGAGCCGCATGTGTAGGAGTAACTATGTGTGGCCATTATACTGTACGCAATATCATGTGTGGCCATTATACAGTGTTGAATATCATGTGTGGCCATTATACAGTATGGAGCACTGTGTGGCCATTATGCAGACTGGAGCACTGTGTGGCCATTATACAGTATTGAGCATTATGTGGGGCCATTATACAGTATGGAGCATCATGTGGGGCCATTATACCATATGGAGCATCATGTGTGGACATTATACAGTATTAAGGATCATGTATGGCCATTATACAGTATTGAGCATCATGTGGGGCCATTATACAGTATTGAGCATCATGTGGGGCCATTATACAGTATTGAGCATCATGTGGGGCCATTATACAGTATGGAGCATCATGTGTGGCCATTATACAGTATGGAGTACTTTGTGGCCATTATGCAGTATGGAGCACTGTGTGGCCATTATACAGTATTGAGCATCATGTGTGGCCATATTTTTTTGTTTATAATTATTGTTTATGAAACAGTGTGATCAGCAGTGCTAAATGGGTGTGGTTGGGACGTGGATATGGGTGTGACTAGTTGTTAAATGGGTGAGGTCAGAGGCGTGGCCTAAAATTTGCGGCTGCACACTGCATGCACCGCAAACTTTATCCCTCTTTCCCTTCTTCAAAAGTTGGGAGGTATGGTTTGACTGTGCCCCTACTTCTATATGTTTGAGGAAAAGGTGTGTGTAAATGGATGTGGCTTAAAAAATGGGTGTGGTTTTCCTACACACAAGCACAGAACCTGTTGTTAAAAATTTGAATCCCACCCCTGCCTTCCCTGTGTGTGTGCATGTAGGGAGAAACCGGTCAGTTACTGGCAGTGGGAGGGGAGAAGTCGCCGATGGCCCGGCTGCCAAGATTTTGTTCTGTGTAATGATGACTCAAAGCTAGATCTTTTTGGTTCTGTGGCTCACCAGAATCTCACACTGAAGGGAGCACCCTGCTTACAGTGAAGCATAATGGTGGCTCTGTGATGCTCTGGTCCTGCTTAGCTTTCTCTGGAACTGGAAACGTACAGCCTGTGGAGGGCAGGATGGATTCAATCACGTGTAGGTAAATCCTAGGAGAAAACATCATGCCTTCTGTGAGGAAACTGAAGCTTTGTCAGGATCCGATGCTTGTCATAAAGGGGTTCAATAAATCTGAGACTGCAGTAGTCAGAAAAAGTGACATTTTATCACAATTTGGAGAAACCACTTGTTATAGAGTATTAGTTGTGTTGAGCTACTAATATTGTTCTTGTTTGATTGGTTTATTGTGAACAGGAGAACATTTTTACATTTACTAATAAACCTAGTTTGCAAGGGGGGCTGAACAATTTTGATTGCAGCTATAGACTACTGTACAACTTCATAGCTTTAGGGGCATTTGGCAATGGCATAATATGACTATGCTTTATATGTGCAACTCCAATTGAATGAAAAATATCATGGGTTTTATCAGAATCATGTACAGTCAGTATGGGTAAATGTGTATGGGGATGGCAATAATGGAAAGCTGCTAATTGGAGTTTGCTACAAGCCTCCTAATATAGCTGAACAGGTAGAGGATGAAATGCTCAACAAATTAAAAAGGCAGCATATAAAAATAGTGTCCTTATTATGGGGGATTTTAACTATCCAGACATTCAATGGGACATAGAATCTTCTGGTTGTGCAAAAAGATGCATGATGCATGTGGGGGTGCCCGCGAGCATCCCAGAAGCAAAGCATCCTGAAGATAAGCATCGAGATACAGCAGTTATTCCATGGCAAAGAATTAACATCCATCTTCTCTCTTCACACAGGTACAACTTCCCTCCTCTGCTTGCTGTCTCATCTGCTGCAATAGACTCTAATGATACAACTTCCCACCTCTGCTTGCTGTCTCATCTGCTCAAATAGACTCTAATGATACAACTTCCCACCTCTGCTTGCTGTCTCATCTGCTGCAATAGACTCTAATGATACAACTTCCCACCTCTGCTTGCTGTCTCATCTGCTCAAATAGACTCTAATGATACAACTTCCCACCTCTGCTTGCTGTCTCATCTGCTGCAATAGACTCTAATGATACAACTTCCCACCTCTGCTTGCTGTCTCATCTGCTCAAATAGACTCTAATGATACAACTTCCCACCTCTGCTTGCTGTCTCATCTGCTGCAATAGACTCTAATGATACAACTTCGCACCTCTGCTTGCTGTCTCATCTGCTCAAATAGACTCTAATGATACAACTTCCCACCTCTGCTTGCTGTCTCATCTGCTCAAATAGACTCTAATGGTACAACTTCCCACCTCTGCTTGCTGCCTCATCTGCTGCAATAGACTCTAATGGTACAACGTCCCACCTCTGCTTGCTGTCTCATCTGCTGAATAGACTCTAATGGTACAACGTCCCACCTCTGCTTGCTGCCTCATCTGCTGCAATAGACTCTAATGGTACAACGTCCCACCTCTGCTTGCTGCCTCATCTGCTGCAATAGACTCTAATGGTACAACGTCCCACCTCTGCTTGCTGTCTCATCTGCTGAATAGACTCTAATGGTACGACTTCCCACCTCTGCTTGCTGCCTCATCTGCTGCAATAGACTCTAATGGTACAACGTCCCACCTCTGCTTGCTGCCTCATCTGCTGCAATAGACTCTAATGGTACAACGTCCCACCTCTGCTTGCTGCCTCATCTGCTGCAATAGACTCTAATGGTACAACGTCCCACCTCTGCTTGCTGTCTCATCTGCTGAATAGACTCTAATGGTACGACTTCCCACCTCTGCTTGCTGCCTCATCTGCTGCAATAGACTCTAATGGTACAACGTCCCACCTCTGCTTGCCGTCTGCTGTCTGTCATCTGCCACTTTTCCATCTAGCAACATATTTTAATGTGTCTGCTTAATGATTGTTTAATTCATTTGTTGTATTGTACTTTTTAATCACTGTTTGATGTATATCCATGACTGTGGTCATTCAAGATATTATCTGGTGGAAGGTGTTATAGCATATAGATGTATCCAGCCCCAATGTCTTTGATCATCTAACCACTCTTTGGTGTGCTGGCCCCAGCTGCCAAATTATCCCCAACCAGTTCCCACAATCCATCTCTTCTGACCCAGCATTCTGGATTATAAATTTAGAAACATCCTTAGGGGTGCACGCATGTGGAGGTGCATGTGAGCATCCCAGAATCAAAGCATCCCAAAGATAAGCATGGAGATCCAGCAGTTATTCCATGACAGTTAGTCAGGGCAGGAGTCAGGTAACCCACACTCTGCTCTCCCTTCTATCCATGTGCTTTATTCCTATCCTCATATGTTCCCTTGCCATCCACATCCACTGTCCCATCCCTCATCCATCACGATTAATATTCATCAGCTCCTCTCTCCTTTCCTCTCCCATGTACAGCTCCCATACACTTCTCACCTTCCTGAAAAACCTCAGCCCATCTTACCCAAACATACTGCACAAAAAAACTTTGTACAATTCCAAAAACTACTTGCTCTTTATCCTCCTACTCCTTCTGATCTCAGGGGATATCTCCTCCAACCCTGGTCCACCATCCCCCAACCTCAACCCCTATCCTACCTCGTATCATAACCACACTAATCTTATTAATATTACTTGCACTACTTCATCACCTTCTTTTAATTGTGCCCTTTGGAATTAATGGTCTGTATGTAACAAACTTCCCTTTCTGCACAATTACTTTCTGAACAACTCTCTGAATCTGTTGGCCCTCAATGAAACCTGGATTCAGGATTTTGACACTGTCTCCCCTGCTGCCATTTCCCATGGTGGCCTACAGTTCTCCCATTCCCCGAGACCCACAAAAAGACATGGTGGTGGAGTCGGCATACTCCTGTCCCCACAATGCACCTTCCAGGTCACCCCCCAGTTCCATTAGGTTATGTGCACACGGTGCAGATTAGGCTTAGGAATTTCTGGGGCGGATTCTGCCTCTCCTGGCAGAAAACGCACCTGTGAATTTGTCGCATTTTTTGTGTGGTTCCGCAGCGTTTTTTGTGTGTTTTTGCTGCGGTTTTCTGGCAGATTTGCTGCGTTTTTACCCCTGCGGTTTTCTATAATGGAATGGGTACAAAAACGCTGCAGATTCACAAAAAAGAAGTGACATGCTACTTCTTTTAAACCGCAGCATTTCCACAGCGGATTTTCCGCAAAGTGTGCGCAGCATTTTTTTTTCTCATTGATTTACATTGTACTGTAAATCAATTGCGGATCTGCAGCGTTTCTGCACCTCAAAAAAACGCTGCAGATCCGCAGAGAATCCGCAACGTGTGCACATACCCTAACTCTCATTCCCTTCTTTTGAGGTACACACCATCAGGCTCTTTCATCCCCTCTCCCTCAGAGTAGCGGTCATATATTGGCCCCCAGGATCGCCCACCCAGTTCCTTGACCACTTATCAGCCTGGCTGCCACACTTCATGTCCTTAGAACTCCCAACCTTTCTCCTGGTAGACTTTAACATTCCCAGAAACAACCCCACTTTCACATCTGCATCCCAGCTTCTATCACTAACCACTTCTCTCGGCCTCACACAGCTCTCAACCTCTGAAACACACAAAGACGGTAACACCCTTGACCTGGGCTTTGTCCGCCTCTGCTCAATCTCCTACCTAGATAACTCACCGCTTCCCCTCTCTGACCACAACATTCTCTCCTTCGCGCTCACAATCCCTCGCCCACCCAAGCACATTCCTACCTACCACACATTCAGAAATCTACACACCATTAACTCTCATACACTTTAAGACTCCTTACACTCATCACTGTCCCCAATCTCCTCTTTTTCCTGTCCTGATCAGGCTGTACACCACTACAATGACACTCTTTGAAGCACCCTGGACCACGTAGCGCCCCTCACCCTCAGAACCTCCAAGCACAGAGAAAAACAGCCCTGGCTCATATCGCAAACCCGATTTCTCCAGCGATGCCCTGCGTGTGCTTATGGAGGAAAACTCGCACACCAGAAGACTTCATCCACTTCAAATTTATGTTAAAAACCTATGTGAATACTTTTCTACCCAATGATGACAGAAGTATTCTAGGAGTGATACCTTTATTGGCTAACCAGAAAATAATATGTTTACAGCTTTCAGAGCACAAAGGCTCCTTCTTCAGGCAAGATTACGAAGAAGAAGGAGCCTTTGTGCTCTGAATGCTGCAAACATATTATTTTCTGGTTAGCCAATAAAGGTATCACTCCTAGAATACTTCTGTCATCATTGAGCAGAAAAGTATTCAAATCGATTTTTCTGGTTAACACGGTACCACAATTCAATTTGTTATTGTACATCATGTTAAAAATCTATAATTCTGCCCTTCACCTTGCCAAACAGACCTACTTCACGACCCTGATTTCCTCTCTCTCTAACAACCCTAAGAAACTTTTTGACTAGTGATGAGCGAATATACTCGTTACTCGAGATTTCTCGAGCACGCTCGGGTGTCCTCTGAGTATTTTTTAGTGCTCGGAGATTTAGTTTTCATCACCTCAGCGGAATTATTTACAGCTATTAGCCAGGTTAAGTACATGTGGGGGTTGCCTGGTTGCTAGGGAATCCCCACATAAAATCAAGCAGTCTAGTAGCTGTAAATCATCCAGCTGCGGCGAGGAAAACTAAATCTCTGAGCACTAAAAAATACTCGGAGGACACCCGAGCGTGCTCGGGAAATCTTGAGTAACGAGTATATTCGCTCATCACTGAGGACTTGGCCTCCCACTTTATAGAGAAAATAGATAATATCCGTCAGGAAATCCACTCCCAGCCACTAAGTGCAGTGACTCCCATCCCTCCCTGCATTTCCCCCTCCACATTCGATCCCATCACAAAAAAAGAAGTCTCCAGGCTCCTCTCTTCTTCTCATCCAACTACATGCACTACTGACCCCATTCCCTCTCATCTCCTCCAGTCTCTCTCTCTAGTCGTCACAACTCACCTAACTACAATCTTTAATCTCTCCCTCTCCTCAGGCATTTTCCCATCCTCCTTCAAACACTCTTTCATTACTCCACTACTAAAGAAACCCTCTCTCGATCTATCCTGCACAAACAACTACAGACCAGTCTCCAATCTCCCCTTCATCTCTAAACTCTTGGAGCGCCTTGTCTATTCCCACCTTACCCATTACCTCTCACTCACTCCCTCACTCCTAGACCCTTCACAGTCCGGCTTCCACCCCCTACACTCGACAGAAACTGCCTCATCAAAGTGACCAATGACCTTCTGACAGCTAAGTGCAATGGTGACCACTCTCTGCTCATTCTTCTTGACCTCTGCAGGTTTTGACACTGATGACCACCCTCTCCTACTCCCTAGGCTCTGGTTCTCTTCCTATCTTTCTGACCTCTCCTCCAGTGTTCTCTTTGCTGGCTCCACTTCATCTCCTCTTCCTCTCCTGTTGGGGTACCTCAGGGCTCAGTCCTTGTCCCCATTCTCTTCTCTCTCTTCACGGCCCCAATTGGACAGACCATCAGCAAATTTGGCTTTCGGTACCATCTTTATGCTGATCACACACAACTATATATGTCATCCCCTGACCTGACTCCCGCTGTACTACAGAAAACCAGCGACTGTCTGTCCACAGTCTCCGACATCATGTCCGCTCTCTATCTGAAACTCAATCTCTCCAAAACTGAACTTCTTCTGCTCCCACCATCTACTAACCTCCCTAAACCTGACATTTCCCTCTCCGTGGGTGGCACCATAATAACACCCCGGCAGCAGACGCGCTGTCTGGGTGTTACGTTTGACACCAATCTCTCCTTCACTTCCCATATACAATCTCTTGCCTGCTCATGCTGCTTACACCTAAAGAACATCTCTAGAATCCGCCCTTTTCTCACCATGGAAACAACAAAAACCCTCACTGTCGCCCTGATCCACTCCCGCCTGGACTACTGTAATTCTCTGTTAATTGGCTTCCCCGTTACTCAACTTTCCCCTCTTCAGTCTATCCTCAATGCAGAAGCAAGGGTCATCTACCTGGCTAATCGGTATTCAGATGCAGCCACTCTTCGCCAGTCATTACACTGGCTGCCCATTCATTATAGGATCCAATTCAAAGTACTTGTTCTCACCCACAAAGCTCTCCACAGTGTGGCACCCCCTTACATCTCCTCCCTCATTTCGGTCTATCGGCCTAGCCGACCGCTGTGCTCTGCAAATGACTTTCGACTAACCTCTGCACTAATCCGTACCTCCCACTCCTGACTTCTCCCGCGCTGCACCAATCCTCTGGAATGCTCTACCCCAAGAAATTAGAACCATTCACAATTTGCATATTTTTAGGCGCGCCCTCAAAATATATTTGTTCAGAACGGCCTATCACGTTCCCTAATAAAAGTAATTTTAGGTTTGTGTGTGTGTGTAGCCCATTCACTACTTCCATCTATCCCCCATCCCCTGAAGATGGCTGGACCTTCATTGTAAAAACATCATTGTAAATACATCATTGTAAATACACACCTGTACTGTACTTTGTACTTAGATTGTAAGTTCTCACGAGCAGGGCCGTCTTATTTTGCTTTAATTATTGTATTGTTAACATTTTTACTTATGACTTGCGTTTGAAACTGTTAAACTGTAAAGCGCTGCAGAATATGTTGGCGCTATATAAATAAAGATTATTATTATGTTCAGGACTATTACCTCTCTCAGCTGGTAGATGAACCGACCAGGGGAAGTAATCTGCTGGATCTGGTCCTGTCAAATAGACCTGATACAATTTCAGATCTAGAGTAGTGATGAGCGAGTATACTTGTTGCTTGGGTTTTCCCGAGCACACTCGGGCGATCTCCGAGCATTTGTTAGTGCTCAGAGATTTAGTTTTCCTCACCGCAGCTGCATGATTTATGGCTGCTAGACAGCTTGAATACATGTGGGAATGCCTGTTTGTTAGGGAATTCCCACATGTATTCAGACTGTCAGCCGTAAATCATGCAGCTGAGGTGACGAAAACTAAATCTGTGAGCACTAACAAATACTCGGAGATCGCCCGAGCAACAATGCTATTCGCACATCACTAATCTAGAGGTCAAGGAGCATTTAGGAAGCAGTGACCATAATATGGTACGTTCCAATGTAATCAAACACTCAAAAGGGGAAATGTCAAAACCTGGAACTTTAGGAAAACTGACTTCATCAAATTGAGGAAATAACTTAATCAAGTAGACTGAGACCATGTCATGGTAACTGGGGAAACTGAACGTAAATGGAGCATGTCTAAGGAAATACTACTAGAATCCTGTAGAAAACTTATATCCTCTAGAAATAAAAGAAACCATTATGGATGAATAAGACAGTACAAAGTTTAATAAGACAAAAACAAAGGGCATTCAAAATCCTAAAGGCAGAGAAAGCAGAAATAGTATTTCAGGAATATAAAGATCTAAATAAGAAGATGTAAAAAAGAAATCAAGATGGCAAAGTTATTTACAGCTATACAAATCGCCAGCGACATTAAAAAAAATCCCCAAAAGTTGTATAAATACATCAATGCCAAAAAGAAAAAGAACAGATGCTATTGGCCCCTTAAAAGACAATAATAAGATAATTATAGAGGACAAAGAACAGGCTGAGATATTAAACAGGCATTTTTCATCCATGTTTCCAATGACCTGTTTGTTCCAGTGATCTTTTAACAAGGCAAAAATCAAAGTTCACCACCTGATATAACTAGTTTAGCACAAAAAGAAGTACGGTTGCGTCTGAGCAAGTTAAACATTGAGAAATCCCCCGGCCCACATGGCATTCATCCACGTATGTAGAGGGGATTGAGCTCAGTAATTAACAGACCGGTGTATCTCATATTCTTAGATTTTCTTGTAACAGGGGTGGTGCCACAGGATTGGAGGATGGCTGATGTGGTGTCGATATTTAATAAAGGTAAGAAGGAGGATACCGTCCAGTAAGCCTGACATCAGTAGTGTGCAAAGTTTTTGATGTCATCATAAGAGATGATCTGCAGAGATATATTGCAGAGAGTAATATAATAAATGACAACCAGCAAGGATTCATGGAAAATAAGTCTAACTAACATTTTGGGTTTCTATGAGGAGGGAAGTGCAAGTCTGGATGTTGGTAATGCAGCTGATGTGATTTATCTGGACTTTGCAATGGCATTTGATACTGTACCACATAACTGATTTATACTGAAGCTACAGAGGCAACGGCTGGGGGAAACTATATGCAGATGGGTAAGGAACTGGCTAAATGACAGAAAATAAAGAACCGTCCTAAATGGTACTTTCTCTAAATGGGATATAGTCAGCAGTGGGGACCACAGGGATCTGTGCTCGGACCTATTCTTTTAACCTCTTTATTAATGACCTAGAGGATTCGATTGAGAGTAAAGTGTCAGGCTTTGCTGATGAGACCAAACTATGTAGGATATTAAAATCTGACCGTGACAGTACAGTATTGCAAAACGATCTGAATTAGATGTCGAATGAGCACACACTTGGCAAAAGAGGTTTAATTAACCAAAGGGTGTCCAGAATCAATAGATTGGTGCCCCCAGAAGAAGCAGGAGGCGAAACGCGCATCAGGGTGATGGGGACTCTGCTCCATCCAGGCCTGCTGCCATCTTACCCATTTTCAGGTACTTCTATATTGTCATGATGTTCCATAGTGTTGTATGTGTTAGTATTGTACTCTTACCTTCTAGCATGCTTGTAGCTTAATTAGAACCTGATAGTTTATATATGTGAAGGTAGAGCCATCTCCAATTACAATTATGGGTCACCATTTTTTCTGAATGCACATTCTGTACTGTACTAAACTGCACACTTTATAGGCAGCAGCTTTTCACAATTTTTTCAACTGTGTTACACTGCTATTTACCCATGGATTCAGCAAGGTTCCCCCAACTAGGCACTCTGTTGTAGTCATTTTAATCCTTTTTTAACTATTTTCCAAATAAAGATTATCTACATTTTAATTATAATGGATCTTTTCTTTATTCCATATGACCAAATAAGGTTTAATTTAGATAAATGTAGAGTAATGCACTTGGGACGGCGTAATCCTATTGCTGCATATACATTGAATTGGAGTATACTCGGGACTACAGAACAGGAGTCAGCTGAGCAGCAGTACTCAATGTCAGGCAGCACCAGCAAAAGCAAACAAGATTTTAGGGTGCATAAAAAGATAATATCCCGCGATCCCAACATATTGTTACGAATTTACAAATCACTGGTGAGGCCACATCTAGAATATGGAACCCAGTTTTGGGCTCCACATTTTAAAGAGGATATTCAGAAGTTACAGTCAGTTCAAGGGCTGCAACTAGATTATTACAAGGAATTAATAAAATTATTACATCATATGATGAGAGGTTGGAATAGTTGGGCTTGCTTAGTTCAGAAAAAAGACGCCTCAGAGGAGATCTCATTTACATGTATAAATATATGTGTGATCAATACAAAGGACTGGTGAATGACTTATTCCTTTCAAAGGCCATACTGCCAGACTAAGGACCAGGGGGCATTCATTACGGGTGGAACAAAGGTTATTCCAGCAGCTTTATAGGAAAGGGTTCTTTACAGTTACAGCAGTCAGACCGGAATACCGACCACAAGAGGTAGTAATGGCAGACACTATGACAGCTTTTAAAAAATGGCCGGATGATTTCCTCAATACCCATAACATTATGCGTTATAGTTAAATTAGTGACAAATGTAAAATTGGTGGAGAAAGGTTGAACTTGACGAACTTAGGTCTTTTTTCAACCTATATAACTATGTAACTATGTAACCAAAAGAGGTCTAAGGGTTGTAGCCGTCGTATAAACAAAAATGAAAATTCAGCCATATTTTGGCCTCAATCTCAATTCTGTTCCAGTCCTATTTCACTCAATACATTATTTTAGTTAATTATTTTTTTTTTGCATTTTATTGTCACTGTGGTCATTAAATTGAACTTAAATGGTTATCAAATTTTGTCCAGATTTGGCTCTATGCAATTTCAGCTTTGGAAGGACATCACATTTAATTACTATAAAAATAAACCAATATTAACGCTTATTCACAAATGTTAGCAATATACAGTAAACGCTCTTGAATTTACCACAGAAAATTTAAGGGTTCTTTTAAGTGGTACTACTATCTGTGAAGATCATCCATGGACTATGTACATTGGATGAAGGAAAATTGTTAATCCATCACAGAAAAACTTGGTTTGGATCAGGAGTGGTCTTCTCAATAATGTCGTCTTTTGGACAGGTTTGAACGTTTGAGAAACTTCTCACTGTGTATGATGATTACAAAACTGAGCACTGACATCACTGTGACATCATTGGCTAAGGTTTTAAAAAGTTTTATCGATCCTAATGTCAATTTCTTATGGCTTGAGGTCTTTTTATTCAGTAGATCCTAAAGCATCAACTGATTTTCCAATTTCTAAGTCTGTCCATTAATTTCACAGATCTTCTCCAAAGATCTTTCCACCTAATAACGGTTCTCTGGGATCCCTGCCGAAAAAAACAAACAACAATGGCGCTCCTGGCCATTTGCTCTGCAGGAAAATACAATATAACCTTAATTAAGTATTGCTTGTAAAGGAGGAACAGCTATTAGCCAGAATTGTGGGCCCCTCATTTTAAAGATCGTGGGGGTCCTGACATTCACCCACTGATTAGTGATGGCATATGTCTAACTTACTGTAGTCTTTAGTAGGAAAACTCAAATTTTCAAAGAATTGGAGATTCATAAAAATGGCATGAAAAGAGATAACATTTTCACAAGGGACATTGCATTTCTTTAGTGCCCCCCCCTGAAAAGAGCAACTGAAATACAGGATTTTATCTAACACAGGGGTGTCAAACTGCATTCCTCGAGGGCTGCAACCAGGTCATGTTTTCAGGATTTCCTTGTACTGCACAGGTGATAATTTAATCACCTACACACATCATGATTGCAGCACCTTGTGCAAAGCTAAGGAAATCTTGAAAACACGCATGGTTTGCGGCCCTCGAGGAATGCAGTTTGACACCCCTGATCTAACGACAGAACATTCAGACAAGTGGAGACTTGTTTCTGAGTTTTTAGGTGGGGACTGAAAACTTTCATTTTTCCAGGAGGCAACTAGATGTTCTGGAAAAGATTTGGCAAATATGAGCAGATACATTATTTTTTGGTTGTCTTACGAGATGCTTAAACGGTTTGTGTTAAAAATAATGTAAGTGATAAAAGTCGCCTTGAGGCCACTCTAGGACATTTCCATGATGATTTCAAATTTTCCATCAACCTTCAGAAATCCTGCCTGTGAAGTGTTTAAGTGGTATTGAAATTATTATAAGTGCACCTTCACTTACTTTTACGTTCCTGACTTAATATATAAATAGTGTTAAAAGCTTCCAATGTTGTTTGTCAATTATCTCCTCACATTTTCACCTTTCCATTCAACGTCCTGTTTAACCTCAAAAGTAACTTTTTCTATGAAATCTGCTTTTTTTTATGCCGTAAAAATCAGTTCTAATGACATTACTATTTAACATATTGTTAGATTTACAACCTTTATCTCCTAGTGTCACGGAATAAAAAAAAATTTCTTTAGAAGGAAAACGAAATGAGTATTATATTTACACTTCAAAGCTTTTCAAAGAAGGAGGGCATCTACCTTGAAGAAAGGATTTTTTTTTTATATCATTTGAATGGCTAAATGTACTGGTCTTCAAAGTTTACCCTGATTAATTCAGTCTTTAATTGAACGTTAAAAGGCAAATCCTGATGATTTTTTGATGGTTGTATTGAATGATAGCAGTTGACTTGTCTGTTTCTGTTGTCTGGTTTCCTTGTGCTTAAGATAAAAGTTGAGCAAAACCAAACTATGATGTCCATGTTGGCAGATAATGGTTGATGGTGGTAAAATTCAACATGCCCGAGTATTTGATTTTTTTGGGTGGGGATCCCTGCAAGAGGAGTTTAGAAGTAGCTACTTTTGTTCTTCTCAATAAAGTAGGTATGATTGAGTTTTTGAGACCATTAAACTGAAGGTGAAATTGGGAGAAATAGCTTCAAAGAACTAAATAATTTGGAAAAATTTTGTTAGGACAGCTACAAAATCTATTCTCTACTTGGGCTAAAAAAAAGTAGGAAATAAACATGCCTTTTCCTAATTGTACACAACTTGTTCTAACATACAGTATAGACAGATACAATTTAGGACCCATAGGCATTGCTCATTACTGATTGATTCAATTCCATGAATTTTGTTAAGAGTTATTTCTTTACTTTTTGCATACCGTATATACTTGAGTATAAGCCGACCTGAGTATAAGTTGACCCGAGTATAAGCCGAGGCACCTAAATTTGTCATGGAAAACTGGGTAAGCTTATTGAAGTATAAGCCGGGAATGTATTGCCCCCTCATTCCTATCCCAATATGTGTGGTTCCCCCTGTCCTGTCCAGCTCTGTGTGGCTCCCCCTCCCATCCTTGTAAGCATGGCTCCCCCATCCCATCTTGTAGGCATGGCTCAGCTCCCCCTCCTATCCTTGTATGAATGGCTCCCCTGTTCCATCATATATGCATGGCTGGGCTCTGCTGGGCTCTCCCGTCCTCCTCCATCCTCCTCTGTCCTTCCCCTTCCTCCTCTGTCATGCTTACCCTCCTTGCACCATCGCTGAACATCCCTGCATCTCTGTCCCGATGCGGCAGCTTCTTCCTTTGCCGAGCGGTCACGTGGTACCGCTCATTAAAGTCATGAATATGCACTCCACGCCTATGGGAGTGGAGTCACATCCATATTCATGACCTTAATGAGCGGTACCACGTGACCGCTCAGCACAGGAAGAATCTGGCACGCCGGGACAGATATATGCAGAGACGGAGATACAGCGATGGAGGGTGAGTATTGATGTCTTCTGGAAGCCGGTGGCTGCAGCTGCCACTGTGCTACAGCCGCCAGCTCCCCGCTCCCCCCTCCCCCACCGGCTTTCTGGACCATGCCTCGTGTATAAGCTGAGGGGGGCACTTTCAGCACAAAAAAGGTGCTTAAAATCTCAGCTTATACATGAGTATATATGGTATAGTCTTACTTTACCGCAAGTTGGTGATCTCTCTACAAGGTCATAGCACTCTGCACTATATTAGATGTGTACATGCACCAATACAAAAAATGTTATTGGAAATTTAGCTTTTATATTTAATTTCTTTCTATGTAAACCAAGATGAGATTCATTTTTTTTCACATAGTTTAAACTATAGTATTACATGTTTTTCAACCCTGATAAAATCATCTTCAGTGATTTTTATTTTAATTTTTTTACAGTAAAAGCTACTGGAGAGGGCTTTTGTTGAATTTGTGAATTTGTAGTAACACAACACAAGGACATATCAGCACATAAATCCATTGCCTAATGCACTTACAAGTAGCTGTATTTCATAGAAAAAAATGCTGCATCCAGGTCACAAGCATTTGAGAGGTCGGAAGCCAAATGAATTTCACATGTGCTTAAATTTCATCACCAATGGAAACAAGGAATAATATCTGTACCAAACTGAACCCATAAGGCTAAGTTCACATTTGTGTATATGTGCGCAGCGTATCATCTGCATACGCAAACGTATGCCAAAACGTATGCAAAGGCATGTTTAGCATTTTTTATTTGCATCAGCTTACGCATGATGGCAAAAAGAAAAACTGCGTGTGCCTGCATTCGTGTGTGTTTTTTGCATGCGTTTGCGTTTTTATGCCCATGTGTTCAATATTTCCAGGAAGGTGTGTCTCAATTGGCATGTCTCAATCAGTTACCGGACATGTGCAGTCCGGAGTACGCAAGCGCATCAAACGCATGCGCAGGCTCAGACTGGCCCACCGGGAAAATCGGTGGATCCTCCGGTGGGCCCCTGACTCCGACAGTCTCTTCTCAGTATCCCTGCATGCATGATTTCAGCCCCGCCCCTCACCGCTCAACAGAAGAGGGGAGAAAATTTGAGCTCCTGCATTACCTGGTGTAACATAGGGTGGGGAGAACAGTGTGCGGGCAGGATCTCTACCTCCTCTCTCTCTCCCTCCCCCGAGTCTCTGGCTAGGATGGGGGGAGTGAGGCTCAGCACAGCCATTTCCTTGAGCTACACTAGCTAAGATGCTCCTGGAGCCTCACAGTAGTAAGCCCCGCCCACCAGCACGGACTGGGTCAGGCAGCTGGAGCGCTGGGCCAGGAGAGCTGTGCAGCCACTGCTGAAGAAAGTGAATAGAAGATGGCCTCTCTCCCCCATACTGCTGCCTGTCAGACAAGCTCTAAGCTCTGATGTCGGCATGGTCAGGGGGGAGGGGGGCTCCAGAGGAACACAGTGGCCTGAAGTTAGTACTGGAGCTTCCTGTTTATGTCCCTATCCTGATTCTCTCCTGTCCTCCACCCCAACAAAAGCTGTTTTTCCTGTTTGCCCCATACAGCTGCACTCTCCCTGCCCTCTCTCTTTCTGCTTTCTAGTTGCTGAAATCACAAAGTCTCCCCCCACTGCTGTTCTGTGATGGTGAAAGGAGATCTCCATCTTCTTCACAGCGCTTGCTGCATCTCCTATGTGCACACGTTGCGGATTTTGATGCGTTTCCGCAGCATTGTTGGACGCGCAGAATTGCCTTAAATCCGCAGTGCGTTGTGCGCGCAATGTTAATAGGAAATACAAAAATGCTATGCACATGCTGCGGAAAAAAAAGTGCGCAATCACAAAAATTACCACCTCCACATGCCCAAATTTGATAATAAAAGTAGATAATTAAAAGGGTTATCTCATTTTAAAAATTACTTCATAAACTCCGGGGTATAAAAAAAAGGTAAAAAACAACGGAGTTTTAGGCTGTGTGCCCACATTGTGCTTTTTAATGCGTTTTTGCCGCAGCATGTTCATTATTTCAATTCAAATCAGCAGCATGTTCATTATTTCTGCGGAATCTCGACTATTCCGCCCCATAGGATTGCATTGAAAAGCTCAGTTTACGCATGTGACTATGCCCACCATGAATAAAGTGAGCGCTTCATGTGCGGATGGTACCCGGGGTGGAGGAGAGGAGACTCTCCTCCAGGCTCTGGGTACCATATTCCTGTAAAAAATAAGAATTAAAATAAAAAATAGGGAAATACTTACCTTCTCATGACTCCCGGAGTCCTCCCAGCTCTCAGCGGTGCATGCGGCGGCTTCCGTTCCCAGGGATGCATTGCGCGAATCACCTGAGATGATGTCGCGGTCACGCAACCATGACATCACAAAGGTCCTTCACGCAAAGCATCCCTGGGAATGGAACGTACCGGGAGTTCTGCTGAGGAGATCGGGCGCCGTCGGAAGGTGAGAATACCCATATATTTTTTTATTTTTTTAATGATTTTTAACATTCTATCTTTTACTATTGATGCTGCCTATGCTAATAATAATAATCTTTATTTATATAGCGCCAACATATTCCGCAGCGCTTTACAGTTTAACAGTTTGAAACACAAAAGTCATAAGTAGTGTTGAGCGATACCTTCCGATATCGGAAAGTATCGGTATCGGTTTGGATCGGCCGATATTCAAAAAATATCGGATATCGCCGATACCGATACCCGATCCCAATGCAAGTCAATGGGACCAAAATATCGGAATTAAAATAAACCCTTTCTTTCCTTGTAGGTTCATTCTACATGAAGGAAAACAACTAAGAATAATGCCGGATGTATTTGGGGAGGTGGCGGAGACATTAAAGTCATAGAGGTTTATCCCAATCAAATAGAATAGCATGTTTTTTGTTTTTTTTTAAGACGTTCGGAGTGACAAAGATATTGACTATGTAAATTTTTTTTTTATTTTGTCAGATATTGATGTTTCACTATTCCACGCCCTTCCCCTTCTTTTTTTTCTTTTTTTTTTTCTTTTCCCACACTTTCATCTTCATCATCATCAGCATCTTTGACATCAACTTCTTCACCTTATTCATCTTCTTCTTCATCTTCTACCTATTTTTTTTTTTTTATTACATTCTTCATATTCATTTTATTCAACTATTATTATTCTTCTTATTCTACATATTCTTTTTATTCCACTGTTATTATTCTTCCTATTCTACTTCTTCATCATATTCTCATTTGTGACAGGCATTCCCGTAGTTGTTATCTATAAAAGTTTGAAGATTACACCTTCCGTTCTGCCAGTCACAAAAGTTACATTTGTCCGCGTTCAGTTTGGCCTGCAGCATCAGGCTTTATCCAGGGGCACCACGAGGAGGAACGGACTCACCCCCATACACTGCTTAGTCTTCTTCTGCATATAATTTAGATAATATCTTTTGCTCTGATATTAAGTCTTATGCTTAATGTTCTTCTGCTCTTTGTTCTGCAGCCTCTTGTTCTTCTGCTTCTCGGTCTTCCATGTTGTCGTCTCCAGGGTCGTCGTCTCCAGTGTCGTCATCTCCGCCGTCGTCGTCGTCGTCATCGGGGTGGTCTTCCGTGTCGTCGTCATCGTGGTGGTCTTCCGGGTCGTCGACGTTAGGGTCTTCAACTTGGAAATGTAGCAGAAGGTACAAGAAGGCTGAGAAAATGCCAAGAACCAGCTGATGGAACTGGAACTCGGATGGCTACCCGAAGGTTCAAGAGCCTATGGAACTACCGAGGACCAGCTGACGTTACTGGAACCCGGTTACTAAGCAGGAGGTACCCGTGCTAAAAAGCACTACCAAGGACCGCCTGACGTTGACGGAACTCGGATACCCAGAAGGAGGCACCTAAGCCAAAGGCTCTGCCCGGAACCAGCTGACGTTACTGGAACCAGGATGGGGAGCAGAAGGTACAAGAGCAAAAGACACTGCCGAGAACCAGCTGACGGTACTGGAACCCGGATGGGTAGCCGAAGGTCCAAGAGCCAATGGAACTACCGAGGACCAGCTGACGTTACTGGAACCCGGTTACTAAGCAGGAGGTACCCGTGCCTGAAAGCACTACCAAGGACCACCTGACGTTGGTGGAACTTGGATACCCAGAAGGAGGCACCTAAGCCAAAGGCTCTGCCCGGAACCAGCTGACGGTACTGGAACCAGGATGGGGAGCAGAAGGTACAAGAGCAAAAGACACTGCCGAGAACCAGCTGACGGTGCTGGAACCAGGTGGTGGACCCGAAGGCCCACAGGAGAGGAGAGAACAGCTAGGCCGCGAGGCAGCCGCAGTTACCGAACCCCAACAGTCCTACAGGGGGAGCTGGGCCTACTGGCACTACATAACCAGCCTTGACTACCAGTTCACGCAGCCCACATAGGAAGCTCCTAAACTGGAGGCACCCTGGAGTTGGCTAACTCGACCGCACCACGACGGGGCAAGCATAGGCGTCTCAGTGAAGTTGACACAACCCGGAAACAGCTGACGGTGCTGAAACCAGGCTTGGCACGAGGGAGTACCTGTGACAAGAACACTGCCGAGAACCAGCTGGCGGTGCTGGAACCCGGATGCGTTGCCCCAGTGTGCAAGAGCCAATGGCACGACCGAGGACCAGCTGACGGTGCTGGAACCCGGTTACTAAGCTGTAGGTGCCCGCGCTTAAAAGCACTACCAAGGACCGCCTGGCGTTGGCGGAACTCGGATACCCAGGAGGAGGCACCTAAGCCAAAGGCTCGGCCCGGAACCAGCTGACGGTGCTGGAACCAGGTGGTGGACCCGAAGGTTGTCAGGAGAGGAGAGAACAGCTAGGCCGCGAGGCAGCCGCAGTTACCGAACCCCAACAGTCCTACAGGGGGAGCTGGGCCTACTGGCACTACAGAACCAGCCTTGACTACCAGTTCACGCAGCCCACATAGGAAGCTCCTAAACTGGAGGCACCCTGGAGTTGGCTAACCCGACCGCACCACGACGAGGCAAGCATAGGTGTCTCAGTGAAGTTGACACAACCCGGAAACAGCTGACGGTGCTGAAACCAGGCTTGGCACGAGGGAGTACCTGTGACAAGAACACTGCCGAGAACCAGCTGGCGGTGCTGGAACCCGGATGCGTTGCCCCAGTGTGCAAGAGCCAATGGCACGACCGAGGACCAGCTGACGGTGCTGGAACCCGGTTACTAAGCTGTAGGTGCCCGCGCTTAAAAGCACTACCAAGGACCGCCTGGCGTTGGCGGAACTCGGATACCCAGGAGGAGGCACCTAAGCCAAAGGCTCGGCCCGGAACCAGCTGACGGTGCTGGAACCAGGTGGTGGACCCGAAGGTCCACAGGAGAGGAGAGAACAGCTAGGCCGCGAGGCAGCCGCAGTTACCGAACCCCAACAGTCCTACAGGGGGAGCTGGGCCTACTGGCACTACAGAACCAGCCTTGACTACCAGTTCACGCAGCCCACATAGGAAGCTCCTAAACTGGAGGCACCCTGGAGTTGGCTAACCCGACCGCACCACGACGAGGCAAGCATAGGTGTCTCAGTGAGCTTGACACAACCCGGAAACAGCTGACGGTGCTGAAACCAGGCTTGGCACGAGGGAGTACCTGTGACAAAAACACTGCCGAGAACCAGCTGGCGGTGCTGGAACCCGGATGCGTTGCCCCAGTGTGCAAGAGCCAATGGCACGACCGAGGACCAGCTGACGGTGCTGGAACCCGGTTACTAAGCTGTAGGTGCCCGCGCTTAAAAGCACTACCAAGGACCGCCTGGCGTTGGCGGAACTCGGATACCCAGGAGGAGGCACCTAAGCCAAAGGCTCGGCCCGGAACCAGCTGACGGTGCTGGAACCAGGTGGTGGACCCGAAGGTCCACAGGAGAGGAGAGAACAGCTAGGCCGCGAGGCAGCCGCAGTTACCGAACCCCAACAGTCCTACAGGGGGAGCTGGGCCTACTGGCACTACAGAACCAGCCTTGACTACCAGTTCACGCAGCCCACATAGGAAGCTCCTAAACTGGAGGCACCCTGGAGTTGGCTAACCCGACCGCACCACGACGAGGCAAGCATAGGTGTCTCAGTGAGCTTGACACAACCCGGAAACAGCTGACGGCGCTGAAACCAGGCTTGGCACGAGGGAGTACCTGTGACAAAAACACTGCCGAGAACCAGCTGGCGGTGCTGGAACCCGGATGCGTTGCCCCAGTGTGCAAGAGCCAATGGCACGACCGAGGACCAGCTGACGGTGCTGGAACCCGGTTACTAAGCTGTAGGTGCCCGCGCTTAAAAGCACTACCAAGGACCGCCTGGCGTTGGCGGAACTCGGATACCCAGGAGGAGGCACCTAAGCCAAAGGCTCGGCCCGGAACCAGCTGACGGTGCTGGAACCAGGTGGTGGACCCGAAGGTCCACAGGAGAGGAGAGAACAGCTAGGCCGCGAGGCAGCCGCAGTTACCGAACCCCAACAGTCCTACAGGGGGAGCTGGGCCTACTGGCACTACAGAACCAGCCTTGACTACCAGTTCACGCAGCCCACATAGGAAGCTCCTAAACTGGAGGCACCCTGGAGTTGGCTAACCCGACCGCACCACGACGAGGCAAGCATAGGTGTCTCAGTGAAGTTGACACAACCCGGAAACAGCTGACGGTGCTGAAACCAGGCTTGGCACGAGGGAGTACCTGTGACAAGAACACTGCCGAGAACCAGCTGGCGGTGCTGGAACCCGGATGCGTTGCCCCAGTGTGCAAGAGCCAATGGCACGACCGAGGACCAGCTGACGGTGCTGGAACCCGGTTACTAAGCTGTAGGTGCCCGCGCTTAAAAGCACTACCAAGGACCGCCTGGCGTTGGCGGAACTCGGATACCCAGGAGGAGGCACCTAAGCCAAAGGCTCGGCCCGGAACCAGCTGACGGTGCTGGAACCAGGTGGTGGACCCGAAGGTCCACAGGAGAGGAGAGAACAGCTAGGCCGCGAGGCAGCCGCAGTTACCGAACCCCAACAGTCCTACAGGGGGAGCTGGGCCTACTGGCACTACAGAACCAGCCTTGACTACCAGTTCACGCAGCCCACATAGGAAGCTCCTAAACTGGAGGCACCCTGGAGTTGGCTAACCCGACCGCACCACGACGAGGCAAGCATAGGTGTCTCAGTGAGCTTGACACAACCCGGAAACAGCTGACGGTGCTGAAACCAGGCTTGGCACGAGGGAGTACCTGTGACAAAAACACTGCCGAGAACCAGCTGGCGGTGCTGGAACCCGGATGCGTTGCCCCAGTGTGCAAGAGCCAATGGCACGACCGAGGACCAGCTGACGGTGCTGGAACCCGGTTACTAAGCTGTAGGTGCCCGCGCTTAAAAGCACTACCAAGGACCGCCTGGCGTTGGCGGAACTCGGATACCCAGGAGGAGGCACCTAAGCCAAAGGCTCGGCCCGGAACCAGCTGACGGTGCTGGAACCAGGTGGTGGACCCGAAGGTCCACAGGAGAGGAGAGAACAGCTAGGCCGCGAGGCAGCCGCAGTTACCGAACCCCAACAGTCCTACAGGGGGAGCTGGGCCTACTGGCACTACAGAACCAGCCTTGACTACCAGTTCACGCAGCCCACATAGGAAGCTCCTAAACTGGAGGCACCCTGGAGTTGGCTAACCCGACCGCACCACGACGAGGCAAGCATAGGTGTCTCAGTGAGCTTGACACAACCCGGAAACAGCTGACGGTGCTGAAACCAGGCTTGGCACGAGGGAGTACCTGTGACAAAAACACTGCCGAGAACCAGCTGGCGGTGCTGGAACCCGGATGCGTTGCCCCAGTGTGCAAGAGCCAATGGCACGACCGAGGACCAGCTGACGGTGCTGGAACCCGGTTACTAAGCTGTAGGTGCCCGCGCTTAAAAGCACTACCAAGGACCGCCTGGCGTTGGCGGAACTCGGATACCCAGGAGGAGGCACCTAAGCCAAAGGCTCGGCCCGGAACCAGCTGACGGTGCTGGAACCAGGTGGTGGACCCGAAGGTCCACAGGAGAGGAGAGAACAGCTAGGCCGCGAGGCAGCCGCAGTTACCGAACCCCAACAGTCCTACAGGGGGAGCTGGGCCTACTGGCACTACAGAACCAGCCTTGACTACCAGTTCACGCAGCCCACATAGGAAGCTCCTAAACTGGAGGCACCCTGGAGTTGGCTAACCCGACCGCACCACGACGAGGCAAGCATAGGTGTCTCAGTGAGCTTGACACAACCCGGAAACAGCTGACGGTGCTGAAACCAGGCTTGGCACGAGGGAGTACCTGTGACAAAAACACTGCCGAGAACCAGCTGGCGGTGCTGGAACCCGGATGCGTTGCCCCAGTGTGCAAGAGCCAATGGCACGACCGAG
The DNA here is from genome assembly GCF_032444005.1 of Ranitomeya imitator. NCBI lineage: Eukaryota > Metazoa > Chordata > Amphibia > Anura > Dendrobatidae > Ranitomeya > Ranitomeya imitator. The sequence goes on from NC_091283.1 coordinate 806,172,111, forward strand.
GACCAGCTGACGGTGCTGGAACCCGGTTACTAAGCTGTAGGTGCCCGCGCTTAAAAGCACTACCAAGGACCGCCTGGCGTTGGCGGAACTCGGATACCCAGGAGGAGGCACCTAAGCCAAAGGCTCGGCCCGGAACCAGCTGACGGTGCTGGAACCAGGTGGTGGACCCGAAGGTCCACAGGAGAGGAGAGAACAGCTAGGCCGCGAGGCAGCCGCAGTTACCGAACCCCAACAGTCCTACAGGGGGAGCTGGGCCTACTGGCACTACAGAACCAGCCTTGACTACCAGTTCACGCAGCCCACATAGGAAGCTCCTAAACTGGAGGCACCCTGGAGTTGGCTAACCCGACCGCACCACGACGAGGCAAGCATAGGTGTCTCAGTGAGCTTGACACAACCCGGAAACAGCTGACGGTGCTGAAACCAGGCTTGGCACGAGGGAGTACCTGTGACAAAAACACTGCCGAGAACCAGCTGGCGGTGCTGGAACCCGGATGCGTTGCCCCAGTGTGCAAGAGCCAATGGCACGACCGAGGACCAGCTGACGGTGCTGGAACCCGGTTACTAAGCTGTAGGTGCCCGCGCTTAAAAGCACTACCAAGGACCGCCTGGCGTTGGCGGAACTCGGATACCCAGGAGGAGGCACCTAAGCCAAAGGCTCGGCCCGGAACCAGCTGACGGTGCTGGAACCAGGTGGTGGACCCGAAGGTCCACAGGAGAGGAGAGAACAGCTAGGCCGCGAGGCAGCCGCAGTTACCGAACCCCAACAGTCCTACAGGGGGAGCTGGGCCTACTGGCACTACAGAACCAGCCTTGACTACCAGTTCACGCAGCCCACATAGGAAGCTCCTAAACTGGAGGCACCCTGGAGTTGGCTAACCCGACCGCACCACGACGAGGCAAGCATAGGTGTCTCAGTGAAGTTGACACAACCCGGAAACAGCTGACGGTGCTGAAACCAGGCTTGGCACGAGGGAGTACCTGTGACAAGAACACTGCCGAGAACCAGCTGGCGGTGCTGGAACCCGGATGCGTTGCCCCAGTGTGCAAGAGCCAATGGCACGACCGAGGACCAGCTGACGGTGCTGGAACCCGGTTACTAAGCTGTAGGTGCCCGCGCTTAAAAGCACTACCAAGGACCGCCTGGCGTTGGCGGAACTCGGATACCCAGGAGGAGGCACCTAAGCCAAAGGCTCGGCCCGGAACCAGCTGACGGTGCTGGAACCAGGTGGTGGACCCGAAGGTCCACAGGAGAGGAGAGAACAGCTAGGCCGCGAGGCAGCCGCAGTTACCGAACCCCAACAGTCCTACAGGGGGAGCTGGGCCTACTGGCACTACAGAACCAGCCTTGACTACCAGTTCACGCAGCCCACATAGGAAGCTCCTAAACTGGAGGCACCCTGGAGTTGGCTAACCCGACCGCACCACGACGAGGCAAGCATAGGTGTCTCAGTGAGCTTGACACAACCCGGAAACAGCTGACGGTGCTGAAACCAGGCTTGGCACGAGGGAGTACCTGTGACAAGAACACTGCCGAGAACCAGCTGGCGGTGCTGGAACCCGGATGCGTTGCCTTGCCTATTAAAGATTGTCTTCCTAGAGCCCCAACTAGCGGTGTTGGAGCAAAGGGTAAGCAGGGGGAGATGAGTGTAGGCCGAAGCCTGCACTGGAGGCAGCTTTGTGTCTGCGTTGCGTTTGCAGGACACTTTGCCGGCTACACACTGGGGGAACAGCTGGCGTTGCTGAACCCCACTAACACAATGGCGTGTGTTTTTCTCTGTGCAGCTAGCACTTGCGGGCAAAAACTAGCGATGTTAGAGCCCGTGTTGAAGCAGGAGGAGGAGGAGAGGAGCAGAGTGTAGGCCGAAGCTTAGTTGAACCAATTTCAAAGGAAACCTTTAACCCCCCCCTCAGGTGTTACAAAGTACAAGAGACACACCTTGTGCAGTATTAATGCTGCACAAGTGAAAGGTTGCTCTATTAATTTGTCTACTTGCACACGCTGAATGAAAGACATACACAATTTACCCCATTCTACAGTCAAACTGTAGTGGATGCGTGACTTGGTTTTTTGATGAGACGCAGCACAGGTGTCCAAAATAACGCCTTGGTGCTTGGAGCAGCTTCCTGAGCGTTGTTATTTGCTGTACAGGAGTCTGCGCTCTTGTGTTATCCCTTGGCAATGCCCTGTTAGCGCTGCCCATCTTATGACATCATTTCATGTTGGCCGGTGCGGTTAACGATGGCCATAAATCCCAGACCCACAGTGTCTTTTCATAAAGCCACACTGCGGTGCTGGGATTCGTGGCCTTGAGCAGTAAATATTTTGGCCGCTCACACACGTCCTTACACCTGCTTCAGACTGGGCGGCCTCTGCTGATCCCTTCTTGCATGCCGCGGCCATGAGGCTGCACAGTCTGAAGAAGGCTGAAGGAGATGAGTTAAGACAGGCGAAGATATGCACTGCTCGTGCCCATCAATCACACCCTCGCAGTCAAAATAATTAAGACAACGAGGAGCATTTTATTCAGGCAGGGCGGACGAACAGGCGCAAGTAGCCAACCAATGATGTCAGAAGACGGGAAGCGCTACCAAGGGGGGTGCTGCGTATCATTAGAAAGGAAAGTCACACCTCAGGGACAGTGGAATGGTCTCAAAGAGACACATTTTGTACGTGTTGAGTTCCACGTGGGCAAGGAGAAAACATCAGCCACCTTGTACAAATGCAGCAGTACTGCTGTACAAGGTGGCTGTTATACATAGAAACACCTGGGGGTGGGGGCCAGGCTCCCTTCAATTTCAGTTCATGTGCCTGCGTGGCGTTTGCAGGTCACGTTGCAAGCTGCACAGCAGGGGAACAGCTGGCGGTGCTGAACCCCACTAACACATTGGCTGGTGTTTTTCTCTGTGCAGCTAGCATTTCCGGGCAAAAACTAGCGGTGTTTGAGCCCAGGGTCAGCAGGAGGAGGAGGAGAGGAGCAAAGTGTAGGCCGAAGCCTGCACTGGTGGCAGCTTTTGGTCGGTTGTGCCAGCGTGGCTTGTGCTGGACACGATGCCGGCTACACAGCGGGGGAACAGCTGGCGTTGCTGAACCCCACTAACACATTGGCTGGTGTTTTTCTCTGTGCAGCTAGCATTTCCGGGCAAAAACTAGCGGTGTTTGAGCCCAGGGTCAGCAGGAGGAGGAGGAGAGGAGCAAAGTGTAGGCCGAAGCCTGCACTGGTGGCAGCTTTTGGTCGGTTGTGCCAGCGTGGCTTGTGCTGGACACGATGCCGGCTACACAGCGGGGGAACAGCTGGCGTTGCTGAACCCCACTAACACATTGGCTGGTGTTTTTCTCTGTGCAGCTAGCATTTCCGGGCAAAAACTAGCGTTGTTAGAGCCCAGGGTCAGCAGGAGGAGGAGAGGAGCAGAGTGTAGGCCGAAGCCTAGTTGAACCAATTTCAAAGGTTACCTTTAACCCCCCCTCAGGTGTTACAAAGAACAAGAGCCACTCCTTCTGCAGCATTAATGCTGCACAAGTAAAAGGTTGCTCTATTAATTTGTCTACTTGCACAAGCTGAATGCAACACGTAGACTATTTAGCCCATTATACTGTTTAACAGTAGTGGAGGCGTGACTTGTCTTTTTAAAGAAAAGCAGCACAGGTGTCGAAAACACCTTTTTGCATGGGCGCAGCTTCCTGAGCGTTGTTAGTTGCTGTACAGGAGTCTGCGCTCTTGTGATCCTTTGGCCATGCGCTGTGAGCGCTTCCTGTCTTATGACCTCATTTCATGTTGGCCGTTGCGGTTAGCGATGGACATGAATCCCAGACCCACAGTGTGTTTTTAAAAAATCACACTGCGGTGCTGGGATTCGTGCCCTGGTGCAGTAAATATGTTTGCCGCTCACACATGTCCTTACACCTGCTTCAGACTGGACGGCCTCATCTGATCCCTTATCGCCTGCCGAGGCCATGAGGACACCCAGTCTGAAGAAGGCGGAAGGAGATGAGTGAACACAGGCAAACATATGCACTGCACATGCCCATCAATCACACCCTCGCTGTCCAAAAAAATAAGACACCGAGGGGCGTTGTTTCGAGCAGGGGAGATGCACAGGCGCAGCCAGCTAACCAATGATGTCAAAAGACGGGCAGCGCTAACAAGGGTGGTGCTGCGTGTCATTACAAAGGAAAGTCACACCTCAGGGACATTGTAATGGTCTCTAATGAGACACATTTTGTACGTGTTGAGTTCCACGTGGGCAAGGAGAAAAAGTCAGCCACCTCGTACAAATGCAGCAGTACTGCTGTACAAGGTGGCTGTTATACATAGAAACACCTGTGGGTGGGGGGCAGGCTCCCTTCAATTTCAGTTCATGTGCCTGCGTGGCGTTTGCAGGTCACGTTGCAAGCTACACAGCAGGGGAACAGCTGGCGTTGCTGAACCCCACTGACACATTGACTGGTGTTTTTCTCTGTGCAGATTGCATGTCCGGGCAAAAACTAGCGGTGTTAGAGCCCAGGGTCAGCAGGAGGAGGAGGAGAGGAGCAAAGTGTAGGCCGAAGCCTGCACTGGTGGCAGCTTTTGGTCGGTTGTGCCAGCGTGGCTTGTGCTGGACACGATGCCGGCTACACAGCGGGGGAACAGCTGGCGGTGCTGAACCCCACTAACACATTGGCTGGTGTTTTTCTCTGTGCAGCTAGCATTTCCGGGCAAAAACTAGCGGTGTTTGAGCCCAGGGTCAGCAGGAGGAGTAGAGGAGCAGAGTGTAGGCCGAAGCCTAGTTGAACCAATTTCCAAGGTTACCTTTAACCCTCCCCCTCAGGTGTTGCAAGGTACAAGAGCCACACCTTGAACAGCATTAATGATGCACAAGTCAAAGGTTGCTCTATTTAATTTTGCTCCTTGCACACGCTGAATTAAACACGTACACTATTTAGCCCATTATACTGTCAAACAGTAGTGGAGGCGTGACTACTAGTCTTTTTAAGGAGACGCAGCACAGGTGTACAAATTTACACCTAGGTGCTGTGCGCAGATTCCTTACCGTTGTTATTTGCAGTACAGGAAACTGCGCTCTTGTGTTATCCCTTGGCAATACCCTGTTAGTGCAGGCCGTCTCATGACCTCATTTCATGTTGGCCGGTGCGGTTAACGATGGCCATAAATCCCAGACCCACAGTGGCTTTTCCTAAAGTCACACTGCGGTGCTGGGATTCGTGGCCTTGTGCAGTAAATATGTTCGCCGCTCACACATGTCCTTACACCTGCTTCAGACTGGGCGGCCTCAGCTGATCCCTTATCGCATGCCGCGGCCATGAGGCCGCACAGTCAGAAGAAGGCGGAAGGAGGGGAGTGAAAACAGGGGAACATATGCACTGCTCGTGCCCATCAATCACACCCTCGCAGTCAAAATATATGAGACAACGGGGGGCGTTGTGTCGGGCAGGGGGGACGCACAGGCACAGCCAGCCAACCAATGATGTCAGGAGACGGGCAGCGCTAACAATGGGGGTGCTGCGTGTCATTAAAAAGGAAAGTCACACCTCAGGGACATTGTAATGGTCTGTAATGAGACACATTTTGTACTTGTTGAGTTCCACGTGTGCAAGGAGAAAAAGTCAGCCACCTTGTACAAATGCAGCAGTACTGCTGTACAAGGTGGCTGTTATACATAGAAACACCTGGGGGGGTGGGGGGCAGGCTCCCTTCAATTTCAGTTCATGTGCCTGCGTGGCGTTTGCAGGTCACGTTGCAAGCTACACAGCAGGGGAACAGCTGGCGTTGCTGAACCCCACTGACACATTGACTGGTGTTTTTCTCTGTGCAGATTGCATGTCCGGGCAAAAACTAGCGGTGTTAGAGCCCAGGGTCAGCAGGAGGAGGAGGAGAGGAGCAAAGTGTAGGCCGAAGCCTGCACTGGTGGCAGCTTTTGTTCTGTTGTGCCAGCGTGGCTTGTGCTGGACACGTTGCCGACTACACAGCAGGGGAACAGCTGGCGGTGCTGAACCCCACTAACACATTGGCTGGTGTTTTTCTCTGTGCAGCTAGCATTTCCGGGCAAAAACTAGCGGTGTTTGAGCCCAGGGTCAGCAGGAGGAGTAGAGGAGCAGAGTGTAGGCCGAAGCCTAGTTGAACCAATTTCAAAGGTTACCTTTAACCCCCCCCTCAGGTGTTGCAAGGTACAAGAGCCACACCTTGAACAGCATTAATGATGCACAAGTCAAAGGTTGCTCTATTTAATTTTGCTCCTTGCACACGCTGAATTAAACACGTACACTATTTAGCCCATTATACTGTCAAACAGTTGTGGAGGCGTGACTTGTCTTTTTAACGAGACGCAGCACAGGTGTCAAAATTTGCACCTAGGTACTGGGCGCAGATTCCTGAGCGTTGTTATTTGCTGTACAGGAGTCTGCGCTCTTGTGTTATCCCTTGGCAATACCCTGTTAGTGCAGGCCGTCTCATGACCTCATTTCATGTTGGCCGGTGCGGTTAACGATGGCCATAAATCCCAGACCCACAGTGGCTTTTCCTAAAGTCACACTGCGGTGCTGGGATTCGTGGCCTTGTGCAGTAAATATGTTCGCCGCTCACACATGTCCTTACACCTGCTTCAGACTGGGCGGCCTCAGCTGATCCCTTATCGCATGCCGCGGCCATGAGGCCGCACAGTCAGAAGAAGGCGGAAGGAGGGGAGTGAAAACAGGGGAACATATGCACTGCTCGTGCCCATCAATCACACCCTCGCAGTCAAAATATATGAGACAACGGGGGGCGTTGTGTCGGGCAGGGGGGACGCACAGGCACAGCCAGCCAACCAATGATGTCAGGAGACGGGCAGCGCTAACAATGGGGGTGCTGCGTGTCATTACAAAGGAAAGTCACACCTCAGGGACATTGTAATGGTCTCTAATGAGACACATTTTGTACGTGTTGAGTTCCACGTGGGCAAGGAGAAAAAGTCAGCCACCTCGTACAAATGCAGCAGTACTGCTGTACAAGGTGGCTGATATACATAGAAACACCTGTGGGTGGGGGGCAGCCTCCCTTCAATTTCAGTTCATGTGCCTGCGTGGCGTTTGCAGGTCACGTTGCAAGCTACACAGCAGGGGAACAGCTGGCGTTGCTGAACCCCACTAACACATTGGCTGGTGTTTTTCTCTGTGCAGCTAGCATGTCCGGGCAGAAACTGGCGTTGTTTGAGCCCAGGGTCAGCAGGAGGAGGAGAGGAGCAAAGTGTAGGCCGAAGCCTGCACTGGTGGCAGCTTTTGGTCGGTTGTGCCAGCGTGGCTTGTGCTGGACACGATGCCGGCTACACAGCGGGGGAACAGCAGGCGGTGCTGAACCCCACTAACACATTGGCTGGTGTTTTTCTCTGTGCAGCTAGCATGTCCGGGCAGAAACTGGCGTTGTTTGAGCCCAGGGTCAGCAGGAGGAGGAGAGGAGCAAAGTGTAGGCCGAAGCCTGCACTGGTGGCAGCTTTTGGTCGGTTGTGCCAGCGTGGCTTGTGCTGGACACGTTGCCGACTACACAGCAGGGGAACAGCTGGCGGTGCTGAACCCCACTAACACATTGGCTGGTGTTTTTCTCTGTGCAGCTAGCATTTCCGGGCAAAAACTAGCGGTGTTTGAGCCCAGGGTCAGCAGGAGGAGTAGAGGAGCAGAGTGTAGGCCGAAGCCTAGTTGAACCAATTTCAAAGGTTACCTTTAACCCCCCCCTCAGGTGTTGCAAGGTACAAGAGCCACACCTTGTGCAGCATTAATGCTGCACAAGTAAAAGGTTGCTCTATTTGTTTTGCTCCTTGCACACGCTGACTAAAACACGTACACTATTTAGCCCATTATACTGTCAAACAGTTGTGGAGGCGTGACTTGTCTTTTTAACGAGACGCAGCACAGGTGTCAAAATTTGCACCTAGGTACTGGGCGCAGATTCCTGAGCGTTGTTATTTGCTGTACAGGAGTCTGCGCTATTGTGATCCCTTGGCCATGCGCTGTGAGCGCTTCCTGTCTTCTGACCTCATTTCATGTCGGCCGTTGCGGTTAGCGATGGACATGAATCCCAGACCCACAGTGTGTTTTTAAAAAATCACACTGCGGTGCTGGGATTCGTGCCCTGGTGCACTAAATATGTTTGCCGCTCACACATGTCCTTACACCTGCTTCAGACTGGGCGGCCTCATCTGATCCCTTATCGCCTGCCGCGGCCATGAGGACACCCAGTCTGAAGAAGGCGGAAGGAGATGAGTGAACACAGGCAAACATATGCACTGCACATGCCCATCAATCACACCCTCGCTGTCCAAAAAAATAAGACACCGAGGGGCGTTGTTTCGAGCAGGGGAGATGCACAGGCGCAGCCAGCTAACCAATGATGTCAAAAGACGGGCAGCGCTAACAAGGGTGGTGCTGCGTGTCATTACAAAGGAAAGTCACACCTCAGGGACATTGTAATGGTCTCTAATGAGACACATTTTGTACGTGTTGAGTTCCACGTGGGCAAGGAGAAAAAGTCAGCCACCTCGTACAAATGCAGCAGTACTGCTGTACAAGGTGGCTGATATACATAGAAACACCTGTGGGTGGGGGGCAGGCTCCCTTCAATTTCAGTTCATGTGCCTGCGTGGCGTTTGCAGGTCACGTTGCAAGCTACACAGCAGGGGAACAGCTGGCGTTGCTGAACCCCACTGACACATTGACTGGTGTTTTTCTCTGTGCAGATTGCATGTCCGGGCAGAAACTGGCGTTGTTTGAGCCCAGGGTCAGCAGGAGGAGGAGAGGAGCAAAGTGTAGGCCGAAGCCTGCACTGGTGGCAGCTTTTGGTCGGTTGTGCCAGCGTGGCTTGTGCTGGACACGTTGCCGACTACACAGCAGGGGAACAGCTGGCGGTGCTGAACCCCACTAACACATTGGCTGGTGTTTTTCTCTGTGCAGCTAGCATTTCCGGGCAAAAACTAGCGGTGTTTGAGCCCAGGGTCAGCAGGAGGAGTAGAGGAGCAGAGTGTAGGCCGAAGCCTAGTTGAACCAATTTCAAAGGTTACCTTTAACCCCCCCCTCAGGTGTTGCAAGGTACAAGAGCCACACCTTGTGCAGCATTAATGCTGCACAAGTAAAAGGTTGCTCTATTTGTTTTGCTCCTTGCACACGCTGACTAAAACACGTACACTATTTAGCCCATTATACTGTCAAACAGTTGTGGAGGCGTGACTTGTCTTTTTAACGAGACGCAGCACAGGTGTCAAAATTTGCACCTAGGTACTGGGCGCAGATTCCTGAGCGTTGTTATTTGCTGTACAGGAGTCTGCGCTATTGTGATCCCTTGGCCATGCGCTGTGAGCGCTTCCTGTCTTCTGACCTCATTTCATGTCGGCCGTTGCGGTTAGCGATGGACATGAATCCCAGACCCACAGTGTGTTTTCAAACAATCACACTACGTGGCTGGGATTCGTGGCCTTGTGCAGTAAATAGGTTTGCCGCTTACACATGTCCTTACACCGGCTCCAGACTGGGCGGCCTCAGCTGATCCCTTATCGCCTACCACGGCCAGGAGGCCGCACAGTCTGAAGAAGGCGGAAGGAGATGAGTTAAGACAGGCGAACATATGCACTGCTCGTGCCCATAAACCACACCCTCGCTGACAAAATAAATATGACAACGAGGGGCGTTGTTTCTAGCAGGGCGGATGCACAGGCGCAGCCAGCTAACCATGATGACAAAAGACGGGAAACGCTACCAAGGGGGGTGCTGCGTATCATTACAAAGGAAAGTCACACCTCAGGGACAGTGGAATGGTCTCAATGAGACACATTTTGTACGTGTTGAGTTCCACGTGGGCAAGGAGAAAAAGTCAGCCACCTTGTACAAATGCAGCAGTACTGCTGTACTAGGTGGCTGTTATACATAGAAACACCTGGGGGGGTGGGGCCAGGTTCCCTTTTAATTTCAGTTCCTGTGCCTGCATGGCGTTTGCAGGTCACGTTGCCGGCTACACAGCAGGGGAACAGCTGGCGTTGCTGAACCCCACTAACACATTGGCTGGTGTTTTTCTCTGTGCAGCTAGCACTTCCGGGCAAAAACTAGCGGTGTTTGAGCCCAGGGTCAGCAGGAGGAGGAGAGGAGCAGAGTGTAGGCCGAAGCCTGCACTGGTGGCAGCTTTTGTTCTGTTGTGCCAGCGTGGCTTGTGCTGGACACGTTGCCGACTACACAGCAGGGGAACAGCTGGCGGTGCTGAACCCCACTGACACATCACCTAGTGTTTTTTTTCTGTGTAGACAACACTTCCAGGTGGCAACTGACAGTGTTGAAACCCAGGGAATCAAAGAGGAGCAGAGTGTAGGCCGAAGCCTGCAGTGGAGCAAGTTGAAAGGGAACCTTTAACCCCCCCCCCAGGCATTTGTTGCTGAAAGAGCCATCTTGTACAGCAGTAATACTGCACATGGAAAATGGTGGCTCCGAAAATTATGCTCCTTGCAAACGCTGAAGTACACACTCATATAATGTGTCCCCTCACACCGTCAAACCATCCCGGAAGTGGGACTTTCCTTTGTAATGTGACACAGCACAGCCGTCATTCCAACCCCCTTGGTGCCGGGCACCACCTCCTCAACGTTGTTTGGTTCTGTCACGGAGCCCGCACTGTAATGTTATCCCTTGGCCATGCACAGTTAGCGGTGCCCGTCTTCTGACATCATGTAGGTGTCAGGCTGGCAGTGCCTGTGCGTCCAAGCTGCCCGAGATCCAACCTTGCAGTGTCATCTAATGTAGTCCCACTGCGGGCCAGGGATCCATGGGCATGCGCAGTGCATATCATCGCCTCTCACTCACCTCCTTCCTGCTTCTTCAGACTGTGCGGCGTCACGGCCGTGGCATGCTATTAGGGATCAGCTGACGCCGCCTAGTCTGAAGAAGCGTGAAGAAGGGGAGTGAGAGGCTAGTATATGCACTGCGCATGGCCATGGATACCAGGCCCACTGTGGGATCACATTAGACGACACTGCGAGGTGTGATTTCGGGCAGCGTGGGACGCACAGGCGCAGCCAGGACGACAACAAATGATGTCAGAGGACGGGCAGCGCAAACTGTGCATGGCCAAGGGATAACATAACAGCGCAGGGTCCATGACGGAATCAAACAACGCTAAGGAGGCAGCGCACGGTGCCAAGGGGGTAGCAATGACGGCTGTGCTGTGTCACATTACAAAGGAAAGTCCCACCTCCGGGACGGTTGGACGGTGTGAGGGGACACATTACATGAGTGTGTAGTTCAGCGTTTGCAAGGAGCATAATTTCAAGAGCGACCTTTCCCTTGTGCAGTATTAGTGCTGCACATGGTGGCTCTTTCAGTAACAAACGCCTAGGGGGGGGGGACAGGTCCCCTTACATTTTAGTTGTGCCAGCGTGGCGGTCGCATGACACGTTGCCGGATACACAGCTGGGGATCAGCTGACGTTACTGAACCCCAATAACAGAGGAGCGACTGTTGACTGTGCACACAGCACTTCCAGGCACCAACTGGCGGTGTTAGAGCCCAGGGACAGCAGGAGGAGCAGATTGGAGGTATTGCCGCACACACAGCTGGGGATCAGCTGACGTTACTGAACCCCAATAACAGAGGAGCGACTGTTGACTGTGCACACAGCACTTCCAGGCACCAACTGGCGGTGTTAGAGCCCAGGGACAGCAGGAGGAGCAGATTGGAGGTATTGCCGCACACACAGCTGGGGATCAGCTGACGTTACTGAACCCCAATAACAGAGGAGCGACTGTTGACTGTGCACACAGCACTTCCAGGCACCAACTGGCGGTGTTAGAGCCCAGGGACAGCAGGAGGAGCAGAGGAACAGAGTGTAGGCCGAAGCCTGATTGGAGCAAGTTGAAAGGAAACCTTTAACCCCCCCCCCCAAGACGTTTGTAGCTGAAAGAGCCATGTTGTGCAGCACTAAGGATGCAAAAGGAAAAGGTTGCTCTTTTAATTATGCTCCTTGCAAACACCGAAGTAAACACTAAAAATGTGTCCCTTTATACCGTTAAACCGTTCCGGAGGTGCGAATTTCCTTCGTAATGGGACACAGCACAGCTGTCATTCCTATCCCCTTGATGCCGTGCGCTGCCCTCCTCAGCGTTGTTTTAAGCTGCCACGGAGCCTGCGCTGTTCTGTTAGCCCTTGGCCATGCCCAATTAGCGCTGCCTGTCTTCTGACATAATTTGGTGTCAGGCTGTCAGTGCCTGTGCGTCCACGCTGCTCCAGATCCCACCTCGCAGTCTCATCTAACGTAATCCCACTGCGGGCCTTGGAACCATGGGCATGCACAGTGCATAACCTCGACTCTCACTCCCCTCCTTCCCTCTTCTTCAGACTGTGCGGTGTCACGGCCGTGGCATGCTAGGGATCAGCTGACGGCGCACAGTCTAAAGAAGGCGGAGGGAAATGAGCGAGAGCCCGAGGGGAAGATATGCACTGCGCATGCCCATGGATCCCAGGCCCGCAGTGTGACTCAATCAGAAGACACTGCGAGGCGGGATCTCGGGCACCGCGGCCGCACAGGCGCAGCCAGCCTGACACCAAATTATGTCAGAAGACAGGCAGCGCAAATAGGGCATGCCCAAGGGATAACAGAACAGCGCAGGCTCCGTGACAGCTTAAAACAACGCTGAGGAGGCAGCGCATGGCACCAAGGGGGTAGGAATGACGGCTGTGCTGCGTCACATTACGAAGGAAAGTCCCAGCTCCGGGACGGTATAACGGTATCAGTGAACACATTTTATAAGTGTTAAGTTCTGCGTGTGCAAAGAGCTAAAAAAAAAGAGCTACCTTTTCCTTGTGCAGCATTACTGCTGCACAAGATGGCTCTTTCAGTAACAAACGACGGGGGGGGGGGGGGACAGGTTCCCTTACATTTAGGTTGTTGTGCCAGCGTGGCGGTCGCAGGACACATTGCCGGCTACACAGCTGGGGATCAGCTGACGTTACTGAAACCCAATAACACTGGGTCGTATGTTTTTACTGTGCAGCCTGCACTTCTGAGCCGCAACTGGCGGTGTTGGAGCCCAGGAATAGCAGTTCAGGTGGTAGAAAGATGAACACAGCAGGAGACCTGGATGACACCCAATTACTTAATCAGGCAGAGGAGTGGCAAATTCCTGCGAGATCCAGGCCTGGTTCATTTTCAGGAAAGTAAGCCGGTCAACGTTATCGGAGGATAGTCGCATGCGACGGTCTGTTAGTACACCACCTGCGGCACTAAAGACACGTTCCGATAAGACACTAGCCGCAGGGCAAGCCAGCACCTCCAATGCATACTGGCTTAGCTCTGGCCATGTATCCAGCTTAGAGACCCAAAACTTGAACGGGGAAGAGCCGTCTGGGAGTACAGTAAGAGGGCAAGCCATGTAGTCTGTCACCATCTGACGGAACCGTTGCCTCCTGCTGACTGGAGCCGCCCGGTGATGGTGTAGACATTTGGGGCGGGCACACAAAAGTGTGCCAGAGTTGTGCCATACTGGGCTTGCCTTGGGCAGAGGCACTGCTTCTGCTCCCTCTTTGGGCAGAGCCTCCCCCACTGCCTCGACGCACTGAGCTGCTTTGTAAAGCACTAGCAGCACTCCTCTCAGTTGGACAGGAGAAGATGATGGAATTCACCAGTGTGTCGTGGTACTCCCGCAATTTACGCTCCCGGGTCAACGCAGGGATGAGGTTTTGGACGTTGTCCCGGTAGCGAGGATCGAGGAGGGTGAACACCCAATAATCAGGCATGTTGAGAATGTGGTCGATGCGGCGGTCGTTTCTCAGGCACTGCAGCATGAAATCCACCATGTGCTGCAGAGTGCCAACCGGCCCAGAAACGCTGTCCCCTGCTTGAGACATGATCTCTGCCCGCTCGTCATCACCCCACCCTCGCTGTACACACTGACCACTGGACAATTGTGTCGCTCCCTCCTCTGGACGGAGCTCTTCCTCCTCCATTGACTCCTCCTCATCCTCCTCACAAATTGGCCCCTGCGTACCCCTTTGTGAGGAACCACGTGGCGCTGACTCTCCAGAAGCTGATGGAAAAGGTGACTCCTCATCCTCCACCTCTTCCACCACATCATCCCTTAACCCTTGCAAAGTTTGCTGAAGCAGGCAGATAAGGGGGACAGTCATGCTGACTAGTGCATCATCTGCACTTGCCATCCGCGTGGAATAATCAAAAGGACGCAAAACCTGGCAGACGTCCTTCATAGTGGCCCACTCTGTGGTTGTGAAGTCTGATCGGCGCTGACTGCGACTTCTTTGCGCCTGATGCAGCTGGTACTCCATAACTGCTTGCTGCTGCTCACACAACCGCTCCAACATATGTAACGTGGAATTCCACCGGGTAGGTAGGTCACATATGATGCGGTGTTCCGGAAGGCGGAATCGGCGCTGCAGAGCAGCAATGCGGGATCTGGCCAAGCTGGAACGCCGCAAGTGAGCACACTCTAGGCGGACCTTGTGCAGCAGGGCATCAAGATCCGGATAGTCCCTCAGAAAACTCTGCACAACCAAATTGAGCACATGTGCCAGACATGGGATGTGAGTGAGGTTGCCAAGGGCCAAAGCTGCCACCAGATTTCGGCCATTGTCACACACTACCATGCCTGGCTGGAGATTCGCTGGCAGTAACCACACATCGCTCTCCTGCTTGATGGCATTCCAGAGCTCCTGCGCTGTGTGGCTTCGATGCCCCAATGAAACTAGTTTCAAGACGGCCTGCTGACGTTTGGCCACGGCTGTGCTCATGTCGGTCATAGGTAAACGTTCACGGGTCCATGTGGAGGTGGACTGTGACGGATCCTGCAGAGAGGAATCAGAGGAACTGGTGTAAGAGGAGGAGTCGATGCGTACAGACTGGATTCCTGCAATCCTTGGAGTGGGCAGGACACGTCCTGCGCCACTCGCACGATCTGTACCTGGCTCAACAACATTAACCCAATGGGCAGTGAGGGAAATATATCGCCCCTGTCCATGCTGACTGGTCCACGCATCGGTGGTGAGGTGGACCTTGCTACTGACGGCGTTCAGTAGCGCATGTTTTATGTTTGCCTCAACATGCCTGTGCAGGGCAGGGACAGCCTGCCTGCTGAAGTAAAAGCGGCTGGGCACCTTGTACTGTGGGACTGCCAATGCCATCAAGTCACGGAAGCTGTCAGTCTCCACCAGCCTGAACGAGAGCATTTCCAGGGACAACAGTTTGGCAATGCCTGCATTCAGAGCCTGTGCTCGGGGGTGGTTGGCCGAGAATGCCCGCCTTTTCTCCCATGCCTGTACTACCGATGGCTGTAGAGTAGACTGGGAGTGTGAGGATGACTGGGAAGGTGGTGCTGTGGGTGGAATTACACAAGGTCTCTGGGAGGAAGCCAAACCAGCTGTGCGTGAGCTGGAGGAAGAGGCAACACGAGCTGAAGAGGTGGTAGCTGCCGCTGTTGGTTGGCCTACATCTTCAGTGTGTTTCTGTAACTCCACCGCGTGCCTGGTCCGCACATGTTTCCACATATTTGTGGTATTGAGGTTGCTGACATTTTTCCCTCTTTTTACTTTATGATGACACAGCTTGCATTTGACAAAACAAATGTCATCTGCAACTGTGTCAAAAAAGGACCAGGCACTGCAAGTCTTGGGAGCGCCCTTTTTGGCTTTGGAAAGAGACAGGCTCCTAACGGGTGCCAAAGTGGAGGCTACAGGCTCCGCAGTCTTCCCCCTCCCTCTCCCTCTTTGGCCCGTAAGAGGAAGCTCTTCCTCTGAGCTGCTCCCACCACCTTCCTGTTCCTCACGCCACGATGGGTCAAGGACCTCATCATCTCCACTACCCTCTGCCACCAACTGCTCCTCCTGGGTAGTCTCAGCAGCACAGTACGCACGAGAAAGCGGCACCTGAGTTTCATCATCAGATGCGTACTGCGCTGTGGTCACCGGAGGCACTGGCCCACCTGCCTCTTCAGAGTCAGAGAGAAAAAGGTGTTGGGCATCACTGCACACTGCCTCTTCTTCCATTTCTCCAATGCTGCTTGGCTGGCCCCCTGTTTCCAAGCCAAGAGATTCAGAGAACAGAAGTAGAGACGGCTCCTGTCCTGGGCTCTCTGACTGCCTGGCCAATTTGGCAGGTGGTGAAGAGACAGATGGCTGCTCTCCAGTGCTCTGTGCCTGAGAGGATGTGGCACTAACTGAAGTCGATGCCGAGGCGTTAGCTGCCATCCACCCGACAACGGCTTCAATTTGGTCTTCACGCAGCAGCGGTGCACGGCGCTCTCCGACAAAGCTGCGCATGAAGGACTGTTCCCTGCTGAAACTGAGTGACGACGAGTCACCGGCGCCCGCAGCAGGCACAGAATCACCACGTCCTCTCCCTGCTCCTCTCCCTGCTCCGCGCCCACGCCCACGTGCCTTACTCCCTGCCCTCTTCATCTTGGTTGACAGATAAAGATAAGCAGAAAAGTACTAAGGCCTTAGTGTGCTTATTCCTGTAATGCTCCTCCTAACAGGTGTAAGAAACACTAATGTTGTAAATTGTGGACTAAACTTTATTATTTTTCAAATGTGGCCTACACAAGTGTAAGTTGTGTTTGGTGAACTTAACCTTTTTTTTGGTGCAGATCGGGCTACAGAGCTAGTTTAAATCACACGGAGACCGTGCAGACAGCCGTAAACGGCGCTGCAAGGCCAAGAAACCCTCCTCTAGGTTATCCTATATAGTGTTTTTCCACTATTTAGCTGGATACAAGTGGAAAGACACTAATAGGAATTTTTTTTTTCAAATTTTAAACTGGCTGCACTATTTGAAAAAAAGGAAATTGTTTTTCAAGGTATGAGGCAGTAACGCACCCTGAGCTGAATCCAACCGGCTATGGCTGCACACAGACTACAGGGCGAGCTGGGCTCACACGGAGACCGTGCAGACAGCCGTAAACGGCGCTGCAAGGCCAAAAAACCCTCCTCTAGGTTATCCTATATAGTGTTTTTCCACTATTTAGCTGGATACGAGTGGAAAGACACTAATAGGAATTTTTTTTTTCAAATTTTAAACAGGCTGCACTATTTGAAAAAAAGGAAAATTTTTCTCAAGGTATGAGCCAGTAACGAACCCTGAGCTGAATCCAACCGGCTATGGCTGCACACAGACTACAGGGCGAGCTGGGCTCACACGGAGACCGTGCAGACAGCCGTAAACGGCGCTGCAAGGCCAAAAAACCCTCCTCTAGGTTATCCTATATAGTGTTTTTCCACTATTTAGCTGGATACGAGTGGAAAGACACTAATAGGAATTTTTTTTTTCAAATTTTAAACAGGCTGCACTATTTGAAAAAAAGGAAAATTTTTCTCAAGGTATGAGCCAGTAACGAACCCTGAGCTGAATCCAACCGGCTATGGCTGCACACAGACTACAGGGCGAGCTGGGCTCACACGGAGACCGTGCAGACAGCCGTAAACGGCGCTGCAAGGCCAAAAAACCCTCCTCTAGGTTATCCTATATAGTGTTTTTCCACTATTTAGCTGGATACGAGTGGAAAGACACTAATAGGAATTTTTTTTTTCAAATTTTAAACAGGCTGCACTATTTGAAAAAAAGGAAAATTTTTCTCAAGGTATGAGCCAGTAACGAACCCTGAGCTGAATCCAACCGGCTATGGCTGCACACAGACTACAGGGCGAGCTGGGCTCACACGGAGACCGTGCAGACAGCCGTAAACGGCGCTGCAAGGCCCAAAAACCCCCCTCTAGGTTATCCTATGTAGTGTTTTTCCACAATAGAGCTGGAGACTGGTGGAAAAACACTAATAGGAAATTTGAGAAAAAATGTGCAGCAGGCTGCACTAAGAGCAAAAAAGAACAACTGTGTGAGGCAGTGTGAACCCCCCCTGAGCTGAATACAACCGGGTATATGGCTGCACACAGACTACAGAGTGAGCTGCACACACACACACACAGAGACCTTGCAGAACGCTGTTAAAACAGCGCTGCAAGGCAAGAGCAAGGTGAACAGTGAAGAACACACAGCGTTTTGCTAAATTAGCCTTTGGAAAGGAAAATAAAGCAATTAGCTAGCTCAACTGGCCCTCAGTTAGAACACAGCGTCCTGTCCCTAACTGAAATCACAGCAGAGTGAGCGCAAAATGGCGGCAGCGCTTTTTTATAGTGCAGAGTGACATCATTTCAGCAGCCAATCCAAGCCTTGCCAGTACTTACATGCCCACCATGCTAAACAGGATGTGCCCACACTTTCATTCATTCCTCATTGGCTGCTGCGTTCAATTTGAATTCTGGGAACTTCCGATTCCGGTATCCGATACGCGGGAAGTATCGGAATTCAGTATCGGAATTCCGATACCGCAAATATCGGCCGATACCCGATACTTGCGGTATCGGAATGCTCAACACTAGTCATAAGTAACAACGTTAACAATACAATAATTAAAGCAAAATAAGACGACCCTGCTCGTGAGAGCTTACAATCTACAATGAGGTGGGGGAGATACAAAGTACAGGTGTGTATTTACAATGATGTATTTATAATCATGGTCCAGCCATCTTCAGGGGTTGGGGAATAGATGGGGATAGTGAATGGGCTACACACACACACAAACATAACATAACTTTGATTAGTGAACGTGATAGGCCGCTCTGAACAAATGTGTTTTGAGCGAGCGCCTAAAACTATGCAAATTATGGATGGTCCTAATATATTGGGGTAGAGCATTCCAGAGGATTGGCGCAGCACGGGAGAAGTCTTGGAGTCGGGAGTGTGAGGTACGGATTAGTGCAGAGGTTAATCGAAAGTCATTTGCAGAGCGCAGTGGTCTGTTAGGCTGATAGACAGAAATGAGGGAGGAGATGTAAGGGGGTGCCGCACTATGGAGAGCTTTGTGGGTGAGAACAAGTACTTTGAATTGTATCCTGTAATGAATGGGTAGCCAGTGTAACGACTGGCGAAGAGCGGACGCGTCCCAGTAACGATTAGCTAGATGGACGACCCTGGCTGCTGCATTAAGGATGGACTGGAGAGGGGAAAGTCGAGTAAGGGGGAGGCCAATTAATAGAGCGTTACAGTAGTCCAGGCGGGAGTGGATCAGGGCGACAGTGAGGGTTTTAGCTGTCTCCATGGTGAGAAAAGGGCGGATTCTAGAGATGTTCTTTAGGTGTAAGTGGCACGAGCGGGCAAGAGATTGTATATGGGGGGTGAAGGAGAGATCGGAGTCAAACATAAGACTCAGACAGCGCGCCTGCTGCCGGGGTGTTATTATGATGCCATCCACGGAGAGGGAAATGTCAGATTTAGGGAGGTTAGTAGATGGTGGGAACAGAAGAAGTTCAGTTTTGGAGAGGTTGAGTTTCAGATAGAGAGCGGACATGATGTTGGAGACTGCGGACAGACAGTCAGTGGCGTTCTGTAGTACAGCGGGGGTAAGGTCAGGGGATGACGTATATAGTTGTGTGTCGTCGGCATAAAGATGGTACTGAAAGCCAAATCTGCTGATGGTCTGTCCAATTGGGGCCGTGTAGAGAGAGAACAGAAGGGGGCCAAGGACTGAGCCCTGAGGTACCCCAACAGTGAGAGGAAGAGGAGATGATGTGGAGCCAGAGAACAGAACACTGAAGGAGCGGTCAGAAAGGTAGGAGGAGAACCAGGAGAGAGCAGTGTCCTTAATGCCTAGTGACTGGAGCCTAGAGAGAAGGAGAGGGTGGTCAACAGTGTCAAAAGCTGCAGAAAGGTCGAGAAGAATGAGCAGAGAGTGGTCACCATTACGTTTTGCTGTCAGAAGGTCATTGGTCACTTTGATGAGTGCAGTTTCTGTCGAATGTAGGAGGCGGAAACCAGACTGTGAATGGTCTAGGAGGGAATGAGTGGAGAGGTAACGGGTAAGGCGGGAGTATATCAGGCGCTCCAAGAGTTTAGAGATGAAGGGGAGATTGGAGACCGGTCTGTAGTTGTTTGTGCAGGATGGGTCGAGGGTGGGTTTCTTTAGTAATGGAGTAATGATAGAGTGTTTGAAGGAGGAGGGGAAAATGCCAGAGGAGAGGGAGAGATTAAAGATTGTAGTTAGGTGACTTGTGACAACTGGAGAGAGAGACTGGAGGAGATGTGAGGGAATGGGGTCGGTAGTGCATGTAGTCGGACGAGACAAGTGTGACCAACCTGTCAATCACTTTTCCAAGTGATGCTTCAAATCGCTTGGAAAAACGCAAGCATTCTGCAAGCTAAAAATGCTTGCAAAACGCTTGTGTTTTGTGGGAAAGCGCATGCGAATTCCGCACGTGTTTTACCCACAGCAGGGAGTTGGGGAAATGCTTTGGACATTTCCGCAGCATTTCTGCAACGTGGGCACACATAGCCTAACTCTTTAGCTTTGTTGATTGGGTGCAGCTGTGAAGTTGTCTTCAGCGCTGTAGTCAATCACTGAACTCTGATGTAGATGTCACAATCCACTGAGTTTGGTAATAGATTACAGCATGGTAGACATGAGTCTGCATGCGTTCACATAGACAGTAATGCGTTTTTTTATGCACTAATCCGCATGCGCATGCCTGCGCATATTTGACAGATTTTTGACGCCTCGAAAAATGCAATATGTTGCATTCGCCATGTCCGGCCACACACCATGAAACGACGCATGCGTGCACAAAAGCATGCAACCTCATGCAAACACATGTCCATGCATACACCATGTTAAATATATGTACGCATGATGCATGCGGATCTATGCCGATCAAACTCTGCGGTCACAGAAGGAAATGTGAAAATAACATTTAACCAATTAAATCACTTGGTATTT
This sequence comes from Ranitomeya imitator, assembly GCF_032444005.1. Lineage (NCBI taxonomy): Eukaryota > Metazoa > Chordata > Amphibia > Anura > Dendrobatidae > Ranitomeya > Ranitomeya imitator. The sequence goes on from NC_091283.1 coordinate 806,192,883, forward strand.
TGTCTTTGTGCAATACTGTGTATGTATATACATATTGTAAAATGGCTGCCTGACAGGTGCTTGAGGGGATATATATATCATCGCAGTTGGTACCTTCGGTGATGTGAGCTCGGAAAGCAGGCTCCAGCACACATAGTGCTGAGAGAGTTATTAGGGCAAGGAGTTTGTATGCTCTCCCCATGTTTGCGTGGGTTTCCTCCAGGTTCTCCGGTTTCCTCCCACATTCCAAAGACTTACTGATAGGGAATTTAGATTGTGAGCCCCATCGGTGACAGCGACGATAATGTGTGCAAAAACTGTAAAGCTCTGCTGAATATGGTAGCGCTATATAAAAATAAAGATTATTATTATTATAATAGGGCATTCCAGGGCTGGGTTTTACGAGCAGTCAAAAGAGATGAGTGGGAATGACTGCTCACATTTCCTCACCCCAGGGATGTGGTTTGGCAAATTCAATGGAGACCAAGTGTCTCCTTCAGTGTCTGTGAGTGGAGGGGCGGAGGCCTCCAGTGTGTTTGCTGAAGACACTGAGTGGGCAGACCCGCAGTGCTATATGGACTGTTTATTTTCTGTTTGTTTTCACTTTGTGCCGGAGAAGGCTATCTTTTGTTTTGCCTATGCTTAAGCAGGTTTATGAAGTTTAATACACCTGACTGGACATTTTATGAAAACTGCCTCCTGTACCTACCTCAAACCGCAGCTGAGGGAGTAAACCCCTACAATATACCTCAGCACCCTGATATTTCATTTATTACATAGGCAGTATGGAAAGCAGTGAGCAGCCTCTCCTTACCTCAGCACTCCTGTTATCTCCAGTGTTAGAGGAAACAGACAGGATGGACAACAGTTTGAGCAGCCTCTTCTTACCTCAGCAACCCTGGTATTTACAGTATTAGGTCAGATAGACATGGTGGACAACAGTTTGAGCAGCCTCTTCTTACCTCAGCAACCCTGGTATTTACAGTATTAGGTCAGATAGACATGGTGGACAACAGTATGAGCAGCCTCTTCTTACCTCAGTACACTGGTATTTAAAGTATTAGGTCAGACAGACAGTGTGGACAGCAGTGTGAGCAGCCTCTCCTTACTTCAGCATCCCTGGTATCTCCAGTATTAGATACTGTAGATAGACAGGGTTGACAGCAGTGTGAGCAGCCTCTTCTTGCCTCAGCAACCCTGGAATTTACAGTATTAGGTCAGATAGACAGGGTGGACAGCAGTGTGAGCACCCATCCATAGAGACACCCCCATTCATACACACTTTAGACCAGACTCCTACTTACACAGACTTCAGATCAGCCCTCATATATACAAACCCCATACGACACCCACAATCTATATAGACCCACAGCCAAACCCACCATCTATAGAGACCCCAGACCTTCAATGTATACAGACCACATGACCATCTACCCAAACCCCAGACCAACCTTGCATGAGGCTGTTATGTGATCTGTATAGATTTTGCAATGTGAGAAACCCATCCTGTTTTTCACTATACAATGATATATACAACATCCTGGTATGTTATATGTTAAAGGCGTTAAATTGTAAACATTACCAACAATTCCTGCAGAGATGATGTGCTAACATGTGACAATTGCAGCCAATTACTGTCTTGGCTTTAATTGGGATGGTAGCATGGTCTGGATGCTGACGCTACAGGAAATAAGCATAGATTGGCTGTAAGCATCTCAGTCACAATTTTACTGCTGCAAATTTATGGCTGTAGCATGAATAGAGAGCATGCCATCGCTGATCTCTCCAGTTGCCATACTCACTCCTGACCCTAAAGCCTTCACTCGGAAGAACACAAGACATGGTGTATGTTTCAGGGGTCGGCTCACACTGGCATCTGTTCATCACTTGTCACAGCAGTTATTTTGGCCAAATCTTGCTGTAGCCCACTCTGGGGCTACCGTTGCTGTCCAGCACCACTACCTTTAGCACCACTCCTTTTCCATTCAGTGGGAACTGACAGCACCTGTCACCATTAGTGTTTGTGTACTCAAGATTGGGAAATTGAGATTGAGACCAATTGGAAGTGGACATTAACACTAGAGGTGTAAAATCTGTCGATTCGCTTAAAAAAAAAGTAACTTGGTGCTAGCCATTCTGTTTAGTAGATATGAGAGTTATTCCGGCCTTCATAATTCAACCTCTATATAAGGGTTCGGTGTTACTGCTGGGCTTCTTAGTGGCATCCAAGGAGTAGCTGCTGTCTGGAGGAGCGAGTTTAAGGCTATGTGCACACATTGTGGATTTGGCTGCGCATCCACTGCAGATTAGCCGCTGAGAATTCGCAGCAGTTTTCCATGCGTTTACAGTACCAAGTAAACCTATGGAAAACCAAATCCGCTGTGCCTGTGCTGCGGAAAATACTGCGCGGAAACACTGCGTTGCATTTTCCGCAGCATGTCAATTCTTTGTGCGGATTCCGCAGCGGTTTACACTTGCTCCTCAATAGAAATTTGCAGGTGTCAAACCGCAGGTGGAATCCGCACAAAAAGCACAGGAAATCCGTGGCAATTCCATGGTAAATCCGCAACATGTGCACATAGCCCTAGGAAGAATAGTCAAAGTAAGCCAGGTCAGTATCTGGAGGTACAGAAGCAGGGACAGAATTAGTAACCAATAACTTAGGGAAGCAGCCAGCGTGAAATGCCAAAAAGTAGACCAGATTGTAGTGAGATAGGCCTATGTCAAGATCAGGTGAATCACAAAGGCATACATAGTCAATGTCATAAGCTAGGTAAGGATCAATACAGACGTAACATATATGTAGCACCCAAGTAAGCACAATATCTGGCAACTTCCATCATTACTGTAGGAGATTAAGTAAGGTGTGGTTCTACCCTATTGACCACAGCATGGAGCTGATTATTCCTGCTGAACTGCTGGACAGCATACACATATTTTGCCTGGCTGGCCATTTCCACAAGTCCTAGCCACACTAGTATCCTGGCTGGTCAAACTTCCAGAGATATAGGCCATGACATTGCTTACATTATCTGTACCACTGCAGAGTGAATACAGTGGCTCCTAGAGACAGAATCAGATGTTGTTGGAGCAGGTCCAAGTAGAAATTTGACAAGTGATAATCTCTTTCAGTACTGCAAAAAAGGTTGGTACTATACAAACAATGGGAAATGAAAGATGAACTATCTACTCCTCAGTTTAGGACCATTTTTCTTTGTGAGCTTGCCAGTCATATAATACAAGACGATGGCCCGATTCTAATGCATCGGGTATTCTAGAATATGTACAGTACAGACCAAAAGTTTGGAAACACCGTCTCATTTAAAGATTTTTCTGTATTTTCATGACTATGAAAATAGTACATTCACACTGAAGGCATCAAAACTATGAATTAATACATGTGGAATTATATACTTAACAAAAAAGTGTAAAGCAACTGAAATTATGTCTTATATTCTAGGTTCTTCAAAGTAGCCACCTTTTGCTTTGATGACTGCTTTGCACACTCTTGGCATTCTCTTGATGAGCTTCAAGAGGTAGTCATAAATAGTTATAAATGGGGTTGGGCCATCAGTTGTGTTGTGCAGAAGTCTGGTGGATACACAGCTGATAGTCCTACTGAATAGATTTGTATTATGGCAAGAAAAAAGCAGCTAAGTAAAGAAAAAGAAGTTGCCATCATTACTTTAAGAAATGAAGGTCAGTCAGTCCGAAAAATTGGGAAAACTTTGAAAGTGTCCCCAAGTGCAGTGGCAAAAACCATCAAGCGCTACAAAGAAACTGGCTCACATGAGTTCTGCCCCAGGAAAGGAAGACCAAGAGTCACCTCTGCTTCTGAGGATGTTTATCCGAGTCACCAGCCTCAGAAATTGCAGGTTAAAAGCAGCTCAGATTAGAGACCAGGTCAATGCCACACAGAGTTCTAGCAGCAGACACATCTCTACAACAACTGTTAAGAGGAGACTTTGTGCAGCAGGCCTTCATGGTAAAATAGCTGCTAGGAAACCACTGCTAAGGACAGGCAACAAGCAGAAGAGACTTGTTTGGGCTAAAGAACACAAGGAATGGACATTAGACCAGTGGAAATCTGTGCTTTGGTCTGATGAGTCCAAATTTGAGATCTTTGGTTCCAACCACCATGTCTTTGTGTGACGCAGAAAAGATGAACGGATGGACTCTACATGCCTGGTTCCCACCGTGAAGCATGGAGGAGGAGGTGTGATGGTGTGGGGGTGCTTTGCTGGTGACACTGTTGGGGATTTATTCAAAATTGAAGGCATACTGAACCAGCATGGCTACCACAGCATCTTGCAGTGGCATGCTATTCCATCCGGTTTGCGTATAGTTGGACCATCATTTATTTTTCAACAGGACAATGACCCCAAACACACCTCCAGGCTGCGTAAGGGCTACTTGACCAAGAAGGAGAGTGATGGGGTGCTACGCCAGATGACCTGGCCTCCAGAATCACCAGACCTGAACCCAATCGAGATGGTTTGGGGTGAGCTGGACCGCAGAGTGAAGGCAAAAGGGCCAACAAGTGCTAAGCATCTCTGGGAACCGCTTCAAGATTGTTGGAAGACCATTCCCGGTGACTACCTCTGGAAGCTCATCAAGAGAATGCCAAGAGTGTGCAAAGCAGTCATCAAAGCAAGGTGGCTACTTTGAAGAACCTAGAATATAAGACATATCTTCAGTTGTTCCATCCACACTTTTTTCTTAAGTATATAATTCAACATGTGTTAATTCATAGTTTTGATGCCTTCAGTGTGAATGTACAATTTTCATAGTCATGAAAATACAGAAAAATCTTTAAATGAGAAGGTGTGTCCAAACTTTTGGCCTGTACTGTATATAGTTTATTATGAAGATTTCCACGTAGTATATTGCACAGCCATGTAGTATATAGCACAGCCCACATAGTATATTGCACACCCATGTAGTATATAGCACAGCCACGTAATATATTGCACAGCCACCAATAGTAAAAAGTTGGTCACACAGGGTTAATGGCAGCGTTAACGGACTGCGTTACACCACGTTATGCCACGGTGTAATGCAGTCCGTTTAATGGACTGCTAAAATCCTATGTGACCGCTGACTGGAGGGGAGTAGAGAGGGGCCAAGTCACAGCCGGACTGTGCCTGTCGCTGATTGGTCGCACCCAGCCGGCCGCGACCAATCAGCGATGCTGGATTTCTGCGACAGAGAGACAGACAGACAGACAGACAGACAAACAGACGGAAGTGGACCTTAAACAATTATATAGTATGATAACCAATGTGGTTGTCCAATGGTATATATAGAAATCTGTTACTTGACTTTCTTATAGGTCGTAGCAATTGTACAGAATATTTATTTTTTTAAATATTACTCAGAGCTCCTTTATTCATTTTTCACCACCTACTAGAATCCAATGATAGTCAATCTTTTTCTTTGCTTCATGATTTAAGACACTAAATTGAAGCCCACTGAGTTATATAGATTCATATGCTGAAAACCTGTTTACCGAGGTCGTGATAGTGAATGCATTTTACGCGCTGCCATGTTTTATGGTATAAAAGTGAATACATCATGTATTTTCATTCGCATAGAATCATTTAGCAAAATTATTTTTTCATTTTTTACCCAGAGATGTTATCAGAAATAGCTTCATAATGATCTATTGACAAACTGATTCATGTAGCATCTGTATCACGTAATGCCTTACAGGGCTTCAATTTGCAATATGCTGTCCCCATGTAGATAAATGGTCAGGTGGAAACTGCACATGGTACAGTGTGGAGCAGGACAGCAGAGTATATGGAACGGCATTTCGGCAGGAAAAGATGCAATCATTAGATGCTTTTGGATGCAGTTATACCCAGTATAAGCAAATAGGTATGTGCAATTTGGTGTCTTGCAGCACGGGACAAGAGTGAAATAGCCAAGAATCTGCAAAAACCCTAGTCCATGCTTTCATCATCTCTCGCCTTGACTACTGCAACCTTCTGCTCTGTGGCCTCCCCTCTAACACTCTTGTACCCCTCCAATCTATTTTAAACTCTGCTGACCGACTAATCCACCTGTCCCCCCACTATTCCCCGCCCTCTCCCCTCTGTCAATCCCTTCACTGGCTCCCCATTACCCAGAGACTCCAGTACAAAACCCTAACCATGACATACAAAGCCATCCACAACCTGTCTCCTCCATACATCTGTGACCTCGTCTCCCGGTACTTTCCTGCATGCAACCTTCGATCTTCACAAGATCTCCTTCTCTACTCCCCTCTTATCTCCTCTTCCCACAATCGCATACAAGATTTCTCTCACGCATCACCCCTACTCTGGAACTTTCTACCACAACATTTCAGACTCTCACCTACCACCGAAACCTTCAAAAAGAACCTGAAGACCCACCTCTTCCGACAAGCCTACAACCTGCAGTAACCACCGATCGACCAAATCGCTGCACGACCAGCTCTATCCTCACCTACTGTATCCTCACCCATCCCTTGTAGATTGTGAGCCCTCGCGGGCAGGGTCCTCTCTCCTCCTGTACCAGTTGTGACTTGTATTGTTTAAGATTATTGTACTTGTTTTTATTATGTATACCCCTCCTTACATGTAAAGCGCCATGGAATAAATGGTGCTATAACAATAAATAATAATAATAATAGGTGGGAACAGCCAGTATTAACAGATTTGAGTTTGTTATCAGAGTTGAAGATGTGTGTCTTCTGAGCAAAAAACTGGGAAAAAATGCAAATGATAAGTCAAATAATGGCCAGAAATAGTGCTATTCGTTATGTTCATACACATGATAACTTATATGATTTCTTCAAAATAATTTGTCGACATTTTATTGGTAACTTCCAAGTTTTGCCGATTATTCATATTATTTTTGTTATTCTTAGGAGCAATAATATTATCATGTAGCTATTGTATTCTTATCTTATTTATTACTGAATTATCTTCTCTTAAGTAAATAAAATCAAAGCATCCATATTCGGTTTCCTGTCTATGAGCGTAGGTTCACTCTGGATACGTGGTATATATCATTATTATAGACATTTATCGTACCGTTGATAATGTGGAGGCTGGATGAGCTCACTGATACCTTTACACTTCTCCATAAAACTGTCATCATTTCCACATTCACCATTATGAATCTTCCCATTTTAATAAACAATAGTTAGGGGGGCATCGCTCATGATTAGGTGGTATGCGAAGAGCTTGTTTTCCTGGCTGTTTCTCATTTCTAAGCCTCAAGCTATTTGCTTGCACAGTTAAGCAGACTTTTTATGCCTTTTTAAGTTAGATGTAATAGTCTTGTTTTGGCAGACGCTGCTCTAAGATTATATAGTTATAACAGGGAAATAGTCAGCCCACGGAACATCTTGATAAATTAAACATTCCACATCTGCAACGCTTCCTTCAGATGTCTGCAATAATGACTGAGATGAGCCATAAAGATATACGGAGGTTATAATATTGATTTCTACCTTGATACGTGCTGCTCATGTAGCTCATTCCCACAATTAAATACTATCACATTGCAAACACAACAACAGACGCATATTCCTTCATTACCTAAGTGATTCCCCATCTTTTCATCATTTTTTGCAGCTAGTTATTGTGCTGTGGATTGAGTTATTTGTTTATCTTTGCACCTGGTTGATGAGAACATTACTGGAATTAGTTTACGTTTCCCCTTGAAGTGAAAAAGTTGCTAGTATTCCAAATCAGTTATTATATTATTATATCTATATTTATAAGTGTATATATTTGCAAATAAGAGTATTATGGAAGTGTTCCAGCTTTGGGCAGTCCATCTTTAAAGCATACCTTTGGTTTCAGGTGTCATGTGTGTTAGCATGAGGAATAGCACTTCTTTTGGCAAGTACCGTATTTTTCGTATTATAAGACGCACTTTTTCCCCAAAAAATTTTAGGTATACCTTACTGCTACTGTTGCTGCAGGCTGCAGGCTGGGATGAGTGGGTGCCCGGCGGTGCTGCGGATTCCCGACGGTGCTGCGCGGGAGTTTCCGTTGCCACACAGGGGTATCCAATGCCACTGTAGGAGTCTCCAGTGCTGCGAGGGGCTCTGCTGACATTTTGTGAAACCCCCACAGTGGCACCGGAGACCCCTGCAGGGGCACTGGAGACCCCCACAGTGGCACACTGCACATCGGAACACCCCCTCGACCCAGCCTTTAGCATCACCCCACTTCTGCCTCCTTCCAGCAGTGACCCCGCTTCACCACAGGCACCACCCACCATTAATCAATAAGATGCATGGATGATAAGAAGCACCACCATTTTATAAAAAAAAAAATTTCCTTATTTTTCTCCTCAAAATTTGGGGTGCGTCTTATAATCCAGAGCTTCTTATAATCCAAAAAATATGGTATATTAATTGTATCATACATTTTTACCAGTTTTCCCCTCTGCAGGCTCTAACTCTAATTTTCAGTTGTCTCTAAGCTAGTGGATGGAGACTAACTTCTATTATGTCTCCCAAACACAACCATACAAAGACATACGGGATTCCTGCTTTCTTGATTCTGTGTAGCACATGTTCAGAACCTTAGTACTGAAATGAGAAAAACAAATTACTTGAATCAGCTCGACATTCTACCTTCTCTCTGACATTCTGATCTTTCCTCTTGCACAGATATTATTAGGCAGCTGTAACATGATCTCTCAGTGTTCTAGCAGTCAAACTTGCGTAGGACAGATTTTAGCTGTTTATCAGAGTAAATGATGAACATCAATTACTTGTTAAACCCGGAAGAGGGTAGCATGTCCCGTAACACACTTAGGTTCTTTTTGGTCCTGGCACATTTGTTCTTTCATGGGTAAATGATGAGTTCCGTGGGGGGGAGGAGAAGTGGCGGATAAGTGAAAAATTAAGACTATTTTTCTGATTTAATGTGATGTATTACAAAGTTTCTTTCTTCACTTGTTCGATTATGATTTTTATGAAGTTTGTTGAAATCAAAATGAACATTTAAATGGAATATGGCATTATGTTATTCTATGTAATCTTTCAGTCCGCATAGGATAGCATTCCTAGGAACACTAGTTCATAACAATATAGAGTAAATGCACCTTTAGTCATTGCTGTTAGGATACAGTAAATACAATATCAATTCATGGGTTTGTGTGAGATTTATAACAAAGGATCTACAATATTGCATATCCTGTGCCATTGTTATCCATGGTCTGTATGTAGTACTATGCCCGCCACTGTTTCCTGAAATGAACTCAGTACATAGGGGCAGATTTATCAATTCTTTGTAATCCTTAGACAGTGCAAACCTAGACTAGAAAATCTTAAAATGCTTCAGATGTATCCCAGTAGATCATACTGTTTGATACATTTGTCTGATTTTAAGACTGTCCAGTCTTAGTTTACACCATATATTACTTGGTTACTATGAGCTAAAATGTTCTTCACAGCTCTGCTGTATTTTTTGGTGCTATACGGCACTCCCTTTTAAATAGGTCACACCCAGTTACTGGACAAGGAACAGAAAGAGGCCGACTCACCACAGCTTTTAAGTTACAAAAGTGGCAAAAAAGCTTTGTAAAGACACAATTTTTTTTACACAGCAAAGAGTTGCCAAAAAAAATTAGTGACACTTTGGATCAGCTCCGTCAAAATAGGCGGAGTTGGGGTTGGACTGGCATGGGGTGTGGTTATACTCGGTAGTCTGATTCATGTAAAGTTGGCTTTTTTTTAGGCCAGAAATGCTACCTCAGTCTTTGACACTCAGAAATACACTAGTCTTGATGAATCAACCCCAAAGTGCTCCCCCCATAAAATTAATAAACATTGTGTTAATCATGGAACACAGTTTCTTTGGCACACATTTTTCCAGAATTCTAGCTCATTTAGCTTGATATATCTACTTCATATTGTAAATATTTATATTGGTTCTGTCAATTTTTTTTATTGGGAAGTCAGGACAAAATAGTTAAATTTATATTGCTAAATCAACCAAGAACATATAGTGATAAAAAAAATTTTCTAGAGGCATAAAAGCAAAAAAAAATCTTATTTTTTGCCAGGTTTGGAATGAAATTTCACTTTTATTAATAATAAAAAATGTAAAAAAAATGTAATAAACTTTTAATGTAAATTGTAAAAAGCTGAAATGTATTATGACCTTGATGGTAATGGGAACTATTGTCTGAATATGGAATCCCATTTTATATCACATTTTAAAACTTTATGCACATTTCAACTGACAGTGATCCTTGGATTGTAGAAAATAATAATGGAATGTTCTTCCGGTAGAGAAATACATAACAGAGACACAACATTTGCTAACATTGAGCAGCCTATCTGATAGTTTTGCTATGTAGTATAAGGTACTTTGTGCAGAGCTGAGCTGTTTGCATAGAGCTTACCGTCTGTGACAACCGAAAATATGTTTTTATTAAAGCCCCAGTAAGAAGCATTAGCGAGTCAAACAGCATAACAAGTCTGCAAGAAAATGGAGATAATGAGGTTCACGTAAAACAAAATAGAGATCTAATAGGAGAAGAATCCATGCGTGCTTTGCACAAAATAGATAACAACGACCTAGGCTGGTAAACACTTTAGTACTGGGTATCAAATTGTTAATGTTTCCAAATTTAAGAGAACTTTAGTGTTTTTTTTTGCTATACATTAAAAGGGTTTTCTGTTTTTTTTTTTGTTAAAAAATGACAGGAGGAAGCCGTAGAGATAATATGCATACGGAGTCAGGTGAACAATTGGTTTCATGTAATTGCTTATAGTCTGGTAGAAAGTGTCAGAGCAGCATTGCTGGAGCAGAGAAGATTCCATTGGTGCGTACAGCTCCTTTTTCTTCTTTATCCTAATATATCTTCTTTAACTTTTTTTTAACCCTGCTGTTCTGTTGGTCAAAAATGACCGACTTTGAACTTCAATATTCTTTAAAATATTCAAGATGCGGCTCTGAAACCCGTGGCCGACCGACCCATCCTCATTTAAGTCAATCAACCACAAGTTTCAGAACCGCATCTTGAACACCCCAAAAAATACCAAAGTTCAAAATAGGTCTCCCCAGACCGAACAGAACAGCAGGGTTAAAGGAAGAAAAACCAATTAGGGTACCGTCACACAGTGGCACTTTTGTCGCTACGACGGTACGATTCGTGACGTTCCAGCGATATCCATACGATATCGCTGTGTCTGACACGCAGCAGCGATCAGGGATCCTGCTGAGAATCGTACGTCGTAGCAGATCGTTTGGAACATTCTTTCGTCGCTGGATCTCCCGCTGGCATCGCTAGATCGGTGTGTGTGACGCCGATCCAGCGATGCGTTCGCTTGTAATCAGGGTAAACATCGGGTTACTAAGCGCAGGACCGCGCTTACTAACCCGATGTTTACCCTGGTTACCAGCGTAAATGTAAAAAAAAAAAAACAGTACATACTTACATTCCGGTGTCCGTCAGGTCCCTTGCCGTCTGCTTCCCGCACTCACTGACTGCCGGCCGTAAAGTGAAAGCAGAGCACAGCGGTGACGTCACCGCTGTGCTGTGCTTTCACTTTACGGCCGGCAGTCGGTGAGTGCGGGAAGCAGACGGCAAGGGACAGACACCGGAATGTAAGTATGTACTGTTTTTTTTTTTTTTTATGCTGGTAACCAGGGTAAACATCGGGTTACTAAGCGCGGTCCTGCGCTTAGTAACCCGATGTTTACCCTGGTTACCCGGGGACCTCGGCATCGTTGGTCGCTGGAGAGCTGTCTGTGTGACAGCTCTCCAGCGACCACACTACGACTTACCAACGATCACGGCCAGGTCGTATCGCTGGTCGTGATCGTTGGTAAATCGTATAGTGTGACGGTACCCTTAGAGGGGTTATCCAGCGAAGTTAAAGTTGTTGTTCACTACTAGGACAACACCTCTACTCACATCCCATGCCAGTGCTGTCCCCGCGGTGTTTGCAATCACTCTCCCGGGGCTCATGTGCGGTTGTTGTGACTAAATGTAAAGAAAACGGGTCAAAGCAAGCTCACCTACAGCAACCACAGGTGCATGGAACACCGTCCTGATGAGACGTGATGAATAATGTAGAAAAATGTTGTAGTTCCAGCTCCTTAAAATTCCAATCTTTATTAATCCATTTTAAAATTGCAGTATTGGTGGGTGGCAGAGAGAAGGGGATAGATCTTTCTAGATCGAAATGTGTCGCTTATATCCGGCTGTTGTGACACATGATGACGGCACCCAATCAGTGCCAGTGTCACTGTCTCCGCCTTTTGGACAAATTGAATATGAAGAGGAAGTCAGAGCAGCTGATCTCGGACTTCCTCTTCCTGCTCATTTCAACAAGAGGTGGAGACAGTGACGCCAGCGCTGATTGGGGGCCAGCGTCACGTGTCACAACAACAGCACGGGAGAACCGAGGGACTGAGTGCCGACACCGTGGCTTATACTCACTGGAGGTGAGTATAAGCTTTATTATTTTATGTTGTCCAAAGGGGGTATGAGAAGAAATTGTCCAAGTAGTGGAAAACTTCTTTAAGTTACTATCACCTATCCATCGGTTGTATGATAGCTTATAGATCAGTGATGTTCTGACAGCTGAATCCTGCACTCATGGGCACAATGTCATTTTCTATGAAGCTGGTTGTTAGGTCTCGAGTTCCCGCTTCTGCACAGGGGGAATCTTGAGACATCTCCGCTGCGGTCTCCCATTCTTATCCAGCCGCAGTGGAGTCTGCTCAGCAGGGACGTCGGTCCCAGCGTCTTGCTCAGTCTCACGCTGTACAGAGAGTTACTGCTGCTTTTTCAGCTTCTGCCATTAAAGTCAGTGCTGGTCAGCAGCGAGCGGACTTCTCTGGGACTAAGTCCTTGTCTGCACACACTGAGCATGCTCAGGGCAAGATCTCCCGTTGGAGATCGAGGGTCATGTGCTCAGGCTCTGCAGCACATTCCATTGGTCCTCTTGGCAGGTCTTGGAAGGGCAAAGTTTCTGTGGCCACTTCCTGTGCTGCAACTATATAAACTGCGCATGACCGCACGGCCATGCGCTAGTGTACAATTGTTAATGTGTGTATGTTGTGAGTGCAAGTCGTCCTTGGATACCCCTACCCTATTGAATGTCTGTTCGCGGAAGGTGTATGGTTGCTATCTAGCGCCCGACTTAGCCTACAGCACGAATCACACATTACAGCGTCCAGTTGCTGTGACCGCCAGTACGGCGCCGTGCACTTCCTCTGTGCTTCCCTTACCCAAGCCTGGGTGGTTAGTGGCGTTCGTCAGTGCGGCACCGCATGCACTCTTGTGCCTTAAAATCGTTATCTAGTTTCCTTACACACCCAGTTGCAGTGTTATGCCAGCAAGGGTCTAATCGGACGTCAATCCTAGTTGGGGTTGAGTTCGCTGACTACTTGCTCGCGCTCCATGTGCGGTACCGCGGTCCTGTGACGCAACAGGATCGCTTCCTTCACGTTGGGTGAAGTTTAACCCACGTGTGTATACTTATGAGTACCGCCATATAGTCCGTCGTTACTTGGCAGCAGGTTCCATCTCTGCACGGTGGACCCCGGGCTGCGAACGCACCATACTCTATCTGTCTTAATATTTGGTGCGTTCCGCTAGCCCTAACATTACACTAGCGCCAGGGTCTGGCTAGTAATGACGGACAAACAGCAATCCTTGCGGTATATCCAGCAGCTGGAGGGTAGGTTGGCGGCTCTTGAGAGCGCAACCTCAGCTGTGGATGTTACCGCGGTTGCTGTACAGGCTGCTAGCGTGGCTGCAGCAACCCTGTCCATTGCCACCCCTGCTCCGACATTTTCTCGCCTCCCGCTGCCAGAAAAATTTTCTGGTTATAGCAAGTTTTGTAGGGGATTTGTGAGTCAGTGCTCTATTCACCTCGAGCTCCTGGCTGCACGTTTTCCCACAGAGCGGGCTAAGGTGGGATTTATAGTGTCTCTCTTGTCGGACAGGGCGTTGGAATGGGCTACGCCGCTGTGGGAGCGTGGCGATCATGTGGTGCAGAGAGCTCCGCTGTTTCTGAGCACTCTGAAACAGGTCTTTTTAGGACCTCAAGTCACCCATGATACGGCGCTCCAACTGCTGGCATTAACTCAGGGTGAGTCCTTGGTCAGTCATTTCGCCGTCCAATTCCGCACTTTAGCTTCGGAGCTGGATTGGTCGGATAAAGCTCTTATCCCTATATTTTGGAGGGGCCTGGCTGACCATGTTAAGGACGCTCTGGCCACTAGGGAGATTCCTGCCACACTGGAGGAGTTAATAACTGTCTCCACTCGAATTGACCTCCGTTTTAACGAGCGGAGGTTAGAGCGAGCCCAGTGTAGGCAGAGGTTTCGGCTGGCTCCTACCTTCGCCAAACCTCTGGAATCTCCGGTCCTGGTTCCTGAGTCACATGAGGCCAGGGAAGTGTCACAAGCGGGATCTAAGTCCCGGACCGCTTGTGCACTCAAGGTCTGTCATGTTTGCCAGCAGTCAGGACATCTAGCCACCAGATGTTCTCAGCGATCGAGGAAACGTCAGCGTTTAGTGGTAGTAGGTGGAGGTACACTAAACACGGCGACGTTTGCCTCTAAATTGTCCTTTAAGGGGACAATTACTATAGGCTCATTCTCCCACTCGGTAGAGCTCTGCGTGGATTCTGGGGCGGAGGGCAATTTTATGTCTTCTGCCTTTGCCCAACGTCACGCAATACCTCTGGTTATGCTAGCTCAACCAGTAACGGTACGAGTGGTGAATGGGTCGGCACTGCCCTCACAGATAACACACCAGACCATCCCTTTTACTCTGTCCATGTCGCCATCTCATCAGGAGATTATATCTCTGCTCGTCATTCCTGAGGGAATTGATGAGGTCCTGTTGGGAATACCTTGGCTACGGTACCACTCTCCTCATATCGAGTGGTCCTCTGGCAGAATCCTGGGATGGGGCGAATCTTGTGGGGGTAGGTGTCAGAGGGAGTGCGTTCAGGTTGCTACTACTGAGGTACCCGCAGATCTTTCCTCTCTCCCCAAGCAGTATTGGTCTTATGCAGACGTGTTCTCCAAAAAGGCGGCGGAGATCCTTCCGCCCCATCGCCCCTATGACTGTCCTATTGACCTCTTGCCTGGTGCTGAGCCTCCCCGGGGTCGAGTCTATCCGCTATCTCTCCCGGAGACGGAGGCAATGTCACAGTACATCCAGGAAAATCTGGCAAGAGGATTCATTAGGAAGTCAGTGTCACCTGCTGGGGCAGGGTTCTTCTTCGTGCAGAAGAAGAATGGAGAGTTGCGTCCATGCATAGACTACAGGGGTCTTGACGCCATCACCGTTAAGAACAAGTATCCTTTGCCCTTGATATCTGAGCTCTTCGATAGGCTTCGGGGAGCAAGGGTATTTACTAAACTAAATCTGCGGGGTGCTAACAACCTGATTCGCATCCGTGAGGGGGACGAATGGAAGACTGCTTTTAACACCAGGGATGGGCACTATGAATATCTGGTGATGCCCTTCGGCTCTGTAATGCCCCAGCCCTTTTCCAAGACTTTGTGAACGATATCTTCCGGGATATGCTTTCCACCTCGGTCGTAGTCTATCTGGATGATATTCTCATCTACTCTCCAGATATTGACTCCCACCGGAGAGATGTTTGCAAAGTCTTCGACCTCCTACGGGCAAACTCCCTCTATGCCAAGTTGGAGAAGTGTATGTTTGAGCAGGAGTCCTTACCTTTCCTAGGCTACATCATCTCTGCCCAGGGATTGGCTATGGATCCTGCCAAACTACAGGCTGTGATGGACTGGCAGGAACCCCATTCTCTTAAAGCGGTGCAGCGCTTTATGGGGTTCATTAATTATTATCGCCAGTTCATTCCGCACTTCTCAACTTTGGTAGCTCCCTTGGTTGCCCTCACCAAGAAGGGGGCGAATCCCAAATTGTGGTCTGAGGAGGTCTCCAAGGCCTTTAACTCTATAAAGTCACACTTCGCTAGCGCTCCCATCCTACATCGCCCCGACGTTGATAAGCCATTTATCATGGAGGTGGATGCCTCTTCTGTTGGTGCTGGAGCAGTCCTCTTCCAAAAGGATGCTCAAGGTCGGAAGCATCCTTGCTTCTTTTTCTCCAAGACCTTCTCACCAGCAGAGAGGAATTATTCCATCGGGGACAGGGAGTTGCTAGCCATGAAGTTGGCTTTCTCGGAGTGGAGACATCTCTTGGAGGGTGCACGTTTTCCCTTCCAAGTCTTCACAGACCATAAAAATTTGGTGTACCTGCAGACAGCCCAGCGGTTGAATTCTCGCCAGGCCAGATGGTCCTTATTCTTCTCCCGGTTTCATTTCACCCTCCATTTTCTTTCTGGAGAGAAGAACATTCGGGCCGACGCTCTCTCTCGCTCTGTTGTGTCATCTGCGGAGGAGGAGGAGGAGGAGCCTCGGCTTATTGTCCCCACCGAGAGCTTGAGAACTGTGGCCCCGGTTTCGCTAGAGTCTGTGCCCCCGGGCAAGACTTTTGTTCCATCCAATTTGCGACCGGAGGTTCTCTCTTGGGCACACTCGTCCAGGGTGGGTGGACATTTTGGTACCAAAAGGACATCTGAGTTACTGGCGAGGACGTACTGGTGGCCGCATATGGCTCGTGATGTCGCAGAGTATGTTCGGGCGTGTGTCTCTTGCGCCAAGAACAAGACTCCTCGGCAACGGCCAGCTGGTTTGCTTTATCCTCTGCCGGTGGCGGACAGGCCCTGGGAGATGGTCGGGATGGACTTTGTGGTGGGCTTACCCAAGTCTCGTAACTGCACCATTATCTGGGTGATCACCGACCATTTTTCCAAAATGGTGCACTTGGTGCCTCTTCCACGGCTACCTTCTGCACGGGCGTTGGCTGTCTTGTTCGTCAAGCATATCTTTCGCCTACATGGTATGCCAGACAAAATTGTTAGTGACCGGGGTCCCCAGTTTGCATCTCGATTCTGGAGAGAGCTTTGTCGTCTACTCAGTATTGAGTTGAATCTCTCTTCGGCATATCATCCCGAGACGAATGGGTTGGTAGAGAGGGCCAACCAGACCTTGGTCACATATTTGCGACATTTTGTTTCTGCCAGGCAGGATGACTGGGCATCCTTGCTACCGTGGGCAGAGTTTGCACTTAACAATGCCGTAGCCGACTCTACCGGTCAGACTCCATTCCTCCTAAATTACGGCCAGCATCCGCGTGTCCCTGTGCCCATGCCTGTGTCTTCTGCTGACTTCAGGGTGGCAGACTGGGCTGTGGAGGCACGGGACATTTGGGACCGCACGCAGGATGCCATACGGGCCTCCAAGGAGAGAATGAGGTCCTCCGCCGATGTTCATCGGCGTCCCGCTCCGACCTTTGCTCCTGGCGACTTGGTGTGGCTCTCCGCCCGTAACATCAGGCTGCGAGTTGAGTCCACTAAGTTTGCTCCTCGCTACTTGGGTCCCTTCAAGGTTCTCGAACAGGTTAATCCTGTGGTCTACCTTTTGGCTCTTCCTCCACGCTTGGGTATCACCGACACCTTTTATGTGTCCCTCTTGAAACCCGTATACATGTCCCGGTTTTCCGAGTCATCTGCCGGGACATCGGGTTCGTCTACGGACGATTACGAGGTGAACGCTATTTTGGGGTGCAAGGTGGTACGCGGCAAAAAGTTCTATCTGGTGGATTGGAAGGGTTATGGCCCAGAGGACAGGTCATGGGAGCCTGCTGAAAACATTCAGGCCCCACAGCTCATTGCTGCCTTCGAGCGTAGCGAGGCACAAGGAGGGGGGGGCCCTAGGAGGGGGGGTAATGTTAGGTCTCGAGTTCCCGCTTCTGCACAGGGGGAATCTCGAGCCATCTCCGCTGCGGTCTCCCATTCTTATCCAGCCGCAGTGGAGTCTGCTCAGCAGGGACGTCGGTCCCAGCGTCTTGCTCAGTCTCACGCTGTACAGAGAGTTACTGCTGCTTCTTCAGCTTCTGCCATTAAAGTCAGTGCTGGTCAGCAGCGAGCAGACTTCTCTGGGACTAAGTCCTTGTCTGCACACACTGAGCATGCCCAGGGCAAGATTTCCCGTTGGAGATCGAGGGTCATGTGCTCAGGCTCTGCAGCACATTCCATTGGTCCTCTTGGCAGGTCTTGGAAGGGCAAAGTTTCTGTGGCCACTTCCTGTGCTGCAACTATATAAACTATTGTACAATTGTTAATGTGTGTATGTTGTGAGTGCAAGTCGTCCTTGGATACCCCTACCCTATTGAATGTCTGTTCGCGGAAGGTGTATGGTTGCTATCTAGCGCCCGACTTAGCCTACAGCACGAATCACACATTACAGCGTCCAGTTGCTGTGACCGCCAGTACGGCACCGTGCACTTCCTCTGTGCTTTCCTTACCCAAGCCTGGGTGGTTAGTGGCGTTCGTCAGTGCGGCACCGCATGCACTCTTGTGCCTTAAAATCTTTATCTAGTTTCCTTACACACCCAGTTGCGGTGTTATGCCAGCAAGGGTCTAATCGGACGTCAATCCTAGTTGGGGTTGAGTTCGCTGACTACTTGCTCGCGCTCCATGTGCGGTACCGCGGTCCTGTGACGCAACAGGATCGCTTCCTTCACGTTGGGTGAAGTTTAACCCACGTGTGTATACTTATGAGTACCGCCATATAGTCCGTCGTTACTTGGCAGCAGGTTCCATCTCTGCACGGTGGACCCCGGGCTGGAAACGCACCATACTCTATCTGTCTTAATATTTGGTGCGTTCCGCTAGCCCTAACACTGGTCAACCCCTTTAATGGGCATGTGCACTGTTCCTTCATTCTGAATATTGGTGGGGGTCCCAGTGGTCACACCTCTACCAATCTATAAATAATCACCTATCTTGTGGATAGGTTAAATTGTCTTCACTGGACATCCAATTTAATTTAATTTCCAGCTATGTTATTTAGTAAAAATGTGAAAAGAGGTAAAGGGGATAAAGATTTAAAATTGACCAAGATATATCAAGGTCAACCAATATCCTACAGTGTAGATCAGACAGAAGTATTAGGTTAATGCCATTTACCCCATAATATAAAAAACAAATTATTTCCAAATCTAAATATGGTACTCAGAATAAGCCCTGTATCAATTACCTTCTAATTACCATTTGCTGTTAAATTTACTTGTTAAACTAGTCAATCATGATACCATGGTGTGGCATAGTGTTTCATAGACTCACTGCTGTTACATTAAAGAATCACTGTTGTTACAGTAAAAAATCACTGATGACAATGAAGCTTTCTTAAATCTAAATATAGAGGATTCCCTCTGGTCACGACAACAGATGACACCCTTTTTTAAGCTTTTTTTTAACCTGAACAAAAAGGAATATGGAAATCGTTACGAGGATCAACAAGCCCCTGATTGTCTGACTTTTAGGCTTGCATGGTGACCTAGTCAGTACCAGAAGTGCATTGATGAAAACCATAATGTTCCAAGCCTATGAAAAGAGGAGCATGTCTCCATGCATCTTTCACAAACTGAATACTTGTAAATTATAGTAAATATGGCAGACCATGGTGAACCCTGCCTCCCTCTGGTAATGTGAAGAAAATGAGAAAATCCAGCAACCGCAAAAGTCATAAAACGTCACATTTATTAGTAGATTTAAAATATGAAAAGGAAAAATTAAAAAAAGTGACAGTGGATGACGTGTTTTGAGCTACACTAGCTCTTAATCATGACCATGATTAACTTTTGCGGTTGCTGGATTTTCCCATTTTCTTCACGGTTCAATTACTCAGGAAACCAGCCTGATGTCTCCATGCACCGCACCCATGTTCCAGGAATTTCTCAACCCGGTGAGCTGATGGTTGCTCCATTGTGTTTTTCACCCTCTTGTAATCCCTGGCTACTTTTTAAAAAAATTGCAAAATGTCAAAATTTTTCCGAAAATGCAACTTGGCCAAAAAGTTTTCCTAATAGATCCCATGATAAATGCTCAGTATCTATTTTTTAAAACTTTTCAAACTTTTACGATCACATTTAAAAATAATGCAATCTCCCATAAAATGAAAGGAAGCGCTAAAGCGGACCATATACATTAAAGTTAGCAGAATGATAGGTTTTCTAGTCTATCATCTAATATGTATTGGAGCCTCCTCAATAGAATTGGGCAGTTTGATTTGAACTTCATCCTTTTGTTTTCAGGGAAGATGAGCCGCCACCACCACAGCTGTTTCCCCTCTCCCTATGCAGAATATATGCTCTTGCAGCTGGACATGGGTACACCGGTAGAGAGAGATGGCTATATGCCGAGTAAGCATTCTGCCGGCAGGGATCTAAGTTATAAGGCCAGCCTAAGATGAGAAGGTTGATTTTTAAGTCCCAGTAGCAACATACAGTATACAATCCTTTTATCAATCTCATCATAGAACAATTCTAGCCATTCCTTTTATGTATCTCTACCACTAATCCTATGCATGGATTAGCAATGAAATATTTTTGAAACCAATCTTTTGGCATATAACAAACACAGACGGGGGGAAAGTAAAAAAAAATCACTGGGAAATTTACATTTTAAATATGTCATTGTTAAGTACAGCTCCTCTCATCTCAGATAATGTCTTTCAAAGACACATCAAAGCGGAGTGTTTCGCCTCTGCAATAATTTTCAATGCTAAATAAAATAGAAAATTGCATGAATGCGTAGAGGAGGAAGACAAAAATAAGATTACCAAGTAATTACATTGAACACAGTGTACATTGCGTTTCCTAGACATGGATACGGCTATTACTGTAAACATGGAAAATCTGCTAGGCTACAATATGTAGAAATCATTACATGCGTAAAGATGAATTAGCATATGATCATACCGCTATCTAGCTCTTTTATGTGCTTTCTTGATTTATCTTTGTTCACAGCCCACACAGATATTTAACCCTGCCCCACAAATCGTTAATACTCACTATAATCAGAGATAATCTTATATTGGTGGGTATCATATGTATCATTTCATGTGGGAACCTTCACCCAATATAGTACCGGATATTGCCATACAGTGTACAAATAACCATACTATACTGTGTCTAATAATCAAGTGTTCATAAATAACTGTTTCACACATTGGTTAAAGGGAGTCGGTCACCCTAAAAATGCATTTTAAATGGGCAGTACAGTGTTGTAGTACCTGTACATATAACAATCTTTTTAGGGTTGACAAAGGACAATGTAGGTCTGAAATTTGTTGCTTGGGAGTGCAGTGGATATTTCTTTTCTGCCTTTTTAGTTTTTGTGCTGTTGTGTTCAAACATTTATTTTGCCTTTTATACTACCAGATCAATTAAGCAATTTTTTTAGGAAGATGTGAGTGCTGTCTATCGTTTGGACTATTGCTATTACTAGAGTATTTTGCCGCGCTCCCAAACAGGTGAGCTGATTGCTCCTTTTCACATTTTCTATAGGTATATTGACTGCACTATATTTACTACCTGTACATATAACAATCTTTTTGGGCTTGATAATTAGCTGTTATCATTTTGGTTAATGAGCTCCCAGTGTGGCTTTAACTTTTTTTTATCGATACTCTCCCTTTTATATGGTTTTGTTCTTGTTTTGTAATTTTCTCAATACAGATTTATCTTGAAAGGTATTTTATTCCTCTCAGGCCTTTGAACTATGTGGTCAATTATACAGTAGGTACTTATTGTCAATTAGAAGCAGAGGAAGGCCATCAATATGCAAATAAAGAGGCGTGGCGGTGCGCCAAACTCTTGTCCACTCCAAGGGTGCACAGTAACCACTTCATTTGCATATGCATTAAAAGTTATTTTCTCAGGCACTGTACCAGTAACAGGTACAGTGCTACTATGATTTTTCTAGGGGCTAAGTCCCCTACAGCTCTGTATAGCTAATTTAAAATGCATTTTGGGTGTGATGGACTCTATTTTAAGGACTTTTCCAGTGGGAGAATTTTTTTTAACAAAGGGCTTGGAGTCATTTAAAAAGATGTAAGAATAGATTCTTACCCTCACCAATCTCCTACAGGTCCCTTTCTAAGGTCTGTCAGTTCCTCGTTAGTTTCTACTTTGTGGTCTGGTTTTGACAAACCAGAAACTCTCGAAAATTAAGGACCAGAAAGTAGTGACCAGTAGGGACTCGCAAAGCCCTGAAATTGAATGGTCTAAGTAATTCCAGCATATTTTTCAAAATTTCATGGACGTCACAAGTCTCAGATGCAGGATATACTGCAATAACATTACCATATATGAATTTTACCATAATATCTGCTTCTGATATTTCAATCAAAAATATCAGAAGGTACCCATAGCTGGTGGTCTATGTCCTTGGACCTTCACAGATGTCACTGATTTTAGTACACATGTCAGCACACATTTATTGCTACTTTTCCATTAATGTTAGTAGATCATCAGTCATTGCTAACTCTAAGGGTGCTTTGACATTGCATTCTTGCTCACATTAAGTGGTCCCGTCGGGGCTTGCGTCTGAACCCTCCACAAAACACGATTCAGGTGAATGCATTGATGGGGACATAGACTATAATGATTGCCAACATAGTCAAAGTGGCTCTGTTGTGCATCATCTTCGGCGTATATGCCTAATGGAGGTAGACACCAAGATGTGGTCTACTCCGTCTGAGTGTCTGACTCCAGTAGGCATATACGTTCAAAAATGATGCACATCGAAGCAGATATTGACTCTGTCATCACCATTAGAGTCAGTGGCCTCATCGGCGCATATGCCCGAATCCTGTTTTACGAAGGATTCAGAAGTAAGCACTGACGGGACCACTGAATGTGGGACAAAGCGCAGTGTAAAAGCATATTAAAGGGACACTGTCACCTGAATTTGGAGGAACAATCTTCAGCCATGGAGGCGGGGTTTTTGGGTGTTTGATTCACCCTTTCCTTACCCGCTGGCTGCATGCTGGCTGCAATATTGGATTGAAGTTCATTCTCTGTCCTCCATAGTACACGCCTGCGCAAAGCAAGATTACCTTGTGCAGGCATGTACTCCGGAGGATAGAGAATGAACTTCAATCCAATATTGCAGCCAGCATGCAGCCAGCGGGTAAGGAAAGGGTGAATCAAACACCCAAAAACCCCGCCTCCATGGCTGAAGATTGTTCCCTCCAAATTCAGGTGACAGTGTCCCTTTAACTGATTTCAATGAAGAGATGAATGAAAATGTGAAGTTATATCTAAATTTAAACTATTGTCTAAATCCAAATAAGTGACCCATGTTGGCAACTCTTTATGACTGACATATCTGATATGATACTGTATATTGGGAAAATTTGACTTTTCAAGTCAAAGAATTTTGGAATGTTATCTGGTGTGGAGTGGTAAAATACATGTTTACTATTCTGCAAAATTTCATGTTGAGAGACTAAATACTGTACCTCTTTAAAATCTTTAGCATTACAGAGGAGTCAAACTAGCTGCAAAGACTTTGCAACTGCCACATTTTCACTCTTACCTTAACAGAAATTTGGGATATTGGGCATGTTTAGCGTTTATTTACACTAATTTCACACTGCATAAATTGATTATTTTTGTCTTAATCGAGACTGTGAGATAATTTAGAAGTATGAATATTGTTGCTAATTTAGTCAGGTAGCTATCAAAGGGGTGCTTACGCAACGAGGTGAATTTAGTTCAAGGCCTACATAGTTTTTTTTTGTAGGAATCAATGTACTTGGCTGAGGTACCATGGACTTCTCAACAATGACATGTCTTCAATTTTAGGCAGCTAACAGCATTAGCTGATTAAATTTTGTTTAAATTTGTTTTTAGGATAATTTTTTAAAATAAACTGTAGTTTATTTTTTACTTGCTGAATGGATGTGTAGGGACCAGAGTATTCGAACTATGCAGATGTAGATATTGGAGAATTTCATCACTGTCATGTTCCATTGATGCCATTTTTAATTTGGTTGATATCAACTTGAGTCATAAAGTTGGTAAATGTGAGTAATTTGCTTTGGATGAAAAATGCTTGCGGTATATCACAGCTCCAGAAATTATTTCATAGCCGAATATTAGAATTTCTCTCAAATTAAAGCAAATAGATGCGTCATCAATATGTGACTTCTATACAACTGCTTTAACCCTTCAGCCCTCAAACCTTCATGACAAGGACAAATTTTACAATCCTCACCAGTGTCACTTTATGCGGTAAATTAATCACTCTGGAATGCTTCAACGGATTCCACTGCTTCTGAGACACATTACAATACACATTACAATACCCAGATAGATTAGCGAAATTAGGATTATTTAGTCTAGAAAAAAGATGACTGAGGGGCGATCTAATAACCATGTATAAGTATATAAGGGGACAATACAAATATCTCGCTGAGGATCTGTTTATACCAAAGAAGGTGACGGGCACAAGGGGGCATTCTTTGCGTCTGGAGGAGAGAAGGTTTTTCCACCAACATAGAAGAGGATTCTTTACTGTTAGGGCAGTGAGAATCTGGAATTGCTTGCCTAAGGAGGTGGTGATGGCGAACTCAGTCGAGGGGTTCAAGAGAGGCCTGGATGTCTTCCTGGAGCAGAACAATATTGTATCATACAATTAGGTTCTGTAGAAGGACGTAGATCTGGGGATTTATTATGATGGAATATAGGCTGAACTGGATGGACAAATGTCTTTTTTCGGCCTTACTAACTATGTTACATTGTACTTCATGATAATGGTAAAATTTATTTGCTATGACTTGTGTATATTTTTAAATAAAACGTAATTTTGGAGAAAGTGGTCAAATGTTGCCATTTTCAAACTTAAAATTTGTATGGCCTTAAATCAGAGAGCTATGTCACACAACATAGTTAATAAATATCATTTACCACATGTCTACTATACATCGGTACAATTTTTAAAACATAATTTTTTTGTTAGGAAGTAATAAGGGTTAAAAGTTAATCAGTGTTTTCTCATTTTCAACAGCACTTACAAAATAATTTCTTTTAGGGACTACATTACATATGAAGTGACTTTGAGGGGTCTATGTGACAGAAAATACCAATGCCCAAAAAAGACACAATTCTATAAACTTCACCCCTCAAAGAGCTCAAAACCACATTCAAGAAGTTTGTTAACCCGTCAGGTGCTTCACATTAATTTTTGGAATGTAGAAGAAAAATTGATTGTTTAACTTTTTTTCATAAAACATTTATTTAGACCCAAATTTATTTTTTACAAAAGAAACAGGAAAAAAATGACCCCAAAACTTGTTGTGCAATTTCTTCTGAGCATGCTGATACCCCATATGTGGGGAAAAACACTGTTTGGGTGCAGGGCAGGGACGGGAAGGGAAGAAGCGCCAGTTGATTTTTTTAATGCAAAATTTACTGGAATAATTAGCAGATGCCATCCTGATGTGCCTAAAGAGTGGAAACCCCCAACAACTGACACCATTTTGGATGCTAGATTTGTAGTGAGCACCTTGAACCCCCAGGTGCTTCACAGAAGTTTATAACATTGAGCTATGAAAAAAATTTTTCCCCAAAAATATTTATAGCACCAAATTTAGCATTTTCACAAGGGTATCAGGAGAAATAGCACCATACAAATTGTTGTGCAATTTCTCCTCACTATGCCGATACCCCATATGTGGGGGAAAACTACTGTTTTGGCGTATGGCAGGGCTCGCAAGGGAAGGAGCTCCATTTTGAAGGCAAAATTTGCTGGAAATATTTGCAGACGCCTAGATAGTAGAATGACATCAAAATTTTTCCAAGATTTCTGTTGAATGTACAAATACATGGCTGTAGAGTACTGCTTAGCCACACAGCGAGACTCTGGAGTGAAAAGACTCTATTTGCCTCCTGGAGAGCAGATTTTCCTAGAATAGCTTGTGGACTCCATATTCAGAGCCCCTAAGTGCTAGAAGAGCAGAATCCCACTTCAAGTGACCCCATTTGGGAAATTATACTCCTTTGGGAATTTATCTACAGGTGTAGAGACATTTTGACTCCATGTGTGTTTTCCAGAAACAAGCAGCAGTGGATGTTGCTGAGTGAAACTTGTTAACTGCCATAGTAGTATCGAGTACATTGCAGTGACTACTACATGGTAGTGATCAGTATGTGGTAGCGACCAGTACGTGTTAGTGACCAGCTCATGCTTCTGGAGACATGCACCCATAAATTAGGTAGGCTGCCATCGCTACAGAAATGCCAAACATGTGAATGCTAAATATGGTTTAGGCACACTGTGGGGCTCAGAAGGGTGATGGACATTTGGATTTGAGAGCGCAGAATTCTCTGGATTTCTTTGTTTTTCCAGGGCCTTTGTACTACCAGTAACGTGGAAGCCCCCTGTATTTCCACTGACAAGTGACAGACATGAGTGGGTAACATTTGGGATCAATTTATATGGTGCTCTACGCTGAGCACTTACATCGGGGTTTCCATCTAAATCTCTGAGTGACATGATTCAGATGAAATTCCATAGGGATCCATTCACTATAATGAGGCAGCAGCGTGAATCTGGACTCTGGACTACATTATTATTATTATTATTATTATTATTATTATTATTTATTGTTATAGCGCCATTTATTCCATGGCGCTTTACATGTGAGGAGGGGTATACATAATGAAAACAAGTACAATAATCTTAAACAATACAAGTCATAACTGGTACAGGAGGAATGAGGACCCTGCCCGCGAGGGCTCACAATCTACAAGGGATGGGTGAGAATACAGTAGGTGAGGGTAGAGATGGTCATGCAGCGGTTTGGTCGATCGGTGGTAGCTGCAGGTTGTAGGCTTGTCTGAAGAGGTGGGTCTTCAGGTTCTTTTTGAAGGTTTCGATGGTAGGCGAGAGTCTGATGTGTTGTGGTAGAGGGTTCCAGAGTAGGGGTGATCTGGTCTCTTTTCAGCATTGTCCTTTTTTTAAAGTTACAGAAAACTGTGCCCGACTGCACTTTTATGTGCACCTATAAAGACAGACACCACCGGATCATAGGTCAGATAGCGTCCACAGTGCCTCCATCTGCCTCATTATATGAAATCTTCCACAGGGGGTTCAGTCTGAATAGTTTAGAGATTTACACCACAACCCCGATGGAAGCGCTCAGCACAAAGCACAGGATAAATATTAGTAGGGCCTTAAGGTACCTTCACACATAACGATTTCGTTAACGATATCGTTGCAACGTCACGCTTTTTGTGACGTAGCAACGATCCCTCTAACGATCTCGTTATGTGTGACAGCGACCAACGATCAGGCCCCTGCTGGGAGATCGTTGATCGTGGGGAATGATCAGGACCTTTTTTTGGTCAGTGATCACCCGCTGTCATCGCTGGATCGGCGTGTGTGATGCCGATCCAGCGATGTGTTCACTTGCAACCAGGGTAAATATCGGGTTACTAAGCGCAGGGCCGCGCTTAGTAACCCGATATTTACCCTGGTTACCATTGTAAAAGTTTTAAAAAAAAACACTACATACTTACATTCTGACGTCTGTCACGTCCCCCGCTTTCAGCTTCCCTGACGTCACCGCTGTGCTCTGCTTTACGGCCGGCACTGTCAGTGCGGGAAGCTGACGGCGGGGGACGTGACAGACATCAGAATGTAAGTATGTAGTGTTTTTTTTTTACTTTTACAATGGTAACCAGGGTAAATATCGGGTTACTAAGTGCAGCCGTGCACTTAGTAACCCGATGTTTACCCTGGTTACCCGGGGACTTCGGCATCGTTGAAGTCAGTTTCAACGATGCCGAAGTCTTTCCCCAGATCGTTGGTCGCTGGAGAGCTGTCTGTGTGACAGCTCCCCAGTGACCACACAACGACTTACCAATGATCACGGCCAGGTCGTATCGCTGGTCGTGATTGTTGGTAAGCCATTTAGTGTAACGGTACCTTTACTGCAATCTTTGGAAGGCAGAATGTAAAAATCAACAGTAGGTGAAGAATTGGTTTCATTTGTTTTTTACGCCGTTTCTCGTGTGGTGTAAGTGATTAGATGACTTTATTCTTCTGGTCGATGCGTTTACAGCAATACCAGAATTATATAAATGGGTTTTTATGTTTGGCTGCTGTCACGCTCATGAACTAAAAGATGCTTATTTTTTGCAAAAACAAGTTTTTGCATAGTTATATTTGGAGAGCTATAATTTTCCAATATTTCTGCCAACAGAATCATGTGATGGCTTGCTTTTTGCAGGATAAGTTGATGTTTTTATTGGTACCATTTTCAGGCACATTACTTTTTTTGATCGCTTTCTATTCCAAATTCAGGAATTATTTTTTGGGGGGTTTTTATGCCATTTCACATATGGTGATATTGATAAGGCAGTTTTATTTTTCGGGTTAGTACAATTACAGCAATACCACATTTATATATTTTTTTGTGTGTTTTGATGCTTTTAAGCAATAAAAAATATTTTGCGGAAAAAAATAATTATTTTTGCACCGCTTTGTTCTGAGAGCTATAACTTTTTTTATTTTTACTCTGATGGAGCTGTATCATGGCTTCTTTTTTGTGGGACAAGATGACGTTTTTGGGCATACCATTTTTATTTACATTTGTCTTTTTAATCCCGTTTAACTCTACTTTTTGCTCGTTTCCACTTTTTGTTGGGTGGTATGATGAAAAAGCATCATTTTTTGCCTCTTTTCTTTTACGGTGTTCACTAAAGTGGTTGATTTGTGGAGCCATTTTGGACACGGCGATGCAAAATATGTCTACTTTTTTGTTTATTTTTTACATTTTTTCACAAAAATATATTTATTTATGGGTACAATAGATTTATAATTTTTTTAAATATTATTTTGTGATTTTTTTTTAAAAAAGCTATTTTTACAATTTTTGTTGCTCCATGGGACTTTCAGTTTCTGCAGTCTGATCGGAGTTCTAATGCATTGACGGGTCACCATGGCAAAGATTGGGTCCCCGCGATGATGTTACAGGGGTGCTAAATGGAGTGCAGAGGGGGCTTCCTCCCTCTGCATTCCTACTAAATGTTGCAATCTCAGTATTTAGGGAGTTAAAATGCTGGGAGCAGTGAGGGAACCGCTCCTTCACTGAGTGTCAGGTGTCAGCTGCCAGAATCAGCTGTCACCCGGCGGCGATTACTGAAAATTACGTGCATTCATAATCAGAGAAGCATCATAAGTCAGTCTGAAATTCCTTTGGTTCAGTTCAAAATCTATACAAAGGTCCCCAACCAGGGGTGGACATAACATTGGGGTAGCCGCACAGTGGAAAAAGAGGTAAGGGAGCCACTACCACCTTCAAATCAGTGCATAGTTACTCTCTTTGCCACAGTTATTGTACTGCAAAAGGCCCATATACCGTTCTTGCATAGGGGCTCTTTTCTATATGTGTCTGCCACTGCCCCAAACCATCACATGCCATTTAGTACTGCCACCCACTGAAGTTGCCGAAGGGTCATTGGGACCAGAACTGTGAAGTCAACACACACCAGTATAGTTTTGTTTGTGTCTTTCACCTTACAACTTTATATTGTATTTTCATTAACTGTTACAAAAAACTGCAGGTGAATTTAGCAAAGTGAACTAATAATCAGTGAGGCAAGATAATTAAAGAATTACTTAGATAACCATTTATCACCGAGCCCGTTTGTACCTGTCACCAGGATATTATGTTAGCACAGGGAAAGATAATTTATTAGCAATAATGCAAATGCAAATAAAGTTTAATGAGTATCTGCTAGCTTCATATAATTAAAGTTTTCATAAAATGTCAGAATTAGTAGCAAGTAACAGAAAAGTAACAAGGTGATGTCTTCATCTACAATTAATTAGAACCATATGTTTCACTGCTTGGTGGCCTGATCCTGTGGAGGTCAAATATCGGCTTTTTATTGTTTAGAAAGTGTAGAATTTCATGAGTACAAATGTACGTACAATTTTATGTGGTTGGAGGTTTTCAAGTGATGAGTAATAATATCCTGATTTAGTAGAAATCTGATAAATGGAGTAATTAACAGGTTTCAAACAATAAGCCATAAACTGATTGAATATGGGAATTTCACGGAGTGATTATGCCAATGAATACACTAGTGTTGAAAGTGCACAAAGATGCTGTTTAAAGTGTGATTAGATCTACTAGAATGTCATAGAGAGAGTTCATGTGCTAATTAGTGGTACAAAAATGACAACAAAAATATATTCATAATGTGGTCTCATTATCTCTAGGGTTGTATCAGCTGACTCCTTGTAATTGTTAGGCACTTATGTGGTGAGGTGGATTCACAAAGCCCCGATTCAGGGTGGACATCTGGACCTAGGGTGTTGGCACAGCAGGCTGGAAGGTACATGGAGTAGTAGTATCTGGAAATAGGCCATGCTGAATGACAGAAAAGAAGCAAAGCAGGTGACACTGGAAGCCACAGAACCAGGAGGATAGACGAAGAAGAAAACTGCAGCACCAGAGTAGAGATCAGATGTAGATAGCAGAATCCAAAGCAGATTTTGTGTAATTTAAACAGGCTCTAATAATAGTAAGTAATGCTTACAGCAAACAATGAGTTAACCAATAGATAATAGAAACAGCAGATGCAAAAATAGAATCCGGAACAGAGAGAAAGTAGCCGCACTACTCAATTTTTCCCTGTGGTAAAAAACCTTTGTCCTTTATTAAACTCAACGTGACATGGACAAGGTACAGAGGGCAGGACAGCTGAAGGAAAGCAGGTAACAAGAAAGGACTACAGCCGTTTCACGTCTTACACGCTTCAACGGGTCCTGGTTGACCCATTGAAGCGTGTAAGATGCAAAACGGCCGTAGACCTTTCTTGTTACCCGCTCAGGTTTTTTGCCACATGGAAAAATTGAGTACTACTTTCTCTTTGTTCCAGATTACCATACATGTGCTTTCAAGCAAGCACCTCAATCACCGTAGATACACCGGCTGTGGTGTTGTCGACTCAGTATTCACCGTCTCCACCAGTGAGTAAACCTTTTCTTTGTGCCATTCAATTTTGTATTATTTTGCAAAAATAGAATCCACAGCAGATTGCAGCATAATGTTAACAGACTCTAATAACTGTGAAGCTTTTAGCAAACAGTGGGTTAACCAACAGATCACAGAAGCAACAGATCCAAAAATAGAATACACAGCACATTGCAATAATTAATTATCAAAGAGTGATAGCAGTGTGTGATGTTTACAGCAAACGATGGGTTAACCATCAGGTCACAGAAGTAGCAGATGGAAATATAGAAATCACAGGAGCAGGAGGAGATGATGGAAGCAGAGGAACCTGGATGGTGGCAATCTCCAAACAACCAGAAATTTAACACATTCCAGTCTAAATCCTCAGACAGAGGGGTCTGTCAATGTGGCCTTATAAGGCTTTGGGAGATGATGGATCTGCCGGTAAGCATAGATGGCAGTCATAGGGGAAGGGAGCAGAGCTTGGCCCTTGAAAAAAGGCAGGTTTGTGATTTTTAAAAAAGTGATATGACACATGTATGGTAAGGTGGACCTTGTAGCTATTATTAAGCTTTTGTTAGGCCCTCTTAGACGTGTTCTAGATATAGTTCAGTTTATCAACTTTCTACGGATTTTGGTGTGGCTTCTTTATCAGCACTATAAGCTCTTGAACTTTCTTTCCATCTTTTCCATGCATGTACAAGTTAATTAGATATTATGCTCTCTTATTCCTAAACTATTTTCCCAAAGTGCTGGCTACAAGTTGTATTCCTTCTTTCAAACACTTTTAGGGCAGTCATCTGAATCTCCACTCCATTTCAATGAGCTGTTCTTCATCTTTTCTAAAATTTGTACATACTGTATGCGCTGGGTGTCACACATTTGTTCGGAAATTTGTTACACCAGAAGAGCTCCCAAGCAGTATAAAATCTGAATCTTGGCCCCCAACTAGCTAGATCTATTAAGGGTTTTATTTCCCATGGCTAAAAAAAACCATGTGAACTTACAGAATCACTCCTTCTCCCATGAAAATTTGTATCCTCGTAAAGGGAACCTGTCACCACCAAAATGGAAGTTGAGCTAAGCCCACCGGCATCGGGGGCTTATCTACAGCATTCTGTAATGCTGTAGATAAGCCCCCAATGTATCCTGAAAGATGAGAAAAAGAGGTTAGATTATACTCACCCAAGGGCGTTCCCGCAGCGGTCCGGTCCCATGGGTGTCGCGGTCCGGTCTGGGGCCTCCCATCTTCATAGGATGACGTCCTCTTCTGGTCTTCATGCTGCAGCCCCGGGGCAGGCATACTTTGTCTGCCCTGTTGAGGGCAGAGCAAAGTACTGCAGTGCGCAGGCGCCGGGCCTCTCTCACCTCAGTGATGAAACAACCTCTTTTAATTTCATAATTGCTGATATGTTTTTCTTTTACTGTTTTTATTTTGCTATCTGTGCAGTCTTCCTAAAAGTTTGCAATTCATTATTTGTTTAATAAAAAAATAATAGTTCAGTCATTTCAATTCAGTCCAATTTTTCCTTTTTACTGGATCCACTTAAACCTTGAAGATAATTGAACAAGCTCATAAAGGTAAAATATATGACGCCGAGTCTGAAGAATACATGTAGAAAAAGACAATAAATATGATAATCAGGCTTTGGGAACACAGCGCGGAAAAGATTACAATGCCTACACATTACAAGTTCTAAACATAAGTCATAGACTTGTTTAGCATAATACATAATCGCTTAAGCAAAAGAGAAAAAAAAAAATCCCTTCATCGCGCCTCTATGTGACTCGAACAATGGCTCCCCTGTAGCTAAAGCCATTTATTTTTTTACAGCTTTCTTTAGCTTGTCCAATATTTTAGCGTTCGACAAATTGTTATAGTTTAGAAAATGGAGCGGGGTCTAAGTTCAAGTTTTTACTTACAGTGTTCCATTTATTTTGCAATATTTTTTTTCCCCATCTTTAAGCTGAAAGAAGATAGCTTTGGGCTGACGGCATAAATTACATTTAATAACTGAGCATCTTTCAAGCCTGCATGAGACTGTGGCTGTTCTTCCAGGTCTTATTAAAAATTCCTTTCAAATCCGCTTTGTCCATATTAGCACAGTGTATCATTTTTGTACAGCTAGTGTTCTTCGGAAATGCTTTAATTTGTGAAGGAACCTGCCGGAAATTTTGTTTTGGATGTAAATTGATTCAGGTTCAGTCGAACTGTGCAAGTATGCCTCACAGGAGGAAACAAATAGGAGCAAAACTTTGGAATTTCAGTGACCTAGCCCTAGTTTTGTTACAAGGCTTGTTAAATAGCTGGAGATTGATTTAGGAGAGGTGCAAATGACCGTATAATCGGTCCGAGTGCGATCCGACCAAAAATTGGATCGCAGCTGGACCAATATTATTCCATGGGGCTGTGCACATGTCTGAAATTTTCCTCTGACAGAGCTGCTTCAGGTCGGGGAACAAAAATTAGAGCATGCCCGAGTTTGATTTGATATTTGGATCACACTCAGCCATGCAAGTCAATGAGTGCATGGGGAATATCAGACTACACTCGGATGACAACTGAGTGCAGTCTGATTTCTCCATTTTTGGAGAATCGGAACAGAGTTTGATCAAATTGGGATTTGCATAATTGACCCAATTCTCCCGGATGGTAGAATATACGCTCTTGTGACCCTTAGCCTAGGTAATTTGCTGGACAAGTGGCACTAGCGTGATATATATTCTTTTTTTTTCTTCCATGAAGAGAGCTTATTTTCATATTCTTTCCAATTTAAAATTTTCAAAAAAACACTATACTCAGTTGGTCTCCTTAAAGGGTTAATCTAAAGTTCTTGAATATGTAGAATTGCAAAGAACTTGTAAAAGCAAGCAACTTCGCAATTTATTTGTTGCTAAAAATCCTTTTCATTTTACAGTTTATTGCTAATAGCCTCGGCTACCATCCATCACTGCAGCCTATCAGCAGTGGCCAGTCTTCTAGGCAAGAGAGCAGTGCTTTCAAGCTCTTTGTTATAGAGCGTGCAACCACTGCTCTACAGCTGGCTGGATCAGAAGGTGTACAGTTCCTTCCAATGGTGTGACAAGGTTGCCGATCCAAACTTTTTATTAATTCCGTAACGCACTACCCCATTGCAAATAGAAAGCTGGGAAGTTAAGGAGTGGTGCCCTGATCATTAGATATTGTCTTTTAAAAGCCTCAGTCCACACACAGTGTAACATACAGGAAACAAGAGCAGGGAGACAAGGACCTGACCTGCATCTTTTAATCCATCTTGTCATCTTTGCTTTTAGAGGAAGATTACACTTGACAACAGGCAGTCAACAGAAAGTTAGAAAGTGGGCATATAACTAGTGGGTGGCACTTTGAAGTGATTGTTCCGGAAGAAGACAAGTTAATTTCTAAATAAACTGATTTGCAGATTGTCTATATATCACAACATTTATCAAATAATGTCAGTTTGTCTAAAATTACAGTGATAAGTAAAAAATTGTATGACTCTGACTTATGTACCTGTAACACCTCAGGGAGACGGTTGTTACAGTGGTATTGCCTTCCTCACAGGGAGGGTGATGCCATTACTGGAAGCGAAAAGGATCCCTTTAAAGGTAACAGGTAACAGGTATATATTCTGGCTGGAGGAGGAGTTAGCTAGTCAGACAAGAGGAGAGCTGGAGCTGAACAGACATCTAGTTCTGCAGCTCCTGACAGAGCAGTCTGTAGGAGACTGTTAGGGGAGAAGGAGAACAGGAGGAGAGAGAAATTGGCGTGGAGCTGCAAGTGGGCTCCCTCCAGGATTAAGCGCAGAAACTGTGGTTGTAGGGGTAACTGTATGCCCCACAGCACAAACCGGCGGGCAGGAGATTCCAAGTCTCCTGGACACCAATACACCCAAGGGCACAGCAGCAGATAGAGCCCGGAGTCACCACAAGAAGAGACACCTGTAAAACGGCTCGAGTTGCCTGCCATGCGGGTAGTGTCCACCTAAAAGGACAGAGAGAGATAGGACCTTGTGCAGAGTCTCAGACAGCAAGAAACATAGAACACTGCGCAGTAAGGAAGGCTTCCAACCCCACCTGGTTAGGGGG
This sequence comes from Ranitomeya imitator, assembly GCF_032444005.1. NCBI lineage: Eukaryota > Metazoa > Chordata > Amphibia > Anura > Dendrobatidae > Ranitomeya > Ranitomeya imitator. Next base: position 806,227,832 of record NC_091283.1, read on the forward strand.
ATTCCGAATCGCTTCCAGGCTGCCCACAATCCAAAGACCACCTGTAATCTGTACCTGAACTGCATCAGTAAAAGGTAAAGAGACTGCAACCTCGTGCCCTCCAATTCTTTGCTGCACTTCACCATCTATCATCCTTTCCAACTACACCGGAAGCCCTGGGGACCAAGCTCTACCTGTGGGGAGCTATACCATCTAAGCTGCAATACCATCATCCTCAAAGGACCCCTTTAAGCAGCGTTGGCCATCCCTGGCCAAGTACCACAGGTGGTGTCATGAACACAACTACATTAGACTTTATTTTCCCACTTTAAATCCCCTGATTATTGGACGCCCAGGGCCACGGACCGGGTCACTGCCAACGTGGCCACCCCTTTAAGAACAGAACCGGCCCGGTACCGATTACTCCACAGTCCTACCTATAATTATAGTATTTCCAATTTGATAGCATAGCAGATGAATACATGTTGGCAAGTTTGCATTTAAAGAACTGGAACAATAAAGTAAACATAGCCATTACCCAATTTATTCTCCTCTGAGTTATGTGTGGTGAAATCATGAACTGGGTTGAATTTATTGGACAGTAGAGGTAAGTCCTGCAGAGTGTGAAATAGAGACATATAATGGTTTACAGATTTGGGGGGACGTAGGTGTTTCCCACTATGCATCTGCTTTTACTCCCTCTCAAAGACCGACCAGATTCATATTAGATTCCGGGAGCTTGAATGTTAGTAACTTCTGAGTCATAAGGTGCCTTTACATGTTGTGGTAATTACACAGCCTGGAATATTTGCTATGTATATTCTCAGGGGCTCCTCTATGGAGATCAGTTCTTTGTAAAGATCAGTGCAGTGTTTGATATGACAAAAGTGACAGCAATGCTAATTACAAACATTAAGATAGAAATTCATTTGAATAACATTATTCACTACATGTCGGTATTCTGACAAGTTAAAAGGAATAACTTGTTTTCCTATGCAAGTTTGATGCTACAGATGGGAAAGTCAGATTGGCGTTGATTAGATTGAAACTTCACGATTGTAGTCAAGTCACAATGTTGTGGACTACAGGGACATAGGTGGACTTTGTAGGATCCAATGTCAAACCACTATTGACTGACTCACCAGGATACCAGAAGATCCCAAAGTTGGCCTTAAGTTCTTTCAGGAGACAACCCCATTTGGAGGTGACATTGGAAAATGTTCATGATCTGTACACTTGGTGGGTGGGCCATGAATATAATTTCTTCTAGTGGTCTCAAAGAACCCCAGTCTAACATTGTCCTATTTATTATGCTTTGCTGATAGAACGCTGTCATATTCCACATCACTTTACAGATTATCATTGCTGTTCCCATTGGCAAAAAAAAGGTACACCCCCAATAATATATAGCAGGGAGCTACATCATGTAGAAAAATAAACTATGACCAAACAAAAAGCAATAGAAGAGCGATGAGCACACCCATAAAAGTCAAAATTTGTTATGAAAAGGCACACACATCAACAATAATAAGCCATAAAAACCTTAAAAACATGTGAACATGCCTTGTAATCCACTATATAAAGTGGTAAGAAGCACCATGCAAGAAAATCACATGCAATAAGATGTGCAACGGGTCCAGACACAAAAGGTGATGCAAAAATGGCCAGTTACAAAAAAGCCTGTAAGGACACACGATATAAATAGCCTTAAATGACTTGTGCCTAACCTAAGTCCTTACGTTGGGTGAGTGCCGATAAAGGTACCAAAATGGATGCCATAATCAAAGTGTATAAAGTATTGTGGCAAAATATGGATGTCAATAAATTACAAAATGGCCCACACCAGCACAATCCCAACAAAGAAAATAGCCTAACAAAAATGCAAGATTATAATTGTTAGAGACAAGATGGTCCTGTTCCTTAGACTGTAGTAATGGTCTATGAGAGTGGTTCCTGGCTCATTGGAAAGCAGTGGAAAAAATTGGGTAGCCCCTTTGTGTGAATCGTTCAATCAGTTGATTAGCTTGAGCCAAGAAGTCACCGTCACGTGTGCAATTCTGTCTAATCCTCCAATATGGAGAGGATGTAAGCTGGAAAATCGAAGTAAACCTTTTGTAGCCGTTGGCTTGCGGAACAAGTCAGTAATCAAATAATAGTCACGGAAGGATGCCACCATCGGTATCCAATATACCATATTATACCATTACCTATAGATAGCCTCTTATTCGTTCATTCTCTCACAATTTCCCTCATGAAGCTGCATGCATGCAGCGAAACGTGTGGGGTTTGGTTCTTTGATCTATGGACCATGTTTGTTTCTATTCTATTGGTTTGCACATTGCTATGTCTCTAATAATATCTTGCATTTTTGTTACCCTATTATCCTTGCTGGGATTATGCAGATGTGGGCCATTTTGCAATTTATTGGCATCATCCAGTTTTGCCATGATACTTTGTTTATTGCATCCATTTTGGTCTCTGTTTATCTTTATCACCACTCACGCAACATAGGGACTTATGTTAGGCACAGGTCCATTTATGGCTATTTACCTCATTTGTGTCCTTTCAGGCTTTTTTGTAACTGGACATTTTTGGATCACCTTTTGTGTCTGTACTTGTACTGAGCGATTATGCGCGCCAATGCTCAATACTCGATCGAGCAACAGGGTGCTCAAGCACCCTCGTTACTTGATCAAGTATCGTGGATGCTCAAGCGTCATGCTCGAGTCCCCGTTCTGCATATTTTGCAGCTGTAAAACAGCCACATACGGGGATTGCCTGCCTTACTTGATAATGCCGTAGAAATGTTGGCTACGAGGCATTACTATGATTGGCCGGCTGCATCACGTCATTGAGTCTTATAGAAGGCCTGGTGATGCGATGCTCAGCACGCTCTCTTCTGCAAGCAGAGGATAATCCCACCCACCTATCGGTGACTGTGAAAATTTTTACTATCACTGATGCTGGAGCCGAAAGATGGGTGTGGAGAGCAATAAACATTCATTTTGAATTTATATCTGCTTAACTGGCCAACACGCAGATCTCCCTTCTCTGGTGCTGACAGCAAAAAAACTGGAGAAGTGAGAGCAATAAACGTTACATATGCTGAAAGGGCTACCAAAGCCCTATTTCAGGATTCTATGAGCTTATTACAAATAAATCACCTGACAGATTTCCTTTATTGTATTAAATAAATAAATAAAAAAACATGGGGTGTTAGGGTTTAGCGGAAAACACCAAACATATATATATTTATAGAGTAATAGGGCGTTCGCAACCCTGGGTCCACCGTGCAGGAGTAAAACCCGCTGCTAGTAACTGACGGTACTATATGGTGGTATAAGTGAACTCTGCTACTTCACAGAGTCACTTAAGACAAGAGAACGCTGTGCCCTGTTAACCTCACAGAGGAACACAGCTGCAAAATAAAGCGAACAGTGGTCATGCAGTCAGAATAGCGCACGCAAAACTCCTCACCGGAGGTGCCGGTTTTCTAGGGGCTTATTTCAGCCGAGTCCTGAATCCACTCACACAAAACTCCTCACCTGAGGTGCCGGTATTCTAGGCGCTTATTTCAGCCGAACCTTGAAACCACATACTTATGACCACACTGGCGCAGAACACAAAACTTAGTTGATAATAGCGCATGGCCGTGCAGCCATGTAAACCTTTTATAGCTGCAGCAACTACAGGACCTTCCTAGAGGACCAATGGGAGCTGCTACAGTACCTGAGCCACTTCAGGACCTTCCTAGGTGACCAATGGGAGCTGCTGTAGCACCTGAGAATGTGACCCCTAACCTCCAATGAGAGGACTTACCCTGGGCATGCTCAGAAGGGAAAAAGCAGGACTTAGCCCCAGATACGTCTGCTCGCCGCTGACCAGTACTGGCTACAATGGCTGAGCCTGGAAAGGCAGCAGTAACCATCTGCACTGTATCAGGCTGAGCCAGACGCTGGGACCGACGTCTCCGCTGAGCAGCCTCCACTGAGGCTGGAGAAGAATGGGAGACCACAGCAGAGATGGTTCGAGATTCCCCCTGTGCAGAGGCGGGAACTTGACCCCTAACTTCGGGTCCCCCCTACTTTTAATAACCAGCTAAGGTAAAGCAGACAGCTGCAAGCTGATATTACCAGGCTGGGAAGGTCCATGGTTATTTCCCAGCCTAAAAATACAAGCCCACAGCTGCCCCAGAAGTGGTGCATCATATTAGATGTTGTTATAAGGTGTCCCTAATGGAGAGGTGTTTTTTAAAAGGTTTTGTGTTCCAAACTCAACACTAGAAGTTGAGCAGGCCACTCTAAAGGGATTGACAAACTCTTACCCTGATTACATCCCCTTCCTTTTCCCCTTACCTTAACAAATAGTCATTAAATTGAGAATTTAAACAAGTTTTCATGGACATTAATATGATACTCCTACCAATTAGCTGATTGAAATTATCATGGCGTTCTAGAAATAGCCCGGCTCCATATGTTCTGCAGTGGTTGTGAATGGTACTGCAAATTCTCTGAATTACAAGAAGGAGAGAGCATGCAGTACCATAAATGGCTACTAAACAATGCATGGTGCTGTACCATCAGCTAATCAGTGGGGGTGTCGGACTTTTACTGATCTGAGATTGATGAGCTTTCTTAAGGCTAGATCATTATTACAGTCCTAAAAAAATTAATCAAAGTATGTTTGTTTTCTTGGCACAGTATTATATGCTACGTTAATTTTTAATCAATAATACAGCTATAATTCCAATTGCCTGGAATTATTGCACTGGCTGTGGTGTCAAGACCCCTTTACAGTAATTGAAATTTTTGCTCATTGGGTTGATGAGTAAAATGCATTGTATCAATAGCAGCACAAAACATTACAGCATTGCAATACGGGTATCCATTTGACCTTATATTTTATGTAGAACTGCTCATATTGCTAACTGTCAAGTTGTAGGAAAGTGAGAGGCTATGGAAAGTGAGCTTTGATTTCACATGCGAGACACGGACGTGTTTCTCGCATGTGTGATCCCGGCCTAACTCAGATACCAAAAAGAGTGAATGCCCTGCTCGCAAGCTTACAATCTATAAGGAAATAGGGGAGACACGAAAGGTTAATGGTAAAATGTGTTGATATTGTACAATACTGTCATAATATAATAAATAGGGTATGCACATAGTGATGCATGTACTGGTCGTTAGTCAGTATGTGAACAGTACAAACATAGTCACACACGCTGGTCCCAATGTGCAAGAGTTTAACAGCCTTGACCACATACATATAATTCTCAATGTGTGTAGCAGAATATGTACATTTTGATTAACATGGAATACTTCATATACTTTGAATCAGAAAATTGACTTTTCCACTTCAACATCTTATGTGGAATTTGCTGATTGTAAATCCATTGCTACCCCTGCCACTGCTTCCCTTCCTTTACAGAATTATTTAAAAATGCAATAAAATTTTCCTTCATATGTTAACCTAGAAATCTCATACAAAACACTTGTTGAGGCGTAACCAATTTTTTTCCATATTTTTTGAGCCATTTAAATGCCTTGTAGATCGGTAGGGGTCTATAGTCACCCATCACTCATTCAAACAACTGTGCATAAGTACTCATTTCCTGTGTGAACAGTGAGTATGGAAGATTTTCTGTTGACCCTGTACCCCACTATGCTCATGCAAAAGCTAAACTCTTCTTTAAAGTTTTTTTGAGTCTTCAATTGGGTCTCAAATTCTGGAACTCCACTGATCAACAAGGCATTTAAAGGGCTCCAATATACAAAAAAAAACTTTAGTGTAAACCTTCAATCGAGCCCATACTCTCACTCGGCTATTTACACTTCCATGCGGAATCTTAGTGTTTCTGCAGAATGTTAAAAGCAATTTGTGGTGGTCTCAGAACTTGGACTCCCACTATGTTGTTTAAGGGACTACAACATATAAAAAAACATCTTGCTGCAATTTCTAGTTTGGATTCCTCAATTTAGAAAAGGTTTAATACAAAAATGTGTAGGTGCTGCCCTAGTCATAAAAGTGGTTATCCGGGTCTTTTGTATTTTTTCCTTATACGGCTAAGAATATACAGACAGATAGTTGCTAACTTCCTGCCTGTTTTGCCATGTGCCAATCTCTGCTGGCTCAGAGTAGCCACAGACAGCTCCTGCTGGCTATTCTGCATCTTCCAGTGACATCACTCCGGCACAGCAGCTTCTTCTCTTCTGCTCTGTTGATTATGTGTGACTGCCAATGTAATGCAGATTGACTTCCAACTCCCGGCTGCCTAAGTGCTGTGAGCCGACTGTCAATCAGCTTGACATCAACAGTGACGCCCCATTGACACAGCAGCCAGAAAGAGGAAGAGCTGCTCTGTTGATGTGAAGTCAGGTAAAGCAGCAGAATCACCAGCAGAGATCAGCGGCAGCCAGAACAGGCAGGTAGTCAGAAAAAAATAGAGAAGTCCTGAATAACTTCTATAAGAGTGCAGCAGTTATAATTAAAGTGGTGTTAACCGGTTACTCGGATGCAACATGCATATAATTTGGAGGTGAAAGTAACCAATTAAAGCTATTTATTACTCTGACACAGAAAGGAAAAGGTTAATTATGGAAACAGTTGCTCGAATACAGGGTAACAGGTCACACAATATTAGCAGTAAGGGCAACAACAACAATATAACAGTTTCAATATCCTCTCCTCTGCTCTATCTAACTTTTCCTTAGCATCAACTGGAACTCTAATGTCCTTCTGCATTAACTTTCACCAGCGACATTCACAACAGTAGATGTGCTACTGCAATATGTCCTTCTAGCATTTTTTTGAACATTATACTGGCATTACCGAGGTCACTGGCCAGCCCCGGTCCCCTCTGTTGCACAATGACAGCCCGTACTCTGCACCATACGTCTACATTGGAATGAACGGTTCGGTTTACTTGCGTCTCCTGGTCACCATAGCAGACATCCAGTCCCATATAATGATCCATGTGCGGCCTTTGGTGCTTAAGCTGCGGCGTTATATTGGGTCCCAGCAGAAGTAGACTGGACTTCTGGGTCACGGGTCTTGACTGGCGTAGTCTGGACATGAATACTCAATCCATGATGTCCCACATGTCTCGGTTTCCAACCCCAATTTGGTCGCTCGGCCCCTGTGTTCCACCACTCACACGAAGTCCTTGTTTCTCTTTTTGGTGCCACCTGACTTCATGCTTTGTCACTCGGGTTTTTTATACAAGTGCTTCTCACAAAATTGGAATATCATCAAAAAGTTAATTTATTTCAGTTCTTCAATACAAAAAGTGAAACTCATATATATGGTAGAGTCTTTACAGAGTGATTTATTTCAAGTGTTTATTTCTGTTAATGTTGATGATTATTGCTTACAGCCAATGAAAAACATGAAGTATTCTAATTTACTGAGATAGCTTTTGAAAAATTATTTTAATATCCAAAATGTTGGCCTACTGAAATATACAGTGGGGAAAAAGAGTATTTAGTCAGCCACCAATTGTGCAAGTTCTCCCAATTAAAAAGATGAGAGAGGCCTGTAATTGACATCATAGGTAGACCACAACTATGAGAGTCAAAATGAGAACACAAATCCAGAAAATCTCCTTGTCTGATTTGGTAAGATTTATTTTTCATATTATTGTGGAAAATAAGTACTGTATTTTTCTGATCATAAGAGGCACTTTTTCCCCCCAAAAGTTTGGGGCAAAATGGGGGTGCTTCTTATGTTCGGGATGCAATTACCAGGAGACACATCCCAGGCAGATGTGCGATAGTTTGGCAGATGATCGGTCCACTGGCATTTGTGGAAATCCCGGAGCCCCCGCACATCCATCCTGGGGTGCGGGGGTTCCAGCCTTTCACAAAATGATCTCATTCTGCGCATGCGCCACTCCGGCAGCCATTTTCATGAAGATCTGCTCATAATTACAGCAATGGAAGTGCGGGGGCTCCGGCCTTTCACAAAAGGCCAGCGGAGCCTCCACACCACCTATCATCTGCAAAAGTGTTGCGCACCAGCCCAGGATGGATGTGCGGAGGCTCTGGGATTTCCACAAATGCTGGCAGAGCCCCCACAACACTGATAATTTCCCAAACTGCCGTGGATCAGCATGGGATGGATGTGTGGGTCTTTCACAAAATGGCAGAGCTCCCACACCAACGAGCCTGCTGCACCAGCCTGGGATGAGCCAGACCACCAAACAACTCCTAAGAGCCCACTCCATCGGCACTCCAATCACATCCAACTCCCCAGGTAAGCTGAATAATTCAGACTGTAAAACGGACCCTCATTTGACGCATTCATTTTTCTCCCTATTTTACTTCTTAAAATATGGGATGCGCCTTATGGTCCAGAGCGTCTTATAGTCCGAAAAATACAATATTTGGTCATTAACAAAAGTTCATCTCAATATTTTGTTATATATCCTTTGCTGGCAATGATTGAGGTCAAATTTTTCGGTTAGTCTTCACAAGGTTGGCACACACTGTTGGTGGTATGTTGGCCCATTCCTCCATGCAGATCTACTCAAGAGCAGTGATGTTTTGGGCCTTGGGTGATGTCGGCTTACGCAGGCCCAGCTGCTCCCTTGCTGTCCATTGGATAAAAACTGGTCCCCTTCTCTCAAGACATTAATTCCCAGTGTTACGATGGGTCCTCCACATTGGGGCATTCCCCTTCTTTCCCAGATCTTTTTCTCACACTCATATGGTCATCTACACATTTATTTTGCCACGGGTATAGGTAGCTGCCTAGCAGCTACCAGTCATATGGTTAGTTCTTCACTGGAGCGTGCAACATCCAGGAAGTGGGACTTGGTGTTCCTTAAGCAGTGGATTCTTTGTCATTAAATTCATCACAGGTAGTGGGTCTTTCCAAAATAATATCTTCGGAGTCTTCGTTCCCCCTTCTGTGGGTATTGAGCCCCACAGTGTGTTCCATGCTGTGGGGCATGTTAGTTTAACAGCCACCATCTCTGTCAGCCTTCCTGTGTCGGATAGCCCTGGGAAATGTTTCCTTGTCCACCACACGTCCAGCATTTTACACTATGTTCCTCTGGGGTACAATGTGATTGCTGTTGTTGTCCACAAGGAGGGAGATATTTCTGCTCTGACTTGTCCTCATACCAGGCACAGTGCTAGGCATTGTTGTTATAATGGGGATTCCTCTGATGTTGCATAATTCCCTTATAATGTCACACATTTCCTGCTGTAATTCTTTGATCCAATTCCAGCTCATGGTTTGGCGACTCAGAGACAGTTACTTAATGGCTTCATACCATAACATTCACACCTGTTGCCTCTCATTCTCAAACCCTGGCTTCCATCCTGACCTGCCATAAACTCATATTGGGGTTATAGCATTCATTCAGGGTCTGTCTCAGGGAGGGGCCCCTCAAGCACCTTGTCCAGCGGTCCCAACCCTCGATACTCTTCATGATTCTTCATAGTGATATAAGCCATTACTTCCTGCAGGGCATTCACATACTAGACCACTGTCACGCCTTCTCTCTGAACCAGATGGAACAGCCACATGCACAAGTTACCCAGTGGTGTCGCCATTCATGTCCTCTAGAATTCTGATGACTTGGTCTACTGTATCATGGTTCCTTGGCTGTCAGAACATAACCATCTGTCGGGCCTCGTGCCTAGGGTTAGCAAGGCCATCTCCGCCTGTAAGGCATGTGTCCAGGGGTGCATGCATAACATACTCTAGAGCTCCATCCAGTCCCATAGTAAGAAATTGCGCACTGTAAATTTTGGGAGAATGCTGAGCATAGCCCCCAGCGAATGCTGCCCCTGGCGGACTTGTTTACAGTCTGATCCGCTATTTCTTTGCTGGAATGTTGCATCCTGCCGACTACGCCAAATGTTAGCAGATTGCTGGGATGCAACACGCAGATAATGTGGAGGCAGAAGTAACCAACTAAAACCATTTATTACTCTTATACAGAAAGGAAATTGATAATTATGAAAACAGTCAGTTGCTCAAATACAGGGTAACAGGTAACAGTTTCAATACCTTCTCCTCTGCTCTATCTAACTGTCTCTTAGTATGAATGGTGCTTTAACGTCCTTCTGCTTTAACTTTCACAGGTGACACTCACAATGGTGGACTTATCACTGCATCGTCTCCTTTAAGGTTTTTTTTTAAATGTTATACTGGCACTAATGGGGGTCACTGGCATTTCCCGCTATGCCGCAAGTTTTTAGTAGCAAGCTATTCATGCGTATTCTTCACACTGGCCAGTCTTCAGTCCCTTCTGCTGCACAGTCACAGTCCACACCCTGTACAGTACATCTATGTTGGAAGTAATGACCCAGTTCACTTGTGTCTCCTTGTCAGCAATTAAGGAGAGCGAGCGCACATAGGGCGATAAAAGTGATAATTTGGATGACAATACATGGTAGGAGCACTCACCTTTAGAGGTTGTAAAAAGTCACAACCCATGCAGAATATGAGAAGAAACAGTGGTCACTGCAGACTCCCGTGGATACCAATGTCACAAAGAAGGAAGGAAAAGGCCGGGTTTCTCAATGTATCTGCACTGACCACACACGACATGTTTTGTGGCACTCTGCCACTTCCTCAGGGCCAAAAAATAAAATCTTTGGCCCTGAGGAAGTGGCAGATTGCCACGAAACGTGTTGGCACAATAAAGCTTTTAAGAACATTTCCATCGTGTGTGGTCAGCGCGGATACATTGAGAGACCCGGTTTTCTCCTTCCTTCTTTGTGTCCTTGTCACCGGGGCTTGACCTGCAGAGTCCAGATACCAGGTCTTGGCTTGGGTAGACTGGACTTTGGGTCTTGACCAGCGGAGTCTGGGTTCTCCTCAAATTCATCACCCATTCTTCCTTCATCTTCCTGTTCCACCTTACTCAGCTTGTTGATTAGATGGCGACATTTGATCACAAGTGCTGTGAAACTTTTATGAACCACATTTTCGACTTCCCTCCCTGTTACAGGGGCACGCAGGCTAAGAAACCTGAGAGGCCCCGAAGGTCTTTCTGGCCTAAGAAAGGAAAACAGTACTTTAAATTATACTACATATCTCCACAAAACCCCAAAATTTATGTAATAAATGTGCTTAAATATAAGTATGCTGTATAATGAAGAGCCAGGGATCTGGAATTAATACCAGTGTCCTGCATATACTTTTACTTCTTTTCCAACAAGATTCTTTGTGTTTCCTTAACACAGAAGCAACTGAGCCCAGGGCGAGAGTAGCACTTGGATTGTTAGCGCTGCTGACTGTTGTGAATGTCCTTGCACCTGTATACATTTCATTCTGATTGAAGCGGTGTCAGTAACAAGCTGTGCTTGATCTCAGCTCCATGATCATGTCGTGTGGTAGGATCATTAGCGAGGTGTCCTTTGTTCTCCGCTTCATAAGTGAAGCACTTCAGCCTTTAAGTCTTTAAAAATGCACCAAGCTTTACATAATTCGATGCTCCAAATGTGAAGGTAAAATAATTTGTCTTTATAGTTTCGAAATTAGAGAACTGTAATAGGGATGATAGGAAATGATAGAAGAAAAAACACGGTTCTTCTGCCAGCTATGTGGTGCTTTTTATACAGCTGCTTTTTAACACACGCTGGGCCTAATCAGAAAATCTAAGATTTCCGAGTTGTTTTCCGATTGGACACAGCAGTCATCGGGAACCAAAAAGCAAGATAACCACTGAACTCCAAGCCGTCTTCTGCTCTTTCTTTTTATTAAAACCCTTTTTCCTTCTGTCACAGTCTGTGCTTGACTGTAGACGCACTCTTGAGCATAATTAGGCTTATTTTTAGCAACATAGCCTGTGATTGAAAAGTCCACACTAAGGATGCAGATGAAAAAAAAACAGTGCAATGTAGAACAATACCTTTATGTTCATACATCCTTTTATCTAATATGTCCATTATATAGGTTAATGGCAACATTCATTATGCAAGGACACTTGCAAATAAGGAAATTACCGGCATTTGTTTGCATTCTGAATAGTAGTTCTACAGCAAATACCTCTCGAAACGACACCCATCCACATCCCGAAACACTCACCAGCAGTATTCTATGGACGCACAAAAAAAATCATACAGCCATTGGCCACCATGTGTTGGCATAGTTTTGGCTATGCCGCCCCATGCTGTTTTGCCCTAATATCAATGCTTACTCATTAGTTGCTGAAGAAGCAAGAAACACAGTTGGTGATCTGTTTATTGCACTGGCAAGTTAGCCAATTGGGCTCCGGCCAGAGGTTCTTTAATGTGTTGGAGTATCATAATAAAAGCATTTTATTATGAAACCTTTTTATTTTAAGCCCAATAATTTGTGTCACAGACCTTGTAAACTGCATAATTCACTACCATGATGTGACAGATACAGTGTAGGTGTCTTGCTTGCCCTTCAGTGTATGAACTTTGGCTTAGTGATGAGGGCCATCTAAAGGGGCTTTCTTATGACAACACCCTATCCAGGCATGGGGACAAGAAAGTGGCACCTACTTTTAACACCCTCTATGAGCCATTCTTAAAAGCTGGCTTAGATCTCTGCTATGAAACTACTTAGATGCCTCTGTCAATCCGATACAGGAAAGAAATATATCTTGGTACCGTGTTAGCCAGTAGATAGAAAAATATTTGGAATTGAGAGTCCTCAGTGGTTGATACCGTTTAATGGCTAACTGAAAATTTCAGAATTTGTTTTAGTCTTTGCCTGATGAAGAGACGTATGTAGTCTCGAAAGCTTGCAATTTGTTACCATCTTTTCAGTTAGCCATTAAAATGTATCAACCACTGAGGACTCTCAATTCTAAATATTTTTCTGTCAATCCGAAAATCTAAGATTTCCAAGTTTTTTTCCAATTGAAAAAAACTTATTCCTTCTGTCACATCCTCTGCTTGACTGTAGATCCTCCTTTGAGGATCACGATAGCAGCATCATAAGAAGGATCTGTTGGATTACCCATCACCCTAATTCATCCCCCAATCATGGGATGCCAAGGATTTACCACAGCTACTGAGGGCCCACTGATTGTTCATTAATTAGGACATCATTAATTTCACAATATACTGCAAAGTTAGATGAGTTATCCAGGATGTTAGTTTTTATTCCACTATGGGGCTAAGAACGTATAGGCAGGTTGTTGCTAACTATCTGCCTTTCCTGCCCTACATTGAACTTTTCCAGCTCACAGCGGTCATAGACCGCTCCTGCCAGAAGTTCCCTGGCTTCTTATGACATCAGGTTGACAGAGCAGTTCCTCCTCTTTCGCTCTGCTTGGTCGATGGTGCATCATTCTGATTGACAGCTGGCTTCCCAATGTCTAACTTCAGGGAGCCGGCTCTCAACCAGCATGACGTTGACAGTGATGCCCTGTCAACAGAGTGGAAGAGGAAGACCTGCTCTGTAACTCTTTTTTGACAACTACTTCATGTAATCGAAGGAAGCTGGACTATCGCAGCCTGAGTCGGGCAGGACAGCCAACTACATGTTGATAAGTTCATTCTGCATGGTTTACAGAAAAAAGTTAAGTGGCTGCAGGTTTAGGTCCCCTAAAAGGACTAAAAATATGTAAAAGCTAGTTTAAAAATGTTACGTATTAAATAAATAAGTTTAAATCCTTCTCTTTTGCCTTTCTGAAGATAAACTAATAAAAAATAAGCATATTTGAATTCGTCATTTTTGTAAAATTCTAACCTATTAAAACTATAAAGCCAATTCAGTGAGCGCAATAAACCAAAAAAATAGAAAAGTCCGATTTGCACGTTTATAGTCACCGCATTTCCTCCGAACATGCAATGCAAAGCAATCAAAGCATAATAAAAATGAAAATTACAACTCGCCAACCAAAACAGAACTCCATTGTTGAAAAAAGTTGAGCCTCACAAAATGGAAACACAACTTATTTTTTTTCTAAAGTTCAACAAAAGAAAAAAAAAAATGATATATACACAAACTTGGTTTCGTCGTAATCATATTGACTTGTAGTATCATACTGCCAGGTCATTACCAGTCATTGATCATTTTAAAAACGAATCTCATAAAACAATGTCAATATTTTTCATCATTTTACCCCACTGGGCATTTTTTTCCCCAGTTCATTATATGGTATGGTGTCATTCAAAATTTTATTTGTCCAGAAAAGAAAAAAAAAGCAATTCCTCATCTAGTTACGTCGATGGAAAAATGTAAAAAAAAAAAGAAAAAAGTTATAGCTCTTGGAAGAAAAAACAAAAATGGAAAAACCAAATGAATGAGTTACTAAATAGGTAACAAATGCTGCTAATATGAGATGAAGCATGAATGAAGAGAAGAACAACACTCATGTGTCTCGCTCTCATTAAATGCACTGATTAGCCATGATTGGAAAATATCCCTCAATTAACGATAGTTTAAACGTCCTTGGTTCCGCTGCCGCTGGTTTTATTGCTATTGATTATCAATGTCAACATATAAATATAGGAAGCTGCAAATCAGAGCACATTGCTTTCCATGGGCATTTGTTCTGCACTAAGTGTAGTTAATGGTCATGTTTACAGCCACAAAAGCGTTATTTGCAGGCATTAAAATAACAGAATTGATGGGCACAGAGAACACAAGGGAGTGCCAGCTGCTCTTAAGCATTTCATATAAGCTTGATTGATGCTGATTAGAGATTAGCTATAAGCTCCGCTCCGAAATGGCAAAAATGTAGATGAAGACGCACAATCATTATTTTCTTCCTCTGCTAGGAAAGTGTAAAGAATAGTACTGATTGTAATCATCAAATAAGCACCTTCACTATGTGGAATAAGACTGTAGTAAAATAATGTTAAAAAAAAAGTCAAGTGAACTCGCCTAATAGCAATATAAGAGCATAGCATCTACTTTGTGCAAGTTCTTGGTTTCATGCCAAGGTCTTCAATGGGCATGCTGACAGATGCCAACGATAATACTACACCTGTGCCAGAGTATTGACTCCAAACAAGAAACTGTTCAAGAAATAAAGAAAGAATAAAAATAATCATGTTATCGTCTGCAAGAAAACCATTCCGTCCACCTTCAGGGATTTCTGTATAAAGGCAAATATCCACATAAATGTACAAAATATATACATATTTTCTTTTGCATACAGTTTAGGCTGGTTTCACATTTGCGTTTTTTTTTTGCGTTTTTGCGGTAAAAAACGCAAAAAAACGCATGCGTTTTTTTTCCCTATACTTAACATTAACCCCTTCAAGTCGCGGCCCTTTTTCATTTTTGCGTTTTCGTTTTTCACTTCCCTCCTTCCCTGAGCCATAACTTTTTTATTTTTCCATCAATATGGTCATGTGAGGGCTTATTTTTTGCGGGACAAGTTGTACTTTTGAACGACACCATTGGTTTTACCATGTCTTTTACTAGAAAACAGGAAAAAAATTCCAAGTGCGGTGAAATTGCAAAAAAAGTGCAATCCCACACTTGTTTTTTGTTTGGCTTTTTTGCTAGGTTCACTAAATGCTAAAACTGACCTGCCATTATGATTCTCTAGGTCATTACGAGTTCATAGACACCTAACATGACTAGGTTATTTTTTATCTAAGTGGTGAAAAAAAATTCCAAACTTTGCTAAAAAAAAAAAAAAAAAGTGCCATTTTCCGATACCCGTAGCGTCTCCATTTTTCGTGATCTGGGGTCGGGTGAGCAGGGGCTGACTGGCAAATTTTAGCCTGGGGGGCAAGTACACAGCAGTGGCCCATGAGTAGCGGCCCATCCTTAAAGGGGTTGTCGGATCTTAAAGGGCACCTGTCACCCCGAAAATCGCGGGTGAGGTAAGCCCACCGGCATCAGGGGCTTATCTACAGCATTCTGTAATGCTGTAGATAAGCCCCCGATGTTACCTGAAAAAGGAGAAAAAGACGTTATATTATACTCACCCAGGGGCGGTCCCGCTGCTGGTCAGGTCGGATGGGTGTCTCCGGTCCGCTGCGGCGCCTCCCATCTTCTTTCCATGACGTCCTCTTCTGATCTTCAGCCACGGCTCCGGCGCAGGCGTACTTTGCTCTGCCCTGTTGAGGGCAGACAAAGTACTGCAGTGCGCAGGCGCCGAGCCTCTGACCTTTCCGGCGCCTGCGCACTGCAGTACTTTGTCTGCCCTCAACAGGGCAGAGCAAAGTACGCCTGCGCCGGAGCCGTGGCTGAAGATCAGAAGAGGACGTCATGGAAAGAAGATAGGAGGCGCCGCAGCGGACCGGAGACGCCCATCCGACCTGACCAGCAGCGGGACCGCCCCTGGGTAAGTATAATCTAACGTCTTTTTCTCCTTTTTCAGGTAACATCGGGGGCTTATCTACAGCATTACAGAATGCTGTAGATAAGCCCCTGATGCCGGTGGGCTTACCTCACCCGCGAATTTCGGGGTGACAGGTTCCCTTTAAGCTACATGTCTACAGTCACTATGTGTGAATCCTCATATCGTGCGCACTATGCTCTGTGAGGATTCTCCGGTGCCTGCGCCGGGAACAGGTTGTCCTGTGACGGCAAACATGCGAGATATATATATATATATATATATATATATATATATAAAACACACACGCACAGTCCCAATGTATAATTGACACACGCACAGCCCCACTGTATATATAGTGCACACACGCACAATCCCACTGTATAATCACACACACACACACACACGGCCGGACAGGGACAAAAAAGCAGCCCTGCCACAAAAAACCCCACCAGTCCACATACTCAAACACTCCCCACCCCCGAAAAGTGAATTTTGCTATACTTTGTCCTGCCCTTCAACACTCCTCTTAAAGGCGTTATTTGAAGAGCCACATGTGAATGGCGCCGAAGTGCGCATGATCGACCACAGGTCCATTTACATGGTGCTCTTTAGCCACGTAGCATATTGCCCAGCCACGTAGTTTACGTAGTATATTGCCCAGCTACGCACAGAGCCACGTAGTATACAGCACAGAGCCACGTAGTATACAGCACAGAGCCACGTAGTATACAGCACAGAGCCACGTTGTATACAGCACAGAGCCACGTAGTATACTGCCCAGCCACGTAACTGGGCAGTATACTACGTGGCTGGGCAATATACTACGTGACTGGCCAATATACTACGTGGCTCTGTGCTGTATACTACGTGACTGGCCAATATACTACGTGGCTCTGTGCTTTATACTACGTGAATGGGCAATATACTACATGGCTGGGCAATATACTACGTGGCTGGGCAGTATGCCCAGTTACGTAGTATACAGCACAATCACGTAGTATATTGACCAGTCACGTAGTATACAGCACAATCACGTAGTATATTGGCCAGTCACGTAGTATGCACCATATCCCTGTTAAAAAAAAAAAGAATTAAAATAAAAAATAGTTACATACTCACCTCCTGGAGCCTCCGGATCGAAGCGTCCGTTCCCCGATGCTTGGCGTGCAGTCCGGTCTGAAGATTGCATTGCGGTCTCGCGAGAACGTACGTCATCATCTCGCGAGACCGCAATGCATGCAGCGGTCACCGGGACGTCGCGCGGAGCGGAAAAGGCCGGTTCCTGATCCGGGGGGGCCACCGGAGGGTGAGTATGTAACTATTTTTTATTTTTTTATTATTTTTAACATTAGATATTTTTACTATTCATGCTGCATAGGCAGCATGAATAGTAAAAATGTGGTCACACAGGGTTAATAGCGGCGGTAACCGAGTGCGTTACACCGTGGTCAATGCTGCCATTAACCCTGTGTGAGCGCTGACCGGAGGGGAGTATGCGGACGCCAAGCACTGACTGCGGGGAGTAAGGAGCGGCCATTTTCTTCCGGACTGTGGCCGTCGCTGATTGGTCGCGGCAGCTATGACAGGCAGCTGGCGAGACCAATCAGCGAATGAATAACCGTGACAGAAAGAAAGAAGGACAGACGGAAGTGACCCTTAGACAATTATATACTGTATATATATATATATATATATATATATACATATTTAAGACAGCATTATACTATATTATGATGCATACATCACATAAGAGACACCGCGACTGCTGAATATATATCACATTGAAACTACTGTATATACAATATATAGTTGATACTGCGACTGATGTGTATAGTTGTAGTATCACCTATATATTGTATGTGATACTGTGACTGCTGTACATACATACATTATATAGGTGAAACTGATTATATATATATATATATATATATATATATATATATGTTTCACCTATATAATGTATGTACAGCAGTCACATTATCACATACAATATATAGGTGATACTACAACTATACACATCAGTAGCAGTATTGCCTATATATAGACTGCTGTATATACATTATATAGGTGATATTGCGATTATATACAGCAGTAGCAGCCAGTATCACCTATATAATGTATATATAGCAATCTGTATCTTATATATGTGGGCAATACTGCTACTGATGTGTATATACGTTATATAGGTGATACTGCTGTGTATACAGTGGTGTGATATATACACACACCCCACAGTGTCACCTATATAAGGTATATACGCATCAGTAGCAGTGTCACCTATATAACATATAGACTGCTATACGTACATTACATAGGTGGTATAGCGATTATATACAGCAGTATCACCTATATAATGTATATATAGCAGTCTATACACATTATATAGGTGCAACTGCTGTTTATAATCACTATACCACCTATATAATTTACGTATAGCAGTCTATATGTTATATAGGCAATACTGCTACTGATGTATATATGTTATATAGATGATACTGCTGTTGTGTATACATGTACATATATATATACATAAACACACCCCACAGTGTCACCTATATAAGGTATATATATGCATCAGTAGCTGTCACCTATATAAGATATAGATTGCTATACATACATTATATAGGTAGTATAGTGATTATACACAGCAGTATCACCTATATAATGCATATATAGCAGTCTATACACATTATATAGGTGCAACTGCTGTATATACATAAAAAAAATTCATCTTGGGAGTTGGGACTAACCCAGGTCCCTGGTGAGGTCGGGAGGATGAAGGGCTGAGGTGGGACGGGTCCTGGCCAGCGTCGGCGATGAAGAGGATCCCAGGCAGACAGGCAGTGGTGAGCAGCCAGTTTTCTCTGACGCTGGTGCAGGCCGGCCAGCGTCAGACGCACACACAGTCAGGTGGAGCCTGGAGGCGCCCTATGCGCGCGCGCGGGACATTTCAAATCTTTCGTGGTCTGATCTCCTGTGTGCCTGCGCTGGCACAGGCAGCAGACGAGCGCGCGCAGGACCTAGGAACGCGGCCGTGCTCGTGCACTAGCACGGCCGCCGCGGCGCTTCTCAGCCGCCGGCAATGCGCGCGCGCACACACAGGACCTGCCTTTACAAGATTTAAAGGGCCGGCTGGCGGAAATCGCTGCCGGTCCTCCAGCGGCCCTGTCCAGCTGCTCAGGCACCGGCCCGGGGGGCATATGCATTCCTGCCACCAGGCCCAGTCCGCCCCTGCGGGTGAGGGCTTATTTTTTGCGTGCCGAGCTGATGTTTTTAATGAAAGCATTTTTGCGCAGATATGTTCTTTTGATCGCCCGTTATTGCATTTTAATGCAATGTCGAGGTGACAAAAAAAACCTAATTCTGGCGTTTCGGATTTTTTTCTCGCTACGCCATTTAGCAATCAGGTTAATGCTTTTTTTTAATTGATAGATCGGGCGATTCTGAACACGCCGATACCAAATATGTGTAGATTTGATTTTTTTTTAATTGTTTTATTTAGGATGGGGCGAAAGGGGGGTGATTTAAACTTTCATATTTTTTATATTTTTTTCATATTTTTAAAAACATTTTTTTTTTACTTGTGCCATGCTTCAATAGCCTCCATGGGAGGCTAGAAGCTGGCATAGCCTGATGTAGCTGAAATGCAGGTGTGCTGTGAGCGCCGACCACAGGGGGGCGCTCACAGCAGGCCTGCATCAGTAACCATAGAGGTCTCAAGGACCTCTATGGTTACCTTCCTGATGCATCGCTGACCCCCGATCATGTGACGGGGGTCGGCGATGACGTCATATCCGGCCGCCCGGCCGGATGCGGTAGTTAAATGCCGCTGTCTGTGTTTGACAGCGGCATTTAACAGGTTAATAGCGGCGGGTGAATAGCGATTTCACCCGCCGCTATTGCGCGCACATGTCAGCTGTACAAAACAGCTGACATGTCGCGACTTTGATGTGGGCTCACCGCCGGAGCCCACATCAAAGGGGGATTCACGGCATGCACAGTACTAGTACGGCGCATGTCGTGAAGGGGTTAAAAACGCATGTGGTTTTTTGCATGCGTTTTGCCACCGCATGCGTCTTTTTTATGCATGCGTTGAGTTGCAGAAATGCAACATGTAGTAATTTTAGCAGCGTTTTTTTGCCGCAAAAAACTAACTTATAAATCATATAACACATTTACAAACTGTATTTCTGCTACATGATAATGATTAGTTTCATTTATTTGTATTTTGCAGAAAGTTTTCTTGAGAGCCCGGACTGAAGAAGACATCTTTGCCCACCTTGGCCTGGAATATGTAGAACCGGAAGACAGGAACGCATAACTACCATTAGCTTTTGTAACAAAAAAATGTATTTTGCGTAAAGCTTAGTGTAGGAATCTGTAACATATTTCATAGTAAGTGTAGAAGACCCGGCAGAACCTACAGCTTTTGGCAGGAGCAGTCAGCCATCCAATATGTATGTAATTTGTATGTTCCCATCACCAGAAAAAAAAACATGATGTTGTTAGATTTCAACATGGCTGTTCCTATTGATTTCATAGCAGCTGAGCTACTGACCGAGGCTTATGGCGGCAGCTTTAGCTCAAAAAGATGTCCGGATCTGCTGATTTTCGCAGAGTCAGCTAGTTGATTCGTCTTGCCAAAATCAACAGGTTAGGCCAAATATATATGGACATCTCCTGACTGTTTATTGGTGGGAGATGTTGGGGAAGAGAACGATTAGAGATTTGGATTTCAATATGCCCAATGTTTTGTTGCTGCTGCCCATTCAAAAACCATGCATTTACTGGAGCACAAGAGAGACAATTGTGTGCCTAGACTTAATCTAATGCTTACAAAGCTCTTACAATTATAATACACCAACCTAAAATGAAAATGATTCAGTATTTAAAGAAGCACTCCTCCTTCCATCAAAGTTTCATCCTCTTAATATATTGCAGCACTGTGTTCTTACAATTGCTAATTTTGCCTTTCTACCTAGTTAATTATTTTCTTCTTTCTTCTTTATGTAGAAACAGGAAGTTTCTTTCCCTGCAGTTATCATTTCCCTTTTCAACTCTTGACCCAGCTGGGACTTTTGCAGTCTATCTATCTATCTATCTATCTATCTATCTATCTATCTATCTATCTATCTATCTATCTACATAATAATAATAATAATAATATGTTCCTTCTTTCTTTATTTTTCTCTCCTTTCCTCCTTCTTCTTCAGTCTCCCGTTCCTTCCTTTCTCACATGCGGCAACACAGAATATGCTGTTGTTGTACAGGAAGAAGGGAATAGAAAAGGGGGCCGGCGGCTGTAGCAGAGTGGGAGGTCCAACCTATGATTGAACTTGTTCATTTTACGAAAGTGAAAATATTTGGCACCAATTGTGGTGGCCATATTGACATAGGTGATGGTGATCAGCAAACTTTTTAACATTTCTGTCCATGCATCTGATGGCAAAATTTCAAGTACGATACTGATGGCGGTCCTACCTACACCCCCAAAATAGTTCTGATTCCAGCTTGTGATAAGTTGGCAGTGGTAAAAAGGCCAAGAAACAGAATTAATATGACTCGAAGGGAAAAAATATAATTGCTTAGTGGAGAGCTTGTATAGAAACCCCATTCACCCCACTCTAACACCCATATCCACCATGGTGGAACGAGCTCTGCCTTTCTGCTCTAACACGGCACTGTTACTTGCTTTTTTTCTCTTTTAACTTGCCTTTTTTCTCTGGGTCATTTTGAGCTTAATTCATTGGGTTTTAGTATTTTTATTGTTAGTATCTATTTTCCTTGATACTGGTTTTCTTTTAAAATAGAATACATGACTTAATTTTCTGCAGCCCAGGACTGCTGCTGTCCTGAAAGTTCAGAGTGTTTTTTTCCTGACAACTAATGGTACATAAATGCCACTATATTTATCAGCTGCAAATTCCAATCATTTCTGTCATTTTCTTTTTTATATTATTTTGAACACGCAAGATAATCATACAGCAGGTTCACATTCTGAAATAAAAATATTTTCAGTATTTTATAACACTTTATTATTGTATTGATTGTTTTCTTTTTGTGTATCTTTGTACGAAGCAGATGGTAATAGATTAGATAGGCTTTTATCATCCACAATCAAACAATGAAGCATATTCTCTTTGCCAAGCTTCTCTGTTGTGTTGATGGTTAATCTTTTGTTGGTAACAAATAATAAAGAGAGAAAATATATGTATATACAGGTCCTTCTCAAAAAATTAGCATATAGTGTTAAATTTTATTATTTACCATAATGTAATGATTACAATTAAACTTTCATATATTATAGATTCATTATCCACCAACTGAAATTTGTCAGGTCTTTTATTGTTTTAATACTGATGATTTTGGCATACAACTCCTGATAACCCAAAAAACCTGTCTCAATAAATTAGCATATTTCACCCATCCAATCAAATAAAAGTGTTTTTTAATAACAAACAAAAAAACCATCAAATAATAATGTTCAGTTATGCACTCAATACTTGGTCGGGAATCCTTTGGCAGAAATGAGTGCTTCAATGCGGCGTGGCATGGAGGCAATCAGCCTGTGACACTGCTGAGATGTTATGGAGGCCCAGGATGCTTCAATAGCGGCCTTAAGCTCATCCAGAGTGTTGGGTCTTGCGTCTCTCAACTTTCTCTTCACAATATCCCACAGATTCTCTATGGGGTTCAGGTCAGGAGAGTTGGCAGGCCAATTGAGCACAGTAATACCATGGTCAGTAAACCATTTACCAGTGGTTTTGGCACTGTGAGCAGGTGCCAGGTCGTGCTGAAAAATGAAATCTTCATCTCCATAAAGCATTTCAGCCGATGGAAGCATGAAGTGCTCCAAAATCTCCTGATAGCTAGCTGCATTGACCCTGCCCTTGATGAAACACAGTGGACCAACACCAGCAGCTGACATGGCACCCCACACCATCACTGACTGTGGGTACTTGACACTGGACTTCAGGCATTTTGGGATTTCCTTCTCCCCAGTCTTCCTCCAGACTCTGGCACCTTGATTTCCGAATGACATGCAAAATTTGCTTTCATCAGAAAAAAGTACTTGGGACCACTTAGCAACAGTCCAGTGCTGCTTTCTCTGTAGCCCAGGTCAGGCGCCTCTGCCGCTGTTTATGGTTCAAAAGTGGCTTTACCTGGGGAATGCGGCACCTGTAGCCCATTTCCTGCACACGCCTGTGCACGGTGGCTCTGGATGTTTCCACACCAGACTCAGTCCACTGCTTCCTCAGGTTCCCCAAGGTCTGGAATCGGTCCTTCTCCACAATCTTCCTCAGGGTCCGGTCTCCTCTTCTCGTTGTACAGCGTTTTCTGCCACATTGTTTCCTTCCAACAGACTTACCATTGAGGTGCCTTGATACAGCACTCTGGGAACAGCCTATTTGTTGAGAAATTTCTTTCTGGGTCTTACCCTCTTGCTTGAGGGTGTCAATGATGGCCTTCTTGACATCTGTCAGGTCGCTAGTCTTACCCATGATGGGGGTTTTGAGTAATGAACCAGGCAGGGAGTTTATAAAAGCCTCAGGTATCTTTTGCATGTGTTTAGAGTTAATTAGTTGATTCAGAAGATTAGGGTAATAGGTCGTTTAGAGAACCTTTTCTTGATATGCTAATTTATTGAGACAGGTTTTTTGGGTTATCAGGAGTTGTATGCCAAAATCATCAGTATTAAAACAATAAAAGACCTGACAAATTTCAGTTGGTGGATAATGAATCTATAATATATGAAAGTTTAATTGTAATCATTACATTATGGTAAATAATGAAATTTAACACTATATGCTAATTTTTTGAGAAGGACCTGTATATTCATGGCAAAAGTGTATCTCCCAGAAATTTTTGCTATACTCATGTTTATATGTATTGTAACAAAACATAATTTCATAGAAAAAAGGCAAATTGGACATAATTTCACACAAAACCCTAAAAATCGACAGGGCAAAATTGTTGGCACCCTCAACTTAATATTTGGTTGCACACACTCTTGAATAAATAACGGCAATCAGTCTCTTTCTATAATGATCAATAAGATTCTTACACCTCTCAACTGGACGTTTGTACCACTCTTCTTTTGCAAATTGCTCCAGGTCACTCTTATATCTGGCCACTTCAGAACTCTCCAGCGCTTTGTTTCCATCCATTTCTGGGTGCTTCTTGAAGTATGTTTGGGGTCATTGTCCTGCTGGAAGACACATGACCTAGGAAGCAAACCCAACTTTCTGACCCTGGGATCTACATTGCAACCCAAAATCCTTTGGTAATCTTCAGATTTCATGATATCTTGCACACAGTCAATGCACCCAGTGTCAGAGGCAGCAAAATAATGCCAAAACATCCTTGAACCTCCACCATATTTGACTGTAGGTACTCTGTTCTTTCCTTTGTAGGCCTCATTCCATTTTCGGTAAACAGTAGAATGATGTGCTTTACCAAACAGCTCTGTCTTGATCTCATCTGTCCACAAGACTATTTCCCAAAAGGATTTTGGCTTGCTCAGGTACATTTTGTAAACTTCAGTCTAGCTTTTTTATGTCTGTCGGTGTGTCAGCAGTGGGGTCCTCCTGGATCTCCTACCATAGCATTTCATTTAATTCAAATGTTGACATTTAGTTCACGATGACACTGATAAAACTTGATTGGGGCTGCTTATCCTCCATACGGACTATCCTGCATCACAACGTTTCATCAATTTTTCTCTGTGATACCTTGCTGGAATCAGGGTCTCTGCACCAACATGATGTTGCTGTCAGATTTTATGACAAAAACCAGCTGACAGATTTCCTTTAAATATACCTTGGGTCCAATGCAAAATCTCTAACAAGGCCAAATAGTTGTCATATTCTATTTTTCAATTCTGACATTTTATGGGGCATGGGGTAATTTGAGCTTTCTTACACACCATGTTCTAGATGTACATGCTAACTCTGCTCCCCTTAAAGCCCATGTTCACCCACCATAGAACAAATCCACTGGTGATGGTGGAGAAATGTGCTTGCTGCCAGAGATGATCACATTTTGCTTTATTTCTATTGTTTATATTGTTGTTCTATGATGTCACAATGGACATGTACTGAATTCATGTACCTGTAGCTTGTTTCTAGACCTCGATTAAAGGAGTTATCTTTGACTTTCCTTTTTTTTCTCCAAACTTACTAACTACCTACCTGTTCTGCCCAGCGTTGATCTCTGCTGGCTCAGAGCAGTCACAGATTGCTTCCTACAGTGATTCCCATGCTTCCCGAGAAGTCATGTTGACAGCATAACTTCTCTTCTGCTCCGCTTTGTAGATGGGGCATCACTGTCGTTATGCTGATTGACAGCTGGCTCCCCACTGCCTAACTGCAGAGAGTCGCCTGTCAATCAGCATAACGGCTGTTATGCCCCATCAGCAGAACAGAGCAGAAAAGAAGGAGCTCCTCTGTTGACAACTGGTCAAAGGAATCAACAGAGTCACTGACTGATCCGGCAGAGCAAGCAAGTAGTTAACAGTTACCTGTCAGTACGTTTATAGCCCCATATGAGAAAACAAAGCAACCTAACAATCTCAGTATGAGAATATTGAGAATTTTTTTGTACTTTAAGTTAACATTTTATTAGTACCCTAATGAGAAAACCTACAATGTACCCCACAACCACTGGATTCTTAATACCGCCAAATGCATCCACATATCTCTCTATATAATACAAAAAGTCAATGCCCTGAGGGTTTCCAATGTAAAAAACCCAAATATCCAATAATATTATCGGGAACTTTGTCCTTATATATAAATGTTTCAAAGTGTCATTTACTATCCAAATTGTACCATTAGTATTCTACAGAAGGTTAAGTAGTTTTAAGAAAGAGCCCTCCATAACTTCTCCTTAGTAGTAATTGATGACTGTGACATTGTAACCTAAAATACTTGAGCCATTTTAACCAATATATTGCAAGATTTGTTACTTTTCTCCCGCTATTAAATTCTCGCTGTCATCTGTCTTGATGCTGAAGTTTAATCACAGAGACAGCTCCTTGAGTTCTCTATGAAAGTCTTGTATTACATGTAATGTATTAATCCTCTAATGAGCCTCCATTCACCAAGGACATCTATCTGTATAAAAAGTAAGGTCATTTAGTAAGTATTAATTTGTCACTTTTAGATTAAAGGTGATTGAGAGCGCCCAGCTCTTACAAACTCATTTTCTTTAACAATGGAGCTTCTGAAACCATTCAAATGAGTATAACACTTTGTACATTGGGAATAAGTGGAACATGTACGGCAATTATCCTCGGAAACAATAGAGTTCTCTTTAAGCTATAGTAAAGGTGCTATTATTAGAGGGGATGTGGTGTCTTCAATTGCTTCTATGGTATATTGCAAAAACAAGTTGATTAATCTATGGATTTTATGTATCATGCGATGCCGTTTTAGACAATAAGTAGCATTACATGCTATTCGAAAGGAAATGACTTGGTGATATATGTTTTGCTCCAATGTCAAAAAAACATTGTGTCTTGTAGTTCCTTGCTCCCAGAAGTGACTATATGTCAATCTGAATGGTAATTATTTGAGTCTTCTTTGCTTTTTATTAATAAATTGAGTTACGGTACATGGATTTATGCGTTCCTCCAGCCCAAGATGAAAATGTAACCTTGTCTTTGTATTTTTTCACAATTTTTATCTTCACTTTTTGAGAAAAGAAGAATCCTTGTACTACTAGTCATATTGAGTAGGGATGAGCGAACACATACGGTGAAGTTCAGGCTCCATACCGGACACCTAGTGTCCTTTACTGAACCCTGAACACAGACTTTTTAATGTACAACCAGTTGACTGTTCAGGTTCGCCAGTTTAATAAACAGCAGAACAGCCAGTGAACAAGCTTTTAGACTGTCGACACTTCCGGAACCATCACAGCCATGCCAAGCGCTGTGGAGAGAGTGTGAGAGCAACAGCAGGCAATAGGGGAGTTTCAGCTGCAGCATGCAAGTGTAAGTCACTTTGCAATACAACACCTTCCTTTTGCAGCCCCATAGCCTTTGACCAATACCTGGTTTAAAACAACAGTATCACTGTGCTTGATTGCCAGCAAACTCGCCTGACCTTAACACCATAGACAATCTATGAGGTATTGTCAAGAGGAAGAAGAGAGACACCAGACCCAACAATGCAGACAAGCTGAAGACTGCTATCAACGCAACCTGGGCTTCCATAACATCTCAGCAGTGTCACAGGCTGATCACCTTCATGCCAAGCCGCATTAGTAACATAGTAACATAGTAACATAGTTAGTAAGGCCGAAAAAAGACATTTGTCCATCCAGTTCAGCCTATATTCCATCATAATAAATCCCCAGATCTACGCATTGATACAGTAATTGATGCAAAAGGAGCCCCGACCAAGTATTGAGTGCATTTGCTGAACATACGTTTCACAGGGGTATTAGAGGAAATAAAAGAAGAGACAAGGAGTGCAGAATCTAAGTACAGGTGTATGATAACCTCGTTTGATTGAGGCATGCCTCTGTCATAGGTGTTAGCAGTTAGCAACCACTAGTCTATAAAGACAAACCTTTTTTTCCACAGAATAATTTTTTTAAAAAAATGTATAATATACCTGATGAAGGCCGATGCAGGCTGAAACGTGTTGTTTTATCTCAGTAAAGTGTTTAAATAAATTTTTTTTTACAAATTATCCTTGTCCTCCCGGAGCGCCGAAAAGGGAAATCTTTTTTTTTATTTTTTTTTTTAATACTAAATTCATGAACATACATTTCAGTAGGCCAACATTTTGGATTTTAAAATCATTTTTCAAGCTGAAGTTATAAAGTTTCCTAATTTACTGAGATAATGACTTTTGCGTTTCCATTGGCTGTAAGCCATAATCATCAACATTAACAGAAATAAACACTTGAAATAGATCACTCTGTAATTACTCTATATAATATGAGTTTCACCTTTTGTATTGAAGGACTGAAATAAATTAACTTTTTGATGACATTCTAATATTGTAAGAAGCACCGTACATGTGTGTATATACAGTATATATATATATATATATATATATATATATATATATACAGTACAGACGAAAAGTTTGGACACACCTTCTCATTTAAAGATAGGGCACACCTGTGAAGTGAAAACCATTCTGGGTGACTACCTCTTGAAGCTCATGAAGAGAATGCCAAGAGTGTGCAAAGCAGTCATCAAAGCAAAAGGTGGCTACTTTCAAGAACCTAGAATATAAGACATATTTTCAGATATTTCACACTTTTTTGTTAAGTATATAATTCCACATACTTTATATACATATATGGTATATCCATTGTGAGGCATTGACTCATGTCACAGGTAGGGGCGCTGTGTGTTCTCCCCAGGTTATGCATGCAGACGAATGAAGTCCATAGGTGTGCATGGAAGTCACAGATTTACGGTCCAGGTTTTCCATGTGGCTGAAGGCCACAGGTTTGTGTGTGTTAAAACCCTGCAGTAAGAGGTATAGGTGTGTCTGGTGTGTGAGGTGCACGTCAGTGTCAGTCTGGTGTGCACTGGAGTGCAGAGTGCTGCCTGACTGCACTGAGGCACAGGCCAGTGGAGCCAGCACCCTGGGCAGCTGGATAACCTGGCACCCGCATTGTATACAGCGATGCAAGTCGTCCATGGTACTGGTCTCGGATGTGGACAGCCCTGTGCCTGGAGGTGGATGTCCTGTGCCTGAAGGAGTCGGATGTGGACAGTCCTGAGCTCAGAGGTTGATGTCCTGTGCCCCAAGGAGTCAGATGTGGACAGTCTTGTGCCTTTAGGTGGATGTCCTGTGCCTGAAAGAGACAGATGTGGACAGTCCTGTGCCCGGAGGTTCATGTCCTGTGCCTGAAAGAGGACTAGCATGTGTAATGATTGCAAACAGGTGGATATGGTGGATATGGTGTGAGTAAAGAGACTGTAAGAGACTGTGATACAGTGATGCAGGACACCCACTAGAGCTAGTCAGAGGAAGGCTGGCGTGAGTAGTGTCTGCAACATATGAGGCTGTGTGTTTGGAGACTGTAATATGATGTGCGGTCACCCAGGGAAACTGGACAAGGGAAGTCTGGCCTGTTTAAGGACTGTAAATCTAAAGCCATATGATATGTATTGCTATGAACTGGTGTGAACTGAACACTGATAATATACACTGAAATTATATGCATTTGTGTAAATTGGACTTTAATGCTTTGAGAAAACACATTAAAGAGACTTTTGTGTTGGAACTTTGTGGGTCACTGCCTCTTCACTGCGTACGATCCTACCACAATCTTACACCTTATAGGATCACTTTTGGCTTTATCTAAGATAGTTTAGAGTAGGGGACACACAATTCTCTACATTTAATTAGTTTTCCTTTTTTCTCAGGTCAGATTTATGCCACAATTGTATCCATTGGAAAGTGGATACCTATAAAAATAGTTTATGGGCTTTGAAACCCCTTCCTTGCAGTTACATTTGTCTTTATTCTTTATCGTGAGTATTTTATCCCATTTACACTTTTACATAATAATCTGTCCTAGTTTATGATGTGCAGTGTGGAAATAGATATTCTCAGGCAGAGAGGCTAGCATTCATCAGAGCAGACATTTGTTCACTGAAGTCGTCCGGCTAACAATATAGTTGACAGGCAATCTACCAATCCCATTCAGCATGGAAATTGATTCCACGGTGAACCACACAGCTAGTCAAAGCCCGAAAAGCAATGCGAGTTTGAATGAAAGATTGAGGGTCCTGCTCCGTACTGCTAATAACTACTGTGACCCAATAAATAGGAATGGCTTACAAATTGCACTCAGCTCTGACTTCTTTTCAGTTTGACATACTCCGTCCAGCTTCTTATAAACAAAAGGCAGCGGGCCAGAAAAAAAAGTCATCTATTGAGGTATTGATCATTTGCTGCCATGACCTCGCTGTGTCCCAGCTAATGGACCAGAATTCAATGTAATGTTTACACTGAAGACAACTCAAAGGGACCATGCACATGGCCATATTACTGCACTGTACAAATATAATGGGAGTCAATGGGAAATCCAAGCATTTTTCCGACAGACCCTACAAAGAAGCCTTGGAGGCAGTGAAAATGTTGAAATGAATGGAAAAGTGCTGAATGGAACAACAGGATGGGGAAGACCCCTGCTTGCATCTCCGACTCCCAGATCACTGCTGAGAGCATTGGTGTCACACTTTTACTCCACTTTAAGGATTCACAACAGCAAAACATTCAAAATCGACAAGAAATTGGAGTTTACATGAAATAAAGTTAAGAAACATTCTTTCTTGTATAATAACTTTTATATAAGACAACATTTAAAAATGTTTTTAGCAGCCACGTAGTATATAGCACAGCCACATAGTATATAAGAGCCACATAGTATATAACACAGCCCACGTAGTATATAGCACAGCCCACGCAGTATATAACACGGGCCACATAGTATATAACACAGCCCACGCAGTATATAACACAGCCCACATAGTATATAGCAGTGTGGGCACCATATCCCTGTTAAAAAAAAATGTAAATAAAAAATAGTTATATACTCACCCTCCGGCGTCCACTGAAGCTGTCCCAATGTGCGTGGTGCTGCCGCCAGCTTCCGTTTCCAGGGATGCATTGTGAAATTACCCACATGACTTAGCGGTCTCGCGAGACCACTAAGTCATCTGGGTAATTTTGCAATGCATCACTGGGAACGGAAGCTGGTGGCAGCATCGCGTGCATCGGTGGGCGACAGAAGGTGAGAATAGCAACACATAGGCAGCATCAATAGTAAAAAGTTGGTCCGGGATGGGGCGACATACTGGCACTGACTGGAGGGGAGTAGGGAGGGGCCAATTCGTGGCTGGACTAAGCCGCCGGATTTCCGTTACAGACAAACAGACGGAAGTACCCCTTAGACGATTATATAGATAGATGGTGTTATCGTAAAGCTGGAAATAACACAATTTATTACCGTGCAGACACAGATCACCCTCTGCCACAGACTGCAGGGGGAGCCCAGTATCAAACAAGATAGGATTAGACACACGGCTCAGCAGACTATATCACACAGGATAGGATTAGATACATGGCTCAGCAGACAGTGTCACACAGGATAGGATTAGATACACAGCTCGGCAGACAGTATCACACAGGATAGGATTAGATACACAGCTCAGCAGATAGTATCACACAGAATAGGATTAGATACACGGCTCAGCAGACAGTATCACACAGGATAGGATTAGGTACATAGCTCAGCAGACAGTCTCACACAGGATAAGATTAGATAGACAGCTCAGCAGACTGTATCACACAGGAGAGGATTAGATACATGGCTCAGCATACAGTATCACACAGGATAGGATTAGATACACGGCTCAGCAGACTGTATCACACAGGATGGGATTAGATACACTGCTCAGCAGACTGCATCACACAGGATACGATTAGATACACGGCTCAGCAGACAGTATCACATAGGATAGGATTAGATACACAGCTCAGCAGACAGTATCACACAGGATAGGATTAGATACATAGCTCAGCAACAGGATGTGCCAAAGGAGAGGACCCTTTCATTCCAAGAATTCCTCTCATTCCATATGATTTGCCTTTTGATTTTAAAGGCCTCCAGTTTCCACATCGACTGACATTTGCAATGTCCATTAACAATGAAATTCAAGGGAAAAGAAAGCGGTCACTAGGGAGCGCTGTGAGGGTCACAGTTAAAATTTAAAGCAAAAGGTCCACCGCAGCTCCAGCTGTTAACCTTCTAGGAGGATACAAAATGCAATAAAGAATAGTCCTAGGTCCTAGGAGCGATGGAAATAAGACCAAAACAAGGATTTTAGTGTTGAACCACAAATCGTTTCAACGGTTAAACCGTCTTCATCAGGTGGAAGTTTATTAAAGAAGAGCAGGAAGGGGTATTTAAACAAATAGCAACCAATAAAATTCACAGTCAGCAGGTCACATGATAAGAACAAGTCACATGATAAAATAGTAAGGTCACATGGTAAAAACACAATAGGAACAAAACTATGTATATATAAATAAAGATTAAATAAAGCCCCTAGACCTGATTAAAATATAAAACATGGTAAAAGGCAGAAATAAGACAACATATAATAAAATGACACTATAAAAAGACTATAAAAACGATTAAAAACAGAGAGATCACTTGTTAACCCCTTCAATAGTAAGATTTAACCCTTCAGGCGCCAGAGTCCCCAACTTAAAAATCCAGAAACTTTCCCTATTAATCAAGCTCCCATACCGATCAGATACATTTTCTGGTATAAAATCTATAATCGTTAGTTTAAGAGATTCTACATTTTTTTGGTGCTTGGTTAAAAAATGCTTTGATAGGCTATACAACATAAAACCATTCCTAATATTTTGGCGATTCTTGTTCAGTCTTGCGTGCATGGTCTGTATAGTCCGTCCAACATATTGGAGCCCACATCCGCATTCTATTAGATATACTACAAATGAGGATTGACAGTTAACATGGTAGTTGATTCTGTAATTAATATTAGTAGTATTGGATGTGAATTCTTTAACACTTTCTGATGGAGTTACAACACAGACATTTTGCAGATCTGCAAGCAAAACAGCTGGGATTTTTTGTTAGCTGGGTCGCAGACATGGCACTGGGGCTAATAACTATATTGCTGGGTGCAACTAGGTTGCGGAGTGCGCGATTCCTCCTATAAATTATTCTGGGGTGGGTAGGGATGTGACATGAGATTATCAGGTCACCTTTCAATATGAACCAATATTTTTTCAAAAGTCTTTGGATAGTAGCATGAGATTGATTAAAAGTTGTAACCAAGCTCCACTTGGCAAATTCAGAGGTCACGGATTTAGCACTCCGACTAGTTTTACTTTTAATTTTCTGTATACATTCATATTGGGACAATATTCCTGTTTTAGAAAGGGTGTCTTGAACCAGTTTTTTAGGGTAGCCTTTTTGTAAAAAACGTTGCTCTAAGACTTTGGCCTCTTCAAAAAAAATCCTTGTCTCTTGTGCAATTTTTTCTTATGCGCCAATACTGCCCATACGGGATGTTACGGATCCATTTGGGAAGGTGTACACTATTAAAATTCAAGTAACTATTCACATCCACCTTTTTAAAGTGTGTAGTGGTGGAGAAACAGACCTCAGTGTCAACATGTACCATTAGATCTAAAAATTGAATTGAGGAGCGTGAGAAATTAGCTGTGAAGGTAAGACCCCAAGAATTAGAGTTGAGACTGTGAACAAATTCAAGGACTTCCAATTCAGTGCCTGTCCAAATTAAAAAAGAGATCGTCTATGAAGCGACGATAAAAAACAAGCTTACCAGCAGTCAGACGGGACTGCGTGATGAGGACAGACTCAAAAGCCCCCATAAACAGATTTGCATAACTAGGGGCGAATCTAGTCCCTATCGCGCAGCCCTTTATCTGGCGATAAAAGAAGTGCTCAAAAGTGAAAATATTGTTATGTAGAACAAATTTAATAGCATCTAACAAAAAAGTTCTTTGCAGTTCAGGCATTTGATCATCCAAAGACAAGAAATGTTCAACCGCCTCTACACCCCGATCATGGGGTATATTGGAGTAGAGGGCTTGAACATCCGTTGTTATGAGGACACAATTAGGGACACGGGGGAAAGCCTGGAGAGTATCAATTAGGTCAGATGAATCTTTAAGGTATGACCCAAGACTAACAACATATTTCTGTTGTTATTATAATATTGTTATTTTCATTAACAAGGCCCAGGGACAGTCCTTGAAAGCAGTAGGGATCAATTTGCAATCTCCATGTTTTTTTCATGGTCAACTTTATGTGGCCTGTTCAAGAGTTGGAACTGCCAAAAATCTGTTAATCTTTGCACCGGAAGGAAAAACCAAAAATGTTGTTTATCCAAAAGGCTATTGAATGAGTTGAAAATAAAATACTATCAATACTTAGGTAATCGTTTAGTTAATCTGTTTTGCAAATCTGCAGTGTTGAGTATATGATGTGAAATGTTTTTAGGTGCAATATAATCATTGTAATTTGTTATAACTAACCACAGTTAGTTACTATGCCTGGCAACGCCGATCTATTCAGCTAGTAATAAATAAAAAATCTGTGAAAATGAACAAATGAAAGTCAGACATTGCTTTTCAACTATGCTTCTACAGAATGTTTTTAAAAATAAAACTCATGAAATAGGCCTTGACAGAAATGATTGAACCCTTAACTTAATATTTTGCTGCACAACCCTTTGAGGCAGTCACTGCAACCGTAACTGTCAATGAGACTTCTGCACCTCTCGACAAGTATTTTGGCCCACCCCTCAAGAGCAAACTGATCCAGTTGTCTTATGTTTGAAGGTTGCCTTTTCCAGACTGCATGTTTCAACTTTTTCCAAAGATCCTCAACAGGATTTAGGTCAGGACTCATAGAATCCACTTCAGCATAGTCCAATGTTTTCCTCTTAGCCATTCTTGGGTGTTTTTAGCTGTGTGTTCAGGGTCATTATCCTGTTGCAAGACCCATAACCTGCGACTGAAACCAAGCTTTCTGACACTTGGCAGCACATTTCTCTCCAGAATCCCTTGATAGTCCTGAGATTTCATTGTACCCTACGCAGATTCCAGACACCCTGTACCACATGCAGCAAAGCAGCCCCAGAACATAACAGAGCCACCTCCATGTTTCACAGTAGGGACAGTGTTCTTTTCTTGATATGCTTCATTTTTCTGTCTGTGAACATAGAACTGATGTGTCTTGCCAAAAAGTTCCATTTTTGTCCCATCTTTCCATAGGACATTCTCACAGAAGCTTTGTGGCTTGTCAACGTGTAGTTTGGCAAATTCCAGTCTGGCTTTTTTATGATTATTTTTTCAACAATGGTGTCCTCCTTGGTCTTCTCCTAAATAGTCCACTTTGGCTCATACAACGACTGATGGTGCGATCTGACACTGCTTGAAGTTCACCTTTAATCTGTTTAGAAGTTTTTCTGGGCTCTTTTGTTACCATTCGTATTATCCATCTCTTTGATTTGTCATCAATTTTCCTCCTGCGGCCTTGTCCAGGCAGGTTGGCTACAGTACCATGGATCTTAAATTTCTGAATAATATGTGCAATTGTAGTCACAGGAACATCAAGCTGCTTGGAGATGGTCTTATAACTTTTACCTTTAACATGTTTGTCTATAATTTTCTTTCTAATTTCCTGGGACAACTCTTTCCTTTACTTCCTCTGGTCCATGTTGAGTGTGATACACACCAAACAGCACAGTGAGTATCTGTATCCCTATATATAAGCCCACTTACTGATTCCAAGACTGTAGACACATGTGATGCTAGTTAGTGGACACACTTTAATTTAACATGTCCCTTTTGTCACATTATTTTCAAGGGTACCATCATTTATATCCAGGCCTATTTCATAAGTTTTATTTTTTCATAAATTCTGTGGAAGCATGGTTGTAAAGCAACGTCTGACTTTCATTTGTTAATTTTCATAGATCCTTTATTTATTATTACCTTTGTCAGATTCAAGTGATTTCTGTGACCATTGTGGGTTTTTTGTATCATTAAACGAGGGGTACCAATAATTTTGACCACATGTGTATTTGCAACAATAGTCTCCTGGTATAACAACATTTTGGAATACCTCTCCACTTCATGAAGGAGAGATGCAAAGTTCTCCTAGCAGGGTGAACAACCTGTACTCTTTTTTTGGCCAAGAAAAATATAACGCGAGTCTCATGGGAAAGGCAGCATTATATAAAGTCAGCCATATATGCCAAGCTCCCTACAGCCAACATTGCCCTGCTCCCACCATTATGACAACTTTCATCTCCTCATTCCTCTCCTCACCCCATCCATGTAAGAGATACGGGGCAAAGTTTGCGTGGGTACTAGCCTGTGTTGTCTTATGGGGCCACTATTAACCTTTATGCCGGATTATATGGGGCTCCTGATTCAATATGGATATTCAAAAACGCTTAACCTACTGATGTCTCAATTAATTTTACTTTTATTGGTATCTATTTTAACATTATGGGGATTCAGGAATGTACCTTGGCTTGGTCATACAGTTTCAATACAGTTAAGGTTCAAATGGGGGAGGTTTGGGGGGGGGGGCGCCAAATTGATCCTTTGCCCCGGGTGCAGGAAAAGCTAGATACACCTCTGCATCAATGCTCACTTTTCAGTTGTTATGTGTGGAGGCTGACAGTAATACCAAGGAGCATGTTGAAGCTGAAACACAACAAACTGGCTTCTGCTGCTCACAAAGCCTTGCTAGCATGTGCAGTGTGGAGTTCCAGCATGTGGGAACGTCAGTGAGCTGGCACTTCCATGCACTGCTGCAGAACTGCAAGAGAAGCAGCTGCTGTAGCCGACTTTTGGAAATGGGCGATGACGCGGCTTAACTTGACCAGAAGCTCTGGCAAATCTGGGCAGGTTTTAATAAACCGCTGAACTACCAAGTTGAGCACATGTGCCAAGCATAGTACATGTGTGAGCTTGCCAAGCTTCACAGCCGCCACCAGGTTACGCCCATTATCAGACACGACCAAGCCTGATTGGAAGGTCAGTGGCAAAAGCCACAGATCTGTCTGATCTGTTATTTCTTTAAGTAACTCTGCCGTGGTGTGCGGCTTGTCTCCTAGACAAATCAGCTTTAGCAGAACCTGTTGCCGCTTTGCTGAGGTAATGCTTCAGAGCTTCCAATTTCCAGCTGATGTGGACAGCGTGCACTGAGATAACACATCGGAGATGGAGGATGAGAAGGAGCAGGAGCTCATGTAGGAGGTGGAGGAAACTCTGATAGAAGAAGGGCCAGCAATACTCGGCTTCGGGAGCACATGCACCATGCCAGGGTGGGAATCTGCATAATATTCGCCTAGTGTACTGTCAGTGAAATGTAGCATCCGTGGCCACAAGAGCTTGTCCATGTGTCAGTCGTTAAGTGGAAAATCCCAGTAACTGCATTGCTAAGGGCACGGCTAATGTTTCTGGACACATGCTGGTACCAGGCAGGACACCACACCAGTAGAAAAAGTGGAGGTTGGGGACCAAGTACCAATCATGGACCCAAGCATTCAGACCACAAAGTCAGGGGCTTGGATAACATGTGCCTGATCATGCTGGTGGTGGTTAGATTCTTAGTGGTAAGGCCCCTGCTGATCTTGGCATGGCACAGGTTGCAAATTATTATTTTTTTTCTCAGAACTCTCTTTAACAATACTCCCAGACTGGGGAACACGTAAGTCTTTGAAGTAGAAATACAGGAGTGTCGGTGCTCTGCAGAACAGTTATTCGCCTTTTCCCTCTGGTCACACCAGTGTCCCTTCCTGCCTGTTTTAGTGCTGCTTATCCTTCCCTCTCAGCACTGCTGACCTTGCTCCGCATGCCAGATTCCCAGGTTGGGTCAGTGACTTTGTCATTCACCACCTCGTCTTCTGCCACTGAGCCCTGGTCCTCCTGACTTATTGACTTGCCAACAACAAGCTGACTTGATGAAGTGATCAAGACTGATTGCTGGTGAGACTGTACCATGTGGAAGACTTGGTGGTACTGCTAAGAATGCTTTAAACATTATCTGCTATCCAACCAGGACCTGGCACCTGTACACACTGCGAAAAGTACCAATACCTGGTTTAAAAACAACAGTATCACTGTACTTGATTGGCCAGCAAACTTGCCTGACCTTAACCCCAGAGAGACTCTATGGGGTATTGTCAAGAGAAAGATGAGAGACTCAACAATGCAGAGGAGCTGAAGGCTGCTATCAAAGCAAACTGGGCTTCCATAACACCTCAGCAGTGCTAGTCGCCTCCATGACACGCCGCATAGATGCAGTAATTGGTGCAAAAGGAGCCCCGACCAAGTTCTGAGTGCATTTACTGAATATACATATCAGTAGACCAACAATTCGGATTTTAAAATCATTTTTCAAGCTTATGTTATAAAGTATTTTAATTTACTGAGATAATGACTTTTCATTAGCTGTAAGCCATAATCATCAACAATAACACAATAACAGAAATAAACACTTGAAAACACAAACACTCTGTTTGTTATGACTCTATATAATATATGCGTTTCACTTCTTGTATTGAAGAACTAAAATAAACTCACTTTTTGATGACATTCTAATTTTGTAAGAAGCATCTGTACATGGCTCTCTGACTGTGGCCTAACAAGTGTGCACCTCATAATGAATTTGGTGAATCTTTTGGCTATATTCACACTTTGCGGATTTTGCTGCGGATCCGCAGCGGATTTGACCGCTGCGGATCCGCAGCAGTTTCCCATGAGTTTACATTTCAATGTAAACCTATGGGAAACAAAAAACGCTGTGCACATGCTGCAGAAAAATCCGCGCGGAAACGCTGCGGATTACATTCCGCAGCATGTCACTTCTTTTCTGCGGATTTTCAGCTGCTCCAATAGAAAACTGCAGTTGAAAATCCGCAGAAGAAAACGCAGTAAAAACCGCGATAAATCCGCAGTAAAAACCGCGATGGGTTTTCACTGCGGATTTTGCAATTCCGCTGCGGAAAAATCCGCAGTGGAATCTGCAAAGTGTGCACATAGCCTTTGACTTCCTCTATGCCAGAATCAAAAAATGCAGTCAACTCATTGACTGGAATATATTTCTGCTATAGTTTACACCTTTGATATATGTTGGGATACTCCTGGCCACACACACCAAGTGCCGGCGCCAGAGGAGGAATTTCACCTGTGAGACTCGGCCGTATCACCCGTATGTGTGATCCCAGCCTTACACTATTCCCCACCCACTTTAAAAGTTGGCTGTGCTGGCATAAGAACACCAATATGCATTTATTTTTTTACATAGTCGCAGGTTTGCAAAAATATGCTGCTTTTTACATCCAGAAAACTTGCAAAAATTGTTTGATATATTGACTCCTTAGCCTGTGTCTTTGTGTGTGGGGATTTGTTTTTCCATTGTGACGCAAAAGCTTCAAGATCAAATCATTGTACAGTACATACCTCAAAATACCCTCCAAATAATGGAGGTTCCTTTCACCATTTCATATTTTGGGTCTTTAAAATACTGCTTGTAGTGAATAATTATGTGACCATATGCACAATCCATTAATCTAATTAGGCCACTCAAAAATAAAACAGCCATTGATCATTGGTCTTATGTAACTTTCTTGACCAGAATTATCAAACCCTAGATGGTCAAAATAATGAGACCCCAGGATTCTGTACTTATTTCTTGTAGTCATAATCATGTTTTTTTTTTATTGAGCTCATTGTATATACTGTGCTGTAGATATTCCATGTCGCAATATATCTTTTTTCTACTGTATTGTTTTGTAATATTGTACTTTTATGACCAGAATTGCAAAACAGTAGGTGAAAATTTAATTCCACTCGCTCTTTGAAGTTTTTCTAATGACTCTGAACCCTGCTAATCTCAATACATGACTACTTATCTCATTGCTGCAGCCGGATTTTCTCAAACCAGGAAAAAAAAAATAAAAAGTGTTGTTCTCTTTTGCATAAAATAATATCATAAATTCTTTGTCAGCCAAACTCAATCACTATAAATTGAGCACACCTGCAAGCAGCGCTCTTCTAATGTTCACTAAAATTGGAATCCTCCGACTTTATAATCAGAACTTCTATTAAAGTAACTGTCCTACATTCTGCTCATACAACTCTCTAATTAGGTATTCATCAACATCTGCATACCTTCTGTGTCTATCAAAGAGTTGGAGAAATTAATAACTAGCATTTCTCTTAATAAAATTAAACCCTCTGCTGAGCTATATGTGGGAAAATATGAACATTAATGCTTGAAGATCGTAGTGTCCATCTGCTGATCTGTAAAATATCATTCCAAATAAAGCATTTCTAATCTTCTAATAAAACTTTACATTATGGCCTGATAGTAAATTCATACTTAATATCCTTGCCATGCTCTAAATATAAAGTACGTGCTAGGCTACTGGTAGTAGCAATATGCCATCCCATAGTAATTGTGCTTTTATTATTTTGAAAAAAAAGAAGAATATTTCTTTTGGAGAAAATTAGTAGAGATGAGTGAACCTTTCACTTTCCGATGTTCACCAAACAGTTTGTCGAACAGTTCGTCGACCATATCCGAACCTCATTGAATTCAATGGAAGGCAAAACTAAACTCATCGACAACACCTACAGGTTGGCCAAAAAAGCTGCCAAATCGACTCAAATTAGGGGCAGACACTAGGAAAAGTGGCATCAATTGACCAACAGAAAAATTAGAAATTTGATAATGGCACAGCAGCAGTCAGCCATTAGCCATTCATGAGGTGTCAGGGACTAGCCCAGCATTTAAGTTTAAATTAAGACAAGGTGGGTGAGCCTGCTGTGAAGGGAGCCCTGATACCTCATGCAACAGCTCAAAATGCTTTTGTCCTCAGCCACACTCAGGTGGCACAAATATCAGCTTGGTGAACCACCAATGTTAGAAAAATTTAAGGATAGTAACAAAGGTAGTTGACTGATCAATTCACCCACAGTGGAAATTTTTATAATGGCACAGCAGCAGTTAGCCATGAGCCATGCATAAGGTATCAAGGTCTGGGCCAGCATTTAGAACTTTGAACTTCAATTGTGGCCTGTTGGATAGGGGAGTAGTGTAAGTCTTTTTAGCTGGGAGCCCTGATGCTTCATGCAAGAGCTCAATTATTTTTTTCATAGCCACAGACAGATGGCACAAACATTAGTTTCATAGACTACTATTGGTAGAAAAGAATAGTAACACAAGTAGTTTACTGATCAATTGACCCACAGTAGAACATTTTATAATGGCACAGAAGCACTCAGTCATGGGCCATGCATGAGGTATCAGGGCTTGGGCCAGCAATTAGACCTTTGAAATTTGGATGAAATTAATAGCTCCATTTTTTCCATGATGCTCTACATGTGAAAAGAGTTTTACATAATATAAACAAGGACAATAATCTTAAACAATACAAGTCACCAACTTGGTACAGGAGGAGAGAGGACCCTGCCCATGAAGGCTCACAGTCTACAAGGGATGGGTGAGGATACAATAGGTGAGGGTAAAGCTGCTTGTGCAGCGGTATGGTGGAATGATGGTTAATGTAGGTTATAGGCTTGTCAGAAGAGCTGGTTTTTCATGTTCTTTCGAAGGCTCCCATGGTAGGCAAAACTGACTTTTGCACAGAAGTGTTGAAGTCTAATGAAACAAGCCATTTTCTTCTGTTATATTTTGATGAAAATAGCATGAAATCGGAGGTATAAGGCCTAACTCACAACTCCATTTACACACGTATGAGAAAAAAATTCTACCAACCTCATAAGTGTTCAGACTTGGCTGAAGGTTCACCTTCCAACAAGATAATGACCCTAAGCACACAGCTAAAATAGCATAGGAGTGGCTTCAGTACAACTCTGTGACCATTCTTGACAGGCGTAGCCAGATCCCTGACCTGGAGAGACCTGAAAATGGCTGTCCACCAAAGTTCACCAGCCAACCTGAGGGAACTGGAGAGGATCTGCAAGGAAGAATGGCAGAGGATCCCCAAATCCAGGTGTAAAAAACTTGTTGCATCATTCCCAAGAAGCCTTATGGCTGAACTAGCTCAAAAGAGTGCTTCTACTCAATACTGAGCAAAGGGTACTTATGACCATGTGCTATTTCAGTTTTTCATTTTTAATAAATTTGCAAAAATTTCTACATTTCTGTTTTTTTCAGTCAAGATGGGGGTGCAGAGTGAACATTAATGAGAAAAAAATGAACTTTTTTGAATTTGCCAAATGGCTGCAATCAGGGCTGCCACTAGGAATTTTGCGGCCCTATACTGGCAAAATTTTTGGGGCCCCCTTGAGACTCTGCCCAGGCTCCACCCCAGCCCCGCCTCCACCCCTTGAACTGTCCCCAGTCCCACCGCTCTCTCTTGGAAAAACTCCACTTCTCACCAATCACACATTAAAAGTTCCCATCACCAGATCACACAAATAGCCAGCAGATTTTGTTTTGGCCAAAATATTTTTTAATCTGCCACCACGACAAGGTAGACAATTTAGGTATATTTTTATTTATTTTTCAATTTTTAAAATGCCCCAAATATCACATCCAAAGGGACAAATACCACCACGACATGACCAGACACCATATTACCACCACATAGTGACCTATAATACCACATACAAGGAAGAAAATACTGCCACACCATGTCCAGACCACATATTACCACCACAGTGACCAAATAATAGCACATACAAGGAACAAATACCACCGCACCATGTCAAGATCACATATTACCACCACATGGTGACCAATACCACATACAGGGAACAAATACCGCCACACCATGACCATACCACATATTACCAACACACTGACCGAATAATAGCACTTACAAGGGACAGATATCGCCACACCATGGCCGTACAACATATTACCACCACATTGTGACTAAATACTACAATACTGATCAATAATAAAAAACACAATACTATCACCAAAAGTGCCATTATTTACAGGAGATCTGTATTTAGTATGCAGTGTCTGTGTACAGGTAATACAGTGATCACCAGTGACAATATACACAGGAGCTCTGAATTAGTGTCAGTTTAAAGGTAATAGTTATGGAACTGCAACACAGAACTAGAAGAAGGGGGAAACTGACCCTGCAATGAGGCCAGGCTGATACCCTATGATGGAGTGGGCGACCCATTCCTTGCAAATAGACTCACCGACGATCCTAGGTTAATCTCAAGCGAAGACCTAGAGATAGGGTAAAGGAGGTCCCTAAAAGATCTAAGGACTGGGTAATAAAACAGGTCAACTCCAAATAGAAAATACAGAGAAAGCTGCAGAAACCAACAGAAAACAGAAACTAAGGATAGCAGAACTGTGGGGGTCCAAGAACTGCACAATATCAAACACAGAAAGCTATCAAAGCACCTAGTCCAGCAAGGACTGGGAGGCAGGTGCTGGGTAATAAAGGGTGTTACAACACCTGACCTAAGACAACCCAGGACCAGAGGAAAAAGACCAGCAGCCAGAAACCACAACAAGATGGCGGATGGTCAAAAACAATACAGATTCTAACAGTAATACAGTGATCACTGGTGACATTGTACACATGAGCTCTGTATATAGTGCCAGTGTACAGGAAATATAGTGATCACTTTTGACACTGTACACAGGAACTCTGTATATAGTGTACAGGTAACACACTGACTCACCAGTGACGTCTCTAGGTGAAGTCCTTCAGCTTCGCTTATATTCTTCATCCGGCACAAACCGTCATCACGCTTTCCAGCCAGGACTTGTCTCTGCAGGAAATAACACAGTTATCTAGAGCTCCTCTTGCAGAACACATTACTTAATTTTTTCTCAACTTCTACACTACACCAGATGAAGAAAAAAGGCAACATAGTGTCACTCTGCACAGTAACAGGACCGCCCCCCATTTAAAACAGTATCCTCAAAAAATAAAATAAATACAAGAATACAGTAATAATATCCCTTAATTAGCCACTATGGTAATAATATCCCCCATCCTGGCCCATGTATCTTATTCCTGGCTCCAGCGATATGTTCTACCATTCTGCCCTCACGAGCATCCATTTTGCCCCATATGATCTCCCCATCCTGCCCCATCTGTCCCAGGATCCTGCCCCAT
Organism: Ranitomeya imitator; assembly: GCF_032444005.1. Taxonomy (NCBI): domain Eukaryota; kingdom Metazoa; phylum Chordata; class Amphibia; order Anura; family Dendrobatidae; genus Ranitomeya; species Ranitomeya imitator. The sequence goes on from NC_091283.1 coordinate 806,271,730, forward strand.
CTGTCCCCATGATCCTGCCACATCTGTCTCCATGATCCTGACCCATCTGTCCCATTATCCTGCCCCATCTGTCCCATAATCTAGACCCATCTGTCCCATGATTCTACCACCCCATCTGTCTCCATCATATCCATCCTGCACCATGATCCTGCCCCATCTGTTTCCATCTTGCCCCATCTGTCTCATCCTGCCACGTGTCTCTCATCCTGCCCCAGTGTCTTACATTCGGCCCCCCTGTGTCTCATATTCGGCCCTCCTGTGTCTCACATTCTGTCCCCTGTGTCTCACATCCTGCTCCGTGTCTTACATCCTGCCCTGTGTATTACATCCTGCCCTGTGTCTCACATCCTGCCCCATGTGTCTCACATTCTTCCCCCGTGTCTGCATCCTGCCCCCTGTGTCTTACATACTGCCCCCTGTGTCTCACATACTGTCCCTTGTGTTGTTTCCATCCTGCTCCCTGTGTCTCACATTCTGCCCCCTGTGCCTTACATACTGCCCCCTGTGTCTCACATACTGTCCCTTGTGTTGTTTCCATCCAGTCTCCTGTGTCTCACATTCTGCCCCCTGTGTTGTTTTCATTCCTGCCCCCTGTGTTTCCATTCCTGCCACCGTATCTTCCTCAAGCCCCTGTGTCTCCCATCCTGCCACATGTGTGTCCATTCTGCCCCGGGTTTGCCGCATTCAGTAAAAAGAAAAAAAAACACCTTTCTCCTTACCTGGCCGCTGTCCAGTGCCGACGTCCATCCCAGGCATTTCAGCGTGGACTCGCCGGCGAATGACAATGATGTCATATGCCGGCGACGTGCACGCTGACGTCAGCACGGGCCCAAAAGGCAATAGAGTAACTTAACCTGCGTCTCAAACACAGGTTCAGTGTACCGTCCGAAGCCTGACGCTGGGGGCCGGGCCCGATGGGCAGATGATGCGGGCCCCCTCTGCTCACCAGGCCCGATACGCCAGTCAGGGCAGTAATGCCCTGATGGTGGCCCTGGCTGCAATGAAACAAAGAGTGAAAAATTTAAAGGGGTCTGAATACTTTCCGTACCCACTGTAATACAGCAAAAAATGGACGTATATCAGTAAGCTTTGAATGGATGCATGGACACACAGTTTGTGAAAAAACATGTGAATAGCGCCATAGATTTGCCTTGGGCAAAAATAATGTAAAAAATAATAAAAGTCATACTTGTATTGTTTAAGATTATTCTACTTGTTTTTATTATGTATACCCCTCCTCACATGTAAAGCGCCATGGAATAAATGGCGCTATAACAATAAATAATAATAATAATAATAATACTTACAAGGTCTTCACAGAAACAGGAAGCAGTGATGTCTCTATTCCACCAGCTGCTGGACCGCTGCAGCCTGTGATTGGTTGAGGCGGTTAGGTCACTTGAGCAGCATGGATGTCGGATGTTTCATCATGAGTCTTTGCTCAAAGTTCTGGCAGTCTTAGTTTATTGGCTGTGACAGAGAAGGGGGCACAAAGTTTTTGCGAAAGTTCCCTGCCTGTGTAGGAGCTTTCACCAAGGATGAATCTTGTATAAATGACCCCTTTCCCGACCATTGCAAACGTTTTATTTCTGCAATTTAGTTTTTTTCTCCCTTTCTTCCAAGAGTCATAACTTTTTTGAAGTTTACTGTCAACCTAGCCATAGGATTGCTTGTTTTGTGCAGGACGAGTGACAGTTTTGAAGGATATTATCGCCCGTCGACTTCTTGTGTGGACATGTTAATAATCTTAGAAACTGATTTCCGTGATGTTATCGTACCAATACATATGTTAACTACAGTGAGCCGCGATCATCTTCATTGGGTAGGAGTAAATAATTTAATAACACCCCGTGTCTGATTGAAATAGTTGTAAATTCCATCCCATATTTCCCTACATGTATATACTGATATAAATATGCTCATGGGAAACATTTTTAATTTACAGGTGCAATCAGACAATCAGAATATATTTGGCGCTTGATTAATGTTTCAAAACAGCTCTGCCTACCAGCTGCTGAGGACGATAATATAAAAATTACCATATTACATACAAGCTAATTAACTTTATGCTCTTTCTCCAGAACCTTTGGTGTCTGTTTTCAAACAATTGTGTGCATGGCAGAAGGTTAATTGTTATTTTTCTTGAAAGACATGAGCAAGCATGTACTCTGACCCCTTTAATAAATGAGCTAACTTGCTGGATCCCTCTATGGGAAATCACCTGTCGTTCATTTTGTCAGATGTTTGTAAATGCTACATGGCTCTTTTGTGAAGCCGGCCTGAAAAAAAAACCTAATCTCTTGGTGATAACTTTATGTTTTCCAGCAAGTTTTTCCATCTTTTTCATTTCAATGGACTTTGTTGTTTTTTTAAGGTAGTCGATCTATTCACTCTAGGTTTTCTATTTTTACAGGGGACAGTAAGCCTACTTACCGATAATGTGAATTGATGGACCTCTTCTACCTGCTGTCAGTGAGGATTAGTGTTGAGCCACCTCCCTAGTGTTCGGGTTCATTTGGGTTCGTCAAACAGGGACGTGTTCGAAGAAATGTTCATCGAACGTTCGACGAACACCGTCGAACCCCATTGAAACCAATGGCAGGCAAACACAAACACATACAAACACATGAAAAACACATAGAAAACACCTTAAAAGGTGTCCAAAAGCTGACAAACTGCTCAGAAGACACAACAAACACATGGAAAAGTCACAACTACATATAGTCATGCGAAAAGAAAAGAGGTGGATGAGTAAAAGGAGGAGGAGACACAGATATAGGCATGTCATGCACTTCTAAAATCAAGAAAGGCTGGAGTAAAAATCTAAACTCACTATACCAACACCCAGACGTCTTGACAAAAAAAATAAAAAAATAAATATCTTTACGTAGAATGGCGGCGGGTCCATTCAGAACACTTTCCTTAGAAATACATTCAGACTAATCCACCATTTGTCATATCCAAGGGGCAGGTCAGTAAACGACAACATCGACGTGGAACCAAGTACAGTACTATGTACTGTACCTCCTTTGACGAGGCAATCAGGCGGGTCAAGAAGTTGGTGAGGGGCACCCTAATGGCCAAAACAGACATTGAGGGGGCGTTCCGGTTACTACCTGTGCCTCCAAATAGTGTACTCCCATTGGGCTGCTTCTGTGAAGGAGCATATTACATAGATCGCTAATTGCCCATGGGGTGCTCCATATCCTGCTCACTATTTGAGGCGTTTAGTTGCTTCCTCGAATGTGTCGTCATGGACGTTTGTAAGGCGGCACATATTATCCATTACCTTGACAACTTCTTATGCCTGGGCCCAAAAGATTCGCCACAGTGTGAAAACACGCGGTAGTCCACCTGTGAGAAGTAGAGAGCTGGAAGGAGAGTGGACACCCCAGAGCCAATGTGTCAGATTGAGAAAGAAAGAAGGCAGTGTAGCTTGCTTCATGGGTGGGGTATGCTGCTGAGTAGCACCAAATTCTACTAGGCCCAAAAGGATTTCCTGGGCCAGATGCCGTTAAAAAATAGTACTTAGGTAAACAGGTGGTGTAGCTTGCTCCATGGGTGGGGTACTGTGCTGAGTAGCACAAAATGCTATTAGGTACAAAACGATTTCCTTGGCTAGATGCAGTTAAAAATTAGTAATTAGATCAACAGGCGGTGTAGCTTGCTTCATGGGTGAAGTACGCTGCTGAGTAGCACCAAATTCTACTAGGCCCAAAAGGATTTCCTGGGCTAGATGCCGTTACAAAACAGTAGTTAGGTAAACAGGTGGTGTAGTTTTTTTCACAGGCGGGCTACTCTGCTGACGTGCAGACACTGCTCCTAGGCCCAAAACTATTAACTGCATTAGATACAGTGAAAATAGACATACACAGGCAGTGTAATTAGTTTCACAGGCGGGCTACTCTCTGACGTTCAGGCACTGCTCCTAGGCCCTAAACTATTAACTGGATTAGATGGAGTGAAAATTGAGATACACAGGCGGTATAGTTTGTTTCACAGGCAGGCTACTCTGCTGACCTAAAGACACTGCTCCTAGGCCCAAAACTAATAGCTGGATTAGATGCAGTGAAAATTGAGATACACAGGCGGTATAGTTTATTTGACAGGCGGGCTACTCTGCTGACATGCAGACACTGCTCCTAGGCCCTAAACTATTAACTGGATTAGATGCAGTGAAAATTGAGATACACAGGGGGTTCAGTTAGTTTCACAGGCGGGCTACTCTGCTGACATGCAGACACTGCTCCTAGGCCCTAAACTATTAACTGGATTAGATTCAGTGAAAATAGAGATACACAGGCGGTGTAGTTAGTTTCACAGGCGGGCTACTCTGCTGACGTGCAGACACCGCTCCTAGGCCAAAAACTATTAACTGGGTTAGATGCAGTAAAAATTGAGATACACAGGTGCTATAGCTAGCTTCACAGGCGGGCTACTCAGATGACTTTCAGACAATGCTACTAGCACAAAAGGATTGGCTGAGCTAGATTACAACAAATGCTGTGACAAACGCTTGCACAGCACTGACACAGACCTGCCTGGCAAACAGTGCTATGAACTGCTGTAACCTACCCTGAAAAGGGCTAATATTACAACTAGTCCCGACTCCTCCCAACTACCTAAACCTATCTCTCTGACAATTCGCTTAAAAAAAACACTCTTCGTCTGTATAGTGCCCACAGCAGCAGCGGTGCCGTCTGACACTAAGCTGCAGCAGTGAGGAAATGGTGGTGATGGGGCAAATGGCTGGTTCTTATAGGGCAAGGGCATGTGACATACACAGCCAATGACACATGCCCTTGCTTGTGTGCATCACATGCACACCACATAGTCCGCCATACAGTATTATGGGCAACCACATAGTCCTCCATACAGTATTATTGGCCCCATATAATGCTCCTCCATACAGTATTATTGGCCCCATATAATGCTCCTCCATACAGTACAGCAACCACATAGTACACAATACCGTATTATGGGCAACCACATAGTCCGCCATACAGTATTATTGGCCCCATATAATGCTCCTCCATACAGTATTATGGGCACCTCATAGTCCGCCATACAGTATTATGGGCAACCACATAGTCGCCATACAGTATTATTGGCCCCATATAATGCTCCTCCATACAGTATTATGGGCACCTCATAGTTCTCCATACAGTATTATGGCCAACCACGTAGTCCTCCATAAAGTATTATGGGCCCCATATAATGCTCCTTCATACAGAACATCATGGGCCCCCTGCTCATACAGTATTGTGGTCCCCGTGCTCCTCCACACAGTATTATGCCCCCAGCTCCTCCACACAGTATTATGGGACCCCGCTCCTCCATACAGTATTTTGCATCCCCGCTCCTCCGTACAGTATTATGGGACCCTGTTCCTCCACACAGTATTATGCCCCCGCTTGCTCCTCCATACAGTATTATGGGACCCTGCTCTCCTCTATACAGTATTATGTATTCCTGCTCCTCCCTACAGTATTGTGGGACCCCATGCCCCCATACAGTATTATGCCCCCTTGCTCCTCCACACAATATTATGGGACGCCGCTCCTCCACACAGTATTATGCCCCCCACTCCTCCACACAGTATCAAAGGCTCCCCGCTCCTCCACACAGTATTATGCCCCCCTCCTCCACATAGTATTATGCCCCCCACTCTTCCATACATTATTGCTCCTTGCTGTTTAACCTGTGCAGGACTGCAAACTATTTAAGCTCCTGGAATCCTGCTATGCACTGTCATTTATTGTAAATCTTGCTCTGGTTCAGTGCTGTGTTTTTGCCTTTGCTTAGCTTATTTGTATACTGTTGTCAGACTTTGGTCCTTATTTTAACCAGCCTTGAACCTGGCAATTCTGTTCCTGTTTGTGACCTCACAGTTTTGACCCAGCTTCCTGACTATGCTCTGCTAGTGGTTGCCACCTGCCATCAGTCTACTCCATGGTCCCGACCCAAGGACCCCAGTATAAGTACAGCTTACAATACAGGGGTTAAAGAGTGAAAGCCAAAGCCTGTAATCGAGTAGATGTAGTGACTAGCGCTAAGCCTGGCCAATGTAGCCCTGCTGAGAGTTTCCAGGTTACCACAAACAAGGCCACTGTAAAAGCAGAAAAGCAGAATCAGAGGTACAATAAGACCACTCAATGCCTTGCAGAGAGACAATGACATGCCTTCACTTGCTTTAATCTGTCTCAGCATCTCAGTTGCTTGAGATGGATTACACTTGACAGGCAGTGGACAACATGTAAAGGTACCGCTACACTAAACGACTTACCAACGATCACGACCACCGATACGACATGGCCGTGATCGTTGGTAAGTCGTTGTGTGGTCGCTGGGGAGCTGTCACACAGACAGCTCTCTCCAGCGACCAACGATCAGGGGAAAGACTTCGGCATCGTTGAAACTGTCTTCAACGATGCCGAAGTCCCCGGGTAACCTGGGTAAATATCGAGTTACTAAGTGCAGGGCGGCGCTTAGTAACCCGATATTTACCCTGGTTGCCATTGTAAAAGTTAAAAAAAAAACCAGTACATACTCACATTCTGATGTTTGTCATGTCCCCCGCCGTCAGCTTCCCGCACTGACTGTGTCAGCGCTGGCCGTAAAGCAGAGCACAGCGGTGATGTCACTGCTGTGCTCTGCTTTACGGCCGGCGCTGACACAGTCAGACATCGGAATGTGAGTATGTACTGTTTTTTTTTTTACTTCTACAATGGTAACCAGGGTAAATATCGGGTTACTAAGCGCGGCCCTGTGCTTAGTAACCCTATGTTTACCCTGGTTACAAGTGAACACATCGCTGGATTGGCGTCACATACGCCAATCCAGCGATGACAGCGGGTGATCAGCGACCAAAAAAAGGTCCTGATCATTCCCCAGCGATCAACGATCTCCCAGCAGGGGCCTGATCGTTGGTCGCTGTCACACATAACGAGATCGTTAGCGGGATCGTTGCTACGTCACAAAAAGCATGACGTTGCAACGATATCGTTAACAAAATCATTATGTGTGAAGGTACCTTTAGAAAGAAGGGGACACCATTTTTAAATATGCAGAATGTTCATTTATCACATTATCTATCAAATGTAAAAAAGTTGTCCAAACGTACAGAGACCAGGTAAACACTGAAGATCTGTCTTGAGAATAGACCATCAATGTTTGACTAGTGGGGGTCTGAACTTCAGAACCCTTGATATCAATATGTATATACCACAATATTGTACAGTTTCACCTGTCTTTCACTAGGGGGACTTGTCAGGGAGTCACAAAAACATTGAACTTTAGGAAGGCAAAGTTTGACCAGCTTAGAGATGCCCTTAATCTGGTAGACTGGGACAATATCCTCAGAAATAAAAATACAGATAATAAATGGGAAATGTTTAAGAACATCCTAAATAGGCAGTGTAAGCGGTTTATACCTTGTGGGAATAAAAGGACTAGAAATAGGAAAAACCCAATGTGGCTAAACAAAGAAGTAAGACAGGCAATTAACAGTAAAAAGAAAGCATTTGCACTACTAAAGCAGGATGGCACCATTGAAGCTCTAAAAAACTATAGGGAGAAAAATACTTTATCTAAAAAACTAATTAAAGCTGCCAAAAAGGAAACAGAGAAGCACATTGCTAAGGAGAGTAAAACTAATCCCAAACTGTTCTTCAACTATATCAATAGTAAAAGAATAAAAACTGAAAATGTAGGCCCCTTAAAAAATAGTGAGGAAAGAATGGTTGTAGATGACGAGGAAAAAGCTAACATATTAACCCCTTTACCCCCAAGGGTGGTTTGCACGTTAATGACCAGGCCAATTTTTACAATTCTGACCACTGTCCCTTTATGAGGTTATAACTCCGAAACGCTTCAACGGATCCTGGTGATTCTGACATTGTTTTCTCGTGACATATTGTACTTCATGATAGTGGTAAAATTTCTTTGATAGTACCTGCGTTTATTTGTGAAAAAAACGGAAATTTGGCGAAAATTTTGAAAATTTCGCAATTTTCAAACTTTGAATTTTTATGCAATTAAATCACAGAGATATGTCACACAAAATACTTAATAAGTAACATTTCCCACATGTCTCCTTTACATCAGCATAATTTTGGAACCAATTTTTTTTTTTGTTAGGGAGTTATAAGGGTTAAAAGTTGACCAGCAATTTCTCATTTTTACAACACCATTTTTTTTTAGGGACCACGTCTCATTTGAAGTCATTTTGAGGGGTCTATATGATAGAAAATGCCCAAGTGTGACACCATTCTAAAAACTGCACCCCTCAAGGTGCTCAAAACCACATTCAAGAAGTTTATTAACCCTTCAGGTGTTTAATAGGAATTTTTGGAATGTTTAAATAAAAATGAACATTTAACTTTTTTACACAAAAAATTTACTTCAGCTCCAATTTGTTTTATTTTACCAAGGGTAACAGGAGAAATTGGACCCAAAAAGTTGTTGTCCAATTTGTCCTGAGTACGCTGATACCCCATATGTGGCAGTAAACCACTGTTTGGGCGCATGGGAGAGCTCGGAAGGGAAGGAGCGCTATTTGACTTTTCAATGCAAAATTGACAGGAATTGAGATGGGACGCCATGTTGCGTTTGGAGAGCCACTGATGTGCCTAAACATTGAAACCCCCCACAAGTGACACCATTTTGGAAAGTAGACCCCCTAAGGAACTTATCTGGATGTGTGGTGAGCACTTTGACCCACCAAGTGCTTCACAGAAGTTTATAATGCAGAACCGTAAAAATAAAAAATCATATTTTTTCACAAAAATTATATTTTTGCCCCCAATTTTTTATTTTTCCAAGGGTAAGAGAAGAAATTGGACCTCAAAAGTTGTTGTCCAATTTGTCCTGAGTACGCTGATACCCCATATGTGGCAGTAAACCACTGTTTGGGCGCATGGGAGAGCTCGGAAGGGAAGGAGCGCAGTTTGACTTTTCAATGCAAAATTGACAGAAATTGAGATGGGACGCCATGTTGCGTTTGGAGAGCCACTGATGTGCCTAAACATTGAAACCCCCCACAAGTGACACCATTTTGGAAAGTAGACCCCCTAAGGAACTTATCTAGAGGTGTGGTGAGCACTTTGACCCACCAAGTGCTTCACAGAAGTTTATAATGCAGAACCGTAAAAATAAAAAATCATATTTTTTCACAAAAATTATATTTTTGCCCCCAATTTTTTATTTTTCCAAGGGTAAGAGAAGAAATTGGACCTCAAAAGTTGTTGTCCAATTTGTCCCGAGTACGCTGATACCCCATATGTGGCAGTAAACCACTGTTTGGGCGCATGGGAGAGCTCGGAAGGGAAGGAGCGCCGTTTGACTTTTCAATGCAAAATTGACAGGAATTGAGATGGGACGCCATGTTGCGTTTGGAGAGCCACTGATGTGCCTAAACATTGAAACCCCCCACAAGTGACACCATTTTGGAAAGTAGACCCCCTAAGGAACTTATCTGGATGTGTGGTGAGCACTTTGACCCACCAAGGGCTTCACAGAAGTTTATAATGCAGAGCCATAAAAATAAAACAAAATTTTTTTCCCACAAAAATTATTTTTTAGCCCCCAGTTTTGTATTTTCCCTAGGGTAACAGGAGAAATTGGACCCCAAAAGTTGTTGTCCAATTTGTCCTGAGTACGCTGATACCCCATATGTGGGGGGGAACCACCGTTTGGGCGCATGGGAGGGTTCGGAAGGGAAGGAGCGCCATTTGGAATGCAGACTTAGATGGAATGGTCTGCAGGCGTCACATTGCGTTTGCAGAGCCCCTAATGTACCTAAACAGTAGAAACCCCCCACAAGTGACACCATTTTGGAAAGTAGACCCCCTAAGGAACTCATCTTGATGTGTTGTGAGAGCTTTGAACCACCAAGTATTTCACTACAGTTTATAACGCAGAGCCATGCAAATAAAAAATATTTTTTTTTCCACAAAAATTATATTTTAGCCCCCAGTTTTGTATTTTTCCAAGGTTAGCAGGAGAAATTGGACCCTAAATGTTGTTGTCCAATTTGTCCTGAGTACGCTGATACCCCATATGTGGGGGGGAACCACCGTTTGGGCGCATGGGAGGGTTCGGAAGGGAAGGAGCGCCATTTGGAATGCAGACTTAGATGGAATGGTCTGCAGGCGTCACATTGCGTTTGCAGAGCCCCTAATGTACCTAAACAGTAGAAACCCCCCACAAGTGACCCCATATTGGAAACTAGACCCCTCAATGAACTTATCTAGATGTGTTGTGAGAACTTTGAACCCCCAAGTGTTTCACTACAGTTTATAACGCAGAGCCGTGAAAATAAAAAATCTTTTTGTTTTCCCACAAAAATTATTTTTTAGCCCCCAGTTTTGTATTTTCCCAAGGGTAACAGGAGAAATTGGTCCACAAAAGTTGTTGTCCAATTTGTCCTGAGTACGCTGATACCCCATATGTTGGGGTAAACCCCTGTTTGGGCACACAGGAGAGCTCGGAAGGGAAGGAGCACTGTTTTACTTTTTCAACGCAGAATTGGCTGGAATTGAGATCGGACGCCATGTCGTGTTTGGAGAGCCCCTGATGTGCCGAAACAGTGGAAACCCCCCAATTATAACTGAAACCCTAATCTAAACACACCCCTAACCCTAATTCCAACGGTAACCCTAACCACACCTCTAACCCTGACACACCCCTAACCCTAATCCCAACCCTATTCCCAACTGTAAATGTAATCTAAACCCTAACCCTAACTTTAGCCCCAACCCTAACTGTAGCCCCAACCCTAACCCTAACCCTAGCCCTAACCCTAGCCCTAACCCTAACCCTAACCCTAGCCCTAACCCTAGCCCTAACCCTAGCCCTAACCCTAACCCTAGCCCTAACCCTAGCCCTAACCCTAGCCCTAGCCCTAACCCTAGCCCTAACCCTATAGCCCTAGCCCTAACCCTAGCCCTAACCCTAGCCCTAACCCTAGCCCTAACCCTAGCCCTAATGGGAAAATGGAAATAAATACATTTTTTTTTATTTTTCCCTAACTAAGGGGGTGATGAAGGGGGGTTTGATTTACTTTTATAGCGAGTTTTTTAGCGGATTTTTATGATTGGCAGCCGTCACACACTGAAAGACCCTTTTTATTGCAAAAAATATCTTTTGCAATACCACATTTTGAGAGCTATAATTTTTCCATATTTTGGTCCACAGAGTCATGTGAGGTCTTGTTTTTTGCGGGACGAGTTGACGTTTTTATTGAAAACATTTTTGGGCACGTGACTTTTTTTATCGCTTTTTATTCCAATTTTTGTGAGGAAGAATGACCAAAAGCCAGCTATTCATGAATTTCTATTGGGGGAGGCGTTTATACCGTTCCGCGTTTGGTAAAATTGATAAATCAGTTTTATTTTTCGGGTCAGTACGATTACAGCGATACCTCATTTATATCATTTTTTTATGGTTTGGTGCTTTTATACGATAAAAACTATTTTACAGAAAAAATAATTATTTTTGCATCGCTTTATTCTCAGGACTATAACTTTTTTATTTTTTTGCTGATGATGCTGTATGGCGGCTCTTTTTTTGCGGGACAATATGACGCTTTCAGCGGTACAATGGTTATTTATATCTGTCCTTTTGATCGCGTGTTATTCCACTTTTTGTTCGGCGGTATGATAATAAAGCGTTGTTTTTTGCCTCGTTTTTTTTTTTTTTTCTTACGGTGTTTACTGAAGGGGTTAACTAGTGGGACAGTTTTATAGGTCGGGTCGTTACGGACGCGGCGATACTAAATATGTGTACTTTTATTGGTTTTTTTTTTTTATTTAGATGAAGAAATGTATTTATGGGAATAATATTTTTATTTTTTTTTCATTATTTTGGAATATTTTTTTTTATTTTTTTTACACATTTGGAAAATTTTTTTTTAACTTTTTTACTTTGTCCCAGGGGGGGACATCACAGATCAGTGATCTGACAGTTTGCACAGCACTCTGTCAGATCACTGATCTGACATGCAGCGCTGCAGGCTTCACAGTGCCTGCTCTGAGCAGGCTCTGTGAAGCCACCTCCCTCCCTGCAGGACCCGGATCCGTGGCCATCTTGGATCCGGGGCTCGAGCAGGGAGGGAGGTGAGGAGACCCTCGCAGCAACGCGATCACATCGCGTTGCTCCGGGGGTCTCAGGGAAGCCCGCAGGGAGCCCCCTCCCTGCGCGGTGCTTCCCTGCACCGCCGGCACATCGCGATCATCTTTGATCGCGGTGTGCCAGGGGTTAATGTGCCGGGGGCGGTCCGTGACCGCTCCTGGCACATAGTGCCGGATGTCAGCTGCGATAAGCAGCTGACACCCGGCCGCGATCGGCCGCGCTACCCCCGTGAGCGCGGCCGATCGGCTATGACGTACTATCCCGTCCAGGGTCAGATAAGCCCAGGGCACCTCGACGGGATAGTACGTCTAAGGTCACAGAGGGGTTAAACACCTTCTTCTCCACGGTATTCACGGTGGAAAATGAAATGCTAGGTGAAATCCCAAGAAACAATGAAAACCCTATATTAAGGGTCACCAATCTAACCCAAGAAGAGGTGCGAAACCGGCTAAATAAGATTAAAATAGATAAATCTCCGGGTCCGGATGGCATACACCCACGAGTACTAAGAGAACTAAGTAATGTAATAGATAAACCATTATTTCTTATTTTTAGGGACTCTATAGCGACAGGGTCTGTTCCGCAGGACTGGCGCATAGCAAATGTGGTGCCAATATTCAAAAAGGGCTCTAAAAGTGAACCTGGAAATTATAGGCCAGTAAGTCTAACCTCTATTGTTGGTAAAATATTTGAAGGGTTTCTGAGGGATGTTATTCTGGATTATCTCAATGAGAATAACTGTTTAACTCCATATCAGCATGGGTTTATGAGAAATCGCTCCTGTCAAACCAATCTAATCAGTTTTTATGAAGAGGTAAGCTATAGGCTGGACCACGGTGAGTCATTGGACGTGGTATATCTCGATTTTTCCAAAGCGTTTGATACCGTGCCGCACAAGAGGTTGGTACACAAAATGAGAATGCTTGGTCTGGGGGAAAATGTGTGTAAATGGGTTAGTAACTGGCTTAGTGATAGAAAGCAGAGGGTGGTTATAAATGGTATAGTCTCTAACTGGGTCGCTGTGACCAGTGGGGTACCGCAGGGGTCAGTATTGGGACCTGTTCTCTTTAACATATTCATTAATGATCTGGTAGAAGGTTTACACAGTAAAATATCGATATTTGCAGATGATACAAAACTATGTAAAGCAGTTAATACAAGAGAAGATAGTATTCTGCTACAGATGGATCTGGATAAGTTGGAAACTTGGGCTGAAAGGTGGCAGATGAGGTTTAACAATGATAAATGTAAGGTTATACACATGGGAAGAAGGAATCAATATCACCATTACACACTGAATGGGAAACCACTGGGTAAATCTGACAGGGAGAAGGACTTGGGGATCCTAGTTAATGATAAACTTACCTGGAGCAGCCAGTGCCAGGCAGCAGCTGCCAAGGCAAACAGGATCATGGGGTGCATTAAAAGAGGTCTGGATACACATGATGAGAGCATTATACTGCCTCTGTACAAATCCCTAGTTAGACCGCACATGGAGTACTGTGTCCAGTTTTGGGCACCGGTGCTCAGGAAGGATATAATGGAACTAGAGAGAGTACAAAGGAGGGCAACAAAATTAATAAAGGGGATGGGAGAACTACAATACCCAGATAAATTAGCGAAATTAGGATTATTTAGTCTAGAAAAAAGACGACTGAGGGGCGATCTAATAACCATGTATAAGTATATAAGGGGACAATACAAATATCTCGCTGAGGATCTGTTTATACCAAGGAAGGTGACGGGCACAAGGGGGCATTCTTTGCGTCTGGAGGAGAGAAGGTTTTTCCACCAACATAGAAGAGGATTCTTTACTGTTAGGGCAGTGAGAATCTGGAATTGCTTGCCTGAGGAGGTGGTGATGGCGAACTCAGTCGAGGGGTTCAAGAGAGGCCTGGATGTCTTCCTGGAGCAGAACAATATTGTATCATACAATTATTAGGTTCTGTAGAAGGACGTAGATCTGGGGATTTATTATGATGGAATATAGGCTGAACTGGATGGACAAATGTCTTTTTTCGGCCTTACTAACTATGTTACTATGTTACTATGTTACTATTGGCACAGGGACTTGTGATGTTCCCACGCAATCATAATGATTGTTCAATGTTTCCTCTGAAGTTTTTCATTTTGCTCAGTGTTTATTAGCCGTACATTGCCCATGTGTTAGAAGAAATGAACATTTTTCTTCTAATTTTACTGCATTGTCTTCCTAGCCTTTTTTTTTTTTTGAATCAGATATTTTTATTAACCCCTTCAAGACCCAGCCTATTTTGACCTTAAAGACCTTGCCGTTTTTTGCAATTCTGACCAGTGTCCCTTTATGAGGTAATAACTCAGGAACGCTTCAACGGATCCTAGCGGTTCTGAGATTGTTTTTTCGTGACATATTGGGCTTCATGTTAGTGGTAAATTTAGGTCAATAAATTCTGCATTTATTTGTGATAAACACGGAAATTTGGCGAAAATTTTGAAAATTTCGCAATTTTCACATTTTGAATTTTTATTCTGTTAAACCAGAGAGATATGTGACACAAAATAGTTAATAAATAACATTTCCCACATGTTTACTTTACATCAGCACAATTTTGGAAACAAAATTTTTTTTTGTTAGGAAGTTATAAGGGTTAAAATTCGACCAGCGATTTGTCATTTTTACAACGAAATTTACAAAACCATTTTTTTTAGGGACCACCTCACATTTGAAGTCAGTTTGAGGGGTCTATATGGCTGAAAATACCCAAAAGTGACACCATTCTAAAAACTGCACCCCTCAAGGTACTCAAAACCACATTCAAGAAGTTTATTAACCCTTCAGGTGCTTCACAGCAGCAGAAGCAACATGGAAGGAAAAAATGAACATTTAACTTTTTAGTCACAAAAATTATCTTTTAGCAACAATTTTTTTATTTTCCCAATGGTAAAAGGAGAAACTGAACCACGAAAGTTGTTGTCCAATTTGTCCTGAGTACGCTGATACCTCATATGTGGGGGTAAACCACTGTTTTGGCGCACGGCAGGGCTTGGAAGGGAAGGAGCGCCATTTGACTTTTTGAATCAAAAATTGGCTCCACTCTTTAGCGGACACCATGTCACGTTTGGAGAGCCCCCGTGTGCCTAAAAATTGGAGCTCCCCCACAAGTGACCCCATTTTGGAAACTAGACGCCCCAAGGAACTTATCTAGATGCATAGTGAGCACTTTGAACCCCCAGGTGCTTCACAAATTGATCCGTAAAAATGAAAAAGTACTTTTTTTTCACAAAAAAATTCTTTTAGCCTCAATTTTTTCATTTTCACATGGGCAACAGGATAAAATGGATCCTAAAATGTGTTGGGCAATTTCTCCTGAGTACACCAATACCTCACATGTGGAGGTAAACCACTGTTTGGGCACATGGTAAGGCTCGGAAGGGAAGGAGCGCCATTTGACTTTTTGAATGAAAAATTATTTCCATCGTTAGCGGACACCATGTCGCGTTTGGATAGCTCCTGTGTGCCTAAACATTGGCGCTCCCCCACAAGTGACCCCATTTTGGAAACTAGACCCCCCAAGGAACTAATTTAGATGCCTAGTGAGCACTTTAAACCCTCAGGTGCTTCACAAATTGATCTGTAAAAATGAAAAAGTACTTTTTTTTCACAAAAAAATTCTTTTCGCCTCAATTTTTTCATTTTCACATGGGCAGTAGGATAAAATGGATCATAAAATTTGTTGGGCAATTTCTCCCGAGTACGCCGATACCTCATATGTGGGGGTAAACCACTGTTTGGGCACTCGGCAGGGCTCGGAAGAGAAGGCGCGCCATTTGACTTTTTGAATGGAAAATTAGCTCCAATTGTTAGCGGACACCATGTCGCGTTTGGAGAGCCCCTGTGTGCCTAAACATTGGAGCTCCCGCACAAGTGACCCCATTTTGGAAACTAGACCCCCCAAGGAACTTATCTAGATGCATATTGAGCACTTTAAACCCCCAGGTGCTTCACAGAAGTTTATAACGCAGAGCCATGAAAATAAAAAATAATTTTTCTTTCCTCAAAAATGATTTTTTAGCCTGGAATTTCCTATTTTGCCAAGGATAATAGGAGAAATTGGACCCCAAATATTGTTGTCCAGTTTGTCCTGAGTACGCTGATACCCCATATGTGGGGGTAAACCACTGTTTGGGCGCACGGCAGGGCTCGGAAGGGATGGCACGCCATTTGGCTTTTTAAATGGAAAATTAGCTCCAATCATTAGCGGACACCATGTCACGTTTGGAGAGCCCCTGTGTGCCTAAACATTGGAGATCCCCCAGAAATGACACCATTTTAGAAACTAGACCCCCAAAGGAACTAATCTAGATGTGTGGTGAGGACTTTGAACCCCCAAGTGCTTCACAGAAGTTTATAACGCAGAGCCATGAAAAAAAAAAAAAAAATTATTTTCTCAAAAATGATCTTTTAGCCTGCAATTTTTTATTTTCCCAAGGGTAACAGGAGAAATTTGACCCCAAAAGTTGTTGTCCAGTTTCTCCTGAGTACGCTGATACCCCATATGTGGGGGTAAATCACTGTTTGGGCACATGCCGGGGCTCGGAAGTGAAGTAGTGACGTTTTGAAATGCAGACTTTGATGGAATGCTCTGTGGGCGTCACGTTGCGTTTGCAGAGCCCCTGATGTGGCTTAACAGTAGAAACCCCCCACAAGTGACCCCATTTTGGAAACTAGACCCCCAAAGGAACTTATCTAGATGTGTGGTGAGCACTTTGAACCCCCAAGTGCTTCATAGAAGTTTATAATGCAGAGCCGTGAAAATAATAAATACGTTTTCTTTCCTCAAAAATAATTATTTAGCCCAGAGTTTTTTATTTTTCCCAAGGGTAACAGGAGAAATTTGACCCCAATATTTGTTGTCCAGTTTCTCCTGAGTACGGTGATACCCCATATGTGGGGGTAAACTACTGTTTGGGCACATGCCGGGGCTTGGAATTGAAGTAGTGACGTTTTGAAATGCAGACTTTGATGGAATGCTCTGCGGGCGTCACGTTGCGTTTGCAGAGCCCCTGATGTGCCTAAACAGTAGAAACCCCCCACAAGTGACCCCATTTTGGAAACTAGACCCTGAAAGGAACTTATCTAGATGTGTGGTGAGCACTTTGAACCCCCAAGTGCTTCATAGAAGTTTATAATGCAGAGCCGTGAAAATAATAAATACGTTTTCTTTCCTCAAAAATAATTATTTAGCCCAGAATTTTTTATTTTCCCAAGGGTTACAGGAGAAATTGGACCCCAAAAGTTGTTGTCCAGTTTCTCCTGAGTACGCTGATACCCCATATGTGGGGGTAAACCACTGTTTGGGCACACGTCGGGGCTCAGAAGGGAAGTAGTGACTTTTGAAATGCAGACTTTGATGGAATGGTCTGCGGGTGTCACGTTGCGTTTGCAGAGCCCCTGGTGTGCCTAAACAGTAGAAACCCCCCACAAGTGACCCCATTTTAGAAACTAGACCCCCCAAGGAACTTATCTAGATATGTGGTGAGCACTTTGAACCCCCAAGTGCTTCACAGACGTTTACAACACAGATCCGTGAAAATAAAAAATCATTTTTCTTTCCTCAAAAATTATGTTTTAGCAAGCATTTTTTTAGATTCACAAGGGTAACAGGAGAAATTGGACCCCAGTAATTGTTGCGCAGTTTGTCCTGAGTATGCTGGTACCCCATATGTGGGGGTAAACCACTGTTTGGGCACACGTCAGGGCTCGGAAGTGAGGGAGCACCATTTGACTTTTTGAATACGAGATTGGCTGGAATCAATGGTGGCGCCATGTTGCGTTTGGAGACCCCTGATGTGCCTAAACAGTGGTAACCCCTCAATTCTAACTCCAACACTAACCCCAACACACCCCTAACCCTAATCCCAACTGTAGCCATAATCCTAATCACAACCCTAACCCCAACACACCCCTAACCACAACACTAATTCCAACCCTAACCCTAAGGCTATGTGCCCACGTTGCGGATTCGTGTGAGATATTTCCGCACCATTTTTGAAAAATCTGCGGGTAAAAGGCACTGTGTTTTACCTGCGGATTTTCCGCGGATTTCCAGTGTTTTTTGTGCGGATTTCACCTGCGGATTCCTATTGAGGAACAGGTGTAAAACGCTGCGGAATCCGCACAAAGAATTCACATGCTGCGGAAAATACAACGCAGCGTTCCCGCGCGGTATTTTCCGCATCACGGGCACAGCGGATTTGGTTTTTCATATGTTTACATGGTACTGTAAACCTGATGGAACACTGCTGCGAATCCGCAGCCAAATCCGCACCGTGTGCACATAGCCTAATTCTAAAGGTATGTGCACACGCTGCGGAAAACGCTGCGGATCCGCAGCAGTTTCCCATGAGTGTACAGTTCAATGTAAACCTATGGGAAACAAAAATCGCTGTACACATGCTGCGGAAAAACTGCACGGAAACGCAGCGGTTTACATTCCGCAGCATGTCACTTCTTTGTGCGGATTCCGCAGCGGTTTTACAACTGCTCCAATAGAAAATCGCAATTGTAAAACCGCAGTGAAATGCGCAGAAAAAAACGCGGTAAATCCGCCATAAATCCGCAGCGGTTTAGCACTGCGGATTTATCAAATCCGCAGCGGAAAAATCCGCAGAGGACCAGAATACGTGTGCACATTCCTAACCCTAACCCTACCCCTAACCCTACCCCTAACCCTAGCCCTAACCCTAACCCTACCCCTAACCCTACCCCTACCCCTAACCCTACCCCTACCCCTAACCCTAACCCTACCCCTAACCCTACCCCTAACCCTAACCCTACCCCTAACCCTAACCCTATTCTAACATTAGTGGAAAAAAAAAAATTTCTTTATTTTTTTATTGTCCCTACCTATGGGGGTGACAAAGGGGGGGGGTCATTTATTATTTTTTTTATTTTGATCACTGAGATAGATTATATCTCAGTGATCAAAATGCACTTTGGAACGAATCTGCCGGCCGGCAGATTCGGCGGGCGCACTGCACATGCGCCCGCCATTTTGGAAGATGGCGGCGCCCGGGAGAAGACGGACGGGACCACGGCTGGATCGGTAAGTATGATAGGGTGGGGGGGGACCACGGGGGGGGGGATCGGAGCACGGGGGGGGGGATCGGAGCACGGGGGGGGGAATCGGAGCGCGGGAGGGGTGGAACGGAGCGCGGGGGGCGTGGAACGGAGCACGGGGGGGCTGGAATGGAGCACGGGGGGGTGGAACGGAGCACGGGGGGGTGGAACGGAGCACGGGGGGGGGGTGGATCGGAGTGCAGGGGGGGTGATTGGAGCACGGGGGGGTGATTGGAGCACGGGGGGAGCGGACACGAGCACGGGGGGGAGCGGAGCACAGGGCGGAGGGGAGCCGGAGCAGTGTACCGGCCAGATCGGGGGGGTGGGGGGGCGATCGGAGGGGTGGGGTGGGGGCACACTAGTATTTCCAGCCATGGCCGATGATATTTCAGCATCGGCCATGGCTGGATTGTAATATTTCACCCGTTATAATGGGTGAAATATTACAAATCGCTCTGATTGGCAGTTTCACTTTCAACAGCCAATCAGAGCGATCGTAGCCACGAGGGGGTGAAGCCACCCCCCCTGGGCTAAACTACCACTCCCCCTGTCCCTGCAGATCGGGTGAAATGGGAGTTAACCCTTTCACCCGATCTGCAGGGACGCGATCTTTCCATGACGCCGCATAGGCGTCATGGGTCGGATTGGCACCGACTTTCATGACGCCTACGTGGCGTCAAAGGTCGGGAAGGGGTTAAACCATCAAAATTGTGCATAAACAATAAAAGGAATAGTTTGTTTTCAGCAATATACAAATACACAATACTTTTTTTTTGTTAGAAAACTTATTTAGTCCCAAACCAAACTCCCACCCCCCTTCCCCCCACCCACTAGAGACCTGTCAAGAGTCATCCCCCACTAAATTATCACATACAAAAGTACAAGAAGAGGAAGATGACTTGTCAAAAAATATTTCCATAGGGGCAAAAGGTCTTCAGGTCACATTGATTCAAGCCACGGGCTCCACAACCTGTCAAAGAGGTCCATCTTGTTCCTCCTAACGTAGATACTCTTCTCCAAAGCAATGATATGGTCCACTTGCTTCATAAAGTCTCTCCTTGTTGGTGGCTCTTCCCTAATCCAGAATTTGGCGATCAACTTTCGCGCAATAAATAACAGTCTAGCTATAACCGTTTTATACAGCTTATCAGTTATTACCTCCTCCACATAGCCCAAAACACATACCAGAGGATCCCGAGGCACATTACAACTATATGCCAAACCCACTTTATTCAACACCACCACCCAAAAGGAGGACAGCCTGGGGCACTGCCACAACATATGAAGGATGCCCGCTTCGGACTGCGAGCATCTAGGGCATTCTGAATTAGGCCTTAATCCGGCTTTAAATAACATGTCTGGGGTTCTGTAAGCCCTATGAATGACAAATAATTGTGACAGCCTACCAGGCTCACTCATTGATATCTTGGGCACATAATCCAATACTGATTCCCATCGGTCATCATCAATCGCCCCCAGGTCAGCCTCCCATTTCGCCCTTGCTCTAATAGGGTGCTCCGCCAGAAAAGAAAATAGAAGGAATTCATATATTCCCGAAATCACCCCCTTCGTGCCTCCCCCTTCAAGGATAAAATCCAGCATAAGATCCACCTGGATTTCAACAGGCCCTCTCGTACACTGTGCCCGGTACGCATGAGAAAGACGACGGTATTGGTACATCTCAGACTCCGGGAGTAAAAATTCTTCCTGCAATATCTCAAAGTCTCTAATTCTACCCTGATGTAAAATCTGGCCCATCCGAGAGATGCCTGCCTCCCTCCAAATATGAAATCCCTCCATCTGTCTAAACTCCTGTAGGACACAGTTGTTCCAAATGGGTGAGAATCTAGTGAGTGCCCGTACACCCCTAATTCCTTTAACTTTATCCCACACCTTGTGAATGAGCCTTACAGTGCAAAATTTAGAACCTTTCTCACGGAAATGTCCCCCCTCTAGGCCCTCACTCAACACCTTTGTCCCAGTCAATGATCTCAGGCTGCAAGGTGCCCGCATCCCACCTGACCCATCTCCCCATCCCTTGAAATGCTGACACTGTGAGGCCAAAAAATACAACCACGGATTGGGCAATGCCACCCCTCCCTCCGTCTTTGGTCTCTGTAGGGTTTCCTGTTTAAATCTGGGGCTCTTCCCACCCCAGATCAGCTCACCAAACAAAGATCTAATCCTCCGAAACCTATTCTGCGATATCCATATAGGGGAATTGTGCAACACATAGAGTAACTGCGGCATCACAATCATCTTTATCAGGTTTATCCTACCAATTACCGATAAGTGTAGCTTTTTCCACGCCTGGACCTTGGTACGTATCTTACGCAGAAGAGGTGCCAAATTCAGTTCCTCAAAGCTAGTCAGAGGGAGTGCGATCTGAATCCCCAAGTACTTAAATTTCTCAACTAGCCTCAACCTTGTGACAGAGTCCCCCCCATCACCGTCCCCACTATCCCCATCTATCAACATCATATTCGATTTGTCCCAATTGATCCTTAAGCCCGAATAACTCCCGAATTCCTCAATAATGGCCTCCGTCTTTACCAAGGTCCCCTCGGAATCCTCCAAGAAGAGCAGGATATCATCAGCGTATAACGCTACTTTTTCTTCTGCCTCCCCGTACATAAAACCCTTCACCTCCCGGGACCCTCTGATCTTTGCGGCAAGGGGTTCCACCGCCAAGGCGAAGAGCAGCGGGGACAGAGGGCAGCCCTGTCTAGTACCTCTAGATAAAGAGAAAGTCTCAGAGAGAGCGTCATTCACTCTAATTTTGGCCACCGGAGAAGAGTACAACAGCCGCACCCATGAGATAAATTTAGGTCCAAACCCCATTCGTTCCAGTACTGACCACAAATAACTCCACTCCACGCAATCAAAAGCCTTATGAGCGTCCAAGGATACCACAACCCGTTTGCCAACATTGTCAGAAGGGATTTGCAAATTTAAAAATAACCTTCTCAGATTAAGTGCCGTTGATTTATTGGGCATAAAGCCTGACTGATCCGGGTGAACCAGTCTGTCAATCACCCTAGATAACCTGTTTGCCAGAGCTTTTGCCAGTATCTTAATGTCAGCCGTCAAAAGTGAGATTGGTCTATAGGATTCTGGTAATTGTGGGTCCTTGTCGGCCTTAGGGATAACGACCACGATAGCCTCTCTCATTGAAACAGGTAACTCCCCTCTTTCCAATGACCTATTATACACCTCCGACAGTTTGGCCAACAAAGTTTCTTTCAATACCTTGTACATCTCAGCTGGAATACCATCCGCCCCCGGAGCCCTACCCCCAGCAACCCCCGCCAAAGCGGCCCCCAATTCTTCCTCCCCAATCGGCTCCTCCAACAACTCACAGTCTTCTTTGCTCAACCTAGGCAGGTCAATCCCCTCCAAGTAGCCCGTCATGTCCTCATCCCCCCTGTCCACACTTGAAGTATATAGCTTATTGTAGAATTTCCTAAACACTTCCAAAATCTGCTCCCCCTGAGTAACCAATATTCCATCTTCCCTCCTAATGGAGTAGACATGAGAGGAGTCCCTCTGTGCAGACGCCACTACCGAAAGTAAATGCCCCACCTTTTCCCCCTCTGAATAGAAAGACGCTTTTTGAAAGGCCCGCAATCTCTCCGCCCTTCTCAAATATAATTGATTGACCTCCTCTTGGGCCTTCCTCATCCGACTCTGAGACTCCTTAGTACAATGGGCCCCCAATGCCGCCTCAGCTGCCTTCAGTTCCTCCAGAATAGCTTGATCCTGTACTCTAGTCCTAGTCTTGTGTCGTGAAATGTCACGAAACAGAATCCCCCTTAAATACGCCTTCATGGTGTCCCATACTACGTGGCATTCCGCACTCCCGTCATTAATCCTAAAAAACTCCTCTATTTCAGCCCCCACCCTTTCCATGTCCAAGAGTTGTAACCAGGAGGGGTGAACCTTCCATCCCATCTTCCGTGAACCAACCTGTTCAGATAATTTTAATGAGACCCGAACTGGACTATGATCTGATAGAATCCTGGGATTATATTCCACCTCACTTAACAATTCGTTCATCCCATCATTGCCCATGGCGACATCGATACGAGACATAGAACCATACGTGGTCGAGTAACAGGAATAAGAATAAGTATTAGCGTTTCGAACCCGCCATAAGTCAATCCAGCCTATTTCTCTAAGGTAATTCCCAAAAGGAGTGCCATTACCGTCCCTACGTAGCGGAGCGTGATTACTCTTATCCCAATGGTCGTCGGCAATATTGTTCACATCTCCAACCACCAGAAGAGGAACCCCGACCCACCCTCTCATATGCTCCAAAATCTCTTGAATTTTCTTACCAGAATACGGCGGGGGTATATATATTGAAACAATGCAAATCAGACGGTTAAGAATTTTACACACCAAAAGGACATACTGACCATCTTTATCAATTTTAACCTCAACTTCCTCAAATGGAGTACTAGTATGGATCAAAACAGACACCCCCCTTGCATAATTAGAGAAAGTCGAGTGATATGCCCTGCGCACCCATTTTTTCTGTAACATATCTACTTTTTCCTCCACTAAGTGAGTTTCTTGCAGGCATATCACCGAGGGCCTCTGTTTCACTAAGTACTGAAATATTGCCGCACGTTTAGTAGCGTCCGCTAGCCCCCTAACATTCCAACTTATAATATTAACCTTCCCTCCCATTTCCTTAGAAAAAGGTATAAAATAAGAATCGTCTCTCCCAGGTCTCCCCCAATGCCCTCCTCCCCCTCCTTCCCACCCCCCATCCCAACAACTAACCCAACCTTCCCCATCTAAAACTCAAGATAACTCAGATACTCCGAACTTTCTTTCTCTATATGAGAACCGAGGGCACTTAGTATACCCTAGAACTAAGTCTTTTGCCGTCCATCTCTTCCCCCCACACCGCGACCAATATGAAATATTCATTACGCCGCCGAACATAATACTGTAAACGTTAGGTGCAGTTGAACCATCTGCAACAGTAACATTCAGAAAGGACCCCTCCAACGAAGAGAGGCAGAACCAGCAGAGTCACAATCCTTCCGAAACAGTCTTAACGGTTCCGCTCAGTGCCAATCTTCTTGGCGTTGGTGTCCAGCCATTGCATCGCCTCCTCCGGATTTTGAAAAAATTGAACACGGTCCAGCGCCACCACCCTATGCTTAGCTGGGTAGAGCATTGAATATTTTAGGTCCAGTTCACGGAGCCGTCGCTTGACCTCCCCAAATTTCATTCTAAGTTTCTGCACCGATGCCGAGTAGTCCGGATAAATGGAGATCCGATTCCCATTTATGCTCAGGCCATCACTCAGCCTGGCCTTAATCAGTAAAGTCTCCTGATCCCGGTAGTCCAGAATTTTTGCCAATATGGCACGAGGGGCCGAGCCGGGCGGCAGAGGGCGAGTGGGGACCCGATGAGCCCTTTCCACCGAGAAATGTTTGGTAAGGTCTGCTCCTCCCACCGAGTTCTTGAGCCATGTCTCAATATATTCAGTGGAATTATTTCCCTCCACCTTCTCCGGCACCCCAATTATTCTTAAATTGTTTCTCCGAGATCGGTTTTCCAAATCGTCTGTCTTAAATTCCAGCTCTGCAATTCGTTGAATATATTTCTTTTCTCTTTTTAACAGTTCGTTTGTCTGATCCTCCACACTGCCCACACGCTCCTCCACCACCTCCACTCTTTTCTCCACTTTGCGCATAGCAGAGTTAAGGGACTTTATTTCAACTGTCAGATCATCCACCCTCAGATTCAGCGCGGCCAAGGCAGATTTGCAGTGAATAACGACAGAGAAAATGTCCTGCAGTGTTGGTTCCCCCATCCTTGGCTGCTGTACCACATCAGAGTCATTGGTCTGCACAGGGCTAGCAGCAGGTGTCACACTTTCTGCACTGTGCGCTCCCTGCGCCCTCCCTGGGGAACATTGCACCTCCACTTCACCGGTCCCAGCGTCCCCTCCACTTTCTTGCCTCATCAGGGCTTCCTCCACCTCAAGTCCCTCTGGACCCAGCAGCAGGGCTCCCCCCTCCTCCGTGCGGGCAAATCGCTCCAGCCGGGCTATTACCTCCAGCCTCCGGCGGTATGTAGCGCTGGCCCTGGCCGCCTCCTCCTCGGCCACGGCGCCATCTTGAATTTTCGCGCCGGCTGCAGGCGCCGACTGTTTGCGGCGCGGCATCTCCGCTCCTCACCGCTTATCAACTCCGGAGCCTTCTTCCCCTCGCCGGGGACTTGCGGGGTCCCTCTGCCCGGTTTTCGGCGTTCGGCGGCGCCTGAAAGGGTAGGTTTAAGGAGCGGTGCAGGGAGAGAGACCCTTCGCACGTCCGCTCACATTCGTCGCTAGGCCACGCCCCCCCCTTCCTAGCCTTTAATGCACATGTCACACTCAGTGTTTCCTGCTATCTCTGTACTTAATGTTTTCTCTGTTTGATTCTTTGCCACAGGGGCCGTAGAACGTATACTTACTCCTGTCACCGTAGAGGACTTTTACTGCGATGTCAGCCACGGTGATTACATGACCTTACAAGAAACTGCGATAAACTTGCTGATTTGGTGCTTATATTAAATATGCACATGAAAAAGCAACAAGGAGATTAGGGCTGGATGAAAATACAAATGTCTAGAACTAGATGAAAAACATAACTGGTTACTTACACAGGGCATAGAACAATTAAGTCAAGGGCCATTACCATTGTGCAGACAAACAAGACATACATGCCAGAGGCACATGAAATACATGTTTTATTTATTTCTGTTGTCCCCTTCTCTTCGCTCGTCCTAGTAAAGCAACATACGGACAATTGCTAATTGAGCTTAAAGCAAATCTTTTACCACCGTGTAATTTCAAGTCAAAATATAACAATCTCTTTCTGGTAAAGATGAGTGGATGCTTTAAAATTCGGTGATTTCACTAAACTTTTCCAAAAAAATTTGATTTAATGTGAATAAATTTGTGTAAATCTTAACACTGTAAAAGTTTGTAACTGAAGAAAATATACATGGGGGAGAGGAGAGAGAGAAAACCACTGTCCATATGAGCTTACACACTACAGAAGGAAAAGAGAGAAGACCACGCTGACCATAAGAGCATACCCTTTACAGGCGGGAGAGAGATAGAGAATCCTGCTGACTAAAAGCGCGAGAGAGAGCCTCCCTGACCATTAGAGCTTACACTTTACAGGCGAGAGAAAGATAGAGGATCCTGCTGACTAAAAGAGAGAGAGAGAGCGCCTCACTGACCATAAGAGCTTATCCTTCACAGGCGAAAGAGAGGATCCTGCTGACTAAAAGAGCGAGAGAGAGCGCCTCACTGACCATAAGAGTTTAGACTAGTTTAGACTCTACAGAATAGAGAGAGCTAGAAGACACCATGGACCAAAAGAGCCTACACTTTACAAGCGAGGGAGAACCCTGCTGACCATAAGAGCTTACACTTTATAGGCAAGAGAGAGAGGACCATGCTGAACATAAAAGCTTATACTCTACAGGAGAGAGAACCCCACTGACCATAAAAGCTCATACTCTACAGATGAGAGAGAACCCCACAGACCATAAGAACTTACACTTTACAGGAGATAGAGGACCCTGCTGATCGTAAAAGCTCACACTCTACAGAAGAGAGAGTATCCCACAGACCATAAGAGCTTTCACTCTACAGAAGAGAGGACCCTGCTGACCATAAGAGCTTACACTCTACAGGAGAGAGAGAGAGGACCCTGCTGACTATAAAAGCTCATACTCTACAGAAGAGAGAGGACCCAACAGGCCATAAGAGCTTTCACTCTACAGAAGAGAGGACCCTGCTGACCATAAGAGCTTACACTCTACAGGAGAGAGAGAGAGGACCCTGCTGACTATAAAAGCTCATACTCTACAGAAGAGAGAGGACCCAACAGGCCATAAGAGCTTACACTCTACAGAAGAGAGAGGATCACGCTGACTATAAAAGCTCATACTCTACAGAAGAGAGAGGACCCAACAGGCCATAAGAGCTTACACTCTATAGAAGAGAGAGGACCCCACTGACCATAAGAGTTTACACTCTACAGAAGAGAGAGGACCCAACAGGCCATAAGAGCTTACACTCTATAGAAGAGAGAGGACCCCACTGACCATAAGAGTTTACACTCTACAGAAGAGAGAGGACCCTGCTGACCATAAAAGCTCACACTCTACAGAAGAGAGAGGACCCAACAGGCCATAATAATAATAATAATCTTTATTTTTATATAGCGCTAACATATTCCGCAGCGCTTTACAGTTTTGCACACATTATCATCGCTGTCCCCGATGGGGCTCACAATCTAGAATCCCTATCAGTATGTCTTTGGAATGTGGGAGGAAAACGGAGTGCCCGGAGGAAACCCACGCAAACACGGAGAGAACATACAGTACAAACTCTTTGCAGATGTTGTCCTGGGTGGGATTAGAACCCAGGACCCATAAGAGCGTACACTCTACAGAAGAGAGAGGACCCCACTGACCATAAGAGCTTACACTCTACAGAAGAAAGAGGACCCCGCTGACCATAAAAGCTCACACTCTGCAGGAGAGAAAAAGAGATAGGGCCACCTGACCATAACAGCTTACACTCTACAAAAAAGAGGCTTGCCAAGTGATTCTGGAGATGGAAAATGACCCGGTCTTACAAACTGTGCTCCACTAGGAACCACTGATCTGTGTTGACCCAGGTACTGACCACCACTGTACAAGGTATGATAATCCGCAAGGTGTCAAAGCAGCTGTGTGGGAAATGGTGCAGGGCAAGGGTTTGTTTTTTTATGTGAACATCAAATATCACAATCTTTCAATTTGTATGAAACCACAAAGTTCAGGAAATTTGACTTAGACTCGATCCTCCATTGATCAATTCGCTTTACTCCAGTTCATATTGTTAAAGGCTGTATCTTGATACACTGTATACATTTTTTCTAACTTTATTTCACCTCTCGATTTTATTACTTGTAGGCCAAACTTTTAGTGAAAGTGGTGCATTTTAATTCATGCAACTCTCCTTTAAGCCACACCCCATTTTCATCTAAGCCACACCCTCTTGTTTAGCCAGGAGCAAAAAATGAGTTAAAAACACCTAAAAAATCCTCGTAGGGCATGTAAGACAATTATTTATGGCAGAAATTGAGCCACAATCTTGACTCATTCAGCTTAGTAGTCTACCTCATTGAGTTTTAATAAAGATCTAATTCTTTTTTTTTTACTCTACAGGGACAATGGCAGCACACTATCTGTTTAGTAAACCCCTTTAGTCTCCTAAAGGTGGCTGCAATTAGCCAGAATTGGATCTGGTGACTTTGGTTTTATATAATTAATTTAGAGAGAAATAAAGAGACAAAGAGATTTTCTAGCTCCAAAGTTCAGGTCCCCATTCTTTTCTTTTTTTGGTGCTCGGGTTGAGGTTCACGTTCGAGTACAGTTCTGGAACCCGAACTGTAATTTGGAGTACAGTTCGGTGGGGTACCAGAACCCAAACTTTTATGGGTCTGCTCACCTCTAATTATCTATTCTCTTAAAGGGAACCTTTCAGTCAGCTGATGCTGCCTGAACTATGGGCAACATCAATCAGAGAGCGACTACTGAATTCCTAACGTCTATGTTTTAATCTGAAACTCTGCTTTATTTCAGAGAAAAATAAAGTTTAAAGCGTTGCCAGGAACGAGGTGACTAGTCCAAGAGGTAGGTCCCCATTGTTAGACTGACAGGTCTTTTGCTATACACAAACATAGGGAAACACCTGTCAGACTGGCTAAGCTAGAAAGGCAGTGGTTTATGGGGCTACAGTAAATGCTCCATGCACTTTTATGGGTACTTTTCTTAGCCCTACAAGCCATAATACAAAATGTTACAAGAAGTATTAGTGAATGCCAAGGGAAAAAAATTGGTGCATATTGTTTTTATGGGAGTCCCTTTTTTGATAAGCTGAAAGTGTCTAAAACACATACCGTATATACTCGAGTATAAGCCGAGATTTTCAGCCCATTTTTTGGGGCTGAAAGTCCCCCTCTCGGCTTATACTCGAGTCATATACCCGGGGGTCGGCAGGGGAGGGGGAGCGGGGGCTGTGTAGTTATACTTACCTGCTGCGGCGCGGTCCCTGCGGTCCCTGCAGTCCCTGGCTTCCCCGGCGCTGCAGATTCTTCCTGTACTGAGTGGTCACATGGCACCGCTCATTACAGAAATGAATAGTCGGCTCCACCCCCATAGGGGAAGAGCCGCATATTCATTGCTGTAAATCAGGGGTCCCCAACTCCAGTCCTCAAGGCCCACCAACATGTCATGTTTTCAGGATTTCCTTAGTCTTGCCCAGGTAATAATTGCATCACCTGTGCAATGCAAAGGAAATCCTGAAAACATGACATGTTGGTGGGCCTTGAGGACTGGAGTTGGGGACCCCTGCTGTAAATGATCGGTAACTGTGACCGCTCAATTACAGGAAGAAGCAGCAGCGCCGGGGAAGCAGGGACTGCAGGGACGGCGCCAGGAGCAGGTAAGGGAGCGCAGCGCTGCGCTATATTTACCTGCTCCTCGCTCCGGTGCGGCTCCGTCTGCAGCGTCCTCTAGCAGTGACGCTCAGGTTAGAGGACGCTGTGACGTAGTCAGTGCGCGCCCTCTGCTGAGCGTCAGTGCTGGAGACGGAGCCGCACGAGGAGCAGGTAAATATTGAAAGCGCCGGCGTCCTGAGCAAGAGAGGTGAGTATGTGATTTTTTTTTTTTTATGGCAGCACCAGCAGCATTATATAAGGAGCATCTATGGGGCCATAAAGAACGGTGCAGAGCATTATATATGGCACAGCTTTATAAGGAGCATCTATGGGGAAATAATGAACGGTGCAGAGCAATATACTGTATATGGGGCACAGCTTTATGTGGAGCATCTATGGGGCCATAATCAATGGTGCAGAGCAATATACCGTATATATGGCACAGCTTTATAAGCAGCATCTATGGGGCCATAATCAACGGTGCAGAGCAATATATATGGGGCACAGCTTTATAAGGAGCATCCATGGGGCAATAATGAACGGTGCAGAGCAATATATATATGGCACAGCTTTATATGGAGCATCTATGGGGCCATAATGAACAGTATAGAGCATTCTATATAGCACAGTTGTATATGGAGCATCTATGGGGCAATAATGAACGGTATGGAGCATCTATTTTTATTTTTGACATTAACCGGTAGCTGCTGCATTTTCCACCCTAGGCTTATACTCGAGTCAATAAGTTTTCCCAGTTTTTTGTGGCAAAATTAGGGGGGTCGACTTATACTCGGGTCGGCTTATACTCGAGTATATACGGTAATAATGATGCAAGGTCATTAAAGACCTTTTTATGTCCAAAATTCTCACATCTCAGTATCAAGTGATTTTCTCAAGATCTTATATTACTATTATTATCATCTTACTAATATTATTGGATTTATTTATTATTGCAGCATCCATTATTGCAGGTTATTTCTCAATATCATGTATTATGCTTCATGTCATCTTTTATAGTGTGTTAATGTTGGAATTGCAGCTAACATTTACTCCACATCCCTCGCAGCAGCTACATTTGTCTTTGCTATGTGGGTATCCCAGTGCGCACATCAATGCTAAGTTGCTGTAATAGGGTCAATCTAGCCTCCAGCTACACTTAATAGGGCAAAAAATTCTTGTGTCTAAGATAATTTAATTAGTTTCTCATTCTGTTTGTCTAGTAGAAGACTAAGAGAGGAAAGCTACATGATGTATAATATGATACATTCTGCTCATCACCCTGTGCTGATCTCATTCATTAGTTTCACTAGAAATGATCAATCCCATAGAATAATATATGGATTTTATACACAAAAGTATATAGATTATATGCACAATAATATATTGACTTTGTTGAAAAAAGCATTGGCATCCTTGTAATTAGGATGAATCATATATTAAACACGACATAACAATAGGTAATGTCAATTTACAAATTTAGCTAAAGATTTTTAAAAAATGGTTTTCTTCAAAATGGCATCAGCTTTGTCAAATTTGACCAAAACAGTCAATTTGCAGCAAATAAATTTGGGCGAATCTCAATCCTGGAAAGCTTGTAAATTGCTAAGAAAATACAAATGAGGGAGAGAGAGACAGAGGGGACCCCACTGAACAAAAGAGCTTACACTCTACAGGAGAGAGCGATAAACCCTCTGACCATAAGAGCTTACACTCTACCAAAAAGAGGACTCTACTGATCAAAAGAGCTTCTAACGTACAGAAGAGGGAGCAAGAGAGAGAGAACCCCGCTGATCATAAGAGCTTGCACTCTTCAGGTAAGAGAGGGTTGGCCCATCTGAACAAAAGAGCTTGCACCTTAGAGGAGAGCAAGAGAGGACCTCATTGAACAACAAACTTACACTTTACAGGAGAGAGAGAGAAGCCCTCTGAAAATAAGAGCTTAAACACTACAGGAGAGAGAGAGCAAGAGAGCTCAGCTGGCCATAAGAGCTTACACTCTACAGGGGAGAGGAGAGGACCCCGCTAAGCAAAAGAACGTAAACTTTACAGGACAGATAAAGGAGCCCTCTGAACATAAGAGCTCACACTATATAGTAGGGAGAGTTGACCATAAGAGCTTACATTCTACTGAAAAGAGGACTCTATTGACCAAAAGAGCTTACAATCTACAAAAGAACGAGAGAGAAAGGACCCCGCTGATAATAAAAGCTTGCACTCTTTAGGTAAGAGAGGGGGGACCCTGATGAACAAAGGAGCTTGCTCCTTATAGGAGAGAGAGAGAATGAGAGAGAGAGAGAGATGACTCCACTGAACAAAAAACGTACACTTTACAGGACAGAGAGGGAAGCCCTCTGAAAATAAGAGCTTACACTCTACAGGAGAGAAAGAGAGAGAAAGAGAACCCTGCTGACCATAGGAGCTTACACTCTACAGGAGATAGAGAGAGAACCCCACTGACCATGAGAGCTTATCTACAGAAGAGAGAGAGAGAGAGGATCCTGCTGACCATAAGAGCTTACACTCTACAGGAGAGAGAGAGGAGCCTGCTGACCATAAGAGCTTACACTCTACAGGAGAGAGACAGAGATAACACCACTGACCATAAGAGCTTTCACTGTACAGGAGAGAGAGAGGACCCCGCTGACCATAAGAGCTTACACTCTACAGGAGAGAGACAGAGATAACCCCGCTGGCCATAAGAGCTTACACTCTACAGGAGAGAGAGGACCCCGCTGACCATAAGAGCTTACACTCTACAGGAGAGAGGCAGAGATAACACCGCTGACCATAAGAGCTTTCACTCTACAGGAGAGTGAGAGGACCCTGCTAACCATAAGAGCTTACACTCTACAGGATAGAGACAGAGAGAACCCCGCTGGCCATAAGAGCTTACACTCTAATGGAGAGAGAGGACCCCGCTGGCCATAAGACTTTAAACTCTGCAGGAGAGAGAAAGATAGAAACTCCTAACCATAAGAGCTTACACTCTTCAGAAGACAAAGAGAACCCATCATTTGTAAATTGTCATTTTCAAGTAAAACTTTTCTTTAATATTTTTTTGCAGAATGATAACATTATTTAAAATCATTCAGTCCATCTCCCAGAACAGAAGCAGGTATGCAAATTAATTGTAGTGAAGACGATATTCCCATTTGTTGAGACAAAATTAATTTTCTAAAGGTGACAAATATGACAAACTTCTCTGTGGGAGCCTTTTTTTTTTTACAAAGAAAAATCCTTGTCATGTAAGAAATTATAAATACACTTTATGGAACAACATAAGTCACTGTGCACAAAAAAATACTGTGTCTGAGAAATATTCTGCGAAGTAAGTAAAATGCCTGTGATTTATGTACTAATAACTGGTAATGGAGTTTGTCACACGAGGGTTTTTCTGCACGAGGTTCACTGCCAACCCCATCCCCCTCAAAAGAAATGCATGACTACTTTCCCTCAGGAAAAATCTGGAGATTTTCAAAACCCAGTTTTTAACAATAGGGAGATTTTGCACTTTAAATCATGAATTTGTGTGAGCAAATGCATAAATTCCTCTTTCCTCAAAAAATGGAATAAAAAGTTATCAAGGGGGATATACAATGCCTTGCGAAAGTATTCGGCCCCCTGGAACTTTTCAACCTTTTCCCACATATCATGCTTCAAACATAAAGATACCAAATGTAAATTTTTGGTGAAGAATCAACAACAAGTGGAACACAATTGTGAAGTTGAACAAAATTTATTGGTTATTTTACATTTTCGTGGAAATTCAAAAACTGAAAAGTGGGGCGTCCAATATTATTCGGCCCCTTTAACTTAATACTTTGTTGCGCCACCTCTTCCTGCGATTACAGCTGCAAGTCGCTTGGGGTATGTCTCTATCAGTTTTGTACTTCGAGAGACTGAAATTCTTGTCCATTCTTCCTTGGCAAACAGCTCGAGCTCAGTGAGGTTTGATGGAGATCGTTTGTGAACAGCAGTTTTCAGCTCTTTTCACGGTTTCTCGATTGGATTGAGGTCTGGACTTTGACTTTGCCATTCTAACACCTCGATATGTTTATTTGTGAACCATTCCATTTCAGATTTTGCTTTATGTTTGGGATCATTGTCTTGTTGGAAGACAAATCTCCGCCCTAGTCTCAGGTCTTTTGCAGACTCCAACAGGTTTTCGTCAAGAATGGTCCTGTGTTTGGCTCCATCCATCTTCCCATCAATTTTAACCATCTTCCTTTCAATGCTAAAGAAAATCAGGCCCAAACCATGATGCAGCCACCTCGTTTGAAAGTGGGGATGGTGTGTTCAGGGTGATGAGCTGTGTTGCCTTTATGGCAAGTAAATTCTTTGGCATTGTTGCCAAAAAGTTTGATTTTGGTTTCATCTGACCAGAGCACCTTCTTCCACATGTTTGGTGTGTCTCCCAGGTGGCTTGTTGCAAACTTTAAATTACACTTTTTTATGGATATCTTTAAGAAATGGCTTCCTTCTTGCCACTCTTCCATGAAGGCCATACTTGTGCAGTGTACAACTGTTTGTTGTCCTACAGACAGACTGTCCCACCTCAGCTGTAGATCTCTGCAGTTCATCCAGAGTGATCAGGGGCCTCTTGGCTGCATGTCTGATCAGTCTTCTCCTTGTTTGAGATGAAAGATTAGAGGGACGGTCGGGTCTCAGTAGATTTGCAGTGTTACGATACTCCTTCCATTTCAATATGATCGCTTGCACAGTGCTCCTTGGAATATTTAAAGTTTTGGAAATCATTTTGTATCCAAATCCGGCTTTAAACTTCTCCTCAACAGTATCACGGACCTGCCTGTTGTGTTCCTTGAAGACTTGATTACACACAGGTGGATTATATTTATCATCATTAGGCAAAATTGGATCATTCAGAGATCCACAATGAACTTCTGGAGTGAGTTTGCTGCACTGAAAGTAAAGGGGCCGAATAATATTGCACTCCCCAGTTTTTGAATTTCCACAAAAATGTAAAATAACCAATAAATTTTGTTCAACTTCACAATTGTGTTCCACTTGTTGTTGATTCTTCCCCAAAAATTTACATTTGGTATATTTATGTTTGAAGCATGATATGTGGGAAAAGGTTGAAAAGTTCCAGGGGGCCGAATACTTTCGCAAGGCACTGTATATCACAAAATGGTACCAATCAAAAATACACCTCACCCTATAAAAAAAACCCTCACACAGCTCCATTAGCAGAAAAATAATAGCTTTGGCAATAGTAACCAAATTTTAAATGATTAAAGGTAGTAAAACATAAAAAGGT
Source organism: Ranitomeya imitator (assembly GCF_032444005.1). Lineage (NCBI taxonomy): Eukaryota > Metazoa > Chordata > Amphibia > Anura > Dendrobatidae > Ranitomeya > Ranitomeya imitator. Next base: position 806,306,744 of record NC_091283.1, read on the forward strand.
TATATAAATTTGGTATCACCACAATCATACTAACCAGGAAGCAGGGAGCCTTGAAGGGATCAATTTAATCAAATATCAACTAGTTAATATTTTATAGTGTTTGTCTATGGAAATGTTAAATAATAACTTTAAAATTGATGCTCTGATGGATGTCTAAAAAAGGCATCCCCGAAAAAGTAATCTGACCAATGTCTCCTAACATGTAAAACAGGAACATGTAGAGACATGCTCACACCACCAAGAGACTTGAAAACGCAAAAAAACACAGCAAAACAAAAAACAGAGGACTGCTCTGATACGGGTATACCTTGACATTTGGTAGAGCGGCTTATATACATTTTTTGCAAAAAAACGTATCAACCAAATACCCTGTTTTTTACATCTTTTTACTAGCACTTGCTGTTCACTGTGATTTTTTTGCAACAGAGTGTTTTTGGTTTTACTGTGCTTTTTTGTGTTTTCAAGTCTCTTGGTGGGGTGAACATGTCTCTACAGGCTTGTTCACTGTGCACATGGCTCATGTGTTCCTGTTTTACATAAAGACTGGGGAGGCCTCCACCCCTCTTTTTTTGGGCCGTGCGCACAAGAGCTGTTCTATCCAGCGTGTCCATATTGGACATTTCCTCTCTGAACCCTGCTCATACAGGTATTGTACAGATGACCAGGTTTTTAAATACATCAGATAGTGATTACATACTGTACATCAGTTAGGACTGCTCTGGTACGGGTATACCTTGACATTTTGTAGAGCAGCTTAGTATACTTTTTTTGCAAAAAATGTATCAACCAAATACACTTTTTTCCCATCTTTTTACTAGCACTTGCTGTTCACTGTGATTTTTTTTGCAACAGAGTGTTTTTTGTTTTACTGTGCTTTCTTGTGTTTTCATTGTCTCCTAACAGAATGAAGCAAGTGAGAAAAGGTGCAAGCTGTTGTATCTGCTGTTTATACGCATCATATATTGCCAAAGCAATTGTATTCTCTAAGATATAGGCAAACATGAAATACATAAAACGTAAACTGCATTAATGCCATATAAACTTTAAGGATAAAACAAAGGTAAATAGTGCACAAACTTGCCAATTCGTGTGCCAACCAGAAACAAAAAGGCGTATTTTTAGTTGCTGTGACCTAACCTTTTATATAGGACATACAGTACTGCTCCATAAATCAAAAACCTATAAAATTATTGTGCAGCTAGGATCCAGGTGGCTATTGCCTCACAGATGGCTGAGCACTCCCCCAATTAGTCTAAGAGTATGCACACATGGCCATTTTTTTGGTCTGACTGAGTACAATTTGACAAAACATCGGATCGCTCTCGGACCCATGTTAGCCAATGGGGACATGCACATATCATTTTTTTCCTTGGACTGAGAATTGGGTAGGCTATTGGTTTCTAAAATTGTATGATCTTTCACCTGGGTAATTGTATCCCAGTAGTGACTGGTTATTAACACGATCACCAATTAATCTAGCAAACCAGTGTAATTGTATCCTATAAGTGACTGGTCACCAATATTTATGTAAAGACATGCATTGTCTAATGCCTTTATTAAATCTAGGAAACTGTATCCCATTTGACTTGTCACAATAACCCTCACCTATTCCCTTTAATCCAGTACCTGAGTAATTGTATCCCAGCAGTGATAGATATATTGTTCTATACACCTAATTCCATTGGTCTGGCCAAATTTCTCCCAGTGATGTTTGACTACCAGCAACTAGTGTGTTTTTAATTGCACTTTAGCCCAATTGTCACGCTCACGGCCTGACTGGTAGGCGTGAGCTCGGGGGGTTTGTGGCCCCACTGTGCCACAAACCAGACTACCCTGGAAGGGGCGTGACTGTGACAGCTGACTGGGTTTTCACTGGAGCCTCTGATGGTGAGGATAGGCTTGTGCAGCAGGCAGCTGCCAGGTGCTACTCCAGGGTGGTGTCTGGCTGTGGCTGCTGATCCCACTTGGGAGACAGGAACACCAGGATTGGTGCGAGCATTAGGCAGGACTGGCAGAAGAGCACGGCTGGAACTCAGACGAGTAGGCTGGCATGGCTGAGACAGGGCTGGCAGAGACACGGCAGAGAACTCAGGGCTGGCAGAGACACGGCAGGAAACAGGACTGGCTAGGACAGCAGGAACACACGACTGGAAGGCAGGGCAGGAACGGCAGGACTGGCAGGAACACAGGATTGGGAGGCACGGCAGAGAACACAGGACTGGTTGATGTGGTATATGAAGGAACAGGTAGGGACCTGTTCACACTGGAGGTGCAGGGACAGATATATAGTTTGGAGGAACAGGTAGGGACCTGTTCACACTGGAGGTGCAGGTACAGATATATAGTTTGGAGGAACAAGTATGGACATGTTAACACTAGAGGAGCAGGAACAGATATGAAATATGAAGGAACAGGTAGGGACCTGTTCACACAGGAGGTGCAGGAAAGGAAACAAGCAGAAAGGAATGAGGTATGAAGAAACAGGTTGGGACCTGTTCACACAGGAGAGGAGTGCAAGACTGCAGATAGGAGTGGAAAAGCAGCAAGAGATAGCGTAGCAACAAAAGCTGAGCAGAGCCACAAAGAATGTGGAGAGAAGCTGCAGCAAGAGATACTGCAGAAGCTAAGCAGAGTGGAACCGCAAGGATTGCAGAGAGGAACTGCAGCAAGAGGTTTCTGCAGCAATGGGAGCGGAGCAGAGTAGAACGGAGCAGAACCGTAGGAGTGCGGAGCAGCGGTAAAGCCACCAAGATACAGAGCAGGCAGAGCCGCAAGAGTGCGGAGTGTAAGCAGACTGAGAACACAAGAAAAGACACAGCAGCCACAGACAAGGAGACCGAGATAAGGAGAGTTCAGGCGCCGGCCCCCTATACACATAGCAATGAGGCATGCAGAGAGCAGAGACACAGAACATGGAGCTGGCATGAAACAGAAACCACATCATGGTCTGGAGCAGTGGGTAAGATTGTGTGAGAGATGTGAGGCCATGCCGTGATGCCAGCAGAGATGTTACACCAATTATTAACTATATCAATAAAGATTACATTTTAGTTAGGGTTTATTTTCTTTCAGCAATTTGTAAATTCTATTCTGGCGAAGGAAACTAAACTACAGTACTACATAAAGTTACCAATTTATGAAGCTGTGACTCGCTAACAAAGAAAGGGAGGCAACCGGTAGTTGGACCTCCACCGAGCTCACATTTGTGGCCTATCCTATAGACATTATAGTCCTTAAAAAAATCATTTCAGCAAATCTGCAGTTCTTCCAGTTGGAAATATTGTATTTCTTCTTTCCTACATTTAGTTCAAAAGGTCCATTTTTAGTCATGTCTTTTTAAAACTGCAATACTAAAATTAAAAACATTATTTTGCAATTCAAACCCAAATTTCTGCAAATCAAACGCTGTCTTTTTGCACCACAAGAAAGTATATGTTTTCCTTAAAAATATCTCTTTTATCACACTAATCTGTAAAAATAATGTGCTATTTTGCATTAAAACATGCATTATTTTCTGGAAAAAATAGAAAGTCATAATGACGAGCTTCATCCCATGATGCCAAACACCTTTTTTTACATTACATGGTACATACCATTCCAGCGACACTTCTGTCTTATTTGTCCGGGTAATTCTTTTTGGCATTTACTACGATACATTAATACAACACAACATATGATTTTGCCTTTGGCCGAGAAACCATCACATTTATGTAGAAGACAGTTTCCTCTACCTGAATAGTTAAAGTTGCCCCGTGAGGACAAAATGTCAGGATGGGTATCTTTAAATAAAAGACGTACAAAACTGAACTGTTTTTCTGTGTCAAGTGTCATAAAAATATAGTGATCTCAGAAGTTGAAAATGAACACTATGAGGTGAAATGCACAAAACCTGCCCTACAGACCTCTTAGCAGTGACATACAAGCCTAAAACAAAACGTACATGCAGTGTGTACACTGATCGGCTTTGGCAAAAAAGAAATATGCATAATTTTGTGTAGGTCATCCAGAAGCCACTAAAACAAATGTAATGTCTCATTCAGAAGTCAGTTCTACGAGTTCTATCCATGTATTTCACAGAAATCATATCCGTTATAGTCTATGGGGCTGTTCACTTGTTCGTGTTTTTTTGCCGACTGAGTGGTCATCACCAAAGTACAGAGACATGGCCAATTTTGATCCGAGTCATGGTTCAAACTTGCTAATGCAAGTCTATGGATCCGTGAAAACAAAAAACATGGCTCGAACGCCAATAGTGTGCCATCTGATTTTGACCGACTTTTTCCTAGGAGAAGATTAGAAACCTCCCTCAGTTTTATTTTTGCATACTACAAAAATTGATAATTATCTGATGGCAAAAATGGACACTATGACCAAACTGATGAAGATCTGATCAATAACACTGATAAAACTCAGACTGTTTTTTGCATACAAGAAAAATCTCTGGTGTCTGAATAAGCTATAGGCCATTGAGGCATGGACTCCACAAGACCTGTGAAGCCCTCCTGTGGTATTTGGCATGAAGACATAAGCTGTAAATTGTTAAGATTGGACTTATTTCTCCAGCACATCCCACAGATGACTTGTCTTACTCATTTCTGGGGAATTTGGAGTCACGTCAACAGCTTGAACTCTTTTTCATGTTCCCCAAACAATTCTAGAAACATGTTTGCAGTGAGGCAACCTACTTAAAGAAAGCATGCAGCAGTCATGAGGAAATGTACTTGGCCTGGACAATGTTAGGTAGAAGGTATGTGGAGCACTCGCCAGGGCCATGGGGTACTTGGAACTGGGCCAGTTCTTAAAGGGATGTGTCACAGTGGTAGTGACCCGGTCCGTGGCCCTGGGTGTCCAAGTAAAAGGGAAAGGTCTTTAAAGGTGTTGTTGAATAAAGAATAAAGTTTGTTCATGACGCCACCTGTGGTATTCGGTCAGAGGTGACCGACGCTGCTTAAATGGGTCCTCTGGGGAGTGATGGTACTGCAGCATGGAAGGCCACAGTCCATGGTACCGGTAACAGGTGTTGGTGAGGTCTGGTCAGCTTGGAAGAAAATCGGGAATCCCCCTAGCCAGGTGTGGTTGGAAGCCTTCCACTATGCACTGTGTTGTAGTCCCTTGCTTCCTTAGGCCTCACACAAGATCTTCACTTTCTCTCTGTCCCTTTTGGTAGGACACTACCCACATGGCAGGCAACTCCAGCCATTTTACAGGGGTCTCTCAGATGACTTCGGGCTCTATGCGCTGCTGTGCCTTCGGGTGTTAATGGTGGATAGACGACTTGCAATCTTCTGTCCGCTGGTTTCTGCTATGGGGCATACAATCCCACACAACCTCGGTCTTCCGGCCACCGGTTCCTGCGCTTCAGCGTAAAGGAAGCTCAGTTGCTGCTTCTCTCTCGCTCTTTATTCTCCTTTCCTTCTCTTCCCCTATCAGTCTCCTACAGACTGCTCTGTTTCTCGTTCTACGTTACAGGAGCTGTAGCACTACTGGTCTGCACGGCCCCAGCTTTCATTTCTCAGTCTCTCTCTGTCTGCTTCCTCTCTCCTCTGTCCCTCTGACAGACTGACTAACTCCTCCTCCAAGCTAGAATATATATCTAGGGAAGCTTCCCTTAAACCAGGTTCAGAGCTCCCCCTTCTGGCCTGAACAGTGTTGCATATGCTTAATACCTGTTAAAGGGAGCCTTCCTCACTTCCAAGCATGGTATCACCCTCCCCGTAAGGAAGGTAATACCACTGAAACAACTGGTTACCTGGGGTGTTACATATGTGTCACATTCATATGAATGTCAGAACCCATCAGGACGTTGCCCATCACAAAGCTTTCACTGCCTTGTTGTCTTTCCATAGTTCATCATGGTGCCATCTCTTCCCCAAGTAAGTGTCATGCATGCACCTGGCCATCAGCAGCACCTGGAAAACAGGAAACCCCTTTTAAAATAACCATCAGCCAAAAATGGATGATAAACAGGAGATTAGTCCACGTGAAAATGGTGCAAACTAACAAAAAGGCGACTCCTTTCAAGATTTAGTGCTCCTTTAAAGACTCTAAATACTGTAAAATAAAGAAAGATATATATATATATACATATATATATAGTGTATTTACATATATGACGCACATAGAAAACATAAAGCATGTGAATAAAGCTGAGGTTATTTCATTACCATAGTAATCAGTAATTACATAAGTAAAATTGCTGACTTCACTGTAAAAACAGAAGAATGATTGTAAGAAAAATTGAGTCTGATCCTGAAGCCGGATACATAATGCACTTGAATTATTTATAGTCGCCATTATTATTAAACACTTGTATCTTTCAAGTGAGCAAAGCATTGAAAAAGTAGGCAATTACCGTGAAAATAACTAATTAATAGGTTGTGTTGATATTACAATTCATTATTAATAGCTTATACAAACAATTTCTTGGTTGCTGATGGGAGAACATTGATTTATAAGATTTAAAGGGCTTGTTTAAATAAAAAAAAAAAAAACATTTTAAATTGTCTGATTATATCAGAACACATTGAGCCCCTGTGGCTCTACTAGACCGAATGTCGATCATCGTAGGGTTGTATAGTCAGAAGTACCACGGTGGCCTGACAGTTAAGTCTTGATATGCCCATAGCGTAGGAAATTTTATTATACCTGCTGTATGATATAAAAAACAATTCACATTATAAACGGTATTCCTGGTAAGAGCTATGGGACTGCAAAAGGAAATGGCTGGGGAAATGACTTTAAGGGGTTCTGTCAACATAGCAATCATGGTATAATAGGAAGTAAATGTATAAGAAAAAGTGTGCAATCACAGAGACTGAGGGATGCTACCACCAGTCCAGTTAAACATTTCACCGACAGAGCATGGGGCAGAGTACCCCCACAGAAGCTCATTCCAATTTCACCCACAGAGCATGGGATAGAGTCCCCCTGCAGAAATTGATTAAAAGTGTCACCCACAGAGCATGGGGCACAGTACCCTACAGAAGCATTTTACAAATTTCATCCACAGAGCATTGGTCAGAGTACCCCTTACAGAAGCTTGATTCCAATTTCGCCCACAGAGCATGCGGCTGAGTACCCCCACAGAAGCTGATTAAAAATTTCACTCACAGAATATGTTTTCACAGTTCTCCCACAGAGCCAAACTTTTACCTTCAGTAGCGTATAGTAGAGCAGCCGCAGATAAAAAGCTTGTAGTTTATTTCCGGATCAAGCTTGCAGTCCGCCATGAGGCTTTCATGGGAACGCGCATAGGAAATTTTTTCCAATAAAGTGTCGAGCATGGGACAGTGTCTTTTTCTATTTATCTCTTTTTATGTTTTTTAGGTTTGCATTTCAGGACTACGTCGCATTCGGTGAACTATGGTGGACCTATATGGCACCTTTTTTTAAAATAAATTGGTGAACCAGGGAAAGTGTGGGGTACCGTTTTTTTAAGCCCTTTCGACATTAGACATACTATCCCGTCGAGGTGGGGTGGGCCCGTATGACCACCGACGGGATAGTACGTCATATGCGATCGGCCGCACATTAACCCCTGCACACTGTGATCAAACATGATCGCAGTGTTCTGGCGGTATAGGGAAGCATCGCGCAGGGAGGGGGCTCCCTGCATGCTTCCCTGAGACCCCTGGAGCAACGCGATGTGATCGTGTTGCTGCGATGGTTTCTTACCTCCTCCTCCTCCCTGCAGCAGACCCAGATCCAAAATGGCCGCGGGGCTGCATCCGGGTCCTGCAGGGAGGTGGCTTCCCGGCGCCTGCTCAGAGCAAGCGCTGGTAAGCCGGCAGGAGTGCATGTCAGATCGCTGATCTGACACAGTGCACAGCAAAGTGTCAGATAAGCGATATTACACTATAACATGATGCCCCCCCTGGGGCAATGTTATAGTGTAAAAAAAAATTCACATGTGTAAAAAAAAAAAAAAATCCTAAAAAGAAAATATTGTTCCTATAAATACATTTCTTTATCTAAATAAAAAAAACAATAAAAGTACACATATTTAGTATCACCGCGTCCATAGCGACCTGACCTGTCCCACTAGTTAACCCCTTCAGTGAACACCGTAAAAAAAAACGAAGCAAAAAACAACACTTTATAATCATACCGCCAAACATAAAGTGGAATAAATAAATAATGTAAAAAATGGTGGCGCAAAGTGTCACCGTTATAGATATTCCAGCAGCACTACCACCAGACTTCCACTTCTAAGTCTGTAAAAAGTAAATGCAAAACACATAAATAAGTATATATACGTAGGTAATATATACTGGTAAGCGCTAGGAAAATAACGGAGGGTGGTGGAAGAAAAATAAAATAAAATAGTAGCACAGTAAAACACGCCTTGCTCAGAGAAATGTCCCGATCTCAATCTTCTAAGTAGACAAATGACCGCTGACAGAATGACATTATATTCACCTGGCAAGGGTAATAACACTTCGGAACACTCAGAGGTAGTTCCTACCTGTATCGTAGGATGAAGAGTCTTGAGCGCTCTTGTCGCGCGATGATTCCTTCAGCGGGCACAAAAAGTCTGGACAAGTGGCTGCCCCGGCCGGCGGCAAGCCACAAACAGCTGGTCTCCGGGAGGAGACGGAGATCCTGCAGAGCCGACGCCGCGTGTGTCAGCGGCGGTACTTGCCGGCAGTGCGCAGGACCTGGGTGACGTAGCAAGTCACGTGACCGTAACCCCCGGTGATTGAGTGAGTGAGTACGGAGTGCGAATGGGGCCAAACAACCGACGCGTTTCGGAGACGTCTATCTCCTTCCTCAGGGTTGGTCCCTGCCCTGTACTCATGGTTCTATATATAGCTACTGGTCTTGTCCACTGATTCATTGAAAACCAAAAAGTTCAGCACCCATATTAAGTCCCCTTGGTGCAATGGTATCCAACATGAAAATCCATTTAGTCTCTGCACGAGACATTGCTTTAATAAAGTCGCCACCTCTCCAGTAGTGGCGTACCACTGCAATGCCCATTACTTTCATCCCCTGTACTGTTCCGCCATGATGTTCCACAAAATGTTGGGAGAGTGGATGACTGTTATGGCTGGTAATTCAGTACCACAATGGACATAGAAGTCAGAGCACATACAGTGATCTGACAATAACCCAAAAACATAGAACGAGCTCTGAGACATGGGAACTCTGCTGACCGCAATCCCTAATCCTCTCCAACCACACTAGAGGCAGCCGTGGATTGCGCCTAACGCTCCCTATGCAACTCGGCACAGCCTGAGAAACTAGCTAACCTGAAGATAGAAAATAAGCCCACCTTGCCTCAGAGAAATACCCCAAAGGAAAAGGCAGCCCCCCACATATAATGACTGTGAGTTAAGATGAAAAGACAAACGTAGAGATGAAATAGATTAAGCAAAGTGAGGCCCGACTTTCTGAACAGAGCGAGGATAGGAAAGGTAACTTTGCGGTCAACACAAAACCCTACAAACAACCATGCAAAGGGGGCAAAAAGACCCTCCGTACCGACTAACGGAACGGAGGTACACCCTCTGCGTCCCAGAGCTCCCAGCAAGCAAGAAAAACCAAATAAACAAGCTGGACAGAAAAAAACAGCAAACAAAAATAACACAAGAGGAACTTAGCTATGCAGAGCAGCAGGCCACAGGAACGATCCAGGAGGAAACAAGTCCAATACTAGAACATTTACTGGAGGCCAGGATCAAAGCAATAGGTGGAGTTAAATAGAGCAGCACCTAACGACTTCAACACATCACCTGAGGAAGGAAACTCAGAAGCCGCAGTACCACTCTCCTCCACCAACGGAAGCTCATAGAGAGAATCAGCCGAAGTACCACTTGTGACCACAGGAGGGAGCTCTGCCACAGAATTCACAACTGTACCCCCCCTTGAGGAGGGGTCACCGAACCCTCACCAGAGCCCCCAGGACGACCAGGATGAGCCATATGAAAGGCACGAACAAGATCGGGAGCATGGACATCAGAGGCAAAGACCCAGGAATTATCTTCCTGAGCATAACCCTTCCACTTAACCAGATACTGGAGTTTCCGTCTTGAAACACGAGAATCCAAAATCTTCTCCACAATATACTCCAACTCCCCCTCCACCAAAACCGGGGCAGGAGGATCAACACATGGAACCATAGGTGCCACGTATCTCCGCAACAATGACCTATGGAATACGTTATGGATGGAAAACGAATCTGGAAGGGTCAAACGAAAAGACACAGGATTAAGAACCTCAGAAATCCTATACGGACCAATGAAACGAGGTTTAAACTTAGGAGAGGAAACCTTCATAGGAATATGACGAGAAGACAACCAAACCAAATCCCCAACACGAAGTCGGGGACCCACACAGCGTCTGCGATTAGCGAAACGTTGAGCCTTCTCCTGGGACAAGGTCAAATTGTCCACTACATGAGTCCAAATCTGATGCAACCTGTCCACCACCGTACCCACACCAGGACAGTCCGAAGACTCAACCTGCCCTGAAGAGAAACGAGGATGGAACCCAGAGTTGCAGAAAAACGGCGAAATCAAGGTAGCCAAGCTGGCCCGATTAGTAAGGGCGAACTCAGCCAAAGGCAAAAAGGACACCCAGTCATCCTGATCAGCAGAAACTAAGCATCTCAGATATGTTTCCAAGGTCTGATTGGTTCATTCGGTCTGGCCATTAGTCTGAGGATGGAAAGCCGAGGAAAAAGACAAGTCAATGCCCATCCTTGCACAAAAGGCTCGCCAAAACCTCGAAACAAACTGGGAACCTCTGTCAGAAACGATATTCTCTGAAATGCCATGTAAACGAACCACATGCTGGAAGAACAATGGCACCAAATCAGAGGAGGAAGGTAATTTGGACAAGGGTACCAAACGGACCATCTTAGAGAAGCGATCACAAACCACCCAAATGACTGACATTTTTTGAGAGACGGGAAGATCTGAAATAAAATCCATAGAGATATGTGTCCAAGGCCTCTTCGGGACCGGCAAGGGCAAAAGCAACCCACTGGCACGAGAACAGCAGGGCTTAGCCCGAGCACAAATCCCACAGGACTGCACAAAAGAACGCACATCCCGCGACAGAGATGGCCACCAAAAGGATCTAGCCACTAACTCTCTGGTACCAACGATTCCAGGATGACCAGCCAACACCGAACAATGAACCTCAGAGATAACTTTATTCGTCCACCTATCAGGGACAAACAGTTTCTCCGCTGGGCAACGATCAGGTTTATTAGCCTGAAATTTTTGCAGCACCCGCCGCAAATCAGGGGAGATGGCAGACACAATTACTCCCTCTTTGAGAATACCCGCCGCCTCAGATAAACCCGGAGAGTCGGGCACAAAACTCCTAGACAGGGCATCCGCCTTCACATTTTTAGAGGTACGAAACCACAAAGTCAAAACGGGCAAAAAACAGCGACCAACGAGCCTGTCTAGGATTCAACCGCTTGGCAGACTCGAGATAAGTCATGTTCTTATGATCAGTCAAGACCACCACACGATGCTTAGCTCCTTCAAGCCAATGACGCCACTCCTCGAATGCCCACTTCATGGCCAGCAACTCTCGATTGCCAACATCATAATTTTGCTCAGCAGGCGAAAACTTCCTGGAAAAGAAGGCGCATGGTTTCATCACCGAGCAATCAGAACTTCTCTGCGACAAAACAGCCCCTGCTCCAATCTCAGAAGCATCAACCTCGACCTGGAATGGAAGCGAAACATCTGGTTGACACAACACAGGGGCAGAAGAAAACCGACGCTTCAACTCTTGAAAAGCTTCCACAGCAGCAGAAGACCAATTGACCACATCAGCACCCTTCTTGGTCAAATCGGTCAATGGTTTAGCAATACTAGAAAAATTGCAGATGAAGCGACGATAAAAATGAGCAAAGCCCAGGAACTTTTGCAGACTTTTCAGAGATGTCGGCTGAGTCCAATCATGGATGGCTTGGACCTTAACAGGGTCCATCTCGATAGTAGAAGGGGAAAAAATGAACCCCAAAAATGAAACCTTCTGAACACCAAAGAGACACTTAGATCCCTTCACAAACAAAGAATTAGCACGCAGGACCTGAAACACCATTCTGACCTGCTTCACATGAGACTCCCAATCATCCGAGAAGATCAAAATATCATCCAAGTATACAATCAGGAATTTATCCAGGTGCTCTCGGAAGATGTCATGCATAAAGGACTGAAACACTGATGGAGCGTTGGCAAGTCCGAATGGCATTACTAGATACTCAAAATGGCCCTCGGGCGTATTAAATGCAGTTTTCCATTCATCGCCTCGCTTAATACGCACAAGATTATACGCACCACGAAGATCTATCTTGGTGAACCAACTAGCCCCCTTAATCCGAGCAAACAAATCAGATAACAGCGGCAAGGGGTACTGAAATTTAACCGTGATCTTATTTAGAAGGCGGTAATCTATACAAGGTCTCAGCGAACCATCCTTCTTGGCCACAAAAAAGAACCCTGCTCCTAATGGCGACGATGACGGGCGAATATGCCCCTTCTCCAAGGACTCCTTCACGTAACTCCGCATAGCGGCGTGCTCAGGCACAGATAAATTAAACAGTCGACCTTTTGGGAATTTACTACCAGGAATCAAATCGATAGCACAATCACAATCCCTATGCGGAGGTAGGGTATCGGACTTGGGCTCATCAAATACATCCCGGTAATCAGACAAGAACTCTGGAACCTCAGAAGGGGTGGATGACGAAATAGACAGAAATGGGACATCACCATGTACCCCCTGACAACCCCAGCTGGACACAGACATGGATTTCCAATCTAATACTGGATTATGGACTTGTAGCCATGGCAACCCCAACACGACCACATCATGCAGATTATGCAACACCAGAAAGCGAATAACCTCCTGATGTGCAGGAGCCATGCACATGGTCAGCTGGGTCCAGTATTGAGGCTTATTCTTGGCCAAAGGCGTAGCATCAATTCCTCTCAATGGAATAGGACACTGCAAGGGCTCCAAGAAAAACCCCACAACGCCTAGCATACTCCAAGTCCATCAAATTCAGGGCAGCGCCTGAATCCACAAATGCCATGACAGAATAAGATGACAAAGAGCAGATCAAGGTAACGGACAAAAGAAATTTTGAATGTACCGTACCAATGGTGGCAGACCTAGCGAACCGCTTAGTGCGCTTAGGATATCAGAGATAGCATGAGTGGAATCACCACAGTAGAAACACAGCCCATTCTGACGTCTGTGTTCTTGCCGTTCAACTCTGGTCAAAGTCCTATCGCACTGCATAGGCTCAGGTTTATGCTCAGATAATACCGCCAAATGGTGCACAGATTTACGCTCACGCAAGCGTCGACCGATCTGAATGGCCAAAGACATAGACTCATTCAGACCAGCAGGCATAGGAAATCCCACCATGGCATCCTTAAGGGCTTCAGAGAGACCCTTTCTGAAAATAGCTGCGAGCGCACCTTCATTCCATTGAGTGAGTACGGACCACTTTCTAAATTTCTGACAATATACCTCTATCTCATCCTGACCCTGACACAGAGCCAGCAAATTTTTCTCTGCCTGATCCACTGAATTAGGTTCATCGTACAGCAATCCGAGCGCCAGGAAAAACGCATCAATAATACTTATTGCAGGATCTCCTGGCGCAAGAGAAAATGCCCAGTCCTGAGGGTCGCCACGTAAAAAAGAAATAATGATCCTAACTCGTTGAACTGGGTCACCAGAGGAGCGAGGTTTCAAAGCCAGAAATAGTTTACAATTATTTTTGAAACTCAGAAATTTAGTTCTATCTCCAAAAAACAAATCAGGAATAGGAATTCTTGGTTCTAACATAGAATTCTGAACCACAAAGTCTTGAATATTTTGTACTCTTGCCGTGAGCTGATCCACACATGAAGACAGACCTTTAATGTCCATCGCTACACCTGTGTCCTGAACCACCCAAATGTCTAGGGGAAAAAAAAGGCACAACACAGTGCAGAGAAAAAAAAATGGTCTCAGAACTTCTTTTTTCCCTCTATTGGGAATCATTAGTACTTTAGGCCTCCAGTACTGTTATGGCTGGTAATTCAGTACCACAATGGACATAGAAGTCAGAGCACATACAGTGATCTGACAATAACCCAAAAACATAGAACGAGCTCTGAGACGTGGGAACTCTGCTGACCGCAATCCCTAATCCTCTCCAACCACACTAGAGGCAGCCGTGGATTGCGCCTAACGCTCCCTATGCAACTCGGCACAGCCTGAGAAACTAGCTAGCCTGAAGATAGAAAATAAGCCTACCTTGCCTCAGAGAAATACCCCAAAGGAAAAGGCAGCCCCCCAAATATAATGACTGTGAGTTAAGATGAAAAGAAACGTAGAGATGAAATAGATTAAGCAAAGTGAGGCCCGACTTTCTGAACAGAGCGAGAATAGGAAAGGTAACTTTGCGGTCAACACAAAACCCTACAAACAACCACGCAAAGGGGGCAAAAAGACCCTCCGTACCGACTAACGGCACAGAGGTACATACACCCTCTGCGTCCCAGAGCTCCCAGCAAGCAAGAAAAACCAAATAAACAAGCTGGACAGAAAAAAACAGCAAACAAAAATAACACAAGAGCAACTTAGCTATGCAGAGCAGCAGGCCACAGGAACGATCCAGGAGGAAACAAGTCCAATACTAGAACATTGACTGGAGGCCAGGATCAAAGCACTAGGTGGAGTTAAATAGAGCAGCACCTAACGACTTCACCACATCACCTGAGGAAGGAAACTCAGAAGCCGCAGTACCACTCTCTTCCACCAACGGAAGCTCATAGAGAGAGTCAGCCGAAGTACCACTTGTGACCACAGGAGGGAGCTCTGCCACAGAATTCACAACAGATGACCCAAAAATGTATTTTTCACATTGCGGATATGCTCATTTATCCTGATCTTTAATGGTCTCTTTGTTCTCCCCACGTAGAATTTTCCACATGGGCATTCTATGGTATAGATTACCCCAGTAGTGGAGCATGTAATACCGTCCCTGATTTGAAAAGTCTTATTTCCTTTTTTGATGTCAGTACATTTTGACATAATAGTTTCCTTGCATGCTATACATTTGCGGCAAGGAAAAAAACCTTTTAATTTCTCATGTATAAGGGACGTCTGTACCATGGGTAATTTATTTTGAACTGTGGGAGCGATTAAATTTCCCAAATTCTGACCTTTTTTAAAAACAAAGCGCGGTTTATTGCTAATAATGTCTCCCAATATTTTGTCATTTTTTAAAATATGCCAGTGTTTGCTGACTATTTTGCGGAAAAAGTACGAGTTCGAATTGTATTTAGTAATGACGGGAATGGATTCCAGAGTGGCTTTAGGCTTTGGGGCGGGATTGATCAATTCTTGTCTAGGTTTACTGCTGGCCTTTTTTTTGGATTCCTCCAGCATTGTTTCATTGTAGCCTTTTTCCAGGAACTTTCTAGTAAGGATATGTGATTCCGCCTCAAAGTCCTGGGGCCTAGAGCAATTTCGATGAATCCTAGTGAACTGACTGTCCGGAATATTCAATAACCACCCCGGAAGATGGCAGCTATCGAGGGGGATGTAACTGTTAGTATCTGTAGGTTTTACAAAGGTGCACACGTGTATTTTTAAATCTTCAATAAAAATCCTTAAATCTAAAAAATTAATTTCCAAGGAACTGGTGGTAGAGGTAAAATTTAAAAAATACTGATTTTTATTAATATCCGTTAAAAACTGTTTCAAAGTATCCTCACCACCAGACCAAATAAAAACAATATCGTCTATAAAACGCCACCAGAGGACCAGGTTCGAGCGCAGTACCACCCCCACCCCCCCCCCCCAGATAAAATCTGCACCTTTGTAAAACCTACAGATACTAACAGTTACATCCCCCTTGATAGCTGCCATCTTCCGGGGTGGTTATTGAATATTCCGGACAGTCAGTTCACTAGGATTCATCGAAATTGCTCTAGGCCCCAGGACTTTGAGGCGGAATCACATATCCTTACTAGAAAGTTCCTGGAAAAAGGCTACAATGAAACAATGCTGGAGGAATCCAAAAAAAAGGCCAGCAGTAAACCTAGACAAGAATTGATCAATCCCGCCCCAAAGCCTAAAGCCACTCTGGAATCCATTCCCGTCATTACTAAATACAATTCGAACTCGTATTTTTTCCGCAAAATAGTCAGCAAACACTGGCATATTTTAAAAAATGACAAAATATTGGGAGACATTATTAGCAATAAACCGCGCTTTGTTTTTAAAAAAGGTCAGAATTTGGGAAATTTAATCGCTCCCATAGTTCAAAATAAATTACCCATGGTACAGACGTCCCTTATACATGAGAAATTAAAAGGTTTTTTTCCTTGCCGCAAATGTATAGCATGCAAGGAAACTATTATGTCAAAATGTACTGACATCAAAAAAGGAAATAAGACTTTTCAAATCAGGGACGGTATTACATGCTCCACTACTGGGGTAATCTATACCATAGAATGCCCATGTGGAAAATTCTACGTGGGGAGAACAAAGAGACCATTAAAGATCAGGATAAATGAGCATATCCGCAATGTTAAAAAGAAATTTTTGGGTCATCCACTCTCCCAACATTTTGTGGAACATCATGGAGGAACAGTACAGGGGATGAAAGTAACGGGCATTGCAGTGGTACGCCACCACTGGAGAGGTGGCGACTTTATTAAAGCAATGTCTCGTGCAGAGACTAAATAGATTTTCATGTTGGATACCATTGCACCAAGGGGACTTAATATGGGTGCTGAACTTTTTGGTTTTCAATGAATCAGTGGACAAGACCAGTAGCTATGTATAGAACCATGAGTACGGGGCAGGGACCAACCCTGAGGAAGGAGACAGGCGTCTCCGAAACGCGTCGGTTGTTTGGCCCCATTCGCACTCCGTACTCACTCGCTCGATCACCGGGGGTTACGGTCACGTGACTTGCTACGTCACCCAGGTCCTGCGCACTGCCGGCAAGTACCGCCGCTGACACACGCGGCGTCGGCCCTGATGGATCTCCGTCTCCTCCCGGAGACCAGCTGTTTGTGGCTTGCCGCCGGCCGGGGCAGCCACTTGTCCAGACTTTTTGTGCCTGCTGAAGGACTCATCGCGCGACAAGAGCGCTCAAGACTCTTCATCCTACGATACAGGTAGGAACTACCTCTGAGTGTTCCGAAGTGTTATTACCCTTGCCAGGTGAATATACTGTCATTCTGTCAGCGGTCATTTGTCTACTTAGAAGATTGAGATCGGGACATTTCTCTGAGCAAGGCGTGTTTTACTGTGCTACCATTTTATTTTATTTTTCTTCCACCACCCTCCGTTATTTTCCTAGCGCTTACCGGTATATATTACCTACGTATATATACTTATTTATGTGTTTTGCAAAAAGTGGAATAACACGCGATCAAAAAGATGGATAGAAATAACCATGGTACCGCTGAAAACGTCATCTTGTCCCGCAAAAATGAGCCGCCATAGTCAAATGGCGTTCCTTCCCTTCCGAGCTCTGCCATGCGCCCAAACAGTGGTTTACCCCCACATACAGTGGGGCAAAAAAGTATTTAGTCAGTCAGCAATAGTGCAAGTTCCACCACTTAAAAAGATGAGAGGCGTCTGTAATTTACATCATAGGTAGACCTCAACTATGGGAGACAAACTGAGAAAAACAAATCCAGAAAATCACATTGTCTGTTTTTTTAACAATTTATTTGCATATTATGGTGGAAAATAAGTATTTGGTCAGAAACAAACAATCAAGATTTCTGGCTCTCACAGACCTGTAACTTCTTCTTTAAGAGTCTCCTCTTTCCTCCACTCATTACCTGTAGTAATGGCACCTGTTTAAACTTGTTATCAGTATAAAAAGACACCTGTGCACACCCTCAAACAGTCTGACTCCAAACTCCACTATGGTGAAGACTAAAGAGCTGTCAAAGGACACCAGAAACAAAATTGTAGCCCTGCACCAGGCTGGGAAGACTGAATCTGCAATAGCCAACCAGCTTGGAGTGAAGAAATCAACAGTGGGAGCAATAATTAGAAAATGGAAGACATACAAGACCACTGATAATCTCCCTCGATCTGGGGCTCCACGCAAAATCCCACCCCGTGGGGTCAGAATGATCACAAGAACGGTGAGCAAAAATCCCAGAACCACGCGGGGGGACCTAGTGAATGAACTGCAGAGAGCTGGGACCAATGTAACAAGGCCTACCATAAGTAACACACTACGCCACCATGGACTCAGATCCTGCAGTGCCAGATGTGTCCCACTGCTTAAGCCAGTACATGTCCGGGCCCGTCTGAAGTTTGCTAGAGAGAATTTGGATGATCCAGAGGAGTTTTGGGAGAATGTCCTACGGTCTGATGAAACCAAACTGGAACTGTTTGGTAGAAACACAACTTGTCGTGTTTGGAGGAAAAAGAATACTGAGTTGCATCCATCAAACACCATACCTACTGTAAAGCATGGTGGTGGAAACATCATGCTTTGGGGCTGTTTGTCTGCAAAGGGGCCAGGACGACTGATCTGGGTACATGAAAGAATGAATGGGGCCATGTATCGTGAGATTTTGAGTGCAAACCTCCTTCCATCAGCAAGGGCATTGAAGATGAAACGTGGCTGGGTCTTTCAACATGACAATGATCCAAAGCACACAGCCAGGGCAACGAAGGAGTGGCTTCGTAAGAAGCATTTCAAGGTCCTGGAGTGGCCTAGCCAGTCTCCAGATCTCAACCCTATAGAAAACCTTTGGAGGGAGTTGAAAGTCCGTGTTGCCAAGCGAAAAGCCAAAAACATCACTGCTCTAGAGGAGATCTGCATGGAGGAATGGGCCAACATACCAACAACAGTGTGTGGCAACCTTGTGAAGACTTACAGAAAACGTTTGACCTCTGTCATTGCCAACAAAGGATATATTACAAAGTATTGAGATGAAATTTTGTTTCTGACCAAATACTTATTTTCCACCATAATATGCAAATAAAATGTTAAAAAAACAGACAATGTGATTTTCTGGATTTTTTTTTCTCAGTTTGTCTCCCATAGTTGAGGTCTACCTATGATGTAAATTACAGACGCCTCTCATCTTTTTAAGTGGTGGAACTTGCACTATTGCTGACTGACTAAATACTTTTTTGCCCCACTGTATGTGGTGTTACATGTTACAGAACCACTCAGCACCCAGAATATGTTGTGCAGTTATATGTATGTATAATAGGTTCCATGTGAGTTGCATGTCCCTAATGCATCAGCCCACAGGCTGCCCCTGGGAAGAGGGGACACAATATTCCCCTTTTGTCCGCCCCCCACCTTTGTAATTCCCACAGTAAATATCGGCAGGCTTCGGCCACTTGCGGCTATTGTAATGTATGTCTGGCCTGCCGCTTTTCTATTGGCCTGCCCTCTGTATCTGTGTGATATATTCTGTGTCCTGTGAGTAAAGTGTTGTCAGACTGAAAATACGAGGAGAAGCAGTGATCTTTTATATGCGCCCATGTAACCAAGGAATTCCAGCCAGCGTTCTTCATTCAGACTCCAACCAAAGCAGAGTGGACCTCCTGAAACACGGGGTGGTACTGAAAGTGGTACCCCAGCTTGGTAGACCCCGTTACATGGGGTATCAGCATACTCAGGACAAATTGTACAACAACTTTTGGGGTCCAATTTCTTCTTTTACCCTTGGGAAAATAAAAAATTGGGGCGAAAAGATAATTTTTGTGAAAAAATATGATTTTTTATTTTTTTGGCTCTGCATTATAAACTTCTGTGAAGCACTTGATGGGTCAAAGTGCTCACCACACCTCTAGATAAGTTCCTTAGGGGGTCTAATTTCCAAAATGTTGTCACTTGTTGGGGGTTTCAATGTTTAGGCACATCAGTGGCTCTCCAAACGCAGCATGGCGTCCCATCTCAAATCCTGTCAATTTTGCATTGAAAAGTCAAATGGCGCTCCTTCACTTCCGAGCTCTGCCATGCGCCCAAACAGTGGTTTACCCCCACATATGGGGTATCGGCATACTCAGCACAAATTGTTCAACAACTTTTGGGGTCCATTTTCTACTGTTACCCTTTGTAAAATAAAACAAATTGGAGCTGAAGTAAATTTTTTGTGAAAAAAAGTTAAATGGAACCTGTCACCCCGAAAATCGCGGGTGAGGTAAGCCCACCGGCATCAGGGGCTTATCTACAGCATTCTGTAATGCTGTAGATAAGCCCCCGATGTTACCTAAAAGAGGAGAAAAAGACGTTATATTATACTCACCCAGGGGCGGTCCCGCTGCTGGTCAGGTCAGATGGGTGTCTCTGGTCCGCTGCGGCACCTCCCATCTTCATTACAAGACGTCCTCTTCTGATCTTCAGCCATGGCTCCGGCGCAGGCGTACTTTGCTCTGCCCTGTTGAGGGCAGAGGATAGTACTGCAGTGCGCAGGCGCCGGAAAGGTCAGAGGCCCGGCGCCTGCGCACTGCAGTACTTTGTCTGCCCTCAACACTCAATGTGTCTCAGAGAAATTTATACCATTGGGTGGTGAAGAGAGAATAATTATATTTTTACCTTTAAAATATGGCTTTAGCCTCAAATTTTTAATTTTTGTAAGGACTAATAGGAAAAAAATTAACCATCCAGTTTGTTTTGCAATTTCTCCTGAGTACATCAATACCCTACATGTACATGAAGAGAAAGAAAGCCATAATTTAGTGCAGATTTCACTGTTATTGTTTGCGGGTACCATGACCCACTGCGAAACTGGACATTGAGTTATTATTATTATTATTATACATTTTTATAGCGCCATTTATTCCATGGCGCTTTACATGTGAATACGAGGCAAATATAGACAAATACATTAAACATGAGCAGATAACAGGCACACGGGTACATAAGGAGGGAGGACCCTGCCCGCGAGGGCTCACAGTCTGCAGGGGAGGGGTGATGAAACATTAGGAGAGGGTAGGGCAGGTTGCGCTGCGGTTCAGTAACTTCAGGATCACTGCAGGCTGTAGGCTTGTCGGAAGAGGTGGTCTTCAGGTTCTTTTTGGAGGTTTCTATGGCAGGCGAGAGTCTGATGTGTTGAGGTAGAGAGTTCCAGAGTATGGGGCAAGCACGGGAGAAGTCTTGGAAGCGGTTGTGGGAAGAAGAGATGAGAGGGGAGTAGAGAAGGAGGTCTTGAGAGGATCGGAGGTTGCGTGAAGGTAGGTACCGGGAGACCATGTCACAGATGTATGGAGGAGAAAGGTTGTGGATGGCTTGGTATGTCATTGAGGGTTTTGAACTGGAGTCTCTGGGCGATAGGAAGCCAGTGAAGGGCTTGACATAGGGGAGAAGCTGGGGAATAGCGGGGAGACAGGTAGATTAGTCGGGCAGCAGAGTGTAGGATGGATTGGAGCGGTGCCAGAGTGCTAGAGGGGAGTTACCTATATATTGGTAAAAACTGCACCCCTGAAATACTTTAAAACTGTTGTCAGGAAGTCTTTTTAACCCTTCAGTTGTAAAATAAAAATTAATGCATGGTGAAATAATTTTTTTTTTAAATTTTACCTCTAAAATCTTGCTTTAGCCCCAAATTTCTCACTTTTGCAAGAGGTAACCGTCATACTCACCCTCCTCGTGCCGTCACTGCACATCCCTGCATCTCCGTTGTCCCGATGCAGCAGCTCTTCCTGTACAGAGCGGTCACGTGGTACCGCTCATTAAGGTAATAAATATGCGCTCCACGCTTATGGGAGTGGAGACACGTGCATATTCATTACCTTAATTAGCAGTACCACGTGACCTCTCAGCACAGGAAGAGCTGCCGCAACTGGACAACGGAGATGCAGGGACATTCAGCGATGGCGCGAGGAGGGTGAGAATGATGTCACAGCCGCCGCCTCCTGCCGCTCCCATCCCCCTCCCCTGCTGGCTTTCTGGACAATGACTCATGTATAGGCTAAGGGGGCGCTTTCAGCACAAAAAAAATGTGCTGAAAATCTCGGCTTATACACGAGTATATGCAGTATTGACTTTTGATCACTGTGATAGGGTCTATCACAGGATCATGAGGGTATGTCATAAATAGTGTATACCTTGACAACACACTTAAAAACAACATTCTGATTACTTGCAGACACCCCAAGTGGGATTTTTAATGTATAAACTGTATGCATCTTGCTCCCTCTGGTGGCGACTAAGTGTAAGCAACATATAATTTTCCATGTCTATGCAGGAGTTTTGGAGCTCTGTATCCGAAATAAACAAAGCTTTATAATAAAAAGAAATGCACTTCAAGAATACATTTACTATAATAAAATACTCTTAATTTCAAAATATGGAAAGAAAGAAAAACCTTATTTATTGTCTTGCAGATGTACTACGTCTCATGAAACACCCCACTGACTAATTTTATTTATTTATTTCTATCCCACTAAGGATTCCTTTACTAATCTTATGTTAATCTTCGCTTCCAACATTGAAAATGTAAAATCTCTTTCTTCAAGCCGTTTGACAAATGATTGCAGTGGGAGTCAGTTGGCTCTTCACCGCTACCATTCTTGGCAAACATTGATAAATAGTGCAGACAGAACTCATATGTGCTGATAATTATTTTGTTGTTTTATCCACTGTATCCGCCAGCTACATTTTGTCAATGTTCTAACAGGGCTGGTAGTATTGACAAAAAGCTATTGGTGGCCTGCCAGAGATGTAATGTAATGATTTCCATAGTGTCGCTGAATAGCCTTTTGTAAACCATTTTTATAGAGATGATCTTGTTCTATGTTTAGAGATATCGGAAAACACAAGTGATGTTCAAGTACCGTACAAAACAGAGAAAATGTTTCCATAGCGAAATTTACAATTGATTGAAAATGATCAAGAAAGTAAAAACAACATAACTGTGGATTAGCTCCCCGGGCAATGATGCAAACGGGTATGTGGGAGCAGGACTGCCAACTTGACTTTTTACTTTTTCTGGACGGCTTATCAAAAAATCACAGATATATTTTACGGAAAACCATAATAAATCATTATGATTGTAAGTGATATGGGTCTACAGACCATAATTGTGATTTCTCCAGCTTACAGACGCCTACATTTTTTTATGGACTCGGAAAAAAGTGCCCTATTTTGATGGACTGTTCAGGAATTTCTGGGTGGTTGGCAATCCATTACATAGGTGTGGGGAGAGACTTCAACAACAGGACTTATTTTTCCCTAGGAGCAACATTTCTTCTAAGCACTTCGATCAATTGCTCATTTTGCCTTTCTACCCAGTTAATTCTTCTCTTTTCTCTGCTCTTTGTAGAAACATGAAGTCTCTTTTCCCTGCAGAAATCGTTCCCCTCTTCAACTTCTGACCTAGCTGCTTCCCTGCCAGGGACTTTTGCAGAGACTTCTGATTCATACAGGGAAAATTGACCTCCTGTTTCTACAAAGAGCTTAGAAGGATTCAGCAAATCAGTATTTACTCACATTATCTCATAGACCTAATGGGAAAGAGAAGAATTAATGGCTAGAAATGCAAAACGAGCAATTGTAAGTACACGCTGCTATATTATATGATGATTGCAATGCATTAGGAGGGTAAAAACTTTGATGAGAGGAGGAGTACTTCTTTATCTATATCTATCTATAAACAGTATTATCTACAGTATCTGCAGTAATTCTTCTCTATGGTATTATCTACTTTTAATAGATATTATTTATCTAATTTTTCTTTCTTTTTTAGTTCTTTATGTCTCAAGTTTACTATAAACTGGCATATCTGGGTTTGAGGGAAGTTTTTATTTTTTCCCAGTCACATCTATCTATCTATCTATCTATCTATCTATCTATCTATCTATCTATCTATCTATCTATCTATCTATCTACCTATCTATCTATCTATCTACATTCTTTGTTTTCTTTTTCCTTCCTTCCTTCTCTCTTTCTTTTTTTTATTTATCTCTCAAGTTAACTACAAACTGGCATATCTGGGTGTGAGGGAAATGTTTATTTTTCCAAATTACATATCTATCTATCTATCTATCTATCTATCTATCTATCTATCTATCTATCTATCTATCTATCTATCTATCTATCTATCTATCAATCATCTATCTATTATCTATCTATCTATCTATTATCTATCTATCTATTTATCTACATTGTTCCTACAATATCACCAAACTACATCTTTTTTCCTCTTTCTATAATAATAATAATAATCTTTATTTTTATATAGCTCTGTCATATTCCGCAGCGCTTTACAGTTTAACACATTATCATCGCTGTCCCCAATGGGGCTCTCAATCTAAATTCCCTATCAGTATGTCTTTGGAATGTGGGAGGAAACCGGAGAACCCGGAGGAAACCCATGCAAACACGGTGAGAACATACAAACTCAATGCAGATGTTGTCCTTGGTGGGATTTGAACCCAGGATCCCAGCGCTGCAAGGCTGCAGGGCTAACCACTGCGCCACTCTTTCTTTCTTTCTTTCTTTCCATTTTGGCAACTTTTTAAACAGACTGGAAAAAAAGATTTATCGCCACTTTTCTCCATGTGTATTGTATTTTACAATGTGGATGTAATATTCATTGAAATAGCAGAGCAGCCTGAGCAGGGATACATTTTCCATTGTCATCTGCTGAATTCGAAGCTGTTGTTACTTCCTTGAACCTGTGACTCCATAAAAAGCTGCTCTCTCTGCTCAACAGAATGCCAAGAGTGCGCAAAGCAGTCATCAAAGCAAAAGGTGGCTACTTTGAAGAACCTAGAATATAAGACATAATTTCAGTTGTTTCACACTTTTTTTGTTAAGTATATTATTCCACATGTGTTAATTCATAGTTTTGATCCCATCAGTGTGAATGTACAATTTTCATAGTCATGAAAATACAGAAAAATCTTTAAATGAGAAGGTGTGTCCAAACTTTTGGTCTGTACTGTATATCGTTAGGTTCTATTGACATGGAAAACGCTAGATGATATCATTCTCTCTGTCACAACTGGCAGAAACTTTCCAATAAGCAGCCAAGCAGATTTAGATGTTGCTAATGGCAGATACTACTCAGCACATGTATGCCGTCATTTGGCTGATTTGTCATCAACAATATAGATGGGCAAATAAAAAGGCTATAAAATGAGACGATTTATGACTGGTATTGTCTTCTGTACAAGGACACTGGGTTCATAGATGACTTCACGTGACAGATTTAAAAATGTGTCACCCAAAAATGTCAGTTGAGGAAAGAGCAATCGTAGTTGCAGGGGTTTGGTTGCTTTGTGGGTAACTTCTGATAGTACATATAATGGAGACCAGTGTTACATTTTTTTTTCTTAAAAATTAAAAAATGCTGATTGAAGGTAAATCTACAATGCCGGGCACAATTTGTGATTTTTTAAAGCTCAATCAATTTCTTTAAGCAGAATGTCTCATCAGAAAATGACCGATCGTTTAACTCTTTATTTCGGATCTTTGTGATCTATGTATTTACTTTTTCTTATATCTGGCAGTATTTTTAATTTACGCATTTTGAAATTTTCACTTGCCAGCTTTAATGATTTTTTCCAAATTAGTTAGTCAATTTGTCATGAATTGCAATACTGTAAACCCTCTAATTGCCTTGAAAAAACATGAGTTACACTCTGAGGTTTCCTAGGACTGTATCCACCACTTTTGATGATCTTTAATACAAACATAGCTTTAGTAATCTGAAAGTGACCTTTACACTGAAACGGATGGTAAATGGTAGAAACCAACACTCCTTTTATTGACAAAGTGCATTGACAGAATTTTCATGTTTTTTTTAAGTGAAAAATGGTCCAAAAATTATCCCATAATATATGCATAGTCAATCTATTAAGGGGATCCTCATACATTTTGGGAACTACCAAGAGGGGCATGATACAGCATGGGGGCTATGAAGGGAGCTCTCATACATAGAGGGGGGTGCTGAGGGGTCCTCATAGAAAGTGGAAGCTACTAAGAGGACCATAATACAATTTCTATCTATCTCTCTCTTTCTCTCTCGCTTCCTCGCTGAGTGTAAAGGCCCCGTCACACATAGCGAGATCGCTAGCGAGATCGCTGCTGAGTCACAAGTTTTGTGACGCAACAGCGATCTCAGTAGCGATCTCGCTATGTGTGACACATACCAGCGATCAGGCCCCTGCTGTGAGATCGCTGGTCGTGTCGGAATGGCCTGGGCCATTTTTTGATCGTTGAGGTCCCGCTGACATCGCTGAATCGGCGTGTGTGACGCCGATTCAGCGATGTCTTCGCTGGTAACCAGGGTAAACATCGGGTAACTAAGCGCAGGGCCGCGCTTAGTAACCCGATGTTTACCCTGGTTACCATCCTAAAAGTAAAAAAACAAACGCTACATACTTACCTATCGCTGTCTGTCCTCGGTGCTCTGCTTTTCTGGTCTGGCTGTGAGCGCCGGTCAGCCGGAAAGCAGAGCGGTGACGTCACCGCTCTGCTTTCCGGCCGCTGTGCTCACAGCCAGACCAGAGAAGCAGAGCAGCGGGGACAGACAGCGATAGGTAAGTATGTAGCGTTTGTTTTTTTACTTTTAGGATGGTAACCAGGGTAAACATCGGGTTACTAAGCGCGGCCCTGCGCTTAGTTACCCGATGTTTACCCTGGTTACCGGGGACCTCGGGATCGTTGGTCGCTGGAGAGCTGTCTGTGTGACAGCTCTCCAGCGACCAAACAGCGACGCTGCAGCGATCCGGATCGTTGTCGGTATCGCTGCAGCGTCGCTATGTGTGACGGGGCCTTAAGATAAAAAAATGCTAAGCACAATAGGGTCTTATCTAAGTAAAATCGTGAGGGTACAATTATACTGTGCTCGCCTGATGAAACTGTATGTGACACAACCACTAATAATGCGTAGTTATCAGCTGCTACATCATCCATGAGTGTTTTTGAAGGAATGCCGGGGAAGGTGGATTTACTCTGCGATTTTCAATGCAATCAGGTTCTCAATATAAAGCGTAAAGTGGTTTATTTGTCAATGCATTTCAGAGTTCACATGCGGTTGTCCTGAGGAAGGAGTCAGATAGACTCTGAAATGACAAATAAACCACTTTATGCATTATAATGAAATCCTGATTCTTGGATTTCATTGAAAATCAAGAGCATAGAGTAAGTCCACCTTCCCTGGTATTCCTTCTCGTAGAGTGTAAGCGCTTATGGTCAGCTGGGTCCTGTCTCTCTCTTCTGTAGATTGTAAGCTCTCATGATCAGCGGAGTCCCCTCTCTCTCTTGAATAAGCTCTTATGGTTCTCTCTCCTGTAGAGTGTAAGCTCTTAAGGTCAGCAGAGTCCTCTTTCTCCTGTAGATTGTAAGCTCTCATGGTCAGCGGAGTCCCCTCTCTTGCAGAGAATAAGCTCTTATGGTCAGCGGGGTCCTCTCTCTCTCCTGTAGAGTGTAAGCTCTTGTGGTCAGCAGGGTTCTCTCTCTCTTGTGTAGAGTGTAAGATCTTATGGTCAGTGTGGTCCTCTCTTTCTCCTGTAGAGTGAAAGCTTTTATGGTCAGCAAGGTTCATGCTCTCTAGTAGAGTGTGAGCTCTTATAGTCAGCAGGGTCTGCTCTCCCCTGTAGAGTGTAAATTCTTGTGGTCAGCGGGGTCCTCTCTTTCTCCTACAGAGTGTAAGCTCTTATGGTCAGCAAGGTCCTCTCTCGGTCTCTCTTTTTTTCTTCCGTAGCCTGCAAACTATTGTGGTTAGTGTTATTCTCTCTCTACTCTCCCCACCTGTATCCTCTGCGTAATTATGAGCTTTCCTATATTGAGATTGACAAATATTTATTTGCCGCAAATGGAATTTTTTGGGGAAAAATGTAGCAAAGTCGGCTACGTCAACTTTGAAAAGACGTGTTCTTTTCTTCAAGCATGTGGAAAAAAAGTTATTTTTAATTTGTTGCTATCCATTGTGGCCAAGACATGAGGAACTTGAGCAGTAAACCCCTCTTTACTAATAATTCCCTACAAAGGTACCTGAAAATGGGATTTATAAATTGGACAACTCCTTTAATGACCACCGTAAACATCTTATTGTCCTGGTGAATCAATTGCCCTACCCTGGTGTCACAGTCCTATGTTGGCTCTGAACGGGGCTAATCTCATTAGCTATGATATCCAGTGTATACCCAAATTACTTCTGCAAACATTCATTTTTTGTGAATTCGCCCTATAATGAGTTCAGCTTCCAGCTGGAAAATATATATGAGCTTATTTAAACCATTGTTAAAGTGAAATCCGTGTATATGCTTGGATTACTTTAACAAAAGAAATTATTTTCTGGCCAAAGAAATCCCTCATGCAGCAAAGTCTTCTCTCGAACAGCACGTCTCTTCTAAGCTGCTGACAAAACATCGCCACTGGACAAATCACTACTTATATTGTGTTGCTGCTTATTATGTCCAATTATCATCTTAAAAAAAGAGAAAAGTTACTCTGAACAATACATAATTGGAATCAGTCAGTGTAAATATTTTACCTCCTTGGTAACGTGACACTGTATGATAGCTATTGTTTGCCCAGAAATGGTAACCTGTCATTATGATTGCCTTCATTAGCTTCACATATAGAAAGAGAAAGAAGTATTACAAATTCAACACAACAGCTTTATGTTTCTGAGTACTGTCACGGGATTAACCTCCTCTATTTATGAGAAATCGTTATTTGTCTTTGTAATAAGCTATTCTGTAAGGGATTGAAGGATTGACTAGCAACCAAGATCAATAAGTACGGAAAACTGAGACATCACTGATACTTCTGTGCGCTAATCAACTTATGAGCCACTGACCCTTTCCCTGTGATATCTAATCGAACAAAATATTGCAAGTGATATGTCTCCATCAACCCTTTACCTTTCTCAAAGGCGTTGTCCAGTCTTAAGCTTCAAGTCTGCAGTCACTCTATGAGATTACATACTTGTGAATCCTCAAATCCTGCGAACTGTGCACTGTGCATACTACCAGCCACATCCCGACTAGACTGTGTCCAGCCTCTCTCCATACACTTGCATTGAACGAGGCCACACACGTCTAGTTAGCACGTGACCGCATGTATGCAAATCACACACTTGTGGTCACTCTCCCGCCATTCCCAATTCCAGATCCTGTGAATCCTCACAGTTATTGATTACAACAAATACATGTGGGGTGTGGACCATGCAAACTAGGTTCTACATCCATCAAGGTATCGAGAAAATTATATACCTGGTATAAAAAGTTAATCATTTACTTGTTTCATGTGGTCACATGTAATTCTTTTGTCATATACAAAAAAGCAGGAGATTCAGACAATCAAAGAAAGTATCAGGAAAAGGCCATTGAACATCTTGTTTTTGCAAATGTTGGCCCTGGTGATTAAATTAGAATCTGAAGATGTCAAAAGACTAACTAAGCAACATTTTATTGCACTCATTTCAGCAATAGAAACCAGAAAGAACCCTCAGAGAAGATGTCGTGTATGTACGAAGAGAGGAATGAGGCCTGATACCCGCTACTATTGCCCACATTTCCCATCATTACCAGCCTTATGCCTCATTGACTGCTTTAAAATCTTCCAAACGGAAACCACGTTTTTCCACTATATTAATTTATCCCATTTTGTAATTCAAGCATATGGCTTACATAGTGAATGAATCATTCACTTAGCGCCTCTGCACCTAAAATCCGCCAACTATTCGAGGAAAATCTGTGCTCCTATAGTCAAATAGCGCTCCTTCCTTCCTCACTCCTGCTCTGTTGCCAAACATTACTGCACAGCCACAAATAGAGTGTTGCAAAAAAGATGAGACAAATTAAGGGGCAACTTTAACCTATTTTAACATGTATAAATCTAAAATTGGAGGTTAAAAACATCATTTCAGTGGTACAGTATTTTTTCATTACCGCTCAACGGTATAACATTTTATGAAACAGCTCTATGCTCAATGCACCACTAGATGAATTAATTCAGGTGATTAGATTGTAAACTGGGGTCACTTATGGGGGAGCTCTGCTGTCCTCGCACCTCAAGGGTTCTGCCAGCATGACATGTCACCCACAAATCAGTCCAGCAAAATCTGCTCTCCGATATGGCGCTCCTTCCCTTCTGAGCTTTGCACTATGGCTGAAATGTAGTTCCAACCACATATGGGGTATTGGCATACTCATGAAAACTTGATTGCTGGGTCCATTTTCTCCTTTTACCCTTGCGAAAATGAGAAATTTGAGGTTAAATCAACTTTTTCATGAAAAAAATGTAATATTTGATTTTCATGTCCCAATATTTTAAAATTCTGTGAGGCACCTGTTGTATCAAGATAGCCATCACACCAGCAGATAAATTCCTTCACACTTATACGCTACTCAGCCAATTACCTCCAAAATATCTCTATCTTCTGGAATTCTGTGCCCCAACACATCCGATTATCCACCACATTCATAACTTTCAGACAGAACTTGAAACCACATCTCTTCAAGAAAGCTTAGAGCCTACAATAACCGACTTTACCATCACCGGAGCTGTGGAAACCCTTCAACCTACTGTCTCCTTTCCCATTACTCTGTAGACCAGTGTTCCCCAAGTCCGGTCCTCAAGAGCCACCAACAGGTCATGTTTTCAGGATTTCCTTAGTACTGCACAGGTGATAATTGCATCACCTGGGCAGGCAAGCATTCAATCACCTGTGCAATACTAAAGAAATCCTGAAGACATGACCTGTTGGTGGCTCTTGAGGACCGGACTTGGGGAACACTGCTGTAGACTATAAGCGCACAAGGGCAGGGCCCTTTTCTTTCTGTACCAGTTGTCATTGTTAATTTCTGGACTGTAATTTATATTTGTGTCTTGTATCTAACCACATCTCATGTACAGCACCATAAAATCAATGGTGCTCTAAAATTAAATAATAATAAAAATAATCATGTTGATTGGAATGTCTCTCTGATGTTTGTACTTCTGTCAATGAACTAGAGTGGAGCGGGGAGAATCCGGACAGAGAAGGCGGCGGACTAGTTTTGTGTCTCCCACTAGTCCCCTGACGGCTCTTCAATAGTGTTGAGCTATACCTTCCGATATTTGAAAGTATCGGTATCGGATGGTATCGGCCGATACCGGCAAAATATCGGATCTCGCCGATACCGATACCCGATACCAATGCAAGTCAATGGGACACAAATATTGGAATCTATCCTGGATGGTTCCCAGGGTCTGAAGGAGAGGAAACTCTCCTTCAGGCCTTGGGATCCATATTAATGTAAAAAATAAAGAATAAAAATAAAAAATATAGATATACTCACCCCTCCGAAGAACCCTGGCTGTCACCGCTGCGAGCGTCTGCCTCCGTCCTTAAGAATGCTGTGAGTGAAGGACCTTCGATGACGTTGCGGTCACCTGACCGCTCACGTGACCGCTCACCTGACCGCGACGTCATTGAAGGTCCTTCACTCGCAGCATTCTCAGGAACGGAGACAGACACTTGCAGCGGTGACAGCCAGGGTTCTTCGGATGGGTGAGTATATCCATATTTTTTATTTTTATTCTTTATTTTTTACATGAATGTGGATCCCAGAGCCTGAAGGAGAGTTTCCTCTCCTCCAGACCATGGGAACCATAAGCACCGCACATGCCGAACATGACTGGGAACTTCCGATTCCGTTTTCCGATATCACAAAAATATCGGAACTCGGTATCGGAATGCTCAACACTACTCTTCAATCTAAGTTCTCCTTGAAACACCGGAGCCCTTCCGAGAAACACATACCGAGCAAAAAACATGTAGCCAAGATCTAATTTATGCTGCACATGGTTTGAACAGGAGGAATTCAGTGACTGGTTCCCTTTATGATTTAGCAATGGTGACTTTTTATACTTATTCTGTGTTATGTGTACAGTGGGAATAAAATATTCAGTTGTCCTCTAGTAAATGTCAAACATTCTCATTGCACGGTGGCTCGGTCATGAAAGGGCATGCTTGACACCTGTAGTATATGTATTGTGTATAAAACGTGAGAGATTTCTGTGTGATTTTACCAGTCACTGACCTGGAACATTTATCTTACATTGAAGCTTTTCTCTCCAGCTACTGAACTGTGTCAATAAAGTGGTCATGAGACAGCTGAACTTTCAACTGCGAGGTTCGACCAGAGAGAATTTTTTCACAGTGCATCAAATTGTCTGCAGCCAGATGTCTAGGTTATACAAATTAAGCCCACATGAAGGTTACTTAGAGGTCTCATCTCTGTTGGATCTGTCAGATCTCATCTTTATGTTGCATTTCAAGGTTTTCAGAGGGTTTAGTCTACAGAGTGTTACCGCAAGCATTTGTCTGCACCGCTGTACCAGTATGTATGCTGGCCAGTGGGTATGTTATAATGTCATTAGTAATTAATTAAGAGACTATGTCTAAATATTCCATGGAGATAATATGTGTGAATTTTACAAGTGACCAAACTTTTTTTTCTGTTATAAACCCAGTACTATGGCTGAGACCACTGCAACAATAGATAGTAGAAAGTAATATAAGTCACAATTAATCAAAAATATTTATGATGACATTTCAGAAATATATAAAAAAAGGGAAATATACAATAAATCTCAATTATTTGTTACTAGCAAAATGCAGAGACCTGGATAACATGACTCGAGTGGTGTAGTTTCCATAACTAAGGTCCCTCAAATGTAGGTGAACCATATATCCTTTATTCACAGCATAAGGGCTGAGGATGCATCCTTTAACCCCTTAACTACGGAGACAACTTTTATTTTATGTTACTCAAAACTTTTTTTTAATTATTATTTTAGCGTCCACATAGTCAATATTTGGGATGAGAGAGAGATTGACAGTGGCATTGAACTAGTTAGCAGCTGTGGGTGGATTGTGATTCCACCCGCCACTGTTGAGGGCACATCTTTCAGCTTTATAGATCAGCTGTTATGTGCCTGGAAAGGTGCAGGCTCAGCACACCAAACAGGGGTAGTTAATAAACACATAAAGCCAAGGATTGACCAACTTGTTCACAGTCAGTAAGTTTCCAAAGGTCCTATGGTTGGTAATGGTATTCAAAATTTGCAATCCGCCATATAAGTTCACAGAATGTATGTATATGGTGCCCCGGTTGGTAACACCTTCCACAAATATGGTCCTTTTTTAAAATTGGAGATGTAGGTTCCTGTGTGACATCACAACATCTATGGTACGTAGATACACCAAATAATCCAAGACGTTTCTGAGATGCTTGCTCTCCTTCACCATAGTATGCAGGAAGTGAGAATTCACGAGTCTGTAGTCACATAGAATGAATTCTAGCCTAAAGCTGGACAACCCCTTTAAAAATGGGGCTCCTATATCCTCAATTTGGATGCCTACACATCTCTTCATTCAATGTTTATGGGATTGAAGATCAAGCATGCACATTACTGATCCATTCATAAGGCAGCATAAGACTCCACTCTTAGGCTACTTTCACACTAGCGTCGGATTCGGCCCGTCGCATTGCGTCGGGCCGAGATTCTGACGCTATCGTTTGATGCGCCGCACAACGGGTGCAGCGGATGCATTTCTCTGGCGCATCCGCTGCCCCATTGTGGGGTGCGGGGAGATGGGGGCGGAGTTCCGGCCGCGCATGCGCGGTCGGAAAAAGCGGTCCATCGGCAGCGAAAAAACGTTACATTTAACGTTTTTTGCTCCTGGCGGTCCTCCACAACACGGCGCAACCGTCGCACGACGGTTGCGAGGTGTGTCAATGCGTCGCAATGCGTCGGTAATGTTACTCTATGGGGCAAAAATGCATCCTGCAAACAACTTTGCAGGATGCGTTTTTTCCCCTAAACGACGCATTGCGACGTCTGGCAAAAAATGCCAGTGTGAAAGTAGCCTTATAATCAATGAGGGTCCTACTGGGTCCCCAATTGATCATACGAGATTGATAGCTCCTTAAAGAAGGTTGATTTTTCTTAATATTTCTC
Organism: Ranitomeya imitator; assembly: GCF_032444005.1. NCBI lineage: Eukaryota > Metazoa > Chordata > Amphibia > Anura > Dendrobatidae > Ranitomeya > Ranitomeya imitator. Next base: position 806,340,678 of record NC_091283.1, read on the forward strand.
TCTTCAAAATTAAAACTGAAAACTCCTTTAAGAACGTCTTCATTACATTTCTAATTCTCTGCATATCTTCATTCTGGGGACAAGTGAAAGACACTTATTTTTATAGTTGGTATCTCTACGATTTTACAGGGGCAATAGAATGTTTTCTATGTGCCGACATTAAATCTTCTATATGAATTGGATTGCAGTTTTTGAAGGATGACCTTTTCAACATCATAAAAGGAACGGAGGTGCTGAAGCATTTAGAATGTAAATGCTTTCACCAGGGCACTGATAATTTGATGAACACAGCTATCATTTTTTTTTTGCTCCTATGGCTGTAGATTAAATCTCAGACGTTTAACAATCTTCTGTGAAGAATAAAATATGCCATGCAAAAATTTTTTTTTTCTATGTAATTTCGGTTACTTTATTTTCACAGCAAATTTATTCTGTTATATTTTCAGAACAGTCATTACATGAACAAATAAATCTGCATTGAAAATAAATTGACCATTCTGTGGAAAATATGTTTCAACCTTGTAACCAATGGTAGATCATTAAGCTGAACGCAAATACATTACAGCGGCATGTTGTACAGCTCAGAAATGTTTTATTACTGGCAAAGTAAGACATGTAAGTATGGAGGTGATAGATAGATAGATAGATAGATAGATAGATAGATAGATAGATAGATAGATAGATAGATAGATAGATAGATAGAAAAAATAGATAGATAGATAGATAGATAGACAGACAGACAGACAGACAGACAGACAGACAGACAGACAGATAGATAGATAGATAGATAGATAGATAGAAAAAATAGATAGATAGAAAAAATAGATAGATAGATAGATAGATAGATAGATAGATAGATAGATAGATAGATAGAAAAAATAGATAGATAGAAAAAATAGATAGATAGATAGATAGATAGACACACCGTCAGACAGATAAATAGACAGCAAAAAGAAAACAACAAAGGACCACAACTCGACCAATGATGCAAGAGTAGATCTCTGGATCCACTGACAATCAAAATTCCAGATACAAGTAGCAAAAATTGAGTGAAAAGAGATTTTTCATTCCAGCAATGTGAATTAAAAGCAAAAATACTTTATTATGACTCCATTAAAATAGCAGATGGGCATAAAAAAATATACTGACGCTTTTCGAGTCCAGCTGACTCTTATTCATAGATATAGTTGAAACAAGGACCAAATTACGAATATAAAGACTCATGTAATTAGTGGGCTTTATGTGTTTTTATACTGCTGCAGTAGTTTTGATCTTTTTTTTAACTATATCTACGACTGAGAGTCAACAAGACTTGAATAGCGTCATATATATTTTATATGCCCATACCACTATTTTATTTAAGTTATAATATAATATTTTTGCACATCCTTCAATAAAACATAAAAAATATTTATTCCATGCTCAAGGTGTGCAGCGTTTTAGCTAAAACAATGAGCCTGGGCATGGAAAAAATATTTGTATAAGTTTTACTAAAGGTCGTTCTACCTCTGTTTTAGATAGCTAGATAGTTAGATAGATAGATAGATAGATAGATAGTTGTCCTGTGCTCCTCTGAACAATGGCAGCCTATGTCTATCCATTAGGCTAGGTTCACACTAGCGTTGCGCCGCCCTGCGTCGGCGACGCAACGCGCGACGCACGTAAAAACGCGCGCAAACGCGCGCAAAAACGCGCGCGTTTTGCGACGCATGCGTCGTTTTTTACGAAAATCGGACGCACAGAAAATGCTACATGTAGCGTTTTCTTGCGTCCGACGCTAGCGTCGGAAACGACGCACGTGGCGAAAAACGCCACCAAAACAACGCACGCGTCCCCTATGTTAAACATAGGGGCGCGTCGCCGCTGCGTCGCCGCTGCGTCGCCGACGCAACGGCGGCGCAACGCTAATGTGAACGTAGCCTTACAGATCATTCAGTAGGCATCTTAGGCTGTGTGCACACGATGCAGATTTGGTGCAGAAAAATCTGCTGCAGTTCTGCACTAAATCTGCATCTCCTGGCAGAATCTGCAGGTGCGTTTTTTGTGCGTTTTTTATGCGTTTTTGATGCGTTTTTTACAGTGCAGTTTTGGTGCAGATTTGAAGTGCGTTTTTTGTGCGTTTTTTGTGCGTTTTTTGTGCGTTTTTTATGCGTTTTTTATGAGTTTTTTCATGCAGTTTTGTAAGCGTTTTTTAAAGCTAAATTAAGCCCTAACCCTAGCCCTAACCCTAGACCTAACCCTAACCCTAGCCCTAACCCTAACCATAACCCTAGCCATAACCCTAACCCTAGACCTAACCCTAACCCTAGACCTAACCCTAACCCTAGCCCTAACCCTAACCCTAGCCCTAACCCTAGACCTAACCCTAACCCTAGCCCTAACCCTAACCCTAGCCATAACCCTAACCCTAGACCTAACCCTAGCCCTAACCCTAGCCCTAGCCCTAACCCTAACCCTAACCCTAGCCCTAGCCCTAACCCTAACCCTATTCTAACCTTAGTGGAAAAAAAAATTCTTTATTTTTTTATTGTTCCTACCTATGGAGGTGACAAAGGGGGGGGTCATTTACTATTTTTTTTATTTTGATCACTGAGATCGGAGCGCGGGGGGGTGGATCGGGCACCGGGGGGGTGGATCGGAGCACGGGGGGGTGGATCAGAGAACGGGGGGTGATTGGAGCATGGGGGTGAGCGGAGAAGAGCACGGGGGGAGCGGAGCGCAGGACGGAGGGGAGCCGGAGCAGTGTACCGGACAGATCGGTGGCTTGGGGGGGATCGGTGGGGTGGGGGCACATGTTATATGTTGTATGTAATGTATGTTTTATGTGTGTTTGTGTTTTAACCCATTGTAGTCAGTCGCCTGACGATGGGACAACTCTCCCATCATCACATTTCGATGGGAGAAGTAGTCCCACCCGACGAATTACTACAATGAGTCACTACTGACAGAGAGACAGACACACAGACCGACACACACACAGACCGACACACACACACAGACACTACATACCATTTCCACCATACGCTTCACATCGACCATACACTAACTTCACTACACTCCGCCCACACACTTCCTCCACATCACTGACGTCACTTCCGTCTGCTGCGGTTTTGACACCCTAATCCGCATAAAATCTGCAGATGGTTTTTACATCTGCAGTTTTTATGCGGATTTGACCCACAAAATGGGAGCCTATGGGTGCAGAAGCGCTGCAGAACTGCACAAAAGTATTGACATGCACTTCTTTGAAATCTGCAGAGTTTCTGCACGGATTTTTCTGCACCATGTGCACAGCTTTTTTTTTTCTATTGATTTTCATTGAATTGTAACTCACAGTGCAGTTCTGCAGCGTTTCTGCTGCAGAAAAAAATGCTGCAGAACTGCACTAAATCGGCATCGTGTGCACATACCCTTAAGTAGGATCATTCTATGTAAACAGGCTATTAACCCCTTAGCAACCGTCGATACGCATTAAAACGGTGGCCGCTAAGGGTACTCATTCCCCTATCGCCGTTTTAAAATGGAGATCGGGAATAAGGCTGTAGCCTCCCCCTCCTCCCCCCGGGTCTGAAATTCTCCGGGGTGTCGGTGGAATCTCCCTCCTTCCACTTCTTCTAACATACTTCCGCAGTGATTACTCGGTGATTGAATGAGCATGTTTCTCTCTGCTCCACTTAGTGGTAGTGTCAACCTTAATCGCAAAGGGGGGGTTTAGCGTAATCATTAAAATTGGCTCCTGCTCACATTTCGATAAGTGGCTGGGTAGGTGGCCCCATTAAAAAGAAATTCATCTGTACAAAGTTTGTTATATTATAAAAGGCAATGTCCTTTACATTTTTCACACAGTTAGCTTTATACTTAACCTTATTTTACTATTGAGATGCAAAGTTACGTTCAATCTTCGAAACCTCCTGTAAAGTTAGCGTTTTTTTCTATATGGGATCAGCATGGAATGGCACAGATCTGTATCACTAAACTGTTAGAACAGGCTGAAGCTCGATCCTGTTCTCCATCAGAAAGGCCTCACCGAGCTGACATTGTTATTTAAAGCTTTGTCTGAAACTATGTCATCAGAGTTCAATGAGGCATAATTATAATGGCCGCAGGGTTTGCAATCGCACCTTGGCCTTGAAGATTAGGGGAGCCCAAAAGATCCCTTTTAATGTTAAGCGAGTTCTCTTGGATTAGTGATGAGCGAGCGAGCGTGCTCAGATAGCGTTTTCCAAGCATGCTTGGGTGTTATCCGAATATCGCGAGGGCTCAAGTAATATTTCCAAGTCCCGCAGCTGCATGATTGGCGCCTTTCTAGCAGCGGCGAATCGTGGAGCCGCGGGGACTCAAACATATTACTTGAGCCCCCGCAATACTTGGATAATGCCCAAGCATGCTCGGATAAAGCTATATTTGAGCACGCTCGCTTATCAATAATCCCTTTTCCCATATGAAAAAACTAATACTACTACAAAAAAATAAAGGGAACACTCAAATAACACATCCTAGATCTGAATGAACAAAATATTCTCATTGAATACTTTGTTCTGTACAAAGTTGAATGTGTTGACAACAAAATCACACAAAAATCATCAATGGAAATCAAATTTATTAACCTATGGAGGCCTGGATTTGGAACGATACTCAAAATCAAAGTGGAATATCAAATTACAGGCTGATTCAACTTCAGTGGAAATGCCTCAAAACAAGGAAATGATGCTCAGTAGTGTGTGGCCTCCATGTGTCTGTATGACCTCCCTACAATGCCTGGGCATGCTCCTGATGAGGCGGCGGATGGCCTCCTGAGGGATCTCTTCCGAGACCAGGACTAAAGCATCCGCCAACTCCTGGACAGTCTGTGGTGCAACGTGACGTTGGTGGATGGTGCAAGACATGATGTCCCAGATGTGTTCAATCAGATTCAGGTCTGGAGGAATGGGCGGGCCGGTCCATAGCTTCAATGCCTTCATCTTGCAGGAACTGCTGACACACTCCAGACACATGAGGTCTGGCATTGTCCTGCATTAGGAGGAACCCAGGGCCAACCGCACCAGCATATGGTCTCACAAGGGGTCTCAAGATCTCATTTCGGTTCCTAATGGCAGTCAGGCTACCTCTGTTGAGCACATGGAGGGCAGTGAGGCCCTCCAAAGAAATGCCACCCCACACCATTACTGATCCACTGCCAAACTGGTCATGCTGAAGGAAGTTGCAGGCAGCAGATCGTTCTCCACGACATCTCCAGACCCTGTCACATCTGTCACATGTGCTCAGTGTGAACCTGCTTTCATCTGTGAAGAGCACAGGGCACCAGTGGCGAATTTGCCAATCATGGTGTTCTGTGGGAAATGCCAAGCATCCTGCACGGTGTTGGGCTGTGAGTACAACACCCATCTGTGGACGTCGGGCACCCAGACCATCCTCAAGGAGTCAGTTTCTAACCGTTTGTGCAGACACATGCACATTTGTGGCCTGCTGGAGGTCATTTTGCAGGGCTCTGGCATTGCTCCTCCTGTTCCTCCTTGCACAAAGGCTGAGGTAGCGGTCCTGCTACTGGGTTGTTGCCCTCCTACGACCCCCTCCACATCTACTGGTGTACTGGTCTGTCTCCTAGTAGCGCCTCCAGCCACTGGACATTACGCTGACAGACACAGCAAACCTTCTGTGGTGAAACCTCCACCAGGGGGAGCTGGTGAGGGAAGAGGAGAGGTTAAACACAAAGCGTAGTAACACAGAGCACAGGCACAGGTGTCACAGGTAATGAGAGAAGTCAGATAACCAAGATCATACACAGAAATATCAGCATTGTGCACAGGGGCAGTTAGGAGAATAGTCAGGGACACGCAAGAAATCAGAGCCTACCGGGAACATGGTAACCAAACCGTGAGACGTAAGACAAAGTCGGAACCAGGAGGGGAGCATGGTGTCAGAGACGGAAAACAAGAGGCGAAGTCCAGAGATCAGATCGAGTCATACACGGGTACAGGCAGACAGAGACACAAGGATCACCAAAACCAAGATACAGGTCAGGGGCTCAAGCTAGGAAGCATGAACTATCACTAACACTGATCAGCAGGCTGTGAGGGACTGAAATAGCCCAGCTAGCTCAAGAACGAGGCTGAGGAGATTAACCCCTGCATGACTAGTCCCAAGAGAGGAAAGATGATAATTAACTCCGGACTGGACCATGACACCTTCTTGCCACAGGTCACATTGATGTGCCATCCTGGAAAAGCTGCACTACCTGAGCCACTTGTGTGGGTTTTAGAGTCCATCTAATTCTACCACGAGTGTGAAAGCACAACCAACATTCAAAAGTGACCAAAATATCAGCCAGAAAGCATTGGCAATGAGATGTGGTCTGTGGTCCCCACCTGCAGAACCACTCCTTTATTGAGGGTGTCTTGATAATTGCCAATAATTTCCATCTGTTGTCTATTCCATTTGCACAACAGCATGTGAAATTGATTGTCAATCAGTGTTGCTTCCTAAGTGGACAGTTTGATTTCACAGAAGTTTGATTTATTTGGAGTTATATTCTGTTGTTTAAAGGGAACCTGTCACCTGAATTTGGCGGGACTGGTTTTGGGTCATATGGGCGGAGTTTTCGGGTGTTTGATTCACCCTTTCCTTACCCGCTGGCTGCATGCTGGCTGCAATATTGGATTGAAGTTCATTCTCTGTCCTCCATAGTACACGCCTGCGCAAAGCAATCTCCACCCATATGACCCAAAACCAGTCCCGCCAAATTCAGGTGACAGAGTCCCTTTAAGTGTTCCCTCTATTTTTTTGAGCAGTGTATTAAAAACCTGTGAAAATATGAGGCCTTGTTGGAGATTTTGCATTGGGGTCTTCGAACTTTAAGTTATGCCACTGCCCACCAGATAACAAGGAAAAGGTGGGTGGAAGGTGACCTTGTGCCAAGTGGAACCAACAGAAAATTACATAGAAAAGTGTTTTCCTAGCAATGCTGAAACTTTATTATGGCAATCAGACTTTGACGGATATCCCAGTAATATGCTAACAATGTCCCTCATAATATTGCAATTTATACAAAAGTCTTTGATGATACTGCAGGTAAATCACTGGGACATATCGGAGGTGTAACTAATATAGTGGGTGAAATGGTAGCAATTGCAACTAAGCACTGGAGATTAGGGAAGCCAAAAAGTCCTTTTAGCCCATATGAAAAATATATATCATTAAAGACCTGCGATGGTTAGGGGCCCTGTTTGAAGCTTTGTATTGGGGCCAACAAGCTTCAAATTATTCCAGTTCAACAACAGCTGGCAAACCTTGTGCATAATCTTAAAGGAATTATTTTTATATTTGTAGTTTTTAAACCCGTCCACTGGTACTCAACCCTTATCTATATGCCCTATTGGGACACATGGACTTCAGAGAGGGCGACCTCAATTTAGAGAATGAAGAGTTCCTGGCAAGTCATGGAATGTTAAAATTTCACCTTTGCTCTTTCCCTCTCTCCTTCACATGTGTTTCCTCTCTCTTTCTCTCATCTATCTCATTAATTTCTCCCAATCTATATTTTTTACAAAAAAATAGCCTGGAGTTTTGACAATATTTATGTAGGTCCTAATGGTGGTGGCCCCATCCATATTGCTATTCAGTTCCCCTATGCCGTTCCATCAAGGGAAAAGCTTGGGAACGCTCGGGGAACTGACTATTACTTTGATGCAGTTCCTTCAGGAATCCTGGCACGCTTCTTCCTGTACACTGGATAATTGTGTGTTGCTTCAGACCTTGAGTTCCAGGTTTGTGAACTTGACATTGCGTGATCTCTGATCACCTTGAGGATTGCTTTGTTCATATTTCCATGAAAGTTAGCATAAAAAGCAACATCTGGCTGTGGTTTGAACCTGGAACGTAAAAAATGCAAGAAGCAAATTACGTTTTTACATCTTTGGTCCTTTTAATAATTTATTGGCTCAGGATAGAGAGAATTTTATGGCATTATTTTGTAGGAAATGTGTGTAAAAAATGTGTTTATTTAGGACATTATTATTTATATTACCCCTTGTTGACAACCACTGCACATGCAGTACGGATGTGCACATTTGTTGCAATGAGTGGGTTCAGAAGTTTAGTCCACTCCATACACTCTGGTTCTGACTGCTGGATACTGGAAGTGGGGCTGATTTATCCTAGAACATTCCCCTCGCCCTTCATTATGCACAACATGAACATTGATGGTGTTGATATGGCAGCTGGAGTTCTACTGGGTTTCTTATGAGATTGTCAATTTTACAATAGAATGCAGTACTACAGTCTTGCAGTGTACTGTGCAAACAATCAATTTCCCTAAGAGGACCAGTATAAAAAAAAGTAAAATATTTTTTTTTTAAATGACCAAAACATAAAAATTAAAATCATTCTCTCTTCTTAAAACGTACATTATAAAATGCAAAAATTCTAAAATTTGCATTTTTTTTTATCATTGCATCCAAACTAATTCAGTCAATGCTGATAATAAAAACTATAATAAACAACAGAATCACAGTTTTCTTTTTGTCATTTTGTCTTCCTCAAACATGGAATTAAAAGAGATCAGAAAAGTGCTTATACCCCAAAATGGTTCCAATAAAAATAGTTAGTTTCTCAAAAAACAAGCAATCAAACAAAGCTACTAATACCAATAATACATTTTTTATGGCTTTCAGAATACAGTGACAAAAAAAGCAAAGTCAATGTTTAACCTTTGTGTAATGATGTTTTACCTTTCTTCTGATGCTCTATGATTCACAGGACTACATCTTAAATTGCTTCTTTTTCTTTTATATTATGTTCAGAAGCAGTCTCAGCAAATCCCCATCCACTCACTTGTTAGAATCTTCCAGCTCAGGAGCAGAAAGTCTCACTGAGCTGTCCAAATAGTGATTCCTGTCTCCCATTAGACGGCCAGAACTTTTATTACTAAATTAGAAAGTAAAATTTATTTTCCTATTTATGTACTGTATATTTGAGAGTTTTTACTTTTAGTTGTCCTACTAATTTGTGAGGTTTTCCAGTAGGCGGTACCTCCTTAATGTGTAATTCTTTTTATACACATAACTTAGATTTAAAGATCTACATTTTTTTTTAATCCCTACCCCACATGTGATGTAATAGTAGCCACATGTAAGGTCTGGGTGTATGAAGCGGACTAAGGCTGAACCTTTCCTTACCTAGGAGACGCTGGTTGTGAAACATAGAAAGCATCTATTTAAGGCCGGTTTCACATGTTTTGATATTTCCGGTACTGGTATTGGAGATATCAGTGTCCATGTGTCCATCTGTGTACTATGTGTGGCAACCGTGTGCCTCCCGTGTGCTGCATCAGTACCACATGGACAGCTGCTGGGGAAGCAGCGCTACAGTAAGCATTGTTCCCCTGCATGTGGTATTGAAGCCAGCTGTCATCCCTTCTCCCCTGCTCTGCCGGCAGCAGCACGAGCAGGGGAGAATGAATGAAAGGAAAATCCAACATGGGGGCATAGTCCATGTCTGGGGAATGTACAGTTTACAACCGGGAGTGAAGCTAATGCGACCACCCCCAGCAGTACACTACTGAGGAATGAATGAGACGCTGCGGGGGCAGGTTCAGTAACTAGCGGTGACGTCACTGAGTCTGTGCTCATTGCTTCTAATTCATTCTCCAGTAGTTTACAGCCAGGAGTGGTCGCATTAGCACTGCTCCCAGTTGTAAACTGTACATTCCCTAGACATAGATTACGCAGACTGACTGTACGCTGGACAGGTATGGGTATATTGTTGGTTTTTTATTTTGACTTTTTTACAGGAGATCGAGGGCTTCACTTGGATTGGCAGACTAATAAAGATGGAAAACTGTATTTATTGTTTTATTTCATTAAAAGACTTTATTCTATCTGTGTGGTGTTTTATTATCCCTTTAACAACTATAGGATTAGTAATGGAGAGGTGTCCTATTGACACCTCTCCATTACTAAACCGGCTTAATGTCACCTTACAATAGGAAGGTGACATTAACCCCTCATTACCCCACTTGCCACCACTATAGGGCAAATGGGAAGATTTGGGCAAAGCTCCAGAATTGGCAAATCTAATAAATGCGCCTTTTCTGGGCAGCTGCGGACTTCTGTTTTTAGGCTGGGGGGCCCATATCCATGGCCAATTACCAGCCTGAGAATAGCTGCCCGCACCTGTGAGTTTTGCCGGGTTGGTTGAAAAACATAGAGGGAGCCCCAAGTCGGGTTTTTCATTCATTCTCCCCTGTTCACGCTGCTCGCCGGCAGAGCAGGGGAAAAGGGACGACAGCCCGCTTCAGCACCATACGTAGGGGAACAGCGCTTACAGTAGTGCTGCTTCCCTGGCAGCCATCCATGCATACGGTGAACAGTGTACACTGTTATCCATGTGCACGTGTGTGGCACGCTTTGGGGCCCGTGTGTCCTGGTAAAAATGGACATGTCTGCGTGTTTTGCACACGGACACACAGTCTGTCAAAACACGCTGACATGTGCATAGACCCATTTGAATGAGTCTACGTGTGTCAGTGTATCAGGTACGTGAGAAAACTGTCACTACACATACCAGAGACACTGGCTTGTGAAACCGGCCTAAAACAGCAGTGACTGGAGCATGTACTGATCGCTGCTGTTTGACCATTGAAATGCTGTTATCAATCATTGACAGCAGTACTTGAGCAGTATGGGCACCTTTTCGCCAATACACCAGCTTCTATCTTTCCCCAGCAACATGATCATGGGAAACTGACGGTTTGTTATGGCCTGTTGATGACCCCCATATCTGCCATCTTAGTCATCTTCTGAAGCCCAGCGTGTGGCTGTTCTTCATAGGAGAGTGTTTTTGAATCTGTATGTTACAATACTGCGGTATTGCAGTACACAGAACAAGTGATGAAACACAAACAGGTTGAAAGGGAATCTATCAGCAAGATATCACATCACATACTATGTATACGTGCATGTGTCTTTTTCAAAAACAAGTCCAGCAATACCCTTATGGCTAGTCCGTTTCTTAGTTACTGAGAAATCAGCATTTAAATGGATATGTAAATGAGGCTGAAGAACTATAGTAGATCTGAAGCCTTTGTCACTCCATGTCTATTCCCCGCCAGTGCCGCCTCCTACTCCTTGAGTGACAGCTTCCATGCAGTGTGACTTCAGAAAAAGGAGCCGTTAATAAAGCAGGGTGAGGCAGCACTGGTCAGAGAATAGTGCTGGAGTGACAGAGACAGAACTTATTTCTCAGTAATGGAGGAATGGACTAATGTAAAGGTATTTCTAGATTTGTCTTCGAAACAGCGACATGCACATACAAATAGTTTGGGATGTGAAAGCCTGCTGACTAATTCCCTTTAAAGTCCCTACAAGGCCAAAAAATAAAAACAAGTTAAAAAAAATATGAAAAATAAGCATTTTTTATATCAACACATCTGTAAAGTCGAATACAAAATATATAAATAATAAACTCAAACGATAAATTCCATAATGAGACAAAAATTGTAACGCCAAAATTGCATTTTTCTGGTCACCAAACCTTCATATAAATGCAATAAAAACGATCAAAATGTATCTAAGGCTACTTTCACTATAGCGTTTTTTGCAATACATCGCAATGCATCGTTTATGGGAAAAAAACGCATCCTGCAAAGTTGTTTGCAGGATGCGTTTTTGCCCCATAGATTAACATTAGCGACGCATTGCGACGCATTGCCACACATCGCAACCGTGTTGTGGCGGACCGCCGGGAGCAAAAAACGCTACATGTAACGTTTTTTGCTGCCGAAGGACTGTTTTTTCCGACCGCGCATGCGCGGCCGGAACTCCTCCCCCACCTCCCCGCACCTCACAATGGGGCAGCGGATGCGATGAAAATCTGCATCCGCTGCACCCGTTGTGCGGCGTAAACAACGCTAGCATGTCGGTAACCTCGGCCCGACGCACTGCGACGGGCCGAGCCCGACGCTAGTGTGAAAGTAGCCTAACACAAAATGCTGTCAATAAAAAGATAAGCCTACTTTTATACATCAGTGTAATCATACTGGCCTTGAATATAAAATGAATGAACAATGGTGGATTCCAATGGTGGAATCAAGTTATTTCCCCCCCCCCACACTTTTCACTGCACTTTAGTTGTTTTTTGTATTTTTCCAATAAGTGGAAGAGTGATTGTAAACTGCAACTCCACTCACAAAAACAAATGCCTCATAAGTTCGACAAAAAAATAAAAAAGTTATGGCTCCTTGAAGAAAGATAAAACGTGAACGCAAAAACAAACAATTTGTAGATATCTTTGATTCCGGCGGTAGAGTATAGTAGCTTAGCAGCCTTGGAAGACTTTGGCCCCAATTCCGTATTGAAGTTTCTCCACTAATTTCTTCCTTTTTAGTGGATTTAGTATTTGCACCTTATTCTCTATTGGTTTTGCACCACTTTTTAAGTTGTCTTTTTTTATTAAGTTTTTTATCCGTGACAACTTTGTTTATCCAGACATTTTTGACAGATTCATGAAATGGCGACTTTTACTAAATGTCAATGTAATATAGGGCAAAGTTTGAGAAGAGGGTGAATCAGAACTCATGCTAATGGGACAACATTGGATGGTGCTACATGTTATTTCCTTCCATTCCGACATGACTTTACTTTGGTAAACCAGTACTCCAAGGGGACCGTAAAACTTTTCAGGTCTAGCACATCTATTAGAGCTCAATACTTCCAATTCGGGAAATTGAAAGTGCAGCTTTTGTAACTGCATGTTGTGTCACTTAGTGTATGTAGCACTGTCTGCTTGTTATTATACATTATTTGCTTACTTTGGTCCAGTAATCATGTGATCTTGGTGGAGATATTATGTGAACCTTTGTGAAATCCTTCTGCTATTGTTGTCTTTGTCCTTAAACCAATAGACTGAAAAATCCATAGGATTAACCAGGCTCAGCGGATGTGACTCCGAATACTCCGTCTCTCAACATGAGGCTCAATTTATCTTGTTGAGGTCACACAAGGTCATACCTAGAAGTTCATGTGGTTCGTTGTCTGCAAATCCCTGCGCATCTTACACATTTCACATTTTATCTGATATTTCAAACTCAAAAATTATTTTTTGGAAGAATTTTAAAGAGTTATTCCAATCTCCAGGATCCTATCCCAATATGTAGTTGGTATAATAATAATAATAATATTAGCAAATATCTTCAACTAGAAACGTAGTATAGTTCTTCTAATGTCGCGAAAATCAAACCTACCACAACATGGTATTAATAAAAACATTAGCTTGGCATGCAAAAAAAAACAAGCCCTCACACAGCTCCATAGATCAAAAAATTAAAATGTTATAGTCTCAAAAAATGGTGATGCAAGTACATTTTATTTTTTTCCAGAATTTTTTTTACCGAGTAAAAAAAAAATCAGGCATGTTTTGGATTGCCATTTTCATACTATCCTGGAAAATATTATTTCAAGGTCATTTTTGACACATAATAAATACCATAAAAACAACCCCCTAAAAAAATCATTGTGGATTTATGTCTTTTTTGCAATTTTGTCGCACTTGGATCTTCTCCATGCTTTCCAGTACTCCACAGGGTAAAATGGATGATGTTGTGCAGAAGCACAACTCGTGCCGCAAAAAGCAAACCCTTGTACGGTAATATCGATGGAAAAATAATACAGCTATGGCTCTTAAGGATTGGAAAAAAAATGAATGTCAAAAAACGGAAAATTGCCTTAAAATAGGTGAAACGTAAAAAAGTTGGAACTCCTCCAGGTCACGTTACACTTTCAGTATTTGGTCAGTATTTTATAACATTATTTGTAAGCCAAAGTGAGGAGTGGAAAAATCACAGGAAAAGTGCTATAGAAACACGTCACCACTTTTGTATTTTTCACCCACTCCTGGTTTTGACTTCCAAAATTGATGTAAAATACTGACCAAATACTGAACAAGTGAATGTGGCCTTACACTTAGCATCTCCTGAATGCCGATTGTTGTAGTGGAAAGAGCAATTCTTTACCTAAATATATCTGCAAAAGGGGCTATTTTTATTGTATGTGCTATAATAGGTGAAGCTTTATTTTAAAGGGAATGTCTACTGTAGAAAAAAAAACTATTTTCATGTATGATATGAAGGAATTCTAAGAAAAGTGGAGAACAATTATAAGAGTATGTCTCTCTGGAGAACCTTCCCTGTCCCATAAGTCATCAGTGTGTACTGTAATCTTATATACACTTTGATGTATGAATTCGTATTTTAATTATACACTATATTTTAATTCATGACTTACAATAGAGTTTAATTTTATCCACACTCCTACTCTTTCACTTTTCCCTCTACCTGTTGATTATAATTTGGTGGTGTTCACCTTGTGGATATTTGTTCTATGAGTAATCGACTCCTTGTCTGTCCCATAAGTCACAAACAGTACATTGATTTGAGTGGACAATGATTAATGCTTTATTTTACTTATAGCTGTGCTGCAGAAAAATTTAAATATATACTTGTGACGCTAGTCACTACTCACTGACAGACCGTGAGGCAGAGAAGTCAGACGTTTCGGGGCCAGTACTAAGAAAGCACATAGAAAATCAAGGGGAAAGACAAATACATAAGTCAGAACACAGTCCGAGGTCAAAATACCAGGAGACAGAATATCAAAGCAAAAGAACATCTTGCAGGGATCAGAGGCAGACAGCTCAGTTAAGTAGCTGGGTAACCTCCAGAACAGAGAACACCTGGAGAAAGCCCAGCACCTCCAGTCACAGATTGGATGGCCGAGCTGTCAATCAAAGTACTGACAGCTCAGCATGACTCAGATTCCATAGGGCATCAAAATAGTCACTAACTGAACGAAAGAATCGAGACACTACTGTTAATTCTCCATAAATAACAGCTGATCACTTGATGACACTATGTGATCAGTTTATTATGAAGGTCCCCTTTTGCAACAGAGGACAAGTCAGAGAACACTTTTGAATGACATTTTTAGTTAAGCAAGGGTTGCACCAACGTTTTTTTTTCTCATCCGATGTTTTCTATGGACTCACTGACTTCCGTGGCTGAGTGCAATCCAATAATTGGATAAAACTCAGACATACTACAAAAAAATTGGACATGTGGACATTCCTATAGAATAACATTGCATGTTTTAGCGCCACAGTGTGCTGCCTTATTTATTTGACTTTATATGAGTTGGTGATTCTAGATTCAGCACCTGTTCACACTGATTCTATGTTTGGATGTGACAGTCAGTTTTTTGAAATTTGTATTCTTCAGCCTTCTGACTGAGCACTCCGCCTCTTAGCCACAGGTGTTTTAATCGCAGCAGGTCCGTTACCCCTCCACAGAGAGAGAGAAATTTAGTCTGGGAAGAGGTTTCACAGGTACCCATTCAGATGAAGACGTTTATTCTCAGCGAGGAAAGGCAAAGGTAGGACCTGGTATAAGAGAGATGCCCTAATGTGGCTACCAGGTACACATGAATTGGCCATCATCGCATAGGTGCCATCACCAGACTGTCACAGAAGAGGCGGAGGGAACCTTGGAGTTGCAAGAACATTCCGATTTGATGGCCGTGCAGCACCAGGGATCTCCCTGCTCCGAGATGTCGGATTGCACACGGATGACAAGTGACCAAAAAATAGCACCACTTTTCTGGATGAAACTGAACATTTTTTCAGATGTTCATGTGAACCTACTCTAGGATTTGTCTTTAACTCTTACCTAAGGGGTTGAATTGATACTAAATTTATTCTATGCATGCTTACCCCCACGAAATAAGCTAAAATATCCAAAATCAAATTTTACAAGAGTCGCTCAACTCTGTGATTTATCTAAGAATATCCTAATTTATATGTAAAACTAAATAACTATTTGAGGAAGTTTCCAAAGAAACATCTACCGCTGGGTATCAGTCATAGAATATGCTTACCTGAAAGGTAAAATCTATCGTAAATCTGTTCATCTACAGCAGGTGGAAATGTAAAATCTATTTTCGCCTGCTTATTGCATTACTTACAAGGAAACGTCCAATAGTCTCAGCTCTATGCATTTAGAATATTAATTGGATCTTTAGAAGAAAATCAATTTCTTTAAAAGTGAATATAATATTTCTATTTAAGAGAACTTTCCTTACACCACCCTTGCGCCACTCTAACATTTTGATGGCTGTACCCAGACTAATGAAGCCTGCCTTCTTATGAGGTTGTTTGTGTCTTATGGCTGGCTGACTTTTTAGCTGAATTATGCAAATGGTTTCTAATGCATATGAATTTTACTACTTTTAGAATACAGATTTCAGACTCTTTATACATGACTTGCTGCTATAGTCGTGAGACAGATTGAATAGCCTAGAGATATTCCAAAGTGGCTATTATGTGTATAGTGTTGTGCTAATCTGTCCTATACAGTGCTTTATACAGCCAGGAAAGACACCTGGCATGGCTCATCTTAATATTACACTTTCCTCCTTGGCTTTATAGTCAATTCCTTACATCACTTTAGATTTCCCTGTTTTTCTTTCTAAACTGCTAGAAAATAACATTATATTCTGTTTTCCAAATTGTACATAATTATTATATTTGATATAGTTAGCCAGTTCAAGCCCAGGCTCTCTCCCCACCCCTCCCGTTATTGATCAGTAACATTTTTTTCCTCGTCTGTGCATGACTTAGCAATGTAAATGCTATTGATTTACTTCTTACCTTTTGTCTTAGGTTTTGTTTATTAGGTGGCCACAGTGTGACCGTGTACCTACATGTTGCACTTATACCAACATGTGTTCCGACTCATTTCTTTTGCATTGTTTAAGTTTTTTATACTTTGTACAAACAGGGGACATGGTCACCCCTTTTTTGGTCTGGGCATTTTGTCCATACATAGCTGGCAAGTGTGTGAATGGACAGGGATATGATTCCTACTGTCATGAGCCGTTCCAGGGTTTATTAGTGTCTGTCCTTCTTTTTTTGGACGGATCATGTCAAGGGTTAACTTTGCTCTGCCTCATTCTGGGTTCAGGTTTGCTATTTAGCTCCCATAAATCTTACTGGCAGTGTCTGCTATAGTTCTGCCTTCGGTGTGTTAACCTGACCCTGCTGGTAGCTCTTGATTTACTCTGCTGTGAACCCTGACTTGTCCTGTGTCTGTTAACTCTGTCTGCCCTTTTCCCAGTATTTCTCTGTTTGTCTGCTTGATTCTCCGGTTCCGATCTCCTGGCTTGGTTAGTTACTTTGTTACTGTTTGTCCCTATTGTACTGTATATTGCCCGTTCTGGTTTACTGATCTCTGGCTACATCCTGACTATCCATCTGTCAAATCCTATTATACTGTCGTGCTATCTCGAGCTTTTGACTCGGCTTGTCTGACCACTCTCTCCACTTGGTGGCGTCTGTTCTGCTGTTCTGTGTGTGCAGTCTCACTTTCCTCTCAAGCTCCCCCTGGAGGAGGTTGCGTTGTACTGCACTGCAGCAGCCTGACACCTACTATGTCCAGTCTACATTCAGATCTGCTGACACATGGTGAGGTTTAATACTAGAGGTTAATCCTTTCCGATTGGGTTCACCTTGTCGCGGTGGGATGGCTTTTACTCTTTTTTGAGCAATATAGTGTCATCTAAGCACACTATGTTATTTACAGGTACTATTTATTTATTTACTTATTTAAGGGTATTTTTTCATTTTGTTTTTATCTTAGGTTTTGTCTGTTAGGTCTCCACAGTGTGAACATGCATGTACACGTTGCACTTATACCAACATAGCTCCGTCTAATTTCTTTGATTTTGTATTAGTAATGTTGCTTTATATTCCTTTTTAGATGCAGCTCGATAATGAAAAAATGGTTACAAATATTGCCTACTTTGACTTTGCGTATTTGTTTGCAATTCTTTAGAGTTGGGCTGAACAGAAAGAATTGAAGGAAGAATTGAAGCTCTGTGACACCTAACTTCTGGCATGATCCAATATCCAGCAAAAAAAATAAATTATTTCTGTTGATGCTAAGGACAGTTCCTAAAGGGTACTTGTTGTTTTCTGTGACTTTAGCTGTCATGTGTGTACAGAAGTAGCACTATTTCTGCCCATTGTATGACTTGTGTTTGACATATTTCTCCAGTTTTTCCCATTTATCTCTAATTGTCAGTTGTACTCGAGCTATTGGGTGGAGACTAGTTGTCTCCTAAATGCAGTACACATAGATAAGAGGGACTCCTGCTCCCCTATTTCCTATGGCACATCACCTAGATGTAACAGCATGAAGGACATTTTATAGCAGCACTGAACAGAGTAGCTGTGAATCCTGCATTCACAGTAAAGAAGCACTCCCATCATAGTTTTTATCCTCTTATTATATTGCAATTAGAGTTGAGCGACCTTGACCTTTTTAGAGTCGAGCCGGGTTTCGCGAAATCCAACTATCTCAAAAGTCGGGTCGAGTGAAATCGGCCGATTTTGACGTAAAGTCGGGATCGACCGAAACACGAAACCCAATGCAAGTCAATGGGGCAGCATAGTCGGCAGTGAGTGGGGGCCAGGAAAACACCTAGAGTGCCCATTTTAATGTCAAAACCATCCATTCTTCTTAATGAAGCTTGTCAAGCGTAATTTACCTTATAATAATTGGAAGGCATTTGAAATTGGGGGTCATTTGGCTAAAGTTGTGGTGGGTAGGGCTGGTTCAAGTAATTAGTGGGCCCAGGAAATCTGGACCACGTCACGGCAGTGGAGCAGGGAGAGGTAAGTATTTCAACTTTGCAAGTGCTGTGAACCTGAGCAAGCAGGGGGGGCCCACTCGTTGGCATTGGCACTGGCACAGGGCCCCTCAAAGTACAGCGGTGCGTTTGCACGGCGGGGCGCCTCCCACCGGCAGCAACACTTTTGCGTACTATGAGAGGCCCTGTGCCAGTGACGTCGCCAACTAGTATTCCTCCCCCCACCTGATGAAGGAACCTGCACTTTCATCTGCACCTTCCTCTTTGTCCCCGTGTAAGGTGGTATGGTATGCGGGAAGAGCAACCTGACTTTCAGCAGGGTCACAATGTTGTTGTGTAGCGTGCACGGGGAATGTTGCGTTATGGGTCAATGTACCAGCAGACTCATCTATCACTGGCTGGGCAATGGGCAGGATGAGGAGGAAACACAGATATAGGCCCAAAGAATAAAGTTGGCTAAATGCAGTTCAAAATTGGTAACACAGGAATAACCAGGGGACATTGCAGTGGAGGACAACTGGAATGAGAGGCTGACACAGAGAGTAGACCCAAATCAGTAAGTAGTCGAAATGCAGTTCAAAATTGGCAACCGTAGTAAACAGGCGGCACAGCTTTGTTCAGTGGAGGAGAACAGCAAGGAGTGGCAGACACCGATAGTAGGCCCCAACCCAACTAGTAGGCCAAATGCAGTCTAACATTAACAACTACTTAACGAGCGCCTGAAAACGGAATTTCAGGACAGGAAACCAGGAGAACAGCAAGGAGCGGCAGACACTGTTAGTAGGCCCCAAACCAACTAGTACGCCAAATGCAGTTGTTCCATTTAACCACAATTTAACGAGAGCCTGAAGATAGAAGCTCAGGAAAGGCAACCTGGAGAACACCTTGGAGTAGAACACACCATCTCTCTCCACCCCATATCCATTTTGTAGGCCTAATGCAGTGTAGTTTTCTACAACTACTAAACGAGAGTCGGAAGACCGAAGCAATGGCAAGGAAACCTGGGGAACACCTTGGAGTGTAACACACCATCTCTCTCCACCCGATACCCATTTTGTAGGCCTAATGCAGTGTAGTTTTCTACAACTACTAAACGAGAGTCGGAAGATCGAAGCAATGGCGAGGAAACCTGGAGAACACCTTGGAGTGTAACACACCATCTCTCTCCACCCCATAGCCAATTTGGAGGCCTAATGCAGTGTAGTTTCCAACAACTACTAAACGAGAGCATTAAGATCGAAGCTCTGGAAAGGCAACCTGGAGAACACCTTGGAGTGTAACACACCATCTCTCTCCACCCGATACCCATTTTGTAGGCCTAATGCAGTGTAGTTTTCTACAACTACTGAACGAGAGTCGGAAGACCGAAGCAATGGCAAGGAAACCTGGGGAACACCTTGGAGTGTAACACACCATCTCTCTCCACCCGATACCCATTTTGTAGGCCTAATGCAGTGTAGTTTTCTACAACTACTAAACGAGAGTCGGAAGACCGAAGCAATGGCAAGGAAACCTGGGGAACACCTTGGAGTGTAACACACCATCTCTCTCCACCCGATACCCATTTTGTAGGCCTAATGCAGTGTAGTTTTCTACAACTACTAAACGAGAGTCTGAAGACCGAAGCAATGGCAAGGAAACCTGGGGAACACCTTGGAGTGTAACACACCATCTCTCTCCACCCGATACCCATTTTGTAGGCCTAATGCAGTGTAGTTTTCTACAACTACTAAACGAGAGTCTGAAGACCGAAGCAATGGCAAGGAAACCTGGGGGACACCTTGGAGTGTAACACACCATCTCTCTCCACCCGATACCCATTTTGTAAGCCTAATGCAGTGTAGTTTTCTACAACTACTAAACGAGAGTCGGAAGACCGAAGCAATGGCAAGGAAACCTGGGGAAAACCTTGGAGTGTAACACACCATCTCTCTCCACCCGATACCCATTTTGTAGGCCTAATGCAGTGTAGTTTTGTACAACTACTAAACGAGAGTCGGAAGACCGAAGCAATGGCAAGGAAACCTGGGGAACACCTTAGAGTGTAACACACCATCTCTCTCCACCCCATAGCCAATTTGGAGGTCTAATGCAGTGTAGTTTCCAACAACTACTAAACGAGAGCATTAAGATCGAAGCTCTGGAAAGGCAACCTGGAGAACACCTTGGAGTGTAACACACCATCTCTCTCCACCCGATACCCATTTTGTAGGCCTAATGCAGTGTAGTTTTCTACAACTACTGAACGAGAGTCGGAAGACCGAAGCAATGGCAAGGAAACCTGGGGAACACCTTGGAGACTAACACACCATCTCTCTCCACCCGATACCCATTTTGTAGGCCTAATGCAGTGTAGTTTTCTACAACTACTAAACGAGAGCATGAAGATCGAAGCTCAGAAAAGGCAACCTGGGGAACACCTTGGAGTGTAACAAACCCTCTCTCTACACCACGGAAGGGCTGATTCTTAGGAAGGAAGGCTGTCGGAAAGAAGCAGGGCGCGTCCGAGGGTGATTATATTCTTATTAGGTATATACTCACCCTCGGACGCGCCCTGCTTCTTTATTTGTAATGAATGTTTATTTGCAATGTGGTTTTGACTTACTCTATTTTTTTGGTAAATAATGATTTTATTATTTTCATTGTTTTGCATCTTCTTGGCAATAATATAAAGAAGACGCGACAGGACAACACTCGGTGGATGCCATATCTGTGTTTTAAATTGAAAAAAACTTTCAGTTAACTACTTGCAGGAGAAAGTTATTGTAGCTGGTGGCCATTTTTAGTACTGTACCAGATTTTTGTTGTATGTGTTTGTTTTTAATGTTAAAATGTCTGCATTTGATATCTCTCCAGTATTTTCTTTTTTATAAGCAAAATACTTATTTTTATATTTTCTGATGTTGGTTCAAGGGGTACACGAGCAGCAGTAGACAGGTCAGTGGAGGCCTAGTGGAAGGAGGGACCGCAGACAGGCTTCGAAGGCCTAACATAATAAATTGGGCTGGCTGTAGGCAATTTAAAATTTGTTCCAGGGGAACACGGGCAGCAGTGGCCTGGTCTGTGTAGTAGTAGTGGAAAGAACGGGCCGCAGACAGGCTTCGAAGGCCTAACATAACAAAAATTGGGATGTAGGCAATTTACAATTGGTTCCAGGGGAACACGGACAGCAGTAGACAGGTCAGTGGAGGCCCAGTGGAAGGAGGGACCGCAGACAGGCTTCGAAGGCCTAACATAATAAATTGGGCTTGCTGTCGGCAATTTTAAATTGGTTCCAGGGGAACACGGGCGGCAGTAGCCAGGTCAGTGTAGTAGTAGTGGAAAGAACGGGCCGCAGACAGGCTTCGAAGGCCTAACATAACAAAAATTGGGCTGTAGGCAATTTAAAATTGGTTCCAGGGGAACACGGGCAGCAGTAGACAGGTCAGTGGAGGCCTAGTGGAAGGAGGGACCGCAGACAGGCTTCGAAGCCCTAACATAATAAATTGGGCTTGCTGTCGGCAATTTTAAATTGGTTCCAGGGGAACACGGGCGGCAGTAGCCAGGTCAGTGTAGTAGTAGTGGAAAGAACGGGCCGCAGACAGGCTTCGAAGGCCTAACATAACAAAAATTGGGCTGTAGGCAATTTAAAATTGGTTCCAGGGGAACACGGGCAGCAGTAGACAGGTCAGTGGAGGCCTAGTGGAAGGAGGGACCGCAGACAGGCTTCGAAGCCCTAACATAATAAATTGGGCTGGCTGTAGGCAATTTAAAATTGGTTCCAGGGGAACACGGGCAGCAGTAGACAGGTCAGTGCAGGCCTAGTGGAAGGAGGGACCGCAGACAGGCTTCGAAGGCCTAACATAATAAATTGGGCTGGCTGTAGGCAATTTAAAATTGGTTCCAGGGGAACACGGGCAGCAGTGGCCTGGTCAGTGTAGTAGTAGTGGAAAGAACGGGCCGCAGACAGGCTTCGAAGGCCTAACATAACAAAAATTGGGCTGTAGGCAATTTAAAATTGCTTCCAGGGGAACACGGGCAGCAGTAGACAGGTCAGTGGAGGCCTAGTGGAAGGAGTGACCGCAGACAGGCTTCGAAGGCCTAACATAAGAAAAATGTCAATACAATGGTATTGACAGTGCCAGGCATTGAAGGATGTCAGCGCATAGACTAAACATTGGTGGAGCTGTGAGAGAAAATTTTGCAAGTGGTAGAGCACTGTTTGAGCTGGGGGGGGGACTGTCTTGTGGCCGGCGGTACAGGCCCAGGGCCCCTCATATTACAACGGTGTGTCTGACGTTGGGTGCGCACCACCACCGCCAGACACTTTATTGTACTATGAGGGACCTAGTGGCAGTGCCGTCGACCAAAAGCGGGCACACCCACCTCCTCAGACAAACAGTACTCTCACGGGTGCTGGCGCCAAGTGGCGATACCACGGCCCCGTGTGGGAACTTTGGCCATTTAGGGAGGTGTTAACATTTCGGATGCTGGACAATCAGGTGCTGCAAATTACGAGATTGGAAAAGTCGTTCAGAATAGTCCACAGGCAAGACCTTTAAATAGGAAAGCTAGGTGTCAGCCGGGCAAGGTGGGGCAAAAGATTTCGAAATCCAGTTGTGGTTCATTTTAATGAAGGTTAGATCATCTACATTTTGGGTAGCCAGACGAGTCCTTTTTTCTGTTAGTATTGAACCTGCAGCACTGAATACTCTTTCTGATAGGACACTAGCTGCCGGGCAAGCAAGCTCCTGCAATGCATATTCTGCCAATTCTGGCCAGGTGTCTAATTTTGATGCCCAGTAATCAAATGGGAATGACGGTTGAGGGAGAACGTCGATAAGGGATGAAAAATAGTTAGTAACCATACTGGACAAATGTTGTCTCCTGTCACTTTGAATTGATGCTGCAGTACCTGTCCTGTCTGCGGTCATAGCAAAATCACTCCACAACCTGGTCAGAAAACCCCTCTGGCCAACGCCACTTCTGATTTCTGCCCCTCTAACACCTCTGGTCTGCTGGCCCCTGCAGCTCGTGTTAGAACGATCACGGGCGCTGTGTGCAGGGAATGCCAAAAGCAAACGGTCAACAAGAGTTGATTGTTTGGTTGCTAATATTAGTTCCAAGTTCTCATGTGGCATTATATTTTGCAATTTGCCTTTATAGCGAGGATCAAGGAGGCAGGCCAACCAGTAATCGTCATCGTTCATCATTTTAGTAATGCGTGTGTCCTTTTTGAGGATACGTAAGGCATAATCCGCCATGTGGCCCAAAGTTCCAGTTCTCAAATCTGTGGTTGTGCTTGGTTGAGGGGCAGTTTCAGGCAAATCCACGTCACTTGTGTCCCTCCAAAAACCAGAACCCGGCCTTGCCACGCCAACAATTTCCACTGGCCCCGGAAAAGCTTCCTCATTAAAAATATAATCATCCCCATCATCCTCCTCGTCCTCCTCCTCCTGTTCGCCCGCTACCTCGTCCTGTACACTGCCCTGGCCAGACAATGGCTGACTGTCATCAAGGCTTTCCTCTTCCTCAGCTGCAGACGCCTGATCCTTTATGTGCGTCAAACTTTGCATCAGCAGACGCATTAGGGGGATGCTCATGCTTATTATGGCGTTGTCTGCACTAACCAGCCGTGTGCATTCCTCAAAACACTGAAGGACTTGACACATGTCTTGAATCTTCGACCACTGCACACCTGACAACTCCATGTCTGCCATCCTACTGCCTGCCCGTGTATGTGTATCCTCCCACAAAAACATAACAGCCCGCCTCTGTTCACACAGTCTCTGAAGCATGTGCAGTGTTGAGTTCCACCTTGTTGCAACGTCTATGATTAGGCGATGCTGGGGAAGGTTCAAAGAACGCTGATAGGTCTGCATACGGCTGGAGTGTACGGGCGAACGGCGGATATGTGAGCAAAGTCCACGCACTTTGAGGAGCAGGTCGGATAACCCCGGATAACTTTTCAGGAAGCACTGCACCACCAGGTTTAAGGTGTGAGCCAGGCAAGGAATGTGTTTCGGTTGGGAAAGGGAGATGGCAGCCATGAAATTCCTTCCGTTATCACTCACTACCTTGCCTGCCTCAAGATCTACAGTGCCTAGCCACGACTGCGTTTCTTTCTGCAAGAACTCGGACAGAACTTCAGCGGTGTGTCTGTTGTCGCCCAAACACTTCATAGCTAATACAGCCTGCTGACGTTTGCCAGTAGCTGCCCCATAATGGGAGACCTGGTGTGCAACAGTGGCAGCTGTGGATGGAGTGGTTGTGCGACTGTGGTCTGTGGACGAGGTCTCGCTTCTGCAGGAGGACGAGGAGGAGGAGGAGGGGGTGCGAACGGCTACAGCCAACTGTTTCCTAGTCCGTGGGCTAGGCAGAACTGTCCCAAACTTGCTGTCCCCTGTGGACCCTGCATCCACCACATTTACCCAGTGTGCCGTGATGGACACGTAACGTCCCTGGCCATGCCTACTGGTCCATGCATCTGTTGTCAGGTGCACCTTTGTGCTCACAGATTGCCTGAGTGCATGGACGATGCGCTCTTTAACATGCTGGTGGAGGGCTGGGATGGCTTTTCTGGAAAAAAAGTGTCGACTGGGTAGCTCGTAGCGTGGTACAGCGTAGTCCATCAGGGCTTTGAAAGCTTCGCTTTCAACTAACCGGTAGGGCATCATCTCTAACGAGATTAGTCTAGCTATGTGGGCGTTCAAACCCTGTGTACGCGGATGCGAGGCTAAGTACTTCCTTTTTCTAACCATAGTCTCATGTAGGGTGAGCTGGACTGGAGAGCTGGAGATCGTGGAACTAGCGGGGGTGCCGGTGGACATGGCAGACTGAGAGACGGTGGGAGATGGTATTGTTGCCGCCGGTGCCCTAGATGCAGTGTTTCCTACTACGAAACTGGTGATTCCCTGACCCTGACTGCTTTGGCCTGGCAAAGAAACCTGCACAGATACTGCAGGTGGAGCAGAAAATGGTGGCCCTACACTGCCGGAAGGGATGTTGCGTTGATGACTAGCTTCATTGGCCGAGGGTGCTACAACCTTAAGGGACGTTTGGTAGTTAGTCCAAGCTTGCAAATGCATGGTGGTTAAATGTCTATGCATGCAACTTGTATTGAGACTTTTCAGATTCTGCCCTCTGCTTAAGGTAGTTGAACATTTTTGACAGATGACTTTGCGCTGATCAATTGGATGTTGTTTAAAAAAATGCACTCTTTCTAGCATCGGATACCTTTTCAGGCATTGCAGACTGAGCTTTAACCGGATGGCCACGCTGTCCTCCAACAGGTTTTGACTTTGCCACGCGTTGTGGGCAAGATACGGGCCCGGCAGATGGAACCTGTTGCGATTAGGGTTGAGCGAAACGGGTCGAACATTTTCAAAAGTCGCCGACTTTTGGCTAAGTCGGGGTTTCATGAAACCCGATCCGACCCCTGTGCGTGGTCGGCCATGCGGTACGCGACTTTCGCGCCAAAGTCGCGTTTCAATGACGCGAAAAGCGCCATTTCTCAGCCAATGAAGGTAAACGCAGAGTGTGGGCAGCGTGATGACATAGGTCCTGGTCCCCACCATCTTAGAGAAGGGCATTGCAGTGATTGGCTTGCTGTCTGCGACGTCACAGGGGCTATAAAGAGGCGTTCCCGCCGACCGCCATCTTACTGCTGCTGATCTGAGCTTAGGGAGAGGTTGCTGCCGCTTTGTCAGAAGCAGGGATAGCGTTAGGCAGGGTCCATTAACCACAAAACCGCTTGTGCTGCAGCGATTTGCACTGTCCAACACCACCCTCGGTGTGCAGGGACAGTGGAAGTTTTTTTTTTTCCCCTCAGCGCTGTAGCTCATTGGGCTGCCCTAGAAGGCTCCCTGATAGCTGCATTGCTGTGTGTACGCCGCTGTGCAAACCAACTGCTTTTTTCAAAGCACAAATCCTCTTGTTCCTTCCTTTCTGCACAGCTATCTTTTTTGTTTGTCCACACTTTTTATTTCATTTGTGCATCAGTCCACTCCTTATTGCTGCCTGCCATACCTGGCTGAGATTACTGCAGGCAGGGAGATAGTAGCTGCCTGCCATACCTGGCTGAGATTACTGCAGGCAGGGAGATAGTAATTGTAGGACATTCCCTGTTTTTTTTTTTTTTTTTTTTTGGTGGGAGATTAAGATTGGCAATTTGGCATTTCTGCTAGAGTGCCATCCCTGTGTGTGCCATCTCTCTCACATAGTGGGCCATAGAAAGCCTTTTCATTTTTCTGTATTTTTTTTTGTGGGGTGTATAAATTCTCCCTGATAAAAATACAGTGGGAGATTAATATTGGCCTTTGGGCTTGTGTGCCAGTCCTGAGTGTGCCATCTCTCTCACAAATAGTGGGCCATAGAAAGCCTATTTTATTTTTTTTGGGGTTTTATAAATTCTCCCTGAAAAAAGGGAGATTAATATTGGCCTCTGGGCTTGTGTGCCAGTTGTGAGCGTGCCATCTGTGCCAGTCCTGAGCGTGCCATCTCTCTCACAAATAGTGGGCCATAGAAAGCCTATTTAAATATTTTTTTGGTTTTATAAATTCTCCCAGAAAAAAAGGGAGATTAATATTGGCCTCTGGGCTTCTGTGCCAGTCCTGAGCGTGCCATCTGTGCCAGTCCTGAGCGTCCCATCTCTCTCACAAATAGTGGGCCATAGAAAGCCTATTTAATTTTTTTTTTGGTTTTATAAATTCTCCCAGAAAAAAAGGGAGATTAATATTGGCCTCTGGGCTTCTGTGCCAGTCCTGAGCGTGCCATCTGTGCCAGTCCTGAGCGTCCCATCTCTCTCACAAATAGTGGGCCATAGAAAGCCTATTTAATTTTTTTTTTGGTTTTATAAATTTTCCCTGAAAAAAGGGAGATTAATATTGGCCTCTGGGCTTGTGTGCCAGTTGTGAGCGTGCCATCTGTGCCAGTCCTGAGCGTGCCATCTCTCTCACAAATAGTGGGCCATAGAAAGCCTATTTAATTTTTTTTTTGGTTTTATAAATTCTCCCAGAAAAAAAGGGAGATTAATATTGGCCTCTGGGCTTCTGTGCCAGTCCTGAGCGTGCCATCTGTGCCAGTCCTGAGCGTCCCATCTCTCTCACAAATAGTGGGCCATAGAAAGCCTATTTTTTTTTTGGGGGGGGTTTTAGAAATTCTCCCTGGAAAAAAAAAGGGAGATTAATATTGCCCTTTGGGCTTGTGTGCCAGTACTAAGCGTTCCATCTCTCTCTCTCTCTCTTAGTCAGTGGGCCATAGAACGCCTATTTTTGGTTTTATTTGTTTTCTAAATTCTCCCTGCAAAAAATCATTTTATTTTATTTGGTTTCTAAATTCTTCCTGATAAAATCATATTTTTTTTATTATTTTTTTTTCTAAAGTCTCCCTGAAAAAAAAAAAAAAAAAAAAAAAACAGTGGGAGATTAATATTGGCCTTTCTGCTTGTGTGCCAGTCTTGACTCCTGGGTGCGTCATCTCTCAGTCAGTGGGCCATAGAACGCCTATTTTTGGTTTTATTTGTTTTCTAAATTCTCCCTGAAAAAATCATTTTATTTTATTTGGTTTCTAAATTCTTCCTGATAAAATCATATTTTTTTTATTATTTTTTTTTCTAAAGTCTCCCTGAAAAAAAAAAAAAAAAACAACCAAAAAAAACAGTGGGAGATTAATATTGGCCTTTCTGCTTGTGTGCCAGTCTTGACTCCTGGGTGTGCCATCTCTCTCTCTCTCTCTCTCTCTCTCTCTCTCTCTCTCTCTCTCCAATTGTGGTCCATAGAAAGCCTATATTTTTTTTCCTTGATTTGGGTTCCAAAATCTACCAGAGAAAATAACTCCATCAATCATTGGTAGAAAAATATTGGCCTCTGGGCTTGTGTGCCACTCCTGATTCCTGTGTGCGTCATCTCTCACTCAGTGGCCCATAGAAAGCATATAGTTTGTTACATTTGTTTTCTAAATTCTCCCTGCAAAAATCAAATTTCTTTTTTTTTTGGGGGGGTTTCTAAAGTGTTCCTGAAAAAAATAAAAATAAAAAACAAATAATAGTGTGACATTAATATTAACATTTGTGCTTCAGTGACAGTCCTGCGTGTGGGGCATCTCTCTAATTTGCAGCCACCAAAAAAAGAGTGTGTAACATTGTGCCTGATTTTCGCGGTGGTCTCACCAACCTGTAAAGGGGTAGCTAAATCATACTGAAGTTATAGCTCACCGTGTAAGTTGTGTGACTGCAACAAATAACGTTAGTTTGGTTACGTTTTTAAAACAATGAGGAAGTCTAGTGGAAGAGGTCGTGGCCGGGGGCGTTCATTGTCAGCTGGTAATGAGGGTAGTGGTAGTGGTGGAGCATCAGGTGGTCGTGGGGAAAAAAATATTGCACCTAAGTCTGGAGCTGTGGAGCCAGGTTCGTCGTCCGGCTACACAAGGCCTCGAACGCTCCCTTTTCTGGGATTAGGAAAACCGCTTTTAAAGCCGGAGCAGCAAGAGCAAGTTTTGGCTTATCTTGCTGACTCAGCCTCTAGCTCTTTTGCCTCCTCTCGTGAAACTGGTAAAAGTAAAAGCAGCGCGTCGTTAGTGGATGTTCACGGTCAGGGACAAGTCACTTCCTTGTCCTCTTCAGCAAAAACAACAACAGAGAAGAATGCAGCAGGCGACACAACGGGTTACTCCATGGAGCTCTTTACACATACCGTCCCTGGCTTAGAAAGTGAAGCAGTTAACAGTCCATGCCCATTACAAATTGAATCTGACATGGAGTGCAGTGACGCACAGCCACAGCCAGACTACTATGCTGGTCCTTTGACTCAGACCACAACATTGCCCTCGCAGGGTGCTGATCAAGAATCAGACCCTGATGAGACTATGTTGCCCCATCACGAACGCTATACCACCGAACGACACGGTGACACAGACGAAGTTGCGCAGGAGGTACAAGAAGAGTTATTAGATGACCCAGTTCTTGACCCCGATTGGCAGCCATTGGGGGAACAGGGTGCAGGCGGCAGCAGTTCTGAAGCAGAGGAGGAGGAGGGGCCGCAGCAGGCATCAACATCGCCACAGGTTCCATCTGCCGGGCCCGTATCTTGCCCAAAACGCGTGGCAAAGCCAAAACCTGGTGGAGGACAGCGTGGCCATCCGGTTAAAGCTCAGTCTGCAATGCCTGAAAAGGTATCCGATGCTAGAAAGAGTGCAGTCTGGCATTTTTTTAAACAACATCCAATTGATCAGCGCAAAGTCATCTGTCAAAAATGTTCTACTTCCTTAAGCAGAGGTCAGAATCTGAAAAGTCTCAATACTAGTTGCATGCATAGACATTTAACCACCATGCATTTGAAAGCTTGGACTAACTACCAAACGTCCCTTAAGGTTGTTGCACCCTCGGCCAATGAAGCTAGTCATCAACGCAACATCCCTTCCGGCAGTGTAGGACCACCATTTAGCGCACCAC
Organism: Ranitomeya imitator; assembly: GCF_032444005.1. NCBI lineage: Eukaryota > Metazoa > Chordata > Amphibia > Anura > Dendrobatidae > Ranitomeya > Ranitomeya imitator. The sequence goes on from NC_091283.1 coordinate 806,370,798, forward strand.
CTGCTGTATCTGTGCAGGTATCTTTGCCAGGCCAAAGCAGTCAGGGTCAGGGAATCACCAGTTTCGTAGTAGGAAACACTGCATCTAGGGCACCGGCGGCAACAATACCATCTCCCACCGTCTCTCAGTCTGCCATGTCCACCGGCACCCCCGCTAGTTCCACGATCTCCATCTCTCCAGTCCAGCTCACCCTACATGAGACTATGGTTAGAAAAAGGAAGTACTTAGCCTCGCATCCGCGTACACAGGGTTTGAACGCCCACATAGCTAGACTAATCTCGTTAGAGATGATGCCCTACCGGTTAGTTGAAAGCGAAGCTTTCAAAGACCTGATGGACTACGCTGTACCACGCTACGAGCTACCCAGTCGACACTTTTTTTCCAGAAAAGCCATCCCAGCCCTCCACCAGCATGTTAAAGAGCGCATCGTCCATGCACTCAGGCAATCTGTGAGCACAAAGGTGCACCTGACAACAGATGCATGGACCAGTAGGCATGGCCAGGGACGTTACGTGTCCATCACGGCACACTGGGTAAATGTGGTGGATTCAGGGTCCACAGGGGACAGCAAGTTTGGGACAGTTCTGCCTAGCCCACGGTCTAGTAAACAGTTGTCTGTAGCCGTTCGCACCCCCTCCTCCTCCTCCTCCTCCTCGTCCTCCTGCAGAAGCAAGAGCTCGTCCACAGACCGCAGTCGCACAAACACTCCATCCGCACCTGCCACTGTTGCACACCAGGTCTCCCATTATGGGGCAGCTACTGGCATACGTCAGCAGGCTGTATTGGCTATGAAGTGTTTGGGCGACAATAGACACACCGCGGAAGTTCTGTCCGAGTTCTTGCAGCAAGAAACGCAGTCGTGGCTGGGCACTGTAGATCTTGAGGCAGGCAAGGTAGTGAGTGATAACGGAAGGAATTTCATGGCTGCCATCTCCCTTTCCCAACTGAAACACATTCCTTGCCTGGCTCACACCTTAAACCTGGTGGTGCAGTGCTTCCTGAAAAGTTATCCGGGGTTATCCGACCTGCTCCTCAAAGTGCGTGGACTTTGCGCACATATCCGCCGTTCGCCTGTACACTCCAGCCGTATGCAGACCTATCAGCGTTCTTTGAACCTTCCCCAGCATCGCCTAATCATAGACGTTGCAACAAGGTGGAACTCAACACTGCACATGCTTCAGAGACTGTGCGAACAGAGGCGGGCTGTTATGTTTTTGTGGGAGGATACACATACACGGGCAGGCAGTAGGATGGCAGACATGGAGTTGTCAGGTGTGCAGTGGTCGAAGATTCAAGACATGTGTCAAGTCCTTCAGTGTTTTGAGGAATGCACACGGCTGGTTAGTGCAGACAACGCCATAATAAGCATGAGCATCCCCCTAATGCGTCTGCTGATGCAAAGTTTGACGCACATAAAGGATCAGGCGTCTGCACCAGAGGAAGAGGAAAGCCTTGATGACAGTCAGCGATTGTCTGGTCAGGGCAGTGTACATGACGAGGTACCGGGCGAAGAGGAGGTGGAGGATGAGGAGGATGATGGGGATGAGTATATTTTTAATGAGGAAGCTTTCCCGGGGGCACGGGAAATTGGTGGCGTGGCAAGGCCGGGTTCTGGTTTTTTGAGGGACACAAGTGACGTAGATTTGCCTGCAACTGCCCCTCAACCAAGCACAACCGCAGATTTGACAACGGGAACTTTGGCCCACATGGCGGATTATGCCTTGCGTATCCTCAAAAGGGACACACGCATTACAAAAATGATGAACGATGACGATTACTGGTTGGCCTGCCTCCTTGATCCTCGCTATAAAGGCAAATTGCAAAATATTATGCCACATGAGAACTTGGAACTAATATTAGCAACAAAACAATCAACTCTTGTTGACCGTTTGCTTCTGGCATTCCCTGCACACAGCGCCCGTGATCGTTCTCACACGAGCTCCAGGGGCCAGCAGACCAGAGGTGTTAGAGGGGCAGAAATCAGAAGTGGCGTTGGCCAGAGGGGTTTTCTGACCAGGTTGTGGAGTGATTTTTCTAGGACCGCAGACAGGACAGGTACTGCAGCATCAATTCAAAGTGACAGGAGACAACATTTGTCCAGTATGGTTACAAACTATTTTTCATCCCTTATCGACGTTCTCCCTCAACCGTCATTCCCATTTGATTACTGGGCATCCAAATTAGACACCTGGCCAGAATTGGCAGAATATGCATTGCAGGAGCTTGCTTGCCCGGCAGCTAGTGTCCTATCAGAAAGAGTATTCAGTGCTGCAGGTTCAATACTAACAGAAAAAAGGACTCGTCTGTCTACCCAAAATGTAGATGATCTAACCTTCATTAAAATGAACCACAACTGGATTTCAAAATCTTTTGCCCCACCCTGCCCGGCTGACACCTAGCTTTCCTATGAAAAGGTCTTGCCTGTGGACTATTCTGAATGACTTTTCCAATCTCGTAATTTTCTTCACCTGATTGTCCAGCATACGACATGTTTCCACCTCACGAAATGGCCAAACTCCCCACACGGGGTCGTGCTATCGCCACTTTGCGCTTGGACCCTTGAGAGTGCTGTTTGTCTGAAGAGGTGGGTGAGCCCGCTTTTGGTCGACGGCACTGCCACTGGGTCCCTCATAGTACAATAAAGTGTCTCTGGCGGTGGTGGTGCGCACCCAACGTCAGACTCACCGTTGTAATATGAGGGGCCCTGTGCCTGTACCGCCGGCCACAAGCCAGTTCCCCCCCCCCCCAGCTCAAACAGTGCTCTACCACTAGCAAAATTATCTCTCACAGCTTCACCAATGTGTAGTCTAGGCGCTGACATCCTTCAATGACTGGCACTGACAATACCATTGTTTTGACATTTTTGTTATGTTAGGCCTTCGAAGCCTGTCTGCGGTCACTCCTTCCACTAGACTTCCACTGACCAGACCACTGCTGCCCGTGTACCCCTGGAACCAATTTAAAATTGCCTACAGCCATGTGTGATTATTTTAGGCCGTCGATGCCTGTCTGCGGTCACTCCTTCCACTAGGCCTCCACTGACCACACCACTGCTGCCCGTGTAACCCTGGAACCAATTTAAAATTGCCTACAGCCAGCCCAATTTTTTTATTTTAGGCCTTCGATGCCTGTCTGCGGTACATTCTTTCAACTACTACTACACTGACCAGGGCACTGCTGCCCAAGTACCCCTGGAACCAATTTAAAATTGCCTACAGCCATGTGTTAATATTTTAGGCCTTCGATGCCTGTCTGCGGTCACTCCTTCCACTAGGCCTCCACTGACCACACCACTGCTGCCCGTGTAACCCTGGAACCAATTTAAAATTGCCTACAGCCATGTGTTATTATTTTAGGCCTTCGATGCCTGTCTGCGGTCACTCCTTCCACTAGGCCTCCACTGACCTGTCTACTGCGGCCCGTGTACCCCTTGAACCAACCTAATAAAATATTTAAAAAATTAATTTGATTATAAAAAATAAGATCGTGTTGAGATCTCAAATGCAGACATTTTAACATTAAAAACAAACACACAACAAAAATCTGGAACTGTACTAAAAAGGTCCACCAGCTACAATTACTTTCTCCTGCAAGAAGTTAACTGAAAGGTTTTTTTGGAGTTGTTAACACAGATATGGCATCCACCGAGTGTTGTCCTGTCGCGTCTCCTTTAAATTATTTCCAATAAGATGTTAAACTATTAATTTAATAAAATCAATAATTAAAAAAATAATTGAGTAAGTCAAAAGCACATTGCAAATAAACATTAATTACAAATCAAGAAGCATGGCGCGTCCGAGGGTGAGTAGATACCGAATAAGAATATAATCACCCTCGGGCGCGCAATGCTTATTTACAACAGCCTTCCTTCCTAAGAATCAGCCCTTCCGTGGTGTAGAGAGAGGTTGTTGTTACACTCCAAGGTGTTCCCCAGGTTGCCTTTCCTGAGCTTCGATCTTCCGGCTCTCGTTTACTAGCTGTTGGAAACTACGCTGCATTAGGCCTACAAATTGTGTATGGGTGAAACAGTGGCGCATCTGCGGTCCCTCCTTCCACTAGGCCTCCACTGACCTGTCTACTGCTGCCCGTGTACCCCTTGAACCAACATCTTAAAATAAAAAAATAATTATTTTGATTATAAAAAATAAGATCGTGTTGAGATCTCAAATGCAGACATTTTAACATTAAAAACAAACACACAACAAAAATCTGGAACTGTACTAAAAAGGTCCACCAGCTACAATTACTTTCTCCTGCAAGAAGTTAACTGAAAGGTTTTTTTGGAGTTGTTAACACAGATATGGCATCCACCGAGTGTTGTCCTGTCGCGTCTCCTTTAAATTATTTCCAATAAGATGTTAAACTATTAATTTAATAAAATCAATAATTAAAAAAATAATTGAGTAAGTCAAAAGCACATTGCAAATAAACATTAATTACAAATCAAGAAGCATGGCGCGTCCGAGGGTGAGTAGATACCGAATAAGAATATAATCACCCTCGGGCGCGCAATGCTTATTTACAACAGCCTTCCTTCCTAAGAATCAGCCCTTCCGTGGTGTAGAGAGAGGTTGTTGTTACACTCCAAGGTGTTCCCCAGGTTGCCTTTCCTGAGCTTCGATCTTCCGGCTCTCGTTTACTAGCTGTTGGAAACTACGCTGCATTAGGCCTACAAATTGTGTATGGGTGAAACAGTGGCGCATCTGCGGTCCCTCCTTCCACTAGGCCTCCACTGACCTGTCTACTGCTGCCCGTGTACCCCTTGAACCAACATCTTAAAATAAAAAAATAATTATTTTGATTATAAAAAATAAGATCGTGTTGAGATCTCAAATGCAGACATTTTAACATTAAAAACAAACACACAACAAAAATCTGGAACTGTACTAAAAGGTCCACCAGCTACAATTACTTTCTCCTGCAAGAAGTTAACTGAAAGGTTTTTTTGGAGTTGTTAACACAGATATGGCATCCACCGAGTGTTGTCCTGTCGCGTCTCCTTTAAATTATTTCCAATAAGATGTTAAACTATTAATTTAATAAAATCAATAATTAAAAAAATAATTGAGTAAGTCAAAAGCACATTGCAAATAAACATTAATTACAAATCAAGAAGCATGGCGCGTCCGAGGGTGAGTAGATACCGAATAAGAATATAATCACCCTCGGGCGCGCAATGCTTATTTACAACAGCCTTCCTTCCTAAGAATCAGCCCTTCCGTGGTGTAGAGAGAGGTTGTTGTTACACTCCAAGGTGTTCCCCAGGTTGCCTTTCCTGAGCTTCGATCTTCATGCTCTCGTTTAGTAGGTGTCGGAAAGTAGGCTGCATTAGGCCTAAAAAATGGGGAATGGGGTGGAGAGAGATGGTGTGTTACACTCCAAGGTGTTCTCCAGGTTTCCTCGCCATTGCTTCGATCTTCCGACTCTCGTTTAGTAGTTGTAGAAAACTACACTGCATTAGGCCTACAAAATGGGTATCGGGTGGAGAGAGATGGTGTGTTACACTCCAAGGTGTTCCCCAGGTTTCCTTGCCATTGCTTCGGTCTTCCGACTCTCGTTTAGTAGTTGTAGAAAAGTACACAGCATTAGGCCTACAAAATGGGTATGGGGTGGAGAGAGATGGTGTGTTACACTCCAAGGTGTTCCCCAGGTTGCCTTTCCTGAGCTTCTATCTTCAGGCTCTCATTAAATTGTGGTTAAATGGAACAACTGCATTTGGCGTACTAGTTGGTTTGGGGCCTACTATCGGTGTCTGCCACTCCTTGCTGTTCTCCTGGTTTCCTGTCCTGAAATTCCATTTTCAGCCTCTCGTTAAGTAGTTGTTAATGTTAGACTGCATTTGGCCTACTAGTTGGGTTGGGGCCTACTATCGGTGTCTGCCACTCCTTGCTGTTCTCCTCCACTGAACAAAGCTGTGCCGCCTGTTTACTACGGTTGCCAATTTTGAACTGCATTTCGACTACTTACTGATTTGGCCCTACTCTCTGTGTCAGCCTCTCATTCCAGTTGTCCTCCACTGCAATGCCCCCTGGTTATTCCTGTGTTACCAATTTTGAACTGCATTTAGCCCACTTTCTTCTTTGGGCCTATATCTGTGTTTCCACTTCATCGTGCCCATTGCCCAGCCAGTGATAGATGAGTCTGCTGGTACATTGACCCATAACGCAACATTCCCCGTGCACGCTACACAACAACATTGTGACCCTGCTGAAAGTCAGGTTGCTCTTCCCGCATACCATACCACCTTACACGGGGACAAAGAGGAAGGTGCAGATGAAAGTGCAGGTTCCTTCATCAGGTGGGGGGAGGAATACTAGTTGGCGACGTCACTGGCACAGGGCCTCTCATAGTACGCAAAAGTGTTGCTGCCGGTGGGAGGCGCCCCCGCCGTGCAAACACACCGCTGTACTTTGAGGGGCCCTGTGCCAGTGCCAATGCCAACGAGTGGGCCCCCCCTGCTTGCTCAGGATCACAGCACTTGCAAAGTTGAAATACTTACCTCTCCCTGCTCCACTGCCGTGACGTGGTCCAGATTTACTGGGCCCACTAATTACTTGAACCAGCCCTACCCCCCACAACTTTAGCCAAATGACCCCCAATTTCAAATGCCTTCCAATTATTTTAAGGTAAATTACGCTTGACAAGCTTCATTAAGAAGAATGGATGGTTTTGACATTAAAATGGGCACTCTAGGTGTTTTCCTGGCCCCCACTCACTGCCGACTATGCTGCCCCATTGACTTGCATTGGGTTTCGTGTTTCGGTCGATCCCGACTTTACGTCATAATCGGCCGATTTCACTCGACCCGACTTTGGACATAGTCGGGTTTCGCAAAACCCGGCTCGACTCTAAAAAGGTCAAGGTCGCTCAACTCTAGTTGCGATGTTGATGCCTGCTGCGGCCCCTCCTCCTCCGCTTCAGAACTGCTGCCGTCTGCACCCTGTTCCCCCAATGGCTGCCAATCGGGGTCAAGAACTGGGTCATCTATTACCTCTTCTTGTAGCTCGTGTGCAACTTCGTCTGTGTCACCGTGTCGGTCGGTGGTATAGCGTTCGTGATGGGGCAACATAGTCTCATCAGGGTCTGATTCTTGATCAGCACCCTGCGAGGGCAATGTTGTGGTCTGAGTCAAAGGACCAGCATAGTAGTCTGGCTGTGGCTGTGCATCAGTGCACTCCATGTCAGATTCAACTTGTAATGGGCATGGACTGTTAACTGCTTCACTTTCTAAGCCAGGGACGGTATGTGTAAAGAGCTCCATGGAGTAACCCGTTGTGTCGCCTGCTGCATTCTTCTCTGTTGTTGTTTTTGCTGAAGAGGACAAGGAAGCGACTTGTCCCTGACCGTGAACATCCACTAACGACGCGCTGGAGTCAGCAAGATAAGCCAAAACTTGCTCTTGCTGCTCCGGCTTTAAAAGCGGTTTTCCTACTCCCAGAAAAGGGAGCGTTCGAGGCCTTGTGTAGCCAGACGACGAACCTGGCTCCACAGCTCCAGACTTAGGTGCAATATTTTTTTTCCCACGACCACCTGATGCTCCACCTCTACCACTACCCTCATTACCAGCTGACAATGAACGCCCCCGGCCACGACCTCTTCCACCAGACTTCCTCATTGTTTTAAAAACGTTACCAAACTAACGGTATTTGTTGCTGTCACACAACTTACACGGTGAGCTATAACTTCAGTATGATTTAGCTACCCCTTTACAGGTGGGTGAGACCACAACGAAAATCAGGCACAATGTTACACACTCTGTTGTTGGTGGCAACAAATGAGAGAGATGCCACACACGCAGGACTGTCACTGAAGCGCAAATGTAAATATTAATCTCCCACTGATTTGTTTTTTTTTTTTTAAAAGGGAGACTTTAGAAAAAAAAAATAATAAAAAAAAAATGATTTTTTAAGGAAGAATTTATAAACCAAATAAAATGAAATGATTGTTTCAGGGAGAATTTAGAAAACAAATAAAAAAAAATAGGCTTTCTATGGCCCACTGAGTGAGAGAGGACGCACACAGGAGTCAGGAGTGGCACACAAGCCCAGAGGCCAATATTTATCTCCCACTGATTGATTTAGTGATTTTTTCAGGTAGATTTTGGAACCCAAATCAAGCAAAAAAATAAATAGGCTTTCTATGGCCCACAATTGGAGAGAGAGAGAGAGATGGCACACCCAGGAGTCAAGACTGGCACACAAGCAGAAAGGGCAATATTAATCTCCCACTGATTTGATTTTTTTTTTTTTCAGGGAGACTTTAGAAAAAAAAATGCAAAAAAATGAATTTTTCAGGAAGAATTTAGAAACCAAATAAAATGAAATGATTGTTTCAGGGAGAATTTAGAAAACAAATAAAAAAAATAGGCTTTCTATGGCCCACTGAGTGAGAGAGGACGCACACAGGAGTCAGGAGTGGCACACAAGCCCAGCGGCCAATATTTATCTCCCACTGATTGATTTAGTGATTTTTTCAGGTAGATTTTGGAACCCAAATCAAGCAAAAAAATTAATAGGCTTTCTATGGCCCACAATTGGAGAGAGAGAGAGATGGCACACCCAGGAGTCAAGACTGGCACACAAGCAGAAAGGGCAATATTAATCTCCCACTGATTTGATTTTTTTTCTTTTTTTTCAGGGAGACTTTAGAAAAAAAAATACAAAAAAAATGATTTTTTCAGGAATAATTTAGAAACCAAGTAAAATAAAATGATTTTTTCAGGGAGAATTTAGAAAACAAATAAAACAAAAAATTGGCTTTCTAGGGCCCACTGAGTGAGAGAGGACGCACACAGGAGTCAGGAGTGGCACACAAGCCCAGAGGCCAATATTTATCTCCCACTGATTGATTTAGTGATTTTTTCAGGTAGATTTTGGAACCCAAATCAAGCAAAAAAAAAAAATAGGCTTTCTATGGCCCACAATTGGAGAGAGAGAGAGAGATGGCACACCCAGGAGTCAAGACTGGCACACAAGCAAAAAGGGCAATATTAATCTCCCACTGATTTGATTTTTTTTTTTTTCAGGGAGACTTTAGAAAAAAAAATACAAAAAAATGAATTTTTCAGGAAGAATTTAGAAACAAAATAAAATAAAATGATTGTTTCAGGGAGAATTTAGAAAACAAATAAAAAAAAAATAGGCTTTGTAGGGCCCACTGAGTGAGAGAGGACGCACACAGGAGTCAGGAGTGGCACACAAGCCCAGAGGCCAATATTTATCTCCCACTGATTGATTTATTGATTTTTTTCAGGTAGAATTTAGAACCCAAATCAACCAAAAAAATAAATAGGCTTTCTATGGCCCACTATTTGTGAGAGAGATGGCACGCTCAGGACTGGCACACAAGCCCAGAGGCCAATATTAATCTCCCACTTTTTTTTTTTTTCCAGGGAAAATTTATAAACCCAATAAAAAAAATAATAAATAGGCTTTCTATGGCCCACTATCTGAGAGAGAGATGGCACGCTTAGGACTGGCACACAAGCCCAAAGGCCAATATTAATCTCCCACTGATTGATTTATTGATATTTTCAGGTAGAATTTAGAACCCAAATCAACCAAAAAAATAAATAGGCTTTCTATGGCCCACTATTTGTGAGAGAGATGGCACGCTCAGGACTGGCACACAAGCCCAGAGGCCAATATTAATCTCCCACTTTTTTTTTTTTTTTCCAGGGAAAATTTATAAACCCAATAAAAAAAATAATAAATAGGCTTTCTATGGCCCACTATCTGAGAGAGAGAGATGGCACGCTTAGGACTGGCACACAAGCCCAAAGGCCAATATTAATCTCCCACTGATTGATTTATTGATTTTTTCAGGTAGAATTTAGAACCCAAATCAAGCAAAAAAATTAATAGGCTTTCTATGGCCCACTGAGTGAGAGATGGCACACACAGGAGTCAGGAGTGGCACACAAGCCCTGAGGCCAATATTTTTCTCCCACTGATTGATGTTGTGATTTTTTCAGGTAGATTTTGGAACCCAAATCAAGCAAAAAAATAAATAGGCTTTCTATGGCCCACTGACTGAGAGATGGCACACACAGGAGTAAGGAGTGGCACACAAGCCCTGAGGCCAATATTTTTCTCCCACTGATTGATGTAGTGATTTTTTCAGGTAGATTTTAGAACCCAAATCAAGCAAAAAAATAAATAGGCTTTCTATGGCCCACTGAGTGAGAGATGACACAGACAGGGATGGCACTCTAGCAGAGATGCCAATCTTAATCTCCCACAAAAAAAAAAAAAAAAAAAAAAGGAACTGTCCTTCAATTACTATCTCCCTGCAGTAATCTCAGCCAGGTATGGCAGGCAGCAATAAGGAGTGGACTGATGCACAAATTAAATAAAAAGTGTGGACAAACAAACAAGATAGCTGTGCAGAAAGGAAGGAACAAGAGGATTTGTGCTTTGAAAAAAGCAGTTGGTTTGCACAGCGGCGTACACACAGCAATGCAGCTATCAGGGAGCCTTCTAGGGCAGCCCAATGAGCTACAGCGCTGAGGAAAAAAAAAAAAAGTAGCTTCCACTGTCCCTGCACACCGAAGGTGGTGTTGGGCTGTGGAAATCGCTACAGCACAAGCGGTTTGGTGGTTAATGGACCCTGCCTAACGCTATCCCTGCTTCTGACGAAGCGGCAGCAACCTCTCCCTAAGCTCAGATCAGCAGCAGTAACATGGCGGTCGGCGGGAACGCCCCTTTATAGCCCCTGTGACGCCGCGGACAGCAAGCCAATCACTGCAATGCCCTTCTCTAAGATGGTGGGGACCAGGACCTATGTCATCACGCTGCCCACACTCTGCGTTTACCTTCATTGGCTGAGAAATGGCGCTTTTCGCGTCATTGAAACGCGACTTTGGCGCGAAAGTCGCGTACCGCATGGCCGACCCCGCACAGGGGTCGGATCGGGTTTCATGAAACCTGACTTTGCCAAAAGTCGGCGACTTTTGAAAATGAACGACCCGTTTCGCTCAACCCTAATTGCAATCATCAAATTATATAGCACTGTGTACTTACAATTGCTCATTTTTCCTTTCTACCCAGTTAATTCTTCTCTTTTCCATTAGATCTATGCCATCATGTGATTAATAACAGACTAGCTGAATCTTTATGAGCTCCATGTAGAAACAGGAAGTCTCTTTTCCTTGCTTGAGTCATCAGTGGAAGTACAATTCTACATAACTGTCAGGGAGGATGAGCAGAGCTGCTTGGTCAGGAGTTGAAGAGGAGGTGGAGCTGGGCTTTGAAGGACTTTGCTGTGATGTAGAATTGTAGTTCTAATGATGACTCATGCAGAGAAAGGAGACTTCCTGTTTCTACATAACGCTTAAAAGGATTCGGCCAGTCTGCTATTAATCATGTGATGTTATAGACCTAATAGGAAAGAGAAGAAATAACTGGGTAGAAGGGCAAAATGAGCAATTGGAAGTACACAGTGCTATATAATATGATGACTGCAATATATTAACAAGGAAAAAACCTTGATAAGAGTCCTTCTGTATGTGGGAAGTTATTACCTTAGGCTATAGGCACCAAGACATATTATTTATACAATGTGGATCCATATTTAGACTATTTGATTTGCTCCAAAATAAACAGCCATCAGAATGAATTGTAATCACATTTTTCACATGGGGCCCTAGACAGAATGTCCAAATAATGGTTAATTTTTCATTTTACGTCATGACCCAGAATCTGCTTCGGAATTTACTGTAAACAGCCCATACCACATTGTATCCTTTGTTTGTGCTATTCATTGTTTTAAAATATTCTGCATTATTTCAGAAACGTGTCCCTTGAAATCCAAATCTAATTGGTTTGCTTGCCCTCTATCTCTTCCCTATAGATCATATTAATTGATTTGAAATAGCAGAACATTGGCAAAATGTAGTATGACCTGAATATATAGAAAATCTCTTTCCTTGAATTGAGAGCTCGTTCTTTGAGTTGACAGCGTGCGATGAATTTCTTTAACAGCCATCGATCATCCTCTCTCTTAATCAGCTGACAACACTATTATAAGCATAAAAAAGGACCATATAGAACCAGAGCTGACTGACGGCATTATCTCATATTGTCACAGTCCTCTAAGAGCATTTACGTAATTCTCACGCATTTCATTCTAATAAATTCATTAGATATTTATCAATTATTTTTATTTTTTTTTATTATGTACAGAAATATTTGATAAAACTTCCCTTGTGGCGACCATATTGGAAGCATATACTTTTCTTTAGTATTGTCTATTTAGGCAGTGTAGCAACGTGACTATGCTGTTTGGCAAATGGAGTAAATGGACATTAATGCTCATTTTGACAGAATTCTGGAGTTTATTGCTCTGAAAAGATGCAAAATTTTTGCATAATTTGAAGTTGTGCAAAAAATTTATGACGTTTGGCATTTTTACACCAGTTTCTCCCAGCTCCACCAAAATGGGCAAATCTGTGACGGAATGGGGGCACAACACCATAGCTCATCTATTTCACGGTGACCGGTGGCATTCCGTGTGCCAGAAATCTTACTCCAGTCAGGAACGGCAACAAGATTTGTGGTTTTGGTGGGTGCTTGCAACTGATTCATTAAAAGGCGTATGCTTCTCATTGAATCAGGAACTTCCCACTCCAGCATATCCCCTCATCAAGACCGTGGAGAAAAACACCATTCTTGATTAATTTGGGCCTATTTGTTCGAGAACTGCATCGGCAAAGCTCCTGGTAGATCTGTATCCCAAGGACACTATTCACATGATGTATAACAAAAGCTTGTCCTTTTTTCATGTTTGATATGCTTAAAGGGGTGCACAGTCAATTTTTTTTCATTATATTATTGACTGAGTATGAAGAGATCCAACAGTGTATTTTTTTTTATATAGGACACTATGGGTGACGTTCGTCACTGTATGGTGTGGTACAGTGACATATGCCATACATTTACATTTGGTGTACACACTAGGATTTACCTTTCACTAGATTTCCATAATATATCTGACAAAAGTAAAGCCAGAGCGCATTGTGCAAAGCTGAAAATCACTGTATCGCTTTCTACTGGTATTGAAATGACTCTGTCTCAGTCTACACAGCAAAGCTGACAAGATATCTGCAGGAAAAAGAAGAAAAAATGTGTCTCCTTTTTATAAGGAGTGTCATTAAAAGTATAAAAAACACCACTAAAGCATGATTTTAGGACTTTGAAGGTATGAACAATGCCAGTTTGTAATAGTAGATTTCATTTAAAGCCAACATGGTTTCTATATTGTTTGCACAACATGAATCAAAACTCTGGATTCATAGAATTAAGAGTATCCGCTATTAATGCTTTTATTAGGCAGCGCTCAGACAAGAATAGCCTATCAGGACTTTGAAGATAGGATTTTTTAGCAACTCCAGGCAGCATGATGAGTATTTTATACCTATGAGAATTCATTTCTGATGAGATCTAAGACCTTGGTCGTGTCATATTTATAGAAGGAAAAAAAAGATATAATAGCTTTGTTAAACCTTAAACCTTCAGCGTGATGATGAAACATTCGCTGTGCGGTAGAATAGAAGTTGAAAAAGCCCTAGGCGAAAAAAAAAAATAAAAAAATTACAAAACACTGCATTAAGGTGACATTATAGGTTCTCTCGTAAAGTTAAAAGTTTGGAAATGCCCAGAGATGGATCATTAACCGTCGTAACACAGCAACCTTTTTGCTTTGTCATTAGTGGAGTCATTAGAAATTTTCGGACTTCGCATTCATTTCATAGCAGCACTTGACATTGTGCGAGTTAAAAAAAAAAACCCTAACCTTAGGGGATCTCTGCCGCCGAGTCTTACAACCCTTTCTGCTTTGATGTGAAGTTTAACAATGATTGCAGGGCATGATTCTGTTCCACACAGTCCATAGCTGTAATAGAAAATCAGTAAATGTGGTGCGGCTGGAAATGTAGACTTTGTCATAACATAACGTTATTGTACAATTATAATAGTATGAGAATAAGTAGAATAAGTAGAATAACAGTGCGCCATTACTGCAAGAAAGATCGGGAAAAAGAAACAGATGAATGTTTAAGCTGTGTCCTAATATTTGTTACATAGTCACCCGCTCTAAATCCTGTGCCGCCTACTTTTCCTAACAGGTTCCACCACTCTGATCCACCAAACGGTTCTAGCAGCTAAGGGGGCTGGGCTGAGGACATAACTATTGGGTTAGCTTGCCTTCCGACTGGCCAATAAAGAAATAACCCTGTTCTTCTCTTAGATAGTCCATTCACTATCCACAACTTTACAAGTCTTGCTAAGTCGCCAGCTTAGCAGACCAATTACCAAGCAATGCGCTATGAGCTAAGGCAGTGCACTGTGCCCAAATTAAACACCACCTTGCTATTCTATGGTATACCGATTAGCTCTTTTATTGCCTTACAATTCTGCTTTCAGTCCCATCCTTTTCATCCTGACACCAACTATCCTCCTAAATATGCTTCTATTGGCTGATTTTGCCCTTATCCAAATGCCTCTGCTTATGATCAATTTACAAAGCTACTCTACCTCAAATTACTACTCTGCCATGAAGCTACTACATGGACACAACCCAGGGGTTTCGCACTTAAGGCCAGATCCCTGTGAAACATGAAGTGTTCCCTGGGACATGTTACATGGAGTGGCTAGTGGTAAGACTGACAGTGGAAGTTCAATTAATAGTTCCCAGACTCTATATATAGTCCCCCATAAAAAAAAGTTTGAGAATTGAAGGGTGCAAATCAAAATTGCTGGAGAATCCTGGACCAAAAAATGTCATACCCCAAATATCATATAATGGAATACTAAAGAAGCACTCTCATGAAACTTTTTACTACTTAAACCTCCATAAATGTATATCTAGTGTATGTGCATTAATATACTCATCGAACACCATCTTCCCCAATTTCTAGCACTACGCCGGCCCTCTTCTGGGTCACATGACTTCTATTTCAACTTGCTGGATCACACTAAGGTTTCTGTGTGCAGGAAATCGCTTGTACAATTTAAGTCTATAGAGCGTCAGAATAAGGCTCCATAGACTACACTGTGAAGGCAACTTCCAACTCACATATACAGGTCCTTCTCAAAAAATTAGCATATAGTGTTAAATTTCATTATTTACCATAATGTAATGATTACAATTAAACTTTCATATATTATAGATTCATTATCCACCAACTGAAATTTGTCAGGTCTTTTATTGTTTTAATACTGATGATTTTGGCATACAACTCCTGATAACCCAAAAAACCTGTCTCAATAAATTAGCATATCAAGAAAAGGTTCTCTAAACGACCTATTACCCTAATCTTCTGAATCAACTAATTAACTCTAAACACATGCAAAAGATACATGAGGCTTTTATAAACTCCCTGCCTGGTTCATTACTCAAAACCCCCATCATGGGTAAGACTAGCGACCTGACAGATGTCAAGAAGGCCATCATTGACACCCTCAAGCAAGAGGGTAAGACCCAGAAAGAAATTTCTCAACAAATAGGCTGTTCACAGAGTGCTGTATCAAGGCACCTCAATGGTAAGTCTGTTGGAAGGAAACAATGTGGCAGAAAACGCTGTACAATGAGAAGAGGAGACCGGACCCTGAGGAAGATTGTGGAGAAGGACCGATTCCAGACCTTGGGGAACCTGAGGAAGCAGTGGACTGAGTCTGGTGTGGAAACATCCAGAGCCACCGTGCACAGGCGTGTGCAGGAAATGGGCTACAGGTGCCGCATTCCCCAGGTAAAGCCACTTTTGAACCATAAACAGCGGCAGAGGCGCCTGACCTAGGCTACAGAGAAGCAGCACTGGACTGTTGCTAAGTGGTCCCAAGTACTTTTTTCTGATGAAAGCAAATTTTGCATGTCATTCAGAAATCAAGGTGCCAGAGTCTGGAGGAAGACTGGGGAGAAGGAAATGCCAAAATGCCTGAAGTCCAGTGTCAAGTACCCACAGTCAGTGATGGTGTGGGGTGCCATGTCAGCTGCTGGTGTTGGTCCACTGTGTTTCATCAAGGGCAGGGTCAATGCAGCTAGCTATCAGGAGATTTTGGAGCACTTCATGCTTCCATCGGCTGAAATGCTTTATGGAGATGAAGATTTCATTTTTCAGCACGACCTGGCACCTGCTCACAGTGCCAAAACCACTGGTAAATGGTTTACTGACCATGGTATTACTGTGCTCAATTGGCCTGCCAACTCTCCTGACCTGAACCCCATAGAGAATCTGTGGAATATTGTGAAGAGAAAGTTGAGAGACGCAAGACCCAACACTCTGGATGAGCTTAAGGCCGCTATTGAAGCATCCTGGGCCTCCATAACATCTCAGCATTGCCACAGGCTGATTGCCTCCATGCCACGCCGCATTGAAGCAGTCATTTCTTCAAAGGATTCCCGACCAAGTATTGAGTGCATAACTGAACATTATTATTTGTTGGTTTTTTTGTTTGTTATTAAAAAACACTTTTATTTGATTGGATGGGTGAAATATGCTAATTTATTGAGACAGGTTTTTTGGGTTATCAGGAGTTGTATGCCAAAATCATCAGTATTAAAACAATAAAAGACCTGACAAATTTCAGTTGGTGGATAATGAATCTATAATATATGAAAGTTTAATTGTAATCATTACATTATGGTAAATAATGAAATTTAACACTATATGCTAATTTTTTGAGAAGGACCTGTAGATGCTACGAGTTGGAATTCTCATCATGTGAGTGACAATATGACCAGTGCTGGGCTGGAAAACTGAGGAAGATGGAATACAATAGGTATATTAACGTACTTACACTACATTGCATACATATTTAGACAAGTTTAAGGCCTAAAATATTTTATGGGAGTGCTTTTTAGCAAATGTTTAAAGGGTTAAAATAAATTACCTTATTTCCATTATTATTACCTATCCACTACTCTACTATCTTCATCACTTCTATAGACTTTGAATTAAATGACAGGTCACATACACCATTAGTGTACCATGCGACTCTTGACCCCTGTTTTGTAGCTTTGGGGGAAACAAGGAAAGTAGGACACGCCTCTTCAATGGAGGTCTGATTGATTGGTTCAACAACAATTATCTCAACCATGCGTTAAAGAGGAGATCTGGATATTTAGCAAGCCAGCAACTCTATGTAAAATGATCTAGTAGTGTGAGAGACTTGGTGACAGCCGGCAAGCCAGGGTGCCATGTATGTGAGAATTGATTGTCTGAGCAAGAAATATCTAGTACAAACTACAAAACACACACACCCAGAGGAACCCAAGTCATTGGTGCCTACGGTCACAGCACGATACTTTGGCCCATGTGATCCTTACATGTGCTTCATCTTACCTCAATCATTTCATGTGTGAAATATTCATACTGCTATTCGTAATGCTACTGCTTCAAACTGTTTGTCTACAATAGATGCATGTAGAATCCAGGTGACACTGGGATCCTGCCAGGGGAAATGTTACAATAAGCCAATTCAAACAGTATGTAATAGTTCTGTTCCTTTTGTTCTTTAAACCACACCTCAAATCCATATGCTACCTATAAGGTGTCTAATCAGCCTGTATAAAAGATTGGTGGTGGCAGTGAGTAGTCTAGGGGTATTGAGAATTTAGCAGTGACCGTACAGGGATATATACATATATTCCATGCGTTGGAGGTGTATATACCATACGCTTACTGTTAGTTTCCCGATAACTGGCCTGTTAGTGTAAACAGCCTTTGGCCTTCTCCATCATTCATCGGCCAATTGTGTAATTGTCCGGAAAACAGGGGGCAGCAGAGAGCTGTTCACTCTAAAGATCACAGAGGGTGGTTCTCTTGACCTTCTCAGTCTGTGATATTGTGAATTTGTGATTAAATTCTTGACAAACTCCATGACAGGTAGTGCAGCTACTGGCCACAGTGACCTAAAGAGGCACAGTGGAATCCTCAACAAAGTGAATGATGCAACTCTACATTTGACAGTGTCATGAAGGTACTTTAATATGGGTGTTATGAGCTCACCTGGTAAAGTGGATTTACTAAGCAGAAGGTCAGGGTGAGCAGCATTGACCAGAGGCATTAAAGGGACAGATCTGGGCTAGTTGGTTGACAGTTGTAACAGTAAGAACCAGCACAGTTGGATATGCTGGACAGCATGTGGATCATAAGAACTGGATGTGCTAGGTGCAGTAGAGAACACCAACAACAACATCAACACCAACACTCAGTTGAGACCAGTAGACAAGCATGAATCTTAATTAAACCCCTAGTGACAGAGCCAATTTTATTCTTAATGACCAAGCCAATTTTACAATTCTGACCACTGTCACTTTATGAGGTTATAGCTCTGGAATACTTCAATGGATCCCACTGATTCTAAGACTGTTTTTTCGCGACATATTGTACTTCATGTTAGTAGTAAAATTTATTCGATATGACTTGCGTTTATTTATGAAAAAATGAAAATTTGGCAAAAATGTAGAAAGATTTTCAAACTTTTAATTTTTGTGCCCTTAAATCAGAGAGTTATATCGCACAAAATAGTTAATAACTAACATTTCCCACATGTCTACTTTACATAAGCACAATTTTGGAAACATAATTTTAAAGGGTTAAAAGTTGACCTGCGATTTCTCATTTTTCCAGCAAAATTTACCAAATCATTTTTTTAGGGACCACCTCACATTTGAAGTGAGTTTTGGAGGTCAATAAAACAGAAAATACCCAAATGTGATACCATTCTAAATATTGCACCCCTCAAGGTACACAAAACCACACTCAAACTGTTTATTAACCCTTTAGGTGCTTCATGAGAACTAAAGCAATGTGGAAGGAAAAAAATGAACATTTTACTGTTTTCACCAAAAATTTACTTTGGAACCAAACTTTTTTGTTTTCAAAAGGGTATCAGGAGAAAATGGACCACAATATTTGTTGTGCAATTTCTCCTGAGTAAGCCGATACTCTGTATGTGGGGGAAAGTCACTGTTTGGGCGTAGGGCAGGGCTCAGAAGGGAGGCAGCACTGTTTGACTTTTTGAACGCAAAATTGGCTGGAATCAATGGCGGGTGCCGCAACCATAACCCTAGCCCCACCCTAACCCTAGCTCCAACCCCAACCTCAACCCCTTTCTGACCTCGGATGGGATAGTACGTCCGAGGTCAGAAGCGCCACTTTGATGCGGGCTGCGGCGGTGAGCCTGCATCAAAGCCGGGACATGTCAGCTGTTTTGAACAGCTGACATGTGCCCGTAATAGGCGCGGGCAGATCGCGATTCTATTAACTAGTTAAATGCCGCTGTCAAACGCAGACAGCGGCATTTAACTACCGCATCCGGCCGGGCGGCCGGAAATGACGGCATCGCCGACCCCCGTCACATGATTGGAGGTCGGCGATGCTTCTGAATAGTAACCATAGAGGTCCTTGAGACGCTCACAGCACACCTGATTTTCAGCTACATAGCAGCGAACAGCAGATCGTTGCTATGTAGCAGAGCCGATCGGGCTGTGCCTGCTTCTAGCCTCCCATAAAAAAATATAAAATTTTAAATTACCCCCCTTTCGCCCCAATCAAAATAAATCAATAAAAAAAATCAAATCTACACATATTTGGTATCGCCACATTCCGAATCGCCCAAAATATCAATTAAAAAAAAGCATTAACCTGATTGCTAAACGGCGTAGCGAGAAAAAAATTTGAAATGCCAGAATTACGTTTTTTGGTCGCCGCAACATTGCATTAATATGCAGTAACGGGCGATCAAAAGAATGTATCTGCACCAAAATGCTATCATTAAAGATGTCATCTTGGCACGCAAAAAATAAGCCATCAGCTGACCCCAGATCATGAAAAATGGAGACGCTACGAGTATCGGAAAATGGCACAAATTTTTTTTTTTTTAAAGCAAAGTTTGGAATTTTTTTTCACCACTTAGGTAAAAATAACCTAGTCATGTTAGGTGTCTATGAACTCGTACTGACCTGGAGAATCATAATGTCAGGTCAATTTTAGCATTTAGTGAACCAACAAAAAAGCTAAACAAAAAACAAGTGTGGGACTGCACTTTTTTTGAAATTTCACCGCACTTGGAATTTTTTTCCTGTTTTCTAGTGCACGACATGCTAAAACCAATAATGTTGTTCAAAAGTACAACTTGTCCCGCAAAAAATAAGCCCTCACATGGCCAAATTGACAGAAAAATAAAAAAGTTATGGCTCTGGGAAGGAGGGGAGTGAAAAACGAACACGGAAAAACGAAAAATCCCAAGGTCATGAAGGGCTTAACCCCAACCCTAGCCCTAATGGAAAAAATGTATATTTTTTTCAGTTTATTATTTTTACCTAACTAAGGGGGTGATAAAATGAGTTTTGATTTACAATTTTTTTTATTTTGATCACTGTGATAGGGTCTTCTGGTGAGAGACTTAATAATAGACTGACCTTTGGTTTCCCGGGATAGGCTGTGCTGTTAAAGCTAAAGACTCAGAGCCTGTGCATACCACATTAACTCCCAAAGCCCCAGGCAGTGGATTACTAGAGACTACTCAGCCCACGGACAACAGAGGGACGACAAGTGCCACTGTTTCTCGGTGCCTACGTTGGAGTAGACGACCCTTCAATCAAGTCCTCATCAGACTGATAAGTGTTCTTTTCTCAAGAAATCGACTCCTCCCACAGCAGTTGACACCACCGCCCCTGCTGATTTGAGATGCTCTGAACGTTCAACGGCTGATGTACCCCCTGTTCGCTACAATCAGGACAAGTTCATCTGGCAGCAGATTGTGCAAGAACTGGAAGATTGCCAACAGGAACTCCTGAAAATCTTGCCCGTGGAATGGCGAGCAGAAAGAGGGGGGGAATGTAAGGAGGTGAAGCACAAGAAGAGTCCGGGGGCGGTTACCTTCTCGACTCCGTGCCAGGAACCATTGAGCTGTGCTACAGGTTCCCCAGGGGGCAGACTTAGAGACTGGGACAGGAAGGAAGCCGGTCAGAGAGCGGGAAAGGCACGTACGCAAGGGTCAGAGCAGCGTGAGCAGTGTTCAGAGCAGGGTGCAGCTGTGCTCCTGGAGAGGGGTCACAGTCTCTGCACTGATACCATGGGTACCAGGGAGTCACAGTCTCTGAATGGGCCATTGTCTCTGCACGGGTCTCAAAGCACCCCTCTCCAGTCACAGCAGAGTCCACTTTCATGTACTCACAAGATGCAGTATTTGTCCTCTGACCGGGAACTGTCTCTCTCTCCCGGAGAACAGCTACACCCTGCTCTGACCCTTGCGTACGCGCCTTTCCCGCTCTCTGCCCGGCTTCCTTCCTGTCCCAGTCTCTAAGTCTGCCCCCTGGGGAACCTGTGGCACAGCTCAATGGTTCCAGGCACGGAGACGAGAAGGTAACCGCCCCCGGACTCTTTTTGTGCTTCACTTCCATACAATACATTTCTATAAGGACTATTAAAATCTTCTTTGGTGATATGGACTATGGTCATCTCTTGTTCAGCTTGATAATCAGTAATCAAGACCTACCTCCATATATTACACTTGTAGACATGTGTCATCATAAACTTATTGTATTGTACAGTAGTACCAGATTAATTCAGTATTTTATCCAATACCAGCAAAAGCAGTAAAATTTCAGCTCAGCCCAAATAGATAGTCTAATGGCTATATTCAGTGTTCAACTAAGATATTTTCAATTTCTTAGTAGAAATGTACTTCCACTCTCACAAAGGAATTTCACAAAGGATTCAGTGACCTTTGTTAAAAAATTAACTTGTGCTGTAGAATCCCAGACTCAACATGCGTCCCTGGGCTAGCCTTGATATCTCCACGGGCTATACACCCCATGAATGGTCCACAGGAAGGCTTTGGGTTTATTCTGCCTAATTTGGATTTATGAACTGCAGTATGCATTTTATGTGCTGAGCAGATGTCTACAGTATGAAATGCGGCACTCTTCTATGGCTGAATATTTGATAGCTAGTTTATGAACTGTTAGAATGAAGCACTCACTATCATAGTAAAAAAGTAATATATTCCGTAAGTTGTGAAGGAAGTTTTCAGACTCTTTCATTTGCATGGCCCTACAGTAAAGCATGGTGGTTCAACATTACGTTGTGGGTAGTTAGAGATGGGGATAAGAAGAATCAAGAAAAGTCAAGAGAAATCTTTGATGAAAAACTAATATTCACCAGTTATCAACTGAGTGAATGAAAAGTAGACCAAGTGCATTCATCCATGAGCATAGGGAAGTACTTATTTTTGTCAATGAACCCTTCAAGTTAGAAAAAAGCAAGAAAGTATATGAACCCACACTGATTAGTAGTAGCTGTAGTAGTAGCATGGAGAGGGCTAGCAGGGCAGCTGCTCCCATGTGCCAAAGTCTATGGGGGGACATAATTCACCCCAACTCTCTCGCATCTCTCACATGCCTCCACTACTGTCCACTGATTGGCACCTGCAAGTAAATGTTTCTTGAAGTGACGCATTGAGTACCTGTCAGAACATGTTTGCAACTGCATAGGCAGTGACTGAAATTACAAAGATCAGGACAATGAGGAGAACATTGTCATCTCATCTGCTCCCCACGCCAAGCACCACATCCAATCAAAAACTCATCTCACGGCTGTATTCTGCCAAAGCAGAAACCCAGAAGAATGAAGATGGGCAGCAAATGAATAAAGATATGCAGCACATAACTGAAGAGAGTATTAACCCGTTTTCCATGAAGCCTGCTTTCACCTTCCAGGCCAGGCCAAATTTTACAATTCTGACCAGTGTTACTTTATGTGGTAATAAGTCTGGAACTCTTCAACAAATCCCGGTGATTGTGAGTTTTTTTCATGACACATTGTACTTTATGGTATTGGTAAATTTAGGTTTAAATTTTTGGGCTTATTTGTTAAAATATTTTACTTTTGGCAAGAAATTTGCAATTTTCAAACCAGTTAGTCCTGTGGTGCAAAAGAATTTATAAAAATTATGTCTACTTTACATCAGCATCATTTTTTTTTTAATTGTTTTTTGTTAGAAAGTTAAAAGGGTTCAAAGTTTATCAGCAATTTCTCATTTTTCTCAACAAAATTTACAAAACCGCTATTTTTAGGGACTTCGGGGGGCCTTAATAACAGAAAATACCCAAAAGTTACACGATTTTAAAAACTGCATCCCTCAAAGTGTTCAAAACCACACTCAAGTATCTTATTAACCCTTTCAGTGATTCACAAGAATTATAGCAATGTGGAAGGAAAAAATGAAAATTCAAATTTTTCCGACAAACATGTTACTTTTGCCCAACATTTTGCATGTTTACAAGAGTGACAAAAGAATATGAAAAAATGTAATTTGATGTGCAATTTCTCCTAAATAAGTGGAGGAAAGCCACTGTTTGGTCACACAGTAGGGCTTGGAGTGGAAGGAGCCGCAATTGACTTTTGGAGCCTAAATTGTATGAAATAGAAAATGGACGCCGTATTGCATTTGCAGAGCCCGTGATGAGCCTAAACAGTTGAAACCCCCCATTTTGGATATTATACCCATCTTTATCTAGAGGTCTGGTGAGTACCTTGAACCCACAGGTGCTTCATGGAATTTTATAACGTTGAGCTGTGAAAATAAAAAGACAAATTTTTTCCCACAAACATGTTCCTTTCGCCCCCAATTTGTCATTTTCACAATGGTAACAGGAGAAAAGGGACCTGAAAATTTGTTGTGCATCATCTCCTGAGTCCGCCGATACCTTATATGTTGTGTAAAACTACTGTTTGGGTGCACAGTAGGTCTTGAAATGGAAGGAGCGCCTTTGACATTTGGAGCGCAAAACTGGCTGAAATAGATAGCGGACACCATGTTGTGTTTGCAGAGTCCCTGATGTGCCTAAACATTCAAAATCCCACACAAATGAGCCCATTTTGGAAATTACACCCCTCGAAGAACTTATCTAGAGGACTAGTGAGAACCTTGAACCCACAGGTGTTTTATAGAATATTATAGCGTTGAGCCATGAAAATAGTTTTTTTTTTTTTTACACAAAAATGTTTCATCTCAAAATTTTTCATTTTCACAAGGGTAACAGGCGAAAAAGGACAATACAATTTATTGTGAGAACATCGATATGCTATATGTGGTGAAAAACTAGAGCTTGGGCACATGGCAGAACTCGGAAGAGGAGGAGCACCAACTGAATTCTGTAGCGCAATTTTGGATGGAAGAGATTGCCAATGCTATTGGGCAGAATTAATGGAAAATAAGTTTTCAATTTTAAAAGGGATAAGAGGAGAAAATGGACCACTAAACATGTTATGCAATTTCTCCTGAATATGCCAATATCTCATATGAGGTTGAAAACTATTTTTTGTGCACAGTGCAAAGCTCAGAAGGAAAGAAGCGCCAAAGTGTAGGGCACATTTTGCTGGAATGGTTTGACGGTACAATGTCACATTGGCAGAGCCCTTAAGGTGCCAGAACAGCAGACCAGTGACCTCTTTGCAAGCAACAGTGCACCTATCAATGAATTAATCTAGGAGTACAGTGGTCATAATGACACTACAGGTGTGTCAAAAGATTTTATACGATTGGGAGGTGAAGAAAAAATAATTACGGTACATTTTTACCAGAAAAAAAAAATTACCCCATATTTTACACAGGGAAATAGCACCAAAATTTGTTTTGCACAATTTCTGCTGAATATGTCAGTACCCCACATGTGTCTGAACAGTACAGCCACACAGCGGGACTCGGAACGGAAGGAGAGCTATGTGACTCTCAGAGAACAAATTAATGTAGAATAGTTTGCGGACTCCATATAAAAGTACCTAAGTGCTAACTAGGGTCGGGACTAGTAATTGATTTAAGGCTTGACCTAGGGCAAAGGTTAGGCTTATGGTTAGTGTTAGGCTTAGGCCGGAGTCACACATGCGAGAAACACGTCCGTGTCTCGCATGTGAAAACCAAGCTCTGGTGCCGGCACTTGGGAGCGGAGCGTGCGGCTCCATGTATTGCTGTGCGGCCGCACTCTCTGCTCTGGAGTGCCGGCGCCACAGCTTGGTTTTCACATGCCTTACAGTTAGACTTAGGGATATGACTAGTTTTAGAGAAAAGGCTAAGGTAATGTAGTATACTTAATTATATGTACCAAATGTCCACCTGGGGGTCTGTATCTAGGGAAGACAGGACCAAAGCTGAGAACTAGGATTAATTCTTTTTGCCACTTGACAAAAGATAATAAAGAAAATATAATAATAATAATCTTTATTTATATAGTGCCAACATATTCCGTAGCCAAACATTTTTGTAGCCCTGATCACAGAATCATGGACATAAAATTGCTGGTAGTGAAACCTAAATTCGAATGTCAGGGAGACGGAAGAGTCCGGGATATAAATTTATAATGATTTGAGCAGGAATGAATGTGTTGCTTGATTTTATATCTTTTTACATCAATTAAAGAATGTGCTCCTCTGACTTCTTGGAAGCATCTTAACCCTGGACTAAACTTTCACACTCCTAAAGCTGCTTTCACACTGGCGTTGTTTTGAATACGTCGCAATGCGTCGTCTAGGGGAAAAATGCATCCTGCAAAGTTGTTTGCAGGATGCGTTTTTGCCCCATAGAGTAACATTACCGACGCATTGCGACATATTGACACTAGGGTTGAGCGACCTTTGCTTTTATAGGATCGGGACGGGTTTCACGAAACCCGACTTTTTCAAAAGTCGGGTCGAGTGAAATCGGCCGATCCTATAAAAAAGTCGGGGTTGGGGTCGGCCGAAACTCGAAACCCAATGCAGTGCATTGGGTTTCCATGGTTCCCAGGGTCTGAAGGAGCGGAAACTCTCCTTCAGGCCCTGCGATCCATATTTTAGTGTAAAATAAAGAATTAAAATAAAAAATATCGCAATACTTACCCTCTGACGCGCCCTGGTACTAACCGGCAGCCTTTCTTCCTTAGAATCAGCCTTCCAAGACCTTGCAATGACGTCGCGGCTTCTGATTGGTCGCGCGGCGGTCACATGGGCGGCCGCGCGACCAATCACAAGCCGCGACGTCACCGCGACGTCACCGAAGGTCCTGGAAGCGCTGATTCTTAGGAAGGACCTTCGGTGACGTCGCGGTGACGTCGCGGCTTGTGATTGGTCGCGCGGCCGCCCATGTGACCGCCGCGCGACCAATCAGAAGCCGCGACGTCACCGCAAGGTCTTGGAAGGCTGATTCTAAGGAAGAAAGGCTGCCGGTTAGTACCAGGGCGCGTCAGAGGGTAAGTATTGCGATATTTTTTATTTTAATTCTTTATTTTACACTTAAATCTGAATTCCGATACCAATTCCCGATATCTTAAACATATCGGGAATCGGTATCGGAATTCCGATTCCAGATTCAAAAGATCGCCGACTTCATGGCCGACCCCACACTGGGGTCGGGTCGGGTTTCATGAAACCCGACCTTGCCAAAAGTCGGCGACTTTTGAAATATTTCGATCCGTTTCGCTCAACCCTAATTGACACACGTCGCAACCGTCGTGCGACGGTTGCGCCGTGTTGTGGCTGACCGCCTTGAGCAAAAAACGTTAAATGTAACGTTTTTTGCTGCCGACGGACCGCTTTTTCACCGGAACTCCGCCCCCACCTTACCGCACCTCACAATGGGTGCAGCGGATGCGCCAGAGAAATGCATCCGCTGCACCCGTTGTGCGGCGCATCAAACGCTAGCGTCGGAATCTCGGCACCAAGCAATGCGATGGGCCGAATCCGACGCTAGTGTGAAAGTAGCGTTATTTATGAACTACTCCAATATTTACTGCCACATTTTTTTTATCCTCTTCTCATATTGATAGTTCAGCTTCACGTCACTGCTCTTATTACTGCACTGTCCTATGTCCTGTCATGTATAAATATTGTATGTGACACTTCAGATTTTGTGCTATACTGCCTGATGATGAGACTCGAGTAGTCTCATAATCTTACTATTTATTACCATCTTTTCAGTTAGCCATTAAATGGTATCAATGACTGCATTTTTACATTTTTCATTATACCTTAAGAATTTTACCAAAAACATGAACTAAAAAGGTCAAAAGCACAAATGTTAATTACATCAATGTTTTCCTCAAATTGTATTTGCAATATTCTATATTATTCAATAGTAGACTGGTTTAATAAGGGGCTCAGAGGGCAAATGTTTTACAGACTAGAGGGCACAAAATCCTTGCCTTGCTCTGGGCGTTGGCAATCCATGCTCCGATACTGGTATATATAGTACAGAATCTAATGCTATAATCCATTCTTAGGTCATGCTGTGTGCTTTCAGTGGCAGATAGGTGCAGCACCCTCAATAACCGATCTCTGAAGGTAGCAATTTGTATGAACTCCAGGCTATGATTTTCTCTTCTAGTCAATAGCTGCAATCACATTTTCACAATTACAGGCAAGTTTCAAACCCCAAGCAATAAATAACGGTGTAATATTTGGAAACTATTACACTTCGGAAAAGAACACGACTTTTTTTTGTTGTTGCCTTTTAATAATACAGTCTTAGGCTTTGAATACGGTAACACTTTTAAGCGTGTCTGAACTTTTTATGACACACAGTGCAACAGACTCGGGGAAAAAAGAAAAGCAATCAATCATGGATTTGGCTGGGAGCGAAGTGATTTGTTGGAACTTTTACCTCGAGCCATGGAAATCCAATTTAACAACCAATGAATATGTGTCCCAGTGCACTTTACACAATTATAAGTTAAAGGTGATAGACTTTTGTCAACAATGTATCAGATGGGAGGCGTTCTGTTGCTTACATTGGTTTTCCTGACTGTTCTTGTGTTTTTAATAATACAACCCTGTTATTAAAGGGAATATGTTAGCAGACTTTTGCTATTTAATCTGTGAGCAGCGTAAAGTGGGGGCAGAGACCCTGACTCCAGTGACGTGTCACATACTGGGCTACTTGTTGTTTCAATAAAATCAGTGTTTTATCAGCAGGAGATTATCACTAGAGGACTAGTTGTCCCGGGCCAAACAGTCCTCCCATTCTATGTAACCCTGCCCCCATGGCTTATCAATATACAGTGTACACAGAAAACTGCTAATCAGTGGTATTGGTAGGAGACGCCAACATTTTCTGCAGCTGCAGGCATGGGATAGGTATTCTGCTTACATAGTTAATGCAGAAATGGAAAACTGTGGTTTTCAACTGATTGTCCATCCGAATAAACTTTCAATTGACATTAGCGCTGGCCACCAGTGAGCCCCTCTTTTTTCCAACCTGTCGCAATCCAACCTCTTACAATCTGTATGCTCCTGGTCAGATCCCTAATAATCAGTAAGTTATCCACCATCTCATCATTTCTGGGAGTGCCCCAATAATGATAAGCACAAGCCTGCTACAGATTTATCCAATCGTAAAAGAATAAAATATATTAAGGGATAATATCACTTTGCACACACTCTAAATTTAGACAAAATAGTCTGTCATCAAGACACCACTTGAAAATATAAAAGACATGAGACCATAAGGTGAAGGCATTAATAAGGGATACAAAGCTAAATTGCCTTCTAATATCCTTAATAATTTACAGGGCTAGTCCCTGCTCTGTCACTGTATGATGTGCACAATGACAGTGCACTGACTCAGATCAGCAGTAACGAGCCAGCAACAGAGTGTGTTGTCAGAATACCTGGCGTGAAGAGGCCAGTGACAGCAATTGAGGGGCCAATGCTGGTCTGTGCACGTGAAGTTCTATTGCTGGTTGGTTACTGCTGTTCTAAGCAGGTGACAGAGAGGGCACTGTTATTGTGCACATTGCAGAATACACATTGCACACTGTGACAAAGCAGGAACAAGTGCAGCCCCTGAAATCACCATCACTGATGACACTTAATTTCAGGAAGGGAGCAGAGGCTACAGCAGTGTCGCTTTGTGTGAGTATCCCAGCATGCACTAAAACTTTCAAAGTGTCATTAAAAAAAGAAGTGAAAAAAAGAAAAAGAAAAGCAGTTAGTATAGTTAGGATAGGGAATTTTTAATTAAAGTGTGTTAAAAAATAGCTTAAATTATGCCACTAAATAAATAGGGATTCAGGAGGAATATTACTTTGGACTTCGGACCACCCGTTTAATGCACTTTTACATGCAATACATGCCAGTGGTTTGGGGTATAAAATCCTGATAACAGATTCTCTTTTCAGGGCCCTGCACATACTGAGCTTTTCAGTAGTCTATTCGTACTAAAGCACATAGAAGTTTCCTAAAGTCTGCAGAGTCAAGTCAACATTTTCCCAAGCTTTCATTAACCTTATCTCTGACGGAAAAAAATGTGCCTCTGGTGTATTATACTGTAGACTTTAACTTTGGACTTAAACACTAATCTGTATTAAGAGTTCTGTCAGACCACTTCCCTGTATCTGGCTGGAAATGATTATGGGAGAACTAATCTGTGCTATCGTATAATAACAGGATTAGGATGTGAATAGTGTAAAACAGGTTTAATAGGCAATTCATATTTTCTTCATCACAATACATAAATGTGCAGTGTGTGCAGGTTGTCATGAACATGTAATTTACCAGTTCTTCTAATGTATAAGGGAATTATTCTGCTCATTAGGTCTGAGTGTAGGGGAGTTAGACATTTTGTACACCTTCGCACTTATTTTTTTTTCATTGTTGTTCATTTGTTTCCTAAATGCAAAGCTAGGCAACTTTCTAAATAGTATCAAATACACTTTTTCTATAAATTTGCTGCTGCTGCAAAAAATCTTTGGATAGCTCTGCCTAAATGTTACAAATCCATCAAAGATCCTGCTCTTGACAGCTCTCTCTTTTCTTCCTCCCTTCTCTCTATGTTAGGAGGGATGGGATATCTAAGTTTTATAGAGAGAAGAGGAAACAGGCTGTAGACAAGCTGGAAAGCACACCGAGCTCAAATAAGGGTAGTGTTGGTACTGTGCTGATACATGAATACAAGTGAAGACAGCAGCACCCTGAATACATACAGACGTATATACAACCTGCATTTCAGCTACAGTTACATACGATGAGTTCAGACTCTCAAATGAGTGCGATCAACAATGTTGACGTCGTTCAGCGTGTTTATCATCCTCTTTATAAAGGCTGATATAGAATGATGGGGACAGAACAATCACTAAGGCTGGTTTCACATTTGCGGTTGTGTCCACAGCGTTTCTTGCGCAATTATCCGTATGCCTTGTATATTCCTATATTTAACATTAGAGACGCATGTGTGTTGTGAATTCTGTGGCTGAATTCACTCCTGTGGTCACAAGTGGTACTGCAGCTTCTGAGCTTCCTCCCTCAGGTGTTCTGGTGAGCTCGTTGGCTGCTTTGTTATTTAACTCCGCCTGATTCTGTCTTCCTTGCTCCTTGTCAATGTTCCAGTGTTGGATCTGAGCTTCTGGATCTTTCCTGTGGCCTGCTGCTCTGCTTAGATAGGTGCTTCTTTGCTTTTGTTGCTACTTTTTCTGTCCAGCTTGTCTATTCGTTTTGCTGGAAGCTCTGAGACGCAAAGGGTGTACCGCCGTGCCGTTAGTTCGGCACGGTGGGTCTTTTTTCCCCCTTTGCGTGGTTTTTTGCTTTAGGGTTTTTTGTAGACTGCAAAGTTCTCTTTGCTATCCTCGCTCTATCTAGAATATCGGGCCTCACTTTGCTGAATCTATTTCACCCTACGTTTGTCTTTTCATCTTGCTAACAGTCATTATATGTGGGGGGCTGCCTTTTCCTTTGGGGTATTTCTCTGAGGCAAGTCAGGCTTGTTTTTCTATCTTCAGGCTAGTCAGCTCCTCAGGCTGTGCCGAGTTGCATAGGTAGTGTCAGGCGCAATCCACAGCTGCCTTTAGTTGTGTTTAGGATAGGTTCAGGTATTGCGGTCTACAGAGCTTCCACGTCTCAGAGCTCGTTCTATTGTTTTTGGGTTATTGTCAGATCACTGTATGTGCTCTGATTGCTGGCACACTGTGTCACTGGATTGCCTACATAACAGTACAAGGAGCCATTGTGTCTGCCATCTCCCCTGATTTGCGGCGAGTGTTGCAAAAATTTCAGGCGAATAAACCTGATCGTTGTCCGGTGGAGAAACTGTTCGTCCCTGATAGGTGGACTAGTAAAGTTATCTCTGAACTTCATTGTTCGGTGTTGGCTGGTCATCCAGGAATCTTTGGTACCAGAGAGTTAGTGGCTAGATCCTTCTGGTGGCCATCTCTGTCACGGGATGTACGTACTTTTGTGCAGTCCTGTGGGATTTGTGCTAGGGCTAAGCCCTGCTGTTCACGTGCCAGTGGGTTGCTTTTGCCCTTGCCGATCCCGAAGAGGCCTTGGACACATATTTCGATGGATTTCATTTCTGACCTTCCCGTTTCTCAAAAGATGTCAGTCATTTGGGTGGTCTGTGATCGCTTTTCTAAAATGGTCCATCTGGTGCCCTTGGTTAAATTGCCTTCCTCCTCTGATTTGGTGCCTTTGTTCTTCCAGCATGTGGTTCGTTTGCATGGCATTCCTGAGAATATTGTTTCTGACAGAGGTTCCCAGTTTGTTTCAAGATTTTGGCGAGCCTTTTGTGGTAGGATGGGCATTGACCTATCTTTTTCCTCGGCTTTCCATCCTCAGACTAATGGCCAGACCGAACGAACCAATCAGACCTTGGAAACATATCTGAGATGTTTTGTTTCTGCAGACCAGGATGATTGGGTGTCCTTTTTGCCGTTGGCTGAGTTCGCCCTTAATAATCGGGCCAGCTCGGCTACCTTGGTCTCTCCATTTTTCTGCAATTCTGGGTTCCATCCTCGTTTCTCTTCAGGACAGGTTGAGTCTTCGGACTGTCCTGGTGTGGATTCTGTGGTGGACAGGTTGCAGCAGATCTGGACTCAGGTAGTGGACAATTTGACCTTGTCCCAGGAGAAGGCTCTACTTTTCGCTAATCGCAGACGCCGTGTGGGTCCCCGACTTCGTGTTGGGGATCTGGTTTGGTTATCTTCTCGTCATATTCCTATGAAGGTTTCCTCTCCTAAATTTAAACCTCGTTTTATTGGTCCGTATAGGATTTCTGAGATTCTCAATCCTGTGTCTTTTCGTCTGACCCTCCCAGACTCCTTTTCCATACATAATGTATTCCATAGGTCGTTGTTGCGGAGATACGTGGCACCTATGGTTCCATCTGTTGAGCCTCCTGCCCCGGTTTTGGTGGAGGGGGAATTGGAGTATATTGTGGAGAAAATTTTGGATTCTCGTGTTTCTAGACGGAAACTCCAGTATCTGGTTAAATGGAAGGGTTATGCTCAGGAAGATAATTCCTGGGTTTTTGCCTCTGATGTCCATGCTCCAGATCTTGTTCGTGCCTTTCATGTGGCTCATCCTGGTCGGCCTGGGGGCTCTGGTGAGGGTTCGGTGACCCCTCCTCAAGGGGGGGGTACTGTTGTGAATTCTGTGGCTGAATTCACTCCTGTGGTCACAAGTGGTACTGCAGCTTCTGAGCTTCCTCCCTCTGGTGTTCTGGTGAGCTCGTTGGCTGCTTTGTTATTTAACTCCACCTGATTCTGTCTTCCTTGCTCCTTGTCAATGTTCCAGTGTTGGATCTGAGCTTCTGGATCTTTCCTGTGGCCTGCTGCTCTGCTTAGATAAGTGCTTCTTTGCTTTTGTTGCTACTTTTTCTGTCCAGCTTGTCTATTCGTTTTGCTGGAAGCTCTGAGACACAAAGGGTGTACCGCCGTGCCGTTAGTTCGGCACGGTGGGTCTTTTTGCCCCCTTTGCGTGTTTTTTTGCTTTAGGGTTTTTTGTAGACTTCAAAGTTCTCTTTGCTATCCTCGCTCTATCTAGAATATCGGGCCTCACTTTGCTGAATCTATTTCATCCCTACGTTTGTCTTTTCATCTTGCTAACAGTCATTATATGTGGGGGGCTGCCTTTTCCTTTGGGGTATTTCTCTGAGGCAAGTCAGGCTTGTTTTTCTATCTTCAGGCTAGTCAGCTCCTCAGGCTGTGCCGAGTTGCATAGGTAGTGTCAGGCGCAATCCACAGCTGCCTTTAGTTGTGTTTAGGATAGGTTCAGGTATTGCGGTCTACAGAGCTTCCACGTCTCAGAGCTCGTTCTATTGTTTTTGGGTTATTGTCAGATCACTGTATGTGCTCTGATTGCTGGCACACTGTGTCACTGGATTGCCTACATAACACATGTGTCTGCGATCGGTTGCGTTTTGCCGCGTTTGATGACGCATGCGTCGTTTCATCATCTGCGGTTTGGCGCGGTAAACAGTACATTTAGTAATTTCAGAGGTGTCAATTTGCCACCTAGAAACGTATGCAGTTGTTAGCAGAAGGAATGCGGCAAAAAAACGCATTGCTGTCTATGTGAACGCATGCGGCCGCAAGCATATGCGTTTGCTTGCGTTTGTGAACGCATGCGTTGCACCACAGGAAAACAGGTCTAGACACTGATTAGCAACCCCCCACATACAAAGTGATAAAGGCAGGGAGTGGACATTTGCAGGTCACTACTCAGCAAAGAGAGAAGCAGAGCAGACACAAGCAAGAGCCTTGGAGGAAACGAGACACTGAACAATGTGAGTATATCCTAACCAATGTCTTTATTTTCTATTTTCTGTCACTATATGTCCTAATTTCTGCCATTTCTTTCTTTCTGCATGCATCAGAATGTCATCTTCTTCTGAGGAGGAGCAACGTCCTGGGCCTTCACAAGCCGAACATGTCAGCGAAGTGAGTGCTCACCTCCTCAGATTGGTAAGTATTCACTGTCACATCTACACATGTGACAATTTTTTTGCACTTCTTCCACTGCGGCAGAGGCTGAGCAGGAGCAGCGGGTTCACGGTCGGGTGGCAAGGCGGCAGCGTGTAAGTATACCTGGCTGACTGTTTATTGTATCCTCACTTTAGTATTCTTGAATCTTCCTTTCTTTACTTTCCTCTTTCTTTCTTTACATTTGTCTTCTGGACTCCTTTTTTATCTTGACTTTCATTATTCATGCCATTTCTCTGCCTCTATTTTTTTTCTTTTCCTTATGTTAATGTCTCCAACCTTAATGACTTAATTTATTTTTTAGGTTCCAGAACGGGATGAGAACCTCATTGAAAATGACCTCCTTATCTCCCTGGTCCATGAGCTAGTCCCGCTGTAGGAAACACGGGTTCCACAGCACTAGGAGAACGTGACGATCCGGTGGCTATGGAATGAGGTGGCCAAAACGATGTGGGATGGCTGGGACAACGCCCTGACTCGGGTCCAAAATGCATTTTGTAAGTATTGCAATGCAGTGTGATTCAGCAGAGACCTTGGCCAGGATCACACAACTGTGTGTGATGACAGAAACTCTCAGGAGTTTCTGTCATCACACACAGTTGTGTGAGCATGGCCAAAAGTCCATTGTCTAACCACTAGTTTTTGTTTTTTCAACAGTACTCAAAGTCAAAACACGTTGGCGTTCGATAAAGGACTGCTGCAACAAGGACCTTCGTCAAGAGAGCCGTGTTCCTAGTGGTTCTGGAGCAAGGATCCGAAAATATAAATACCACCGCATTCTGGCATTTTTAAGACCGGTCCATGCCCAGAGAATGTAAGTATTTTTTCAGTGTATTGGGTTGTGTTGTATTTTTATAATCTGTATGTTTCTATTCCACAGGAGTTGGCATTTGTAAATGTTTGGTATTTTTTTTCTTTTTTCACAGCACATGGAGCAGCACTCTTGACCCTGGTTCTGGAGTGGTCCTTCATCAGACAGCCACGGACCCGTCCCAGCCATCCAGAAGCGCTGCAGCAAGTGGGCCTGCCACACTAACTGGAGACCAGGAAGCTGGTCCATCAGGTGTTCCCCTTTCCCAGTCCTCTGCCCTTTTTTTGGGCTCCTCCCTGCAGCGCAGAGGGCCTCGGACAAGTCACTCATGCCCGAGTTTTTGCACTTGATCTCAGTTTTTCACGATGGAGTCAAGGCGTTGGGTGACTGCCTGGATACTGCCATAAGCCATATGAATACACGTATCCAGTTGGTCACCAAAAGCCTTGACCAAGTTAAATCCGACCTCCAGAGGCCAGCACATCATTTTTTTAATCAAATTGAACAGGGCATGTCGGAACACCTTACTCCTGATCTCCAGCTTAGTGTCATGCAGGCCTGCAATGCTGCTTACGTGCATGCTATGCAGCAGAGTCGATATTTTCAGCAGACAGTGGTGGCATATCCATCTGTGCCTACACTGTCACACTTGACCTCAATGCTGACCTCTGCTGCATACCACTGCACGGCCACCTCCATTCCAAGCACTGCCGGATACCACTACAGCACCACCACCATGCTGAGTGCTGTAGGACAGCCCACCGCCACCACCATGACAACTGCTGCTCCTGCTTGGACCTCCTCCACTGACACCACCATGCAGCAGCAGGACCATGGCATGGCCTTCCACTCCGCCACCACGATGAAGCAGGACCCTGGCATTCCCTTCCGCTCTGCCACCACGATGCAGCAGGACCCTGGCATGGCCTTCCGCTCCACCACCATGATGCAGCAGGATCCTAGCATGGCCTTCTGCTCCACCACCGCGATGCAGCAGGACCCTGGCATGGCCTTCCGCTCCACCACCACAATGCAGCAGGACCCTGGCATGGCCTTCCAACCTCCTACTGCAACCATGCAGCAGCAGCAGCGGGACAAAGACACTGATAGTTTGGCCACTTTGACCAGGCCGCAAGAAATGAGCCCGAGTGAGCACAAATATTAGTAACGTTTAAAACATAACTGGTACAGACCAAAACCCAACAGAACATTTACACAATATTGTCCTGGCATGCCACACGTCCAAGATCAGAATCAAAAAAGGCAGCAAATTGGTCCCGCATGTGACCAACTTCAGCAGTTGACTGCAGCAGGTGATGCTGGTAATCTAGCAATGGGTTTGCAACTGGTTCATCCAGTTCAATGTTAGGTTGCTCCTTAGCTATTATGTAATTGTGGAGAACTACACAGGCTTTGACCACCTCATCGACTGTCTCCATTTTTAGATTAATGGCTGTTGCAAGAATGCGCCATTTTGAGACTAGAATCCCAAAAGTACACTCTACTGTTCTTCGGGCCCTGGTCAGTCTGTAGTTAAAGATCCTTTTAGTGTGGTTCAAGTCCCGACTGGAATATGGCTTCAGTAGGTTTTCACACATCTGAAAGGCCTCATCCCCAACCATAACAAATGGCATCGGTGGACCTTGAGTGTTGGGGAGAGGTCGTGGCCGTGGATAATTAAAATTTTTGCCATACACACATCGGCCCATATCCGAGTTCTTGAAAGTCTGGGAATTGTTGCCACAGCTAAAAGCTCCAATGTCCAGCGACAGTCCGCACCTGCTATTGCCATGAGCACAACAGAAAAATATATTTTATAGTTGAAGTATTCCGATCCTGTTCTGGCTGGTTTTATAATGGGGATGTGCTTTCCATCCACCACTCCCAAACAGTTGGGGAAATCACACACACTCCAGAAGTTTTCAGCAATTTCAATCCACATGTTCTCAGTGGGTAGGGGGATAAACTCATCCCGGAGAACATTCCACAAAGCCCAGCAGGTGTCCGCAACTATTCCAGACAGGGTGGAAATTCCAAGCTGGTATTGGAAGTGAAGGGATGATAAGCTCTCTCCGGTTGCCAGAAATCTGTAATAAAATAAATAAAAAAATAAATTACAATCAATTCTATTTATGGTGTTGTTCTGCTAAAGACATAAGGGAAAATACAAAGAATACATGTCAGACCACCCAAAATTATGACTGGCATTTGTTTAGAATTGTTACGTACCTCAATGTAACCAGCAGACGTTCCTCTGCTGGAATCGCTCTACGGAGCTGGGTGTCCTGTCTCCGGATGGCTCCTTGGACACGACCAAGCAAATCCCGAATAGAGTCTTGTGACATCCTGGTATGTTCCGGGAATTTGTCCGGGTTGGCATTAAGCTCGCCATACAGCGTGTGATAGGCTCCACGGCTCTCACGTAGTTCGATAATGGGGTGTCGCCAAAAACGCCTTAGCCGTGTCCTTCTCCATCTTTCGCGATTTCTGTGTTGCTCCCAAGCAAATGCACAGGCAAGAAACAGCTTGATGCTTAAATCCAGGTTGAAATAAAAGCTCTCCATGCGAAGATCCATCATGACACAGGATACAGTAGCACACTGTTAAGATTTCAGCAGTCCTAGGGTCTATATATACTGTAGATATCCCATAATACACGCCCTCTGTACTCCCATTGGCGGTGTCTGGTTATCTAGATTTTTCTCCTGTAAAATTTTCCACCATGCGCACAAAAAACGCAAACGCATGACAAAACGCATGGAAAAGCATGAAAACGCGTGGAAAAGCGTGAAAACGCGGCATTTTATAAATCGCATGCGTTCCCGAATGCGTCTAAAAAATGCTGTGTTTGTACGTGTTTCTATGCGTTTTTTCCTGCACCTGTGGATGCGGATTAAACGCTGCGGATTCGAACGCAAATGTGAAACTAGCCTAATAGATCAATCTGTCACCATACAGTATCATGTTTTTTAACTGTTTTAATTTAAATGGGCAAACACTTTTTTCTTCTTTTTTTATATTTTTTAAAACTTTTGTTTTTTTTCTCATTTTTTACTGCGTTTAATAGTACCCTAAGGGAACACACACATGAGCGCAGAATTCGGGGCCTGTGGTTACATGACACTCACATAACTGGTCACATGATCATGATGTCACCAAAGGTCCTGAGCAGGAGACCTGGGAAATTGCCCAGTGTGCTCCCTCCTAACACGATCCCTGGTTAGAGGTCAGGGATAGCCTGCAGTTCATGAACATTGTGAACTTGCAGCATGTATTTACATAAGGAGGAGTCCAGAACTGCAACTTAAGGGTATGCACCCAATCTTCTTTTTAGACGCTGGCAGTATTTTTTCGGAAGCATCTTTTTTGGAGTATGCGTGCTGCGTGCACTAACCGTATAAATTGTGATTTTATGAAAAATACTGCCTCCAACAAAGTAAGTGACTCAGTGCAGGAATTAGGGGCTATGTCACTACATTCTTTATACTAGGGCAGCATAAGTCTTGTGACAGAGCCTCTGTTAGCGATTAATAGTAAAGCAATTGCTCCGATTATTCCTGTAAATATCAAGCAATACGCATCCAGTATGTCATATATTATTCCCTATAAATCTACAGGCGGCTATGAAACGCAATCGAGTCTCCAGGGCAATCACTGATAATTTGGAGCCTCCTGTCTATGTGGAATCCTGCACCCAAAGGGAGTGATTAAAGCAAGAGCCTTGCATTAGGGAGCTGTTATTCTTTTAGCTGCATCATTTATTGTATTCCTATGTTCCATTAAAGAGTTTTTCCCTTGATAGGATGAGTTACAATTGTGTGACCACTAATGGAGATGTCCAGTCTTTTGTAGCTGGTAGATAAATGTCCTCACACATGCCCGCCACAAATTCCTTTGGTAAACCACAACTCACAGCATTCCTTGAAAGCGGCCGACACGTCACGTACATGGGGGCAGACTTACAGCTTATTCTATGAAGCCCGCACTAATGTAAGCTCAGTTTTACTCCCCAATTTCTCCTTAGGTCTCGTGCAGATGACTTTCTTTTTAGAGTGTGATCCAACAAAACACCAGATTATACTCGTGTAACCGGTTGCTACAGTGATGTTGCCTTTCCTTCGGGGAGGGCAATATCATGCTCAGAGGCAATGGAGTTCTCGTCACCAGGTAAGGCACCCGCATGCAACACATTCTGAATCCAGGTCAGGAGGGGGAGCTCAGGACCCGGATTCAGGGGAGCTTCCCTCAAATATGGATATATGTCCTGGTCTGGAGGAGGAGTTAGCTAGTCTGATAGAGATACTGAAGGAGAAGGACGTCTGAGAGAGCAGACAGAGGCCTGGCAGCCACGAGGGAGCTTCAGCCTCTGGAAGGAGAAAGACCTGAAGGATTGTATGTGGTGGAGATTCAGAGGAAAGGAGCAAAGAAGAGGAACAGGGCTCAGAGGGGAACTGTGACCGGGCACCCTCAGAGCCAAAGTGCAGTATCGGGTACCAGGAGCCTGAGGCCTTAGTGGAACTATGGGCCACTTGGCAGAACCGGAGGGCTGAGAACTATATGAAATTGGCCCACACCACACCTGAGACGCAGCAGCACCTGAGGAGACTGGGGCATGATAGAATCCCTACAAAAAGGCTCAAGCTGCCCGTCATGCAGGTACCTGACTCAGGACAGGGGGAATAGAGGACTCTGCAGAAAGTTTCAGGCAGCAGGGACTTCATATACAGCAGGCACTAGTTGGAAAGGCTCACAGACCTCGACTGGAAAAAGAGAATCTTCCATTGCCTCCGAGCCGGCCGAGCCATACCATCATCCGTGTGTGGTACCCTGGCTGTGGCCTGCAAACTACAGTAAACCAGGTAAAGACTTATAACTTGTGTCCTTTACTTATTGCAAGGCATACACCATCATCGCCTTGCATCTTAGGACCCCTGGGGACCCCGCTTCACGTGTGGCAAGTGTACCATCAATGCTGCAATAGCATCCCCCAGAGGACCCCTTTAACACAGCGTCGGTCCCACTATTGACCGAACACCACAGGTGGCATCTCGACAGACTTTACCACAATTGCCCTTAAAAGACCTTTCCCCGTTTTACAGTGAGTCCCAGGGCCACGGACCGGGTCGCAGCCACCGTGACATCCCCTTTGGTAGCCGACCGGACCAGGTGCCGAATACCCTGCCCTGGTGAGCGTCTCACTCGGACCAATGTTAGTCTATTAGGCCGTGCACATGTCCGATTTTTCCCTCTGACCGAATCTGAAGAAAAAACATTGCAGCAAGACTGATTTGTACTCGTAGTCTTATTGCACTTAGCGATGCAAATCAGTGGGCCTGTCAAAAAAGTCGGACCACCCTCAGATGACATCGCAGTGCAGTCTGATTTTCACACGCCTATTTAACCCAGCATTTTAACTGCCAAGAAATTTCTGCTGCAAATACTTAACGTGTGCACATACCCCTACATACATACCTTAGGGAGTTATCTCAGGTTTACAAGTTATCACCTAGCCAAATAGGTGACAACTTTCTGATTTCTAGGGATCCAACTGCTTGGACCCCACTGTTCCAGTGATCGGAACTCTGAATTGGCTGGT
Source organism: Ranitomeya imitator (assembly GCF_032444005.1). Classification (NCBI taxonomy): domain Eukaryota; kingdom Metazoa; phylum Chordata; class Amphibia; order Anura; family Dendrobatidae; genus Ranitomeya; species Ranitomeya imitator. The sequence continues at coordinate 806,410,934 of NC_091283.1, forward strand.
TGAATCGAGCAGCGGCCACCACACAGCTGGAGATAGAATGTGTGGCCACCCTACATTTTAATGGGACATTTCAGAATTCCATTCCCTAGTGATCAGTGAGTTATCCCCTACTGTATGTGGGTAGGTGATAACTTGCCAAGTTGGGTTATTTCTTTTAACACCTTTTCGCTGCGATCCATTCTGATATTTACACTTTTTTACACCCTGTGACAGAGTCACTGGCACGGTGTGTGAATTGAGATACGTGCCGCTGCTTATACTGTGGTCAGTGAAATAGAACCAGATTGTTTTTGCCTCCAGCATGCTAAGTGCTGAGAGGGTTAATGTTACAATGGGCTGATTTTATGTGAGCACCTATAGAGTGGGAGGGTGCTCACCATATCCCCTCTTGCAGAGCCGACATCGGCATGTGTACTAGCTGGACCTGCGGTGATGTCACAATCATGTGATCATCACATGGTCCTGGTTAAATACCTGGACATGACAGACAGTCTGGGTGTGTGTTGGGGGAGGGAGCACTCCCACGTGGCTCGAACAAGAGCGGATGACATTGCCAGGAGTCTGCAGGTGGAACATGCAGAGAAAGGACTCTGTTACATTTTATTTGCTTTGTTTTCCATGAAGCCAGAAAGGCTCTGCTTTTGTTTTTCTGAACCCTGCCTTGGTCTATGCTGATTTTAATAAACCAACAGGTGTTTCACTATCAAAGTGTTGCCTTCATTGCGGTTGCTATACTGGTTAAACACTTTAAAATGTTGATAGATTGTTTTTTATTTTTTAATATATTTTTTAAATAGCAGTAAATTGGCTAAAATAATGGTCTCCACTGCACTTGTGCACCTTATATAGAGAATGACTGCAGCATTTAAAGATTTAACAAAAGTTTGCAGCAAGCTCTGGTCGCTGCTGATGAAGGCAGATGCTGCAGTATAACACAGTTGGCACCCGGTGAGTAGCTTAGCCCACACTACGCACCCACACCTGGCACCTGACGTATGTTTAGGTCACGTTATGAGAAGGGGGGTCAAGCCACAAATATCCGTATTCCCCATGAAATAACAATTCTGCAGGACCTGATGCATCTATGCTCACAGCGTTGTGTTGGCGCATTCTTCTGTTCTTCCTCTTGGAAATATATAATTTCATTTGACACCTATTTTTTACCATTCCTTCTTTATCCCATATGCCATAGTTTAAAACTCACATCTGTGAACTTTTATTATCTCCAATAATTCCATATTACCCATTGCCCATAACAATAAAATAGTGGGTCAGATAAGGAGCAGAGGTCTGGACCCCAAATGGTAGCCAAATCTCCGGTAGAGACTTATACAGTACCATTTAATTCATGAACTAGAGATTGCTCGTATATGCACGGGGTGTACAGAGATTTAAAGCTCACATATTTCTCCTTCATGTTCGCTCAAGGGTTTGGGAGAATTTAAAATCACTGTACTTATAATTGCATCTATAAAAAAGTCCATAAAAAATTAACACTCCCTAAGACGAATCCGTGCTTGCTAAGGGCCAATAAAACTGGCTTGTGAACTTTGGGCTAATAAATTGTATTCAAAGGCATTAAAGGAAATTTATCATGAAAACATGCACATTCTTCCTGAAATGATAATTAAATATTCATTTTGAAGGGAGGAGGTAGAAGGGATGGTCATCCCGCATTTTATTATGGCGCTTACAAAATGGCTATATTTCCACATCTTGAAAAATTAAGAAAAAAAAGTTGATCAGAACGGCCATTAGTCATGCATTTTTTAGAATGTGTAGTATTTTGTAGAAGTAAAAAAAATGCATTTAATGATCTACATTAAAGGGATTTTCAAGCGACTTTTTTCAGTAAAATGTGTTTCAAATTGAATTTAATACAACTGACTAATATTCATGTCTTATAGGTGGCACCATCTTGTGTTCTGAGTTGTCATGTTTACTGTGTTGCCACATGACCAGAACTGTGTCTGATGGGGGGGGAGGCTGACTGATCATTTAGGTAGCTAAAGGTACCGTCACACATAACGATATCGTTAACGATATCGTTGCGTTTTGTGACATAGCAACGATATCGTTAAGGAAATCGTTATGTGTGACAGCGACCAACGATCAGGCCCCTGCTGGGAGATCGTTGGTCGCTGAGGAAAGTCCAGAACTTTATTTGGTCGCTGGACTCCCCGTAGACATCGCTGAATCGGCGTGTGTGACACCGATTCAGCGATGTCTTCACTGGTAACCAGGGTAAACATCGGGTTACTAAGCGCAGGGCCGCGCTTAGTAACCCGATGTTTACCCTGGTTACCATCGTTAAAGTAAAAAAAACAAACACTACATACTTACATTCCACTGTCTGTCCCCGGCGCTCTGCTTCCTGCCCTGCGCTTAGTTACCCGATGTTTACCCTGGTTACCGGGGACTTCGGGATCGTTGGTCGCTGGAGAGCGGTCTGTGTGACAGCTCTCCAGCGACCAAACAGCGACGCTGCAGCGATCGACATCGTTGTCGGTATCGCTGCAGCGTCGCTTAGTGTGACGTTACCCTAAGACTTAAGGGGGGCTGGCTTAGCTATTAAAATAAGCAGTCAGCCTGCCCCCATCACATATACAAGAGAACTAAAAGCAAAAGAGGACTTGCAAGGACCTAGGACCAGAGCGTTTAAGCTGAAAAGCAGGTACCTTTCAGAACTTGAGTAAATGGCATAACTAATTTAAAAAGGTTGTCCACTACTTTTACTCTGATGACTTCACACCGCAGGGTGCTACACATCCGCCTCCTACTGATATGGATAGGCCACTACAAGTAGATGGAGCAGCTCAGCAAGTGAGTAATTGTAGGTGGTGGCCGCTGACACTGGTAACAGCTCATCGGCGGGCGTGTCGAGTGTCGGACACCAGCAAATCAGACATTGATGACCTATCCTGAGGACCTATCCAAAGGTCCTATCCTAAGGATAGGTCATCAACATAAAAGTAGTGGACAACCTCTTTAAGCACCTAAAAATGGAGTTCCAGCGATCCCAAGTAATTTGTGGTAATCATAGGAACAATATAGAAATAAATGACTTAAATGAAGGCGTTATCCAGTGAGATTGGTGGGGTCCAACACCCACCACCCGCATCAATATATGCAGCTCCATTCAATAAGTAGAAACCACTGCCGGATCCTGCAGGTCAAGGTACTGCAGTGCCTGGAGCTGTTGTGTAGCACCCGGCAGCTAGCATTGGACTCCATTAATCTGATTTTGATGTCATATCCTAAGCATAAACCATTAATTTTGTGACCAGACAAATACTTTAGGACATAAGCAAACATTATGTATTTGCTACAGACTTTTCTGCATCAAAAAACATGTTTTTTGGCAAGAAAAAATTGGCATTAAAAATTTAGCATTTTTGATACTTTTCTTAAGATGGGTGAAATACGCTACAAAAATACTGGAAGAATTGACATGCTACAGATATGAAACTGCTTCCACAAACAACATGTGCAGATTTCAGACGTCTCCTTCACTTTGCTGGGACAGTAAAATGCTGCATCACAGCAAAAACATGTAGGACAAAAAAAAAAGGTGTGCTTGTTCTCACTGATTGTCTGCAGCATTTCCAGCCTCGTCATCTTAAAGTCAATACTACAAGGAATATAGGGATTAAGCCATGTTCCACCAGTGGCCTGATGAAATCCTGCACCTTCAGCCAAAGAGGCAAGATTTTGTGATTTTTTTGGGTCCTACAGCAGACAAGCTAGAGGGGGAGGCTTCCGCTGCAGCACGTTCTCTTCCAGCCACACACAGGACCAGGACATTGAAGAGAAAAAGGGATACACCTGGGCTCCTGAGACACCCACAAGACATATTTCTTTCGTCATTAGCATTTTATTTTTCAAATTTGTAATTGTAATATAAACTTACTACGATCAAAGAAAAATAGAGTATTAAAAGGGCGTCTACCAGTAGGATCAACTCTCTTAAGCTGTCATTATTAGCATATAGGCTATAGAACTTTGAATAAAATTACATCTTGATTAGACAATAAAATGTCTTAGTCCATAGAAATCCACATTTTTCTTAATATGTAAATGAGCTGTTAAAATCTATGGGACAGATATCGCTCTCTCTGTGAATCTGCCTCCAGAGCTTATTGTAAATGAAAGTGGGTGTTAACAGTGTGAGACATGTACATCAGGAGAGGAGACTGCCAGTCATTACATGTCTCACACTGGTAACGCCTCCTTTTATTTACTATAAGCTCTGGAGGAAGATTCTCAGGGAGATCTATGTCCGGCCCATAGATCTTAACAGTTAATTTATATATTAAGAAAAATTTGGATTCCTCGGGAATAAATGATCGGATCACAGATATCAAGGCATCATTTTATTCAACTTTCTATGACCTACATGCCTATATAGACGGCTGAGGAGGGTTCATCCTACTGACAGATTTCCTTTAAGAGTCCTGCAATATTTTATAATTTATACTAGATTTTATGTTTTTATTGTTTCTTTCGGTTACACCAACTGCTTTGTTTCTACAGTCTCCTTAATTTAAATTTTTATACTGTTATTTATTCAGGTTGAATAATATAAAAAGTTGATAATTCTGCAAGTAACCACTTTCTATTTTCTACATATTAACTGTGCGTCTACATACTACGACTTTGAGCATTAAATATAATAATAATGAAGCCACAAGAAAAATCAAACTGCTTGTGATCGAAAACCCTGAAAAACGTGTCTAGACACAAACACATCTAACTCTTCTGCCAGCATTTAGGCATACAGAGCCGAGCGAGAAACCAAAGATTGACAGAAGGAAGGACATAAAAGGAAGCGGAATATTACTGCATAAAACATCCTTTGTAAAATCTGTCAAGAAGGTCAAATGGAGCTCCAACGAGAGGACGCTCTACACGAGCCGCCTGCGCATTATGGATCTCCTCATCGCTCCGGCAAGCCAGTACATTTTAGAGATACAGAATATGAGGCATGGTAGATTTCATATTGTGTATTCAATACTACTGGCATCAGATAACAAAAGTTAAAGACAAAGTAAAATTACAAAAGAGTAAACTAATATAGTATTATCTGGTAACGTAACGACAACGAAGAATCAGCATAGAAGAACTGACAGCAATGGCATCAAGCTGGCATCAGTGCTCAATTTGAAATGTAAAATGTAAAAAAATCCTGTTTTCTTCATATATTAAGCTGCAATGAGATAGAAAGAGAGAGAGAAAGAGATAAGTAAATAGAATGGATCAACGAAGATTATGTCCCTTTCCTTCCTCTGTGACATTGGGGGAGATTTATCAAATTGTCATAGGCTATGTTCACACCCAGCATTTTTTCAGCAGCCAAAACCTGCTTTCTTGGCAGTAAAAACGCTTCGTTCAAAACATCCATTTTGCAACGTTTTCATTGCATTTTTTTGACTACCGATTACATGCGTGCTTTGCTGAAAAAATGTTAAAAGTTTGTCCACTACTTTCTCACTGCTGAACTATCCTTAGGATAGGTCATCAATGTCTGATCGGTTGGGGTCGACACCCGACACCCCTGCCGATCAGCTGTTCTTGGTGTTGGCAGCCGATGTGCTGTATCCTGCCACAGCCACTATCAGGAGACAGAGCAGTTCTGCACTCGAGCAGTTCCAGCCGCCACTGACACCGAGAACAGCCTATCTGCGTGGGTGCTGGGTGTAGAACCCTGACCAATCAGACATTGATGGCCTTTCATAAGGATAGGTCATCAATGAAAAACTAGTGGACAGCCTCTTTAAATAATATTAGTTTTATTCACCAAAAATGCTGCAAAACCATTTGCTGCAATTTCTGCAGTGCCTTTATATTTTCACGATGATTTCTATGGGTGAAAAATGCTACGCTGCAAAAATGATGAAATAATTGTTATGCTTCAAATTTAACCCCTTTACCCCCAAGGGTGGTTTGCACATTAATGACCGGGCCAATTTTTACAATTCTGACCACTGTCCCTTTATGAGGTTATAACTCTGGAACGCTTCAACGGATCCCAGTGATTCTGACACTGTTTTCTTGTGACATATTGTACTTCATGACGGTGGTAACATTTCTTTGATATTACCTGCGTTTATTTGTGAAAAAAATGGAAATTTGGCAAAAATTATGAAAATTTTGCAATTTTCCAAATTTGAATTTTTATGCAATTAAATCACAGAGATATGTCACACAAAATACTTAATAAGTAACATTTCCCACATGTCTACTTTACATCAGCACAATTTTGGAACCAAAATTTGTTTTTGTTAGGGAGTTATAAGGGTTAAAAGTTGACCAGCAATTTCTCATTTTTACAACACCATTTTTTTTTAGGGACCACATCTCATTTGAAGTCATTTTGAGGGGTCTATATGAAAGAAAATACCCAAGTGTGACACCATTCTAAAAACTGCACCCTCAAGGTGCTCAAAACCATATTCAAGAAGTTTATTAACCCTTCTGGTACTTCACAGGAATTTTTGGAATGTTTAAATAAAAATGAACATTTAACTTTTTTTCACAAAAAATTTAATTCAGCTCCAATTTGTTTTATTTTACCAAGGGTAACAGGAGAAATTGGACCCCAAAAGTTGTTGTACAATTTGTCCTGAGTACACCGATACCCCATATGTGGGGGTAAACCACTGTTTGGGCGCATGGGAGAGCTCGGAAGGGAAGGAGTGCCATTTGGAATGCAGACTTAGATGGAATGGTCTGCAGGCATCACATTGCGTTTGCAGAGCCCCTAATGTACCTAAACAGTAGAAACCCCCCACAAGTGACCCCATATTGGAAACTAGACCCCCCAGGGAACTTATATAGATGTGTTGTGAGAACTTTGAACCCCCAAGTGTTTCACTACAGTTCATAACGCAGAGCCGTGAAAATAAAAAATCTTTTTTTCTTCCCACAAAAATTATTTTTTAGCCCCCAGTTTTGTATTTTCCCAAGGGTAACAGGAAAAATTGAACCCCAAAAGTTGTTGTCCTATTTGTCCTGAGTACGTTGATACCCCATATGTTGGGGTAAACCCCTGTTTGGGCACACGGGAGAGCTCGGAAGGGAAGGAGCACTGTTTTACTTTTTCAACGCAGAATTGGCTGGAATTGAGATCGGATGCCATGTCGTGTTTGGAGAGCCCCTGATGTGCCTAAACAGTGGAAACCCCCCAATTATAACTGAAACCCTAATCCAAACACACCCCTAACCCTAATTACAACGGTAACCCTAACCACACCTCTAACCCCGACACACCCCTAACCCTAATCCCAACCCTATTCCCAACTGTTAATGTAATCTAAACCCTAACCCTAACTTTAGCCCCAACCCTAACTGTAGCCCCAACCCTAACCCTAACCCTAGCCCTAACCCTAGCCCTAGCCCTAACCCTAGCCCTAACCCTAGCCCTAGCCCTAACCCTAGCCCTAACCCTAGCCCTAACCCTAACCCTAGCCCTAACCCAAACCCTAGCCCTAACCCTAGTCCTAACCCTAGCCCTAACCCTAGCCCTAACCCTAGCCCTAACCCTAGCCCTAACCCTAACCCTAACCCTAGCCCTAACCCTAGCGCTAATGGGAAAATGGAAATAAATACATTTTTTTTAATTTTTCCCTAACTAAGGGGGTGATGAAGGGGTGTTTGATTTACTTTTATAGTGAGTTTTTTAGCAGATTTTTATGATTGGGAGCCGTCACACACTGAAAGACGCTTTTTATTGCAAAAAATATTTTTTGCGTTACCACATTTTGAGAGCTATAATTTTTCCATATTTTGGTCCACAGAGTCATGTGAGGTCTTGTTTTTTGCGGGACGAGTTGACATTTTTATTGGTAACATTTTCGGGCACGTGACATTTTTTGATCGCTTTTTATTCCGATTTTTGTGAGGAAGAATGACCAAAAACCAGCTATTCATGAATTTCTTTTGGGGGAGTCGTTTATATCGTTCCGCGTTTGGTAAAATTGATAAAGCAGTTTTATTCTTCGGGTCAGTACTATTACAGCGACACCTCATTTATATAATTTTTTTATGTTTTGGCGCTTTTATACGATAAAAACTATTTTACAGAAAAAATAATTATTTTTGCATCGCTTTATTCTCAGGACTATAACTTTTTTATTTTTTTGCTGATGATGCTGTATGGTGGCTCCTTTTTTGCGGGACAAGATGACGCTTTCAGTGGTACCATGGATATTTATATCTGTCTTTTTGATCGCGTGTTATTCCACTTTTAGTTCGGCGATATGATAATAAAGCGTTGTTTTTTGCCTTGTTTTTTTTTTTTTTTTCTTACGGTGTTTTTACTGAAGGGGTTAACTAGTGGGCCAGTTTTATAGGTTGGGTCGTTACGGACGCGGCGATACTAAATATGTGTACTTTTATTGTTTTGTTTTTTTTTATTTAGATGAAGAAATGTATTTATGGGAATAATATTTTTTTTTTCCATTATTTAGGAATATATATATATATTTTTTTACACATTTGGAGATTTTTTTTTACTTTTTTATTTTGTCCCAGGGGGGGACATCACAGATCAATGATCTGACAGTTTGCATAGCACTCTGTCAGATCTGACTTGCAGCGCTGCAGGCTTCACAGTGCCTGCTCTGAGCAGGCGCTGTGAAGCCACCTCCCTCCCTGCAGGACCCGGATCCGCGGCCATCTTGGATCTGGGGCTGGAGCAGGCAGGGAGGGAGGTAAGACCCTCGCAGCAATGCGATCACATCGCGTTGCTGCGGGGGGGCTCAGGGAAGCCCGCAGAGAGCCCCCTCCCTGCGGGAAGTTTCCCTGTACCGCCGGCACATCGCGATCATCTTTGATCGTGGTGTGCCAGGGGTTAATGTGCCGGGGGCGGTCCGTGACCGCTCCTGGCACATAGTGCCGGATGTCAGCTGCGATAAGCAGCTGACACCCGGCCGCGATCAGCGGCGCTCCCCCCGTGAGCGTTGCCGATCGCATATGACGTACTATCCCGTCGGTGGTCATAGGGGCCCACCCCACCTCGATGGGATAGTACGTCTGATGTCAGAAAGGGGTTAAAAAATGCTGCAGTTCTCAAATTAAGTCAGGAAAAATAAAGCAAGTGTGTGCATGAGATTTCTGGAATTTCATAGCTTTTGCTGGTACTGTAAAAAGCAGTTATTAATTTGCATACCAAAAATGCTGCATGTGAACGCAGCCTTATAGTAAGACTGTTCCTTGATGTCTATTGAGACCAATCATAAAGCTCTAATTTATTAATGATAGATAGATAGATAGATAGATAGATAGATAGATAGATAGATAGATAGATAGATAGATTTTGCAACTTTGGTGGTTTCATGACGGTTTTTTTAGGAGTCGGGGCAGGACTGGAGCATGACATTACAACTTGTCTAGTTCATTGTTGTGAATTCAGCTTTTGGGCTCCCTCCGGTGGTTGTAGAGGGTAATGCAGTTGTGCCTGGACTGCAGGAGTGGACAGGTGTATCTACTAATTGCAAAACTGACTGGGGTATATAGCTTTGCAGGATCCTTTAGTCAGTGCCAGTTGACCATTGTTCTGGAAGGATTCACTTCCCTGCTGGTCTCTCCTGTTTGCTGTGCTTTTCTACAAAGATAAGTCCTGGCTTTGTTTTTGCTGTCCACCTGCAGTGGACCTTATAGTTCTGTGCTTTTTCATGTTTTTGTCTTGTCCAGCTTAGTCTGTGAAGGATTTTTTGCAGCCTAGCTATTTCTCTGGAGATGCAGATATACCCCCCATGTCTTTAGTCAGATGTGGTGATCCGTATTTTCTGCGGTGGATATTTTCTAGTGTTTTTGTACTGACCGCATAGTACTCTGTTCTATTCTTTCTTTTTAGCTAGTATGGCCTCCTATTCTAAAATCTGATTTCATATCTGCCTATGTTATTTCCCTCTCCTCTCACAGTCAATATTTGTGGGGGGCTATCTATCCTTTGGGGATTTTCTCTGAGGCAAGATAGGTTTCGTGTTTCTGTCTTTAGGGATAGTTAGATCTTAGGCTGTGCCGAGGGGTCTAGGGAGTGTTAGGTACCCCCCACGGCTACTTCTAGTTGCGCTGCTAGGTTCAGGGTTTGCGGTCAGTACAGGGACCACCTTCTCCAGAGTCCGTCTCATGCTGCTCCTAGGCCACCAGATTATAACAGTTCATGTCCACTGGTGGCATTCCGTATACCGGAATGCCACTTGTCAGATGTTCTAGATTCACAAAGATGAGTGCAGCGCTTTATGAATTGGGTGCGTCTGACTCCACCACACCCCCACATTAAGATTGGCGGAAATATCGTTCTTGATGAATCAGGGCTTAAGTGTCTATATGTACCAACGTAGTGGTTTTGATGTGAATTGGTGCCCGTTGAAAGTATTGTTAGCATATCTTGATTTAGTGTTGAAATTTTAGCATGAGAAATTGGATGTAAGGATGCACACATATAAACTGATAATGAATTAATACTTTAATTATCCTCTAGAGGCGCTGCAGGGAAATTGAACACTTGCTGCCAGGTTTCCAAACAGATTACAGCTAATAGCTAGGGCCTAAGAAGCAAAGACACCTTTTGATTAGCTTATCCTTTAGGGAACGATTTAATAAAAAGGGATTATCTTAAGTGCTCTTCTTCTTTCATGTAGCGTTATCATGGTGCAGCAAGCGGCATACACTTCATTTCTATATAAGACCCCTTTTTGAAATATTATTATAAGTCAGCCATATTTGTAATGTTCCTAAGTCTAATTGCTCTCTGCGTTTCCCCCCTGAGGGATCAGTGAACATGTCAATGTCATACACTATGCGAGACACTAATCTATTTTACTTCTGAATCTCTACATGATAATATGTGGATTTGATTATATGCTATCGGTGTGTATTGCTGTCTGCCATCAATCAATGCATGTCTTCAATGAAAGGAGCTAAATCTCAGTTATAAGGAAGATGAATAATACATTTTGAATTTCGAAGAGAAATTGATGTCTTTCAATTTATATTTCATGGTATGGAATACAAATCACTGTAATTAATGAGGAATTGTCCTACAAAACATTGGAGTAAGAAAAGTGCCGCTGTGCCAATGCTGCCACCGATTGTGTAAAGCAGTCTATAGGGGTTGGTATACAGTATACTGTGCAGTGAGGTAAGAATTATTAAAAATAATAATTAAACAGAGAATAGTATCTATATATATTTTTTTATAGATTTTGCCCCTACATCAACCTCCTTAATTCAGATGACTTGCTTGCCTACTGATTGTTCATTGACGAGAGTTCTCGGCTTTGACCCTACTTGGCAACCTTTCCTGCCCCTGGACAGCAGCTCTTCCATGGTAGCTATCCACTGGATCCTGTTGTAAAACCAAATCACTTCATAGAGATTAAAGGATCTTGGGGTTCCTCTGGAATCTGTCAGATGGAGTGACTTGTCTTTTTGAGCCTGCTGCCTCTGACAAACCTAACAATACACCTACATGAGTTGGCAAGCCTCACAAAAATCTCATGAAAAGCTTCTGGTAGGTTTCTGAAAGAATATCCTATTGGTGTCTATGTGCACACTGAGGGTTTTTGGTGAGGTTTAGGAACGGAAACTGAGCTGAAATTCTTAAGTTTTTGAGGAGTTTTGCATTCTTGAAAAGGATTCTAAGAATTTCCTCTGCTTCTGCTCCAAAAACTCATTGAAAAACTCTGTGTTCACATAGCTAACAAGGTCCTATGCCCTTTTATACAAATTCACATTTAGGACATTAGAAATGGTCATGGTGGATGAGTGATAGAGCATGGACAAGGTGTTACCTTAAAAAGGGGACATTTCAGATTCAAAATCCTCCTGGAAAAGCATAAATTCCATAACATATTTTTGTGCAGAGTGATTTGGGGATTAATTACTTTATTTCTCCTAGTTCATTTCGGTTTTCTGAGGTGAAGAAGGTATATTGATATACAGTCATGATAAAAACTAAGCGCAAATACTGTACTTTGAATTCTCGGTATCAGATTCATTATCACAATTCTCTCCTTTTTTGTCTAGTTTTTGATGTTTTTAGCCTTTGTTTGATTTGTGCCAAATTCTTATTTTCATTTTTTTTTAAAGTCTGTTATTATGTGTTCACCTGTTTTTTTTTTTCGTTTGGCATTTTGGGTAGGGTTTGGGGTTTCCAGACGTTTTCAGTTGATTCATCAAGTGCAATTTTTGAACAAATGTTCTCCAGTTCCTCCCTCCCCGAAGTGATTTTTTTTGTACAATTGAAATCTGAATTTTTTTTGCCAGTTTAATGGAACATGTGACTTTTTGAGCTCACAGGTTGCAAAATAATAGTTAAAGACATAAATAGAAGCATGATTTTGCATACAAGTCGTGAATGATGTGAAAATTGTCAATGAATACCACAAAATAAATATCATGGATTAGGCAGTATGTTTTTTTTGTATTAGGACTAGAGATGATCCAATAGTTTGAAATGTACGTTTCCCACAAAATTTGAATTGCAATATTGAAAAGAATCTAATTGCCTAGAAATATGTGTGTAATACTCAGAAAGAGGTCTACTAGAGACAGCATTGAATCGTTTTTGAACTCTTTAATGGAAACATTGCATTAAAGGGTAAGTCCAAAACCCCAAAATAAATTTCAAATAATACACTTTTAACAATGAATCACTTTTGTAATTTAATTCAAGTAAAAATTCCCTACCATTCACTTTATGCTGCAACTTATCTATCTGGCTGTATAACTCACTCATTCAGTTGAGAATCCCCAGTGCATGATGGGAGACTCAAACGAAGTGCTATCAGGGGACTGGGACTAGAATTTCTTTTGTGGCCCATGAAACGATATGTCATCAGCTGGTCTGTGTATTTTCCGCTGAAAAACTAAAAGTTACAGGAGAACAATGGGGGTGCGTGCACTATTATGTGGGAGACAAGTAAAGAGCATGAGTAACAATGAAAACTGGCTCCAGCAGAGTAAAGCAATACTGGCGCACTGGCGAAGGAACATGGTGAATGTAAGTGAACACGGCAAGAATCGAGTGCATACTGAGCATGCAACAGGCTTAACAACTGACGAATGCTCAGTAGAAAATACACAGCCTACTGTAGATAGTCTTAAATAAAATTTCTACCATATTGCTGCTGCATAGTCTCTGTAAATTCTTTATCTAGCTGAGTGATTTGCAAAAAAATACACATTTTTCAGAAGTCGTGCTCCTGATGGCGCTGCACATTCCCCCACCCTTCTCTCCGTGTTTGAGATAGCAGAAGGAAATTTGAGTGGGTAGAATACAGGTCTGCACTGAAGAGGGTAGAAAATATCGCAGAAGGCTCAGAAAACAGACTGTAAACAAGGACGAAAGCACATAGAGAGGATAGAACTAAGCGCAATATTGGAGCTGTTGAGATACATGAAAGCCAGAGAAACCAGTGATACCTTGGATACACACTGACCTCAAATCCAACCTTCTAGGCTATATTATTGAGAAAGACAATCCCACAAGAGGAAAATGGGAAATTTGCATCCAGCTGCAAACAGCATCTCAGCATGGGGTCTACAAATGAATGAAGGAATAAATTATGCAAACTGAAGCTTAGTGTGATGCTAGTCACTACTCACGGACAATGGGAAGCTAGTCAACACTCACGGACAAGCCGTGAGGCTGAGTAGTCAAGAGGTCGGGGTCAGGTACCAAGAGGTCTCATCATAATAGACAAAGGGGTAAGGCAAAGGAGTAGTCAGGTCACAGTCTGAGGTCAGAATTCTGGGAAGGTAATGGTTCAAGACAAAGGGGCAAAGCAAATGGATGGTCAAAGGCAAGGTTCAAGGGCGAACAACAAAGATCAAATGCATGAACACAGAGTACAGAGCAAGCGCACACAACCTGAGCTAAGCTGCAACTGGCACTAATTAGAGGTAGAGAGCAAGCTAAATAACCAGGTAATAATTTGAATAGGAGATACATGGAGGAAGCCCTTACACGCCATGGTCCTGACTGGATGGCTGAACTGTCACTCAATACACTGACAGCTCAACATGCCCCAGCCTTTGATTGGATGGCTGAGCTGTCCATCACCATATTGAAATCTCAGCATGCCCCTGTCCTGGATAGGACGGCTGAACTGTCACTCACTGCTTCCATACTCACCATTAGGCATTGTGACACTTAGTACAAATTTTTAGCTAAAGGTAACCTCTAACGTATGGAAAAATTCCATATCCTTTCAACATTTAATGAAAATGTCTAAATTAGATTTTATTCCAGTAGTGCTTAGAGGGGGATTCTAGTTAAAGTTCATCCTGAAGATACACAGGTACTTTTCTTCAAAAATATATCACTTTTCAGTTCTTAGTTATTTAGTCAAAAAATTGCTTTTAGATGTTGAATCAGATATAAATATGGACTAATTTATGTATCAGTAAGGAATGAATTTGCAAAAATTAAAGTCACCGCAATATTGTTAATACATCTTGAAACATATGAAATTGGTAGGGAAGGGAGCAATTTCCTCTCAGTGCAGGCATGTAATGAAGTCGTTCTTTTGCTAATTAGATTGCTATCAATCTGCCTAAAGTAATTGAGATATTCTTTTTATTTTCCAATTTAATATTAGATACAGGAAGCTTTCATAGAGATGCATTATAAGATGTCTCCAGATTACATTATAGCACATTATTACAGCACTAGTAAATTATAGGCATTTTCCCACTCTGGGTAACACATATCAATGGCAAAAGCATTGAAAGCTCAAAAACACTTTCTTCAAACCATACACGGACGTCTCTATATCATTTACCATGTAAGAAATTATATAAAAAATATATTTTTTTCTTCTTTTCCTACTACTTTTTCTCTTTCTTCTTCTCTGGGAAAAAGTAGAGATTAGTGGATCTTCTGAAATTCTATTTTGATGGCTTCTCCGAAGTTTCCTCAAAATTTTCTGTGCAGCAAATATATGTATTTGAATCTCAATACTGGAAGCTTGTAATTGCTCAGAAAATACACCTTTGGGGAAAAAGAGAGAGAGAGGACCGCGCTGACCATAAGAGCTTACATTCTATAAGTGAGGGAGAGATCTGCTGTACAAACTGGGCTCCGCTGGGAAACGCTCATCTGTGATGACCCAGGTACTCACCACCACTGTACAAGGTGTGATAATCCACTAGATGTCATAGCTGCAGGGCTTTATAGGGAGGCCATGCAAAAAAAAGCTTAATCCCTTAGCGACCAGAGGTATTTTTGGTTTTGCATTTTCATTTTTTGCTCCCCTTCTTCCCAGAGCCATAACTTTTTTATTTTTTGGTCAAAATGGCAATGTAAGGGCTTGTTTTTTGCGGGACGAGTTGTACTTTTGAACGACACCATTGCAATCCCACATTTGATTTTTGTTTGGCTTTTTTACTAGGTTCACTAAAGGCTAAAACTGACCTGCCACTATGATTCTCCAGGTCATTACGAGTTCATAAACATCAAACATGTCTAGGTTATTTTTTATCTCAGTGTTGAAAAAAAATTCCAAACTTTTGTTAAAAAAGCGCCATTTTCTGATACCCATAGCGTCTCCATTTTTCATGATATCGGGTTGGGTGAGGGTTTAATTTTTGCTCATCGAGCTGATGTTTTTAATGATACCATTTTGTTTCAGATACTTTCTTTTGATTGCCTGTTTTTGCATTTTAATGCAATGTCGTGGCAACCATAAAAAACTTAATTTGGGCATTTTGACTTTTTTCTTGCCATGCCGTTTGGCGATCAGGTAAATCTTTTTATTATTGATAGATCTGGCGATTCTGAACATGGCAATATCAAATATGTGTAGGTTTGATTTATTTTTAATTGTTTTATTTTGAATGGGGCAAAAGGGGGGTGATGTTAACTTTTATATTTTTTAATATTTTTAAAAACACTTTTTTCTTACTTTTGGCATGCTTCAATAGTCTCCATGAGAGAGTAGAAGCTGCCATAACTCATCGGCTGTGCTGCATACAGGCGATGATCAGATCACCTGTATGTAGCAAAATTATTCATTTGTTATGAGCGCCGACAACGCTCATAGCAATCCGTCAGTGACAACCATAGAGGTCTCCAAGAGAACTCTGGTTGTCATGCCAACCCATCGATGACCCGCGATCAACATGACGGAGGTCATCGATGGGCTGATTTCCAGCACGATTGGTGGAAGCGCATGTTAAATGCCGCTGTCAGCATTTAACAGCGGCATTTAATGGGTCAATATCCACGAGTGGATCGCGATTCCACCTGTGGCTGTTCCTGGCACATGTCAGCAGTTCACATGTCACCGCCGGAGCCCACCTAATAGAGAGGAAGTACGACATCGGTGTAAATTTACATCCATTGTTGGAAAGGGGTTAAACCCGCTCTCTGTTGCTTCAGCAGTGTAGGAATTAGTGCGGAACGAGGTTTTTTAAATGCAAACGACAAATTGAATCTCATTATGCTTGAAGTTGTATGAAACCATGAATTTCAGAAAATTCAACTGGAAATAGATCCTCAGTGGATTCACCTGCTCATTTCAAGGAATGAGTCTATTTTGCACCCCCCATCGTATCCATATGACTTGATATTTTGCTAAATAAAAGAACCTCTGTAAAACATGGCATGAGAAGAGTATGGAAATTTGTCAGGAACTGCACTGGAAGCATGTTGAAGCAATTGGAATAAATTGTCACAGATGCACTTCCTGCTTCATTTACATATGGTTTGTACAATAGACTTTTCATGGCTAGCATATCAGATCACTATGGAAAAGGTATAATTTTTTATTGGTGGATATAATATATATTATATAATACTGCTACTCCTATATCTAAAAACGAGCAGACGTCTTTCCTTTTAGAAAATTAGAACAGGGTCAAGTGACGTAGCTAGTAGGTTTGTGATCGCACTGCCTTCATACCCAATGGAGTTATTTTAAAGAAAGGCATCCATGAAGCAGACAGACAGCTCATGTAGCATATCCTGCCCCCCCCCTATACCTAGTAATGGGGGAGAAAATTTCTTGGCTCTATAGTGTCCAAAAATTCCAGATATTAGCTTTCTACTACTTGTGTACCCACTGTAGAGGCATCACTGGTTACATTTCCATGCATGACATGACCCGATCGCATGACCACCATTTCATTGCAATGGATCCATCCATTCATTACCATTCTGTGGATTCCTAAAAATAAGCATTGATTATGTTGATTTGTGAGAATTTCACCTCCAAATTTATACATTCACTTAACTCCTAATAGGCCCATATCATACATCCTCATTTATCTATACACTAATTATAGGCTCACAGTGGTGCAGAAAGCGGAGTCTGTATTATCACACAAATGGACTGATAAATGTGGGAGCATCACAGAAGTAACCTTTATAAAGTAAACAACTAATTAAATGAGGTTCACCTCGTTAAAGTTATTGCAGTATAGAGGAATAATTTGTCAGATTGTAAATATCCTATTACATCAATAATAGACACTTAATTAGAGGTTGAACTTATTAGACCTTGGTTTACTAATTGGCGCTGTTTTGCTTAGTAATATTTCAGCTAAATTGAAGAATTCTGTAATGATATCTCATACAAAGAGCCTTTACGCTCATATATACTTATTTAATTGTGAACGGAAAAATCAATATGCAGGAATAATTGCTGCCAAAACTATTCAAAGCCTGAAAAACTGAATACAAGTCAAGAAATGAAGAAAACTACAAGTGAGAGAGATGTTGGTGAAGTTGACGAGAAATGTGAAATACAACCATGCAATGGGTCTCAAAGTTGGTTCCAAAATTATGGATTAGAAAACTGGACAATTTCCCAAGTCCCTTGTTGCATTCGTGGTCCTGAAAAACAGGAGCAACCTGGAGCATAAAAACGTGTCACTACACTTTTCATGAAAAATTATCCAAAAATGACAGCAAATCATATATGGAAATTCATTAAAATGGTAAAAAGCTTGACCAGTGGTTAAAAAATATTTTTTTTTCAAATAGGTTAAGATTTGGTAAAAAAAAAATGCCCTTGGAGACCTTGTTCCATAGTTTTGCGATCCCCATAAGTGTCTAATTGCTGATCCAGTTTCAGCACACCAGAAAATGTAAGAAATTCCAAACATCGGGCACAGCGGTGACTCGCTTCAGGCAGAGATTGGCTGAGGCGGGTATTATTTTGCCATTTATGTTACATCAGGATTAAACCAGGAAATAAAAACCAGCAAAGACTAAGCAATGGTGCTTTGGGAATAGGAGCTATAGGGAATCGATGAGGGTGTAATTTTTTTTTATTCAACCTATTCTCTTTAAAGATATGTGTTATTCACCGGACTATCCCTTTAGCTTTTAACTAAGCAAGATGACCAAATTTTAGAGTGTCGACGCTGATACAAAAAGTAAAGGAGTCGTCCAGTACTTGAAAATCCTTTATTAATAGTTGCAGGATGTTATATGAATTCTAAAAAAAAAAATCTATACTTATATTCAAAGTCTCTTGCCATAACAACTGGGCAGGCACTTGTGGCTGAGCTCTATGGAAACCAGCTGTACACTATGTAAGATAAAAGCACGCATTGCAGGAAAATTACCACAGATAGAAAAAAACAAATGAATTGCAATCCAAATTGATTTCATGCTGTTTAAAAAATAACGCAATTTAATAACTTGAGACTACACCTTTAAAAAGCAACCATCCTTTGTTACTAGCAACATCATGCCTATCTATGTTTCAAACACTCAATATTCAATTATATAAGAGACCATTACTATCATAGAGTGATATATTTAGGGTTTCACCATTAAAAAAGCAATAATATAATTTCTACAATATATCTATAGTTATAAATGGTCTGTCTTTATAAGGATGGCTCTAAAAGGATAATAGCAGAAATATGCCAGAAAAATAACCCCCTGCTATACATGCTTCATTATTATTATTACTATGCTTCACTATTGCTATCAATCTGACAATCGATCTGCTTCATCCTCAGGTATGTCCTCTGGCTGTAATCCCAATTCCATCACCATCACCCAACTTTCCTGATCCTTCTTACCCTGTATCCTTCTGCTATTCCTGGTATGTCATCTAACTGCAATCCCAATCCCATCACCAGCACCCAACTTTCCTGATCCTTCCCACCCTGTATCCATCTGCTATTCCTGGTATGTCCTCTGGTTGCAATCCCAAACCCATCACCATTACCCAACTTTCCTGATCCTTCTCACCCCGTATCCGTCTGCTATTCCTGGTATGTCCTCTGGTTGCTATTACTGTTTTTTTCCCTTCCTGCATGTTTTCCCACCATAATTCTTTGATGCTAACACACAGTTGGCTTTATCTTTCCATTTGATTCTGTCTATTTCCTTTTGCATTTTCCCTTCTGACTTCTAATTAATCCCCTCCTGTGTCTGTGATCAGTCTCCCTGCTGCGCATCCCTCCTGATCACACCGGGCCTATCTTATGTGCACTTAGCCTGTTGTAAATTCAGAGCCGCAGGTCTGTCTTGACCGTCATCTGTCTCTACAAGGATGGCTCTAAAAGGATAACAGCAGAAATATGCCAGAAATGAGCCAGAAGGGAACAGAAGATAAGACTAACCACTGTTAATAAATGTACTAAATTTCTTTCCCTTTCCACCACACATACTCATCATGCTGACATACACTCTAACAGTTTTGGCTCCATTACTCCTCACTAGGGTTGAGCGAAACGAGTCGTTCATTTTCAAAAGTCGCCGACTTTTGGCAAAGTCGGGTTTCATGAAACCCGATCCGACCCCTGTGCGGGGTCGGCCATGCGGTACGCGACTTTCGCGCCAAAGTCGCGTTTCAATGACGCGAAAAGCGCCATTTCTCAGCCAATGAAGGTAAACGCAGAGTGTGGGCAGCGTGATGACATAGGTCCTGGTCCCCACCATCTTAGAGAAGGGCATTGCAGTGATTGGCTTGCTGTCCGCGGCGTCACAGGGGCTATAAAGAGGCGTTCCCGCCGACCGCCATGTTACTGCTGCTGATCTGAGCTTAGGGAGAGGTTGCTGCCGCTTCGTCAGAAGCAGGGATAGCGTTAGGCAGGGTCCATTAACCACCAAACCGCTTGTGCTGTAGCGATTTCCACAGCCCAACACCACCTTTGGTGTGCAGGGACAGTGGAAGCTACATTTTTTTTTTTCCTCAGCGCTGTAGCTCATTGGGCTGCCCTAGAAGGCTCCCTGATAGCTGCATTGCTGTGTGTACGCCGCTGTGCAAACCAACTGCTTTTTTCAAAGCACAAATCCTCTTGTTCCTTCCTTTCTGCACAGCTATCTTGTTTGTTTGTCCACACTTTTTATTTAATTTGTGCATCAGTCCACTCCTTATTGCTGCCTGCCATACCTGGCTGAGATTACTGCAGGGAGATAGTAATTGAAGGACAGTTCCTTTTTTTTTTTTTTTTTTTTGTGGGAGATTAAGATTGGCATTTCTGCTAGAGTGCCATCCCTGTCTGTGTCATCTCTCACTCAGTGGGCCATAGAAAGCCTATTTATTTTTTTGCTTGATTTGGGTTCTAAAATCTACCTGAAAAAATCACTACATCAATCAGTGGGAGAAAAATATTGGCCTCAGGGCTTGTGTGCCACTCCTTACTCCTGTGTGTGCCATCTCTCAGTCAGTGGGCCATAGAAAGCCTATTTATTTTTTTGCTTGATTTGGGTTCCAAAATCTACCTGAAAAAATCACAACATCAATCAGTGGGAGAAAAATATTGGCCTCAGGGCTTGTGTGCCACTCCTGACTCCTGTGTGTGCCATCTCTCACTCAGTGGGCCATAGAAAGCCTATTAATTTTTTTGCTTGATTTGGATTCTAAATTCTACCTGAAAAAATCAATAAATCAATCAGTGGGAGATTAATATTGGCCTTTGGGCTTGTGTGCCAGTCCTAAGCGTGCCATCTCTCTCTCTCAGATAGTGGGCCATAGAAAGCCTATTTATTATTTTTTTTATTGGGTTTATAAATTTTCCCTGGAAAAAAAAAAAAAAAGTGGGAGATTAATATTGGCCTCTGGGCTTGTGTGCCAGTCCTGAGCGTGCCATCTCTCTCACAAATAGTGGGCCATAGAAAGCCTATTTATTTTTTTGGTTGATTTGGGTTCTAAATTCTACCTGAAAAAATCAATAAATCAATCAGTGGGAGATTAATTTTGGCCTTTGGGCTTGTGTGCCAGTCCTAAGCGTGCCATCTCTCTCTCTCAGATAGTGGGCCATAGAAAGCCTATTTATTATTTTTTTTATTGGGTTTATAAATTTTCCCTGGAAAAAAAAAAAAAAAGTGGGAGATTAATATTGGCCTCTGGGCTTGTGTGCCAGTCCTGAGCGTGCCATCTCTCTCACAAATAGTGGGCCATAGAAAGCCTATTTATTTTTTTGGTTGATTTGGGTTCTAAATTCTACCTGAAAAAATCAATAAATCAATCAGTGGGAGATAAATATTGGCCTCTGGGCTTGTGTGCCACTCCTGACTCCTGTGTGCGTCCTCTCTCACTCAGTGGGCCCTACAAAGCCTATTTTTTTTTTATTTGTTTTCTAAATTCTCCCTGAAACAATCATTTTATTTTATTTGGTTTCTAAATTATTCCTGAAAAAATCATTTTTTTTGTATTTTTTTTTTCTAAAGTCTCCCTGAAAAAAAAAAAAAATCAAATCAGTGGGAGATTAATATTGCCCTTTCTGCTTGTGTGCCAGTCTTGACTCCTGGGTGTGCCATCTCTCTCTCTCCAATTGTGGGCCATAGAAAGCCTATTAATTTTTTTGCTTGATTTGGGTTCCAAAATCTACCTGAAAAAATCACTAAGTCAATCAGTGGGAGATAAATATTGGCCTCTGGGCTTGTGTGCCACTCCTGACTCCTGTGTGCGTCCTCTCTCACTCAGTGGGCCCTACAAAGCCTATTTTTTTTTTATTTGTTTTCTAAATTCTCCCTGAAACAATCATTTTATTTTATTTTGTTATTAAATTCTTCCTGAAAAATTCATTTTTTTGTATTTTTTTTTTCTAAAGTCTCCCTGAAAAAAAAAAAAAAATCAAATCAGTGGGAGATTAATATTGCCCTTTCTGCTTGTGTGCCAGTCTTGACTCCTGGGTGTGCCATCTTTCTCTCTCCAATTGTGGGCCATAGAAAGCCTATTAATTTTTTTGCTTGATTTGGGTTCCAAAATCTACCTGAAAAAATCACTAAATCAATCAGTGGGAGATAAATATTGGCCTCTGGGCTTGTGTGCCACTCCTGACTCCTGTGTGCGTCCTCTCTCACTCAGTGGGCCCTACAAAGCCTATTTTTTTTTATTTGTTTTCTAAATTCTCCCTGAAACAATCATTTTATTTTATTTGGTTTCTAAATTATTCCTGAAAAAAATCATTTTTTTTGTATTTTTTTTTTCTAAAGTCTCCCTGAAAAAAAAAAAAAAATCAAATCAGTGGGAGATTAATATTGCCCTTTCTGCTTGTGTGCCAGTCTTGACTCCTGGGTGTGCCATCTCTCTCTCTCCAATTGTGGGCCATAGAAAGCCTATTAATTTTTTTGCTTGATTTGGGTTCCAAAATCTACCTGAAAAAATCACTAAATCAATCAGTGGGAGATAAATATTGGCCTCTGGGCTTGTGTGCCACTCCTGACTCCTGTGTGCGTCCTCTCTCACTCAGTGGGCCCTACAAAGCCTATTTTTTTTTTATTTGTTTTCTAAATTCTCCCTGAAACAATCATTTTATTTTATTTTGTTTCTAAATTCTTCCTGAAAAATTCATTTTTTTGTATTTTTTTTTTCTAAAGTCTCCCTGAAAAAAAAAAAAAATCAAATCAGTGGGAGATAAATATTGCCCTTTCTGCTTGTGTGCCAGTCTTGACTCCTGGGTGTGCCATCTCTCTCTCTCCAATTGTGGGCCATAGAAAGCCTATTAATTTTTTTGCTTGATTTGGGTTCCAAAATCTACCTGAAAAAATCACTAAATCAATCAGTGGGAGATAAATATTGGCCTCTGGGCTTGTGTGCCACTCCTGACTCCTGTGTGCGTCCTCTCTCACTCAGTGGGCCCTACAAAGCCTATTTTTTTTATTTGTTTTCTAAATTCTCCCTGAAACAATCATTTTATTTTATTTTGTTTCTAAATTCTTCCTGAAAAATTCATTTTTTTGTATTTTTTTTTTCTAAAGTCTCCCTGAAAAAAAAAAAAAATCAAATCAGTGGGAGATTATTATTGCCCCTTTTGCTTGTGTGCCAGTCTTGACTCCTGGGTGTGCCATCTCTCTCTACCCAATTGTGGGCCATAGAAAGCCTATTAATTTTTTTGCTTGATTTGGGTTCCAAAATCTACCTGAAAAAATCACTAAATCAATCAGTGGGAGATAAATATTGGCCTCTGGGCTTGTGTGCCACTCCTGACTCCTGTGTGCGTCCTCTCTCACTCAGTGGGCCATAGAAAGCCTATTTTTTTTTAATTTGTTTTCTAAATTCTCCCTGAAACAATCATTTCATTTTATTTGGTTTATAAATTCTTCCTTAAAAAATCATTTTTTTTTATTATTTTTTTTTTCTAAAGTCTCCCTTTTAAAAAAAAAAAAACAAATCAGTGGGAGATTAATATTTACATTTGCGCTTCAGTGACAGTCCTGCGTGTGTGGCATCTCTCTCATTTGTTGCCACCAACAACAGAGTGTGTAACATTGTGCCTGATTTTCGTTGTGGTCTCACCCACCTGTAAAGGGGTAGCTAAATCATACTGAAGTTATAGCTCACCGTGTAATTTGTGTGACAGCAACAAATACCGTTAGTTTGTTTACGTTTTTAAAACAATGAGGAAGTATGGTGGAAGAGGTCGTGGCCGGGGGCGTTCATTGTCAGCTGGTAATGAGGGTAGTGGTAGTGGTGGAGCATCAGCTGGTCGTGGGAAAAAAAATATTACACCTAAGTCTGGAGCTGTGGAGCCAGGTTCGTCGCCTGGCTACACAAGGCCTCGAACTCTCCCTTTTCTGGGAGTAGGAAAACCGCTTTTAAAGCCGGAGCAGCAAGAGCAAGTTTTGGCTTATCTTGCTGACTCAGCCTCTAGCTCTTTTGCCTCCTCTCGTGAAACTGGTAAATGTCAAAGCAGCGCATCGTTAGTGGATGTTCACGGTCAGGGACAAGTCGCTTCCTTGTCCTCTTCAGCAAAAACAACAACAGAGAAGAATGCAGCAGGCGACACAACGGGTTACTCCATGGAGCTCTTTACACATACCGTCCCTGGCTTAGAAAGTGAAGCAGTTAACAGTCCATGCCCATTACAAGTTGAATCTGACATGGAGTGCACTGATGCACAGCCACAGCCAGACTACTATGCTGGTCCTTTGACTCAGACCACAACATTGCCCTCGCAGGGTGCTGATCAAGAATCAGACCCTGATGAGACTATGTTGCCCCATCACGAACGCTATACCACCGACCGACACGGTGACACAGACGAAGTTGCACACGAGCTACAAGAAGAGGTAATAGATGACCCAGTTCTTGACCCCGATTGGCAGCCATTGGGGGAACAGGGTGCAGGCGGCAGCAGTTCTGAAGCGGAGGAGGAGGGGCCGCAGCAGGCATCAACATCGCAACAGGTTCCATCTGCCGGAGGACAGCGTGGCCATCCGGTTAAAGCTCAGTCTGCAATGCCTGAAAAGGTATCCGATGCTAGAAAGAGTGCAGTCTGGCATTTTTTTAAACAACATCCAATTGATCAGCGCAAAGTCATCTGTCAAAAATGTTCAACTACCTTAAGCAGAGGGCAGAATCTGAAAAGTTTCAATACAAGTTGCATGCATAGACATTTAACCACCATGCATTTGCAAGCTTGGACTAACTACCAAACGTTCCTTAAGGTTGTAGCACCCTCGGCCAATGAAGCTAGTCATCAACGCAACATCCCTTCCGGCAGTGTAGGGCCACCATTTTCTGCACCACCTGCAGTATCTGTGCAGGTTTCTTTGCCAGGCCAAAGCAGTCAGGGTCAGGGAATCACCAGTTTCGTAGTAGGAAACACTGCATCTAGGGCACCGGCGGCAACAATACCATCTCCCACCATCTCTCAGTCTGCCATATCCACCGGCACCCCCGCTAGTTCCACGATCTCCAGCTCTCCAGTCCAGCTCACCCTACATGAGACTATGGTTAGAAAAAGGAAGTACTTAGCCTCGCATCCGCGTACACAGGGTTTGAACGCCCACATAGCTAGACTAATCTCGTTAGAGATGATGCCCTACCGGTTAGTTGAAAGCGAAGCTTTCAAAGCCCTGATGGACTACGCTATACCACGCTACGAGCTACCCAGTCGACACTTTTTTTCCAGAAAAGGCATCCCAGCCCTCCACCAGCATGTTAAAGAGCGCATCGTCCATGCACTCAGGCAATCTGTGAGCACAAAGGTGCACCTGACAACAGATGCATGGACCAGTAGGCATGGCCAGGGACGTTACGTATCCATCACGGCACACTGGGTAAATGTGGTGGATGCAGGGTCCACAGGGGACAGCAAGTTTGGGACAGTTCTGCCTAGCCCACGGTCTAGGAAACAGTTGGCTGTAGCCGTTCGCACCCCCTCCTCCTCCTCCTCGTCCTCCTGCAGAAGCGAGACCTCGTCCACAGACCACAGTCGCACAACCACTCCATCTGCAGCTGCCACTGTTGCACACCAGGTCTCCCATTATGGGGCAGCTACTGGCAAACGTCAGCAGGCTGTATTGGCTATGAAGTGTTTGGGCGACAACAGACACACCGCTGAAGTTCTGTCCGAGTTCTTGCAGAAAGAAACGCAGTCGTGGCTGGGCACTGTAGATCTTGAGGCAGGCAAGGTAGTGAGTGATAACGGAAGGAATTTCATGGCTGCCATCTCCCTTTCCCAACTGAAACACATTCCTTGCCTGGCTCACACCTTAAACCTGGTGGTGCAGTGCTTCCTGAAAAGTTATCCGGGGTTATCCGACCTGCTCCTCAAAGTGCGTGGACTTTGCTCACATATCCGCCGTTCGCCCGTACACTCCAGCCGTATGCAGACCTATCAGCGTTCTTTGAACCTTCCCCAGCATCGCCTAATCATAGACATTGCAACAAGGTGGAACTCAACACTGCACATGCTTCAGAGACTGTGTGAACAGAGGCGGGCTGTTATGTTTTTGTGGGAGGATACACATACACGGGCAGGCAGTAGGATGGCAGACATGGAGTTGTCAGGTGTGCAGTGGTCGAAGATTCAAGACATGTGTCAAGTCCTTCAGTGTTTTGAGGAATGCACACGGCTGGTTAGTGCAGACAACGCCATAATAAGCATGAGCATCCCCCTAATGCGTCTGCTGATGCAAAGTTTGACGCACATAAAGGATCAGGCGTCTGCAGCTGAGGAAGAGGAAAGCCTTGATAACAGTCAGCCATTGTCTGGCCAGGGCAGTGTACAGGACGAGGTAGCGGGCGAACAGGAGGAGGAGGACGAGGAGGATGATGGGGATGATTATATTTTTAATGAGGAAGCTTTTCCGGGGCCAGTGGAAATTGTTGGCGCGGCAAGGCCGGGTTCTGGTTTTTGGAGGGACACAAGTGACGTGGATTTGCCTGAAACTGCCCCTCAACCGAGCACAACCACAGATTTGAGAACTGGAACTTTGGGCCACGTGGCGGATTATGCCTTACGTATCCTCAAAAGGGACACACGCATAACAAAAATGATGAACGATGACGATTACTGGTTGGCCTGCCTCCTTGATCCTCGCTATAAAGGCAAATTGCAAAATATAATGCCACATGAGAACTTGGAACTAATATTAGCAACCAAACAATCAACTCTTGTTGACCGTTTGCTTCTGGCATTCCCTGCACACAGCGCCCGTGATCGTTCTAACACGAGCTGCAGGGGCCAGCAGACCAGAGGTGTTAGAGGGGCAGAAATCAGAAGTGGCGTTGGCCAGAGGGGTTTTCTGACCAGGTTGTGGAGTGATTTTGCTATGACCGCAGACAGGACAGGTACTGCAGCATCAATTCAAAGTGACAGGAGACAACATTTGTCCAGTATGGTTACTAACTATTTTTCATCCCTTATCGACGTTCTCCCTCAACCGTCATTCCCATTTGATTACTGGGCATCAAAATTAGACACCTGGCCAGAATTGGCAGAATATGCATTGCAGGAGCTTGCTTGCCCGGCAGCTAGTGTCCTATCAGAAAGAGTATTCAGTGCTGCAGGTTCAATACTAACAGAAAAAAGGACTCGTCTGGCTACCCAAAATGTAGATGATCTAACCTTCATTAAAATGAACCACAACTGGATTTCGAAATCTTTTGCCCCACCTTGCCCGGCTGACACCTAGCTTTCCTATGTAAAGGTCTTGCCTGTGGACTATTCTGAACGACTTTTCCAATCTCGTAATTTGCAGCACCTGATTGTCCAGCATCCGACATGTTAACACCTCCCTAAATGGCCAAAGTCCCCACACGGGGCCGTGGTATCGCCACTTGGCGCCAGCACCCGTGAGAGTACTGTTTGTCTGAGGAGGTGGGTGTGCCCGCTTTTGGTCGACGGCACTGCCACTAGGTCCCTCATAGTACAATAAAGTGTCTGGCAGTGGTGGTGCGCACACAACGTCAGACACACCGTTGTAATATGAGGGGCCCTGGGCCTGTGCCGCCGGCCACAAGACAGTCCCCCCCCCAGCTCAAACAGTGCTCTACCACTTGCAAAATTTTCTCTCACAGCTCCACCAATGTTTAGTCTATGCGCTGACATCCTTCAATGCCTGGCACTGTCAATACCATTGTATTGACATTTTTCTTATGTTAGGCCTTCGAAGCCTGTCTGCGGTCACTCCTTCCACTAGGCCTCCACTGACCTGTCTACTGCTGCCCGTGTTCCCCTGGAACCAATTTTAAATTGCCGACAGCCCAATTTTTGTTATGTTAGGCCTTCGAAGCCTGTCTGCGGCCCGTTCTTTCCACTACTACTACACTGACCAGGCCACTGCTGCCCGTGTTCCCCTGGAACCAATTTTAAATTGCCTACAGCCAGCCCAATTTATTATGTTAGGCCTTCGAAGCCTGTCTGCGGTCCCTCCTTCCACTAGGCCTCCACTGACCTGTCTACTGCAGCCCGTGTTCCCCTGGAACCAATTTTAAATTGCCTACAGCCAGCCCAATTTATTATGTTAGGGCTTCGAAGCCTGTCTGCGGTCCCTCCTTCCACTAGGCCTCCACTGACCTGTCTACTGCTGCCCGTGTTCCCCTGGAACCAATTTTAAATTGCCTACAGCCCAATTTTTGTTATGTTAGGCCTTCTAAGCCTGTCTGTGGCCCGTTCTTTCCACTACTACTACACTGACCAGGCCACTGCTGCCCGTGTTCCCCTGGAACCAATTTTAAATTGCCGACAGCAAGCCCAATTTATTATGTTAGGGCTTCGAAGCCTGTCTGCGGTCCCTCCTTCCACTTAGCCTCCACTGACCTGTCTACTGCTGCCCGTGTTCCCCTGGAACCAATTTTAAATTGCCTACAGCCCAATTTTTGTTATGTTAGGCCTTCTAAGCCTGTCTGCGGCCCGTTCTTTCCACTACTACTACACTGACCTGGCTACTGCCGCCCATGTTCCCCTGGAACCAATTTAAAATTGCCGACAGCAAGCCCAATTTATTATGTTAGGGCTTCGAAGCCTGTCTGCGGTCCCTCCTTCCGCTAGGCCTCCACTGACCTGTCTACTGCTGCCCGTGTTCCCCTGGAACCAATTTTAAATTGCCTACAGCCCAATTTTTGTTATGTTAGGCCTTCGAAGCCTGTCTGCGGCCCGTTCTTTCCACTACTACTACACTGACCAGGCCACTGCTGCCCGTGTTCCCCTGGAACCAATTTTAAATTGCCTACAGCCAGCCCAATTTATTATGTTAGGCCTTCGAAGCCTGTCTGCGGTCCCTCCTTCCACTAGGCCTCCACTGACCTGTCTACTGCTGTCCGTGTTCCCCTGGAACCAATTGTAAATTGCCTACATCCCAATTTTTGTTATGTTAGGCCTTCGAAGCCTGTCTGCGGCCCGTTCTTTCCACTACTACTACACTGACCAGGCCACTGCTGCCCGTGTTCCCCTGGAACCAATTTAAAATTGCCGACAGCAAGCCCAATTTATTATGTTAGGGCTTCGAAGCCTGTCTACGGTCCCTCCTTCCACTAGGCCTCCACTGACCTGTCTACTGCTGCCCGTGTTCCCCTGGAACCAATTTTAAATTGCCTACAGCCCAATTTTTGTTATGTTAGGCCTTCGAAGCCTGTCTGCGGCCCGTTCTTTCCACTACTACTACACTGACCTGGCTACTGCCGCCCGTGTTCCCCTGGAACCAATTTAAAATTGCCGACAGCAAGCCCAATTTATTATGTTAGGCCTTCGAAGCCTGTCTGCGGTCCCTCCTTCCACTAGGCCTCCACTGACCTGTCTACTGCTGCCCGTGTTCCCCTGGAACCAATTTTAAATTGCCTACAGCCCAATTTTTGTTATGTTAGGCCTTCGAAGCCTGTCTGCGGCCCGTTCTTTCCACTACTACTACACTGACCTGGCTACTGCCGCCCGTGTTCCCCTGGAACCAATTTAAAATTGCCAACAGCAAGCCCAATTTATTATGTTAGGGCTTCGAAGCCTGTCTGCGGTCCCTCCTTCCACTAGGCCTCCACTGACCTGTCTACTGCTGTCCGTGTTCCCCTGGAACCAATTGTAAATTGCCTACATCCCAATTTTTGTTATGTTAGGCCTTCGAAGCCTGTCTGCGGCCCGTTCTTTCCACTACTACTACACAGACCAGGCCACTGCTGCCCATGTTCCCCTGGAACCAATTTTAAATTGCCTACAGCCAGCCCAATTTATTATGTTAGGCCTTCGAAGCCTGTCTGTGGTCCCTCCTTCCACTAGGCCTCCACTGACCTGTCTACTGCTGCCCGTGTACCCCTTGAACCAACATCAGAAAATATAAAAATAAGTATTTTGCTTATAAAAAAGAAAATACTGGAGAGATATCAAATGCAGACATTTTAACATTAAAAACAAACACATACAACAAAAATCTGGTACAGTACTAAAAATGGCCACCAGCTACAATAACTTTCTCCTGCAAGTAGTTAACTGAAAGTTTTTTTCAATTTAAAACACAGATATGGCATCCACCGAGTGTTGTCCTGTCGCGTCTTCTTTATATTATTGCCAAGAAGATGCAAAACAATGAAAATAATAAAATCATTATTTACCAAAAAAATAGAGTAAGTCAAAACCACATTGCAAATAAACATTCATTACAAATAAAGAAGCAGGGCGCGTCCGAGGGTGAGTATATACCTAATAAGAATATAATCACCCTCGGACGCGCCCTGCTTCTTTCCGACAGCCTTCCTTCCTAAGAATCAGCCCTTCCGTGGTGTAGAGAGAGGGTGTGTTACACTCCAAGGTGTTCCCCAGGTTGCCTTTCCTGAGCTTCGATCTTCATGCTCTCGTTTAGTAGTTGTCGGAAAGTAGGCTGTATTAGGCCTACAAATTGGGTATGGGGTGGAGAGAGATGGTGTGTTACACTCCAAGGTGTTCCCCAGGTTTCCTTGCCATTGCTTCGGTCTTCCGACTCTCGTTTAGTAGTTGTAGAAAACTACACTGCATTAGGCCTACAAAATGGGTATCGGGTGGAGAGAGATGGTGTGTTACACTCCAAGGTGTTCCCCAGGTTTCCTTGCCATTGCTTCGGTCTTCCGACTCTCGTTTAGTAGTTGTACAAAACTACACTGCATTAGGCCTACAAAATGGGTATCGTGTGGAGAGAGATGGTGTGTTACACTCCAAGGTGTTCCCCAGGTTTCCTTGCCATTGCTTCGGTCTTCCGACTCTTGTTTAGTAGTTGTAGAAAACTACACTGCATTAGGCCTACAAAATAGGTATCGGGTGGAGAGAGATGGTGTGTTACACTCCAAGGTGTTTCCCAGGTTTCCTTGCCATTGCTTCGGTCTTCCGACTCTCGTTTAGTAGTTGTAGAAAACTACACTGCATTAGGCCTACAAAATGGGTATCGGGTGGAGAGAGATGGTGTGTTACACTCCAAGGTGTTCCCCAGGTTTCCTTGCCATTGCTTCGGTCTTCAGACTCTCGTTTAGTAGTTGTAGAAAACTACACTGCATTAGGCCTACAAAATGGGTATCGGGTGGAGAGAGATGGTGTGTTACACTCCAAGGTGTTCCCCAGGTTTCCTTGCCATTGCTTCGGTCTTCCGACTCTCGTTTAGTAGTTGTAGAAAACTACACTGCATTAGACCTACAAAATGGGTATCGGGTGGAGAGAGATGGTGTGTTACACTCCAAGGTGTTCCCCAGGTTTCCTTGCCATTGCTTCGGTCTTCCGACTCTCGTTTAGTAGTTGTAGAAAACTACACTGCATTAGGCCTACAAAATGGGTATCGGGTGGAGAGAGATGGTGTGTTACACTCCAAGGTGTTCCCCAGGTTTCCTTGCCATTGCTTCGGTCTTCCGACTCTCGTTCAGTACTTGTAGAAAACTACACTGCATTAGGCCTACAAAATGGGTATCGGGTGGAGAGAGATGGTGTGTTACACTCCAAGGTGTTCTCCAGGTTGCTTTTCCAGAGCTTCGATCTTAATGCTCTCGTTTAGTAGTTGTTGGAAACTACACTGCATTAGGCCTCCAAATTGGCTATGGGGTGGAGAGAGATGGTGTGTTACACTCCAAGGTGTTCTCCAGGTTTCCTCGCCATTGCTTCCATCTTCCGACTCTCGTTTAGTAGTTGTAGAAAACTACACTGCATTAGGCCTACAAAATGGGTATCGGGTGGAGAGAGATGGTGTGTTACACTCCAAGGTGTTCCCCAGGTTTCCTTGCCATTGCTTCGGTCTTCCGACTCTCGTTTAGTAGTTGTAGAAAACTACACTGCATTAGGCCTACAAAATGGGTATGGGGTGGAGAGAGATGGTGTGTTCCACTCCAAGGTGTTCTCCAGGTTGCCTTTCCTGAGCTTCTATCTTCAGGCTCTCGTTAAATTGTGGTTAAATGGAACAACTGCATTTGGCGTACTAGTTGGTTTGGGGCCTACTAACAGTGTCTGCCGCTCCTTGCTGTTCTCCTGGTTTCCTGTCCTGAAATTCCGTTTTCAGGCGCTCGTTAAGTAGTTGTTAATGTTAGACTGCATTTGGCCTACTAGTTGGGTTGGGGCCTACTATCGGTGTCTGCCACTCCTTGCTGTTCTCCTCCACTGAACAAAGCTGTGCCGCCTGTTTACTACGGTTGCCAATTTTGAACTGCATTTCGACTACTTACTGATTTGGGCCTACTCTCTGTGTCAGCCTCTCATTCCAGTTGTCCTCCACTGCAATGCCCCCTGGTTATTCCTGTGTTACCAATTTTGAACTGCATTTAGCCAACTTTATTCTTTGGGCCTATATCTGTGTTTTCTCCTCATCCTGCCCATTGCCCAGCCAGTGATAGATGAGTCTGCTGGTACATTGACCCATAACGCAACATTCCCCGTGCACGCTACACAACAACATTGTGACCCTGCTGAAAGTCAGGTTGCTCTTCCCGCATACCATACCACCTTACACGGGGACAAAGAGGAAAGTGCAGATGAAAGTGCAGGTTCCTTCATCAGGTGGGGGGAGGAATACTAGTTGGCGACGTCACTGGCACAGGGCCTCTCATAGTACGCAAAAGTGTTGCTGCCAGTGGGAGGCGCCCCCGCCGTGCAAACACACCGCTGTACTTTGAGGGGCCCTGTGCTAGTGCCAATGCCAACGAGTGTGCCCCCCCTGCTTGCTCAGGTTCACAGCACTTGCAAAGTTGAAATACTTACCTCTCCCTGCTCCACTGCCGTGACGTGGTCCAGATTTCCTGGGCCCACTAATTACTTGAACCAGCCCTACCCACCACAACTTTAGCCAAATGACCCCCAATTTCAAATGCCTTCCAATTATTATAAGGTAAATTACGCTTGACAAGCTTCATTAAGAAGAATGGATGGTTTTGACATTAAAATGGGCACTCTAGGTGTTTTCCTGGCCCCCACTCACTGCCGACTATGCTGCCCCATTGACTTGCATTGGGTTTCGTGTTTCGGTCGATCCCGACTTTACGTCATAATCGGCCGATTTCACTCGACCCGACTTTTGAGATAGTCGGGTTTCGCGAAACCCGGCTCGACTCTAAAAAGGTCAAGGTCGCTCAACTCTACTCCTCACTCTCCTTCGCTATTCCCAAACCCAGAACCCTCTAACCAAGTATTAATCTCTCCTTCCCTCCTGCCTCCCCACCTGACCTCCTCCACTGACTTTATCCTCAACCTCAGATCTCTCCCAATAAAACACAAAACAAGCCGTCCACTCTCCTTCTCCAACCTGCTCTGTCTCTCTCTGCTTCTGCTCACTGTTGGCGACATATCTCCCAATCCTGGACCCACACATCTCATACCTCCCATTATTACCCCCATCTATTGCTCCCAACCCAACATAAATACCCGAAATCTTGCCCACCTCAAATCCATGCCCTTGACGCCCACCACCCTGCTTCCTCTTTCTGGATCACTCTGGAATTTCCGCTCCATCTGCAATAAACTCCACATGATTCATGACCTCTTTACCTCTCGTAAACTTTCCATCCTGGGCCTCACCGAAACATGGCTGACACACTCTGACACAGCCTCCCCTGCTGCGCTATGTTATGGTGGCCTCCACTTCACACACACTCCTCGTCCTGGCAACAGACGTGGTGGAGGAGTGGGCATTCTCCTTTCTTCCAACTGTACATTTAACCCAATTCCACCTCTACCCTCCCTTATCCTCCCCTCCTTTGAAGTCCACTCTGTCTGCATCTACTCTCCCTCCAGCCTCCAAATGGCCATCATATACTGACCCCCGGGCCCAACCACTGCCTTTATTGACCAATTCACCACCTGGCTCCTTCACTTTCTGTCTGCTGATATTACCACCATCATCATGGGTGACTTCAACATCCCCATTGACATCCACCAGTCAGCAACCTCCAAACTCATGTTCCTTACTTCATCTTTTGGACTTACTCAGTGGTCCTCCTCAGTCATCCACACAAACACACATTAGACTTGGTCTTCACCCGTTTCTGCTCCCTATTAGTGATGAGTGAATACACTCGTTACTCGAGATTTCCCAAGCACGCTCGGGTGTCCTCCGAGTATTTGTAAGTGCTCGGAGGTTTAGTTTTCCTTGCAGCAGCTGAATGATTTACATCTGTTAGCCAGCTTGATTACGTGTGGGGATTCCTTAGCAACCAGGCAACGCCCACATGTACTTCTGATGGCTAGTAGCTGTAAATCATTCAGCTGCGGCGAAGAAAACTAAATCTCCGAACTCTTACAAAAACTCGGAGGACACCCGAGCATGCTCGGGAAATCTCGAGAATATATATAATATATTCGCTGATCACTAGAGATGAGCAGTGTTCGAGTCGAACTGTTTGCCAATTTCAAATTCGAGCTGTTTTGGGCGGTGTTTGAGTCCTTTGTCGAACACGAACAATTCGCTTAAAATTCGGCTGGTCGAGTTTCTGTTCAATAACTGTTCGTTCACCAAAAGCCTAGCTTGATTTGCACATTAAAACTGTTTATCATTGTTAATAGACTGTTTCAGGGTATAGTGGGCGGGGGCGCGGGGGATAGATCTGTGCTGAAATAACGCCGATCTCCATTTTTTTTTCTTTCCCGCATTTACAGTGGGGTGGTGCAGTCTATCAGCAGTGCGCACACACACAGCAATGTGCATGTGATGCACACAAGCAAGGGCATGTGTCATTGGCTGTGTATGTCCTACTTGCCCTACCAGCCATTCGCCACCATTTCCTCACTGCTGCAGCTTAGTGTTAGACAGCACCGCTGCTGCTGTGAGCGCTATACAGACTAAGAGTGTTTTTTGGAGCGAATTGTCAGAGAGATAGGTTTAGGGAGTCGGGAGGAGTCGGGACTAGTTGTAATATTAGCCCTTTTCAGGGTAGGTTACAGCAGTTCATAGCACTGTTTGCCAGGCAGGTCTGTACCAGTGCTGTGCAAGTGTTTGTCACAGCATTTGGTGTAATCTAGCTCAGCCAATCCTTTTGGGCTAGTAGCATTGTCTGATAGTCATCTGAGTAGCCCGCCTGTGAAGCTAGCTACATCGCCTGTGTATATAAATTTTTATTGCATCTAACCCAGTTAATAGTTTTAGGCCTAGGAGCAGTGTCTGCACGTCAGCAGAGTAGCCCGCCTGTGAAACTAACTACACTGCCTGTGTATCTGTATTTTCACTGCATCTAATCCAGTTAATAGTTTAGGGCCTAGGAGCAGTGTCTGCATGTCAGCAGAGTAGCCTACCTGTGAAACTAACTACACCGCCAGTGTATCTAAATTTTCACTGCATCTAATCCAGTTGACAGTTTTGGGCCTAGGAGCAGTGTCTGCACATCAGCAGAGTAGCCCGTCTGTGAAACAAACTATACAGCCTGTGTATCTTAATTTTCACTGCATCTAATCCAGTTAATAGTTTAGGGGCTAGGAGCAGTGTCTGCACGTCAGCAGAGTAGCCCGCCTGTGAAACAAACTATACCGCCTGTGTACCTCAATTTTCACTGCATCTAATCCAGTTATTAGTTTTGGGCCTAGGAGCAGTGTCTGCACGTCAGCAGAGTAGCCCGCCTGTGAAAGTAACTACACCGCCGGTGTATCTCAATTTTCACTGCATCTAATCTAGTTAATAATTTAGGGCCTAGGAGCAGTGTATGCACGTCAGCAGAGTAGCCCGCCTGTGAAGCAAACTATACCGCCTGTGTATCTCAATTTTCACTGCATCTAATCCAGTTATAAGTTCTGGGCCTAGCACCATAGTTTGGCCACTCAGTTCTGCTCAGTTTTCATCCATCGGTTGTTGTGCCAACAACTACAGATACAGAGTTGCCAATTAGTTAAGCACTAAAATGAGTGGCAAAAGGCCTGCTGCTGGTGGAAAGGGGAATAGGCGTGTTGGAAAGGGAAAAAAAGGTTGTGTCCATGGGGTAGGTGGTAAAGCAACAGTAACATCTGCAGAAGAAAGACCATCTTCCAGCCAAATTAAGATGTCTACTTCTTTTCGTGGACAATCTGATATGATCCCTTTCTTACGACCATCGCTATAAGCATCGCCAAAAATTCCAGATGAGGCACAAAAACAGCAGGTGCTTGAACGGATATCAAATGCTTGTTCAAGAGGGCTCTCCTCCATGTCAACTTCAACATCACAAATACTCCTGTCCTCAGAGGTGTTACCCCAATCGCACTTGCTTCCTCACAGCTCCCAAGTCTCCAGCTGCCCATCTGAGCATGGGGTAACACACATGATTGAGTCTGTAGAGCTGTTTACGCATACTATAGCCTGGGAATCAGTGGTCTGCTCCAGAGTTTCTGTGAATCCAGATGAGGAAATGATCTGCACTGATGCCCAGAATTTTGTGAGTCAGATCCAGGCCCAGATGAAGAAGGTTCTGAGCATAATGTAGACCCTCGTTCCCAAACTGTAACTCCTGTTGGTGGAGACAATGAGGAAGATGATGATGAGACTGAGATACCTGATTGGAACGAAAACTTGACTTTTCGGTCGGGGCAGGAAGAGGTTGGCTCTGAGGACGACGGGTGTAAGAACACAGAGGATGATGATGACGAGGTTGTAGACCCCACTTACTGTTAACCCCCAGTCTGCCAGTCCATGAGGTCAGCAGAGGAGGTGGAGGAGGATGCTAGAGACGAGTCTGATGACGAGGTAACAGTGTGCCTTCCTGGACAGAGACAGAGTACTGGAAGCACGTCAACAACTGCATCCTCAACCCCAACTGTGCCTCAGACCAGAAGTCGTGGTGGCTCTTCAGGTCGACGGGCTTTAAGCCTTGCATAGCCTGGGCATTTTTTGACATCGCAAAGGATGACCCAACTCATGTTGTCTGTAAGATTTGTCAACAAAATCTCAGTAGAGGCCAAAAAATCACTAGCTTGAGTACTTCATGCATGAATCGTCACATGGATATGAGGCATAAGTTGCAGTGGGAAGCTCACTGTGCTACAATGCACAATGTGGGGACAGCAGTCGCACATGGTTTTGGATGCAGACCTTCCACCTCTTTATCCGCAACAGCCAGTGTGATTGGCAGGTCGTCAGGATATTTGCAAGTGGAAACACCTGCTGGTGTTGAGCGCTCTCCGACATCGACACCACATTTTGATCAAGGCAACATAACATCTCCACCTGCACCTTCCTCACAGACCAGCAGTTTGCCGGGGACACTCTACTTAACTCCGTCTAAGCACGGCTGCCAGCCCTCAGTCCCTCAGATGTGGACAAGTAAAAGACCATTCCCTCCTAGCCATGACAAAGCTTAGAGGTTGAATTTCTCCATCGGCAAACTGTTGGCTACAGAAATGCTGCCTTTCCACCTGGTGGACACAGGATTTTCGAGACCTCATGTCCGTCGCAGTGCCCCAGTACCAGATGCCCAGTTGCCACTACTTCTCAAAGAAAGCTGTGCCTGCGCTACACCAGCATGTCGCACACAACATCATCGCTTCCTTGAGAAACTCTGTGTGTGACAGGGTGCATTTCACCACAGACACTTGGATGAGTAGACATGGACAGGGGCGTTACATGTCGGTGAC
Organism: Ranitomeya imitator; assembly: GCF_032444005.1. Classification (NCBI taxonomy): domain Eukaryota; kingdom Metazoa; phylum Chordata; class Amphibia; order Anura; family Dendrobatidae; genus Ranitomeya; species Ranitomeya imitator. The sequence goes on from NC_091283.1 coordinate 806,448,602, forward strand.
TGGGCACTGGGTAACTACAGCGACATCAGGAGAAGGAGCTGCTGTCCAAGTCTTGCTGTCGCCACGAGTTGCTCGTCGATCCTCTGTATCTAGAAATTCCTCCACTGCTTCTGCCTCCTCAACCTCCTCTCGGTCCTCCACCTGCACCCAAAGCCTGTCTGGTAATGCCACCCACGTTGTAACTGAGCAGAAGGAATCCTGCACACCTCCTTACCATGCTGTCACCAGGGCTCAATGGCATCAGGCAGTGTTTACATTGAAATGTCTGGGAAATGTGAGTCACACAGCTGAGGAGTTGTGGTCAGCTCTGGAGACCGAGTTCCATCAATGGTTGTCTCCACTCAACCTGCAGCCAGGGAAGGCTGTGTGCAACAATGCTGCAAACCTGGGTGCTGCCCTTCGCCGGGGTAATGTCACACACGTGCCTTGTATGGCTCACGTTTTGAACCTGGTTGTCCAGCAATTTTTATCCCACTATGCCGGACTAGATGGGCTTCTGCAGAGGGCACGGTCGCTCACTTCCGCCATTCGCATCCCGCAGCTCGACGACTTGCATCTCTACAGAAGTTGTTGGGCCTGCCAGTTCACCGGCTGAAATGCGATGTGCCCACACAGTGGAATTCAACTCTGCACATGTTGCAGCGACTGTGGCAGCACCAATGAGCCCTGGTGCATTAGGTTAAGATGTATAGCCTGTGCCAACGAGATCAAGAGGTGGGGCAAATCACGCTGCAGGAGTGGTCTCAGATCAGGGACCTATGCACCCTTCTGCACAGTTTTGAAATAGCGACGAAGATGTTTAGTGCTGACGATGCCATTATCAGCATTACCATTCCGGTGATTTACATGCTGGAGCAAACCTTACACAGTGTTCGGAGTCAGGTGGTGGAACAAGAGGAGGAGGAGGAGGAACAGGAGGAGTGGTATGCGGAAGGGATCATATCTCCATGGTCAAGATGGTTGGCAGCACCAAGGCGGCTGGCATTGGAGGCTGTGGGAGAGGGATTACCGAGGGCGCATGGTAGCAGCCAAACTGTTGAGGAAGGTGCAGGAGGCGAGGAAGAAGTGGAGGACGAACTGGCGCTGGGCATGGAAGACTCATCAGATGAAGGAGACCTTGATCAAATTTCTGTTGTGCGAGGTTGGGGGGAGAGGGCTGACGAAGGAAGCATGATTCTCACCTCGCCACCACCAAGACAACAAGGACTTGGTCCTCCTGGATGCGCACGACACATGAGTGCCTTCTTGCTGCACTACCTGCAACCTGACCCTCGGATTGTCAGAATCCGAAGTAATGCCGACTACTGGGTTGCCACACTCTTAGATCCCAGGTACAAAAGCAAATTTGGCGAAATAATTCCATAGAAGGGGATTCACGCATGCAGGAGTATTAGCAGAGACTGTTACACAATCTAACATCTGCTTTTCCACAAAACACCAGTGGTGCACGTAGTGAATCTCTGAGTTCTAACTTGCCGACCGTGGGACTATCGAGTCATCACTCAAACTGTAACAGTAACATCATATCTGGTGGTAACAGCTATTTTTTCTAATCATTTCAAGATTTTTTTAGACCATCCTTTGCAAAGCCACAGGAGACAAGAAGTCTGACGCACAGCCAATGCCTAGAGAGGATGGTACAAGAGTATTTCCAAGTTAACATCGATGCCATGACTGTGGAACTGGACCCTTGCTCATTTTGGGCTTCCAATCTTGAAAAATGGCCTGAGCTCACCACTCACGCCTTGGAGATCTTGTCGTGCCCCGCAGCCAGCGTTCTCTGTGAACGTGTGTTCACTGTTCAGCGCTGCTGGTGGTGTGCTGACAGATAAGCGCACGCGGCTGTCCAGTGACAATGTAGACAGACTAATGTTCATCAAGATGAACAAATCCTGGATCCGCAAGGACTTTTATACCACTATGTCATCTTGGGGAGACTAAAAGCTTGATGAATTTTGAAAATCACCTCACCAAACATTTTAAAAAACTCTGGCAAAATTGATGCCACTTAAGTGGTGTCTTTGGCTGAATTTTTTGAAAAAATGGAGACTCTTTTATTTAGTCCCCTTGCTGAGTTTTACATGACTTTGCTATCGTCAATTCCAGGTGGGTGGGGTCGTCTGCAGAGTTGTTTCCTCATACTATGGCCTGGGATTCAGAGGTCTGCTAGTCACCAGGGTAGCCCAGCCACCCACCGCCTGTTTACCTAAGTACTATTTTTTAACGGCATCTAGCCCAGGAAATCCTTTTGGGCCTAGTAGAATTTGGACCATGGAATTAATGGTGCTATATAAATAAATAATAATAATAGTAATAAATGTGATACAGTGGTATGGAATTGTGTAGTCTACTTCATTACTGACACACTTGACCAAAATAGCCCTAAGTTGCTGCCTAAGTTAAAAAAAAATCTGCTCTTACCTCCTGGACCTCAGCAATTTTTCTGAATTCTGCACGGAGTCTCCCACCATGACATAAACAATGTCAAGCAACTGCTATAGATAATTAGTGACCAATCATTGGCCGCAACTTTCACAATTTCATCAGAGTGGAAGAAAGACCATGGCCGAATGTGCACAATATCTACATTCCAGGAGAGGAGCTAACTCCTAAGATCCCAACCACCTATTTCCAGCCCACTGATTTCTATACAGCAGTTAGCTGCTCACCACTCTTCCACTCTATCAGATCCTGATCACCTGCTGCTATAAATCTTTCAAAGTCAACAGCCCACAACATCAGCTTTTCTCATAATACTTTTTGTAATAGTGGCTTTTAGCTTCTCCTGTCCTGAGCCTTGTGCTGGTTCAGCTGTCCAGTTATCTCTGTGTGTAAATATTGTGATAGCAATGTAGACTTAAGGTACCGTCACACTCAGCGACACTGCAGCGATATAGACAACGAGCCAATCGCTGGAGCGTCGCTGTTTAGGTCGCTGTAGAGACGTCAAACACAGCAACTCCAGAACGATGCAGGAGCGATCCAGTGACGTAACGGCGACTCACTTATCGTTCTCGCTGGTTGTTAGCTCCATGTAAAACATTGCTGACATCGTTGCTTTTGATGTCAAACATGATGATACATGCCGACCTGACGACCAAATAAAGTTCTGGACTTCTAGCTCCGACCAGCGATGGCACAGCGGGATCCAGATCGCTGCTGCGTGTCAAACACAATGAGATCGCTATCCAGGACGCTGCAACGTCATGGATCGTTGTCGTTCTCGTTGCAAAGTTGCTGAGTGTGACAGTACCTTTAGAACAAACCATTGATAAATAAATGTGTAACTGAATTTATGCTGGGATTTATAGTTTCAATAGAACTACACTTCTGCTCCTCACCAGAGTTGTCACTCAAGGTGAAGAGCCCGCCCTGCCAGGAATCAGGAAGTAAGGAGACTGCATAGTTTAGAGCTTGAGAATACCTCTTTAAGCTCCACTGACATAAATCCCCCCGACCTCATTATTTTAAAAACTGCAATGAATAGCAATTTGCAAACAAAGTAGCTGTTCTCAGCGGCACTATGTTTGAGGAGTGCATCGCATACAGTAGTAAGTGAGATACTTCTCCCCAGTATAGTCTTTTTATTAATAATTAATCATCCCTTAAATATAATTCAAAGCCACTTCAAATATGTCAGTAAGTACCTTTATGTAGTGAACACTTTTTGTTGAAGTCCGGATGAAAGGGTTTAATCACACTTAGCTTTTAGAAATATCTCTTCCACTATTTGCTTTTGATAAGCAATGAAGCTTTTTGTGCCCTCATGAGATTGCAATTGGCATGGAGCCTCTTAGCACTATCCTATCTAGAAAAAAATTGAATGTTACGTGTATGCCAGGATATAGCTTTTACATTTTTGTGCAATTAAGGTCAGTGGCAGATTATGCAGCTGGATCTCATGCAAATGCACACATTTTTTGAACAGGCAGGAGAATTAGATCAAAGTTCATCCTAATGATAAAAAATGAGGGCAGACAGAAATTATTTTCACAGCCAATAGTTGCTAAGCACTGAGGAGTTGTGGTTTTGTAACGATTTGGTAACTACTGCTGCTCTCTTGAAACTCTTCAGCAGAGGTTGCTTTTCCAAAGGTCGCTTTTTCAAAGGTCATCCACCTTTGACAACAATTTTTTTCTTATATAAATGCATGTATTGTTTTACTATAATTATTACTATCTGTCTCTTTGTCTTCTCCTCTCAGATTATTTATAACAACAGACCTCATCATAGTTGTGCATTGAAAGAGTCTGTAAAAGTCAAATGGTGCAATTAAATCAATTTAAAATATGTATTTTTTTGCTCCAAATAAATGCTTTTAAATGAAAAGATAAAAAATTATCCCAAGAGATAGTTGGAGCTAATATCCCTTAAAAATAAGCAGTTAGGAATGTTATCATGTAGGTATTATTATTTAACCTAAGTTGATCTTTTTTTTTCTTCAGTCCGGCGTATCAATTTAAATACTTCAAAATCTATGTACGATAAACTAGTTAAAAAAATAAACAAGATATAAATTTAGAACCAAAATGAAGACGACACACATGGTGATAATATTCCATTCTTTGACTACAGAACCGAGACACCTGTTCTGCCATTTAGCTGTCTCCTTAGATTGAGAACACATAGTAAATTGATTTTAATGGTAATATTATAAGAAATTAACACAATATACACAGTTCAAATGATAAAAACATATTAAAATTGAAGTAAAGAATTGCAGACATTATACTAGCCGGGAGCATAAAGGGTATAATTATGGAGTGAATGGGAATATTACCAAAATTACTATTGTGGTTTAATGGATTAGAAGCCATAACCAAAAACTGTAGTTATTGTAGATTATAAAATAGTGTTGAGCGATACCTTCCGATATCCGAAAATATCGGTATCGGATTGGATCGGCCGATATCCAAAAAATATCTGATATTGCCGATACCGGAAACCAATGCAAGTCAATGGGACAAAAATATCAGAATTAAAATAAACCCTTTCTTTCCTTGTAGCTTAATGTTACATGAAGGAAAATAACTAAGAATAATGTAGAATGTATTGGGGGAGATGGAGGAGACATTAAAGGCATAGAGGGTTAGCCCAATCAAATGGAATAGCAGGAATTAATTTTTTTTAAGACGTTCGCAGTTACAAAGATATTGACTATGTTTAGATTTTTTATATTTTGTCAGATATTTATGTTTCACTACTTCCATGCTCTTCACCTTCTTTTTTACTTCTCCCACACTTTCATCTTCATCATCCTCAGCAGCAGCATCTTTTTCATCAACTTCTTATTCACCTTATTCATCTTCTTCTTCTTCACCTTCTTCCTATTATTCTTTTTTTTACATTCTTCACATTCTTCTTATTCAACTATTATTCTTCTTCATATTCTACTTCTTCATCTTCATCATTTTCTTCTTCTTGATCATATTCTTATTTGTGACAGGCATTCCTGTAGTTGTTATCTCTAAAAGTTTGAAGATTACACCTTCCGTTCTGCCTGTCACAAAAGATTTACAACAGGATTTGTCCGTGTTCAGTTTGGCCTGCAGCAGCAGGTTTTTTCCAGGGGCACCAGGAGGAGGAACGGACTCACCCCCATACGCTGCTTAATCTTCTCCTGCTTATAATTTAGATAATATCTTTTGCTCTGATTTTTAGTCTTATGCTTAATGTTCTTCTGCTTTTTGTTCTGCAGCTTCTTGTTCTCCTGCTTCTTTGTCTTCTTCGGGGTGGTCTTCAGGGTCGTCGTCTCCAGGGTCGTCGTCTCCAGGGTCGTCATCTCCGGGGTCATTGTCTTCTTCGGGGTAGTCTTCAGGGTCATCGTCTCCAGGGTCGTCGTCTCCGGGGTCATCGTCTCCGGGGTCATCGTCTTCTTCAGGGTGGTCTTCAGGGTCGTCGTCTTTATGGTCATCGTCAGGGAGATCCAGAGTGATTACCAAAAACCATTTCAAAAAGCTTGAACTTGGAAATGTAGCAGAAGGTACAATAAGGCTGAGGAACTGCCGAGAACCAGCTGGCGGTACTGGAACCCGGATGGGAAGCCGAAGGTACAAGTGCCAATGGAACTACCGAGGACCAGTTGACGGTACTGGAACCTGGTTACTAAGCAGGAGGTACCCGTGCCAGAAAGCACTACCAAGGACCACCAGAAGTTGGTGGAACTCGGATACCGAGAAGGAGGCACTTAAGCCAAAGGCTCTGCCTGGAACCAGCTGACGGTACTGGAACCAGGATGAGTAGCAGAAGGTGCAAGAGCAAAAGACACTGCCGAGAACCAGCTGACGGTACTGGAACCCGCATGGGTAGCAGAAGGTACAAGAGCCAATGGAACTACCGAGGACCAGCTGATGGTACTGGAACCCGGTTACTAAGCAGGAGATACCCGTGCCAGAAAGCACTACCAAGGACCACCAGACGTTGGTGGAACTCGGATACCGAGAAGGAGGCACCTAAGCCAAAGGCTGGAACCCAGGGGGACCGATTCAAGATTAACTTCCAAAGAAAGAGCCAATGGTGCTGGAACTCAGATAGGCAGCAAAAGGTCCACATGAAAAAAATATTGCTAGGCCACGAGCCGGCCGGAGTTACCAAAAACCCACAGTCCTACAGGGGGAGCTTGTCCTATTGGCACTACGGAACCAGCCTTGATTGCCAGTTCTCGCAGCCCACATAGGAAGCATCTAAACTGCAGGCACCGTAGAGTTGGCTAACCCAACTGCAAGCCGACAGGACAACGTATTGGAGGCAAAGTGACACTACCTGGAAACAGCTAGTGTGCTGAAGCCAGGCTGGGCAGGAGGGAGTACGCGTGCCAAAGACACTTCTGAGCAGCAACAGGTGGTGTTGGAGCCCAGGGATTACAGGAGAAACAGTGTAGGCTGAAGCCTAATTGGAGTAAGTTTAAAATCTGTAGTGGTGTCAATGTGGAGGGAGGAGGAGAAATTGCCGCACACACATCTTGGGATCAGCTGATGTTACTGAACCCCAAAACACTGGAGCATGTGTTGACTGTGCAGATGGCACTTCCAAGCAGCAACTTGCAGTGTTGGAGCCCAGGGATTACAGGAGAAATAGAGTGTAGGCTGAGGCCTAATTGGAGCAAGTTGAAAGGGAACCTGTAACCCCCCCCCAGGCGTTTGTAGCTAAAAGAGCCACCTTGTGCAGCACTAATGCTGCACAAGGAAAAGGTGGCTCTTTTAGTTATGCTCCTTGCACACGCTGAAGTAAACACTTAAATAATGTGCCCCCTCACACCATGAAACCGTCCCAGAGGCGGGACTTTCCTTCATAATCAGACGCGGCACAGCTGTCATTCATACCCCCTTGGCACCGTGCACCGCCTCATGAGCGTTGTTTGAATCTGTCCCGCAGCCTGCACTGTTATGTTATCCCTTGGCCATGCGCAGTTAGCGCTGCCCACCTTCTGACATCATTTGATGTCAGGCTGACTGCGCCTGTGCGGCCGCGCTGCCCGAGATCCCGCCCTGCAGTGTCTTCTGATTTATTCACACTGCGGGGCTGGGATTCATGGGCATGCGCAGTGCATATCTTCGCCTCTCACTCATCTCCTTCCGCCTTCTTCAGACTAGACGGCGTCAGCTGATCCCTAAGCATATGCCACGGTGATTAGGGATCAGACGGCACTTCCAAGCAGCAACTGGCGGTGTTGGATCCCAGGGTCAATGCTAGAAGCAGAGTGTAGGCCGAGGCCTAATTGGAGCTAGTTTAATATCTGTTGCAGTCTTAGTGTGCACACACAGCAGGGGAGCAGCTGGCAATACTGAACCCCAATAACAGAGGAGCAACTGTTGACTGTGCAGACAGCACTTCTGAGCAGCAACTGGCATTGTTGGAGCCCAGGGAATCCAGGAGAAGCAGAGTGTAGGCTGAGGCCTTATTGGAGCAAGTTAAATATCTGTTGTAGTGTGAGTGTGGACGGAGCAAGAGGAATTGCCGGATACACAGCAGGGGATCAGCTGACGTTACTGAAACCCAATAGCAGAGGAGCAACTGTTGACTGTGCAGACGACACTTCTGAGCAGCAACTGGCGGTGTTGGAGCCCAGGGAATCCAGGAGAAGCAGACTGTAGGCTGAGGCCTAATTGGAGCAAGTTTAATATCTGTTGCAGTGTGAGTGTGGACAGAGCAGGAGAAATTGCCAGACACACAGCAGGGGATCAGCTGACGTTACTGAAACCCAATAACACGGCAGAAAGTGTTGACTGTGAAGATGGCACTTCTGAGCAGCAACTGGTGGTGTTGGAGCCCAGGGAATCAAGGAGAAGCAGAGTATAGGCTGAGACCTAATTGGAGCAAGTTTAATATTTGTTGTAGTGTGAGTGTGGACGGGGCAGGAGAAATTTCTGGATACACAGCAGGGGATCAGCTGACATTACTGAAACCAACTGGGTCATGTGTTGACTGTGCAGATGGCACTTCTGAGCAGCAACTGGCGGTGTTGGAGCCCAGGGATTACAGTTCAGGTGGTATAAACATGAACACAACAGGAGACCTGGATACTGTTGCCAACCAATTATTTAATCGGGAAGAGGAGTGGCAAATTTTTGCGAGATCCAGGCCTTGCTTATTTTCAGAAAAGTAAGCCAGTCAAAGTTATCGGAGGATAGTCGCATGCGACGGTCTGTTAGTACACCACCTGCGGCACTAAAGACGCATTCCAATAATGCACTAGCAGCAGGGCAAGCCAGACCCTCCAATGCATACTGGCTAAGCTCTGGCCATGTATCCAGCTTAGAGACCCAAAACATGAAGGGGGAAGAGCCGTCTGGGAGTACACTGAGAGGGCAAATCATGTAGTCTGTCACCATCTGACGGAAATGTTGCCTCCTGCTGACTGGAGCCGTCTATGAGGGTGTAGACATTTGTGGTGGGCACACAAAACTTTGCTACTGTTCGGTCAAACTGGTCTTGCCTTGTGCTGAGGTGCTGCTTCTGCTCCCTCTTTGTGCAGAGCATCCCCCACTGCCTCGATGCACTGAGATGCTTTGTAAAGCAAGAGCAGCACAGCTCTCAGTTGGAATAGAGAACATGATGGAATGCACCAGTGTGTCTTGGTACGCTCGCATTTTACGCTCCCGGTTCAATGGTGTTATGAGGCTTTGTAAGTTGTCCCGGTAGCAAGGATCTAGGAGGGTGTACACCCATTAATCAGTCGTGTTGAGAATGTGGGCAATGCGGCAGTCGTTTCAACCATGTGCTGCAGACTGCCAACTATCCAAGAAATGCTGTCCCCTGCTTGCGATGTGATCTCTGCCTACTCTGCAGACTTGTATTGCTGACGGATCGCGACGGATAGCCACACGTCGCGTCCGTCATGCACTGGATCCATTGTGTTTTGGCGGACCATCATCACAAAAAAAGGTCAATGTAACTTTTTTGTACATCGCATTCGCCATTTCCGACCATGCATGCATGGCCGTAACTCCGCCCCCTCCTAGCCAGGGCATAGACTGGGCAGTGGATGCATTGGAAAACTGCATCCTCTGCCCGCATTGTGCACAATTTTCACAACGTGCGTCGGTACGTCGGACCGACGCATTGCAACGGCCCCGTACCTACGCAATTGTGAAAGAAGCCTAACCCTAGCCCTAACCCTAGCCCTAACCCTAACCCTAAATTTAGCCCCAACCCTAACCATAACCCTAAATTTAGCTCCAACACTAACCGTAACACTTAGGCTCCAAAAAATAGGCTAATACTAATCTGGCTGGGGCTGCAGGACAGACTGATCTGACTACAACCAGCTGTGGCTGCAGAACAGACTACAACGTCAGCTGAACTCACACAGAGACCTTGCAGACAGCCGTGAACAGCGCTGCAAGGCCAAGAAAAGCTCTTCTATGTACTCCTACATAGTGTTTTTCCACAATCTAGCAGGATACGGATGGAAACCCACTAATAGGATAAATCAGGAAAAATGTGCAGCAGGCAGCATTAATTGAAAAAAGGACAATGGAACAGTATGAGGCAGTGACACACGCTGAGCTGACTACAACCAGCTGTGGCTGCAGAACAAACTACAGAGTGAGCTGCACTCACACAGAGACCTTGCTGTTATGACCTGGTGGTCAGGACAATAATGGACCTGGTGGACAAGAGCACACGGAAAGACCTGATAGTTACTGATAATATAGGACGAGCTCTGTGACGTGGGAACTCTGCTGACCGCAATCCCTAATCCTATCAACCACACTAGAAATAGCCGTGGATTGCTCCTAACGCTCCCTATGCAACTCGGCACAGCCTAAGGAACTAGCTAGCCCTGAAGATAGAAAAATAAAGCCTACCTTGCCTCAGAGAAATTCCCCAAAGAAAAAGGCAGCCCCCCACATATAATGACTGTGAGTAAAGAAGAAAATACAAACACAGAGATGAAATAGGTTAAGCAAAGTGAGGCCCGACTTACTGAACTGACTGAGGATAGGAAAGGTAGCTTTGCGGTCAGCACAAAAACCTACAAAAAGACCACGCAGAGGGCGCAAAAAGACCCTCCGCACCGACTCACGGTGCGGAGGCGCTCCCTCTGCGTCCCAGAGCTTCCAGCAAGCAAGAACAATCAAAATAGCAAGCTGGACAGAAAAATAGCAAACTAGAGAAAAACAAGCAGTCACTTAGCTTCTGCTGGGACGACAGGTCACAAGAACGATCCAGGAGAGAACTAGACCAATACTGGAACATTGACAGGTGGCATGGAGCAAAGATCTAAGTGGAGTTAAATAGATAAGCAGCTAACGAATTAACCTCGTCACCTGTGGAAGGAAACTCAGAAACACCCACAGCCACCAGAGAAAGTCCATGGACAGAACCAGCCGAAGTACCATTCATGACCACAGGAGGGAGCCCGACAACAGAATTCACAACAGTACCCCCCCCTTGAGGAGGGGTCACCGAACCCTCACCAGAGCCCCCAGGCCGACCAGGACGAGCCAAATGAAAGGCACGAACCAGATCGGCAGCATGAACATCAGAGGCAAAAACCCAGGAATTATCTTCCTGACCATAACCCTTCCACTTGACCAGGTACTGGAGTTTCCGTCTCGAAATACGAGAATCCCAAATCTTCTCCACCACATACTCCAACTCCCCCTCAACCAACACCGGGGCAGGAGGATCAACGGATGGAACCACAGGCGCCACGTATCTCCGCAACAACGACCTATGGAACACATTATGGATGGCAAAAGAAGCAGGAAGGGCCAAACAAAATGACACAGGATTGATAACCTCAGAAATCTTATACGGACCAATGAAACGAGGCTTAAACTTAGGAGAGGAAACCTTCATAGGAACATAACGAGACGACAACCAAACCAAATCCCCAACACGAAGTCGGGGACCCACACAACGCCGGCGGTTAGCGAAACGTTGAGCCTTCTCCTGGGACAATGTCAAATTGTCCACCACATGAGTCCAAATCTGCTGCAACCTATCCACCACAGTATCTACACCAGGACAGTCCAAAGACTCAACCTGCCCTGAAGAGAAACGAGGATGGAAACCAGAATTGCAGAAAAACGGCGAAACCAAAGTAGCCGAGCTGGCCCGATTAGTAAGGGCAAACTCAGCCAACGGCAAAAAGGACACCCAATCATCCTGATCAGCAGAAACAAAGCATCTCAGATATGTTTCCAAAGTCTGATTAGTTCGTTCGGTTTGGCCATTTGTCTGAGGATGGAAAGCCGAGGAAAAAGACAAATTAATGCCCATCCTAGCACAAAAAGATCGCCAAAACCTCGAAACAAACTGGGAACCTCTGTCAGAAACGATGTTCTCCGGGATACCATGTAAACGAACCACATGCTGGAAAAATAATGGCACCAAATCAGAGGAGGAAGGCAATTTAGACAAAGGTACCAAATGGACCATCTTAGAAAAGCGATCACAAACCACCCAAATGACCGACATCTTTTGAGAGACGGGGAGATCCGAAATAAAATCCATAGAAATATGCGTCCAGGGCCTCTTCGGGACCGGCAAGGGCAAAAGCAACCCACTGGCACGAGAACAGCAGGGCTTAGCCCGAGCACAAGTCCCACAGGACTGCACAAAAGAACGCACATCCCGTGACAAAGAAGGCCACCAAAAGGATCTAGCCACCAAATCTCTGGTACCAAAGATTCCAGGATGACCAGCCAACACTGAACAATGAATCTCAGAGATAACTCTACTAGTCCATCTATCAGGGACAAACAGTTTCTCTGCTGGGCAATGGTCAGGTCTATCAGCCTGAAATTTTTGCAGCAACCGCCGCAAATCAGGGGAGATGGCAGACAAAATTACCCCCTTTTTGAGAATACCCGCCGGATCAGGAACACCCGGAGAGTCAGGCACAAAACTCCTTGACAGGGCATCAGCCTTCACATTCTTAGAGCCCGGAAGGTACGAAACCACAAAATCAAAACGGGAGAAAAATAACGACCATCAAGCCTGTCTCGGATTTAACCGTTTGGCAGACTCAAGATAAGTCAAATTCTTGTGATCTGTCAAGACCACCACGCGATGCTTGGATCCTTCAAGCCAATGACGCCACTCCTCGAATGCCCACTTCATGGCCAACAACTCTCGATTACCAACATCATAATTGCGCTCAGCAGGCGAAAACTTTCTAGAAAAGAAAGCACATGGCTTCATCACCGAGCCATCAGAACTTCTTTGCTACAAAACAGCCCCAGCTCCAATCTCAGAAGCATCAACCTCAACCTGAAACGAGAGCGAAACATCTGGCTGGCACAACACAGGGGCATAAGAAAAACGACGCTTCAACTCCTGAAAAGCCTCTACAGCTGCAGAAGACCAATTGACCACATCAGCACCCTTCTTGGTCAAATCAGTCAACGGTTTAGCAACACTAGAAAAATTAGCGATGAAGCGCCGATAAAAATTAGCAAAGCCCAGGAACTTTTGCAGGCTCTTCACAGATGTCGGCTGAGTCCAATCGTAAATGGCCTGGACTTTAACAGGGTCCATCTCGATAGTAGAAGGGGAAAAAATGAACCCCAAAAATGAAACCTTCTGAACTCCAAAGAGACACTTTGACCTCTTCACAAACAAGGAATTTGCACGAAGGACCTGGAATACCATTCTGACCTGCTTCACATGAGACTCCCAATCATCCGAAAAGACCAAAATATCATCCAAATACACAATCAGGAATTTATCCAGGTACTCTCGGAAGATGTCATGCATAAAGGACTGAAATACTGATGGAGCATTGGAAAGCCCGAATGACATAACCAGGTACTCAAAATGGCCCTCGGGTGTATTAAATGCTGTTTTCCATTCATCGCCTTGTTTAATACGCACATGATTATACGCCCCTCGAAGATCTATCTTGGTGAACCGACTAGCCCCTTTAATACGACAAACAAATCAGACAGCAACGGCAAAGGATACTGAAATTTGACTGTAATTTTATTGAGAAGGCGGTAATCAATACAAGGTCTCAAAGAACCATCCTTCTTGGCCACGAAAAAGAACCCTGCTCCCAACGGTGACGACGACGGGCGAATATGGCCTCTCTCCAAGGATTCCTTTATATAACTCCGCATAGCGGCGTGTTCTGGCACAGATAAATTGAACAATCGGCCCTTAGGAAACTTACTACCAGGAATCAAATTAATTGCACAATCGCAATCCCTATGAGGAGGTAGGGCACTGGCTTTGGGCTCATCAAATACATCCCGATAATCCGACAAAAACTCTGGAACTTCAGAAGGAGTGGAAGACGAAATAGACAAAAATGGAACATCACCATGTACCCCCTGGCAACCCCAGCTGGACACAGACATAGATTTCCAATCCAATACTGGATTATGAACCTGTAGCCATGGCAACCCCAAAACGACCACATCATGCAGATTATGCAACACCAGAAAGCGGATATCCTCCTGATGTGCAGGAGCCATGCACATGGTCAATTGGGTCCAGTACTGTTGTGAATTCTGTTTTTGGGCTCCCTCTGGTGGTTACAGATGGTACTGGGTGACTATGTTTTGTTTTTTGTGCTTGTCCTTTTGTGATCCCCTGCCATTGGGATCATGACACAGTACTGAGGCTTATTCTTGGCCAAAGGCGTAGCATCAATTCTTCTCAATGTAATAGGATACTGCAAGGGCTCCAAGAAAAAACCACAGCGCCTAGCATACTCCAAGTCCATCAAATTCAGGGCAGCGCCTGAATCCACAAATGCCATAACAGAATAGGATGACAAAGAACAAATCAGAGTAACGGACAATAGAAATTTAGACTGTACCGTACCAATGGTGTCAGACCTAGCGAACCGCTTAGTGCGCTTAGGACAATCGGAGATAGTGATGAGTGGAATCACCACAGTAAAAACATAGCCCATTCCGACGTCTGTGTTCTTGCCGTTCAGCTCTGCTCAAAGTCCTATCACATTGCATAGGCTCAGGCCCATGCTCAGATAGTACCGCCAAATGGTGCACAGCTTTACGCTCACGTAAGCGTCGATCGATCTGAATGGCCAAAGACATAGACTCATTCAGACCAGCAGGCATGGGAAATCCCACCATGACATCCTTAAGGGCTTCAGAGAGACCCTTTCTGAAGATTGCTGCCAGGGCACATTCATTCCACTGAATGAGCACAGACCACTTTCTAAACTTCTGACAATATATCTCCGCTTCATCCTGACCCTGACACAGAGCCAGCAAGATTTTCTCTGCCTGATCCACTTAATTAGGTTCGTCATAAAGCAATCCAAGCGCCAGGAAAAACGCATCAACATCACGCAATGCCGGATCTCCTGGCGCAAGGGAAAATGCCCAGTCTTGAGGGTCACCGCGTAACAAAGAAATAATGATCTTTACTTGTTGAACAGGGTCACCTGAGGAGCGAGGTTTCAAGGCAAGAAACAATTTACAATTATTTTTGAAATTCAAGAACTTAGATCTGTCACCAAAAAACAAATCAGGAATTGGAATCCTAGGCTCTGACATCGGATTCTGAACCACAAAATCTTGAATGTTTTGTACACTTATAGTGAGATTATCCATCAAAGAGGACAGACCTTGAATGTCCATGTCTACATCTGTGTTCTGAACCACCCAGATGTAAAGGGGAAAAGAGAGACAAAACACAGTGCAAAGAAAAAAAAATGGTCTCAGAACTTCTCTTATCCCTCTATTGGGATGCATTAGTACTTTGGGCCACCTGTACTGTTATGACCTGGTGGTCAGGACAATAATGGACCTGGTGGATAAGAGCACACGGAATGACCTGATAGTTACTGATAATATAGGACGAGCTCTGGGATGTGGGAACTCTGCTGACCGCAATCCCTAATCCTATCAACCACACTAGAAATAGCCGTGGATTGCTCCTAACGCTCCCTATGCAACTCGGCACAGCCTAAGGAACTAGCTAGCCCTGAAGATAGAAAAATAAAGCCTACCTTGCCTCAGAGAAATTCCCCAAAGGAAAAGGCAGCCCCCCACATATAATGACTGTGAGTAAAGAAGAAAATACAAACACAGAGATGAAATAGGTTAAGCAAAGTGAGGCCCGACTTACTGAACAGACTGAGGATAGGAAAGGTAGCTTTGCGGTCAGCACAAAAACCTACAAAAAGACCACGCAGAGGGCGCAAAAAGACCCTCCGCACCGACTCAGGGTGCGGAGGCGCTCCCTCTGCGTCCCAGAGCTTCCAGCAAGCAAGAACAATCAAAATAGCAAGCTGGACAGAAAAATAGCAAACCAGAGAAAAACAAGCAGTCACTTAGCTTCTGCTGGGAAGACAGGTCACAAGAACGATCCAGGAGAGAACTAGACCAATACTGGAACATTGACAGGTGGCATGGAGCAAAGATCTAAGTGGAGTTAAATAGAGCAGCAGCTAACGAATTAACCTCGTCACCTGTGGAAGGAAACTCAGAAACACCCACAGCCACCAGAGAAAGTCGATGGACAGAACCAGCCGAAGTACCATTCATGACCACAGGAGGGAGCCCGACAACAGAATTCACAACACTTGCAGACAGCCATGAACAGCGCTGCAAGGCAAAAACAAGGTTCTCACTCAGTGGTTGCTAAATTAGCTTGGGTAAAGCACAATGAAGCAAATTGCTATCTCAAACTATCCCTCAGTCAGAACAGAAGCGTCCTGTCCCTAACTGAATTCACAGCAGTGTGAACCCAAAATGGCAGCGGCGGCTTTTATAGTGCATCATGACATCATTTCAGCAGCCAATTACAGCCATGCCAGTAGTTACATGCCTAACATGCAGAACATGATGTGCCCACACTTCTAATGATTCCTCATTGGCTGAATTAAATCAAACTGGCTCATTGCATTATGGGAACTTCCGATTCCGGTTTCCCATATTGCAAAAGTATCTTAACTTAGTATCGGAATTCCGATACCGCGAATATCGGCCGATATTTGCAGTATCGGAATGCTCAACACTATTATACAATGGAGATGCTTCATTCCAATCAACAATATAAGACTATGTCTAAATAACATCTCATCAGTTGCTAAGCTTTTGAGGGTACTCATCCTTTTCATACTCAAAGCCATTGCTTTGCTTTTATTTTCCCTAGGACAAAGATTAATTTTCTTCCTTGGCTCTCTATCTACATACCCTGGCCAATGGCTAGTTGGCTTCACCAATGGCACCCATCACTGAGGACTCATGTCCCAGCTTAATGCATAATATACTGTTTATATTATACTGAAAATATTGATCCAAGCACAAAACACAATATTTTGATGACAGATACTTTTTTAATGATAAACTAATGATGGTGCTAATCGATTTGTAGCACCCAGGCCAGTACCACATCAATAACTTGCGGCAATCAGATGGGAGCTCTACAAACCACCACTTATCTGCTAGTATCCCCAGCTCTTCTTTTGATTACCTGGCCTGATGAGACCTCACTGTTGTGACATGATACACATGTGTTGTTTTGCCAAGCTGGCTGGTCAAGAGAAGAGCCGCAGATGCCGTCAGATAGTAGGCGGTACGCGGATCTCCCATCCAACGGCCACAGATTACTGATGTGGCCGTTGGACCAAATCCTGTAAATTGTTTCACACTTATAGTATAGCATAGATTTTTCTTTAATGGGAGAAATCAGTATGTAGCATGCGTAGTATATGCTGGGAATAATTAGAAATATAATTTCTGTTAGCTGACCCTAGGTCATGTGAAAATAGCGTAAAAATATATATATGACCCCAAATCTAATTTATACTTAAATTTCTAATATTACTATGTGAATACATTATTCATAATGGATCGGACTGAACTGATGAATAATGGATTATATTTAAATATTTTACATATTGATGACTTGAGTATTTCTGATGCATTGATATATTTCCAGTCGTTTGTAAGCCGCATATGTCATAATTTCCCAAATCATCTCTTCACACAGCGACCTCGTGCCAAATATTCCATAACATTGTGTTTTACTCCTGTTATTTGTGAGAAACTGCGGGAAACTATTTTGACATTTTGAATTATAATAATGCTACATTTGTATCTGCGCCATCTGCTTCTGGGCCACTTCTAACACAAATAGAACTTTCTTTGTGGAGACATGCCAGCAAACTGCCATTTTATTAATGCATGTGGAAACCAGGAGATAACATTTCATTTTCATTTTTAATCACTTTACATTGCTAAAGCGTGTGTAATAACTAACAACTCGGAGGCTTCAGTTTGATTATTCAAAGGTGTAAAAAACAAGGTTTCTTTGAAACAAAGCAATACATCAAAAAAACTTTTAATTGTTTTACTGAGATAAATACATAAAGTAAAAACTAAAGGAGACATTTTTTACCACTATCTTTCGTTTCTGAAATAGCGGTATGCGATGGATGTGTATGGATCTGTAAGTTTATATTCTTATACATTTCTTCTACCTCTTTATTTCAAGATTCTGAGATCCAATATTCCTACAGTCCCTGCTTGTTCGGGGTCTGCTCTTTGCATTCTGTGATAAAGTAGCAATGATAGAAATGTGGTCCCTTTCATGTTCAGTTTTAAAGGGAATCTGTCACCATTTTTTTCCTACCTCATTTGAGAGTAGCCTAATGTGGGAAAAGAGATTCCACCACTCAGTGAGTCTTGGACGCAGTGACTGACAGCTCAGTCATACAATCTAGTGTGAGGGTGTGCAAAGCTGTCGGTATTTTAATTGACAGCTCAACTGTACAATCTGAGACTGGGAGGTGCTGAGCTTCTGCCAGGTGCTCCCTGTTCCAAGTAATTACCCAGCTACTTAACTAAGCTGCCAGTTTCAGATAGTTGCCAGTCGTAGTTCAATGTGGTGTGTCCTCTCTGCTTTGTGCTCTGTATTCAGACATTCTGATCTTCTTTTGCCGGCCCCTGGACTTGCCTATTGACTTCCCATTTCTAATACACCTTTTGCCTTGATGAACTCTGACCTCGGAATGCTGACACGTCACTGTAACCTGGCTACTGTTTATGACTTACCCTCCTGGCTCTTGACCTTGGACTCCTTGACTACCCCGATTCACGGATTGTCTGTGAGAAGTGACTGAGCATCACAAGGAGTCCTTTATTCCAGCGATGTATCACTTAGTTTACTGAGTGTAGCAGTTTGGACACAATCAGAATTTTTAGATGTAACATATAGCAGAGCCCAGAATGTTTGAAGATATATGGTGATTTGATATAATGATTGCGCTTGTTGTTCTAGGATAAGTCCAGGATTTATCATTTTTCTTTAAAAGAAACTACTTTATTCCATGCTTGACTGAAACAAATGATTTGATCTTACCAATCTAATCTTCCATCTGGTTTCATTTCTATACGTGTCTCATAGTTGCAGCTATCAGAGGGATGTTGAGGCTGCAATGATCTTTGTGCCCAGTGTAATCCAACAGCTACTGTAGGTTGGTAATAGTCTCAAAAATGACATCTACCATTGATAAAGGCTCAAAGATTTCAGGCAATGGGTTTCATAATTCATGTCCCCATTTTGTCCATAATGATAACTGCTTAAAGGGAACTTGTGATGTAAAAAAGCTATTGACTTGCAGATATGGGGTTAATCTGCAAGTTAATAACATTATGAACCTACCCTCACTGTTGGGAGTAAATCGACTTTATTCCTCCTGGCAGCGTTTAGGTTTCAGTCATGGGGGTGGAGCCGATGCGATTTCAATCAACTCTCTGAATATAGTGAGCGGCAGCTGTAACCACACCCCCCAACTGACTGACAGCCTGCCCTAATGCTGAGCTGTTGTCAGTCAGTATACATGGAGTGGTGACTGAACCCGCGCCGGTACCACCACCATGAATGAAACCCGAATGCTGCTGGCAGAAATAAAGTTGATTTCCTCCCAGCAGCAGGGCTTCAAATGCCGGCACCGGGCAGGTTCAGAACACTACTATCCTGCAGATTAACCCCAACGCTATAGATTAACCACATATCTGCAGGTTAATAGATGTTGTTTTTTTTTTCACATGATCGGTTCCCTTTAATTAATTATAAATCATCCCACAGCAATCAACCTTGACCTAGTAATGAATATGTTTTCATGCCTTCACCATCAGTTGTATCATTATCAATGATTCAGCATCAAGTTGGCTGCTGAAAGAATTTTAAAGACAGTTGCGCATCTTCCTAAGTGATGCCCTAGGCAGCTTCCTACTTTGCCCACCCCTTGTTACAGATTTATACTGGTGCCATGAAGTTTTGAGGCAACACCTCTGACAAGCATCCTGTAGACAGAAATAAAAGTGTTTCACTTAAAAATAAAATTAATGTGATCTGTGTAAATAAAAAGGAGAAGCAGAAACAGCTCATAGTCTCAGTCACAACAGCCATAAATTACACAGTTTAACAGGAGAGTGAAAATGGGTTCTGAGCCTGCCGAGAGAAAAAGGTCACTTCAAGTTTAATTGAAATGAGGATTGCAATTGGGTTTGATGTCTTGAGCATCATAAGTGTGACAAACTGTTAGACTACACACAGGAAAATGGCCATATTCACTTTGTTTAGAGGCTGCAAAAAAATTTTGCGTTAAAATGCAATGTTTCTGAAATGTATATAATGGCATTGTACACAATCCCAGATAGGGTTTGTAATGTATCGTCATTGGGATATTAAATAACGCCGCCCTGATTGCAAGTACATTTCTGTACTGATTTTTTCTGCCTCTGCTTTACTGTGATGAATACGTAATATGAGGGAATAAATAATAGACCTCATGCACAAAAGCAGGGACTCTGTGATCTGCCATAAAGTGCTCTGTGTTTGTTAAAGGGAACCTGGCATGTTCCCAAATGCTAATAACCAGCAGAAATAGGGTTAATATGCAGGTTAATAGTATTATAATGCTGTCCGCCTGCTGAACTAAAAGTGAGTGCAGCTACTGGGAGAAAATTAACTTTATTCCCCCTGGGAGCCACCGGATTTCAGTCATAGAGATGCACAAGACCAACTATAGTCATCACTCACTGTACGTCGCCCCAGCACTTTGACTGTTTGCTCTACAGAATATCTGTGCAGGAAAAACTGTCATTTAAATGTTGGGGAATGTGTACAGCCGCAATGCTATGAGCAATGACTGTAGCTGCACTGGCACGTCTCTAAGACTAAAAGCCGGCGGCTCCTGGGAGAAATAAGCTTCATTTTCTCACAGTAACCACACTTTCATTAGAGCTGCCGGACAGCATTGTAATGCTATGAACCTCCAGATTAACCCTATATCTGCTGGTTAATAGCGTTTGGGGACATGGCAGGTTTTCTTCAAATGGAAAAAGCCATGTATCATACAGAAAGGACCTTTTTTTTAACTTTCCCCAAGTCTGAAACATTGAAATCTTTTCTAAGCCTAATATTAGACTTCCTGCTCTTTTCCACAGCTAAACACACATAAGCACCAATAGACTGGCTCTGATTTATTGACTTCTGATCTGGCCAAAAGTCTTTGTGAATGGAAGGGGAGAAGATAAACTGTGACCACAATCTAGTGTGAATAGTGGGTCCAGTGTTAAACACTGAACTTAGAGGTGCTCTCTGTCATTGTAATACTGCCTGTAATAGTAATGAGACTTCAGAAATGTCGGATGCACAGAACAGAATGTGTAAGTAACATATTTTGCTTTTCTTTTCAATACATGAAATATTCAGTATGTGAAATAGGGGGCAGGTCACTAAGGGATCAGTGACCTGTCATAAGCCATACAGATGAATATGTAAGCAGAGCAGCACATGAAGACCCCACCCACAGCCCACCCACAGGCCTCCCAGAGCTCCGCCCACAGGCCTCCCAGAACCCCACCCACAGGCCTCCCAGAGCTCCGCCCACAGGCCGCCTCAGAGCACCAGAATCTTATTAACTGAAAACTACAAATAAATATTAAACAACAATCACAAAATGGATTTCATCAACCCAGGTATCATTTTAATCAGTGTAATGGTGCCAACCTGACAGTGTCTATAGTTTACTGAGCACAATGCTGGTGACAGGTTCCCTTTAATGGTAGAGTTGAGCAAATCTCTGGAAATTTGATACAGGCAGATTATCTCAGTTCAGTGAGGGAATTCAAATTTCAAAAATTTGATGGGCGTTGAATGTAATGGGAGGAGGTTAAAAAATATTATACTCACCAGTCCTCGACCTTCCCTGAACCTGTTGTGCCATCACCAGTCCTCTGGTTGACTCTTCTGTTTTTCATCTTTTGTCTTTGTTTCAGGCATTCAGCCATGTTTGGACAGCTCTTCTGTTCCTCAGAATGTCAAATGGGACACATTGCACATTATTGACATTACTGACATGCATCACACCTCACAGGAAGGCATAGAGGCTAGCGAATGGAAGACATGACTAAGAATGGCCAGAGACCTAGAACAAAGATAGGAGTGACAATCGAGGAATCGGCCTTGGCAGGTCAGGATATATCACGAAGGCCGAAGAGTAGTAAATATTTTTTAGCCCCTTTCTGGCCATCTGAAATCCAGTGAAATTGTGGCCAACTAGCTACTATTTTGTTGAATTTGCAAAAAAAATGCATCCAACCAAATCTAAATTTTTTTGTAAAATTCAAGTTGATTTCAATTTGCTTCAAATCAATTTGTTCATGTCTACTTAGTGGCCATTGTGAACACTACAAGATTTCTAAATTATGTTTACTAAAAATATTTAAATGGAAAAAAAATGATAATGGAAAAAAATACATTTAACATAAAAACCTGATTTAAAGGTTTTATCCAGCATTATTATTTGTTTTTACACGTGGTTGCTAACTATCTGCCTGCTCTACCCAGCGCCAGTACAAAGAAGTCATTTACTGCTCCTGATTGCGATCCAGCTGCTCAACATCAACAGAACAGCTCTTCCTCTTTACTTTGTCAATGGAGCAGGACTTCCAAAGTCATGCTGATTGCCAGCTTGATCAGCGCAGTTAGACAGTGGTGAGCCGGCTGTCAATCAGCATGAAGTCAGCAGGCATGTCCCATCAACAGAGCAGAGCGGTGGAGAAACCGCCGCTCTGTCAACATGATATCAACGGAACCCGCTGGCATGATATATGTCCACACTTTACCGGTGTGGGGATTGACACCGGGCACATTAAGTAGGTAGCACGCAACTATGACATAACTTTTAACCTACCTCCATGGCTGGTTATGTTGGATGGTGCCCTATCTGTGATCTTCTGTTGGCACCCTTCTTATGTGGTGCATGGTGTACAAATAACCGTAAAGCCGTTTCATAAATGTGATCTATTTGGGAAGTCTGATTTTTCCTGATATTTGTGCTTAGACAGCCTAATACTCCTATGATAGTGCGGCGTCAGGCTTAAACCTATGAATAGTGAACTATTACTGTAATGAAAAAAGTGTTCTTGTTCATGCTTCAACTGCTGAAATTATTGGTTTCTTCAACTTTTTTTTTTTGCATCTAATGGCTGCAGTGTTTATCCAGCTGTCGGAAAGTAAACTAAGTGGACTTCCTAGCAATCATGGATTTTGAAGTGGAAGCATATGGGGCGCTGAATGTTGTCATTCTCTCATGATATTGATTGTTCACGTCTTCATATTTTTCATTTCTCTTTACTTTTCCTGCCTCACTGTCTTATCTTGTTTTGCATTGACGCAGTTCTTTCTATGTCCGGGAACATTTTTTTCTTGCTCTTGAAAAAAGCTCATCCTGTGAAGAATAGAGTTGTCATTAAATGAATACAGCAAAGAACAGTGATCTATATTAGACTGGGTATTATTCATTGCAAACTTATTCATTATGATACAGTAAATCCCCTACAGCCACAAATGAGCAGCTGAAACCACCATCTTGTAAATATGTTGAATGTGGTAAACCACTAAACTTAATTTTGAAGTGTCTGGGGCATCATTGGTTGGCAATTCCAAAAGGAGCTGCCAGCATCAGATTTTGATGATTTGTCTAAGTTCCATCAGTGAGGCAGAACATTTCTCTGACAACCATTAATAACCTCATTGATAGAAACCAAGGCTGTAACTGTGGAGATTTCTAAGCTCATTCTCAATACTGAGTAAATAGAGATGTTTTGAAAATATTGTTTCCTTTTCTCCATCATTTGCAGATCAGTACAGTGCTTATCCATCCTGTGGATAATTTCTTGATTTTTTACTAATTTATTCTTTCGCCACCTAAGGAGACTTGAACCTGCAAGTGTTTGATCATTTGCACTATATACTGCAATACCTGGATATCCAGGTATATACCCGGCTCTCTCTACCAGAGCATAACAGCTGCATGTATTTGTATACTGCTGGCCAGTCCATGTATTACAGTCCGATCTCGGTCCGATTAACAGGTGCTTCTTACAAAATTAGAATATCTTCAAAAAGTTAATTTCAGTTCTTTAATGCAAAAAGTGAAACTCATATATTATATAGAGTCATTACAAACAGAGTGATCTATTGCATGTGTTTATTTCTGTTAATGTTGATGATTATGGCTTACAGCCAATGAAAACCCAAAAGTCATTATCTTAGTAAATTAGAATACTTTTTAACACCAGCGTGAAAAATGACTTTAAAATCTGAAATGTTGGCCTACTGAAATGTATGGTCAGTAAATGCACTCAATACATGGTCAGGGCTCCTTTTGCATCAATTACTGCATCAATGCAGCGTGGCATGGAGGCGATCAGCCTGCGGCACTGCTGAGGTGATATGGAAGCCCAGGTTGCTTTGATAGCAGCCTTCAGCTCGTCTGCATTGTTGGGTCTGGTGTCACTCATCTTTCTCTTGACAATACCCCATAGATTCTCTATGGGGTTAAAGTCAGGCGAGTTTGCTGGCCAATCAAGCACAGTGATACTGTTGTTTTTAAACCAGGTATTGGTACTTTTGGCAGTGTGGACAGGGGCCAAGTCCTGCTGGAGAATAAAATTTCCGTCTCAAAAAAGCTTGTCGGCAGAGGGAAGCATGAAGTGCTCTAAAATTTCCTGGTAGACGGCTGCGCTGACTTTGGTCTTGATGAAACACAGTGGACCTACATCAGCAGATGACATGGCTCCCCAAACCATCACTGATAAGCGTCTTTAGAAAGACCTTTTGCGACTTACCCTCCTTGTGGAGTGTGTCAATGACTGCCTTCTGGACATCTGTCACGTCAGCAGTCTTCCCCATGATTGTAGAGCCTACTGAAATAGACTAAGGGACCTTTTAAATACTTAGGAAGCCTTTGCATGTGTTTTTTTTAAAAAATATACTGGGATAATGACTTTTGGGTTTTCATTGGCTGTAAGCCATAATCATCAACATAAACAGAAATAAACTCTTGAAATACATCACTCTGTTTGTAATGACTCTATATAATATATGAGTTTCACTTTTTGTATTGAAGAACTGAAATAAATTAACTTGTTGATGATATTCTCATTTTGTGAGAAGCACCTGTAGGAAAATCAAGATGATGGTGATGGAGGAGATTGAACAATCTCGTGGCAGAGAATGGGCAATAGACGCGGGAAAAATTGTTCTTTGCAATTGTGCCATTTAAATGTCGCTGTCAGAGATTGACAGCAGCATTTAGATGGTTAAATAACAGCGATCGGAGCGGATTTTAGAGGCAGGTGCTGGCTGTACTGAACTTTATTATCATGGTGCACAAAACAATACCAGATTTTCCACAAAACGTAAATTAAAATTAGCTGCACCCGACACTCCTGCTGGTTATAATATTACATAGGACTGCTTAGTGGAGGAGGTATACTGTACTTGCCCTTTTAAGATAAGGTTATATTTAAGGATCAGGGTGCAGCTGCTGCTTTTTGGGAAAAATACCCTTGATATTTGTGGTATGGATGGAAAAAAAAAAAAATATATATACAGTGGGGCAAAAAAGTATTTAGTCAGTCAGCAATAGTGCAAGTTCCACCACTTAAAAAGATGAGAGGCATCTGTAATTTACATCATAGGTAGACCTCAACTATTGGAGACAAACTGAGAAAAAAAAATCCAGAAAATCACATTGTCTGTTTTTTTAACAATTTATTTGCATATTATGGTGGAAAATAAGTATTTGGTCAGAAACAAAATTTCATCTCAATACTTTGTAATATATCCTTTGTTGGCAATGACAAAGGTCAAACGTTTTCTGTAAGTCTTCACAAGGTTGCCACACACTGTTGTTGGTATGTTGGCCCATTCCTCCATGCAGATCTCCTCTAGAGCAGTGATGTTTTTGGCTTTTCGCTTGGCAACACGGACTTTCAACTCCCTCCAAAGGTTTTCTATAGGGTTGAGATCTGGAGACTGGCTAGGCCACTCCAGGACCTTGAAATGCTTCTTACGAAGCCACTCCTTCATTGCCCGGGTGGTGTGCTTTGGATCATTGTCATGTTGAAAGACCCAGCCACGTTTCATCTTCAATGCCCTTGCTGATGGAAGGAGGTTTGCACTCAAAATCTCACGATACATGGCCCCATTCATTCTTTCATGTACCCGGATCAGTCGTCCTGGCCCCTTTGCAGAGAAACAGCCCCAAAGCATGATGTTTCCACCACCATGCTTTACAGTAGGTATGGTGTTTGATGGATGCAACTCAGTATTCTTTTTCCTCCAAACACGACAAGTTGTGTTTCTACCAAACAGTTCCAGTTTGGTTTCATCAGACCATAGGACATTCTCCCAAAACTCCTCTGGATCATCCAAATGCTCTCTAGCAAACTTCAGACGGGCCCGGACATGTACTGGCTTAAGCAGTGGGACACGTCTGGCACTGCAGGATCTGAGTCCATGGTGGCGTAGTGTGTTACTTATGGTAGGCCTTGTTACATTGGTCCCAGCTCTCTGCATTTCATTCACTAGGTCCCCCCGCGTGGTTCTGGGATTTTTGCTCACCGTTCTTGTGAACATTCTGACCCCACGGGGTGGGATTTTGCGTGGAGCCCCAGATCGAGGGAGATTATCAGTGGTCTTGTATGTCTTCCATTTTCTAATTATTGCTCCCACTGTTGATTTCTTCACTCCAAGCTGGTTGGCTATTGCAGATTCAGTCTTCCCAGCCTGGTGCAGGGCTACAATTTTGTTTCTGGTGTCCTTTGACAGCTCTTTGGTCTTCACCATAGTGGAGTTTGGAGTCAGACTGTTTGTGGGTGTGCACAGGTGTCTTTTTATACTGATAACAAGTTTAAACAGGTGCCATTACTACAGGTAATGAGTGGAGGAAAGAGGAGACTCTTAAAGAAGAAGTTACAGGTCTGTGAGAGCCAGAAATCTTGATTGTTTGTTTCTGACCAAATACTTATTTTCCACCATAATATGCAAAAAAAATGATAAAAAAACAGACAATGTGATTTTCTGGATTTTTTTTTCTCAGTTTGTCTCCCATAGTTGAGGTCTACCTATGATGTAAATTACAGACGCCTCTCATCTTTTTAAGTGGTGGAACTTGCACTATTGCTGACTGACTAAATACTTTTTTGCCCCACTGTATATATACAGTATAATAATAATAATTTTAATAATAATAATAATTTTATTTATATAGCGCCAACATATTCCGCATCGCTTTACAAATTATAGATATATATATATATAGATATATCTTGCTGAGCTGAAATCATTCTTATAATGAAGTGATTTATTTTCACACAAACAATAAAATTAAGATGTAGATGTCAGAAAGCAATCACATTGTGTGATTACAGTATATTGCCTCCTCTGATTATGTTTCCTTCTATCACCTCTGTATAGAGGAATCACTTTAGTGAAGAGAGATGGGCTTTAAAATTACAACAAAAAAGATGCGCAGAGCAGCTTTCCATCACAAGAATACCCACTAGTCATGTGTCAAGGCTTTTTAATGGTTTGGCCATTATTAGTAATGGTTTTTAATGGTTTGGCCATTATATTTCAGGAAGAACCTAAGTTAAAAACAAAACAAGCAAATACCCTGTAATTAGTAGATAAATAGTAATAGTACATGTAAATAATGTAGGGTACTTAGTTAACATTGTTTTAATAAAAAAGGGTAAAAGACATCCCACCGTGACAAGGTGTACTCATGTAGGACAGCACCTAACATTTGTCTTTCCCTTCACTATGGGTCAGCAATAGATAAAGACAGAGCAGGACTGGATCCCAACTACTAAGACACCTGCCGGTGCAAACTTCTGTGAATAAAATTAACAGGCCAAAAATGGGGGGCCACGTCCTTGTTTGAACAAAGTACAAAAAAATAAAACAAAAAATTTAAGCAGGAGCATATGTTGGTAAAAGTACAATGCACAGGTGTGCATGATAATGTGGGCAAACTGTAAAGCGCTGCGGAATATGTTAGCGCTATATAAAAATAAAGATTATTATTGTTACTACTTACACTGTGACCATTTAACAAACAACCTAAGATTAATAACAAAAAAACAAAATGAGCAAATACTCTGTAGTAAGTAAATACATATATTGTAATAGCACATGTAAGTAACATAGGTTATGGGGAATGCTGGGGAGCTATGCCACACTATGACTAAGAACGCATAAGTTCAAAACGCGTCAGGTTGTGCAAATCCCTGGGAATTGCACTTTCTCGCTATGAAACCATTTTTAATACATTAATATATTTTTCTAACAAATTGTTGTTTTTAATACTATCCCCCAAATATGTTGCCTGCCAGAGGGACTACACACATCTACCGGGTGAGCTGGATAAAATCCTGTTTTCTCTTTAAATAACACAGGGTTTAAAGGGATTGTCCCACAAACAACAGTAATCACTTTTTCACAGGATGTATGATTGGTCAGGGTTTGGTGGTCAAACATCCCACTGACCATATGTACAAGAGCCCTGGATCTCGTGCATGAATGGAGTTGTAACGTATCAGAAACAATGGTCCATTCATGGTGGTCATGAATATGCGCTACCACAATCGTAGTCGTGAATGGAGAAGTGATTACGCATGCACACATGCATTAGAAACATTGGTCCATTCGTGGTGGTCCTGTATATGCGCTACCACTCTTGTAGTCGTGAATGCAGCAGTGATTACGCATGCACACATGCATTAGAAACATTGGTCCATTCATGGTGGTACTGTATATGCGCTACCACTCTTGTAGTCGTGAATGCAGCAGTGATTACGCATGCACACATGCATTAGAAACATTGGTCCATTCATGGTGGTCCTGTATGTGCGCTACCACTCTCGTAGTCGTGAACGGAGAAGTGATTACGTCTGCGCACTGCCGCCCCATTCACATGGAACTCAAGGACCCCTATTCTCATGAACAGTGAGGATACTTTCCATTAGACCTAAACATTTGTTATTTATTCAGTGTATGGGATATAAATATTGTTCGTTATTGTTACAGACTTAGTTTTCAGCTTCTGATTGTTGTAGGCCTCATTTTCAATTATTACTGAAGTACTTTACAAAGCCATGTCCCCATATAGAAAGAAAACCACTTGTAGGAATATCCAAGACCTCAGACTTCTGAAATTCGTAAAATATAAAATACTTCTTACATAAGAGGCAATTTTACACCTCTACACTGTATAATGTCTGTCTGAGTGACTGTCTGATATTAAATTGGGCACTACATTCTTTCCATTACCAACAGACAAGGCAGAATTAGTGCCCTGTGCCTGCTTTATAGACCAATTTCTTCCCGACCTTCCTGACACAGAAGTAAAACTGTAAACATTGGACCAGGCATGATGGATGGTGGCAAAAAACACATCTGACATACAAAGCAGGTTAACCTGTGAGGTTGAGAGTTCGAAAGTGATAGATCAACCTAAAGAAATAACAACACAGAACCAGGATGAAAGAAGATGACTTCCGAGTGTAGCATTGTGCTGCGCTTATATTTCCACTATTAGACTTAATGACCATAATGTATTATTATTATTATTTATTATTATAGCGCCATTTATTCCATGGCGCTTTACATGTGAGGAGGGGTATACATAATAAAAGTACAATAATCTTGAACAATACAAGTCACAACTGGTACAGGAGGAGAGAGGACCCTGCCCGCGAGGGCTCACAATCTACAAGGGATATAAAATATGGAAATTTAAATGTAAGTACAATTTACATATCCCCCCATGGTCATGTAATATTCTTCTCTACGAGTTGCTGCCACTCCTTTCTGGTTAGTAGCACCGACATAAAGGTCGATTGGCGCATTCACGGTGTGCATGGCTTTCACCAATCAAGTCAATCAAATCTTTTGCGGGCCTGTCAGGTTGATTGGTTCGCTAGCCAATTAAGAAAATCAGTCAGATGACCATTGAGAGTGCTTTCTTAGCAGACAGTATCAGTGGTCCTGACTCTTGGCTCCCTTTTAATTTTGCCCTATCGAAAGTTATTTATTCTGTTCTTGGATACTACCTGGTATTTGGCATGCATGCATACATTCGATTTGTTACATCTGTAGGAAGCCACAGGCTCAAAAAGTCAGACTTGAACATATTTTTCACAAGCCAATCCGTCTAGCAGATTCCAGAGAGAGGCCTGGTTCCCATTAGTGTATGGCATCATGCAAGAGCATAAGATGACCCACAGCTCCAGCTATGCTGCTTTGGTATCAATGTGTCCACAATGACCCGACCTATAAAAAATTACCACTGGTTGATCTCTTCAGTGAACACCGTAAGAAAAATAAACAAAAAAAAAGGAAAAAAACTATGCTTTTTCATCATACCGCCAAACAAAAAGTGGAATAAAATGCAATAAAAAAGACAAATCTAAATAAAAATGGTACTGCTGAAGACGTCATCTAGTCCCACGAAAATCAAGTCACAATACAGCTCCATCAGTGGAAAAATAAAAAAAGCTATAGCTCTCAAAATAATGCAATGTAATAATAATCATTTTTTCATATGATAGTTTTTATTGTGAAAAAGCATCAAAACATATAAAAAGATATAAATGTGCCATTGCTATAATCGTACTGACCAGAGGAATGATGCTGCCTTATCAATCTTGCCAAACGCAAAACGGCTTTAAAAAAAATATTCTGAATTGGTGATTTATGGTACTAATAAAAACATCAACTCATCCTGCAACGCAGGATAACAGTGATCCCAAATGTTATGTAAAATAGTCCCAATAAAAGATTCAAGTCAATCCACAAAAAAGCAAGTCTCTACTAAGGTCCGTCATCTGTTAACGGCAATATAATCTAATTTACAGGTGCATGTCTCCAGAAGCATGAGCTGGGCACTACAACGTAGTAGGCACTAGAAAGTACTGGTCCTGGTAACTACGAAGTACTGGTCACTACAACGACAGTTTGCAATTTTCACTCAACAACTTCCACTGCTGCTTGTTTCTGGAAAACACCCATGGAGTCAAAATCATCACTATACCTGTAAATTCGTAAAGGGATATAATTTCCAAAATGGTGTCATTTGAAGGAGAATTCTGCTCTTTTAGCACTTAGGGGATCTGTATATGGAGTCTGCAATCTATTCTCGGAAAACCTGCTCTCTAGGAGGTAAATAGGGTGCCGTCACTCCCAATGCTCCTCATGTGGCTAGGCAGTACTATACAGTACAGTACATATGGGGTATTTCTACATTCAGCAACAAATGTGGGACTCATTTTGTTGCCATTTTTGCCCATTTATCAGTTTGAAAATGTAAAATCTGGAGCTCAAACAAAATTTTGAAGGTAAAAATTTAGTTATTTTTTTTTTCACCCACCTATGGTGTCAATATGATCACTGCACCCCTAGATTAATTAAATGAGGTGTTTTTAAACTCGTGTAACTTATATGGGGTTCTGCTGTTCTGGTAACTCAGAGATCAGCCAATGCTACATGGCTCCCTCAAACCAGTCCAAGAACATTTGAACTCCATTATGGTGCTTCTTCCCTTCTGAGCTTTTCACTGTGACTCAACAGTAGTTTTAGACGACATATGGGGTATCAGCATACTGAGGAGAAATTGCACAACAAATTTTATGGTTAGTTTTTTCCTGCTATCCTTGTAAAAATGAAAAACAAAATTGGGGCTAAAACAACATTTTTGTGGGAAAAATGTGATTTATTTTAATTTCACGCTCTTCGTTATATACTTCTGTGAAGCACCTGGGGGTTCAAGGTGCTCACCACACATCTAAATAATCTTCCTGAGGGGTCTAGCTTCCAAAATAGTGTCACTTGTGGAGGGTTTCCATGGTTTAGACAAATCAGGGGCTCTCTAAATGCAACATGGCGTCCGCAAATTATTCCAGCAAATATTGAGGTCCATGTTTATACTGTTACCTTTGCAAAAGTAAAAACAAAGTAAAATTTTTGTGGAAAAAAAGTTAAATGTTCATTTTTTTCCTTCCACATTCCAAAAATTCCTGAGAAGCAAGTGAAGGGTTAAAAAAAACTTTTTGAATGTGGTTTTGAGCAATTCGAGGGCTGTGGTTTTTAGAATGGTGTCACTTTTGGATGTTTTCTGTCATATAGTGTTTTTTATCCCTTTTAACTTCCTAACACAAAAAATATGTTTCAAAAATTGTGCTGATGTAAAGTAGACATGTGGGAAATGTTATTTATTAACTATTTTGTATGAGATAACTCTCTGATTTAAGGGCATAAAATTTAAAAGTTTGAAAATGGCAAAATTTTCACCAAACTTCCCTTTTTTTCACAAATAAACACAAGTCATATTGAAGAAATGTTACCACTATCATGAAGGACACAGAAATTAAAATAAAATGTTTTCTTCTCTCTTAGGTACCCACTAGTCCAGGAAAAAAAAAATCACTTAAATAGACCACAATTCCTGGGAGCTACATTCATTTGAATATGAACTGCCGAGGAGTGAACATCAAAATGGAAAAAAACGAGTTCAGAGCTGTCATCAAATACCTCTGCTTGAAAAAAATGACTACCAAAGACATACACAGCGACTTGGTGGAAACATTGGGGGACTCTTCTCCTCCATATTCCACAGTTGCATGCTGGGCCAAGGGATTTAAGCTGGGAAGAACATCGACGGAAGATGAACATCGTGAAGGACGCCCATCCACGTCCCTCAATGAAGAAAACGTGAAAAAAGTTGAAGAAGTTGTATTGGCAGATCGAAGAGTGACTATCAGGCATGTAGCTGAGGTCACAGGGATCTCATATGGCAGTATTCAAAGAATCCTTGCAAAAGAATTGCATATGAGAAAGGTCTCCGCGCGTTGGGTGCCAAAAATGTTAACCGACAAACAAAAGAAGAAACGAGTTGACATTTCAATAGCAAATCTCGAAAAGTTCCAAGCAGACAAGGAAAATTTTTTGTCACGTTTTTTGACCATGGATGAGACCTGGATCCACCACTTTGATCCCGAAACTAAACAACAATCAATGACATGGAAACGAGCCGATGAACCGATGACGAAGAAATTCAAAGTGTCAAGCTCAGCAGGGAAGGTTATAGCGTCCGTATTTTGGGATGCTGAAGGAATTATTATGGTGGACTATTTGGAGAAGGGAGCCACAATTACGGGCTCCTACTACACAGAACAAATAAGAAGATTGCGGGAGGCTATCAAGGAGAAAAGGCGTGGCAAACTGCGAGCTGGAGTGCTGTTTCACCAAGATTACGCACCGGCTCACAAAGCTGCAGCCACCATTCAAGAAGCGGGCTTTGAACTGGTGGAACACCCCCCCTATTCACCAGATCTAGCCCCCAGTGACTTCTTTCTCTTTCCTCGGCACAAGGAACACCTTCGGGGCAAGAAATTTGATGACAATAGCGACGTGATAACCGCTGTTGGGGATTTTTTTTGAGGGTCTAGATCAAGAATTTTTTTCGAAGGGAATTCTAAGTTTAAAAAAGAGATAGACTAAATGTGTAGACTTGTTAGGAGACTATGTAGAAAAATAAAAAAAAATTTGACTGTATTCATTGTGTTTAGTATTGATTATCATTACTTTTGGATCGCCCCAAAAGAATCAGTGGGATCCATTGAAGCGTTCCAGAGTTATTACCACATAAAGTGACACTGGTCAGAAATGTAAAATTTGGCATGGTCATGAAGGTGAAAAACAACTTGGGGTAAATGGGTTAATCCTTTGCCTTTTTATTCTGCCTGCCTTTTCTGGATTCTGATTTTGCTCTCGGACTCTGCTTTTTTCACTGTAATTCTTTGGTTTTTCCCGAAGAAGACGTTATATTCTTCAAAACACGTTGAAATAAACCACCACCTTACTTACCATACTGGGATATACGTCTCCATTCTGTCGGCAGCGCGGAAAATTGTTCACTAACTCCCTTTACAGTCTGAATTCTTTGGTTTTGACACAGCTTGTTTTGGTTACCCAATGGTTAGAGACTGCTCTGCAAACAGTACCTGGAAGGTCCAATATAGGAGGCAATGGGCGAAAACCAGAATGCTTCTTAGACTCTGCTACACACAATGGCATGCGTCAAGTCGAGTTGTGTCTTACTGTGATTGCACCAAGTTCTGTTCGGCCTCCCAACATTTAGAATAAATGCGATTTAGCATGTCTCAGGACTACCGCGGTGTGTTCGTGCCAACCTAGGGGTTTGCATGGATCTGTGTGATGGTCATTTTCATCCATTGCCTAAATAGTTACTCATTTACTGAATGTTGAAAGGTCATGGTGTATCTGATATTGCAGAATGTCAGATTTGCCTCCAATGATTGGAACGCACTCAGCCATTTAAGTCTATGGGTCGAGAAAACAATCGGACCTACTGAAAAGAGAAGAGAAGATAGAAGAATTTTTTTTTGTTATTCACAACTGAGAAAATAGTATCACATTCTGACCAGATAATAAGTAGCATAATCGGACTAATTTTCTTGGTTAAGAGAAAAACAGACATGTGACCCTAGCTTTACAAAAGATCATAGCTCCCACCCCTGGAAGCAGGTCAGGAGATCCATAACATCTTAATGAGTGTTTTAGAGTTGGAGATTGACCTAAACAAGTCTATAAAAAATACATTTATATTTGTATAGGCAGCAGCTACACGGCGACTTTATCCTGACACAGAATGCACTGCCAAAAGATTGCTGCGTCCTACCGCCACGTTGCAGCACAATATGGATGAATGGGGTCACACTGAGGTTATGACTCAGAACAAGGAAAAAAACATAAGTTGGACAGCTATTAAGTACGGTAATACTTTATTTCTCCTATAGTGCCTACTAAAGGGCAAATGCCTGTCTGGCCACAGCTTTCCTGCCTCAAGCTTCTGTTTGCTATGTACCTACTGAGCCAGACACACAGCAATCAGCTTTAATCTGAAATGGTTTTTCTCTATTTGGATCATCTACTTAAAGGAATGATAGACTGGAGCATAAACGGGCTGATGGGTTCCCTTTAAGATCATTACCATGTTAATAGTATTCGGTGGCATCCAGAAGAACAGCAGTAACTTCCTCTGTGTTGGTGAAGCCGACATGGACTTTATTTTTGCTGATAATATTTATGTGAAAATGAAATAGAATTTGAGTCTTCTCTGAGATTATTTTAACAATTTTCTTCTGTATCTGTTCTTTTTATGGCTATTTTAATTTGCTTTCCAGATTGTTCAACTTGTCCTAAGATGAGTAAGTAACCGCTTAGACAGCAGAAATCAGCGAGACGATGGCCCTCTATTGAGGGTGCTGTCATCGCGGCTGCTTTGCATGACTATGGTGAACATTACATTTTCTTTCCGTAGCAATCTTTTCTTTAGCTTACATTGTTTCTTAGTCACAATTCATTGAGTTTCTGCTAAGTCAGCCAAGACATTCACCCCTAACATCCTGTCACTCTGTGCGGCGACTGTTTGTCAACAGTGAAGTTATTCCATGTAGCTATCAATTAGATGGCGAAGAGAATGACTGCATGACACCATTTGTCCTTACACATCTCATTAAATAAACTGAATATTTAGTTTAATTTCTATTCAATTCTGCAAAGTCTGCTGATACATCCAACTTTTCATTACTGGCGCAATTATACTGATATAAAGGCTTGTAATATATAGTGGTTTGTAGTGTTACACCCTCATCTGCTTTATGGCTCTCAGAATAATGATGGACAAACTTTACCTGTCCTTGTCCTCAGTACATCCTCCACTTTAGGATTGAAGGCTTTTTAAAGGGAATTTGTCAATAGGATTTCACACCAAACTAATTATATGTGCATGTTGCCCTTTTAAAGACAAGCCCAGCAATATCTTTACATGGCTTGTCCATTCCTCCGTTAATGAGAAATCAGCGTTCAAACTGATATGCAAACTAGACTGTAAATTTAAAGCCTCCGTCACTCCAGCTCTATTTGTTGCCCAGCGCTGCTACCTCCTACTTGACTGACAGCATATATGCTGTGTAACTTCAGGCAAAGGAGTAGTCAGTCAAGCAGGATTAGACGGCGATGAGTGGGTAATAGAACTGGAGTGACAGAGGCTTCAAAATCTACAACAGCTCTTCACACTCATTGCATATTATTTGCATATCAATTCAAATGGTGATTTTTCAGTAATAGAGGAACGGACTGGCCATATAAAGGTAATACTGGACTTGTCTTTGAAAGATCTAGATGTACATATAAATAGCTTGGAGTGTGAAATTCTGCTGGCAAATTCCCTTAAAAAGGGTTGTGCATGTTAGACAATTCATTTTTGTTAAAAAGGACCTGACACTTGCTGTAAAAATAAAATAAAATGGATTTTACCTTGTAAAAATAACCAAGCTCATCCTGATTCTGCCATTTTATTCATTTTTGTGCTACGACACTCCATTGCAGTGATTTTCACATTTGTTGTTTTTGCAGTGCAGTATGTGAAATCTCTGCATATGCAATTGTTTCTTTTTGGGGTGTTTGCTTTTATCCCTCCCTCACAGATGCTGCAAATCACAGCTCAGCGATGTCTGAGACTTCTACACTGTTAATGCTATGATTGGCAGCATCTGAGAAGGAAGTTTGAAAGTGTATGCCCCCAGAGAAGACTCTGAAGAAATGCCCAGTTAAATTGGAATCAGAGATTTCACATACTGTGCACCAGAAAAAAACAAATGCAAATATCTCTGCAAAGGAGCGACACAGCACAAAATGGGAAAAAAAGCTACTGGGTCAGGGAAGCTCAGGGATTTTTCAATGCCATTTAACTCATTTTAACTCCAAATATAACTGTTAAACAAGTGGACCTATTATCCCCAATTATCAGCTGTAATCAGTGTGGCCATGCCACCTTGACTTGACTTGACTCGGGTCAAGAATTCCATTTGCAGCAAAAGGTTTGTATCTAATTATTAGAGTAGAGCGATTCTCCTGAATGTTGATCATGTCAAATTTGCTCGAAATCAGCCAGCAGATTCAACTCTAGGAAATGTGTGATAGAAACTTTTTAACCCTGTATTAGTTTCATCTCTGAAACATTCTGCCATCTGATCACTACTGACATCAATAACTCTGTTTCTTTTCTTATCCTTATATTTTGAATCTCCCAACCCTTTGAAGAATAATTATCGACTAAATATGAGGAAATTGATTTTCAGGACCCTGGGCTGTATTCCATGACTTTGGATGAGAGCCCTGCAATCTGCCTCCTGGTAGGCTACAACATCTTTGTTGAGAAGCGAAGAACACTTCATGGTGCACCATGCCGGCAGGTAAGAGGTGGTTTGCATTGCACCCATCCACTGACAACATACTGAAGACCAGGGTCTTGCACCTTTTTTTTGCTCATCTCTATTGCGTACACCTCACCCAGATCTGGTCACAATATTGCGATTTAAAAAGGTCATTTATTAAGACAATTTGCTGAACTTTTTTTTCCTCCAATAGATATTTCATTTTCAGGAAGCGGTTATGTAGAAGTAGGCATGTAGAAAAGCCGCGGAGACACCATCACGTGTTTCTCAACGCAAGCAATAGTAAAAGGACTATAAACATAAGGATGAATAACCTCGGGGAGATCAAAACATCCAACACCGCGGAGACACCATCACGTGTTTCTCAACGCAGTGATCCAGAACACTGCTCCCATCCCTTATGGGAAATATGGATGGTCTTTCACCGGGAAGGAACAACCACGGGAAGGGCAGCATGGTGATGGTGTCTCCGCGGTGTTGGATGTTTTGATCTCCCCGAGGTCATTCATCCTTATGTTTATAGTCCTTTTACTAGGCACTGCTCCTAATAGCTGCCCTTCCCGTGGTTGTTCCTTCCCAGTGAAAGACCTGGCTATTTATTTCTTGCGTCGAGAAACACGTGATGGTGTCTCCGTGGCTTTTCTTCATCCATTTGTATATAGATAAAATTATAAGCAGACACATCCATAGACACTTCAAGGCAACAACTAGAGGGTCTCATTAAAATATTTTGAAAGTGTATTTGATGTACTCCGAAAATTATAAGTAGGGTCATCCAGTCATCCATAGACTCTTGAAGGCAACATCTAGTGGGCATCATACAAATATTACAAATTAAACACAATTTGTGTGCTGCTGTCATCTGGTGGTCTGGAAAAGATGAGGCTAATCCAAGCTTTGTTCATTTTTATCACAGTGAGCCTATCAGACCTTTTTGTTCACAGGTGAAATCGCCTGTCTGTTTTGACCTCCCCAGCGGCACTAAAAACCCACTCAGACAAGATGCTAGCTGCAGGGCAGCACAACACCTCCAAGACATAGAGTGACAGCTCATGCCAGCTGTTTAATTTTGAGATCCAATAGCTGAAGGTCGCAGAGCAATTAGTGAGTATGCTGGTTTTGTCAGCCAGGTGTTTCTTGACCATCTTTAAAAACTTTTCCCTCCTTGTCAAAAATACCCAATCATCAGGGCTTGGACGCAGGTATGGTGTCATGAAATTGCCCCAGGCATTTGACCGTGTTGCCTTTGCTGTGTGTTTCCTTGGTTGGGCAGGAAAGCTTGCCCACTGACACTAGCATTGTCTGATGGGAATTTTTCAAACATATTTTCCACAATAGGCTTAGGAGTAGAACCATTTTTGTAGACCTCTCCGCCTCAGGAAGGAGAAATACATCTTTAGTCTAGCAGGGTGAACAACCATTACTCTTTTTGGCCAAGATGAGTGTAACCTGAGGGTCACGGGAAAGGCAGTGGTACATAAAGTCTACCTTCGCATATATGCCAAGGTGTCAAGGGTATGTCAGGTGTGAATGATAGTTATCCTGCATCCGACTGTAGAAGGTCTTTGCATTTAGCTCAAGCATCTTCTTGATTTTTGCATCTCTGTTTTGGAGCGATATACTTCTCCCTCTAGGACCCAATAGCTACCTCCACCTTCTTCTGCTAATCACACACCTGTGCTTAAGGTTTAAATAAATTCAATTGCTGCTGCATGGTGCGGGTGTTAGCTCATACTTGCCTTAGTCTTGTTGGAAGCTCTAGCAGTGGGTTAGTGTCTTTCCTGAGGACCATTGGAGGATTTCTGGCATGACTGCTCAGTGGTCTTCCTCAAGCTAAGTGTTTTCCTCCTATCCATCTACCCTCTCTGTCTTTAGTTTTAGTGGGGACTGACTAGTGCTTACCCCATCACCTCCTTATGTAGGGCTTATTGCTAGGGTAGGGCAGGGTTAGGTTTCTGCTCGGCAATAGGTGCAGAACATATTTAGGGATGCTTAGGGCTGAAAGGGTGATTTTAGCTCTTCCTAAGGGTTTCCACTCCCATCTTCCCTAGTGTTTGGGCTCCCCCTTTCCTCTTCCCATTGTTGTGCACTTTCTTATCCTTCACCCAGCATGACACAAGGTCCCTACAGCCAACACTTCCCTGTCTCCATCATGATGACTACTCTCCATCTCCTCCACTATCTCATCCTCCTCATTCCCATTCTCACTCCATCCATGTAGGAGAGACAGGACAAAGCTTGTGTGGGTTCTCTT
This sequence comes from Ranitomeya imitator, assembly GCF_032444005.1. Taxonomy (NCBI): domain Eukaryota; kingdom Metazoa; phylum Chordata; class Amphibia; order Anura; family Dendrobatidae; genus Ranitomeya; species Ranitomeya imitator. The sequence continues at coordinate 806,487,914 of NC_091283.1, forward strand.
GACAACAGCTCCTGTTCATCCTCCTCAGCCCCCACCTTCTCATTGTTACAAAATCCACACTGAGCATATGAGATGAGGCTGGGCTGGGTACTATGTTCTTGTCTGATGTCTTCCTTCATCTCTACCTGGTCTCATGCAAAGCTTCAAGTTTAATTGTCAGCATCGACTGTTTAAGTAGGCAATGAAGCGGTATCGTTGTGCTCATGATGGTGTCATTTCCGCTCACAATCTTTGTGAAATCCTCAAAATCTTGGAGAACTGCACAAATATCAGCCATCTATGCCCGCTCTTCTGTTGTTATGTGCAGAGGTTGACCACAATACCGATTGGCGCTTTCGAGCTGGTATTTCACAACTGGCCTTTGCTGCTAACAAAGCCTTGCTAGTATGTACAGTGTGGAGATCCACCATGTAAGCACGTTGCACACCAGTCAGTGAGTTGGCACTTGCATGCTCTGCTGAAGCACTGTCAGAGTGGCAGCAGCTATAGCAGATTGTAAAAATGGCTGCTGACACAGCGTACCTCAACCATAAGCTCTTGAAAATATGGGTGAGTTTTCAGAAACTGCTGAACTACCAAGTTGAGAACATGGGATAAGCATGCTGAATGTGAGAGCTTGCCAAGCTGCATTGCCGCCACAAAGTTACGGATATTATCATACACGACCATTCCTGAATGTAGGCTTGTAGTGTGAATATAAAAATTCAATCATTTTATTCCTTTAAATTTATATTTTGAAATAAAATTGCGTCATATCGCATGTAGTAGCCTTCTTTAAAGCCGTATCCGAACCTTAGTGTTAAAAACTTGGCAATACAAGGCTCAGCGGCAAGAGCTACAGATCTGTATGGTCTGTTATTCATTTCAATAAATGTGCCATGGTGGTCGGTTTGTCTCCTAGACAAATTAGGTTCAGCACAGCTTGTTCCTGCTTTGCAGAGGCAGTGCTGCAGAGCAGAGAAGTAGTTACATCAATCCTCAGCATTGGTAGCACATATGCTGTGCCAGGGTGGGACTAGGCCATGCGTGAAATGTAGCATCCCTGGCCACAAGCACTTGTCCACGTGTTGGTTGTTAAGTGGACAATCCCAGTAACCGTATTGGTAAGGACACAGGTAATGTTCCTGGACACATGCAATACAAGGCAGGGATGCCACATCGGGACAAATAGAGGCAGCTGAAGACACCAAATTACCCAGGGTGTACACCAGTGGCAGGCCAATTTTTTTTTTATTTCAAACAAACGAAATTGCACACAAACCAAGTTCTACCGTACGGTATATATGACATTAGTCGATTTTTGAACAACCAAATTTGTACACTTGTAATAGGTCAGTTTTGGTTCTTATTTCAAGCCAACAAAATTGCACACAAAGCAGGTTCTACAGTATACATAACAATAGTAAATTTATTGAGCAAAAATATTCTATGAACTGTACCAGGCCAAGGGATTTTTACACATTTGAATTCACCATAATTTTACCCAAAGCATGTTAAACTCTATGGATGAATAATTGAATTGATAAAAAAAATTTAGAAGTTTTTTTGTAGTTTTATATACCACTGTAATGTAACAAGAACCACATTAAACTGTATGGATGAATAACTGAATTCATAAAAAATTTTGGAAGTTTTTTTAGGAGTTTTATACACCACTGTAATGTAACAAGAACTGTGTTAAACTGTTTGATGACTAATTGAATCCATACAACATTTTGGTACTTTCATATACCACCGTAATGTAACAGTAACCATGTTAAACTGTATGAATGAATAATTGAATTCATAAAAAGATAAGTTTTTTTTGGAGTTTTATATACCACTGTAATGTAACAAGAACTGTGTTAAACTGTATGGATGAATAATTGTATCTCTAAAAAAAATTTGAAGGTTTTTTTTGAGCTTTATATACCAGTATACTGTCACAAGAACTGCGTTAAACTGTATAGATGAATAATTGAAATTCTAAAAATAAATGTAATTGTTTTTGGAAGTTTTATATACCACTGTAATTGTCATGATCCAGACCAGGTTTTGAGTCCTGTTTTCCCCTTTTTCCAGTGTGTTCATGCCAGTAGTTAACTTTCTCAGCCCCAGTCTGGTCTCAGGTTTGCTATTTATCCCCACTGTGTCTTGCAGACCATGTCAGTTATAGCTTCTGCCTCTGGCATGAGTAGCTGACCCCGTTTGCCTTGATTTGTCCTGCTGCTAGCTTACTGAACCTGTGTCTGTTTATCACCTATTCCCTTTCCAACTCTGTGTTCCCCTTTCGTATATATTGACTCTCTGGTTTTTCGACTCAGCTTCGACCCTGACCTGTTGTTTTGTCTCTTGTTTTTGACATATCCGCTCCAGACTGGTACTGACCCATTTGGCTTGTTTTTGACTCTGTGTTTGCTTATTCCCTTTGTACTGCACTACAGCAGTCTTATATCGACCCGGCTTGTTCTGACTATTCTGGTGCCACCTGGTGGCGGCCTCGCTGCTGCATTGCAGATCTGGTCCTGCTGTATGCAGTCCTCCCTCAACTCTATTGCCACCTAGTGTAGCTTGTACTTACCTGTATTGAAGCGGCATGACAGTAATGTAACAAGAACTGTAATAAAATCTATGGATAAATTGATTAAAATTTTTGGACATTTTTTTAGAATGCTATATACCGATATTTAACGCAAAGCACCTAATACTGTATGGATAACTAATTGAATCCGGAAAAAAATCAACCCTTTTTTGAGTGTTATGTACCACCCTAATATCTCAGAAAACACCTAATACTTTATGGGTGACTAATTGAATCCCGACAAATTTTCGATGCTTGAGTATTAAATTAGACTGTAATGCAATACAAGGCACGTAATACTGTATGGATGAATAATTGAATCCAGAGAAAAATTTCAACTCTTTTTAGGAGTGTTATGTACTGCCAAAATGTACCACAAAGCTTGTAATACTGTATGGGTGAGTAACTGAATACAGAAAAATGTATCAATGCTTTTTTTGCAGTGTTACATATATACCACAGAAATGTACCAAAAAGCACGTAATACTCTATGGGTGAATAATTGAACACAGAAAAAATTGATAATGCTTTTTTTGGAGTGTTGTATACCATAGAAATGTTATACCAATAGGAACTAAAGATAACACAGATAAAATATAGCTTTTAATTAATATACCAATTAAAACCATGCCACAAATACAACCAGATAAACACATAAAACACACACCCGTGCACTCTGGGATAACACTGCCAAACAATACCTCTTTGTACTGCCTACCTATCAGTGGAGGTTGGCACCCTAAACACAGATACGAGATTGGCGCCCCCACTCACCGTCGGCTGTCCCTATGCTCGTGTATTAAAAATAGGCCTCACTACCTCTGTACCCTACTGCTGTGCAGCCTGCCTAGCTGTGGAGGTTGGCACCCCACTGGTCAGCGGAATGGCACCCCCACTCAGCGACGACTGGCCCTGGGAAGCCCTAATATTAAATCCCAGCCTGATAATGATCAGACACAGATGTGTAAATACACAAAAATGGCAAGGCACAAAAACATATATAGCTGCAGGGAGAAGAAAAAAAAATATGTAGATGAGCATCTACATATCAAGGCCTCCTGATGATCCGCTGGGGTGAAACGCGTAGAGGCGTATGAAATTTCAACACTGATAAGTATCGGTCTCACCCTCTGTTTACCATGCATATATCTAAGCACTAGGCTATCTTCGGCTAAAGATAAGGATTTTTTTTTCTTCTCCCTGCAGCTATATATGTTTTTGTGCCTTGCCATTTTTGTGTATTTACACATCTGTGTCTGAGGCCTATTTTTAATACACGAGCACTTTTTTGTTATGCACATTGTTGGTCTTTAGTCCGTGTATCTCACCCTGTCACAAACCTAGTTTATATATATGATTATTCATAAATATATATATATATATATATATACAATCAGCCAGTTAGTCTGCTTATCTTTTTCCTGTCTAGTGTAAGTGCTGGTCTGTATGTGACACCTATATTAGGATCCATACTAGGAGACATAGGGACAGCCGACGGTGAGTGGGGGCGCCAATCTCGTATCTGTGTTTAGGGTGCCAACCTCCACTGATAGGTAGGCAGTAGGGTTGAGCGACCCTTACCTTTATAGGATCGGGTCGGATTTCACGAAACCCGACTTTTTCAAAAGTCGGGTCGAGTGAAATCGGCCGATCCTATAAAAAAATCGGGGTCGGGGTCGGCCGAAACCCGAAACCCAATGCAATGCATTGGGTTTCCATGGTTCCCAGGGTCTGAAGGAGCGGAAACTCTCCTTCAGGCCCTGCGATCCATATTAAAGTGTAAAATAAAGAATTAAAATAAAAAATATCGCAATACTTACCCTCTGACGCGCCCTGGTAGTAACCGGCAGCCTTCCTCCTTCGAATCCGCGCTTCAAGGACCTTGCCGTGACGTCGCGGTGACGTCGCGGCTTGTGATTGGTCGCGCGGCCGCCCATGTGACCGCTCGCGCGACCAATCACAAGCCGCGACGTCACCGCGACGTCACGGAAGGTCCTGGAAGGGCTGATTCTTAGGAAGGAAGGCTGTCGGAAGGAAGCAGGGCGCTTCCGAGGGTGAGTATATTCCTATTAGGTATATACTCACCCTCGGAAGCGCCCTGCTTCCTTCCGACAGCCTTCCTTCCTAAGACTCAGCCCTTCCAGGACCTTCCGTGACGTCGCGGTGACGTCGCGGCTTGTGATTGGTCGCGCGAGCGGTCACATGGGCGGCCGCGCGACCAATCACAAGCCGCGACGTCACCGCGACGTCACGGCAAGGTCCTTGAAGCGCGGATTCGAAGGAGGAAGGCTGCCGGTTACTACCAGGGCGCGTCAGAGGGTAAGTATTGCGATATTTTTTATTTTAATTCTTTATTTTACACTTTAATCTGAATTCCGATACCAATTCCCGATATCTTAAACATATCGGGAATCGGTATCGGAATTCCGATTCCATATTCAAAAGATCGCCGACTGCATGGCCGACCCCACACTGGGGTCGGGTCGGGTTTCATGAAACCCGACCTTGCCAAAAGTCGGCGACTTTTGAAAAATTTCGACCCGTTTCGCTCAACCCTAGTAGGCAGTACTAAGAGGTATTGTTTGGCAGGGTTATCCCAGAGTGCACGGTTGTGTGTTTTATGTGTTTATCTGGTTGTATTTGTGGCATGGTTTTAATTGGTATATTAATTAAAAGCTATATTTTATCTGTGTTATCTTTAGTACATAAAGGGTTCCTATTGGTATAATATAGATTGTTGTTGACCTTTAAGTAGCTGCTAAGACAGCTCCAAGTGGTGTTGATATACCATAGAAATGTACCACAAGGCGGATGAAAATATAATTTTTTCACCTCCAAAAAAGTTGTTATGTGCAGCATATATTTAGCAATGGACTGCAAACTCTAAGACCATCCTAGAGACTATATTCTGTATATTCTGCCACCCTCCCTGCTCTTGCAACCATCCCTCAATAGGCTAAATGCAAAATGGATCTGATACAAACAGCAAAGCGCAAGATTAGCTCTTTTCAAAATCAGCACCAGTATCAATGCTAGAGGACTCTGATTTGTTCAACTGTGCACACACAGGCCTAGACAAGCACTCTCTGCCCCCAATAAGAACTGTTCTTGAGCCTTGCAATGGCATCAGTATGCCGAGTGTGGCGGAGCCTGCCCTTTTGTTAGCCCCAGCCAATTACAGTAATGCCACTACTAAGATGGCTACAGCATTACAGAGACTCGCAGGCAATCCCCACATGCCTACTGGCTATATTACTGGGGCCAAACATGGGAGAGGGATTCCATTCGAGCATCGGTTAATGCTCACCTAGTTCCGAGCACATCTGATCACCCAGTACATTCGCTCATCCTTGATGGACATATGTTGAAGATGATACATTCTGAATCCTAAGACAATGTTTCTGTTTATCCGATGAAGTATGTGTCTCTCCTTATCATTTTCGTATACAATTCTCCATTTGAAAGTCACCTCTGTGTAACTTTTTATTATTTCATGCTACATTTCCATCATTTGTACTCAGCTGTGAGGCTGCAATGAAGGGAATAACAAGCGTTTAAAGCAGCAATCTGATCTGCTCTCCATTAAAATGAAATGTCCCTTTTCTTTTTACTATTGAAAAAAAAATCAGTTTGCAGCTGCAGACTTTAAAGCAAAATCAAATTGTAAACCTTTTAGAGTTTGAAAACAGTTGTTGCTTGTGCAAAGATAAGATGCTTGGTAACCCTCTCAAGTCATAAGTTGTTTTTTTAAGGGAAAATAGTTACAATTTTCCTTTGAAAATTCTTATCCAGGGATTGATGGAGCAAGTTCTTCAGCTTTTATAGCACACACACACACACACACACACACACACACACACACACACACACACACACACACACACACACACACACACACACACTAAATAGCTGTTGCCCAACAATGCCCAGTCAATTGTCCGGCTTTTTCCTGAGTTCCCCATACAAAGGAACATTTGGCTCTACTGGACATTCCTCTGATGGTGGCTTTCCTCGAGAACAAAAGAATCGGCTATCGAAAAGTATATAAGGGCAAAGTCTGGACACTCCCACAGAGATTGGCCCTTAGACTGATCTCATTGAGATTTGTGGTTTCGATGACATTAGTGAATGGTTTTACATGTAAGGATGAATGCCATCAAGCTACTTTGCCTTGTCCAGGGTAATTTCATGCAGAGAGCAGTCAGTTAAAAGTCTTATATTATGACTCTGTGCTGTCCTTCTTTAAGCTCATTACTTTAATATATTTTTCTCAAACTTAAAGGCCAATTTCAAAGACGTTATATCAGTACCCTGACACAGCCATATACATATTAGATGATGATCAACCTGAATTACGTATTTCAACCAGTTTGAGGGCTCATCAATTAAAGGGCTCTCTCACCTTGGCGTATAACACGGCTGAGTGCTGTCCGATGTTTTATCAGATAGCACTCGACCCAATGTTATGCTACGGGGCAGCACAGCTATGCGATTCCTTTCTTTTGCCGATTCGGCATACTATCACCTCCAATTATTGGATCACGTGCAATGATGCAAGTCTGTGGGTACGAGTGAAAAATCCGACTGTCCAATTATGCGCACAAAGACAATGGAGAAGATAGAAAAATTAGGTTCTCCATCTTCTCCGCAACTGTACTGTGATTTTGTCTATGAGAGAATATATGGCAGTGTGAGCTTGCTCTTAAGAGAACGTGACACCTGATACATGCATTGGATTGCATGTATCAGGTGTCAGGTTCACTTTACACTTTATATTGATTACTTATGAAAGCCCACAAAAACGTGACCTATCAATTTGAACTTTTTTGGATGAACTTTATGAGTACAGAGTAACTCACTAATAACTTTCCGTTATACTCAAGCTATTTTTTTTTAAGTATGCCCATGATCTGTCTATCTATTCTTGGTACATTGATGGATCAGGACTGATCTACTTTTCAGTAGCCACATGATTATTCCAATGTGTACGGCTATTTTTCTGCAGTAATCAAGCCACAGCACCTTCATAGAATCATAAAATGTTGGAGTTGGAAGGGACCTCAACGGTCATCATGTCCAACCCCTGTCTCAATGCAGGATTTACTATCACTAAACCATATCAGACATATGTCTGTCCAGTCTCTGATTTAAGATTTCCACTGAAGGAGAACTCACCACCTCTTGTGGCAGCCTGTTCCAGTCACTGATCACCCCATTGTCAAAAAGTTTTCTCTAATATCTAATCTGCATCTGCTCCCTTTCAGTTTCATTCCATTGCTTCTCAAGTTTCCATGTGCAAATGAGAATAAGGATGATCTCTCTGCTCTGTGACAGCCCTTCAGATATTTGTAAACAGCTATTAAGTATCCTCTAAAGGTACCTTCACACTGAACGATATCGCTAGCGATCCGTGACGTTGCAGCGTCCTCGCTAGCGATATCGTTCAGTTTGACACGCAGCAGCGATCAGGATCCTGCTGTGATGTCGTTGGTCGGGGCTAGAAGGCCAGAACTTTATTTGGTCGCTGGCTCTCCCGCTGACATCGCTGAATCGGCATGTGTGACGCCGATTCAGCGATGTCTTCACTGGTAACCAGGGTAAACATCGGGTTACTAAGCGCAGGGCCGCGCTTAGTAACCCGATGTTTACCCTGGTTACCATCCTAATAGTAAAAAAAAACAAACGCTTCATACTTACCTTCCGCTGTCTGTCCCCCGGCGCTGTGCTTTCCTGCACTCACTGTGAGCACAGCGGCCGAAAAGCACAGCGGTGACGTCACCGCTCTGCTTTCCGGCCGCTGTGCTCACAACCAGTACAGAGAAGCACAGTGTCGGGGACAGACAGCAGAAGGTAAGTATGAAGCATTTGTTTTTTTTACTTTTAGGATGGTAACCAGGGTAAACATTGGGTTACTAAGCGCGGCCCTGCGCTTAGTAACCCGATGTTTACCCTGGTTATCGGCATCGTTGGTCGCTGGAGAGCGGTCTGTGTGACAGCGACGCTGCAGTGATCCGGATCGCTGTCAGGATCGCTGCAGCGTCGTTTAGTGTGAAGGTACCTTAACTCTTTTTTGCAAGGTAAACATTCCCAGATCCTTGAACCATTCCTCGTATGACATACTCTGCAGTCCGCTCTAAATTCTGGTAGCTCTTCTCTGAACTTGCTCCAGTTTTTCAATGTCTTTTTTAAAATGTGGTGCCCAGAACTGGACCCAGTATGCCAGATGAGACCTGACCAAGGAGGTGTAGAGGGGGATAATTACTTCAATTGATCTAGATTCTATGCTTCTTAATACATCCTAGAACTGTTTGCCTTTTTTTGCTGCTGCGCCGCATTGTTGACTCATGTGCAGTGTGTGATCTATTAGTTTATCCAAATATTTTTCACATGTGCTTAGCTCTATTCCTCCCATTCTGTACATGTAATTTTCATTTTTCCTGCCCAGATGTAGAATCTTGTATTTTGCCCTTTTAAATGCCATTCTATTAGTCGCTACCCATTGTTCAAGCTTATCTAGAACCTTCTGAATCCTTTCTCTGTCTTCTCTAGTGTTAACTATCCCTTTTAGCTTTGTATCAACTGCAAATTCGATTAGTTTACCTTCAGTTCCCTCATCTAGATCATTTATAATAATGTTGAACAATACTGGGGCCAGGACAGAGCCTTGTGGTACTCCACTTGAAACATGCTTCTAATTGGATGCACAGCCATTTATTACCACTTTTTAAGTATGATGACTGAGACAGTTATGAATCCACCTAACCACAGACATGTGAATCCCATACCTGGTCATTTTTTCAATAAGGATAGTATGAGTAACTTTATCAAATGCTTTGCTAAAGTCGAGATATAGTATATCTGCCGCATTTACCTGATCCACCCAGTCAGGGATTCCATCATAGAAGGAAATTACAGTAGTCTGGCATGACTTGTTTGCTACACACCCATGTTGGCTCTGGTTAATTACTGTATTCTTATCCAAGCACTTACATACATGTTGTTTAATATTTTGTTCAAATATCTTTACTGGTATAGAAGTAAACCTCACTGGCCTGTAATTTGTTGGCTCCATCTTCTTTCTTTTTTTGAAGATAGGGACAATATTTGCCCATCTCCAATCCTCTGGGACTTCACCTGTTCTCCAGGATTTTTCAAAGATTCTGGTTAGTGGTTCTGCAATTTATTCTGCTAACTCTTTTCCGTACCTTAGGAAGAGACAATTTGCATATTTCCCAGAGGAGCATTGTGGCTTTAAGTCTCCTCATCTTGACATGCTTAACATGTCACTCTACGCAAGGAGAAATTATACTTCTTGGATCCCGGTCAGACGCCTCTTACTCAGTCAAACCAGATCTCCACTTTGCACTGATGAGGGGCAGTACTCCGAAACACAGTGTCTGCAAATTGAGATTCTGATTTGGCTTTTATTGTAAGTCATGTGACAAGGCTCAATAAAGGGTCGACATTGACTGTTAGGATTGCTACTTCCAATAGGTGGCACTAGACTTCTAGTCCTCTTCCTCTCTGAAGAGACAATTTGCATATTTCCCAGAGAAGCATTGCGGCCTTAAGTCTCCTCATCTCAACATGCTTAACATGACACACTCCGCAAGGAGAAATGATACTTCTTGGATCCCAGTAGCTTAGGATGTAATTCATCTGGACCAGTAGATTTAAATTCATTTAAATTAACTAAGTATTCCCTCACCATCTCTCTGTTTATGGATAGTGTAGATTATTTTATCCCTTCAATGGCACCATGAAGATAAGTTTTCCCTCCAGTCAGTGTTCAATGGGGGAACCGTCCCAAACTCCCCACGTAGGCTCTGGGCATGACTGCAGAGCATAGCTGACTTCCATCTGAGACCACTTCTTCAGTCACACCAAACGGTTTTAGTTCCGTGGTACAAGATTAAACAAGGAAGGTTCTACCCACACAGAATATGTGAGGTAAAACCAATAAGAGGCACTTTAAGAAGTGCTAACAAATATAAAGGCAGTTTTGATCATTCACCGCTCATGATCCTATTTTTTACAAACTGGTTAGCAATAAAGGCAATGTTCAAACTTTTTACATTTTGCTCACTAATCTCTGTAACCATTTACGTCTTTTTCCAATGACAGCCGCTCCCTGGCCGGGGGAGGTTAAGGATCATACCTTTCCACAGGTACATCATACAATGCCAGGATGGTTGATTCCACCATGGGTGTCTGGGTGGCTTGTGTGCGCTAAGTGATTGATTGGGCCGCACCTGCAAGGTCTGTAGTTTCTACTAGGTCTGCAGCTGCTAATCTTCTAGGTACAGGGACACACTTTTTGACATCCAGGGCATACCACCCGCTTTCACCGATATGGCGGGTGAAGGTTACCTGATCCTCGGGGTATAAGTCTTTGTGTGGATGGCCCTCTATCAAGTGGGATTTGACATCCGGACGGGTGACAAAGCTATCGTTGATCATCCCAGGCTCCGCAATGAAGCCTCATCCTTTTTCTAAGTTGAAGGTGACCACCACTCCTTGCCGCAGTGGTACCCTGTCTGCGTGTTTGGTCTTTCTAGCTTGGGCCTTAGCCTGCAGATTACGTTTTTCACAGGCCTCCTGACGCTCCCTGCTTTCCTGCTCTTCTTTTTCTTCTCTATACCTACAATATTCCCTCAATGTAGTGGTAGAGACCTACTCCTGGAGCTCTATCATATTTGCTTCCTGTGGACCCCATTCTGAACACCACCGGTTCCACATGTACTTCCTGGGGCCCACCTGTTGGTGTTGGATACCTCTTTCCTGATCCCAGTTGAGCAATTGGGACACCCACCCAGGTGTTGGGGTTGGCGGGTGCATTACTGGCCCTACCAGGGTTACCTCAGCTGCTGAGACGGTATCATTACCCACCACCTGGGTGCTCCCGATGCCCGATGACTGTTCCCTGGGGAGAATAAAACCCAGTCCGGGTGTATAGAGTGGCAGAAGCGGAAGGGGCCAAATTGCAAAGTCCTCAACTCCCAGGGTCAAGGCCGCACACTTTACCTCCACTTCCTGGGTGCCAGATCCCCTCTCCTTCTCTGGGGTTGATATTGTTGGTGGCGAGGCCGTCCACCACCCAGTCAGCTTCTCCAGGAAGGTCTCCTTCCATCCTGCTATCGCCGCCAGCTGGGTCTGCTGGAGTTGGCGGGTCAGCTCCTCTACCTCCTGCCTAGGAGGTCCAGGTCCACTGCAGGCAGCTGGTCCAGTTTTTGTGGTCCCAGCTGGGGGAGTCCTCTGGCTAGACCCCATGTTTCGGTGCTCGCTCACCTCCCTCCGCCATGGCATTACCCGGGTCTGCTCCATCCTTGCAGTTTCCCACACTTTTACTGCTCCATGCTCGTCTTCATGGGAGGTTCCTCTTTCTTGGTGGGCAGTTCCTCCTCATGTTCCCGCCATTCTGGGCCAGGAGGCGGATCCCCCTGACCGACGGGCCTGTTCTTTCTGCATCATTCTCCTTATATTGTGCAGGCACAGCTTTTGCACTTTTCAGAAACATAGTCCAAAGTAGGTGCACAAGACCCGGTGTAGTGGGTCGGTTCATCCTGTTCGTGAAGCCAAAACGGGGTGCCCCATAGGGCCATGGGGTATGCGATACCGGGTCCGACATGGCAGTTCTTAAAGGAGAAGGTCACGGCAGCAGTGACCCGGTCCATGGCATCCATGAATAAATTGTAGTTGTTTTGGGGTATAGAGGTTATGGGGAAAATGTTTGAGAAGCCACCCGTGGTGTTCAGTTATATCTGCCGATGCTGCGGTGAGATCCTCTGGGGTGATGGTAGCGCAGCAAAGATGATGTAGCTCTCCATGGGTAGATGTAGTGTTAAGAGATAAGATGGCGGTGGTGGTTATGCCGGGCAGGTGTTGTAGGAATAACGCAAAGGACACAGCAAGGTACAGTGTCCACTTTTACTCACAGTTCTCCAGTCCACATACACCAGCTGGATGCTGTGTTCTCCGGGTTAGTGGTCCAGCAAACTCCCAGGTAAATTGGGGTGCACCTTTCCAGGACTCCTTTCTTAAGCCTTTATCTGGCCATCTCACAATGCTGGCTTCCACTTCTCCTGCCCAGCACCTTACCCACAGTGTCCCAAGCCAGTAACCATGAACCTGAACGAGCCACATCCTCTGAGTCCCCTGGATTCTATATGGATGCATTTTTGGCAAATTATGGGTGGTTGTGGCTGTGACTCTTGCAAAAGCCAGAGCCTCTGGTTTCTTAGCTGAACTTGAAGATTTCCACTAAGTTAGGACTGGTCCCCTGACTGCGACCTGGTCCTTCCACCTGACTCTGGTCATCCTGGATGTGGGACCCACGGGTGGCTTCTGCACTCCCCGTGCCCCTAAGACCACTTTTGTCTTCCTGGGAGCTCCCACAGCCACTCACCAGACTGTCCTATCCAGCCGGGGATGAGGCCATCCTCCCTAAGGGTACACCCAGGTGCCCTGACTGAACTGTTGTGTGTTGGATGTGAGTGTTAGAGTCCTGGGTAGTGCTCCTCACCTGAGAGTGGTATACCAGACCTCTGGATGAGGTGCAATATCTCTGTGGCGACTGGACCCTCAGGGGCCCCACACTTCCAATTCTTTGAGTTCAGATATTCTCTCATAAATTACATAAACTTAAAGGAAATCTGTCAGCAGTTTCTCACCCCATCTTTTTCAAACTCAAGTTTAGAAATACCTTTACATGGCCAGCCCATTTCTCCATTAGTGAGAAATCAGAGTTTCAATTTATATGCAAACAAGACTGAAGGACTATAATAAATCTGAAACTTCTGTCACTGCAGCTCTATTCCCAGGCCATCATTGCTTCCTTCTGCTTCACCTGGAGTCATGCAGCATAGAGGCTGCCAGTCAAGTATATGAAGGCAAGGAGAACTGCGCTGACAAAGGTTTCAGATCTACAGTCTCATCTGCATATTGATTCAATCACTTATTGCTGGACTTGTCTTTAACCCCTTCATTAATGGATGTATTTTTGGCTTTGCGTTTTCGTTTTTCACTCCCCTTCTTCCCAGAGCAATAACTTTTTTAATTTTTCATTAATATGGCCATGTGAGGGCTAGTTATTTGTGGGACGAGTTGTACTTTTGAAAGACACCATTGGTTTTAACATATAGTGCCATTGAAAATGGGAAAAAAAAATCCCAAGTGCGGTGATATTGCAAAAAAAGTGCAATCCCATGTAGTTTTTCATCTTGCTTTTTTTTACTACTTTCACTAAATACTAAAACTGATGTGCCATTATGATTCTTCAGCTCATTACAAGTTCATAGACACCAAACATGTCTAGGTTCTTTTTTTAAGTGGTGAAAAAAATTCCAAACTTTGTAAAAAAAAAAAAAATTGCTCCATTTTCCAATACCTGTAGCATCTCCATTTTTCATGAACTGTGGCTGGGTGAGGGCTTATTTTTTGCACGATGAGCTGACATTTTTAATGATACCATTTCAGTGCATGTTAATGCACTGAAGTTCATTCTCTGTCCTCCGTAGTAGATGCCTGCGCAAGGCAAGATTGCCTTGTGCAGGCATGTACTACGGAGGACAGAGAACTTCAATCCAATATTGCAGCCAGCGTGCAGCCGGCAGGTAAGGAAAGGGTGAATCAAACACCTGAAAACCCCGCCCCTATGGCTGAAGATTGTTCCCTCCAAATTCAGGTGACAGAGTCCCTTTAAGATGCTTTTGGTATAATAAGAGTATTTCAGAAGATGTACATAGATTTGAAACTCTTGGCTGACTTGAAACCCTTTTGAACTATGCCATCATGTATTTATGAAATGTGGACGTGGGACGGCCACAGGATGAGGGATACAGCAACAATCAGCAGACACGCACAAAGAATTTGATATTATAAAGATTTACTAAACTTTGGACTAGTGTCCAAAGGCTGACGGTGCTACCAGGAGACAGGCCAGTACACTAGGAGATGTGGAGGTGGCCGTAGGAGGGCAGCAACCCAGCAGGAGGATCACAACCTCAGCCTCTGTGCAAGGAGAAACAGGAGGAGCACTGCCAGAGCCCTGCAAAATGACCTCCAGCAGGCCACAAATGTGCATGTGTCTGCACAAACGGTAAGAAACCGACTTCATGAGGATGGTCTGAGTGCCCAATGTCCAAAGATGGGGGTTGTGCTCACAGCCCAACGCTGTGCAGGATGCTTGGCATTTGCCACAGAACACCAGGATTGGCAAATTCGCCACTGGAGCCCTATGCTCTTCACAGATGAAAGCAGGTTCACACTGAGCACATCTGACAGACGTGACAGAGTCTTCAGATGCCGTGGAGAGTGATCTGCTGCCTGCAACGTCCTTCAGCATGACCGGTTTGGCAGTGGGTCAGTAATGGTGTGGGGTGGCATTTCTTTGGAGGGCTGCACAGCCCTCCATGTGCTCACCAGAGGTAGACTGTCTGCCATTAGGTACTAAGATCAGATCCTTAGACCCCTCGTGAGACCAGATGCTGGTGCGGTTGGCACTGGGTTCCTCCTAATGCAGAACAATGCCAGACCTCATGTGGCTGGAGTGTGTCAGCAGTTCCTGCACGATGAAGGCATTGAAGCTATGGACTGGCCTGCCTGTTCCCCAGACCTGAAACCAATTGAACATATCTGGGACATCATGTCTCGCACCATCCATCAGCGTCACGTTGCACCACAGACTGTCCAGGAGTTTGCAGATGCTTTAGTCCAGGTCTCGGAGGAGATCCATCAAGAGACCATCTGCTGCCTCATTGGAAGGATGCCCAGGTATTGTAGGGAGGTCATACAGGCGCATGGAGGCCACACACACTACTGAGCATCATTTCATTGTCTTGAGGCGTTGAAGTTGGATCAGCTTGTAAGTTCATTTTCCACTTTGATTTTGAGCTTCATTCCAACTCCAGACCTCCGTGGGATATTAGTTGTGATTTATGTTGATAATTTTTAGGTTTTATTGTTCTCAACACATTCCACTATGTAATGAATAAAGATTTACAACTGGAATATTTCATTCAGTGATATCTAGGATGTGGGATTTTAGTGTTCCCTTTATTTCTTTGGGCAGTGTATATTCAGATGTAAAATGGTACTGGTACATCCTGAAGGTGAACTAGAAGGGTTCTTGCTGGAATAATCAGAAATGCCTTCTTGAAGCTCTTAGGGAATGCCAATCTCTCCAATACAGTGCTTCCCTTAGTCCTTAGAGATAGATACGCAGTTTGGAAGCTCTTAGAGAATGCAGATCTCTCCAATGCAAGGCTTCCCTAAGTCCTTAGAGAAAAGACCTCATATGGTTTAGTCAAGATGCTGTGCACTAGGTTCAGTTGGTTCATGTCAAGCCAAACAACATGTCCCAGAGTCCCAAATAACAGATCCAGAGTTGCACAACCCTATCCAGAACTTCTCCAAGAATGCACAGTTTCACTTCCACACAGACTCTCCTTTGACTCCTCCCAACCTCCCACCAACCACCAAAAACCTGTGCTCCAACTCCAGCCTCTTGCTGCTGCCCTCTACTGGCAAGATCAAATATCACATCCCAAATTTCCAACAGTAAACTGTAATTAAGCCTTATATTTATACCAATTTGCTAAAAATCCAGAACTGTGTTCACCAGTTATATTGTGCTCTGGAGTGGAGGATGTAAAAATTTGTTTATAAAAGTGCCTGCATATATATATATATATATATATATATATATATATTCAAAGCCATGAGTCTGACCAGACGTGTCTGACCATCTTTGAAATTCCACTTTTACATTACAGATTTTTAATTACTATGAATTACACTAGAATTTCATGAAGCATTTACCCATTCATCACTGCTGTACTTTCATCATCCTCATCACCAGCTGTATCCTCTAATAGAGTTGTTTTCTCTACCCACAGGTATGCTGCTCATCTACTCAGCTTTTCCTGCAATGTCTGTCTATGTGAAGTGCATGTAATTGCCACCTGGTATGCTGCTCATCTACTCAGCTTTTCCTGCAATGTCTGTCTATGTGAAGTGCATGTAATTGCCACCTGGTATGCTGCTCATCTACTCAGCTTTTCCTGCAATGTCTGTCTATGTGAAGTGCATGTAATTGCCACCTGGTATGCTGCTCATCTACTCAGCTTTTCCTGCAATGTCTGTCTATGTGAAGTGCATGTAATTGCCACCTGGCATGCTTTGCTTACCCATTATTTTCTATCCATATGTACTTTACTCCTCTTGCGTCTTCCTTGCATACCTAAGTAGCCAATCTACCCCACTCCCTCTTAATGAACTGGCTTAACTGTGAACATGTGCTCTGGACACACACGCCCACATCCCCCCTCTCAGCTGTGAGCCCTTAGGTGCTTAGGGGCATTCTTTGCGTCTGGAGGAGAGAAGGTTTTTCAACCAACATAGAAGAGGATTCTTTACTGTTAGGGCGATGAGAATCTGGAATTGCTTGCCTGAGGAGGTGGTGATGGCGAACTCAGTCGAGGGGTTCAAGAGAGGCCTGGATGTCTTCCTGGAGCAGAACAATATTGTATCATACAATTATTAGGTTCTGTAGAAGGACGTAGATCTGGGGATTTATTATGATGGAATATAGGCTGAACTGGATGGACAAATGTCTTTTTTCGGCCTTACTAACTATGTTACTATGTTACTATGATACATAAATTCAAAGCCATGAGTCTGACCAGACGTGTCTGACCATCTTTGAAATTCCATCTTTTAAATTACAGATTTTTAATTACTATGACTTAGACTAGAATTGGACTGGAATTGACTGGAAGGTAAAAGAATAGAAAACTACTATAATGTTTCGGTTTCTTTTAACATTCACCCCCATACTGCTTTATTTCTTCCTATTTCCTGTAATCCCTCCTCCCGGTAAGGAACTAGTCATTTCTTCCTCCATCCTCCCCAGCCACCTCACCTCCTCCACAGAACTGTTCCTCCACATACAATCCTTTCTCTCCAGGCACACACGGCCACATCATGACCTATCCAGCTCACACCTTCTAACGCTCTGTCTACTGCTCCTCATTGCTGGCGACATATCCCCAAATCCTGGCCCTCCTCATCACATCCCCACACTCATTTCTAATCCCCTGCCTCGATCCTCTACACGTCTTCGTAACCACAGTAACCTCATACCCATTCATCCAGCCCCCAATCCCCCAATTTCCCTACCTGGAGCACTATGTAACGCACGCTCTGTCTGCAATAAACTGTAATTTATCCACGACCTCGTTATCAATAACAAACTCTCCTTCCTTGGCATTACTGAAACCTGGCTTACCCCCTCTGACGCAGCCTCTCCAGCTGCTCCTTCCTATGGTGGATTCCACCTCTCTCACACCCCTTGCCCCAGCAACAAACGTGGTGGAGTGGTTGGCTTGCTCCTGTCCGATACCTGCTGCTTTACCCCAAATCCACTACCACCCTCTGCTACTCTTCCCTCGTTCGAGGTGCACTCCGTCTGCATCTACTCCCCCTCCAATCTCCAGCTGGCTGTCATCTACCGCCCCCCGAACTAGCCATCTCCACCTTTCTTGACCACTTTACCACCTGGCTACTTCATTTCCTCTCAGCTGACTATCATCATGGGTGACTTCAATATCCCCATTGACACTTCCACCTCAGCTGCCTCTAAACTTTTATCGCTCACTGTATCCTTTGGTCTCACTCAATGGTCATCTGCAGCCACCCATAACTCACCCCTCCCCCTGTCTGACCACAACCTACTGACATTTTCTTCTCTCTCCCCTTCTAGCGTGCAACCTCCACTCCACAAACTCACTCACCCTCGCAGAAATCTCAAACACCTCAATTTACAATCACTCTCTGAGTCCCCTCTCCCTCTTACAGACATAGCTTCCTTCCATGACACAGATGCTGCTGCCTCTTTTTATAACACCACAATAACAGCAACACTTGATTCGGCCACCCCACTCATGCATAGCAAAACTTGTAGAATCAACAGGCAGCCCTGGCTAACCAGCCTGGCCAAAGTACTGAGACGGGCTTCCAGGATCGCTGAACGGCAATGGAAGAGATCTCGTTCTGCTGAGCACTTCACTGCATACAAGTAGTCCCTCGTCAGCTTAAAGTCTTGTGCTCACTGCCGCAAAACAAACTTACCTCTCATCTCTCATATCCTCCCTGACTCAGAATCCTAAACAGCTCTTCAACACTTTCAATTCTCTACTCCATTCCCCAGCATCTCCTCCCTCCCCTCTCATTTCAGCTGAAGAATGTACCTCTTTCTTTAAGCAGAAGATAGATAACATCAGAAAAAGCTTTGGCCCGCAGCCCCCAATGCCCCTCCTCTTGACTTCTTGGCCCTGTTCCAAAGCCAGCTTCTCCACCATGACAGACGATCAGCTCTCCATCCTTCTATCAAGATCACATCTCACCACTTGCACCCTTGACCCGCTCCCGTCCCACCTCATCCCTAACCTCGCAAAAGTCTTCATCCCAACCCTAACACAACTCTTCAACCTCTCACTTACAAACGGTGTCTTCCCCTCATCCTTCAAACACACGTCAATCACACCTATCCTCAAAAAACCCTCCCTCGACCCATCCTCTGTGTCCAGCTATTGCCCGATATCCCTTTCCCCTTATGCCTCAAAACTACTTTTCCACCAACATAGAAGAGGATTCTTTACTGTTAGGGCGGTGAGAATCTGGAATTGCTTGCCTGAGGAGGTGGTGATGGAGAACTCAGTCGAGGGGTTCAATAGAGGCCTGGATGTCTTCCTGGAGCAGAACAATATTGTATCATACAATTATTAGATTCTGTAGAAGGACGCAGATCTGGGGATTTATTATGATGGAATATAGGCTGAACTGGATGGACAAATGTCTTTTTTCGGCCTTACTAACTATGTTACTATGTTACTATGTTACTGGAACAGCATGTCCATCTTGAACTGTCCTCCCACCTCTCCTCCTGCTACCTCTTTGACCGGTTACAATCTGGCTTCTAAACACATCACTCAACTGAAACTGCCCTAACTAAAGTGACCAATGACCTACTAACCGCCAAGAACAAGCAACACTACTCTGTCCTCCTCCTCCTGGACCTGTCTTCTGCCTTTGACACTGTGGACCACTTCCTCCTGTTACAGATTCTCTCATCTCTTGGCATCACAGACTTGGCCCTATCCTGGATATTATCATATCTAACAGATCGGACATTCAGTGTCTCCCTCTCCCACACCACCTCCTCATCTCGCTTCCTGTCTGTCGGTGTTCCCCAAGGCTCAGTTCTAGGACCCCTACTCTTCTCCATCTACACCTTTGGCCTGGGACACCTCATAGAATCCCACGGTTTACAATATCATCTCTACGCTGATGACACGCAGATCTACCTATCTGGACCCGACCTCACTTCCTTACTGACCAAAATCCCACAATGTCTGTCTGCTATTTCATCCTTCTTTTCTGCTCGTTTTCTAAAACTGAACATGGACAAAACAGAATTCATCATCTTTCCCCCACCTCACTCTACCCCTCCACCTATCCATCAATGTCAATGGCTGCTCACTTTCCCCGGTCCCGCACGTTCGGTGGCCTCGGGGTGATCCTTGACTCTACCCTCTCTTTCAAGCCACATATCCAAGCCCCTGCCTCCTCTTGCCGATTCCAACTCAAAAACATTTCCCGGATCCGTGAATTCCTTGACCATGAAACCACAAAAACACTAGTACATGCCCTTATCATCTCCCGCCTCGACTACTGCAACCTCCTACTCTCTGGCCTCCGCTCTAGCACTCTGGCACCACTCCAATCCATCCTAAACTCTGCTGCCTGACTAATCCACCTGTCTCCACGTTACTCCCCAGCCTCTCCTCTCTGCTAGAAGAGTGTGCAAAGCCATCATCAAAGCAAACGATGGCTACTTTGAAGAACCTAGAATATAAGACATAATTTCAGTTGTTTCACACTTTTTTGTTAATTATATAATTCCACATGTGTTAATTCATAGTTTTGATGCCTTCTGTGTGAATGTACAATTTTCATAGTCATGAAAATATGGAAAAAACTTTAAATGAGGAGGTGTGTCCAAACTTTTGGTCTGTACTGTATATCTGAAGTTAAGAAAAAGAACAGGAAGTCAACTGTGTGGCAATTCGTATTTACTAGTTCCTATAAAATAGCGCTAATGTTCTTGTCTGTGTATTTATGACATCCTTGATGTTTCAATTGTTACCTTGACCTGGTCAGTATATGTCATTGTAATCATGTAATAAATGCAGAATCTACTAACTTGAACAAGTAGCAGAGCTGGAAAATAATTTAATTCTATCCATTACTAATATACAACAGGCAGCGCTATTCCACCTAAGTGTGAGGATCACATATCAGATAGTGCTCTGTTGCTTTTCATCTTTATAACCCAATTTTAAGTGGAGAACTGTCTTTCTACCACAGTCATCTGGCTCTTTGCCCAGATGCACAGACATTTGCGTTAGTAATGGCTTTGTAACGGGATCTTGCTTAAGCTGTGAATGTACACTCTAGGTTTCCCTTTCTTGTGGAAAGCTTTTTCTACTTACCTTTGATTCAGAACAATTTGCACATATGTTTGAAATGCTGCCAGCACCCCACCAAATGCCATATTAAATTACTTAAGGGAATTGGGGGCACGATACAATGCAGTTGATTCTCCCAAGCAACACATTTCTAACTTGTAATTACCTGTGAACACAAAAGGCAAACTTCATTATTCTGCTTAAAAGTTTTCACAGATTGTTTTTTTTCCTAAGATGAATTAAAAAAATACCCCTGAGTGCAAGAAACATCAAGACGTGTATAAAATATCAACTAAATTCTAAGCCCATGCATATACATCTTTAAAGGGGTTTTCCATAAATATTTTTTTTTTCAATTTCTATCTGCTTATTCAAGTAAAATAATAAAATCGGCATTACTCATCTCCACTGCTCCATCGATGCCTCCCTCTAGGTTGTATCAGTTGCATCATGACAATAGTGTACGTGACCAATGCAGGCAAACACTATGTTCAACGGTCTCGTGCAAGCTACTTTGGCATCACTGGTGAGACCAGTGATTGGCTGTAGTAATGATGTGCGCTATAGTTGTAAAGTCACGGCTGTAGCCTGTGAACAATGGCCAGCAGCAGCGGTGGAGAATAAGAGGTGTAGCACTGAAGGTTGAGTAACGCTAATTTAATTATTTTTTGCGTAAGGAAAGCCAACTGGGATAAAAAAATACCGTATTAATGGAAATGTAACAAAACATTGGATTTTTTTATATACATACTGTACACTATCTCCTTTAAATGCCCTGTAGATTAGTGGGATTCTGGGATCTTGAATCCCCAACAATCACTCAAATTACAGGTTGGAAGTGGTGACTTCAAGCATGAATGGATACATAGACTTTATATCGAGCCTCATACAACATAAGGCAAATGCATTAGCCGACCGCTTCTACCGTAGGATTTAAATATTCAATAGGGAACTCAAAGTGTGAACCACCGCAAATCTACAGAGCTTTAGAAGGGCTAAAATTTTTTTTTTTTTTAATTATTAAAAGTTTACTGTATATGAAAAACCTCCTGGGCAGGAAAAATAAGGAGGGAAGAAAAGAGGGGAGTGCTAGCTATGCGCAATAAATGTGATGGGAAGCAGTGAGAGAATTAAAATAATATGCTCACCTGGGCTAGTTACAATGGACATGATTTTCAAGGAAACCAGGATCCATCATGCGGCATGCGGCTCATCCGATACCGTGGCAGTTTACTTTCCTGACCCAGATGACACTCCACATGGACACAAAAATGGGTACGTCTCTGATGGCGCTTCCATTTGAGGCAGAATCCCAATGAAAATTGATATGAATTAATGTTGGTTTGTTATCTGTGATTGCAATCAGTTTGTTAGATCACATTAAAATAATATCAGGAATAAAAATAGTTAATAACTGAACACATCGCATTTCAATTCTTATGAGGCTTCATCAGGTGTGTAAAAGAAAAAACACATGAAAGGTTTTTACAGCATTTATCATGGTCATTGGGTCCCAGATGAGAGAGAACCACATCCACAAACAAGGAGGATAGAATATATAAAAACCTTTCATGTGGTATGTCTTTTATACACCTGATGAAGGCTCATAAGTATCGGCCGATACTTGCGGTATCAGAACTCCGATACCGAGATCCGATACTTTTGTGGTATCGGGTATCGGTTCCATAGGGATGTGTAAAATAAAGAATTAAAATAAAAAATATTGATATATTCACCTCTCCGGCGGCCCCTGGACATCACGCTGGTAACCGGCAGGCTTCTGTGTTTAAAATGAGCGCCTTTAGGACCTGCGAATGACGTCGCGGCTTCTGATTGGTCGCATGCCGCTCATGTGACCGCCACGCGACCAATCAGAAGCCGCGACGTCATTCTCATTCACTAAACTCCTAATTCTAGGAATTAAGGACCTGCGAATGAAGTCGCGGCTTCTGATTGGTCGCGTGGCGGTCACATGAGCGGCACGCGACCAATCAGAAGCCGCGACGTCATTCGCAAGTCCTAAAGGCGCTCATTTTAAACAAAGAAGCCTGCCGGTTACCAGCGTGATGTCCAGGGGCCGCCGGAGAGGTGAATATATCAATATTTTTTATTTTAATTCTTTATTTCACACATCCCTATGGATCCCAGGGCCTGAAGGAGAGTTTCCTCTCCTTCAGACCCTGGGAACCATCAGAATACCTTCCGATACTTGGTGTCCCATTGACTTGTATTGGTATTGGATATCGGTATCGGCGATATTCGATATTTTTCGGGTATCGGCCGATACTAACCGATACCGATACTTTCAAGTATCGGACGGTATCGCTCAACACTACTCATAAGAGTTGAAACGTGTTGTGTTCAGTTTTTAACTTTTTATTCCTGAAATGATTTAATTGTGCTCTAACAAACCTGATTGTAACCACAGATAATAAACCAACATTGATTCCCACCACCAATTTTCATTGGGATTCTTCCTCAAACATACACAGGAGTGCTTGCTTGGCCGAGTGTGCCTGTCTTTTCTATGAGAAAGCCGCTGACTGACACGTCGGCCTGTTGCTTATATCTGGAAAAACAATATAATCTACAGTCCGAAATCAGAAATGTGCAATCAACATCTCTTCCAACCATCAGTTGGCCGGCACCTCCTACTCATTTAAAGGTACCTTCACACTAAACGATATCGCTAGTGATCCGTGACGTTGCAGCGTCCTGGCTAGCGATATCGTTCAGTTTGACAGGCAGCAGCGATCAGAATCCTGCTGTGATGTCGTTGGCCGGGGCTAGAAGGCCAGAACTTCATTTGGTCGCTGGCTCTCCCGCTGACATCGCTGAATCGGCGTGTGTGACGCCGATTCAGCAATGTCTTCGCTGGTAACCAGGGTAAACATCGGGTTACTAAGCGCATGGCCGCGCTTAGTAACCCGATGTTTACCCTGGTTACCATCCTAAAAGTAAAAAAAAACAAACGCTTCATACTTACCTTCCGCTGTCTGTCCCCCGGCGCTGTGCTTTCCTGCACTCACTGTGAGCACAGCGGCCGGAAAGCAAAGCGGTGACGTCACCGCTCTGCTTTCCGGCCGCTGTGCTCACAGCCAGTTCAGAGAAGCAGAGCGCCGGGGACAGACAGTGGAAGGTAAGTATGAAGCGTTTGTTTTTTTTACTGTTAGGATGGTAACCAGGGTAAACATCGGGTTACTAAGCGCGGCCCTGCGCTTAGTAACTCGATGTTTACCCTGGTTACCGGCATCGTTGGTCGCTGGAGAGCTGTCTGTGTGACAGCTCTCCAGCAACCAAACAGCGACGCTGCAGCGATCCGGATCGTTGTCTGGATTGCTGCAGCGTCGATTAGTGATTTTAGTGGGTTCAGCTGACAATAGTCTAATGTGTATGTAATGTGTATGGGGACCTTTAATGTACACCGACACTGAAGTGCATCACTTACACTGAATTAAACAAACATGGCCACTTTTAACCTCCCATACAGATTAGATGGAAGACTGTTGAACTTGCCAATTTTGGTGAGACCAGATTCTCTTCTGATGTTAAGGGTATATATAAAATCATGGGGTTCCATAGCAAGAAGTCTTAGTTGAGCCCCACTCCCACCCTAAAAAAAAAAAATTGAATCAGGTAGGGTCGCGGTGTATAGACACAGTCCACATGGGTACAGTCACCGATTTTTAAATACAGGAAGAGGAACATGTTTTGTGGCACTTACACACTAATTGTGTCCCTATTTAAGCCCACTATATTTCTCACTCACTACTTTCATCCTTTCATGGCCACCATAGAGAATGATATCCTCAAAAACGGCCCCCACAAACACAGCAGGTACCCTCACAATAAATTCCTCTATAGTACCTACCAATGCACAACATAATGACTCCATAGTGTCCTCTGCAAAGTATGAGGCCCCTATAGTACCCACAATACAGTATGGTTCCCCCACAGCTCCTTCACAGTACGATGTCCTAACAGTTCCCTCACATACACTGGGGCTCCCACAATAACCCCACATAGTATAATGCCTCTGCAGCCCTCCCTCCCATAGTATGATGCCCACATAGCTACCCATACAGTATGATGGCCCGAGCTTTTCCTTGTACAGTATGATGACTCCACTCCAATCTACATGATGGTTACCACATCCCTCACAATGTATTGTGGCTCTCACAGACCCCAATGTAATTTGATTACCCCAACAGTCTTTTAGTACAGTATGTTGGTGGCTAATGGATAGGAATGCAACCAGACTGGTCCATCAGTGGCCGCCTTTGAATAACACTATGCACTGTATGACAAAATAGCTATTCGATGGAGCTGGCATGGAGGAACTACATGTATTAAACTGTGTAATTGACTCCCTATCCATGCAACCCAGGCTTATCGTGCATTGTCAGGATAAAAACATTCAAGACAAAGTTGAAAGTGTATGTTGCCTATAGTCTATGCACTACATTATGGGTTGCGGGAAAGATTGAGCCACAGCCGTAGACAGGCTTTAAGTTCTTGGTGTTGAACTGAGCAGCTTCTATCTCTGTTAGTAATTCCAATAAATTATTTCTACATGAATACTGTTTCCAGTGGGCGCTTGATTTATCGGACTGACATTGAGTGAGCAGTTTACTTTCTTTTACTGCCAGCTTGTACATAACCATAAAGCTATGTGAGCCGCTATTGAAAAATGTACTGGTGTGTGCTTTATCTGCTGCGCCGTCATTTTAATTGCAGAGCAGGTGTGGATGGGGAGAGGTGGTTTATAAAATCTACATATTAAAACCCTGTTTAGCATCATTTAGAATCATTTGCACATGATTATATTGAATAAATTGCTCAACACGCAAATATCATTGGATCAAGCTCATGCTTATTTAGATGCAAGGTATAGAATATTAATGATGAGTGGGCGCATAAAGTTAGGGAAAAGTTATCTTTAGTATTTACTAGAGTGCCTCTTATAGCAAAGAAATAGGCATTTTAAGTCCAATATTCTGGTAGACTAGAATTTGACTTGTTACCTAACATGTTTATCTTAGACCAGGAATCCCTTCTTCTCCAGTGATTCTCGAGCCCAAAAATGGCCTTAATCAAGGGGCGTTGCCTAGCGACATGTGAGGAGGACGTGTGTCTGCAGAGCTCCCGCATGTCCTAGTTAATTACCGCTGCTAAATCTCCACAGCACAGCCAGTAATTATCTGTGGAGAGGCCCTGGGGACTGGTGGAGGTCATCGGGCCTTCGTGAGAGCATTCCAGGCGTGCAACATGCCGAAAAAAGGTCAAAGGAGGATTACAGGAGAGATGGCCTCTGATTCCCAAGATGGTGCCGCCACTTCAGCACGTGCTCTAGCAGATGCAGAGACTGATAGTGCAGCCAGAAACAGAGAAGTAGCGGCTCGTCTGCAGCGATATGCCCGAGTGGAGGAATTGGAGAAGGAATCTCCCCAAGCAGCTGAAAAAGATCCGGACACAGAAGGAGAAGGTACAGAGCGGGGGATGAGTGAAGAGGGGGAGGAGACTGAAAGTACTGGAGGGCAGAGGAACCAGGAGGCGCTGGCTAGCTGGGGAGAGCTGGTGGAACAAAATAAGAAGCAGCTCAAAGCGCTGAAGCTGCAGATTCCTGCTGAGCCCACTATAAAGGACGTGCTGGTGGCTGTTATGCAGTGTGGATCAGCCATTACTAATGTGCTCACTCAGTTGGGCTTTCTACAGGAATCAATGCAAAATGTAAAACATGATCTCCACACAGTTAAGGACAGAACCGGGCAATTGAAAAAAAGAGTCGGTGTGGTTGAAAATACAGTTTCTGCATCTGCGCAGCACAATAAGGAGATCATGAAAGATATTGCTGTGATTTGGAACAAAACGGATGATTTGGAGAACAGGTCCAGGCGCAATAATGTCCGCATAGTCGGTGTGCCAGAACGATGTGAGGGCAAAAATCCTACTACTTTTATTGAGGCCTGGATAAAGGGGAAAGTTAGACCGGACATTCTGACCTACTTATACGCGGTGGAGCACGCTCATAAGATCCCGGCCTGTCCCCTTCCCCCCGGCCATCCACCAAGGCCTATTTTGGCCAAAATACTTCACTACAGAGACAGAGACAACATTCTTCGGTTCTCAAGAGATCACCCTGAACTAACTATTGATGGTTCTAGAGTTTCATTTTATCCGGATTTCTCACCGACAGTGCAGAAAATGAGAACAAAATTTGTTGATATCAAAAAACGGCTGAGGGCTCTTCACCTGAAAACTCAATGATTTTCCCAGCTAAATTGCGAGTCGAGGCTGGGAATCAATTTCATTTTTTTCTGGACGCTATGGAGGCAGCGGATTGGTTGGATCTGAATAAACAACATTTAAGAAGAGAAATAGAGGACTGCAGTGGGGAAAAGTGAACTTTTAGACACTTTAAGTTGTCTCTGTGCTCAGATGGTCGCCTTGTGCTGTGGGGTGTTATCCTGTAAAATGTGTGGGGCGAGATGGGAACTAAAACACCCGGTGTTGGGGTTTTATCTATTCCAGAGGGGAGAATACGCTTCTTCTGTGTGATGAATCCAACACAATTTAAAGTTATGTTGGGATGGGTTGTTAGGAGGGTGGGAGGGAATGGGGGGGTGTTGGGTCCTTTGATATGTGCACATATGTCAAAATAGGTTTGGCTAGGATTAACTGGATATTGTTGCGTATGACTAAAACTACTAGTTACAGTATGGGGGAGGTTAGGATTCTTAGTTGGAATATTAGAGGGATGAAGTCCCCAGTAAAAAGACAGGCGATTTTTTATTTTATTGCGGATCATAAACCAACAGTAATCTGTCTGCAGGAGACGCATCTTACCCGAGAGACACTCAATATTCTAGATAAGAGATGGATATTGGCGGGATATCACTCCACTTATTCCCAGTATTCCAGAGGTGTTAGTATACTAATTGGACGGGGTGCTCAGTTTTCATGTAATCAGGTGGTGGTGGACGAGGAGGGGTGGTTTGTTATTTTATGTTGTACCTTGTCTGCAGTTACAATGGTACTCATATCTTTATATATTCCTCCGCCATATAGTAGTAGGATCATATATCAAATCCTTACTATTTTGAGAGGTTTTCCAGGGGTCCCATATTTAGTGGTGGGTGATTTCAACAATATTTTAGATGCCCATTGGGATAGAGATATTCATGCACCTATAAAACCGGAAGGTAATTGCACACCATTTGGGGCGCTCCTGCGAGAACTAGCTTTAACTGATCTGTGAAAATGCAGGAAACCCAAGGTATATCAGTATTCATGTTTTTCCCCTACTTTTACTTCCCTATCTCGTATCGATCTGGCCTTGGGGGACGGTCTCATGCTGGGGAAAATTAAAAATGTTGAATATTTGCCGAGGACAGTGTCGGACCATTCACCCCTGTCCATTGTGATAAAAGGGGGATGACGAGGTGTCACGGAGTAGGCCTCTGTGGCGCTTAAATCCGTTTTGGTTGCAGCTAGTGGATAAGACTGATATGTTCACCTCTGAATTACAGGAATTCCTTCGGTTTAATGAGAACTCAGCCTCTAGTCTGGTGGTGTGGGAGACTCTGAAGGCATACTTGCATGGTATGTTTATTCATGAGATTTCAAAGATTAAGGCCATGTGCACACGTTCAGTATTTTTCGCGTTTTTTTAGCCTTTTTTCGCTATAAAAACGTAATAAAAACGTGAAAAAGCCGCAAAAAAAACGCTTACATATGCCTCCTATTATTTACAGTGTATTCCGCATTTCTTGTGCAAATGTTGCATTTTTTTCCGCAAAAAATCGCATTGTGGAAAAAAAAGCAACATGTTCATTAAATTTGTGGAATTGCGGGGATTCTGCACACCTAGCAATGCATTGATCTGCTTACTTTCCGCATGGGGCTGTGCACACCATGCGGGAAGTAAGCAGATTATGTGCGGTTGGTACCCAGGGTGGAGGAGAGGAGACTCCCCTCCACGGGCTGGGCACCATATAATTGGTAAAAAAAAAAGAATTAAAATAAAAAATAGTGATATACTCACCTTCGATGGCCCCGGAGTCTTCCTGCTTCTCAGCGGTGCACGCTGCCACTTCCGTTCCTATAGATGGTGTGTGTGAAGGACCTGCGATGATGTCGCCGTCTTGTGATTGGTCGCGTGACCGCTCATGTGACCGCTCACGTGAACTCGATGTCATCGAAGGTCCTGCACACACACACCATCTATAGGAACGGACGCCGCTGAGGAGATCGGCTGTCTGCAGGTGAGTATAACCATTTTTTTTATTTTTTTATTATTTTTAAACATTCTATCTTTTACTATTGATGCTGCATAGGCAGCATCTATAGTAAAAAGTTGGTCACACTTGTCAAACACTGTGTTTAACAAGTGTGACCAACCTGTCAGTCAGTTTTCCAAGCGATGCTACAGATCGCTTGGAAAACTTTAGCACTCTGCAAGCTAATTTCGCTTGCAAAATGCTAAAAAAAACGGGAAAAAAACGCAAAAAAAAATGCGGATTTCTTCCAGAAAATTTCCGGTTTTCTTCAGGAAATTTCTGCAAGAAATGCTGACGTGTGCACATACCCTAAGTCTAGTTCGAGACAAGAATCTAAACTTGTACTTCAGGAGTTGGAGGCTGCAGAGCGGGCTTTCTCAATGCAGGTCACCCCTAACACACAGAGGAGACTTAAGGATGCTCAGTCACGAGTGACCAAAATGACTCTAGAGGTGGCCATGCAGAAACGTATGTTCCAACCGACCCAATTCTTTGAAAGTGTGGGGCACCTACTTTCGGTTATAAAGTCAGCACAAGAGGGTCCTCGTTCATATCTGGGCTCAGTGGTGGGGATGGGACACTTATCATGGATTCACCGGGAATTCTAACGATTTTGAGGGCCTTTTACACTAACTTGTATTCCTCTCATTTTGGGGCTTCCACGGAAGAGCTTGTGGACTTTCTAGAAGCCGCCAGGCTCCCGTGACTTTCTGATGCAGATAGAGCTTTGTTAGATGAACCTTTGGGTTTAGATGAGCTGGAAGAGGCTCTGAACACTATATCTAATAACAAATCACCGGGGGTGGATGGCATACCAGTGGAGGTCTATAAAAAATATAAGTCGGTTCTACTCCCAATATTATTGACCACAATTAACAATAGCCTCGGGGTCCTTCCGCCTTCTATGCGGGAAGCTATTATTACTGTCATACCAAATAAAGATAAGGATCCTACCCTCCTGGCCTCGTATAGACCAATCTCCCTTCTGACAGTAGATGTTAAGCTATTAGCAAAGGTGTTGGCCATCCGTCTTTCAAAAGTCGTGGAATCTCTAATACACTCGGATCAAACGGGATTCATGCCTCATAAGTCAACGGCCCTAAATGTTATAAGACTATATCTCAATATGCAAGTGGAGGCAGACAATGTGGGGAGGAGGGCAGTTCTGTCACTTGATGCCACTAAGGCATTCGACAGCGTGGAATGGAAATACCTGTTTGCTATGCTTCAGTGCATGGGTTTTGGTCCAGGCTTTATTGGTTGGATTAAGCTTTTGTATTCAGAACCATCGGCAACAATACAAGCGAATTGACTGTTATCTGAGCCCTTCAATCTTTATAGGGGTACGAGACAGGGTTGCCCTCTGTCTCCGCTGCTTTTTGCCCTGGCGGTGGAGCCTTTAACTTCGAGGATAAGACTTAGCCCAGAAATTGAGGGGTTTAGATACGGGACATTAGAGGAGAAAGTGGCTCTCTACGCCGATGACATTCTCCTGTTTTTGGCTGACTCTGACGAATCGCTCAATGGAGTAATGTCACTTTTTGCTACGTTTGGGGCTTTATCGGGTTTAGC
The DNA here is from genome assembly GCF_032444005.1 of Ranitomeya imitator. NCBI lineage: Eukaryota > Metazoa > Chordata > Amphibia > Anura > Dendrobatidae > Ranitomeya > Ranitomeya imitator. The sequence continues at coordinate 806,518,852 of NC_091283.1, forward strand.
CATAAATTGAGAAAAGTCTGCTATTTTACCATTAGACCCAACTCTGGTTAGAGCTCCACAGGTGCCAGTAGTGTCATGTTTTAATACCTGGGTATCAATGTATCAAACAACATATTAGATTATGAATGCTTAAATCTTTCCCCGCTCGTGGCTAGGATTAAGCAGAAGATTAAGACCTGGACTAAGTTACATTTGTCAATAGTTGGGAGAGTGAACCTGTTGAAAATGGTGATTATGCCTCAGCTTTTATATGTTCTTCATAACTCCCCAATTTGGCTTCCCCAAAATAGGTTCTTTAAAATTAATGCACTGTTTAGGGAACTTATATGGTTGAAAAAGGGTGCGAGAATTAAGTTAGAGCACTTACAAAGGAGTAAAGAGGAGGAAGGGTTGGCACTGCCTAACCCTTGGCTATAATTTTAATCTTCCCAGTGTCAACATCTGGCAAGTAGAATGGAGGACACATCTGTGGAAATGGGGGGAGGTCGAGGGATTCTTCAGTTTCTGGGGGGTCGGGGTCCCCTATTTTCTAAGTTAGAGGCGAATAAATTTAAACCGTGGGTGTCTAAATTTCCGACGGTAATGCTTATGGTCAAAGTGTGGGGTAAAATTAAAAGTTTAAGAGGAATTACTGAGTTCACGAGGTATACCCCTATATGGGATAATCCATACCTGCCGCAATTGAGGACATTGAAAGGGTTTGCACAATGGCGACAAGTGGGTATCTGGTGGCTCTCACAGCTGATAGATGGGGGTGTCTTTAAATCATTTGAGGACTTACGAAAGGAGTTCTCACTTCAGCATTCTGTATTTTATCAGTATTTACAAGTAAGACACGCTTATATAATGCAGACTCATATACACCCTATCATTATACATCATGATACTGTTATTAATAGGCTCGGTTTACAGGCATCTACAAGGGGACTAATTTAATTTGTGTACGGGGAGCTCCTCTCGAAGGTGCTATTGGATCACCCGATGACGGCATTAGCGAAATGGCAACAACAAGTGGGGGGGATTTCGGTAGATCAATGGGAGTCAATAATGCAAATGATCCCTAAGTTGTCCCTCAGTGAGCCTAACCGTCTGTCTCAACTATATATCCTCTATATGGTTTATAGGACTCCTAAGTGGCTGTTTGATTTGGGTCTAAGGCCAGATTCAAAATGTCCCAAGTGTACGCTCAATAATGCAGATATCCTACATATGTTCTGGACCTGTCCCTGTATACAAATATTCTGGATTATGGTTCTCAGCTTAATATATATGGCCACAGAGCAGGATATTCCCAGAGATCCTATTGTCTGCGAGCTTGGATATGTTGAGGAGGTGGGAGGAGATAATTATTCACAAATAGCTGTTGCCAGAATGCTTTTTACTGCTAGAAAATTAATAGCATATCACTGGATCTCAGATAAAGTTCCCACGAGGAAAGAATATGTAAATAAGCGAAACCTCATACTATGCAGAGAGAAGGCCATCTATCTTAAACGGGGTAGACCGGCAGTGTTTGAGAAAATTTGGGCAGGATGGTTGAATGTTCCAGGCTTACCGTCTGTAAGTTTATTCTCGTGATACCATGTTTATATCACCCTGAAAGTGATTTAGTTGTAATCCATGACTGGTGCTTTGGGGTATGTGTCTTATCTATGTCTGTATTTTTTTGTGTGACATATTTTATCATTGGACCAGGGTTGGGTGGGGGGGGAAGCAGTTAGGAATGGGGGAAAGATTGTAGGGTAGTTTGGTGAAAATTCTGTTATGTTCTGAAAACTTTAATAAAAAATATCTGATTATAAAAAAAACAAAACAATGGCCTTAATCTCAGTGGTGCACTATTGGGGTATATGAGTCACTGGACGGTTGACATTCAAGCATAATTCTTAGGGAAATAAAAAAATAATAATTTTTTGCTTGAAATTTTGCACCCGTAAAAAGTGATGCTGCTTGGACTAAAGATCAACAGTAGTGTACGTGTCCTGGACTTCTGACCGGGTGCCACAGCCACTATAAATTATATTGAGGTGAATATGGCACCAATACAGTTGGATACTGTGTTTGCCATGGGCTCCGTGTCCCACCATTCTCTGTAGGCCACAGACCTCTATAGAACTATGGTAAATAAGACGTCAACGCCTTGACGCAGCTGTTACAATGACGTCAATGCATTGCACCACCTGTGCCAGCCCACTCTTTATGGAGAGGAAACATTTCTATACATTTCATTTTTTTGTGGGGGATGACACAAAGGTGGCATTATTTGGAGGGGGCACTGAAGAAGCATATTTATTTACTAAAGTGGTATGAATGCTTTCTAAAGGTGGCACTCAGGGGGTAGGATTGTTTTAAGGAGGCAATCAGTGGGCACTATTTCTAATAAGAAGATGTGATACTTTCCTTGTCTGGGCACTGGCAACCCATGCAACTCATTTCATCTACTTCTGCCATTTTAACCAACTCCAACCTCCCTAAGGGTACCGTTACACTATACGATTTACCAACGATCACGACCAGCGATACGACCTGGCCGTGATCGTTGGTAAGTCGTTGTGTGGTCGCTGGAGAGCTGTCACACAGACAGCTCTCCAGCGACCAACGATGCCGAGGTCCCCGGGTAACCAGGGTAAACATCGAGTTACTAAGCGCTGGGCCGCACTTAGTAACCCGATGTTTACCCTGGTTACCAGCGTAAAAAAAACAAACATTACATACTTACATTCCGGTGTCTGTCCCTTGCCGTCTGCTTCCCGCACTGACTGACTGCCGGCCGTAAAGTGAAAGCACTTTAAAGTGTGTCAGGGTCAGGATGAAGCGGAGATATATTGTCAGAAGTTTAGAAAGTGGTCTGTGCTCACTCAGTGGAATGAATGTGCCCTGGCAGCAATCTTCAGAAAGGGTCTCTCTGAAGCCCTTAAGGATGTCATGGTGGGGTTTCCCACGCCTGCTGGTCTGAATGAGTCTATGTCCTTGGCCATTCAGATCGATCGATGCTTGCGTGAGCGTAAAGCTGTGCACCATTTGGCGGTACTATCTGAGCATGGGCCTGAGCCTATGCAATGTGATAGGACTTTGACCAGAGCTGAACGGCAAGAACACAGACGTCGGAATGGGCTATGTTTTTACTGTGGTGATTCCACTCATGCTATCTCCAATTGTCCTAAGCGCACTAAGCGGTTCGCTAGGTCTGCCACCATTGGTACGCTACAGTCTAAATTTCTATTGTCTGTTACTCTGATTTGCTCTTTGTCATCCTATTCTGTTATGGCATTTGTGGATTCAGGCGCTGCCTTGAATTTGATGGACTTGGAGTATGCGAGGCGCTGTGGTTTTTTCTTGGAGCCCTTGCAGTATCCTATTCCATTGAGAGGAATTGATGCTACGCCTTTGGCCAAGAATAAGCCTCAGTATTGGACCCAATTGACCATGTGCATGGCTCCTGCACATCAGGAGGATATCCGCTTTCTGGTGTTGCATAATCTGCATGATGTGGTCGTTTTGGGGTTGCCATGGCTACAGGTTCATAATCCAGTATTGGACTGGAAATCAATGTTATATAAAGGAATCCTTGGAGAAAGGCCATATTCGCCCGTCGTCATCACCCGTCGTCATCACTGTTAGGAGCAGGGTTCTTTTTTGTGGCCAAGAAGGATGGTGCTTTGAGACCTTGTATTGATTACCGCCTTCTTAATAAAATTACAGTCAAATTTCAGTATCCTTTGCCGTTGCTGTCTGATTTGTTTGCTCGTATTAAAGGGGCTAGTTGGTTCACCAATATAGATCTTCGAGGGGCGTATAATCTTGTGCGTATTAAACAAGGCGATGAATGGAAAACAGCATTTAATACGCCTGAGGGCCATTTTGAGTACCTGGTTATGCCATTCGGGCTTTCCAATGCTCCATCAGTATTTCAGTCCTTTATGCATGACATCTTCCGAGAGTACCTGGATAAATTCCTGATTGTGTATTTGGATGATATTTTGGTCTTTTCGGATGATTGGGAGTCTCATGTGAAGCAGGTCAGAATGGTGTTCCAGGTCCTTCGTGCGAATTTCTTGTTTGTGAAGGGGTCAAAGTGTCTCTGTGGAGTTCAGAAGGTTTCATTTTTGGGGTTCATTTTTTCCCCTTCTACTATCGAGATGGACCCTGTTAAAGTCCAGGCCATTTACGATTGGACTCAGCCGACATCTGTGAAGAGCCAGCAAAAGTTCCTGGGCTTTGCTAATTTTTATCGGCGCTTCATCGCTAATTTTTCTACTGTTGCTAAACCGTTGACTGATTTGACCAAGAAGGGTGCTGATGTGGTCAATTGGTCTTCTGCGGCTGTAGAGGCTTTTCAGGAGTTGAAGCGTCATTTTTCTTCTGCCCCTGTGTTGTGCCAGCCAGATGTTTCGCTTCCGTTTCAGGTTGAGGTTGATGCTTCTGAGATTGGAGCAGGGGCTGTTTTGTCGCAAAGAAGTTCTGAGGGCTCGGTGATGAAGCCATGTGCTTTCTTTTCTAGAAAGTTTTCGCCTGCTGAGCGTAACTATGATGTTGGTAATCGTGAATTGTTGGCCATGAAGTGGGCATTCGAGGAGTGGCATCATTGGCTGGAAGGAGCCAAGCATCGCGTGGTGGTCTTGACAGATCACAAGAATTTGACTTATCTTGAGTCTGCCAAACGGTTGAATCCGAGACAGGCTCGATGGTCATTATTTTTCTCCCGTTTTGATTTTGTGGTTTCGTACCTTCCGGGCTCTAAGAATGTGAAGGCTGATGCCCTGTCAAGGAGTTTTGTGCCTGACTCTCCGGGTGTTCCTGAGCCGGCGGGTATTCTCAAAGAGGGGGTAATTTTGTCTGCCATCTCCCCTGATTTGCGGCGGGTGCTGCAAAAATTTCAGGCTGATAGACCTGACCGTTGCCCAGCGGAGAAACTGTTTGTCCCTGAAAGATGGACTAGTAGAGTTATCTCTGAGATTCATTGTTCAGTGTTGGCTGGGCATCCTGGAATCTTTGGTACCAGAGATTTGGTGGCTAGATCCTTCTGGTGGCCGTCTTTGTCGCGGGATGTGCGTTCTTTTGTGCAGTCCTGTGGGACTTGTGCTCGGGCTAAGCCCTGCTGTTCTCGTGCCAGTGGGTTGCTTTTGCCCTTGCCGGTCCCGAAGAGGCCCTGGACGCATATTTCTATGGATTTTATTTAGGATCTCCCCGTCTCTCAAAAGATGTCGGTCATTTGGGTGGTTTGTGATCGCTTTTCTAAGATGGTCCATTTGGTACCTTTGTCTAAATTGCCTTCCTCCTCTGATTTGGTGCCATTATTTTTCCAGCATGTGGTTCGTTTACATGGTATCCCGGAGAACATCGTTTCTGACAGAGGCTCCCAGTTTGTTTCAAGGTTTTGGCGATCCTTTTGTGCTAGGATGGGCATTGATTTGTCTTTTTCCTCGGCTTTCCATCCTCAGACAAATGGCCAAACCGAACGAACTAATCAAACTTTGGAAACATATCTGAGATGCTTTGTTTCTGCTGATCAGGATGATTGGGTGTCCTTTTTGCCGTTGGCTGAGTTCGCCCTTAATAATCGGGCCAGCTCGGCTACTTTGGTTTCGCCGTTTTTCTGCAATTCTGGTTTCCATCCTCGTTTCTCTTCAGGGCAGGTTGAGTCTTCAAAATGTCCTGGTGTAGATACTGTGGTAGATAGGTTGCAGCAGATTTGGACTCATGTGGTGGACAATTTGACATTGTCCCTGGAGAAGGCTCAACCTTTCACTAACCGCCGGCGCTGTGTGGGTCCCCGACTTCGTGTTGGGGATTTGGTTTGGTTGTCGTCTCGTTATGTTCCTATGAAGGTTTCCTCTCCTAAGTTTAAGCCTCGTTTCATTGGTCCGTATAAGATTTCTGAGGTTATCAATCCTGTGTCATTTCGTTTGGCCCTTCCTGCTTCTTTTGCCATCCATAATGTGTTCCATAGGTCGTTATTGCGGAGATACGTGGCGCCTGTGGTTCCATCCGTTGATCCTCCTGCCCCGGTGTTAGTTGAGGGGGAGTTGGAGTATGTGGTGGAGAAGATTTTGGATTCTCGTGTTTCGAGACGGAAACTCCAGTACCTGGTCAAGTGGAAGGGTTATGTTCAGGAAGATAATTCCTGGGTTTTTGCCTCTGATGTTCATGCTGCCGATCTGGTTCGTGCCTTTCATTTGGCTCATCCTGGTCGGCCTGGGGGCTCTGGTGAGGGTTCGGTGACCCCTCCTCAAGGGGGGGTACTGTTGTCAATTCTGTTGTCGGGCTCCCTCCTGTGGTCATGAATGGTACTTCGGCTGGTTCTGTCCATGGACTTCCTCTGGTGGGTGTTTCTGAGTTTCACAGGTGATGAGGTTAATTCGTTACCTGCTGCTCTATTTAACTCCACTTAGATCTTTGCTCCATGCCACCTGTCAATGTTCCAGTATTGGTCTGTTCACTCCTGGATCGTTCTTGTGACCTGTCTTCCCATCAGAAGCTAAGTTCCAGCTTGTATTTCTTTGTTTGCTATTTTTCTGTCCAGCTTGCTATTTAATTTGTTGTCTTGCTTGCTGGAAGCTCTGGGACGCAGAGGGAGCGCCTCCGCACCGTGAGTCGGTGCGGAGGGTCTTTTTGCGCCCTCTGCATGGTCTTTTTGTAGGTTTTTGTGCTGACGGCAAAGTAACCTTTCCTATCCTCTGTCTGTTCAGTAAGTCGGGCCTCACTTTGCTAAATCTATTTCATCTCTGTGTTTGTATTTTCATCTTTACTCACAGTCATTATATGTGGGGGGCTGCCTTTTCCTTTGGGGAATTTCTCTGAGGCAAGGTAGGCTTTATTTTTCTATCTTCAGGGCTAGCTAGTTCCTTAGGCTGTGCCGAGTTGCATAGGGAGCGTTAGGCGCAATCCACGGCTATTTCTAGTGTGTTTGATAGGTTTAGGGATTGCGGTCAGCAGAGTTCCCACGTCCCAGAGCTCGTCCTTATTATCAGTAACTATCAGGTCATTTCGTGTGCTCTTAACCACCAGGTCCATTATTGTCCTGACCACCAGGTCATAACAGGTAACCAGGATAAACATCGGGTTACTAAGCGCGGCCCTGCGCTTTGTAACCCGATGTTTACCCTGGTTACAAGCGAACGCATCGCTGGATCGGTGTCACACACACCGATCCAGCGATGACAGCGGGAGATCCAGCGACGAAAGAATGTTCCAAAAGATCTGCTACGACGTACTATTCTCAGCAGGGCCCCTGATCGCTGCTGCGTGTCAGACACAGCGATATCGTATGGATATCGCTGGAACGTCACGACTCGTACTGTCGTAGCGATCAAAATGGCACTGTGTGACGGTACCCTTATATTTCACCTATATTTAATCCCTGCCACAATGCAAACAATGCACAGCAATAAATGGATCACTTAGACATTAGGAAGATGGTGTTCCTACTTTGGAATCTATAACCAAAGAGCTGTATAATCATGATTTAGCCCAAATGTACTCATTTGCTAAACTCCATCTCTGCCCACCCACCCAAACTGACTTACAACTGCAGCTTGTACTGATTAGTGTGAGAATTTGGTAGCAGCAGGGAGGAGGAACAGGAGCTGTCAACTTTGTGACTCGGATGAGATCGGTGGACATCCAAATGGAAACTACAGTAGAGATGCTAAAGACTTAACGCACACATATTAACGTAAGCCATACATTTATCTGCAATCTCTTCTGTCCCCAAGAACAGTACGCATTGATCATGCAGTCCACAAGAAACTATTTCCATCCAATATAACCAAGAGTGAGACATGGGAGCACTGAAGGATAATAATGTAAATAATGTCTCAGTGGGAATTTGTCACCAGGTTTTTTCCACCTAATCTGAGAGCAACATACTGTAGAGACAGAAAACCTGATTTCAGCAATCACTTGTCACTTACTGGGCTCCTTGCTGTAGTTTTAATATATTCACTTTCATCAGTAGGAAATTATCATTAGCGGACAAGTAAAACTTCTGCCATATTGTCGGCCATCTTCATTGGCTATGTATAACTCCACCCAACCACAGATTGACAGTGCCTATGAAGCGATGGCCAGGGAACCACCAAGGTGCAGGGAGACTACCATACACAAGATGAGGTGCAAACAACAAAGGGTAAATTTTTTGGAAGGTAAGGAATCAAGTGGATGAGGAAGGTGCAACAGGGGTAAGCAATGGCAAAAGGTAATTTACAAGAGTTGTATTCTTTAGCTGGGCCGTCACATAGCACGGTGCTCCAACTATTACAGACTCAATATATGTCACACAAGCAAATGCAAACAATAAACTGAGAATGATGCTACTCTACGTATAGCCTCCCTGGCCTCTCTAAGCAGGCCACATAGCTGCCGAGTTCTGTCTGTTGAAGCCTACACTAGGCCCCGACATGTGCACAAAACAGGAACAAACTCACGGTGATGTTGAGGACTCAGATCCTATCCCGGGTGGCACCCAACAGTCTAGTACGGTGGTGCACATGGCTCTCTGCCAGCTCAGTGAAACGTGGTCTCCTTGCTTCTGGGTTCGGGAGGTGCTCCTGGAAACTGTAAATCCCTTTCTCGGTATCTTTGTGGCTTCTCAAACTAGCACAGGACAGCCACCCTTGTTGCACCCAAAGATTCTATCCAATTTCACAAGTCCACTCCGTCCCAGGCTGTGGGTCCTCTTTCACAGCTACAAGCACAGACGTTCTCTGCAGCAGCTTTTGCTCACACACTGTAAAAGCTCAAGCCCTCCCCTCAGCACAGGACAGTTCATTCACACAGTCTATTGCAGGGGGAGCAGAACATTCCATCACACCAGACAAGGGGTTGCTGACTCTTAAAGTGGCAGTGTGTTCCTTACTGTCCATAGCAGCACCACCCCCTACACCTATGCACAGTGCACACAGAAAGCTGCCAATCAGTGGTGTGGGCAGGGTTATACAGAGCTCAGCATTTGAGCACTGCTAGATCTGCAGCAGATGAAACAGGGATTATATCAAAACTACAGCAAACAGCCCAGTAAGTGACACATCACTGAAATCAGGGTCTCTGCCACCACATGAATGCTGCATTCAGATGTGGTACCAAAAACCTGGTGACAGATTCCTTTTAATAGTATATGAAAGCTTTATCAATAAAATGTAATGATTACAAGGCCTAGACTGCTGTATAAGGTGTTTAGAAAATGGAGGTGGATAAGAAATGTTAGGAGGAGTGGATGGATCTGCAGATGATTTTTCTTTTCCATTTTTTGCATCAAAAATTTAATATACCCTGGTAGATATATTACGAGACCTCACATCTGGCTTACACCAAAATTTGACCCAAAATAGCTGCGCATTTTACACATAAATCCATTCCATTTTACTACTCCTTTTAACTCAGCCTTCTTTTATAACCACTTTTATAAAAAGCAATAAAAAAGTGTAAAACATATAAGTTTGGCACACTGCAGGAACACTACATTTTCATGCATTTTGTACTAGATTTGTGGGGCAAGTTTCTTTGTAAATCGCTCAAAATGTGATTAATACAACAAGATGCATTTCTAGTCAATATATGTCTGATGGAATTAAATTAACGTATTTGTTGTTTTTTTTGGCGGAACGTATCATATGGTACTGTAAAAGAGATATGTTTAACCCCTTTCTGCCATCGGACGGGATAGTACGTCTGATGGCAGATCCCCCGCTTTGATGTGGGCTCCGGCGGTGAGCCCGCATCACAGCTGGGACATGTCAGCTCTTTTGAACAGCTGACATGTGCCCGCAATAGGCGCCTGTGGAATCATAATCCACCCGTGCCAATTAACTAGTTAAATGCCGCTGTCAAACTCTGACAGTTGCGTTTAACAAGCGCTTCCGGCCATCTGGAAATGCGCTCACCGGTGACCCCTTTCACATGATCAGGGGTCATCGGTGAATCGCCATGACAACCAGAGGTCTCCTTGAGACCTTTATGGTTGTTGATGTCGAATTGCTGTGAGCGCCACCCTGTGGTCGGCACTCATAGCAATGCAGTAATCCTACGAGATAGAGGCGATCTGATGATTGCCTCTATGTAGCAGAGCCAATCGGGTTGTGACAGCTTCTAGCCTCCCATGGAGGCTATTGAAGCATGGCAAAACTGAAAAAAAATGTTTTTATAAATATGAAAAAAAAATATAAAAGTTTAAATCAACCCCTCTTGACCCAATCAAAATAAAACAATAAAAAAAAACCTACATATATTTGCTATCACAGCACTCAGAGTCGCCCGATCTATCAATAAAAAAAGGATTAACCTGGTCGCTAAATGGACTAGCGATAAAAAAATGAAAACGCCAGAATTAGTTTTTTTGGGTTGCTGTGACATTGCATTAAAGTGCAATAACGGGTGATCAAAAGAACGTACCTGCACCAAACTGATTTCATTAAAAATGTCAGCTCGGCATGCAAAAAAGAAGCCAACCACAGATCACAAAAAATGGAGACACTATGGGTCTCGGAAAATGGCACAATTTTTTTTTTTTTAGCAAAGTTTGGAATTTTTTTCACCACTTAGATAACAAAGAACCTAGACATGTTTGGTATCTATGAACTCATAATGACCTGGAGAATCATAATGGCAGGTCAGTTTTAGCATTTAGTGAGCCTAGCAAAAAGCCAAACAAAAAAACAAGTGTGCGATTGCACTTTTTTTGCAATTTCACCGCACTTAGAATTTTTTTCCTGTTTTCTAGTACATGACATGGTAAAACTAATGAAGTCGTTCAAAAGTACAACTTATCCCCCCCAAAATAAGCCCTCACATGACCATATTGATGGAAAAATAAAAAAGTTATGGCTCTGGGAAGGAGAGGAGTGAAAAACGAAAACGCAAAACCAAAAAAAGATTCGGCGGGGGTTAAGGGGTTAATATATGCAAGAAATCAAAGCGTAATGCCATCATTTACTTTGCTAATAAAATTCTACAGAACAGAATATCGTATTATGGCCATGTATTGACATATGTATTAAATTGGTGCCAAAGCCGTGAGCAGACAAATAAAAGACTTCCGTGTTAATGGATATGTTATGTTTAAGTATTTAATTATTTATTGCTTTTTGATAGAATATATATTGGATCAAAAACCTGGAATTATACAGCATTGCTGAGTAAGATAGGTTTTCTACCTTAAAAAATAAGGACTTGAAAGGAGCCCATCACAATGAAAAAGCTGCCATGTCTGTGTAATAGGGGCACTCTGTGAATCTCAGGTAGCAGGAGAGGGTTAAGGCACAGGGAAGCTGCTTGTTGGACATACTGTTGAAGCCAGAAGTTTACATACACTATATATAAAAAGACTCATCTGCATGCTTTTCTCAATATATGACATGAAATTAGAATAAACATTTCCCGTTTTAGGTCAATTACCATAATTAATAATGTTTGCCAAATGCCTGAATAATGAGAGAGAGAGAATGTTTAAAGGCATTTTTATTACCGTACTTACTGCAAATTCAAAAGTTTACATACACTAAGATTACTATGCCTTTAAACAATTCTGGACTTTCTGGACTACCCATATGATGATGTCATGTGTTTGGAAGCTTCTGATAGGTTTTTTAGCAACATCTGAGTTAATTAGAGACACACCTATGGATGTATTTTAATGCACACCTGAAACACACTACTTCTTTGTGTAGCATCATGGAAAAGTTACAAGAAATCAGCCAATGTATCAGGAAGAGAATTGTGGACTTGCAAAAGTTTGGCTCATTCTTGGGTACAATTTCAAGATACCTGAAGGTGCCTCGTTCATCTGTACAAACAATTATATGAAATTATAAACAAGATGGGAATGTCCAGCCATCATGCTGCTCAGGAAGGAGACTGGTTCTGTGTCCCAGAGATGAACATGCTTTGGTTCGACATGTGCATATCAACCCAAGGACAAAAGCAAAAGACTTTGTGAAGGTGATGGCGAAAGCTGGTAAGATTGTGTCAAGATCCACAGTGAAATGAGTACTGCATCAACATAGGCTGAGAGGTGAATCTGCCAGGAAGAAGCCACTACTCCAAAAGAAACAAAAAAATGCCAGATTAATGTTTGCAAATGCGCACATGAATAAATGTATTTTTGGAGACATGTCCTGTGGTCTGATGAAACTAACATTGAACATTTTGAGCATAATGACCATTGTTACGTTTGTAGGAAAGAGGGAGAAGCTTGGAAGCCTAAGAACACCATCCCAACTGTGAAACACGGGGGTGGCAGCATCATGTTGTGGGGTTGTTTTGCTGCAGGAGGGACTGGTGCACTTCACAAAATATATGGCATCATAAGAAAAGAAGATTATGTGGCAATACTGAAGCAACATCTCAAGACATCAGCCAGGAAGTTAAAAATTGGCCGAAATGGGTCTTACAAATGGACAATGATCCCAAGCATACTGCCAAAATGATAACAAAGTGGCTTAAGAATAACAAAGTCAATGTTTATTCTGATTTCATGTCAGATATTGAGAAAAACAAGCAGATGTGTCTTTTATATAGTGTATGTAAACTTCTGGTTTCAACTGTATCTCCTTGGCTTGTATAGTGGACATCATGATGGCACATTTGTGAATATTTGAATATTTTCTTTACTTTTGTCTGTTTTAACTTTTTTTGGCTACTTTCCTTACCACGTTAGAGTCACAGTTGTAGCAACCTAATTCACTTGTTTCTGCTCCAGCAAAGCCTCTTACTACCCCTCGCCATGTTCTTTGTTTCTGGCAGTGTTGGGTTGTCTAATCAGTTGGATGCTCATTAATTACATTTATTCTGTGGCCTCTTTAAAGACCATGCCAACTTCACTTGTGCATTAAGGGATATCTTTTGCTCTTCCTGATTGTTATTGTAAGTTTGACCTTGACCTCGGCTTTATTTTCTGGATTATGCTGCTATCTCACTCTAAGATTTGTGTTCATCTACTCCAGTGTTCCCCAACTCCAATCCTCAAGAACCACCAAGAGATCAATGTATGTTTTCAGGATTTCCTTAGTATTGGCCAGATGATAAATTCAGGAATTGTGCAATACTGAGGAATTCCTGAACACATGATCTTTTGATGGCTCTTGAAGACTGGAGTAGAGGTAACAATGATCTACTCTAATTATTGTCCTTTGGCTCATCTTCTGATTATATCCATGTCTCATCCACAAGTTTGATAACTGTGACTTTTTTGCAAGTGTTGACCCTCATCTACGTTAGTTTATTATTTGGTCTGTTCAACCCTGCCCAGATCAGCTGAGCTCAGTTGCTGGCTGCAGTGCTGATAATGTGAAAAATTCATGTTAAGTGATGTATTCTCTAGTGTACATAAATTACAATGGCTCACAGAATCTACTTAAAATATTACTTTTATTAAATAAAAATGATAGAAAGACAATACATTAGTATTAAATACCAAGCCAAAAACATCAGAAAAGCATTCTGAAGTTTCATTGCACTAAACCATAAATAACCTACTGGAATAAGGGATAGAAAGGTGGGAAAATTACTCTTTTATCAACAATTTTGCCCTACCTTACCTTGAAGGTTTGCACCATATATATATTCGCAAACGGCATTCCCGCTCAATGTAGACTATCCCTAGTATTCCTTGTTCCACACTTCAATCAGGGGTCAATGGTGGTATGCTATCATCAATTTATAGTCTAAACCAGAGGTCCCCAACTCCAGTCCTCAAGGCCCACCAACAGGTCATGTTTTCAGGATTTCCTTTGCATTGCACAGGTGATGCAATTATTACCTGGGCAAGACTAAGGAAATCCTGAAAACATGACATGTTGGTGGGCCTTGAGGACTGGAGTTGGGGACCCCTGGTCTAAACAACCATATTTTATGTCCAAGGGTATATGACAAGTACTCATCCATAGAGGTCAAGGCATATAAATTTATGAAATTCATAAGGACATACCTTATCCATACCAATATGGAAAATTTACCCCCAAATGATTCATTAAATTGTTGACATAAAGTGTACCAATAGTATGGAAGTTCATAGTGTACTTTATAGAACTGCTCAATATCTCAATATATCATAGGCATATATATACTACTAATACGAAAATCAGTGTCAGTTCAAAGAAAATGTGACCATATAGTATGCCATAGTCTATATCATAGGCACCAATACAACATCAGCACGCTCCAGTGCATGGATTAATATATTGTCCATAGTGCTGCAATGACTCAGGATATCAAGTCACATACAGTATATCACAAAAGTGAGTACACCCCTCACAGTTTTGTAAATATTTTATTATATCCTTTCATGGGGCAACACTAAAGATGTGACATTGATAGATTGTAAAGTAGTCAGTGTACAGCTTGTAGAACAGTGTGAATTTGGTGTCCTGTAAATAACACACAGCCATTAATGTCTAAACCGCTGGCAACAAAAGTGAGTACACGGCTAAGTGAAAATGGTCCATTTGTGCAACAAAGTGTCAATATTTTGTGTAGCCCCCATTATTTTCAAACACTGCCTTAACTCTCTTGGGCGCGGAGTTCACTAGAGATTCATAGATTGCCACTAGAATCCTTTTCCACTCCCCCATGATGACATCACAGAGCTGGTGGATGTAAGAGACTTTGCTCTCCTCCACCTTCCGTTTGTGACCCCAAATGCTCAATAGGGTTGAGGAAAGGAGATATTGTTGGCCAGTCCAGCAGATTTAACCTCAGTTTCTTTATTCAGGCAGTGGTTGTCTTGGAGGTGTTGTTGTGAGTCATTATCATGCTGGTATACTGCCCTGAGGTGCAGTTTCCAAAGGGAGGGGAATATGCTCTGCTTCAGTATGTCACAGTACATGTTGTCATTTATGGTTCCCTTAAAGGGAACCTGTCACCCCGTCTTTTCAGATTGAGATATAAATACTGTTAAATAGGGCCTGCGCTGTGCGTTACTATAGTGTATGTAGTGTACCCTGATTCCCCATGTATGCTGAGAAATACATTACCAAAGTCGCCGTTTTCGCCTGTCAATCAGGCTGGTCAGGTCGGGTGGGCGTGTTCACAGCGCTCTTTTCTTCCCCAGCTTTCCGTTGGTGGCGTAGTGGTGTGCGCATGTCCAAGGTCCGAATTCCCTGCGCCCACGTGAAGACACAGCGCGCGATCTGCGCTGTCATCCCTTTCATCGGTGGGGGCGGCCATCTTCCTGGGGCCGCGCGTGCGCAGATGGAGTGCTCTGCTGCACGGGGCTTCAGGAAAATGGCCGCGGGATGCCGCGCGTACGCACAAGAGATCGCGGCGGCCATTTTCCCAAAGCCGAGTTTGCATCAAGGGATGACAGCGCAGATCGCGCGCTCCTTGTTCACGTGCCCACAGTGGATTAGTCACCTCAACATGCGCACACCACTACGCCACCAACGGAAAGCTGGGGAAGAAAAGAGCGCTGTGAACACGCCCACCCGACCTGACCAGCCTGATTGACAGGCGAAAACGGCGACTTTGGTAATGTATTTCTCAGCATACATGGGGAATCAGGGTACACTACATACACTATAGTAACGCACAGCGCAGGCCCTATTTAACAGTATTTATAGCTCAATCTCAAAAAACGGGGTGACAGGTTCCCTTTAATGAAATGTAGCTCCCAAAAGCCGGCAGCACTCATGCAGCCCCAAACCATGACACTGCCACCATCATGCTTGACTGTAGGCAAAACACACTTGTTGTACTCCTCATCTGGTTGGCACCACACACGCTTGACACCATCTGAACCAAGCAGTTTAACTTGGTCTCATCAGACCACTAGACATGGTTCCAGTAATCTATGACCTTTGTCCAATTGTCTTCAGCAAACCGTTTGCGGGCTGTGACATTCACAACGCATGCATGGATAACCTTTTTTTTGGGCTCTCCATGCATGTGTTGTGACTGTCATACAGACACGACACATGCAGCTGCGGCGCCGGACAGCTGATTAGCAGGAGCGATCCAGGTATTCGGGTTCCCTCTACAGCTTATTTGGTAAGCGCTATAGCTTGCCGAATAAGGAGGGAGCCGAACATATTCACTCATCTCTAGTCATAACTTGACAGAAATAACATGCCCTTATTACATTCTTCAGAACGCATCGAGAGAATGGGAAAGGAGGGCTAATGAAGAAAGATGATATATATATAGATACATATGAATTCTGGTACAGAGTCATATCACAACGTGCATGTGATTAAAGGAGTATTTATTGCATGTAGTCTTATAGTTTCTGTTATACTGTAAAGTGACTATATATTTGTCATACTGTATATACTTTCCATTTTTCTACTTGGTGTACTTCATTTGGCTTTTTTAGCCTCCTCTGTTGAGACTGGTGTCCTGGCCAGCCAAGATGGCTGCTGCAAAGGCACTGGGAGTGCAGTTGTCAAGTCTGAGCCATGCCTCCTTCTGCCTTTCTTGCGTAGTGAAGGTAGGGAACAAACTTACCACTGCAGCCTGTTCAACAGCAGTGGCCATCTTGGACGCAGGAAGATCAGAACTCTGGCCTGGACTGAGGGCACCAGGCAGGGTGACTATGCATGACAACTATAGAGTCACTTTTCAGTGACATGGTGGAGGGTCACTTGAAGAAACTTCTATTGTCATTTGTCTTTGATGGTCATAAGCTTCAGAAATGTCTTATAACAATTAGTGATGGGTGAACATTTTGGGATAAGGTATTATCTGAGCATACCCGGGTGCTAACCAAGTGTTTTTGGCATGCTCAAAAAGTATATTCGAGTCCCCACCGCTGCATGTCTGGCAGCTGTCCGACAGCCGCAACACATGCCAGGATTGCCTAATAGGTGTGAGACATGCAGCCTCGGGGGGCTCGAAGATATGTTTCGAGCACGCTGAGATACACGTTAAGTACCCGAGCATGCTCATTTAAAATCTTATCCCAGCATGTTCACTCACCATTACGAATACAAATGAACTAGCCAAGAACAATGCATTGAAAATAGGAAGTAAAAAAAGTATCATTCTTTTTCAGTCTGCTTTTAGCAAGTTAATTGCTTATTTGTTATCACTAAGAACAACACAACTTTACAGAAGAATTAGCACATAGAATTGAAAGTGTTGAAGAAAAAATAAAAGACAGATGGCATAATTGAAACATATTATACATAGAGAATTCTTCATTTACTGTAGTCATTTGCATAAAAACCTATGAATAGCAGCACTGGACATGCACGTCGATGACATCCGAGAGGTGATTCTGTAAGTTCTTCTGTAAAGTGCCAACGGACTAACCTTAAGCTACAGGAAATAATTAACAAAAGGGATTCTTATGTGAAAAACCTGACAGAGATGAAGAAATGGGATTTATAAAATACATTATAATGAATAGACGTAGGATAGGCACACGGCCAGATCAAAGGGCAAAATATTTCATTGGGAGGATGGCTTACCTTTTTTTTTACTGGGAGTCAAATAAATAAATGAACATATATATACATATACTATATATATATATATTTACAATAATCGAAAAATAAAGGGAACACTTAAAGGGACACTGTCACCTGAATTTGGAGGGAACAATCTTTAGCCATGGAGGCGGGGTTTTCGGGTGTTTGATTCACCCTTTCCTTACCCGCTGGCTGCATGCTGGCTGCAATATTGGATTGAAGTTCATTCTCTGTCCTCCATAGGACACGCCTGCGCTGTGCAAGATTGCCTTGTGCAGGTGTGTACTATGGAGGACAGAGAATGAACTTCAATCCAATATTGCAGCCAGCATGCAGCCAGCGGGTAAGGAAAGGGTGAATCAAACACCCAAAAACCCCGCCCCTATGGCTGAAGATTGTTCCCTCCAAATTCAGGTGGCAGTGTCCCTTTAAACAACAGGATGTAACGCCCAGTTAATCAAACTTCTGTGAAATCAAACTGTCCACTTAGGAAGCAACACTGTTTGACAATCAATTTCACATACTGTTGTGCAAATGGAATAGACAACAGATGGAAATTATTGGTAATTTTCAAGACACCCCCTATAAAGGAGTGGTTCTGCAGGTGGAGACCACAGACCACATCTCCGTACCAATGCTTTCTGGCTGATGTTTTGGTCACTTTTGAATGTTGGTTCTACTTTCACACTCGTGGTAGCATGAGACGGACTCTACAACCCACACAAGTGGCTCAGGTAGTGCAGCTCATCCAGGATGGCACATCAATTCAAGCTGTGGCAAGAACGTTTGCTGTGTCTGTCAGCGTAGTGTCCAGAGGCTGGAGGCGCTACCAGGAGACAGGCCAGTACACCAGGAGAGGTGGAGGGGACTGTAGGAGGGCAACAACCCAGCAGCAGGACCGCTACCTCAGCCTTTGTGCAAGGAGGAACAGGAGGAGCACTGCCAGAGCCCTGCAAAATGACCTCCAGCAGGCCACAAATGTGCATGTGTCTGCACAAACGGCTCTATGAGGATGGTCTGAGTGCCTGACGTCCACAGATGGAGGTTGTGGTCACAGCCCAACACCATGCAGGATGCTTGGAATTTGCCACAGAACACCAGGATTGACAAATTCGCCACTGGTGTCCTATGCTCTTCCCAGATGAAAGCAGGTTCACACTGAGCACATGTGACAGACATGTCAGAGTCTGGAGATGCCGTGGAGAGTGATCTGCTGCCTGCAACATCCTTCAGCATGACCTGTTTGGCAGTGGGTCAGTAATGGTGTGGGGTGGTATTTCTTTGGAGGGTCGCACAGCCCTCCATGTGCTCACCAGAGGTAGCCTGACTGCCATTAGGTACAGAGATGAGATCCTCAGTCCCCTTGTGAGACCATATGCTGGTGCGGTTGGCCTTGGATTCCTCATAATGTAGGACAATACCAGACCTCATGTGGCTGGAGTGTGTCAGCAGTTCCTGCAAGATGAAGGCATTGAAGCTATGGACTGGCCTGCCCATTCCCCAGATCTGAATCCAATTGAATACATCAGGGACATCATGTCTCACACCATCCACCAATGTCACGTTGCACCACAGACTGTCCAGGAGTTGGCAGATGCTTTAGTCCAGGTCTTTGAAGAGATCCCTCAGGAGTCCATCCACTGTCTCATCAGGAGCATGCCCAGGCGTTGTAGGGGGGTCATACAGGCATGTGGAGGCCACACACACTACTGAGCATCATGTCCTTGTCTTGAGGCATTTCCACTAAAGTTGGATCAGCCTGCAACTTAATTTTCCACTTTGATTTTGAGCATAATTCTAACTCCAGACCTCCGTGGGATATTAGTTGTGATTTACGTTGATAATTTTTAGGTTTTATTGTTCTCAACACATTCCACTATGTAATGAATAAAGATTTACAACTGGAATATTTAATTCAGTGATATCTAGGATGTGAGATTTTAGTATTCCCTTTATTTTTTGAGCAGTATACATACATATATATATATATATATATATATATATATATATATATATGTGTGTGTGTGTTTATAGATAGATAGATATTATATATTCAAATAATATATATGTCCAGTGACTTGTGTTCATGTAGGAATGCTTGGACCTAACACCCATATTGTGGTGGTGCACATTTTTAAAGCAAGTATGTTAGAAAATAGCTTATATTATGGGACTAACTAGATAGGAATTAGGAGGGAAATTATGTGCCTTCGGACCACCCTTTTAAGCTCCTGGCAATGCAGTAATCGTCTCTTTCTGACACTGTTAACCTGACCCTTCCATATTTTGAATTTTTCCTTTCTATTGTTCTCACAAATAAAGTGACTTGGATAGATAGTTGCTGCAAAAACAAAGCTGTAAGAATAACTGAGGTAAAAAAAAAAACAATCATTTCAGAAAAAAAAGAAAAAAAAAAGAGCAGCAACACTTCATTCTTTCGTGGCACGTAAACCTTAGTCCTTTATTACAAAAAGTTTTTCCTTACAGACTTCCAGCATTTAAACAAACAATTTTTTTTTATTTCTTTTTTTTTTAAGCCTTCTTATTCAAACATATTCAGTTTGTTAAGAATTCAGCTCTGGTAGGTGTGAAGTTTCACACATTGCCCACGTGCTATAATTCCTAAATAAGATTGCATCGTATTTCCCTAAAGTTAAGGACTGAAACAATAAACTATTGTGTTTATTTTATCAGTACTCTTTTCCATATAACATATTAATATACGGTATGTTATTTTCGACAAGGAAATGATGCTCAGTAGTGTGTGTGGCCTTCAACATGCCTGTATGACCTCCCTACAATGCCTGGGCATGCTCCTGATGAGACAGTGTATGGACTCCTGAGGGATCTCTTCAAAGACCTAGACTAAAGCATCTGCCAACTCCTGGACAGTCTGTGGTGCAACGTGATGTTGGTGGGTGGTGTTCGCTCTTTGCACAGTAAGGTGTAAGGTGCCTGAGCGAGGTAGCTGTGGGCGAGCTGCTGTTTCTGCACTGTACAGGAAAATCGTGTCCGGGTCCTGATGTCCTGCTGCACCTGGAGTTCATAACACTTTTACTTGGCAGTTTACGGTCTTTCCCACAGGTACCGGACAGAACTTCAGTCCTAGTTCTCAGTATGGGTAGAGCATCCCTCTTGCTAACTCCTCTAGCACTAGGAATTCTTTTACTCCACAAGCAGTGCACCCGGATTCCATTACCTCCCGCCTCTGAGAGTTTGAGTCCATCTTTCCCTGCAGCTCTGCAGGCTTGGGGCGCCCAAAGGCCTTGATGTCCATCTTGAGGTCACCCTGTCTAGGCTAAACTGCAGCCCAAGGGGGTTTTATTTCTAGAATAATATACTGACTCCAATGAAGGAGTAGAACCATCTCAAGGAGGATCACAAGGATATGGACAGCATGTGACTCAAATATGAGTGTCTGTGCAAAGGGTCTAAATACTTATGACCATGTGATATTTCAGTTTTTCTTTTTTAACACATTTTCAAAAATTACTACATTTGTGCTTTTTTCAGTCAAGATGGGGTGCAGAGTGTACATTAATGTAAAAAAAACCTCTTTTGAATTTACTAAATTACTGCAATGAAACAAAGAGTAAAAATTAAAGGGTCTGAATACTTTCCGTACCCGCTGTAAAAAAAAGCCTTTGGCTTTTTGACCCTGGTTCACCAATTTTCATTTATTGGACCATATTTTTGTATATTTTGGAACCCATTAGGTCCAGCAAGTTGCAAAGATCCAGGTACAATATTTGTGGTATGTCCTGATGAAGGGGTCACCTGAACCCTGAAACGCGTAGAATAAACCACGTTGAAACCTCTACAATTTTTGAAATTCTTCATGCGGCAGCGCGGGGATGATCCTTTTTTCTCCTATCTAAGTGTGTGCTTCAATCAGGTCCTGCACTGACCTGTGGATCTGCAGCAGCCGCCATTAATATATGTCCTTCCTTCAATCTCACCAGGTGAGTAGTTCTCTTGGTGGGCAACTTTGTGTAACGTTTGATAAGACCCTATTTGCGCTTTTGTGTCTCCCTCTTTTCAAAGATCCAGTAAGAAGTAGCACATGTTTACTTAAATGCTAATATTCTCAATATTTG
This sequence comes from Ranitomeya imitator, assembly GCF_032444005.1. Lineage (NCBI taxonomy): Eukaryota > Metazoa > Chordata > Amphibia > Anura > Dendrobatidae > Ranitomeya > Ranitomeya imitator. The sequence continues at coordinate 806,540,348 of NC_091283.1, forward strand.
TTTTTTTCCTTCTTTCTAAGATAACACATCCTTCCATAATATATCTTCACCAAAGGAATCACTTCCAGATTACAAATTATTCTCCACTTATCTACAACTCAGCAATGAGCCGATGATTTACAATGTATCAGTCAATTTAATCTAAATTATTTCTAAACCAATCAGTTCATTCATTTCCTCACCACAAATGATTTCAACAAGGGCGTTTGTTTGACTAATTACTTGATCTTCTCCATTTCATTTTTTTAAAATGTCACAATTCACCTTCTTTTCTGTCTTTTTAGTAAATATGACACAATGCCAACAACTGAGTCTTTTAGTAGACTTGCTTCATTCATGGAGCAAGCAACAAGGGGTTCTCGGAATTTAAAACAACAAAGTCTTGTCCATAGGATATGTTTGGTATAGCAATTCAATCCCATTTTTTTACAGTTATTTCAGCCAATAGCATTGTCATCTATCCACTGTACGTATTTGTTATAGATCTTACATTGGTGGAAAGCCACTACTAGATTAGTGTTCTGCACAATTTTGATGTGGGTACTCCTAGGGGTTGACCTTGACTTTCCCAATTGTCCTTTGTCTACCTCTCTGTGACTTGTTTTTTGGGGGGCTTTGACCACTCGGAAAAATGAACTACTCTCCCATGTTGACCTTGGACAATACACATGGACTTTTTGCACAGTTTTTCTGGCGTCAATCTTTCCACTGTACCTATGCGAATGGAGAACTATTCTGGACATCAAGACCCTTTTCTAGAAAAAAATCACTGAATGCAGAATTGATTAAAACACTCTTCTCTATGTTTATTCAGCTTTTACCTAGGCTAATATGCACCAATATGTTGCAGCTGCCGATCAATGGTTACTGTCTGCAAACAAATCCTGTGTCTTGCAGTAATGTGTTAATTCTCGCTTTCTTAATAAACTCCTCATGAGCACTAATGAGGTATCTTTGATAAGAAGAAATTAGTGGTGTTCATACACATATGCTTCCTTGAGGATACTACTGAGTTTGTATCTTTGCAACTGATCAGTTGAGTAATCATGTGATATAGTAATTACAGTCATTGGCACTTAGCTCCGTGGTTATAATTTATGGAACACAGCTTTGTGGTTACAGTTCATGACACACAGCTTGGAGGTTACAATAGCTCAAGGTACCACAACTTGGTAACTCAGCCACCGGAAAGGGAGGGCTATTGCCCTGGTCTCTGCCTCTGTTCAGTCTTGCTCTGTTGAAGTCAGCCTCTATGCAGACTTATAAAGTAATTGCATATGCTTATATATGGTACTTGCCAAAAATCATTGAAGGGATGATGAGGACTTCGCCAGAGACCTGAATGAGCTGGAAAAGATTCCAGACCCTGCAGAAACTTTCAGGAAAGCAGTACTTCTACTGGAAGTTTCTTGTAAGTGACATCATCAGATGGAGTCCCGACACCCAATCTCACATACGGTGTCAGGAAAGGGCATAAAGGGTGAGGTCTATAAAGCGGGTGTGACTATGGGCAAAAAAATTCTCATCTGTTTCCTGGAAAAGCATTTTTAAAAGCTGGTAGATACTATCTGAGTAATAATTAGAAATTTCAAAGGTACAATTAAATCACTTGTGGCATAACCACTTTTGTGTTACTGACAAAACAGTGGCACATAACTCAGTAGCTTTAAGTCAGCTTTGCTTGTGGACTAGTAACTACTGCTCCTTTGTTCTAGCAATGGCGGCACCCTCCTTACATGCTCTTCTGGGAGAGTCTGAAGACAAAGGCAAATGCCAAAACATCAAACTTATGAACCCCAATGCAAAATCTATACAATGACCTCAGATTCCTATATACATAGATACCATAGGCATTTTTAATACCGGTGCTTTCTTACGTACACTATTGGGCTCCCTTAGGGTGCTATTTGGCTCCTTTTGGGTACTTTCTCACTGCATTATTTGCCACATTCAGTGGATCCATTGGGGCTTACGTTTAGACCCCCGCAAAAGGGGCCATAGACTGTAAATTTGCAGACAGACACAGTGTGCTCTGTCATGCATCATTTTCAGGTGTAAGCACCCACAGGAGGTGGACACTCAGATGCAGTATGCTGCTGTTACGGGTGTGTCAGATGCTACAGACAGTCACTCTGCATCTGGCTGTAGAAGGTCTCTCTTTGGCATTATAGACACCTTCTTAATTCTTCTGATTTTTTCACCCAGTGACAACCTCCCTCCAGCCCTAATTGACACCCCTGACCCTGGGTGTTCATAAACTCTCAGTCTGATTCTGGGAGTTGCAAGTGATATTCACATTTTTCCCTTGTGAAGACTTGGAGCTATAGCAGTCGGCTTACTTCCTCTCTGGTCCTGTTGGAGGACTTTGGTGTTACCTGTCTGAGTCTGCTCAAGCTAAGTTCATTTCCATTGTCTGTCTACCTTTTTGTCTTTAGTTTACAGTGGGGACTGACCAGTGGACATCCCTCCCCTAACTATGCTGGGCTTAGCTCTAAGGATATACAAGACTTAGGTTCCTTCTCAGCGATTGTTGTGGAACCAATATAGGGATGTAGGGGAGGCAGGGTGCTATTAGATCTGCCTAGGGGTCTCCACTTCCCCTTTCACTAGCGTTTGGGCTTCCTTCCCCTCTTTTCCTTGGTTGCACTTGGTCTTCCCTCACTGTGCATGACAACTGCGTCTGGGTGTCCACCACTAGTAAATGTATGTATCATAAAATGATGGATGACAGAGTACACGATGACTTGGTATACACCATTATGGTCAATAGCCCAGTCAGTGCCACCACCCAAATCTGATTTTGTGCGGGGTTCGGATTTAAACCCCGACAGGACTCCTGGATGTGCTTAAGAATGCAGTGTGAAAGCACCCCAAGACATTAGACCCTTGATGTGACTGCTACATCTATACAAACCTTGGACAAAGCAGAAGGAGCTTTGCTCACATCCTTCCTACTTTCCTTATGGCATTTGGGTTACGTGAATGTGCTGAAATCTAGGACTAAACTCTCTGGACATTTGATGTTTCACAAGTGAAGCATAAATTAAAAGCTCAAATGAAAACTTAAAGTTTTACATGACATCCATTACCTGCATGCCAAGGCTGTTATGGCTGGCAATCAGGCAACACAGCGTGCAGTAATCAGCGCACATACAGAGATCTGGCAATAACCAAAAACAATAGGACGAGCTCTGAGACGTGGAATCTCTGTAGACTGCAGTACCTGATCTATCCTCACACAACTATAAGCAGCAGTGGATTGCGCCCATCACTACCTATGCAACTCGGCACTGCCTGAGGAGCTGACTAGCCTGAAGATTGAAATACAAGCCTGACTTACCTCAGAGAAATACCCCAAAGGAATAGGCAGCCCCCCACATATAATGACTGTTAGCAAGATGAAAAGACAAACGTAGGAATGAAATAGATTCAGCAAAGTGAGGCCCGATATTCTAGACAGAGCGAGGATAGCAAAGAGAACTATGCAGTCTACAAAAAACCCTAAAACGAAAACCACGCAAAGGGGCAAAAAGACCCACCGTGCCGAACTAACAGCACGGCGGTGCACCCCTTTGCTTCTCAGAGCTTCCAGCAAAAGTTAATAGCAAGCTGGACAGAAAAAACAGAAAACAAACTAGAAGCACTTATCTAGCAGAGCAGCAGGCCCAAGGAAAGATGCAGTAGCTCAGATCCAACACTGGAACATTGACAAGGAGCAAGGAAGACAGACTCAGGTGGAGCTAAATAGCAAGGCAGCCAACGATCTCACCAAAACACCTGAGGGAGGAAGCCCAGAGACTGCAATACCACTTGTGACCACAGAAGTGAACTCAGCCACAGAATTCACAACAGTACCCCCCCCTTGAGGAGGGGTCACCGAACCCTCACCAGAACCCCCAGGCCGACCAGGATGAGCCACATGAAAGGCACGAACAAGATCTGGGGCATGGACATCAGAGGCAAAAACCCAGGAATTATCTTCCTGAGCATAACCCTTCCATTTGACCAGATACTGGAGTTTCCGTCTAGAGACACGAGAATCCAAAATCTTCTCCACAATATACTCCAATTCCCCCTCCACCAAAACAGGGGCAGGAGGCTCCACAGATGGAACCATAGGTGCCACGTATCTCCTCAACAACAACCTATGGAATACATTATGTATGGAAAAGGAGTCTGGGAGGGTCAGACGAAAAGACACCGGATTGAGAATCTCAGAAATCCTATACGGACCAATAAAACGAGGTTTAAATTTAGGAGAGGAAACCTTCATAGGAATATGACGAGAAGATAACCAAACCAGATCCCCAACACGAAGTCGGGGTCTCACACGGCGTCTGCGATTAGCGAAAAGCTGAGCCTTCTCCTGGGACAAGGTCAAATTGTCCACTACCTGAGTCCAGATCTGCTGCAACCTGTCCACCACAGAATCCACACCAGGACAGTCCGAAGACTCAACCTGTCCTGAAGAGAAACGAGGATGGAACCCAGAATTGCAGAAAAATGGAGAGACCAAGGTAGCCGAGCTGGCCCGATTATTAAGGGCGAACTCAGCCAACGGCAAAAATGACACCCAATCATCCTGGTCAGCGGAAACAAAACATCTCAGATATGTTTCCAAGGTCTGATTGGTTCGTTCGGTCTGGCCATTAGTCTGAGGATGGAAGGCCGAGGAGAAAGATAGGTCAATGCCCATCCTACCACAAAAGGCTCGCCAGAACCTCGAGACAAACTGGGAACCTCTGTCAGAAACAATATTCTCAGGAATGCCATGTAAACGAACCACATGCTGGAAGAACAAAGGCACCAAATCAGAGGAGGAAGGCAATTTAACCAAGGGCACCAGATGGACCATTTTAGAAAAGCGATCACAGACCACCCAAATGACCGACATTTTTTGAGAAACGGGAAGGTCAGAAATGAAATCCATCGAAATATGTGTCCAAGGCCTCTTCGGTACCGGCAAGGGCAAAAGCAACCCACTGGCACGTGAACAGCAGGGCTTAGCCCTAGCACAAATTCCACAGGACTGCACAAAAGCACGCACATCCCGTGACAGAGATGGCCACCAGAAGGATCTAGCAACCAACTCCCTGGTACCAAAGATTCCTGGATGACCGGCCAGCACCGAACAATGAAGTTCAGAGATAACTTTACTAGTCCACCTATCAGGGACGAACAGTTTCTCGGCCGGACAACGATCAGGTTTATTAGCCTGAAATTTCTGCAACACTCTCCGCAAATCAGGGGAGATGGCAGACACAATGACTCCTTCCTTGAGGATACTCGCCGGCTCAGATAACCCCGGAGAGTCGGGCACAAAACTCCTAGACAGAGCATCCGCCTTCACATTTTTAGAGCCCGGAAGGTATGAAATCACAAAATCAAAACGAGCAAAAAATAACGACCAACGGGCCTGTCTAGGATTCAAGCGCTTGGCAGACTCAAGATAAGTAAGGTTCTTATGATCAGTCAAAACCACCACGCGATGCTTAGCACCCTCAAGCCAATGACGCCACTCCTCGAATGCCCACTTCATGGCCAGCAACTCTCGGTTGCCCACATCATAATTACGCTCAGCAGCAGAAAATTTCCTGGAAAAGAAAGCACATGGTTTGAACACTGAGCAACCAGAACCTCTCTGTGACAAAACCGCCCCTGCACCAATCTCAGAAGCATCAACCTCGACCTGGAACGGAAGAGAAACATCAGGTTGACACAACACAGGGGCACAGCAAAAACGACGCTTCAACTCCTGAAAAGCTTCCACGGCAGCAGAAGACCAATTAACCAAATCAGCACCCTTCTTGGTCAAATCGGTCAATGGTCTGGCAATGCTAGAAAAATTACAGATGAAGCGACGATAAAAATTAGCAAAGCCCAGGAATTTCTGCAGACTTTTTAGAGATGTCGGCTGAGTCCAATCCTGGATGGCCTGAACCTTAACCGGATCCATCTCGATAGTAGAAGGGGAAAAAATGAACCCCAAAAATGAAACTTTCTGCACACCGAAGAGACACTTTGATCCCTTCACGAACAAGGAATTAGCACGTAGTACCTGGAAAACCATTCTGACTTGCTTCACATGAGACTCCCAATCATCTGAGAAGATCAAAATGTCATCCAAGTAAACAATCAAGAATTTATCCAGATACTCACGGAAAATGTCATGCATAAAAGACTGAAAAACAGATGGAGCATTGGCAAGTCCGAACGGCATCACCAGATACTCAAAATGACCCTCGGGCGTATTAAATGCCGTTTTCCATTCATCTCCCTGCCTGATTCTCACCAGATTATACGCACCACGAAGATCAATCTTAGTAAACCAACTAGCCCCCTTAATCCGAGCAAACAAGTCAGAAATCAATGGCAAGGGATACTGAAACTTAACAGTGATCTTATTAAGAAGGCGGTAATCAATACACGGTCTTAGCGAACCATCCTTCTTGGCTACAAAAAAGAACCCTGCTCCCAATGGTGACGACGATGGGCGAATATGTCCCTTCTCCAGGGACTCCTTCACATAACTGCGCATAGCGGTGTGTTCAGGTACGGACAAATTAAATAAACGACCCTTAGGGAATTTACTACCAGGAATCAAATCGATAGCACAATCACAATTCCTATGCGGAGGTAGGGCATCAGACTTGGACTCTTCAAATACATCCTGAAAGTCCGACAAGAACTCTGGGATGTCAGAAGGAATGGATGACGAAATAGATAAAAATGGAACATCACCATGTACTCCCTGACAACCCCAGCTGGTCACCGACATAGAGTTCCAATCCAATACTGGATTATGGGTTTGTAGCCATGGCAACCCCAACACGACCACATCATGCAAATTATGCAGTACCAGAAAGCGAATAACTTCCTGATGTGCAGGAGCCATGCACATGGTCAGCTGGGCCCAGTACTGAGGCTTATTCTTGGCCAAAGGTGTAGCATCAATTCCTCTCAACGGAATAGGACACCGCAAAGGCTCCAAGAAAAATCCACAACGTTTAGCATAATCCAAATCCATCAGATTCAGGGCAGCGCCTGAATCCACAAACGCCATGACAGAATACGATGACAAAGAGCACACTAAGGTAATGGACAAAAGGAATTTGGACTGTACAGTACCAATAACGGCAGAGCTATCGAACCGCCTAGTGCGTTTAGGACAATTAGAAATAGCATGAGTAGAATCACCACAATAGAAACACAGTCTGTTCAGACGTCTGTGTTCTTGCCGTTCTACTTTAGTCATAGTCCTGTCGCACTGCATAGGCTCAGGTTTACTCTCAGACAATACCGCCAGATGGTGCACAGATTTACGCTCGCGCAAGCGACGACCGATCTGAATGGCCAAGGACATAGACTCATTCAAACCAGCAGGCATAGGAAATCCCACCATTACATCCTTAAGAGCTTCAGAGAGACCCTTTCTGAACAAAGCCGCTAGTGCAGATTCATTCCACAGAGTGAGTACTGACCACTTCCTAAATTTCTGACAATATACTTCTACATCATCCTGACCCTGGCATAAAGCCAGCAGATTTTTCTCAGCCTGATCCACTGAATTAGGCTCATCGTAAAGCAATCCCAGCGCCTGGAAAAATGCATCAACATTACTCAATGCAGAATCTCCTGGTGCAAGAGAAAACGCCCAGTCCTGTGGGTCGCCGCGCAAAAAAGAAATAATAATCAAAACCTGTTGAATAGGATTACCAGAAGAATGAGGTTTCAAGGCCAAAAATAGCTTACAATTATTTCTGAAGCTCAGGAACTTAGTTCTGTCACCAAAAAACAAATCAGGAATCGGAATTCTTGGTTCTAGCATCGATTTCTGATCAATAGTATCTTGAATCTTTTGTACATTTACAACGAGATTATCCATTGAGGAGCACAGAGCCTGAATATCCATGTCCACAGCTGTGTCCTGAAGCACTCTAATGTCTAGGGGAAAAAAAAGACTGAAGACAGAGCTAAGAAAAAAAAATGATGTCAGGATTTCTTTTTTCCCTCTATTGGGAATCATTGGTGTGGCTCCTTGTACTGTTATGGCTGGCAATCAGGCAACACAGCGTGCAGTAATCAGCGCACATACAGAGATCTGGCAATAACCAAAAACAATAGGACGAGCTCTGAGACGTGGAATCTCTGTAGACTGCAGTACCTGATCTATCCTCACACAACTATAAGCAGCAGTGGATTGCGCCTATCACTACCTATGCAACTCGGCACTGCCTGAGGAGCTGACTAGCCTGAAGATAGAAATACAAGCCTGACTTACCTCAGAGAAATACCCCAAAGGAATAGGCAGCCCCCCACATATAATGACTGTTAGCAAGATGAAAAGACAAACGTAGGAATGAAATAGATTCAGCAAAGTGAGGCCCGATATTCTAGACAGAGCGAGGATAGCAAAGAGAACTATGCAGTCTACAAAAAACCCTAAAACGAAAACCACGCAAAGGGGCAAAAAGACCCACCGTGCCGAACTAACAGCACGGCGGTGCACCCCTTTGCTTCTCAGAGCTTCCAGCAAAAGTTAATAGCAAGCTGGACAGAAAAAACAGAAAACAAACTAGAAGCACTTATCTAGCAGAGCAGCAGGCCCAAGGAAAGATGCAGTAGCTCAGATCCAACACTGGAACATTGACAAGGAGCAAGGAAGACAGACTCAGGTGGAGCTAAATAGCGAGGCAGCCAACGAGCTCACCAAAACACCTGAGGGAGGAAGCCCAGAGACTGCAATACCACTTGTGACCACAGAAGTGAACTCAGCCACAGAATTCACAACACAAGGCTTGTATATTGTACAGTGAGCCTTCTTATGGTGCAATTCATCAATACACATGGGACTGGTAACATCAATGATGACTTTACTACTTAGTGAACTAAAAGCTGCATTACTGGGAGTATAAAGACGGACCAAGAAATAAATGGTTCCTTTCACTGCATGGAATTATTTTCCTGATTACCAGTTACGTAGTAGAAACCTTGTTATGATACAAACAGATGAGAAAAGATAGTTAATTATTACAAAATAACAAAGTGAAAAACAAAAAAATAAATAAAAAGTATTTTAATATTATCCAAATGTTGGGGGTTTTGCTCCAATTCAAAAATCAGGAAAGAATCTTTATACCATTGTGGAAAACATGTATTAAATCATATCCTAGGGGTTCTTATTACTGATGTTTCCTGACCTGCTACATCTCTTTGGGATACCTACAAAAGACTAAAACATCAGTAACAATATAGCATTGCTGACAAGTAAGTGTCTCTGGAGCTGTAATGTCATTTCTGGAAATACAGTAGATTCTTTTCCTAAGAGCATCTGTGGGACTTGAAACAAGCTGCATGCTCTTTTACCATCAGGAGAAGAGGCTTCTGGGAACTAGACAAGAATTTTACCATTTATTGCAGAACTGAGACATATGATAATTAACTGTATCCCTGTAGTTTATGCCATTTTTTATTTGATTAAACAGAAATGAAGACATACAGATTTCTCTATCCTTAAAAGGAATCTGTCAGTTGGAATTTGCTCATAAAACTATTTATACGCACATGTAGCTCTTTCAAGGGAGTCCAGCAATACCTGCACATGGCCAGACTGTTCCCTCGTTACTGAGAAATCAGTGTTTGAATTGATATGCAAATGAGGCTGAAAAGTTATTTGTAGATCAGAAGCCTCTGTCACTCCAGCTCTATTCCCTACTTTCCTCTTGCTTCACTGATGGCTCCTTAGCCTAAAGTCGCACAGCATAGAGGCTGTCAGCCAATCTGGAGGAGGCAACGCTGAGCCTGAAATAGAGCTGGAGTGACACTGGCTTCAGATCTGCCATAGTTTTTCAGCCTCATTTACCAGACCAGCTAACAGACCAGACATGTAAAGTTATCGAAGCGCTACGTGCATAATATAATATTTTAGGTGTGACAGTTCCTTTTAACTTTCTGCAAAGTTTGCTAAGCACATTCTATATAAATTCAATAGATTATCAGTAAATGCTAAAAAAATCAGGTTTCAATCTACATCACGACTAGAGATAAGCAAATTTTTCAATATTCGGTTCGGACTACGATCACCAAATTTGCAATATTTGCCGAACATAGCCAAACACCATTGGAGTCAATGGGCCTAGAGATGAGCGACTATGTTCGAAAACGATTGCCAAACATAAATTTGGCATGAATATGACACGAATGTGGCACGTTCAGATTCGGCGACCGTTTTTCTGAACATATTCGCTCATCTCTAATCACAACCACTGATTGGCCACACTTAGATACTTATTGTAGAAACATCACTTGTCAGATTATCAAAAAAACTTGTTATTTGTTTATGTGTTGTGCCAAGTGAAAGAGTAAATGACATATGTGTAGGGTTTGTTCACACTGGCACAAGATTTACTTTTGCCAGGATTTTAAGGTTTTTATTGGCAAAAATTATGTGGTCAACACTGCAACCAATAAAAGCTTGATAGGCGGCTTGAGAAGTCAACGGAGTGGTGGGATGCATTGGGAAATGGATGAGTCATAGTTCTCAGTGTAAAGAGACAAAATAACAGATTTCCAGAGGCTATACGTGTAGGTATGTTCTGTGGTGTCCTACCGTTGTCTAATTTCTTGTCCATTGCCTGTATTCAAGTGTAATCCACCTCTAGCAGCAGAAACTCCAAGATGGGTAACAGGAAATGGGGGAAGCTCTTTGTGTCTTTGCTCCTGCTCTCCTGTCTGACAGATTGTATACAGGCATAACAGAAAGGCGAGTTTTCAGTTCTGAGCAAGTTATTGGACGATGCAGTATGCACAGTGAGCGAATGGAAGTTCCAGCACCTATGACAGAATAATAAAGAACAAAAAATTACTGAAAAAGACTGGATGGCAAATTACAGCACATGAGAATAGGGACAGTTCCTGCACATACTTTACTGGTATATATGGCAAAAAACAATCTAACCTATTGTGTGGGATGAGACCAGCAAGAATATGCTATTCTAAAGATATTGTATGAAAAGACAAATTATTTTTATTCAATTAGAGGCAGAACTAAAAACAAAAGTATCTCCATCTTCTCCATTATGTCAGTCCGTGAAAATCGGGCTCATCCACGCAAGTTTTCCACTGACCTATAGACTTGCATGGCTGATCAAATTGGACATGTCACCGAAAAAATTGGATATCTGCACAGGCCTATAGAATAACATGGGTATGCGGCTATACATGAAAATCATTGGAGAACACTCGTCCTATTTAATTGGCTGTGTGCACAATCCCTGCTAGTATCGGCTTTCCATATTTGTTAAACGTGTTTAAGCACATCTTCTGGTTAAAAAAAACTCTAGAAAGACGATCATAACAACAGACCTAATTAAGTGTACATACAGTACAGACCAAAAGTTTGGACACACCTTCTCATTTAAAGATTTTTCTGAATTTTGATGACTATGAAAATTGTACATTCACACTGAAGGCATCAAAACTATGAATTAACACATGTGGAATTATATACTTAACAAAAAAGTGTGAATTAACTGAAATTATGTCTTATATTCTAGGTTCTTCAAAGTAGCCACCTTTTGCTTTGATGACTGCTTTGCGCACTCTTGGCATTCTCTTGATGAGCTTCAAGAGGTATTCACCGGGAATGGTCTTCCAACAATCTTGAAGGAGTTCCCAGAGATGCTTAGCACTTGTTGGCCCTTTTGCCTTCACTCTGCGGTCCAGCTCACCCCAAACCATCTCGATTGGGTTCAGGTCTGATGACTGTGGAGGCCAGGTCATCTGGCGTAGCACCCCATCACTCTCCTTCTTGGTCACATGATACATTCAGTGTGAATGTAGAATTTTCATAGTCATGAAAATACAGAAAAATCTTGAAATGAGAAGGTGTCCAAACTTTTGGTCTGTACTGTACATAGATCTATCTATTAATCTATCTATCTATAGATATATATATGGATAGATATATCAATGGATAGATATATCTATGGATAGTTAGATAGATATATCTATGTATCTATAGATAAATCTATCTATCTATAAATATATGTGTAGATAGATATAGCCATAGTTATATCTATAGATATGTCTATAGATATATCCATAGATATCCATCTATAGATATATAGATATATCTATAGATATATCCATAGATATATAATAGCAAGGCCGATGTTTATTAACAAACAATATGTTTAATTTTGAAAAAAATGGCGTGGACTCCTGCGCAATTTTCTGCTCCAGAGGGGGAAAGCCGATGGCCGGGGGCCAATATTTGTAGCCTGGGAAGGGGGTAATACCCATGGCCCCTTCCGAGGCTATGAATATCAGCCCACAGCTGTCTGCATAGCCTTTACTGGCTATTAAAATAGGGAGACTCTCCAAAAAAAATGACTTGGGGTCCCCCTATATTTTATAGCCTGAAAGGCTACGCAGACGGCTGGGGGCTGATATTCATAGCCAATGAAGGGGCCATGGATATTGCCCCCCCCGGCTACAAATACCAACCCCCAGCCACCCCAGAAATGGCACTTAGCCTCTCTCTTTCCACTGCCCTGTAGCAGTGGCATATGGGGTAATAAGGGGCTAATGTCACCTTTTTATTGTAAGGTGACATTCAGCCCGGTTAGTAATGGAGAGACGTCAACAAGACACCTATCCATTACTAATCCTATAGTAGTGAAAGAGTTAAAAAAAGACACAGCCAGAAAAAAGTATTTTAATATTCTTAATTTCACCATACTTATAACCACGCCTAATTCCTGTGATGCCCTCGATCGCCTGCAAAAAAAAAAAAAAAAGAATAAACAAACCGTATACTCCATTTCCGCCGTAGTCCAATTAATAAAGTCCAATTAATAATGAGTGTCCCATGATGATTTCCCTTAAAGAACAGTGACACCACTCTATAGGGCCTCCAGTGACACACTGACAGGAGACAATGGCTCCTGCAGTGCATTACTGAAGAGGTTACTTTAGTTCATTGCTCTCACTTTATGGCAATGCTGCGTGGGAATTTTCCCACATAGCAGTGCCGCAAGTGAGAGTATGAACTATACTGTACTCACAGTGGTGGAGGGATACAGTGAGGAAAGATACCTTCCGTCATTGTATCGCCGGAGCCCCTGGAGAGCAGTCGCATCAGCAGATGTGGCAGCTCTCCATGGGAGATCGTCGTGGAACAATCATTATTACATGGATTACTGCAGATCAGGGAGTATATTGATGGTTTATTATTTTAATATTTTTTAAAGGTGAGCGAGGGCTTCGGGATCAAGGTGATTGGTGACAATGAACTCTTTGTTGTATGTACTGCATATGTGTGTATGTGCGTTTTTTTTACATTCAACACATTAGCCGGATGATGGGACTACTACTGTCCCATCATTGGCTAATGTGTCAATCACTGTCACTGTAGCAGGCATAGCCAGATGGGACTTGTAGTCCAATTGAACGATGCCTGCACAAACAAAACCCCCCAAAGACCCCCTCGCACAGCCCCGGACAGCCCGTAGACCCCCCAGACAGACCATCGGACAGTGCCGCACAGCCCCGGACAGCCCGCAGACCCCCTCGGACAGCCCCGCAGATGCCCCGGCAGACCCCCGGACAGCCCGCACACACAGACATGCACACAGTCACTGCCCACACTCCGCCCACACTCTCCCTCCTCCCGATCTGCAGCATTTCATCCACAGCTAAACCGCAGATCTTTTTTACATCTGCGGTTTTGCTGCGGATGTGCCTGACTTAATGGAAGTCAAATCAATGGGTGCAGAAACGCTACAGATCTGCAAAAAGAATTGACATGCTGGGGAAAATACACTGCTACGTTTCCGTACGTTTTTTTCCGCAGCATGTGGTTTTCCATAGGTTTACATGCTACTGTAAAATGCAAGGTAAACTGCTGCAGATCCGCAGGGTCAAAAACGCTGCGGATCCGCAGGCAAATCCACAACGTGTGCACATACCCTAAAGGTTTCTTCACTCTTTTATTGTAGGCATAAAAGTTATTTTCAGGAAGAATTTGTTATGGAGGATTTCCTTGTGCAGAGTAACTGCATTGTTGGCCATCAAGGGAGAAGGGCATTGGCTCAGAAGCAGAATCCAGCACCCTAATAGTGGGATAATTTTTGGTCCTTGCTATAGTCCCCTTCTCTAATATACAGCATATCAAACTGCTGTTCCTTTCAGCATACTTATATGCTTTATATTTTTTCTCTAAATTTATTATATTTGCACCATTTACTACTATGTAATTTTAAGTGTTGTTAATATGTTAGCGGTATATCGATAAAGGATCATAAAAATAATCCATAAATTCTACAACTGACTTCAAACACTGTCAGTTTCATAACATCATTACAAATTCTGACTTTTTAGCATATTTTTTTTCACGTCCTCAATATCAAACATAGTGATTGCACAACATGCGATATATCCCACAACTGCATCATGTTATAAAATATCATTTTACGTTTCATAAACTGAAATAAAAAAAGAATAACAAATTGATTGCAAAAATGTTTATATTTGACACAATCTACGTCATTATTCTTTTCTTACCGACTTTGCATTTAACCAGAGCTATGCCCACTGGGCAGGAATAAATCAAAGACATTCAGGGTTAGTTGCTTGGGTAAGATTCATGTATTCTCTCCAGCTAATTATTGCAGTAATTAGGTGCTAGCCTTGGGTGCAGCTTACTGTTTGGCTGGAACGGTGAAGCTCTTTCTCAGTTTTCATCAATCGTTACAACTAATGGGCATCCTGAGGCAGGTGAATGGCTGCAGGGGGCGTGAGGAATTGCCCTCAGCACTTCCAATATATAGTTATTCTGTATATTTTAAAGTTTTGGAGTATCATGTTAAAAAAAAAAATCTCAAAAATCATCAGAGCATGCTTGGGTGTTAACCGAGTGACTTTGACGTGCTCGAAAGTATGTTCGAGACTCCGCGGCTGCATGTCTCGTGGCTGTTTGACAGACGCAACACATACACGGATTGTCTAACAAACAGGAAGTCACTTCATGTGTTGCGGCTCTCGACCAGCCGCGAGACATGCAGATGCGGGGACTTAAACATATTTTTCGAGCGCATCAAAATCACTCGATTAGCACCCAAGCATGCTCAGACAGCGCCATATCTAAGCACGCTTGTTCATTATTAACGACACGTTACTTAGTGCATGATAGTAACAGCAGAGTAAGAGCTGTAATTATTATCTTTACCTATTCATCGTGTTATGAATGAAAACCCAAGAATGGCTATGTGTCACGGGGAGCAATGGGAAAACAGGAGATTAGGAACCTGGGCCCCTGAACTTCCCCTCAGGCTAGGGGAGCCCTGTCTTTCCTTAACCCAGGGATACCCTTGATGGTAGGGAGGCCTGAGTCATCGACCTGTCCCTATCTCCTGTACAGCCCTGAGCTAAATCCCCAACCCCCACCCCAGGAGGTGAACCGTAAAAGAAAACACTGATAAAGACCGACAGGGATAAAGTGAACTGCACCACAAAGCAAACTATCAGGACAAAACAATATGTGTGTGGAGAGAACACAATACAAATAGGGAAATGAGCAAACAACAAAGTATACTTCACCAGACTCCAAATTAAGCTTTGAGTATGAAGAGCTACTCCAACACAGGATCGGTAAGCAAGAGGCAATCAAATGCTATAGTCGGTATCCAGGAATGTTCTGAGCCATACTTAAAGGGAGAAGGCGTTCCCGGCAGCCTCAGCCTACAATTGACTAATGACTAATCAAAAAGTTAACTCCTGCAAAGCTGAACATCAGAGAACAAACCAACGCAGACACCCAAACTCAGGAAGGTTTAAGGCTATGTGCACACGTTGCGGATTTTGCTGTGGATCTGCAGCTGCGGGTCTGCAGCAATTTCCCATGAGTTTACAGTACAATGTAAATCTATGGGAAAACAGAAAACGCTGTGCCCATGCTGCGGAAAAAAACGCATGGAAACGCAGCAGTTTACATTCCGTAGCATGTCACTTCTTTGTGCGGATTCCGCTGCAGTTTACACCTGCTCCACAATAGGAATAGGTGTAAAACACAAAATCTGCATAAAAACCGTGGAAATTCCGTGGTAAATCCGCAGGTAAAACGCAGTGCTTTTTACGTGTGGATTTCTAAAATCCGCTGCGGAAAAATCCGCAGAGATCCATTCTACGTGTGCACATACCCTCAGACTGCACACCAGACTACCCAGTGTGAGCAGAGTCCAAAGCCGGCATGACACTATGCTTGGTAATCACACATATAGGAGACGTGATGACTTTTTTAGCTTTGGGTCCAATGGCAGATGATATGCCTATAGCTTAAAGGGTTGTCCAATACCTGAACAACCATGTTTTTAATAATGTAGATCCCCTTGTAATATAAAAATAGCAGAAACCCACCTCCCCCACTGAAGCCATTTCAGCAATACTAATTTAATCCATCTTTTGGATCAACCAATTAAACTCAATGGATACATACTGCATAGAAAATGGACGCCATATGGACACTATTTGAATGGTATCTGTTTTTAATGGATTCGTTGCAATAATTTTATAACAAACTGCATTTGGTCTTTTATTATTTGTAGATGTAGTAAACAGATTTGAAAAATGGACATTCATAAAACCATATTATATAGATGAATAATCTTGATTTTCTGGATAAAAATTGTTATTTTTCATTTGCTCATCTGAATCGGACCTCAAGCTTATCCGGATTGTACTTTCTGATGTCTGCTGTTCATCTTTCCAATTATCTATAGGGGTACCCTATGACACAAGACGGCTGTGTTCTGTAACCATGGAGATATATACAGTAAGTCTACATAACAGCTCTATACTCAAACTATAATACATCTTTAAGGGCAGGTTCACGTGATCGTATCAAAAAAACGTTCACAGTTTCATCCAGAAAACTAGGGAAATTTTTTTTCTTACTTGTCATTCATGCGCAGTATCTTTTTTAATTTTTTTACAGCATCGGTACTTTTCAACGTACTTTCAAAATAAAGTGATTTTCAGATTTCCTATTTCCTGCATTTACTGGATGGTAAGGTAAGAACAACTTCCACATTAATACTTAAATGTCGGAACTTTTTTCTCTTTCGTACTGAAAACTTTCAGAGAATGGACTCCCCAATTATCTAAGCCCCATACAGTTTTCCATATTGCAGTTCCTCCTATTAATAGCTATGACTTTACTCCATGAATTATTCTCTCCGGGATATTACAATTCCTTGCCACCAAGCCGAGCGATTAGTCCCATCTAGAATATACCCAGGAACAAGTGTCATGATTACGGCTCGTAGTCTGCCACTTCAGACATGGCATTTTCGCTAAAGATAGGTTAAGAGAATTTGTTCTTAAATGTTCAAGTAAATCTCATAATTCTAGATCGCACATTCCGGTGTAACATGGATTTTCAATTTTCCGATGTTAAAAGGTAAAAGTCTTATGACTGCGGAAGCCGGGGATGTATATTAGGTTTAACATCAAAAAAATGACACACTGCTGGATCCGTCACACAGCTCAATGGACTCCATTGACGCACAGTGGGATTTGTTGGGCTCCATCATATTTTTCAACATTTTGGCAAATCTAAAAGTACTGCCAATAGAGTCGCAAAAAAGCAGTGTGAAAACAGCTTCCATTTAGCCAGAAATGTTTTTATTGTACACTGTTTATATTGGCTTTTTACCATTTGCTCTATTTATTTACTGGTCTGAAGGGGGGTCTAAGATTTATAAAATATTGATGATCCATTATCAGGGTAGGATATCAATAAGGTCTGAAAAACAGTTCATACCTGGAGCTGCGGCAGCCGCACGTTCACAGTTTACAGAACCGGAACACCATGGCTCATTACTCTGTGTAGTGGCCATTTTGGGTACTGCAGCTCTAACCACATTCGCTTAAATGGAATCCCAGCTGCTATATCTGAGAACGACCACTATGTAGTGTAAAAAACATCACAGAAAAAGGAACAGACTTATCAATACCAGGTCAGATTACCAATGCAGGATGCATCAGACCTCTATGATAAAGGCTGGGGAAGCGCAGATGCAATTAAGGAAACAACCATTTACAAACCATAGAGATGATGGTTGCCTAGTATTAAAAATGCACCCAGATGAGGCTTGTATAGGACGCCAGTCACACACATACGTGTGATGCACAGTGTCTGGCTTACAGCCTATTGATGACTAGGATATGATTGGATCAGGGGGGCTACCCAGCACCATATAAGTGCACCCCACAAGGACAGACATCCGAATTCACTGAACCAACGCTAAAGGGCCTCGCTGCATTTTGAATACAAATGGGATAAAAATGTGCAATTAAAAGATGAAAAAGACATACGAAGTATACGAGGTATTGGTAGATATATTGGCCAAAATACAGAAGCTCTAAACATACGTTAAGGGTCATCATACTGGAGAGTCCCTACACTAAATTCATAAAGCATGAGCCACAATGTAGTGTGCAGAGGTGAGTTGTTCTGGCCATGTAGAGTGTGCACAGCCGGCGGTGGCAGCTCCTGTTACATACCTGATGTTGATTATCTCTAGTGAGGATAGCTAATCAATATCTTAGTCCTGGACAACCCCTTTAAATCACTCTACTCTACTCTACTTAGTGGGCAGGTTTTGCTGGTGTTGATCAGGACAGGTAGGCTGTGCAATCTGACCAATTAGCTAGCTCCATCTTGCTGCTTCCTCTCCTGTCTTGTTGAAGAAAGATTCTGCAGCATCATTCCCCTCCTCTACCTTCTTTTCCTCTCCTCACAGTCATAAATTACTAAAACACAATTTTTTTCTAATGTAATTGAATATGTTTTTGAACAATAGCCTACAAACAAACTCTACATAGTCTGACCCTGTATTGCTACTCTAACTCCTACTTCTTTACTGGTTCATTTTATATAAGACACATGGAAGGGAGTATGACTGCAGGATCACACTAAACATGGTTAGTTTGTAGTATATAACTATGGACAATATATTTGTATCCTGAATATTTTGGTTTTCTTTATCTACTCCATCTTTCCTATTAATGTTAATTTTTCAGGTGCTGATGCAACTCGCTGCTCATCAACAGCTGATGCAACTTGCTTGTTGCTTACCAACAGTCGTCTACTGCTGCCTGTATTTAGGTGTAAATGCACCTTAACCCCTTCTTGACCCAGCCTATTTTGACCTTAAAGACCTTGCCGTTTTTTGCAATTCTGACCAGTGTCCCTTTATGAGGTAATAACTCAGGAACGCTTCAATGGATCCTAGCGGTTCTGAGACTGTTTTTTCGTGACATATTGGGCTTCATGTTAGTGGTAAATTTAGGTCAATAAATTCTGTGCTTATTTGTGATAAAAACGGAAATTTGGCGAAAATTTCGAAAATTTCGCAATTTTCACATTTTGAATTTTTATTCTGTTAAACCAGAGAGTTATGTGACACAAAATTTGACCAGCGATTTCTCATTTTTACAACGAAATTTACAAAACCATTTTTTTTAGGGACCACCTCACATTTGAAGTCAGATTGAGGGGTCTATATGGCTGAAAATACCCAAAAGTGACACCATTCTAAAAACTGCACCCCTCAAGGTGCACAAAACCACATTCAAGAAGTTTATTAACCCCTCAGGTGCTTCACAGCAGCAGAAGCAACATGGAAGGAAAAAATGAACATTTAACTTTTTAGTCACAAAAATGATCTTTCAGCAACAATTTTTTTATTTTCCCAATGGTAAAAGGAGAAACTGAACCACGAAAGTTGTTGTCCAATTTGTCCTGAGTACGCTGATACCTCATATTTGGGGGTAAACCACTGTTTGGGCGCATGGCAGGGCTTGGAAGGGAAGGAGCGCCATTTGACTTTTTGAATGAAAAATTGGCTGCACTCTTTAGCGGACACCAAGTCATATTTGGAGAGCCCCCGTGTGCCTAAAAATTGGAGATCCCCCACAAGTGACCCCATTTTGGAAACTAGACGCCCAAAGGAACTTATCTAGATGCATAGTGAGCACTTTAAACCCCCAGGTGCTTCACAAATTGATCCGTAAAAAAAAAAAAGTACTTTTTTTTCACAAAAAAATTATTTTAGCCTCAATTTTTTCATTTTCACATGGGCAACAGGATAAAATAGATCCTAAAATTTGTTGGGCAATTTCTCCTGAGTTCACCGATACCTCACATCTGGGGGTAAACCACTGTTTGGGCACATGGTAAGGCTCGGAAGGGAAGGAGCGCCATTTGACTTTTTGAATGAAAAATTATCTCCATCGTTAGCGGACACCATGTCGCGTTTGGAGAGACCCTGTATGCTTAAACATTGGAGCTCCCCCACAAGTGACCCCATTTTGGAAACTGGACCCCCCAAGGAACTTATCTAGATGCCTAGTGAGCACTTTAAACCCTCAAGTGCTTCACAAACTGATCCGTAAAAATGAAAAAGTACTTTTTTTTTCACAAAAAATTTCTTTTCGCCTCAATTTTTTCATTTTCTCATGGGCAATAGGATAAAATGGATCCTAAAATTTGTTGGGCAATTTCTCCCGAGTACGCCGATACCTCATATATGGGGGTAAACCACTGTTTGGGCACACGGCAGGGCTCGGAAGGGAAGGCGCGCCTTTTGACTTTTTGAATGGAATATTAGCTCCAATTGTTAGCGGACACCATGTCGCGTTTGGAGAGCCCCTGTGTGCCTATGCATTGGAGCTCCTCCACAAGTGACCCCATTTTGGAAACTAGACCCCCCAAGGAACTTATCTAGCTGCATACTGAGCATTTTAAACCCCCAGGTGCTTCACAGAAGTTTATAACGCAGAGCCATGAAAATAAAAAATAATTTTTCTTTCCTCAAAAATGATTTTTTTAGCCTGGAATTTCCTATTTTGCCAACAGTAATAGGAGAAATTGGACCATAAATGTTGTTGTCCAGTTTGTCTTGAGTACGCAGATACCCCATATGTGGGGGTAAACCACTGTTTGGGTGCACGGCAGGGCTCGGAAGGGAAGGCACGCCATTTGGCTTTTTAAATGGAAAATTAGCTCCAATCATTAGCGGACACCATGTCGCGTTTGGAGAGCCCTGTGTGCCTAAACATTGGAGATCCTCCACAAATGACCCCATTTTGGAAACTAGACCCCCAAAGGAACTAATCTAGATGTGTGGTGAGCACTTTGAACCCTCAAGTGCTTCACAGAAGTTTATAATGCAGAGCCATGAGAATAAAAAAAAAAATTTCTTTTCTCAAAAATGATTTTTTAGCCCGCAATTTTTTATTTTCCCAAGGGTGACAGGAGAAATTTGACCCCAATATTTGTTTTCCAGTTTCTCCTGAGTACGGTGATACCCCATATGTGGGGGTAAACTACTCTTTGGGCACACGTCGGGGCTCGGAAGTGAAGTAGTGAAGTTTTGAAATGCAGACTTTGATGGAATGCTCTACGGGCGTCACGTTGCGTTTGCAGAGCCCCTGATGTGGCTAAACAGTAGAAACCCCCCACAAGTGACCCCATTTTGGAAACTAGACCCCGAAAGGAACTAATCTAGATATGTGGTGAGCACTTTCAACCCCCAAGTGCTTCACAGAAGTTTATAACGCAGAGCCGTGAAAATAGTAAATACGTTTTCTTTCCTCAAAAATAATTTTTTAGCCCAGAATTTTTTATTTTCCCAAGGGTTACAGGAGAAATTGGACCCCAAAAGTTGTTGTCCAGTTTCTCCTGAGTACGCTGATACCCCATGTGTGGGGGTAAACCACTGTTTGGTCACACGTCGGGGCTCAGAAGGGAAGTAGTGACTTTTGAAATGCAGACTTTGATGGAATGGTCTGCTGGCGTCATGTTGCGTTTGCAGAGCCCCTGGTGTGCCTAAACAGTAGAAACCCCCCACAAGTGACCCCATTTTGGAAACTAGACCCCCCAAGGAACTTATCTAGATATGTGGTGAGCACTTTGAACCCCCAAGTGCTTCACAGACGTTTACAACGCAGAGCCGTGAAAATAAAAAATCATTTTTCTTTCCTCAAAAATGATGTTTTAGCAAGCAATTTTTTATTTTCTCAAGGGTAACAGGAGAAATTGGACCTCAGTAATTGTTGCGCAGTTTGTCCTGACTATGCTGGTACCCCATATGTGGGGGTAAACCACTGTTTGGGCACACGTCGGGGCTCGGAAGGGAAGGAGCACCATTTGACTTTTTGAATAAAAGATTGGCTGGAATCAATGGTGGCGCCATGTTGCGTTTGGAGACCCCCTGAGGTGCCTAAACAGTGGAAACCCCTCAATTCTAACGCCAACACACCCCTAACCCTTATCCCAACTGTAGCCGTAACCCTAACCACAACCCTAACCCCAACACACCCCTAACCCTAACCACAACCCTAATTCCAACCCAACCCTAACCCTAAGGCTATGTGCCCACGTTGTGGATTCGTGTGAGATTTTTCCGCACCATTTATGAAAAATCCGCGGGTAAAAGGCACTACGTTTTACCTGCGGATTTACCGCGGATTTCCAGTGTTTTTTTGTGCGGATTTCACCTGCGGATTCCTATTGAGGATCAGGTGTAAAACGCTGCGGAATCCGCACAAAGAATTGACATGCTGCGGAAAATACAATGCAGCGTTTCCGCGCGGTATTTTCCGCACAATGGGCACAGCGGATTTGGTTTTCCATATGTTTACATGGTACTGTAAACCTGATGGAACACTGCTGCGCATCCGCAGCGGCCAATCCACTGCGGATCCGCAGCCAAATCCGCACCGTGTGCACATAGCCTAATTCTAAAGGTATGTGCACACACTGCGGAAAACGCTGCAGATCCGCAGCAGTTTCCCATGAGTTTACATTTCAATGTAAACCTATGGGAAACAAAAATCGCTGTACACATGCTGCAGAAAAACTGCACGGAAACGCAGCAGTTTACATTCAGCAGCATGTCACTTCTGTTAGGGCTAGCGGAACGCACCAAATAATAAGACTGATAGTGTACGGTGCGTTCGTAGCCCGGGGTCCACCGTGCAGAGATGGAACCTGCTGCTGAGTAATGACGGACTATATGGCGGTACTCATAAGTATACTCGCGTGGGTTAAACTTCACCCAACGTTAAGTAAGCGATCCTGTTGCGTTACAGGATCGCGGTACCGCACATAGAAGGCGAGCAAGCAGTCAGCGAACTTAACCCCAACTAGGATTGAAGTCCGATTAGACCACTTGCTGGCACAACACCGCAACAGGGTGTGTTAGGCAACTCTTATAATTAGAGCACCGAAGTGCGAACTGTGCCGTGCTGGCAGGCACCACTAAGCACCCAGACGTGGGTCAGGAAGCGCACTACTGGCGCGTGGCGCCGCACTGGCGGTCACAGCAATAGATGCTGATACGTGTGTGACACGTTGAGTGATTTGTCGGGCGCTAGATAGCAGCCATACTCCATACGCGAACAGTCATACAATAGGGTAGGGGTATTTAATGAACGACTTGCACTCACAACAAACACACGTATTCAATTGTACACTAGCACATGGCCGTGCGGTCATGCACAGTTTATATAATTGCAGGACAGGAAGTGGCCACAGAAACTTTGCCCTTCCAGGGCCTGCCAAGAGGACCAATGGAATGCGCTGCAGAGCCAGAGCACATGACCCTCGATCTCCAACGGGAGATCTTGCTCTGGGCATGCTCAGTGTGCGCAAACAAGGACTTAGTCCCATGGAAGTCCGCTCGCCGCTGACCAGCACTGACTTTAATGGCAGGAGCTGAAGAAGCAGCAGTAACTCTCTGTACAGAGTGAGAGCGAGCAAGACACTGGGAGCGACGTCCCTGCTGAGCAGACTCCACTGTGGCTGGAGGAGAATGGGAGACCGCAGCGGAGACGGATCGAGATTCCCCCTGTGCAGCAGAGGAAACTCGACTCCTAACATTACCCCCCCTCCTTGGGCCTCGCTACGCTCGAAGGCAGCAATGAGCTGTGGGGCCCGAATGTTTTCAGCAGGCTCCCAAGACCTGTCCTCTGGACCATAACCCTTCCAATCCACCAAATAAAACTTTTTACCACGTACCACCTTGCACCCCAAAATAGCGTTCACCTCGTAATCGTCCGTAGACGAACCCGATGTCCCGGCAGATGACTCGGAAAACCGGGACATGTATACGGATTTCAAGAGGGACACATGAAAGGTGTCGGTGATACCCAAGCGTGGAGGAAGAGCCAGGCGGTAGACCACAGGATTAACCTGTTCGAGAACCTTGAAGGGACCCAAGTAGCGAGGAGCAAACTTAGTGGACTCAACTCGCAGCCTGATGTTACGGGCGGAGAGCCACACCAAGTCGCTAGGGGCAAAAGTCGGAGCGGGGCACTGATGAACACCGATGCCCACTCATCCTGTCTGGCAGAAACAAAATGTCACAGATATGTGACCAAGGTCTGGTTGGCCCTTTCTACCAACCCATTCGTCTCAGGATGATATGCCGAAGAGAGATTTAACTCAATACTGAGTAGACGACATAGCTCCCTCCAGAATCGAGACGCAAACTGGGGACCCCGGTCACTAACAATTTTGTCTGGCATACCGTGTAAGCGAAAGATATGCTTGATAAACAAGACAGCCAACGCCCGTGCAGATGGTAGCCGTGGAAGAGGCACCAAATGCACCATTTTGGAAAAATGATCGGTGGTCACCCAGATAATGGTGCAATTATGAGACTTGGGTAAGCCAACCACAAAGTCCATCCCGACCATCTCCCAGGGCCTGTCAGCCACGGGCAGAGGATATAGCAAACCAGCTGGCCGTTGCCAAGGAGTCTTGTTCCTGGCGCAAGAGACACACGCCCGAACGTACTCCGCGACATCACGAGCCATATGCGGCCACCAGTAAGTCCTCGCCAGTAACTCTGATGTGCTTTTAGTACCAAAATGTCCACCCACCCTGGACGAGTGCGCCCAAGAGAGAACCTCCGGTCGCAAACTAGATGGAACAAAAGTCTTGCCCGGGGGCACAGACTCCAGCGAAACCGGGGCCACGGTTCTCAAACTCTCAGTGGGGACAATAAGCCGAAGCTCCTCCTCCTCCTCCGCAGATGACACAACGGAGCGAGAGAGAGCGTCGGCCCGAATGTTCTTCTCCCCAGAAAGGAAATGGAGGGTGAAATGAAACCGGGAGAAGAACAAGGACCATCTGGCCTGGCGAGAATTCAACCGCTGAGCTGTCTGCAGATACACCAAATTTTTGTGATCTGTGAAGACTTGGAAAGGAAAACGTGCTCCCTCCAAGAGATGTCTCCACTCCGAGAAAGCCAACTTCATGGCTAGCAACTCCCTGTCCCCGATGGAATAATTCCTCTCTGCTGGTGCGAAGGTCTTGGAGAAAAAGAAGCAAGGATGCTTCCGACCTTGAGCATCCTTTTGGAAGAGGACTGCTCCAGCACCAACAGAAGAGGCATCCACCTCCATGATAAATGGCTTATCAACATCGGGGTGATGAAGAATGGGAGCGCTAGCGAAGTGTGACTTTATAGAGATAAAAGCCTTGGAGACCTCCTCAGACCACAATTTGGGATTCGCCCCCTTCTTGGTGAGGGCAACCAAGGGAGCTACCAAAGTTGAGAAATGCGGGATGAACTGGCGATAATAATTGATGAACCCCATAAAGCGCTGCACCGCTTTAAGAGAATGGGGTTCCTGCCAGTCCATCACAGCCTGTAGTTTGGCAGGATCCATAGCAAATCCCTGGGCTGAGATGATGTAGCCTAGGAAAGGTAAGGACTCCTGCTCAAACATACACTTCTCCAACTTGGCATAGAGGGAGTTTGCCCGTAGGAGGTCGAAGACTTTGCAAACATCTCTCCGGTGGGAGTCAATATCTGGAGAGTAGATGAGAATATCATCCAGATAGACTACGACCGAGATGGAAAGCATATCCCGGAAGATATCGTTCACAAAGTCTTGGAAAATGGCTGGGGCATTACAGAGCCCAAAGGGCATCATCAGATATTCATAGTGCCCATCCCTGGTGTTAAAAGCCGTCTTCCATTCGTCCCCCTCACGGATGCGAATCAGGTTGTAAGCACCCCGCAGATCTAATTTAGTAAATACCCTTGCTCCCCGAAGCCTATCAAACAGTTCAGATATCAAAGGCAAAGGGTATTTATTCTTAACGGTGATGGCGTTAAGACCCCTGTAGTCTATGCATGGACGCAATTCCCCACTCTTCTTCTGCACGAAGAAGAACCCTGCCCCAGCAGGTGACACTGACTTCCTGATGAACCCTCTTGCCAGATTTTCCTGGATGTACTGTGACATTGCCTCCATCTCCGGGAGAGATAGCGGATAGACTCGACCCCGGGGATGCTCAGCACCAGGCAAGAGGTCAATAGGACAGTCATAGGGGCGATGAGGCGGAAGGGTCTCCGCCGCCTTTTTGGAGAATACGTCTGCATACGACCAATACTGCTTGGGGAGAGAGGAAAGATCTGCGGGTACCTCAGTTGTAGCTACCTGAACGCACTCCCTCTGACACCTACCCTCACAAGATTCACCCCATCCCAGAATTCTGCCTGAGGACCACTTGATATGAGGAGAGTGGTACCATAGCCAAGGTATTCCCAACAGGACTTCATCAATTCCCTCTGGAATGACGAGCAGAGAAATAATCTCCTGATGAGATGGCGACATGGACAGAGTAAAAGGGATGGTCTGGTGAGTTATCTGTGAGGGCAGAGTTGACCCATTCAAAACTCGTACCGTTACAGGTTGAGCTAGCATAACCAGAGGTATTGCGTGGCGTTGGGCGAAGACAGAAGACATAAAATTGCCCTCCTCCCCAGAATACACGCAGAGCTCTACCGAGTGGGAGAATGAGCCTAAAGTAATTGTCCCCTTAAAGGATTTAGAGGCAAACGTCGCCGTGTCTAGTGTACCTCCACCTACGACCACTAGACGCTGACGTTTCCTCGACCGCTGAGGACATCTGGTGGCTAAATGTCCAGACTGCTGGCAAACATGACAGATCCTGAGTGCACAAGCGGTCCGGGACTTAGGTCCCGCTTGTGACACTTCCCTGGCCTCATGTGACTCGGGAACCAGGACCGGAGATTCCAGAGGTTTGGCGAAAGTAGGAGCCAGCCGAAACCTCTGCCTACACTGGGCTCGCTCTAACCTCCGCTCGTTAAAACGGAGGTCAATTCGAGTGGAGACTGTTATTAACTCCTCCAGTTTGGCAGGAATCTCCCTAGTGGCCAGAGCGTCCTTTACATGGTCAGCCAAGCCCCTCCAAAATATGGGGATAAGAGCTTTATCTGACCATTCCAGCTCAGATGCTAAAGTGCGGAATTGGACGGCAAAATGACTGACCAAGGACTCACCCTGAGTTAATGCCAGCAGTTGGAGCGCAGTGTCATGGGTGACTTGAGGTCCCAAAAAGACCTGTTTTAAAGTGCTCAAAAACAGAGGAGCACTCTGCACCACATGATCGCCACGCTCCCACAGCGGCGTAGCCCATTCCAACGCCCTGTCTGACAATAGAGACACAATAAATCCCACCTTAGCCCGCTCTGTGGGGAAACGTGCAGCCAGAAGCTCGAGATGAATAGAGCACTGACTCACGAATCCCCTACAAAATTTGCTATTACCGGAAAAATTTTCTGGCAGCGGGAAGCGAGAAAATGTTGGAACAGGGGTGGCAATGGACAAAGTTGCTGCAGCCACGCTGGCAGCCTGTACAGCAACTGCGGTAACATCCACAGCTGGGGTTGCGCTCTCGAGAGCCGCCAACCTACCCTCCAGCTGCTGTATATACCGCAGGGATTGCTGTTTGTCCGTCATCACTAGCCAGACCCTGGCGCTAGTGTAATGTTAGGGCTAGCGGAACGCACCAAATAATAAGACTGATAGTGTACGGTGCGTTCGTAGCCCGGGGTCCACCGTGCAGAGATGGAACCTGCTGCTGAGTAATGACGGACTATATGGCGGTACTCATAAGTATACTCGCGTGGGTTAAACTTCACCCAACGTGAAGGAAGCGATCCTGTTGCGTCACAGGATCGCGGTACCGCACATAGAAGGCGAGTAAGCAGTCAGCGAACTTAACCCCAACTAGGATTGAAGTCCGATTAGACCACTTGCTGGCACAACACCGCAACAGGGTGTGTTAGGCAACTCTTATAATTAGAGCACCGAAGTGCGAACTGTGCCGTGCTGGCAGGCACCACTAAGCACCCAGACGTGGGTCAGGAAGCGCACTACTGGCGCGTTGCGCCGCACTGGCGGTCACAGCAATAGACGCTGATACGTGTGTGACACGTTGAGTGATTTGTCGGGCGCTAGATAGCAGCCATACTCCATACGCGAACAGTCATACAATAGGGTAGGGGTATTTAATGAACGACTTGCACTCACAACAAACACACGTATTCAATTGTACACTAGCGCATGGCCGTGCGGGAAAGGTGCTGTGCAGTGTATATATACAGGAGAGGTGCTTTTCTGTTTTGAGTTTTTCTATGAAACAAAGACTTTTCTACATAAACAACGTTGTTTGGTTTTGCGGCCCCAACAGATCTGTGCTACAAAGTAACAGGCGGCTCGGGCATTAATGAGGGACCTGATACTGAATCCTTTTCACAAACCCTAATGACCCAATTAGTGCCCTCTCATTAGAAACTCATTAAATGCCTCCCTGTCCCGAGCAGTCACGTACAGTATGGGGGGATCCTGCAGCCCACCCCCTGACTGCTCCATACCATACACTGCCCTCTGTCGCGCTCACTATTATCCTGTGCATTTCTCCGTCATCGTTACCCCATGTTACACTTGTCACCCCCCACTACAGAGTAGCAGGGCAGCCAATGTCACCCCCTCCTGGACCCTAATGGCAGCAGGAAATGTCTGCTCCTCTATTGGGTTGGAACCTGATTTAATCAAGGAATAATGTGGATTTGTTGCCGGTGGCCGCAGGGGAAGGGTTAAGTGATGCCATGTCCTTGGTGGGAGCAGTGGCAGCTGCTGGGACCTGGACAGAGACAACCAATGTTGCTGTGACTGCACAGTGTGATGTGGAGGAGAGAAGCTGAGACGCAGAAATCACCCACATGCCAGCACTGGGCAGAGTCCCTCCAGTCACCAGCCTGGGGCCACAGGGCCCCAACATAGAGCCCACAGCTCAGTTTTATCCATGGCAGCAGCTCCCTTTTTTTATTTATTATTATTATTATACATTTTTATAGCCTTCTTCCTGGCATCTGGTTAACCCCATTTATGCGGGTCGGATTGTTATCTTTAAGGTTCAGCAATAACCTTCATACAGATGGGAAGGGGTTAAGCTTCTTCCTACCCCACTGGTGCAGGTTGGTGAGGAATGCATGTATTCTGTGGTTCTGGGTGAGCTGGGCGGCTGCAGGTTGCAGGCTGCTCTTCACCATATCCTCCTCCAGACATCACCCACATTTTTAGGCAGCGGAGACAGACAGCAGCAGACTGAGCCACAAGTCCAACCACTGCTGGATACTTTAGTTTGCACTCACTCAGGCATTGGTAGGATGGATCTCCTCCGGAATCTGCCTGATAATAATATATAATAATAATTTTTATTTATATAGCGCCAACATATTCCGCAGCGCTTTACAAATTATAGAGGGGACTTGTACAGACAATAGACATTACAGCATAACAGAAATACAGTTCAAAACAGATACCAGGAGGAATGAGGACCCTGCTCGCAAGCTTACAAACTATGAGGAAAAGGGGAGACACGAGAGGTGGATGGTAACAATTGCTTTAGTTATTCGGACCGGCCATAGTGTAAGGCTCGGGTGTTCATGTAAAGCTGCATGAACCAGTTAACTGCCTAAGTATGTAGCAGTACAGACACAGAGGGCTATTAACTGCATAAAGTGAATGAGAACATGATGCGAGGAACCTGATTGTTTTTTTTTTTTTTTTTATAAATAGGCCACACAGGGATCGTTAGGTTAATGCATTGAGGCGGTAGGCCAGTCTGAACAAATGAGTTTTTAGGGCACGCCTGATAATAAGTTCAGCACTGCAGCCAGCCAGGGGCTCTCTCCGCCCACAAACAGTCACACTGGCTGTGTTCTCTTAACCCCTATGTGTGCCTGCCTGGCTGCACTGACTGAGTGAGAAGATGCTTGTGTCAGAGCTGGCACATAGGGGTTAAGAGAACTCAGCCAGTGTGACTTTGTGGGCGGAGAGAGCATGTTCTCCTGCTCTGCTCTCCCAGCTGTATCTATGATAGTGTGAGTGGGCCCCCCTCTCTCTCTAGGGCCCCGGCATTTGCCCAGGTGCGCCGGGTGCTGACGCCGGCCCTGCCCTAACCCTACCCCTAACCCTACCCCTAACCCTACCCCTAACCCTAACCCTACCCTAACCCTACCCCTAACCCTAACCCTAACCCTAACTCCAACCTTAGTGGAAAAAAAAAATTCTTTATTTTATTATTGTCCCTACCTATGGGGGACAAAGGGGGGGGGGGGGACATTTACGGTTTTTTTTTTATTTTGATCACTGTGATAGCTTTTATCACAGTGATCAAAATTCACATTGGAACGAATCTGCCGGCCGGCAGATTCGGCGGGCGCACTGCGCATGCGCCCGCTATTTTGGAACATGGCGGCGCCCAGGAAAGAAGACGGACTGACCCCGGGAGGCTCAGTAAGTATAAGGGGGGGGAGATCAGGGCACGCGGGGGGGCGTCGGGGCATGGGGGGGTGGATCGGAGCATGGGGGGGAGGATCGGTGTGCGGGCGGGTGGATCGGTGTGCGGGCGGGTGGATCGGTGTGCAGGGGGGGTGGATTGGTGTGCAGGGGGGGTGGATCGGTGTGCAGGGGGGGTGGATTGGAGCACGGGGGGAGCGGACAGGAGGACGGGGGAGTGGAGCACAGAACGGAGGGGAGCGGACCACAGATCGGTGGCTTGGGGGGGCGATCGGTGGGGTGGGGTGGGGGCACAAAAGTGTTTCCAGCCATGGCCGATGATATTGCAGCATCGGCCATGGCTGGATTGTAATATTTCACCAGTTTTTTAGGTGAAATATTACAAATCGCTCTGATTGGCAGTTTCACTTTCAACAGCCAATCAGAGCGATCATAGCCACGGGGGGGTGAAGCCACCCCCCCTGGGCTGTACTACCACTCCCCCTGTCCCTGCAGATCGGGTGAAATTACAGTTAACCCTTTCACCCGGCCTGCAGGAGCCCAATCCGGCCATGACGCATATGCTGCATCACAGGTCGGATTGGCACGGGTTTTCATGACGCATACGCTGCGTCAAAGGTCGGAAAGGGGTTAAAGAAGCAATCACTCACTGAGTTGTTATCCTCTTAATGTACTGCAGTCATCATATTATATAGCACTAATTACATACAACTGCTCATTTTGTCGTTCTACCCAGTTAATTGTTCACTTTTTTTCTCTGCTATATGTAAAAACAGGAAGACTCTTTTCCCTGCCTTTATCAAACCCCTTTTCAATTCCTGACTCGACTGCTTCTCCTCCCACCTGCCAGAAACTTTGCAGTGAGGTAAAATTGGAGTTCTAATGATGACCTATGCATGATTTCCTATTTTTACATAGAACTTGGAATGATTTACCTAGTTTGTTCCTAATCACGTGATGTTATAGACCCAATAGAAAAGAGAATAATCATATGTGTATAAAGGCAAAATGAGCAATTGTAAGTGACACGCCCACAGAGCAGTGGGGTACTCGGTACCGGGTTGCTGTGAATTCTGCTTTTGGGCTCCCTTTGGTGGTTGTAGGTGGTAATGCAGTTGTCCCTGGGCTGCAGTCTTGGACAGGTGTATCTGCTGATTGCAATTGTGACTGGGGTATTTAGGTTTGCAGGACAACACGGGTCCGGTCACAAAGGGGGATGTCACGGTGGCTGCGACCCGGTAAGTGGCCCTGGGCATCAACATTAAAGGGGGTTACTGTTCAATGTTTGTCGTGACTCCACCTGTGAAGTTTGGTCAATAGGGGGACCGACTCTGCATTAGTGAGGTCCCCTGGGGGATGTTATGGCAGCCCAGATGTTACACTTCCCACAGGTGAAGCGGGGTCCCCAGGGGTCCTATGGTGTGTGGCGTAGATGGTGTAGCCGATGAATAAATGGAGGAGACAAGTGATAAGTCTTTACCTGGTTTACTTGTGGGTGACAGGCCACAGTCCAGGGTACCAGGCACAGGTGATGGTGGTCTGGCTGGCTCAGAGGCAAGTGAGAGTTCTCTTTTCGCAGTAGAGGTCCATGAGCCTTTCCTACTTGCGTCTTTCTAAGTGAGGTCCTTGCTGCTTTAAGCTCCCTACAAGGTCCTCCAGTTTCCCCCTGCCCTGGGACAGGTACCTGCATGACGGGCAGCTTGACCCTTTTTACAGGGACTTTAAGCTGCTGCATCTCAGGCGTGGTGCTGGCAGGTAACCTGTAGTGTCGTGCCCTCCGGTTCTGCTCCGTGTCCTAGAATCCACAAAAGCCTCGGGCTCCCGGTACCGGGCTGCTGCGCTTTAGCTCCGAGGGTGCCCTGCCACAGTTCCCCTCTGAGCACTGTCTCCCTTCCAGCTGCTCCACATGCAACCCAACAGGTTTCTCCTTCCCAGTGGCTGCAGCTCCTTTGTGGCTGCCAGGCCTCTCTCTCTCTCTCTGCACTGCGTCTCTCCTAGATGTCTGCTCTGCTTGGTCTCTTAGGACCAACTAACTAGCTCCTCCTCCAGGTCAGAACACATAAAGCCTAGGGAAGCTCCCCTGAATCCGGGTCTTGAGCTCCCCCTCCTGGCCTGGATTCAGAATGTGTTGAATGTGTGTGCCTTACCTGGTGAAGAGAACTCCTTTGCTTCTGAGCATGACATCACCTTCCCTGAAGGAAAAGCAACATCACTGCAGCAATCGGTAACCTGGGGTGCTGCATAAGTATAAAGTGCTATATAATATGATGAC
This sequence comes from Ranitomeya imitator, assembly GCF_032444005.1. NCBI lineage: Eukaryota > Metazoa > Chordata > Amphibia > Anura > Dendrobatidae > Ranitomeya > Ranitomeya imitator. The sequence continues at coordinate 806,573,313 of NC_091283.1, forward strand.
TGTAATATATTAAGAGGATAAAAATTTTGATAGGAGGAGTGCTTCTTCAAATTAGGTTGGCGTGTACTCAGTAACTATGATCACACATTTCTACGTAGAAGTTGTAGGCTCCAAATGGTAGTATATTTTTAATCAAGACTATTTACAAAGTTGGCACTTTTTTATTTTTGCACACCTCAGAAAAAATACTTTATAAGGTATACATCAATTGTATTCTTGCTTGAAATTTTGAATTAAGAAATCATAAATTACAAATTACTCGTTCTCTTGCATAGTACCTGGTCATTACTGAAATATAGAAAGAGTCAGGGGGTGGATATATTTTGCTCTCAGAAATTTCTATTCCCTCCAGTGTCTAAAAGTCTCCTAAGAATCCTTTGATGTCTTTAACCAATGCATATTCACTTGCCCGTCCTATCCCACAGTCATGTACATTAAAAATAACTTTGTCATGGGGGATTTCATCAAAGATTTCAGGAAATCTAAATAAATAATGTCATATGCATCACCATTATAAGCTTCGCAGCCCTGTCTGACATCAAGACTGTCAACGTGGCACTATCCATCTAGATTAGATGAAGCAATCCATCTCTTGTCAGGTTATTTCTTTAGCCCAGATTTGCATGTTGTTATTTTATTTTACCTTTTTTTACTTTGATTTTCTTGCACCCTTTAATGGCAGTTCTCCTTTATATTTTTTTTTCTGATTTTGTTCTTTTTTGCCAGGCTGTACTATGAGTATAAGCATTGTTGTGATTGGTGCTGCCTCTGACATAACACTACAGGCAGAACGAGCTTTGTCACTTGTTGCTTGTCATGCTGTGTCAATACGACTAATGAAATTTGACAGCTCAGAAAAGAGTGGTTCTAAAACCAGGAGCCTGTATTGATAAGCTTCCACACTGCCTGTTATTCCTCGAAAAGTTCATGCAAATTAGAGAAAATGGAAAAAAATGCAGTTTTGTGTGCTTGTCAGTGAGGACAAACCTACATTCTATCCACTTAGAAATATCCGTATGTGATATCACTTTTAGCACGTAGAAAATGTAAAAGAATGCAACAAATTCTTATATCAAGTTTTTCATCTATCTGTGTACCTGTGACCTTTTGGCACTTCAAAAAGTGAGTCTTTCTCCAGCCATGGTTTGACGTAGCACATACATAGCTGAATAAATACTATATCACATCTGGAGTGCTTCCACTTTGCCTTATGTACATGGAGGATACTGGGTCGGTGTCATTTCTACAAAGTGTCCCATGAGTCGTGTTTTAACACAACAACGCCAGGCCGCGCGTTGCTTGTGCTCCTGTGAGCAGCCTGCAAGACCTTAAAATGCTACCATGGCCTGTACTGCATCCGGCCTTGGTTCCCATCATGCACTTCTGGAATTTCATTGTTTGGCAATGGCAAAGGGGCTGGCAACAGCGGATCTTGATGATTTCCATCTATTATCTATCTATGTACCTATCTATCTATCTATTTGCATATCTATCTATCTATGTAAATGTACCGTATTTTTCGGACTATAAGACGCACCCCCAAATTTTCTGAAAACTGGAATAAAGTCCTGAATTCAGCTTATCGGGGGGGGGGGGGATCAGCAGCGCTGGTGGAGCAGAGTCACAGGGGGTGCTTGGTGGTCCGGCGATTATATGACCCAGACTGGTGAGGCAGGTTCTGCGGTGCTCAGTGGTGCGGGGGCTCTGCCGACATTTCATGAAAGCCCAGAGCCCCCACACATCCACTGATGCAATGCAGTTGTCTCTGGGAAATCCTATCCCAAGGCTTCCACTGCAGGTTCTGCTGTGCATGCTGGTGCGGGGGCTCCGATGACATTTTGTGAAAGCCCAGAGCCCCCGCACTTCCATTGCATTGATGCTGTGGCCTCCGGGAAAATGGCCGTCGGAGGCGGCGCATGCGCAGATTGAGATCTCGGCAACGAGATTGTGTCTCCTGAGATCTCGGGACGAGATCTCATTGCCGAGATCTCAAACTGTGCATGCACCGCCACTGGTGGCCATTTTCCTGGAGCATCAAAGCAATGGAAGTGCGGGGGCTTCGGGTTTTCACAAACTGTCACTGAAGCCCCACACCACTGAGCACTGCCAAACCTGCTGAACCTGCTGCAACTGCTGCACCGGGATGGGAGTGAGATCATCGCCCTGCAGCATTGGACCACCGAAAGAATCATCCAACTGCTGCTGCCACCTCACTAATTGTAAGTCCGGTACATTCTGACTATAAGACGCACCTCCGTTTCCCCCAAAAAATTTTGGGAAAAAAGTGCGTCTTGTAGTCTGAAAAATACGGTATATTTAACGCAATTGGCGTGCAAAATCATGAACATTTTATGGTTACAGCAGGGTCCCAGTTCATGGAAAAATACCATCACAGATTTTAATTTGTCTTTGGTTTGAGTTGTCTGATGTTGTGCAACTCAATATATTTTTTAAGTGTAAATAACATTTCAGAATAGTATGCCCTGTGTGTGTACATGAGGAATAATCAATTTTTGGTGATTATAAGACTTGCATCCTGCATTTTCCCCTCTCTTTAATTTTCAGTCTTCTTTGAGCTAGTGGATAGAGACTACCTCCTATGATGTCTTTCATACACAGCACACAATGACATGAGGACATAGATGACATTATAGAACAGTACAGACCAGTGTAGCTGTGGGGTGAGATAAAACACTTACTAGAAAGAAGCAGTCTCTGTTTTCAACTCTGTTCCTCCTCTCTACATAGACTTTAATAGGTAGTTTTAATCTAAAATCTTCAAGAGCTGTAAGCCTTTCTTTTCAAAGAAGGGTTTTCGCAGTTCTTTAGAGTGAATGAATAGTTTAGGAGGTGAAGGAAGTGTCTTATAAGGGGAGAAAGATGCATATTGCTCTGTTAAGATATTACAAAGTTTCTTATATTCGCTTGTAGTATTGATTTGGGCAAAATTTGTTGAAATAACAGTCACCATTTAAAATATAGATGGGGCTCTTGAAGAGCCCAATAACGGATGTACACAGTGATTTACAGACTCATGGACTTTCTGTTGAGCCCATACACCACTGTGTGCATTCTTGCTGGAGCTGAGTGCTTCTAACATTTGGTTTAAGCAATAAGTTTGGGCTCAGGATCCAACCCGCCATCAATCTAGCAGGCTTTTTAAATTAATAAACGTTTACTCAGAGTTTAACGGCTTCAGCCTATTTCCATTTTTGCCTTTTTCATTTTTTCTTCACATTCTTTTTTTTTGTGGGACGAGTTGTACACCATTTATTTTAAAACAATGTGCTGGAAATGGGAAAAAAAATTAAAGTGGGGAGAAATTGTGAAATAAAGCAATCCTGACATTGTTTTTTGGGAATTTTCTTTATGGTGTACATTGTGTGTTAAGAATGACTTGACAATATGGTCCTCCTCAATAGTACAATTACAGCGATATTAAATATGTCCTTTTTTTTATTGTTTTAGTGGTGAAACAAATCTGAAGTTTGAAAAAAAAACGTTGGGTTCTATCTCCATTTTCCGAGACTCAGAACATTTTCATTTTTCAGCTAATGGAGTTGGGTGATGACGGCATATTTTTTTTGCAGGGGAAAGACGACGGTTTTACGGATACTATCTGGGGATTGATATTATGTTTTGATTGCTTAATGCAGCATTTTTTGTGGTATTGCAGTGACCAAAAAACATAGTTTTGGTGTTCTTGAAATGTTTCTGTTTATGGTGTTTACTATCAGGTTAATTGTTTTCGTATTTTGATAGATTGGGCTTTTTCAGCGCGGTGAAACCACATACTGTATGTGCATTTTTTTTTTTTACATTTTATTACTGTATCTTTATTTTTAATGGAGGTAAAAGGGGTGATTTGAACTTTTATTTTTTTAATTTTTTTCCTATTTTTTAAAAACTGTACTTCTCACTGTACTTATTAGTCCCCTCTGGGGACTATAACCTGCTGCCATCTGATCTCTGGTGCTATATACACCAATACCACAGTATTGCTGCATATAGTAAAAATCAACATTTCCCTTTACACCCGACCACAGGCAGAATTTCAAGGTCGCTCCATAATGACTAGTATTGAGGTCTTAAGCAGACCCCGGCTGTCGTAGCAACCCATTGGCGACCCGGTATCATATCATAGGCACGCCGATTAGCTGATAGAATAATGCACTCCGGCTTGTGTGAGGATGTGGGCTGTCTTACCTCGTCCCTACCCTGAAGACAACCGCCATGTGCATATGTGCAATGTGAACAGTGTTATGCGTTTTATGCATTAAATGTGTATAATCCCTTTGGATATTATTGTGTAGAATAGTGGGGGCAAATAAGGAAACCACATGATAACGTATAAAGATTGGGTTTAAGTGCAGTGGGCTCCTAGGGCCTGCATGGGCCTATTACTAGGCCTATCACTATCATCCATGCGGATTCATTCATCGGGCCCGGGACCTCGAGATTGGCGCCTGGGCCATCAGACACATCACACCTGCATGGGAAGATGGACACGGATCTGCAAGGGTGGCATATGATAGAATTCGGGTGCACTGCCGTCGGTGGAAAGGGATCCATAGTGGTAGTGGAGACAACAGGAAAAGGGACACTCTACCAGGAACGAGTGCTAGGGCCGAAGGTATGTCTGGTACCTGAGGGAAAGACTGTAACATGTTGCACCCTATCCCACATGCTCCACTGTAATGCTTGCGAACTGTTCAGTAAAAGTTTGACTATTGACCAGCACTTGGCGTCCCCTGGATTGTGTGCGGAAGTTCCTGAAGATGGAAGCCTGGAGTCAGCGGAGGCCTATGGCCCATAAGTGAGTGTGCTGCCTCCCATACCTAACAACACACTGGGACACGATTTTCCTCTAGCGTGCCAAAACATGCGGAATCAGCGGCTTGTCCACAACAACCTCGCTCGGGCACCTTACACTTGCACATTGTTAACGTCGCCGTCAGAGTTTGAGAATGATAACAAGGTTAATAAGCCAGCTCCATACACCCTCTTCAGACTTGCGCTGAACATGTACGGCGGATGTCTTGAAGGGGTTAAATACAGTATACATATTTATATTTTATTATGAACATAAAATGTTCAATAATTAAAAAAAATATAAACAATATGTACCAATGGTCGTATTTTCATCCGCTGCTTAAATAATCTCAGTTTATTGAGGAGAACAGAGTTTATGTCCATTGATTGGATGTTCTCCTGGGGTTTCTCCTTCCTACTCACACACAGAAAATCAGTACTGTAAAGTAAAATCCAATATAAATAAAATAAATGTTTGAATCAGTTCTCACGCAAAATAAAACTAAAGTGTGCCATTCTCTGAGCAGCGAAGCTGGATAAGAACAAATAGCATATACTCATGGAGGGATAGAATTAGGATTATCCTTAAACTGTAGGCCCACTTTTGGAATTACCTTGGCTTAAAGCACAGCTAATACTACTAAAATAGAAAATTGCTAATATACGGTAATTATGGAAAATGACCTATTAAGCCATGGGATTTTTCTGTACACATGCTGGCTTCTGTAAATTAACATCTCTATAGCCCTCCATTTTCCAGCTATAGCTGATATATGCTATAGATGAATTGCGGAATGGAAAATAATTCATTGTACGTAGGGAGAAAAGGAATTATTGTCATTTTAAATGGATTGTCTGGCCCAAATCGATAAATCTGCAGTCACTATGTGTGACTGCAGACTTATGAATCCTCCCCAGCACTTGAACTTTGCCAGTTTCTGAGCAGGGACCGGAGATTTTGCATGAGTCATACATTCTCCCAGCCAGAAGCCGTGTAGCAGGCATAGCCTCGCTCCACACACTTGCAGTCCAGTTCATGTGGCCAGCTAGGGAGCACGGCCGTGCTCCATACAAATGTGGCCACAGAGGTACTGCACCTCAGCCAGAGGTGTGGTACTCTGCTCTCAGGTAAGAAGGGGACACTACTCAGTACCCACACACTAGCACCCAACACTAGAACTCTCCAGGCCAGGGAGGGATTAGTTAGAAGGTGTGGGTGGAGAGAGTGGCAGTTTTGAAAAGTTGTCATGGAAACAGAAGGGAGGAGAGTCAGTTGGTGAGAGGCAGAGGGAGTTGGAGCTGGTGACTTGAGAAGTGAGGAGCTCGTCCCAGCACTAGAGGACAGAGAGGGAGAAGTTCTAGAGAGTGAAAGAGGAAGAAGGGGTCCTAGGGGCACGGGAAGTGAGGGATCCACCCATGGGGCCCACATCCACGCTGACTGTAGTTGGGTGGAGGGACCAGGTCGTAGTGGGGGAACTGACCCCCAGACTAGTGGAGAACCACAAGGCTCAGCTAGCAAACCGGAGGCTGTGGTAATTGTATGTGCCACATACACACACACTCACTGAAAAGGCAGCCACATAGAATCAGGAGGACGTCGCCCGACAGGATCCGAGGCTGCTGGCTTGGGACACTGTGTGTGAAGGCACAGGGCATGAGAGGCAGGAGCCAGCGCAGTGAGACGGCTAGAGAAGGAACATAAGAAGGGGGTTCTGGCAAAATGTACTCCAAATTACCTAAGAGCTGGCTGGACCACTGGCCCATATAAGAACTGTGAGTAAAGTGTGGAATCTGCACTCTGTTGTGTCCTCTGAATTATTACTGCGTCACCTGCCCTCCATCAAAATATTCACCATCATTGACTATAACTCTAACTGCCCTGGGGCCTAGCTCTACCCATGAAGAGCTGTAACATCTCTGCTGCGTCATCACCTGCCCCAGTGGACCTGAACCGCAGCGTCGGCCATTTCCCTGATGCCGAACACCACAGGTGGCGTTACGCACAATTCCCCTATAAACTTTATTTTCCCCTTCATTTCACTTTTATTGGACATCCAGGGCCACGGACCAGGTCGCTGCTACTGTGACATCCCCCGAAGAACCGTTGGACCTGGCCCGAGTACCCCACTGCCCTAGTGGGCGCTCCACAAGTGTATGGAAGCTCGTCCGCACCCACTGACAAGGAGTATGTATAACTCATATATACCTTCCCTGCTCAGAAACTGGTTGTAACGGTGTCTACCAAGCTGGGGTACCTCTTTCAGTACCACCCTTGTGTTTCAGGAGGTCCACTCTGCTTTGGCTGGAGTCTGAATGAAGGATGCTGGCTGGAATTCCTTGGTTACCTGGGAGCATATAAAATATCACTGCTTCTCCACGTATTTCCAGGCTGACAACACTTTATTCACAGGACACAGAATATATCACACAGATACAGAGGGCAGGCCAGACATACATTACAATAGCCGCAGGGGGCCGGAGCCTGCTGATATTTACTGTGGGAATTACAAAGGTGGGGGGAGGACAGAAGGGGGATATCTTGTCCCCTCTGCCCAGGGGCGCAGCCTGTGGGCTGATGCATCTCGCATCTAACCTATTATACATGCATATAACTGCACAACATATTCTGAGTGCTGAGTGGTTCCGTAACATGTAACATGGCTCCCCTTTTCAGCGACGCGATCGGATGACCAAAGTTTATGGGGTAGGTACAAGTTCCGTTTGTCGACTTAGTCCATCGTCGTTACCGTTTTGTTTGCCAGGTCTGTAGTGGATGGTGAAGTCCAGAGGTTGTAGGGCTAAGCTCCACAACAGTAATCTGGCGTTGTCTCCGGAGACCCGATTAAGCCAGACTAGGGGATTATGGTTCGTTAGGAGAGAAAACTATCGTCCATACAAATATGGTTGCAACTTTTTGAGTGCCCATACTACCATCAGGCACTCCTTCTCGATGGCCACATAACTTACTTTACTGGGCAGTAGTTTCCGACTCAGGTAAGCTACCGGGTGTTCTTGGCCATCCGGCCCGACTTGGCGAAACAAAAATCATTATTCTCGGCAGCACATCATCCGATGTAAACTGCAGATGTGCTGCTGATAACAGATACTGTATAGGGATTGATTGATTGATTCATTAGTAAACTTTCCATTTCCATTATCCTTCATCAACGTGTGCAAAGAAACCGGGAAACAAGCGTTGAACAACTTCAACATTGTCGATCGCGCTCATTTAACAGTCTAAACGCAAGTCAGGTAAATGCAAATCACATTGTTTGAGTGTGATGGTGCAATATGGTGCAATCTGTGAACATTTAGGGTCCTACTTTAAACTTTTGCCCAGAGCCCAACTTTGTATTACACCGGCCCTGAATACGGTCAGGATCTACAAAAAAGCCTACGCATCCTGTAACCTAGCTTTATGCAAAAATTTGAAGAACTATAATTATCCCACATGCCCAGAAATTTAAGCTGCCGAATAAGTCGCCATCTAGCAGAACAGCTTATGTTTATGAAGCACCAGATTCTTCACAGCAAAAGCATTTTCCTCGGCTTTGTCTCACTTGCTTAATGCAGTAATGAGATTTTAATTCCACTTCCTCCATAACATACGACATAATATATATTAATCATTAATCTCATAAAATGCATGCCGGCCGATATCAGGATATATGGAAATGTCACTGATTTGATTCCTGACCATGATAAGTGGATAAATGGATACAAATGTAATCAGTACAGAGATGAACACTTATAATTGGGTTAAGCAATATTTACCTTAAATAACCTTTGTGCCAGATTCATAATTTTCAGATTTAGGAATCTTGTTGAGCGCCTGTGGGCTGTACTTTATATCAAAGCATGTCCAATGCCGGAGATACCGTCTGGTATGTCAGGAGTATAAGGCACCAACAGTGATAATCAGAACCAAAGGCAATGAAAATGGGACTGTCCAATGCAATATTTCTGGTATAGCCTCATTCAGACATTTTTGTGAGTGGAAAAAAACAGGCTTCCATAAGTGTGCTGCAACCGATTTCCTCGGTGTTTGGTCACTTTGTCTATCTTTACTATCAGAGTTTTCAAAGTCTTGCACACAGCTTGATTGTTCTGCCCTCAGTATTTTGTGCAAAGCCGTGGGTTTTGAAGAATGCAGCATGTCACTTATTTCAGCGTTTTTCAGTGTTTTTTTCAGCGTATTTCAACAATGGGTGGTGCGAAAAACACTGAACTGTACATGCCCCCAGCCCCTCCTGTAATGTATATGCCCCCAGCCCCTCCTGTAATGTATATGCCACCAGCCCCTCCTGTAATGTATATGCCCCAGCCCCTCCTGTAATGTATATGCCACCAGCCCCTCCTGTAATGTATATGCCCCCAGCCCCTCCTGTAATGTATATGCCCCCAGCCCCTCCTGTAATGTATATGCCCCAGCCCCTCCTGTAATGTATATGCCCCCAGCCCCTCCTGGGATGTATATGCCCCCAGCCCCTCCTGTAATGTATATGCCCCCAGCCCCTCCTGGGATGTATATGCCCCCAGCCCCTCCTGTAATGTATATGCCCCAGCCCCTCCTGGGATGTATATGCCCCCAGCCCCTCCTGTAATGTATATGCCCCCAGCCCCTCCTGTAATGTATATGCCCCCAGCCCCTCCTTGGATGAATATGCCCCCAGCCCCTCCTGCAATGTATATGCCCCCAGCCCCTCCTGTAATGTATATGCCCCCAACCCCTCCTGCAATGTATATGCCCCCAGCCCCTCCTGTAATGTATATGCCCCCAGCCCCTCCTGTAATGTATATGCCCCCAGCCCCTCCTGTAATGTATATGCCCCCAGCCCCTCCTTGGATGAATATGCCCCCAGCCCCTCCTGGGATGTATATGCCCCAGCCCCTCCTGTAATGTATATGCCCCCAGCCCCTCCTGGGATGTATATGCCCCAGCCCCTCCTGTAATGTATATGCCCCCAGCCCCTCCTGGGATGTATATGCCCCAGCCCCTCCTGTAATGTATATGCCCCCAGCCCCTCCTTGGATGAATATGCCCCCAGCCCCTCCTGGGATGTATATGCCCCAGCCCCTCCTGTAATGTATATGCCCCCAGCCCCTCCTGGGATGTATATGCCCCAGCCTCTCCTGTAATGTATATGCCCCAGCTCCTCCTGTAATGTATATGCCCTCAGCCCCTCCTGGGATGTATATGCCTCCAGCCCCTCCTGTAATGTATATGCCCCCAGCCCCTCCTGTAATGTATATGCCCCCAGCCCCTCCTTGGATGTATATGCCCCCAGCCCCTTCTGTAATGTATATGCCCCCAGCCCCTCCTTGGATGTATATGCCTCCAGCCCCTCCTGTAATGTATATGCCCCCAGCCCCTCCTTGGATGTATATGCCCCAGCCCCTCCTGTAATGTATATGCCCCAGCCCCTCCTGTAATGTATATGCCCCCAGCCCCTCCTGTAATGTATATGCCCCCAGCCCCTCCTGGGATGTATATGCCCCCAGTCCCTCCTGTAATGTATATGCCCCCAGCCCCTCCTGTAATGTATATGCCCCCAGCCCCTCCTGGGATCTATATGCCCCCAGACCCTGGTTGGATGTATATGCCCCCAGCCCCTCCTGTAATGTATATGCCCCCAGCCCCTCCTGTAAGGTATATGCTCCCAGCCCCTCCTGTAATGTATATGCCCCCAGCCCCTCCTGTAATGTATATGCCCCCAGCCCCTCCTGGGATGTATATGCCCCAAGCCCCTCCTGGGATGTATATGCCCCCAGCCCCTTCTGTAATATATATGCCCCCAGCCCCTCCTGTAATGTATATGCCCCCAGCCCCTCCTTGGATGTATATGCCCCCAGCCCCTCCTGGGATGTATATGCCACCAGCCCCTCCTTGGATGTATATGCCCCCAGCCCCTCCTGGGATGTATATGCCACCAGCCCCTCCTGTAATGTATATGTCCCCAGCCCCTCATGTAATGTATATGCCTCCAGCCCCTCATGTAATGTATATGCCCTCAGCCCCTCCTTGGATGTATATGCCTCCAGCCCCTCATGTAATGTATATGCCTCCAGCCCCTCATGTAATGTATATGCCCCCAGCCCCTCCTGTAATGTATATGCCCCCAGCCCCTCCTGTAAGGTATATGCCCCCAGCCCCTCCTGTAATGTATATGCCCCCAGCCCCTCCTGTAATGTATATGCCCCCAGCCCCTCCTGTAATGTATATGCTCCAGTCCCTCCTGTAATGTATATGCCCCCAGCCCCTCCTGTAATGTATATGCCCCCAGCCCCTCCTGTAATGTATATGCCCCCAGCCCCTCCTGGGATGTATATGCCCCCAGCCCCTCCTGTAATGTATATGCCCCCAGCCCCTCCTGTAATGTATATGCCCCCAGCCCCTCCTTAGATGTATATGCCCCAGCCCCTCCTGTAATGTATATGCCCCCAGCCCCTCCTGTAATGTATATGCCCCCAGCCCCTCCTGTAATGTATATGCCCCCAGCCCCTCCTGGGATGTATATGCCCCCAGCCCCTCCTGGGATGTATATGCCCCCAGCCCCTCCTGTAATGTATATGCCCCCAGCCCCTCCTGGGATGTATATGCCCCCAGCCCCTCCTGTAATGTATATGCCCCCAGCCCCTCCTGTAATGTATATGCCCCCAGCCCCTCCTGTAATGTATATGCCCCCAGCCCCTCCTGTAATGTATATGCCCCCAGCCCCTCCTGGGATGTATATGCCCCCAGCCCCTCCTGTAATGTATATGCCCCCAGCCCCTCCTGTAATGTATATGCCCCCAGCCCCTCCTGGGATGTATATGCCCCCAGCCCCTCCTGTAATGTATATGCCCCCAGCCCCTCCTGTAATGTATATGCCCCACCCCTCCTGGGATCTATATGCCCCCAGACCCTGGTTGAATGTATATGCCCCCAGTCCCTCCTGTAATGTATATGCCCCCAGTCCCTCCTGTAATGTATATGCCCCCAGCCCCTCCTTTGATGTATATGACCCCAGCCCCTCCTGTAATGTATATGCCCCCAGCCCCTCCTGTAATGTATATGCCCCCAGCCCCTCCTTGGATGTATATGCCCCCAGCCCCTCCTGTAATGTATATGCCCCACCCCTCCTGGGATCTATATGCCCCCAGACCCTGGTTGGATGTATATGCCCCCAGCTCCTCCTGTAATGTATATGCCCCCAGCCCCTCCTTTGATGTATATGACCCCAGCCCCTCCTGTAATGTATATGCCCCCAGCCCCTCCTGTAATGTATATGCCCCCAGCCCCTCCTGGGATGTATATGCCCCCAGCCCCTGCTTGGATGTATATGCCCACAGCCCCTCCTGGGATGTATATGCCCCAGCCCCTCCTGTAATATATATGCCCCCAGCCCCTCCTGGGATGTATATGCCCACAGCCCCTCCTGGGATGTATATGCCCCCAGACCCTCCTGGGATGTATATGCCCCCAGCCCCTCCTGTAATGTATATGCCCCCAGCCCCTCCTGGGATGTATATGCCCCAGCCCCTCCTGGGATGTATATGCCCCCAGCCCCTCCTGTAATGTATATGCCCCCAGCCCCTCCTGGGATGTATATGCCCTCAGCCCCTCCTGGGATGTATATGCCCCCAGCACCTCCTGTAATGTATATGCCCCCAGCCCCTCCTGTAATGTATATGCCCTCAGCCCCTCCTGTAATGTATATGCCCCCAGCCCCTCCTGGGATGTATATGCCCCAGCCCCTCCTGGGATGTATATGCCCCCAGCCCCTCCTGTAATGTATATGCCCCCAGCCCCTCCTGGGATGTATATGCCCCCAGCCCCTGCTTGGATGTATATGCCCTCAGCCCCTCCTGTAATGTATATGCCCCCAGCCCCTCCTGGGATGTATATGCCCTCAGCCCCTCCTGGGATGTATATGCCCCCAGCCCCTCCTGTAATGTATATGCCCCCAGCCCCTCCTGTAATGTATATGCCCTCAGCCCCTCCTGTAATGTATATGCCCCCAGCCCCTCCTGTAATGTATATGCCCCCAGCCCCTCCTGTAATGTATATGCCCCCAGCCCCTCCTGGGATGTATATGCCCTCAGCCCCTCCTGGGATGTATATGCCCCCAGCCCCTCCTGTAATGTATATGCCCCCATCCCCTGCTTGGATGTATATGCCCCAGCCCCTCCTGTAATGTATATGCCCCCAGCCCCTCCTGGGATGTATATGCCCTCAGCCCCTCCTGTAATGTATATGCCCCCAGCCCCTCCTTGGATGTATATGCCCCCAGCCCCTCCTGTAATGTATATGCCCCAGCCCCTCCTGGGATGTATATGCCCACAGCCCCTCCTGGGATGTATATGCCCCCAGACCCTCCTGGGATGTATATGCCCCCAGCCCCTCCTGGGATGTATATGCCCCCAGCCCCTCCTGGGATGTATATGCCCCCAGCCCCTCCTTTGATGTATATGCCCCCAGTCCCTCCTGGGATGTATATGCCCCAGCCCCTCCTGGGATGTATATGCCCCCAGCCCCTCCTGGGATGTATATGCCCCCAGCCCCTCCTGGGATGTATATGCCCCCAGCCCCTCCTGGGATGTATATGCCCCCAGCCCCTCCTGGGATGCATATGCCCCCAGCCCCTGCTTGGATGTATATGCCCCCAGCCCCTCCTGGGATGTATATGCCCCCAGCCCCTGCTTGGATGTATATGCCCACAGCCCCTCCTGTAATGTATATGCCCCCAGCCCCTCATGTAATGTATATGCCCCCAGCCCCTCCTGTAATGTATATGCCCCCAGCCCCTCCTGGGATGTATATGCCCCCAGCCCCTCCTGTAATGTATATGCCCCCAGCCCCTCCTGTAATGTATATGCCCCCAGCCCCTCCTGGGATGTATATGCCCCCAGCCCCTCCTGTAATGTATATGCCCCCAGCCCCTCCTGTAATGTATATGCCCCACCCCTCCTGGGATCTATATGCCCCCAGACCCTGGTTGAATGTATATGCCCCCAGTCCCTCCTGTAATGTATATGCCCCCAGTCCCTCCTGTAATGTATATGCCCCCAGCCCCTCCTTTGATGTATATGACCCCAGCCCCTCCTGTAATGTATATGCCCCCAGCCCCTCCTGTAATGTATATGCCCCCAGCCCCTCCTTGGATGTATATGCCCCCAGCCCCTCCTGTAATGTATATGCCCCACCCCTCCTGGGATCTATATGCCCCCAGACCCTGGTTGGATGTATATGCCCCCAGCCCCTCCTGTAATGTATATGCCCCCAGCCCCTCCTGGGATGTATATGCCCCCAGCCCCTGCTTGGATGTATATGCCCACAGCCCCTCCTGGGATGTATATGCCCCAGCCCCTCCTGTAATGTATATGCCCCCAGCCCCTCCTGGGATGTATATGCCCCCAGACCCTCCTGTAATGTATATGCCCCCAGACCCTCCTGGGATGTATATGCCCCCAGCCCCTCCTGTAATGTATATGCCCCCAGCCCCTCCTGGGATGTATATGCCCCAGCCCCTCCTGGGATGTATATGCCCCCAGCCCCTCCTGTAATGTATATGCCCTCAGCCCCTCCTGGGATGTATATGCCCTCAGCCCCTCCTGGGATGTATATGCCCCCAGCACCTCCTGTAATGTATATGCCCCCAGCCCCTCCTGTAATGTATATGCCCTCAGCCCCTCCTGTAATGTATATGCCCCCAGCCCCTCCTGTAATGTATATGCCCCCAGTCCCTACTGTAATGTATATGCCCCCAGCCCCTCCTGTAATGTATATGCCCTCAGCCCCTCCTGGGATGTATATGCCCTCAGCCCCTCCTGGGATGTATATGCCCCCAGCACCTCCTGTAATGTATATGCCCCCAGCCCCTCCTGTAATGTATATGCCCTCAGCCCCTCCTGTAATGTATATGCCCTCAGCCCCTCCTGTAATGTATATGCCCCCAGCCCCTCCTGGGATGTATATGCCCCAGCCCCTCCTGGGATGTATATGCCCCCAGCCCCTCCTGTAATGTATATGCCCCCAGCCCCTCCTGGGATGTATATGCCCTCAGCCCCTCCTGGGATGTATATGCCCCCAGCACCTCCTGTAATGTATATGCCCCCAGCCCCTCCTGTAATGTATATGCCCTCAGCCCCTCCTGTAATGTATATGCCCCCAGCCCCTCCTGTAATGTATATGCCCCCAGTCCCTACTGTAATGTATATGCCCCCAGCCCCTCCTGTAATGTATATGCCCTCAGCCCCTCCTGGGATGTATATGCCCTCAGCCCCTCCTGGGATGTATATGCCCCCAGCACCTCCTGTAATGTATATGCCCCCAGCCCCTCCTGTAATGTATATGCCCTCAGCCCCTCCTGTAATGTATATGCCCTCAGCCCCTCCTGTAATGTATATGCCCCCAGCCCCTCCTGGGATGTATATGCCCCAGCCCCTCCTGGGATGTATATGCCCCCAGCCCCTCCTGTAATGTATATGCCCCCAGCCCCTCCTGGGATGTATATGCCCCCAGCCCCTGCTTGGATGTATATGCCCTCAGCCCCTCCTGTAATGTATATGCCCCCAGCCCCTCCTGGGATGTATATGCCCTCAGCCCCTCCTGGGATGTATATGCCCCCAGCCCCTCCTGTAATGTATATGCCCCCAGCCCCTCCTGTAATGTATATGCCCTCAGCCCCTCCTGTAATGTATATGCCCCCAGCCCCTCCTGTAATGTATATGCCCCCAGCCCCTCCTGTAATGTATATGCCCCCAGCCCCTCCTGGGATGTATATGCCCTCAGCCCCTCCTGGGATGTATATGCCCCCAGCCCCTCCTGTAATGTATATGCCCCCATCCCCTGCTTGGATGTATATGCCCCAGCCCCTCCTGTAATGTATATGCCCCCAGCCCCTCCTGGGATGTATATGCCCTCAGCCCCTCCTGTAATGTATATGCCCCCAGCCCCTCCTTGGATGTATATGCCCCCAGCCCCTCCTGTAATGTATATGCCCCAGCCCCTCCTGGGATGTATATGCCCACAGCCCCTCCTGGGATGTATATGCCCCCAGACCCTCCTGGGATGTATATGCCCCCAGCCCCTCCTGGGATGTATATGCCCCCAGCCCCTCCTGGGATGTATATGCCCCCAGCCCCTCCTTTGATGTATATGCCCCCAGCCCCTCCTGGGATGTATATGCCCCAGCCCCTCCTGGGATGTATATGCCCCCAGCCCCTCCTGGGATGTATATGCCCCCAGCCCCTCCTGGGATGTATATGCCCCCAGCCCCTCCTGGGATGTATATGCCCCCAGCCCCTCCTGGGATGCATATGCCCCCAGCCCCTGCTTGGATGTATATGCCCCCAGCCCCTCCTGGGATGTATATGCCCCCAGCCCCTGCTTGGATGTATATGCCCACAGCCCCTCCTGTAATGTATATGCCCCCTGCCCCTGCTTGGATGTATATGCCCCCAGCCCCTGCTTGGATGTATATGCCCACAGCCCCTCCTGGGATGTATATGCCCCCAGTCACTCTTGTGATGCATATGCCCACTGCCCCTCCAGTAGTGTAGGCCCCATCGCCTCCTGTGATATGACCCAGCATCTCCTGTAATGTACAGTACAGATCAAAAGTTTAGACACACCTTCTTATGTAAAGATTTTTCTGTATTTTCATGACTATGAAAATTGTACATTCACACTGAAGCCATCAAAACTATGAAATAACACACGTGGAATTTTATACTTAACAAAAAAGTGTGAAACAACTGAAATTATGTCTTATATTCTAGGTTCTTCAAAGTAGCCACCTTTTGCTTTGATGACTGCTTTGCACACTCTTGGCATTCTCTTGATGAGCTTCAAGAGGTAGTCACCGGGAATGGTTTTCACTTCACAGGTGTGCCCTGTCAGATTTAATAAGTGAAATTTCTTCCCTTATAAATGGGGTTGGGACCATCAGTTGTGTTGTGCAGAAGTCTGGTGGATACACAGCTGATAGTCCTACTGAATAGACTGTTAGAATTTGTATTATGGCAAGAAAAAAGCAGCCAAGTAAAGAAAAATGAGTGGCCATCATTACTTTAAGAAATGAAGGTCAGTCAGTCCGAAAAATTGGGCAAACTTTGAAAGTGTCCCCAAGTGTCTTTAAATGAGAAGGTGTGTCCAAACTTTTGGACTGTACTGTATATATCCTTGTGTCTTCTATGTGATGTATATACTGCAGACCCTCAATGCTTGAGTTCTACAAATGTAACATATGGAGGCCGTGTAATACACGTCTGTATTCAGAACTTACTGCTGTGAGTTTTTTTCAAAATTCATCGCATTTATCAAGACTCGACTGCGTTCCAGATGGATGCGGAAGCAGTTTTGAGTAGCAACGTCATCAGTATTACCTAACATCACCGCCGCACCACAGAGAAGCAGATCCTGCCTTCCCATTAGGGGGGAGTTAATGAAATGTTTGACCAAATATAGCAGAATAAATAAAGTTGATAACTTTGTACGGCCCCTGAGTGATGGTATGAATAGACAAATAGGTCCTGGCAGAAAAAAGTTTCCCACTCCTGTTTTAAACCATTTCAGGTTTCCAAAGACACCAAGCAGTTAAAAGAAGTGATATGACCATTCTTCAGATATATCAGAAAGTATAGAACAACTTCAAATACAAGTCAGTGGGAAGGTTCCATTAGGAGTTTTATCAGCACCCATGCTTCAAAAGCTGAAAGCAGTTTCTTCATTGCTGAATGGAGTTAATAGAAAACATCCAGAAAATAATAGTGCGAAAGATAGAGTGCTCTGTCAGTGTTTTTTAAGCACAGAACATAAACCCATCATGCTAGGCGTTAAAAAAAAAAACAATTTTCTTCATGCGAAAACTGCTTCAGAAAACCTATTTTTGGGAGATTTTAGAAATTTTAGAATAGATTTTCTTTTCCTGAAGCATTTCTTGAAGCTGTTCTGAAAAGTTTTAGAAGGGTATTTTCCTGAAGTCTTCTCTAAAACATTTTGATTTGGCAGTGCCTAGTCCCTAGAACTGAGACCCTAATTATCACTGTCCTTGGGGTACTCTTAAAGGTAGAGAGGCCCAAGTGTCCAACATCACTATGCTTTTATTGATGTCCTAATCTGTCCCCTTCCCCTCCCCCAGGAGGCCTGGGACAGATATGTTAGTGTATGTGAATCGCCCCCACGTAAGGGCAATGGGGTACTTGGTACTGGGTCCTTCAGTTCCCTCAGCTGGGATGTCACGGTGGCCCGACCCGGACCGTGGCCCTATGAGGGGCATCCAATAAAAGGGGTTTAGAGTTTGTAGATAACGGTAGTGTTCGTGACGCCACCTGTGGTATTCGGTCAGGGTGACCGACGCTGCTTAGGGGTCCGCTGGGTTGATGTTATGGCAGCTAGATGGTACACCTTCCCACAGGTGAAGTGTATCCCCAGGGCTTCCCAGAAGTGTAGATGTTGATGGTGGATGGTGCAAGGCGCGGTGAATAACGAGGACACAATGGGTGCAGTCTCTTTACCTTTACTGAAGGCTTCAGCATCCACAGTCCAGGGTGCCGGATCACAGGGTAGGCAAAGTCCGGCCGGTCAGATGGCAATTTCAGAGTTCCCTTATCCAGGTGGAAATCAGTAGCCTACCCCTTGCACACAGTAACGTAGTAGGTCCATACGTGCATTAGCTCCCATAGGGTCCTCACTCTTGTTACTCTTCTCTCGGTCCCCCAGATGGATAGGACCAGCCCGTATGACGGTGGTGGCCTAAGGCTATTTTATAGGGACCCTAGCGTCGCCCCTCCTCTGCGTTGCCACCTAGGTTCTTAGGTCGGGCAGCCAACTTAAAGATGACTGTCCTGCTGGTCTCTGAAGTAAAGCATAGAGTCTATTACTCCCTCGGTGTTCCGGATACCGGATCTGCACTCAGTGGGAGGCAGCCTTCTCCTAGCTGGTCTCCCACTGGTGTTATACTCCTGTTGCTACGACTTCGGTGCTCACTCACTACGGCACACTTCCTTTCTTGTCCTTTCCTTGGAGGCTGCCGCAATCAGGTGCAGGCCCAGCTCCGTGACCTTCTTTCCTTCCTGGGCCGAGCCCAGTCTGCTCCTCTCCTCTCCTCCTGACTATCTCCTTCTCCCTCCAGTCAGAACTCCTTTCTCCTCCAACTGACCTCACTTCCTAACCAAACCCCCAGTTTCACCCAAGTGTGAGGAGTGGCCTAATAGATAGAACCTTTTGCTCCCCCTGGTGGCCGGCGTGTGAAGTGTGTGTGGCTGTGATACTTGGCAGGGTGAACTCCTTTGGTGCCATCAGACGTAACATCGCTCCCCCTGGTGGAAGAACGACATTACTGCAACGACCAGGACTCTGGGGTGCTGCATATGTACATGTAAGACAAACAGGGATAACAAAAAGCAACTTGCATACAAAAATACTCACAAAGGTTAGAGAGGAATAAAGGTAAGGATAGGAAGGTACAAACAAAATGAGAATAGGATAATGGAGAAAGCATACACACAAAAAAAGCAGACAACAATCTCCAGCAGCAACTATGAACTCCAACTTCAGCACACCAACTCCAGTAATCCAAGAAGTAAACTTTCACAGGCAGAGATGAGATGAAGTCTGGTCAGGTTTTATAGAGAGAGAAAACTAGCAGGTCAGGAGCAGCTGTGAGAGGGAGCTGCATGTCTCTAAGGAGCATACAAAGAGTAGTTAACCTCTTCAGCGCCAAAGGAAACAAGGTCCATTTAATATGAGGAACACAACACACAGGCTAAATGGAAGACCTGCGATTCACAGGTAAAGATCGCATAACCCCAGATCTCCCAGGACAATGTGACACACTTGTGATAAGTCTTGATCGTTCTTTTTCTCTGGAATAAACCTAAAGAGTCTTTTTTACATATTTCTTTTGGCTGTATCCTGAGAGCTTTTTGATGATTTTAACTATCAACGCTAACAAAAAGTGCTAACAAAAAGATCACAATAATGAATAATTTCAGGTTTATGTAGAAAGAACTTGTGGTTCATATATTCAGGCTTTTGTGCGTCTTCTAACCTTGTCAAAGTTTCAAATGCGCCAAGTGGTTAAAAGAAATGACCTGACAAATTTAATTTGTGGGAGGGTGTTTTGTCAGTGTTTTTGCTTCAAAAACCAATAGCAGTAACTTCATTGTTAAATGGGTTTAAATACTATTAAAAATGAATGTCAAAGAAGACACTTAGAAAAGATGACCAAAAATGGTAAACAGACACTTCAAGTTTACAAAACTCTAAAAAAAGGAAGGATTCTTGATGTGCCTTCTGCTTGAAAAATTGACTTTGTTGGCCACCTGAATAAGGCATTGTGTGACCATACCCTAAGCAGTTTAAACTAGGAGCTGCCAGATTGAAAAGACTGCAGAAAACACTTACAAAACCTTTTCAAAATCTTTTTCAAAACCTCTCCAAGACTCTGTATACTCCATGCCTTTTAGATGCCAGCATAGGTGCCAAATTTTCCCAGGTGAAGCCGCTTCAAGAAAATGCCGACAATCGTTTTACTGAAGCAGCTTCTCCAGTGGCATCGCCGTCAGTATTTCACTCTATCCTGTTAAATATAGAGAACGGGTGACTTCCACTAGAAGAAACTGCATGTCATTTATTTTACTGCTTCAGGGTTTCCAAACTCTGAAATAATTAAAAGAATTGACAGAATATGTACACAGCAATGTCGTTTTGCTTTTTTAAGAGGTGTTTTGAGGATGAAATCCACCTGAAAAATTTGCCATATGTACGTAGCTCAAGAAAGGGGTTTTCACTTGAAAAATTAGTGGCTTTTGGGCACTTTAAAATCTCTGAACATTGACTATTGGGTCTTTAAATGCAGAAATGGAACATGTACAGAAACATGGATGTCTAAAACAGGTTTAAGGTACGAGTAGAGAAAATAAAGTTTGTTTCAGACTCAACCATCTTTTCTTCTCTATCGTGGCTGTGCTCACCAGCAGGATCGGCACCCTCCAGAGATATTTCAACTTCAGTCCACCGTGGATACCACGTAAAGCTTCCTGACCCCTCTTCCTTCTCTTAAAACACAAATTAGGTTGAAGTTAGTTTTTGATGCCACATATTTTTAACAACAAGCTCCAATCCTGTAATGACGTTTCGGTGAGTATTTGTCACCGCATGTTTCTACCAACAAGCTTGATTCCCGCAATGAGGTTTTAGTGAGTTTTTCACGCTCTGGAATTTTGAAAAATTCAACTAACTTATTTTACCTAATGGTACATGCCCCACGATCAGGAATAGCAGCATTATGGACGCAGTTCAAGATGCTGCGTTTTACAGTACAAGCACAGTGGCTGGGATTTATAGAAATCTGATGCCCACTGTGCTTCTATTTGACGCTGTGTAAACTCACCCACGGTGCGGGAATACGAGCCGCAGCGTGTCAAACTAGCATCTCCGCAACAGAAATTTCCAGAATAGATATGTATTGGATGCGGTAAATCTGCATTGTTAAATGAACAGATGTGGGTTTACCTGCGTGATTAGAACGCAGCGCTTTGGACGCAGTGATAATACGCTCTGTTCAAAGCACTGCTACTTCCGGATTGTGAGAACATAGCCTAATAGGCTGTAGAAAATCTGCATAATCAAAAACTCACCAAAAGCTCATCACGGGAACTTGGACCACATCTCAAGACCAATATTGAGAATCTCCTATGAGAAATTAAAGACTATGCACTTCTTTTTAAGAAAATATAAAATTATTTAAAATGAAATCTATAAAAATAAATTTTGAAATACTATAATTTCATATATAAATAAACTAAATAAAAAAAATGATAACATAGTAAAATTATTACCTTACTTAATGCATATGTTATACAATTCTGTTGAGTTGACGTGTGAGCTGGCGATAATCCTGAGCTGTGACCATCACCTATTGTAAGTGGTAAATGTTGTGATCTCCATATCTTGGTTTTACTTGTCATTAATTCTACCTGTGATGATAATGAGATAACTTCGGAGAAGTGATTGCGAATGAAAACTACAATATTTCACATATTTTTCACACGTACAGCATTATTGTAAATATAAAAAAAATCTTGAAAAGTTTTTAAAATTTGTGCAACATAAAAACTTGATATGAACAATTAGAGTTGTGTTTTTTTATTCTATGCAAGAAAAAAAGGACAGAATGTGTTCATCAACATCTTGGGTCTGTTTTTTATCTATTTTTGGTCAACATATCAATCTTTT
This sequence comes from Ranitomeya imitator, assembly GCF_032444005.1. Lineage (NCBI taxonomy): Eukaryota > Metazoa > Chordata > Amphibia > Anura > Dendrobatidae > Ranitomeya > Ranitomeya imitator. The sequence continues at coordinate 806,595,349 of NC_091283.1, forward strand.
AGCATTCATTTTTTATATGCCAATCAAATAAGAAAATCCAAGCTTCTACTTCCCATTAAACACTAAAAATCAGGCGTCACTTGGATGAAACATGCATTGCATCGGTGTACTGTCCATTATTTTCATAGACCTATTCAGTGGATGAGTTTAATCCATATTCCCCCAAAAAATGGACATGTCTTTTTTTTTCCTTTTGGTGGAAAAAAAAGGCACGTGCGAAGAGAATGGACGTCTGAATGACACCTTAACCTTTTTCTGCTGACTCCATTGTTTAGAACTCCTTGTGGATCTGTCTGTATCTATATGATGCAATCTTTTGCCTATATTTGTCATTACACCCTGTCTCAAAGCTATGTACATTACGTAAAATTATAGACATGGTTGCGATTTCATCATTTGTCAGTTGGATCTTATGAAGGATGTATGCACTACTGTATGCTGTACCGAACAGACTTCCTTGAGGAATAAAGTTATTTCTGAATCATGGGGTATTTATGCCAGAACAAGCCACTCTAACTTTAGATAAGAGGATAAATTCAAGTTGAATTGAATTCTACTCAACGTTTAAAAGAATATCTGCATAGTGCCCATTTTCTATAATTTGATCCCATGCGGATTCAACAAGTTGGTGGCCACTCGCTGTCATTTTTTTTTGAACCGTAAAGGCCCATCAAAAGGTTAAAAAAAATTAAAATCCACTTATTCACCTTACCGCTCAACTTTGCAGCCTAAACGCTACTTAACGTCACTCACCCGATCCTCGACAAATCATCTGATCCCCGCCATTCGGACTAAGTTCTCCAGGACTCTTACACAGTCCTTTATTTTTGGCCCTGATGTACAAGGTCACAGATCAGGTTGTGACATCAGTGACCTTTTGTGCCCTTGAACAGAACCCTCCCGCGGATCATCGAAGCCAGAATCCTGGGTCAATGAGAGGCCGGAAGATTTCAATGCGGATAGTGGCGAAAAGATGATGCGACGGGGAACAGACGATTGATGGGAGGGGTCTAAGAGGTGAGAGTTCAAATGCATATAAGTTTTTTTTTTTATGTATTGTGTTTATTACTGTGTGGGGTCTGCAGAGTTCCCAAAGCATATTAAGGGACATTAAATTGGTGAAGATTAATTTATTTGCGAATCGAGTTTCTCAGGAAAATACGTGCCAACAGTCGAATGCAAATTCTGCCTGATCCGCTCATCTGTAACCTCACCCAACCCCATATCACAAAAGAGATTTACGTTACCAAAAGAAACAGCACAATGGTATACCACAATATTCAGCAACAATATAAAGCCACACAAAGCTTTCACACGTCATTGTGCGGTACAATATCACAATATGTTACCACTATGTTTTCTGCAAGACAGAAGTTCGGGCTACACAAGCATAAAAAGAAAAATGGCATTAAATTTTAAATTGTATTTCTTTTTGATGTTTAGGAGATATGTAAAACAGCCATAAGCTGACTTTATAGGGTGCTGAATCCGATTTCCATTTCCAGCAGGATTTACTCAGACAAGCGGACTATTTTTCTCTTTCATGCTGCACAGGGAAGGTGACTTCCTTGGGTCTGATTTCCAATGCATAAATACTGATCTGCTGCATATCAAATTATTCTGACTTCTAAACACCGGAATAGAAGCTTCACAAATATATCTGCAGATTTAACAATGTAAAAAGGAAACAGTTTCATCAGGAAACGTCGCTACGGGGAAGCAAAAAAACCCATCATTTGTTTTGCCAGTGACAATTGTTGCCACACAGGACATTACACAAGCAAGGAAAATAGTTTAGGAACGAACATAAAGTAAAGTAACAGACAAAAGCTTCATTTTCTCCTCCGTACCTAGGGAGGGATCCGCAGCTCATCCACAGCTTATTTAAATTTGACCTTTTAATATGCTAAAACAGCAGCTTTGTGATAATTTCATCTTCGCTAGAACTTAAATCAAGTTTCCCTACTAAAGGGCATGGCTGATTTGTTGTGTAGCATTATTCACACCCTGCGAACACTGTTCTTCACATGCAATGTCATAAGCATTAGTGTAAAGTCTAGGAAAATGTATGGGAACAAATAGCATTATACTATAGATACAGACAGTCAAAGGTAGTGTCTACCCAAGAACCCCATTTTTACTTTTGTTTTTAGCCCCTTCACCAACTTGGGTTTTTCCATTTTTGAGTTTCCATTTTTTGCTCCTCTTCTTCCCAGAGCCATAACTTTTTATTTTTCCATCAATATGGCCATGTGAGGGCTTTTTTTTTCTGGGATGAGTTGTGCTTTTGAACAACACCATTGAAAAAATTCAGACTGCAGTGAAATTTTTTAAAAAGTGCAATTACACAATTGTTTTTTGTTTTGCTATTTTACTATGTTCACTAAATGCTAAAACTGACCTGCCATTATGATTCTCCAGGCCATTATGAGTTTGTAGATACCAAACATGTCTAGGTTCTTTTTTACTTAAGTGGTGAAAAAAAAAATTCTTAAAAAGAGGGGAAAAAAAAGTTGCCATTTTCCGAGACCCATAGCATCTCCATTTTTCGTGATCTGGGGCTGAGTGAAGGCTTATTTTTTGTGCGCCAAGCTGCCATTTTTATTGATACCATTTTAGTGTGTAAATGATTTTCTAATCGCCCGTTATTGCATTTTCATGCAATGTTGCAGCAAGAAAAAAAAACGTAATTCTGGCGTTTTGGCTTTTTTTCGTGATTCCACCCTAGGCTTTTAAGGGTAAATGTCAGCTGTTCAAATCAGCTGACCTGTGCCGGAAAAGAAGATGTTTGTTCACAAGTTCGTTGAGCTGGATTTCTCATGTTTTGATTGCTCCACGCCTTGACACAGCGTTTCCCGTGCTCTGAACACCTGAGGATGTCTACTACCGTGAGCTTGACTTTTTATTACTCTACTGATAATCGCCTGCTGATAAAGCACTGATTTTAACAAATCTACAGCAAGTTTAACAGTTAAGGTGCCGTCACATTAAGCGACGCTGCAGAGATATAGACAACGATGCCGATCGCTGCAGCGTCGCTGTTTAATCGTTGTGTGGTCGCTGGAGAGCTGTCACACAGACAGCTCTTCAGCAACCAATGATGCCGAAGTCCCCGGGTAACCAGGGTAAACATCGGGTTACTAAGCGCAGGGCCACGTGTAGTAACCCGATGTTTACCCTGGTTACAAGTGAACACATCGCTAGATCGGCGTCACACACGCCAATTCAGCGATGTCAGCGGGTGATCCAGCGACGAAATAAAGTTCTGGCCTTCTAGCTCCGACCAAAGATGTCACAGCAGGATCCTGATCGCTGCTGCATGTCAAACACAACAATATCGCTATCTAGGACGCTGCAACGTCACGGATCGCTATCGTTATCGTTCTAAAGTTGCTCAGTGTGAAGGTACCTTTAGCGATACATCATTAAAATCAAGGTCTTTACCCCTAAATCAAACTCCTCTCAGATTAGGTGGTAAAATACTCTTTAATCAAGATATGTATAACTTTCTGCGTAGATTCTTAACTTAATATGTCTTTGTACTTGTCTGAGTTGTCTTTTTTGATAGAGAGCTCCAAATTTGATAAAATCAAATGAAATGAGAAATTTTTAGCTGCTTGAAGCCACCACCAGGGGAAGTTTTAATGCTTGCAGAAAACTGTCTATTCATACACGCAACATATATGCATTAGTGGTAGCTACAGGGTATCAGAGTTTATCACTTCAGGTCTAATGATAATCGTTAAAGGGGTTGTCTGATTATAACAAATGGTACAAATTTAAAAAAAATCTGACCGTCAGATCCAAACTTAGACTAGGTGTGAACAGGTGCTAACCTAGAGATTTTTTCCAGATACACAGATAACGAGGGTCAATATAATTCTATGGCTCTGTGAAAAACACGAGCAGCACACAGATGGCATCCATGTATCATTCTTGTGCCCAGGGGCGGACATGCCGCGTGTGCAGCTGGTGCGGCTGCACTGGGGCCCAGAGGTGGAGGGGGGCTCCTGCAGTGCAGCTAACACTGAGGGCAATCTGGCCTGTTTATCCATCTCTGAGGGTACCGTCACACAGTGGTATTTTGATCGCTGCGACGGCACGATTCGTGACGTTCCAGCGATATAGTTACGATCTCGCAGTGTCTGACATGCTCCTGCGATCAGGGACCCCGCTGAGAATCGTACGTCGTAGCAGATCGTTTGAAACTTTCTTTCGTCGTCTAGTGTCCCGCTGTGGCGGCATGATCGCATGGTGTAACAAAGGTGTGCACGATACTGTATACGATGTGTGCATAGTAACCAACGGCTTCTACATCGCACATACGTCATGAAATTATCTCTCCAGCGTCGTACATTGCAAAGTGTGACAGCAGTCTACGACGCTGGAGCGATATTGTTACGATGCTGGAGCTTCACGGATCGTGCCGTTGTAGCGATCAAAATGCCACTGTGTGACGGTACCCTGAGGCTCCGGGGGGCCCCTGGCCAGATCGTACGGTGGGCAGGGAGTGATCCCTGCAGCTATGCTGCCTACAAGATAAAATGGCAGCAGAGCTGCGGGCATCCTGTTATGGCTGGCAATCAGGCAACACAGCGTGCAGTAATCAGCGCACATACAGAGATCTGGCAATAACCAAAAACAATAGGACGAGCTCTGAGACGTGGAATCTCTGTAGACTGCAGTACCTGATCTATCCTCACACAACTATAAGCAGCAGTGGATTGCGCCTATCACTACCTATGCAACTCGGCACTGCCTGAGGAGCTGACTAGCCTGAAGATAGAAATACAAGCCTGACTTACCTCAGAGAAATACCCCAAAGGAATAGGCAGCCCCCCACATATAATGACTGTTAGCAAGATGAAAAGACAAACGTAGGAATGAAATAGATTCAGCAAAGTGAGGCCCGATATTCTAGACAGAGCGAGGATAGCAAAGAGAACTATGCAGTCTACAAAAAACCCTAAAACGAAAACCACGCAAAGGGGCAAAAAGACCCACCGTGCCGAACTAACAGCACGGCGGTGCACCCCTTTGCTTCTCAGAGCTTCCAGCAAAAGTTAATAGCAAGCTGGACAGAAAAAACAGAAAACAAACTAGAAGCACTTATCTAGCAGAGCTGCAGGCCCAAGGAAAGATGCAGTAGCTCAGATCCAACACTGGAACATTGACAAGGAGCAAGGAAGACAGACTCAGGTGGAGCTAAATAGCAAGGCAGCCAACGAGCTCACCAAAACACCTGAGGGAGGAAGCCCAGAGACTGCAATACCACTTGTGACCACAGAAGTGAACTCAGCCACAGAATTCACAACAGTACCCCCCCCTTGAGGAGGGGTCACCGAACCCTCCCCAGAACCCCCAGGCCGACCAGGATGAGCCACATGAAAGGCACGAACAAGATCTGGGGCATGGACATCAGAGGCAAAAACCCAGGAATTATCTTCCTGAGCATAACCCTTCCATTTGACCAGATACTGGAGTTTCCGTCTAGAGACACGAGAATCCAAAATCTTCTCCACAATATACTCCAATTCCCCCTCCACCAAAACAGGGGCAGGAGGCTCCACAGATGGAACCATAGGTGCCACGTATCTCCTCAACAACGACCTATGGAATACATTATGTATGGAAAAGGAGTCTGGGAGGGTCAGACGAAAAGACACCGGATTGAGAATCTCAGAAATCCTATACGGACCAATAAAACGAGGTTTAAATTTAGGAGAGGAAACCTTCATAGGAATATGACGAGAAGATAACCAAACCAGATCCCCAACACGAAGTCGGGGTCCCACACGGCGTCTGCGATTAGCGAAAAGCTGAGCCTTCTCCTGGGACAAGGTCAAATTGTCCACTACCTGAGTCCAGATCTGCTGCAACCTGTCCACCACAGAATCCACACCAGGACAGTCCGAAGACTCAACCTGTCCTGAAGAGAAACGAGGATGGAACCCAGAATTGCAGAAAAATGGAGAGACCAAGGTAGCCGAGCTGGCCCGATTATTAAGGGCGAACTCAGCCAACGGCAAAAATGACACCCAATCATCCTGGTCAGCGGAAACAAAACATCTCAGATATGTTTCCAAGGTCTGATTGGTTCGTTCGGTCTGGCCATTAGTCTGAGGATGGAAGGCCGAGGAGAAAGATAGGTCAATGCCCATCCTACCACAAAAGGCTCGCCAGAACCTCGAGACAAACTGGGAACCTCTGTCAGAAACAATATTCTCAGGAATGCCATGTAAACGAACCACATGCTGGAAGAACAAAGGCACCAAATCAGAGGAGGAAGGCAATTTAACCAAGGGCACCAGATGGACCATTTTAGAAAAGCGATCACAGACCACCCAAATGACCGACATTTTTTGAGAAACGGGAAGGTCAGAAATGAAATCCATCGAAATATGTGTCCAAGGCCTCTTCGGGACCGGCAAGGGCAAAAGCAACCCACTGGCACGTGAACAGCAGGGCTTAGCCCTAGCACAAATTCCACAGGACTGCACAAAAGCACGCACATCCCGTGACAGAGATGGCCACCAGAAGGATCTAGCAACCAACTCCCTGGTACCAAAGATTCCTGGATGACCGGCCAGCACCGAACAATGAAGTTCAGAGATAACTTTACTAGTCCACCTATCAGGGACGAACAGTTTCTCGGCCGGACAACGATCAGGTTTATTAGCCTGAAATTTCTGCAACACTCTCCGCAAATCAGGGGAGATGGCAGACTCCTTCCTTGAGGATACTCGCCGGCTCAGATAACCCCGGAGAGTCGGGCACAAAACTCCTAGACAGAGCATCCGCCTTCACATTTTTAGAGCCCGGAAGGTATGAAATCACAAAATCAAAACGAGCAAAAAATAACGACCAACGGGCCTGTCTAGGATTCAAGCGCTTGGCAGACTCAAGATAAGTAAGGTTCTTATGATCAGTCAATACCACCACGCGATGCTTAGCACCCTCAAGCCAATGACACCACTCCTCGAATGCCCACTTCATGGCCAGCAACTCTCGGTTGCCCACATCATAATTACGCTCAGCAGCAGAAAATTTCCTGGAAAAGAAAGCACATGGTTTGAACACTGAGCAACCAGAACCTCTCTGTGACAAAACCGCCCCTGCACCAATCTCAGAAGCATCAACCTCGACCTGGAACGGAAGAGAAACATCAGGTTGACACAACACAGGGGCACAGCAAAAACGACGCTTCAACTCCTGAAAAGCTTCCACGGCAGCAGAAGACCAATTAACCAAATCAGCACCCTTCTTGGTCAAATCGGTCAATGGTCTGGCAATGCTAGAAAAATTACAGATGAAGCGACGATAAAAATTAGCAAAGCCCAGGAATTTCTGCAGACTTTTTAGAGATGTCGGCTGAGTCCAATCCTGGATGGCCTGAACCTTAACCGGATCCATCTCGATAGTAGAAGGGGAAAAGATGAACCCCAAAAATGAAACTTTCTGCACACCGAAGAGACACTTTGATCTCTTCACGAACAAGGAATTAGCACGCAGTACCTGGAAAACCATTCTGACTTGCTTCACATGAGACTCCCAATCATCTGAGAAGATCAAAATGTCATCCAAGTAAACAATCAAGAATTTATCCAGATACTCACGGAAAATGTCATGCATAAAAGACTGAAAAACAGATGGAGCATTGGCAAGTCCGAACGGCATCACCAGATACTCAAAATGACCCTCGGGCGTATTAACCCCTTCAAGACCCAGCCTATTTTGACCTTAAAGACCTTGCCGTTTTTTGCAATTCTGACCAGTGTCCCTTTATGAGGTAATAACTCAGGAACGCTTCAACGGATCCTAGCGGTTCTGAGATTGTTTTTTCGTGACATATTGGGCTTCATGTTAGTGGTAAATTTAGGTCAATAAATTCTGCATTTATTTGTGATAAACACGGAAATTTGGCGAAAATTTTGAAAATTTCGCAATTTTCACATTTTGAATTTTTATTCTGTTAAACCAGAGAGATATGTGACACAAAATAGTTAATAAATAACATTTCCCACATGTTTACTTTACATCAGCACAATTTTGGAAACAAAATTTTTTTTTGTTAGGAAGTTATAAGGGTTGAAATTCGACCAGCGATTTGTCATTTTTACAACGAAATTTACAAAACCATTTTTTTTAGGGACCACCTCACATTTGAAGTCAGTTTGAGGGGTCTATATGGCTGAAAATACCCAAAAGTGACACCATTCTAAAAACTGCACCCCTCAAGGTACTCAAAACCACATTCAAGAAGTTTATTAACTCTTCAGGTGCTTCACAGCAGCAGAAGCAACATGGAAGGAAAAAATGAACATTTAACTTTTTAGTCACAAAAATTATCTTTTAGCAACAATTTTTTTATTTTCCCAATGGTAAAAGGAGAAACTGAACCACGAAAGTTGTTGTCCAATTTGTCCTGAGTACGCTGATACCTCATATGTGGGGGTAAACCACTGTTTTGGCGCACGGCAGGGCTTGGAAGGGAAGGAGCGCCATTTGACTTTTTGAATCAAAAATTGGCTCCACTCTTTAGCGGACACCATGTCACGTTTGGAGAGCCCCCGTGTGCCTAAAAATTGGAGCTCCCCCACAAGTGACCCCATTTTGGAAACTAGACGCCCCAAGGAACTTATCTAGATGCATAGTGAGCACTTTGAACCCCCAGGTGCTTCACAAATTGATCCGTAAAAATGAAAAAGTACTTTTTTTTCACAAAAAAGTTCTTTTAGCCTCAATTTTTTCATTTTCACATGGGCAACAGGATAAAATGGATCCTAAAATGTGTTGGGCAATTTCTCCTGAGTACACCGATACCTCACATGTGGGGGTAAACCACTGTTTGGGCACATGGTAAGGCTCGGAAGGGAAGGAGCGCCATTTGACTTTTTGAATGAAAAATTATTTCCATCGTTAGCGGACACCATGTCGCGTTTGGATAGCTCCTGTGTGCCTAAACATTGGCGCTCCCCCACAAGTGACCCCATTTTGGAAACTAGACCCCCCAAGGAACTAATTTAGATGCCTAGTGAGCACTTTAAACCCTCAGGTGCTTCACAAATTGATCTGTAAAAATGAAAAAGTAATTTTTTTTCACAAAAAAATTCTTTTCGCCTCAATTTTTTCATTTTCACATGGGCAGTAGGATAAAATGGATCATAAAATTTGTTGGGCAATTTCTCCCGAGTACGCCGATACCTCATATGTGGGGGTAAACCACTGTTTGGGCACTCGGCAGGGCTCGGAAGAGAAGGCGCGCCATTTGACTTTTTGAATGGAAAATTAGCTCCAATTGTTAGCGGACACCATGTCGCGTTTGGAGAGCCCCTGTGTGCCTAAACATTGGAGCTCCCGCACAAGTGACCCCATTTTGGAAACTAGACCCCCCAAGGAACTTATCTAGATGCATATTGAGCACTTTAAACCCCCAGGTGCTTCACAGAAGTTTATAACGCAGAGCCATGAAAATAAAAAATAATTTTTCTTTCCTCAAAAATGATTTTTTAGCCTGGAATTTCCTATTTTGCCAAGGATAATAGGAGAAATTGGACCCCAAATATTGTTGTCCAGTTTGTCCTGAGTACGCTGATACCCCATATGTGGGGGTAAACCACTGTTTGGGCGCACGGCAGGGCTTGGAAGGGATGGCACGCCATTTGGCTTTTTAAATGGAAAATTAGCTCCAATCATTAGCGGACACCATGTCACGTTTGGAGAGCCCCTGTGTGCCTAAACATTGGAGATCCCCCAGAAATGACACCATTTTAGAAACTAGACCCCCAAAGGAACTAATCTAGATGTGTGGTGAGGACTTTGAACCCCCAAGTGCTTCACAGAAGTTTATAACGCAGAGCCATGAAAATAAAAAAAAAAATTATTTTCTCAAAAATGATCTTTTAGCCTGCAATTTTTTATTTTCCCAAGGGTAACAGGAGAAATTTGACCCCAAAAGTTGTTGTCCAGTTTCTCCTGAGTACGCTGATACCCCATATGTGGGGGTAAATCACTGTTTGGGCACATGCCGGGGCTCGGAAGTGAAGTAGTGACGTTTTGAAATGCAGACTTTGATGGAATGCTCTGTGGGCGTCACGTTGCGTTTGCAGAGCCCCTGATGTGGCTTAACAGTAGAAACCCCCCACAAGTGACCCCATTTTGGAAACTAGACCCCCAAAGGAACTTATCTAGATGTGTGGTGAGCACTTTGAACCCCCAAGTGCTTCATAGAAGTTTATAATGCAGAGCCGTGAAAATAATAAATACGTTTTCTTTCCTCAAAAATAATTATTTAGCCCAGAATTTTTTAATTTTCCCAAGGGTAACAGGAGAAATTTGACCCCAATATTTGTTGTCCAGTTTCTCCTGAGTACGGTGATACCCCATATGTGGGGGTAAACTACTGTTTGGGCACATGCCGGGGCTTGGAATTGAAGTAGTGACGTTTTGAAATGCAGACTTTGATGGAATGCTCTGCGGGCGTCACGTTGCGTTTGCAGAGCCCCTGATGTGCCTAAACAGTAGAAACCCCCCACAAGTGACCCCATTTTGGAAACTAGACCCTGAAAGGAACTTATCTAGATGTGTGGTGAGCACTTTGAACCCCCAAGTGCTTCATAGAAGTTTATAATGCAGAGCCGTGAAAATAATAAATACGTTTTCTTTCCTCAAAAATAATTATTTAGCCCAGAATTTTTTATTTTCCCAAGGGTTACAGGAGAAATTGGACCCCAAAAGTTGTTGTCCAGTTTCTCCTGAGTACGCTGATACCCCATATGTGGGGGTAAACCACTGTTTGGGCACACGTCGGGGCTCAGAAGGGAAGTAGTGACTTTTGAAATGCAGACTTTGATGGAATGGTCTGCGGGTGTCACGTTGCGTTTGCAGAGCCCCTGGTGTGCCTAAACAGTAGAAACCCCCCACAAGTGACCCCATTTTAGAAACTAGACCCCCCAAGGAACTTATCTAGATATGTGGTGAGCACTTTGAACCCCCAAGTGCTTCACAGACGTTTACAACGCAGAGCCGTGAAAATAAAAAATCATTTTTCTTTCCTCAAAAATTATGTTTTAGCAAGCATTTTTTTAGATTCACAAGGGTAACAGGAGAAATTAGACCCCAGTAATTGTTGCGCAGTTTGTCCTGAGTATGCTGGTACCCCATATGTGGGGGTAAACCACTGTTTGGGCACACGTCAGGGCTCGGAAGTGAGGGAGCACCATTTGACTTTTTGAATACGAGATTGGCTGGAATCAATGGTGGCGCCATGTTGCGTTTGGAGACCCCTGATGTGCCTAAACAGTGGTAACCCCTCAATTCTAACTCCAACACTAACCCCAACACACCCCTAACCCTAATCCCAACTGTAGCCATAACCCTAAACACAACCCTAACCGCAACACACCCCTAACCACAACCCTAACCCCAACACACCCCTAACCCTAACCACAACCCTAATTCCAACCCTAACCCTAACCCTAAGGCTATGTGCCCACGTTGCGGATTCGTGTGAGATATTTCCACACCATTTTTGAAAAATCCGCGGGTAAAAGGCACTGTGTTTTACCTGCGGATTTTCCGCGGATTTCCAGTGTTTTTTGTGCGGATTTCACCTGCGGATTCCTATTGAGGAACAGGTGTAAAACGCTGCGGAATCCGCACAAAGAATTGACATGCTGCGGAAAATACAACGCAGCGTTTCCGCACGGTATTTTCTGCACCATGGGCACAGCGGATTTGGTTTTTCATATGTTTACATGGTACTGTAAACCTGATGGAACACTGCTGCGAATCCGCAGCCAAATCCGCACCGTGTGCACATAGCCTAATTCTAAAGGTATGTGCACACGCTGCGGAAAACGCTGCGGATCCGCAGCAGTTTCCCATGAGTTTACAGTTCAATGTAAACCTACGGGAAACAAAAATCACTGTACACATGCTGCGGAAAAACTGCACGGAAACGCAGCGGTTTACATTCCGCAGCATGTCACTTCTTTGTGCGGATTCCGCAGCGGTTTTTCAACTGCTCCAATAGAAAATCGTAATTGTAAAACCGCAGTGAAATGCGCATAAAAACGCGGTAAATCCGCCATAAATCCGCAGCGGTTTAGCACTGCGGATTTATCAAATCCGCAGCGGAAAAATCCGCAGAGGACCAGAATACGTGTGCACATTCCTAACCCTAACCCTAACCCTAACCCTACCCCTAACCCTAGCCCTAACCCTACCCCTAACCCTAACCCTACCCCTAGCCCTACCCCTAACCCTAGCCCTAACCCTACCCCTAACCCTACCCCTAACCCTAACCCTAACCCTATTCTAACATTAGTGGAAAAAAAAAAATTTCTTTATTTTTTTATTGTCCCTACCTATGGGGGTGACAAAGGGGGGGGGTCATTTATTATTTTTTTTATTTTGATCACTGAGATAGATTATATCTCAGTGATCAAAATGCACTTTGGAACGAATCTGCCGGCCGGCAGATTCGGCGGGCGCACTGCGCATGCGCCCGCCATTTTGGAAGATGGCGGCGCCCGGGAGAAGACGGACGGGACCACGGCTGGATCGGTAAGTATGATAGGGTGGGGGGGGACCACGGGGGGGGGATCGGAGCACGGGGGGGGGAATCGGAGCGCGGGAGGGGTGGAACGGAGCGCGGGGGGCGTGGAACGGAGCACGGGGGGGCTGGAATGGAGCACGGGGGGGTGGAACGGAGCACGGGGGGGGTGGATCGGAGTGCAGGGGGGGTGATTGGAGCACGGGGGGGTGATTGGAGCACGGGGGGAGCGGACACGAGCACGGGGGGGAGCGGAGCACTGGACGGAGGGGAGCCGGAGCAGTGTACCGGCCAGATCGGGGGGGTGGGGGGGCGATCGGAGGGGTGGGGTGGGGGCACACTAGTATTTCCAGCCATGGCCGATGATATTTCAGCATCGGCCATGGCTGGATTGTAATATTTCACCCGTTATAATGGGTGAAATATTACAAATCGCTCTGATTGGCAGTTTCACTTTCAACAGCCAATCAGAGCGATCGTAGCCACGAGGGGGTGAAGCCACCCCCCCTGGGCTAAACTACCACTCCCCCTGTCCCTGCAGATCGGGTGAAATGGGAGTTAACCCTTTCACCCGATCTGCAGGGACGCGATCTTTCCATGACGCCGCATAGGCGTCATGGGTCGGAATGGCACCGACTTTCATGACGCCTACGTGGCGTCATGGGTCGGGAAGGGGTTAAATGCCGTTTTCCATTCATCTCCCTGCCTGATTCTCACCAGATTATACGCACCACGAAGATCAATCTTAGTAAACCAACTAGCCCCCTTAATCCGAGCAAACAAGTCAGAAATCAATGGCAAGGGATACTGAAACTTAACAGTGATCTTATTAAGAAGGCGGTAATCAATACACGGTCTTAGCGAACCATCCTTCTTGGCTACAAAAAAGAACCCTGCTCCCAATGGTGACGACGATGGGCGAATATGTCCCTTCTCCAGGGACTCCTTCACATAACTGCGCATAGCGGTGTGTTCAGGCACGGACAAATTAAATAAACGACCCTTAGGGAATTTACTACCAGGAATCAAATCGATAGCACAATCACAATCCCTATGCGGAGGTAGAGCATCAGACTTGGACTCTTCAAATACATCCTGAAAGTCAGACAAGAACTCTGGGATGTCAGAAGGAATGGATGACGAAATAGACAAAAATGGAACATCACCATGTACTCCCTGACAACCCCAGCTGGTTACCGACATAGAGTTCCAATCCAATACTGGATTATGGGTTTGTAGCCATGGCAACCCCAACACGACCACATCATGCAAATTATGCAGTACCAGAAAGCGAATAACTTCCTGATGTGCAGGAGCCATGCACATGGTCAGCTGGGCCCAGTACTGAGGCTTATTCTTGGCCAAAGGTGCTATTTTGATGCTACAAAGGTGCTAATTGATGCTACAATTCCTCTCAACGGAATAGGACACCGCAAAGGCTCCAAGAAAAATCCACAACGTTTAGCATAATCCAAATCCATCAGATTCAGGGCAGCGCCTGAATCCACAAACGCCATGACAGAATACGATGACAAAGAGCACATTAAGGTAATGGACAAAAGGAATTTGGACTGTACAGTACCAATAACGGCAGAGCTATTGAACCGCCTAGTGCGTTTAGGACAATTAGAAATAGCATGAGTAGAATCACCACAATAGAAACACAGTCTGTTCAGACGTCTGTGTTCTTGCCGTTCTACTTTAGTCATAGTCCTGTCGCACTGCATAGGCTCAGGTTTACTCTCAGACAATACCGCCAGATGGTGCACAGATTTACGCTCGCGCAAGCGACGACCGATCTGAATGGCCAAGGACATAGACTCATTCAAACCAGCAGGCATAGGAAATCCCACCATTACATCCTTAAGAGCTTCAGAGAGACCCTTTCTGAACAAAGCCGCTAGTGCAGATTCATTCCACAGAGTGAGTACTGACCACTTCCTAAATTTCTGACAATATACTTCTACATCATCCTGACCCTGGCATAAAGCCAGCAGATTTTTCTCAGCCTGATCCACTGAATTAGGCTCATCGTAAAGCAATCCCAGCGCCTGGAAAAATGCATCAACATTACTCAATGCAGAATCTCCTGGTGCAAGAGAAAACGCCCAGTCCTGTGGGTCGCCGCGCAAAAAAGAAATAATAATCAAAACCTGTTGAATAGGATTACCAGAAGAATGAGGTTTCAAGGCCAAAAATAGCTTACAATTATTTCTGAAGCTCAGGAACTTAGTTCTGTCACCAAAAAACAAATCAGGAATCGGAATTCTTGGTTCTAGCATCGATTTCTGATCAATAGTATCTTGAATCTTTTGTACATTTACAACGAGATTATCCATTGAGGAGCACAGAGCCTGAATATCCATGTCCACAGCTGTGTCCTGAAGCACTCTAATGTCTAGGGGAAAAAAAAGACTGAAGACAGAGCTAAGAAAAAAAAATGATGTCAGGATTTCTTTTTTCCCTCTATTGGGAATCATTGGTGTGGCTCCTTGTACTGTTATGGCTGGCAATCAGGCAACACAGCGTGCAGTAATCAGCGCACATACAGAGATCTGGCAATAACCAAAAAACAATAGGACGAGCTCTGAGACGTGGAATCTCTGTAGACTGCAGTACCTGATCTATCCTCACACAACTATAAGCAGCAGTGGATTGCGCCTATCACTACCTATGCAACTCGGCACTGCCTGAGGAGCTGACTAGCCTGAAGATAGAAATACAAGCCTGACTTACCTCAGAGAAATACCCCAAAGGAATAGGCAGCCCCCCACATATAATGACTGTTAGCAAGATGAAAAGACAAACGTAGGAATGAAATAGATTCAGCAAAGTGAGGCCCGATATTCTAGACAGAGCGAGGATAGCAAAGAGAACTATGCAGTCTACAAAAAACCCTAAAACGAAAACCACGCAAAGGGGCAAAAAGACCCACCGTGCCGAACTAACAGCACGGCGGTGCACCCCTTTGCTTCTCAGAGCTTCCAGCAAAAGTTAATAGCAAGCTGGACAGAAAAAACAGAAAACAAACTAGAAGCACTTATCTAGCAGAGCTGCAGGCCCAAGGAAAGATGCAGTAGCTCAGATCCAACACTGGAACATTGACAAGGAGCAAGGAAGACAGACTCAGGTGGAGCTAAATAGCAAGGCAGCCAACGAGCTCACCAAAACACCTGAGGGAGGAAGCCCAGAGACTGCAATACCACTTGTGACCACAGAAGTGAACTCAGCCACAGAATTCACAACAGCATCCATCCTCCACTTCCTGCCTGCGCTTCCTGTCTGATGCAGCAGCATGGCTGGATGACGTCAGCATTCAGCACGCGGCTGTGTGTGAGAGAGAGAAAGATGCTGCCACTGTGGGAGAAGTGCAGAGAGGTGAGTGGTGTGTGTGTGTCTGTCTGTCTGCGGGGAAATGTGTAGAGAGGTGTGTGTGTCTGTGGAGGAACATGCAGAGAGGTGTGTGTATCTGTCTGTCTGTGGGGAAACATGCAGAGAGGTGTGTGTATGTGTGAACATGCAGAGAGTTGTGTGTGTCTGCCTGCGGGGGAACATGCAGAGAGGTGTGCGTGTGAACATGCAGAGAGGTGTGTGTGTGAACATGCAGAGAGTTGTGTGTGTCTGCCTGCGGGGGAACATGCAGAGAGGTGTGTGTGTGAACATGCAGAGAGTTGTGTGTGTCTGCGGGGGAACATGCAGAGAGGTGTGTGTGTCTGCGGGGGGAACATGCAGAGAGTTGTGTGTGTCTGCGGGGGAACATGCAGAGAGTTGTGTGTGTCTGCGGGGGAACATGCAGAGAGGTGTGTGTGTCTGCGGGGGGAACATGCAGAGAGTTGTGTGTGTCTGCGGGGGAACATGCAGAGAGGTTTGTGTGTGAACATGCAGAGATGTGTGTGTGTGTCTGCCTGCGAGGAAACATGCAGAGAGGTGTGTGTGTCTGCCTGTGGGGGAACATGCAGAGAAGTGTGTGTGTCTGCGGGGGAACATGCAGAGAGGTGTGTGTGTGTGCGTGTGTGTATGAACATGCAGAGAGGTGTGTGTGTCTGCGGGGGAACATGCAGAGAGTTGTGTGTGTCTGCGGGGGAACATGCAGAGAGGTGTGTGTGTCTGCGGGGGAACATGCAGAGAGTTGTGTGTGTCTGCGGGGGAACATGCAGAGAGGTGTGTGTGTCTGCGGGGGAACATGCAGAGAGGTTTGTGTGTGAACATGCAGAGATGTGTGTGTGTGTCTGCCTGCGAGGAAACATGCAGAGAGGTGTGTGTGTCTGCCTGCGGGGGAACATGCAGAGAAGTGTGTGTGTCTGCGGGGAACATGCAGAGAGGTGTGTGTGTGTGCGTGTGTGTATGAACATGCAGAGAGGTGTGTGTGTCTGCGGGGGAACATGCAGAGAGGTGTGTGTGTGTGTGTGTGTGTGTATGAACATGCAGAGAGGTGTGTGTGTCTGCCTGCGGGGGAACATGCAGAGAGGTGTGTGTGTCTGCAAGGGATCATGCAGAGAGGTGTGTGTGTCTGCGGGGGAACATGCAGAGAGGTGTGTGTGTGTGTGTGTGTATGAACATGCAGAGAGGTGTGTGTGTCTGCCTGCGGGGGAACATGCAGAGAGGTGTGTGTGTCTGCAAGGGATCATGCAGAGAGGTGTGTGTGTCTGCGGGGGAACATGCAAAGAGGTGTGTGTGTGTTTGAACATGCAGAGAGGTGAGTGTGTCTGCGGGGGAACATGCAGAGAGGTGTGTGTGTGTGTGTATGATCATGCAGAGAGGTGTGTGTCTGCCTGTGGGGGAACATGCAGAATTGTGTGTGTGTCTGCAAGGGTTCATGCAGAGAGGTGTGTGTGAACATGCATAGAGGTGTGTGTGTCTGCCTGCGGGGGAACATGCAGAGAGGTGTGTGTGAACATGCAGAGACTGTGTATGTCTGCCTGCAGGGGAACATGCAGAGAGGTGTGTGTGAACATGCAGAGAAGTGTGTGTCTGTCTGCGGGGGAGCATGCAGAGAGGTGTGTGTGTGTGTGTGTGTGTGTGAACGTGCAGAGAGGTGAATGGTGTGTGTGCGCGTAGGTGGTGAAGAGGGTAATGATGTGGGTGATGGAGAGGGCAGTGATGGGGGGTAGAAGGCAATGATGAGGGTGGTGGAAAGGGCCCATATACTGTTCTGGCACAAGGGTGCTCATCTGTCTGTGTCTGCCAGAGACTGGAATCTATTATGAGAGAAAGTAAGATAAAAGGAAAGGGAGTGAGAAGTAGAAGAAGAGAGGAAGAGAGAGGGAAACAGGGAAGGAGTGGGATAGAGAGGTAAAGAAGGAGCGGAAGAAAGATCTAGGGACCACAAGCGATGCATTCATTTTTCATGTACATGCACAGATAACTGCCGCGTTACCACTAATAGAGACACAGGTGACTTTTTTTTGCAGATTTGCACAAAGTGAATATTTTATTGTTTGAATTCACCTGGACCTGCAGATTTCATGAAATTGTACTCAAATTCAATTTGTATAGAAACGATTCATTCATCTATAGTCACAAGAAACTATTTAGATAAAGATGTAGACTTTAAGAGAGGTTTCCCTGCATTAAGAAATTATGTGGGTCTACAAAATCATTGGTGTTCAAAGGCCTGTCCAGGACATTGTGCATTGTAAGAAGAAAACCATATGAACCGAGACCAGCGCCGCTCCCTTAAAGTGATGTCAAGGCTGGTCTCTGCTTATCCTGCACGCCGGGTAATTTCCTGACAGTGTACTCTCTAGGTGGCTGATAACGTCTCACCAGAGATGGCGAGTGCATTGTCACTGTGCATATTTAACAAGATCCTAATGAGCATACATTGGAATTTACAGCCGATGCATGGAAGGACACCCTTTGAAACGGACATCACTCATGATATTTTGCTTCAGGGTGGGGGCAGAGGCGGAAGCAGTAGCACTGATGATGACTTGGTTGAGTATCCTGGTATCGACTAGGGGGTGTCAAACGAAGCGTCATCATACCGGAAGGTAAAAAAACACACTAGTAAAACAGTTTGATAGCATAGTGAGGAAACACTAGGGACCCTGTAATTACAGTAAATTAGAAAAGAGATTAGAAAGACATTTAGGATTAAAATAAATGTCCCTTTTGGACAACCTTACAACATGTGTTATTTGCGTAAAATGTGAGCATTTTTTTTACATTTCCAGATTTTGATAAAGTTCATGTTTAATAATAAATCACATTTAGTATCGTCAAAACAAAGTAACAAAAAAAGCAAACAAAGGGGAAAAAAGCCTTATCCATAATCAGCGGCTCATAATCATATGGTTAATTAAGCAGAGAATTAATTCTATAGAGTATTTTTCTATAATTATGTGCTGATTTTCTTGTTTTAATTGTGCAACCTCCCGGGAACAGTCATCATCTTTAAGTCATAAATGGTCTGGTGGAAATATAAAATTACGTGACACTTTGCTTACACCAATGTTTTCTTCTTCCCATTAAAAGCTCCTTCAGAATGTAAACCTTGTATATCATTTTTGACCTATAAAAACATTCTTGTTGAAGAGGCAATCTTTATATTCTATTACTTTGTACACAGAAGCTCTGCTGGTAAGCACAGAGGTATCTTAATTAAACCCAGTGGAGAAATCTCGGGAAAGATGCACAATGTTATCTTGTTTCAGCAGCGCGGGAATACCTCTGAATTCCTCTTACGCTTGCACAATTTGAATTTCCAGAGGTGATGAGCGACTCAGCGTGATTCTCTGTGGTTCACTGGCTGCTTTTTTCATCTTAAGCCTTGTGGATAAATAGAAGTATGACCAGAGAAGATTTTTTTTTCCGAAGCAGGCTGGAAGTGCTCAGTAGAATACATTTCGGAACTGCTGAATGTATTCATGTTTACATTCTGCAATTAATTGTGTCTACGCTGCAACACTACCGAAACGGTTCCATGAAGACAACTGTGATATAATGCCAAGAAATGACATCATTTTTCAACATTGTTGTGGCTATTTATTCATCAAACCTGTGTCGAAGAAACCTAATACCCAAAAAAAAACAATGAGGGGAATTGAAAATAAGTCTTTCTTTTATGGATAATTCCCACTTTAGGCATAAGTGGCCCATCCACGGCTGGAGAATGAAAGGAGTGGTAGTAGTTATCACTCCCATAACGTTGTGAAGACGATAGGTATCGCTCAACTGTTTAGGTGGGTGCTCTGAAGTATGACAGCAGGTCACATTAGTAATAGCACATACATTTCGGCACTCCAAATAGCAGAAAATGAAATTTTATAGGAAGACTTGACGTGAATAGTTTTCTGCCTAATGATGGCAAAAGTATTCTCGAAGTGATGTCTTTGTTGGCTAACCAGAAAATAATATATGTTTGTAAGCTTTCAGAGCACAGAGGCTCCTTCTTCATGCAGGATTATAAATAAATTAATAAGAAAAAGGGACAACATTTAAGGGATACTACAGTAGGGCATTTGTTCATGAGGTGGGAGTGGTGATGCCTCCTAAAGATAAGCCAAGGAAATCAAATTAGGCATTTTCTTAAGGCCCCTTCACATTTAGCGACGCTGCAGCGATACCGACAACGATCCGAATCGCTGCAGCGTCGCTGTTTGGTCGCTGGAGAGCTGTCACACAGACCGCTCTCCAGCGACCAACGATGCCGGTAACCAGGGTAAACATCGGGTAACTAAGCGCAGGGCCGCGCTTAGTAACCCGATGTTTACCCTGGTTACCATGCTAAAAGTAAAAAAAAACAAACAGTACATACTTACCTACAGCCGTCTGTCCTCCAGCGCTGCGCTCTGCTTCTCTGCTCTCCTCCTGTACTGTCTGGGAGCCGGAAAGCAGAGCGGTGACGTCACCGCTCTGCTTTCCGGCTCACAGCCAGTACAGGAGGAGTGCAGAGCGCAGCGCTGGAGGACAGACAGCTGTAGGTAAGTATCTAGTGTTTTTTTTTTTACTTTTAGCATGGTAACCAGGGTAAACATCGGGTTACTAAGCGCGGCCCTGCGCTTAGTTACCCGATGTTTACCCTGGTTACCAGTGAAGACATCGCTGGATCGGTGTCACACACGCCGATCCAGCGATGTCAGCAGGGAGTCCAGCGACGAAATAAAGTTCTGGACTTTATTCAGCGACCAACGATCTCCCAGCAGGGGCCTGATCGTTGGTCGCTGTCACACATAACGATTTAATTAACGATATCGTTGCTACGTCACAAATAGCAACGATATCGTTAACAATATCGTTATGTGTGAAGGTACCTTTACAAATGGAGAGGCAGTGGAAATGATGTTCTAGTTATCTGGAGTCTGTCTGGTGGAGGTGTGAACTGTGATCATGTAATGAGTAGTGTTGAGCGATACCTTCTGATATCGGGAAATATTGGAATCGGATTGGATCGGCCGATATCCAAAAAATAACGGATATCGCCGATACCGGAAACCAATGCAAGTCAATGATACACAAATATCGGAATGAAAATGAGCCCTTTCTTTCCTTGCACATCCAGTTCCGGAGGGGGGAAGAGTGTGGGCGGTGCATGGGCGGAGACTGCGTGTCTGTGTGGGACCGTGGGGGTGTGTGTGTGGACCTGCCAGGGGTCTGTACGGGCCTATCGGGGGTCTGTACGGGCCTTTCGGGAGTCTGTGCGGGCTGCCGGGGGTCTGTGTGGGCCTGGCAGGGGTCTGTATGGGCCTCTCAGGGGTCTGTGTGGCCTACCGGGGGTCTGTGCAGCCTGCCAGGGGTCTGTACGGGCCTCTCGGGGGTCTGTGCGGCCTGCCAGGGGTCTGTGCGGCCTGCCTGGGGTCTGTGTGGTCCTCTCGGGGGTCTGTGCAGCCTGCCAGGGGTCTGTGCGTCCAGCCGGGGGTCTGTACGGGCCTCTCGGGGGTCTGTATGGGCCTCTCGGGGGCCTGTGCGGCCTGCCAGGGGTCTGTGCGGGCCTCTCGGGGGTCTGTGCGGGCCTCTCAGGGGTCTTTGGGTTTGTGTGCAGGCATCGTCCGATGGGACTACAAGTCCCATTGGGCTATGCCTGCTACAATGGCAGTGATTGACACATTAGTCAATGATGGGACAGTAGTAGTCCCATCATCCGGCCAATATGTTGAATGCAAAAAAAAACCACAAACATACATACTACATACAACATACTACATACTACATACATACAACATACTACATACATACTACATACATACTACATACATACTACATACATACAACATACCACATACATACAACATACATACAACATACTATATACCATATACTACATACATACAACATACTACATGCATACATACAACATAATACATACATACTACATACATACTACATACATACAACATACATACTACATACATACAACATACATGCAACACACATACTACATACAAACTACATACATACATACAACATACATACAACATGCATACTACATACATACAACATACATACAACATACTACATACATATAACATACATACAACATACATACAACATACATACTACATACATACATACTAAATACATAGTGCATACATACAACATACATGCATACTACATACATACTACATACATACATACTACATACAGTCATGGCCAAAAGTATTGACACCCCTGCAATTCTGTCAGATAATACTCAGTTTCTTCCTGAAAATGATTGCAAACACAAATTATTTGGTATTATTATCTTCATTTAATTTGTCTTAAATGAAAAAACACAAAAGAGAATGAAGCAAAAAGCAAAACATTGATCATTTCACACAAAACTCCAAAAATGGGCCAGACAAAAGTATTGACACCCTCAACCTAATACTTGGTTGCACAACCTTTAGCCAAAATAACTGCGACCAACCACTTCCGGTAACCATCAATGAGTTTCTTACAATGCTCTGCTGGAATTTTAGACCATTCTTCTTTGGCATACTGCTCCAGGTCCATGATATTTGAAGGGTGCCTTCTCCAAACTGCCATTTTTAGATCTCTCCACAGGTGTTCTATGGGATTCAGGTCTGGACTCATTGCTGGCCACCTTAGAAGTCTCCAGTGCTTTCTCTCAAACCATTTTCTAGTGCTTTTTGAAGTGTGCTTTGGGTCATTGTCCTGCTGGAAGACCCATGACCTCTGAGGGAGACCCAGCTTTCTCACACTGGGCCCTACATTATGCTGCAAAATTTTTTGGTAGTCTTCAGACTTCATAATGCCATGCGCACGGTCAAGCAGTCCAGTGCCAGAGGCAGCAAAGCAATCCCAAAACATCAGGGAACCTCTGCCATGTTTGACTGTAGGGACCGTGTTCTTTTCTTTGAATGCCTCTTTTTTTCTCCTGTAAACTCTATGTTGATGCCTTTGCCCAAAAAGCTCTACTTTTGTCTCATCTGACCAGATAACATTCTTCCAAAATGTTTTAGGCTTTTCAGGTAAGTTTTGGCAAACTCCAGCCTGGCTTTTTTATGTCTCGGGGTAAGAAGTGGGGTCTTCCTGGGTCTCCTACTATACAGTCCCTTTTCATTCAAACGCCGATGGATAGTACGGGTTGACACTGTTGTACCCTTGGACTGCAGGGCAGCTTGAACTTGTTTGGATGTTAGTCGAGGTTCTTTATCCAACATTCGCACAATCTTGCGTTGAAATCTCTTGTCAATTTTTCTTTTCCGTCCACATCTAGGGAGGTTAGCCACAGTGCCATGGGCTTTAAACATCTTGATGACACTGCGCACGGTAGACACAGGAACATTCAGGTCTTTGGAGATGGACTTGTAGCCTTGAGATTGCTCATGCTTCCTCACAATTTGGTTTCTCAAGTCCTCAGACAGTTCTTTGGTCTTCCTTCTTTTCTCCATGCTCAATGTGGTACACACAAGGACACAGGACAGAGGTTAAGTCAACTTTAATCCATGTCAACTGGCTGCAAGTGTGATTTAGTTATTGCCAACACCTGTTAGGTGCCACAGGTAAGTTACAGGTGCTGTTAATTACACAAATTAGAGAAGCATCACATGATTTTTCAAACCGTGCCAATACTTTTGTCCACCCCCTTTTCTATGTCTGGTGTGGAATTATATCCAATTTTGCTTTAGGACAATTCTTTTTGTGTTTTTTCATTTAAGACAAATTAAATGAAGATAATAATACCAAATAATTTGTGTTTGCAATCATTTTCAGGAAGAAAATGAGTATTATCTGACAGAATTGCAAGGGTGTCAATACTTTTGGCCATGACTGTATATACTACATACATGCTACATACATACTACATACAATACATTCATACATTACATGCATCACATACATATAGACATACAGTACATGTAACATAGAGTACATACTCACCATCACGTGTACCTTTGTTCCCCGAAGCCAGTGTCATCTGTGAAAAATATTAAAATGTCAAACAACCAATATACTCCCTGATCCACAGAAATCCACGAGTGTTCCACGACGATCTCCCATGGAGAACGGCAGCATCAGCTGATGCGACCGCTCTCTAGGGGCTCCAGGAATATAATGACGGGAGGAAGGTATCCTTCCGCACTGTATTCCTCCGCCGCTGTAAAAAAAAGTCCCTAGTCTCACTTTTGGCATTGCTGTGTGAGAAATTTCCCACGCAGCAATTGCCATAAAGTGAGACTCTGAACAATAGTAACCTCTCAGTGATGCATTGCAGGAGCCATTGTCTCCTTTCAGTGTGTCACTGAAGGTCCTATAGAGCTGTGACATCACCCGATGTCACTGTTCTATAGGGGAAATCGTCATGGGACACTCGTTATTAATTGGACTATGGCCGACAGGTAGTATACAGTTTATTATTTTACATTTTTTGCAGGCGCTGAAGTATGATAAGTATGGTTAAATTAAGAATATTAAAATACTTTTTTCTGGCTGTGTCTTTATTTTTTTAACTCTTTCACTACACTAGGATTAATAATGGATAGGCGTCTTACTGACGCCTCTCCATTATTAACTCAGCTTAATGTCACCTTACAATAGTGACATTAACCCCTTTTTACCCCATATCCCACCGCTATACAGGAGTGGGAAGAGAGGGGCTAACTGCCGGAATTGGCGCATCTTACAGATCCGCCATTTCTGGGGCGGCTGCGGACTGGTATTTGAAGCCGGAGGGCCAATATCCATGGCCCCTCTCGAGGCGATGAATGTCAGCCCGCAACTGTCTGCATAGTCTTTCTGACTATAAAATATAGGGGGACACCACAACATATTTTGGGGGTTCCACCTGTTTTAATAGCCAGTAAAGGCTACGCAGACAGCTGCGGGCTGATATTCATAGTAGGCTTCAAATATTGGCCCCCGGCCGTCGGATTTACCCCTCTGGCGCAGAAAATTGCGTGGGAGCCCATGCTGTTTTTTTCCATTTTTTTTTTTAATTAAACGCTCATTAAGGCCTTCTTCACACTTGCGTCGGTACGGGTCCATCGCTATGCGTTGGGCCCCCTATATTTTATAGCCAGAAAGGCTACGCAGACAGCTGCGGGCTGATATTCACAGCCTAGAAAGGGGCCATGGACACAGCCAGAAAAAAGTATTTTAATATTCTTCATTTAACGATACTTACCATACTTCAGCGCCTGCAAAAAATGTAAAATAATAAACTGTATACTACCTGTCCGCCATAGTACAATTAATAACGAGTGTCCCATGACGATCTCCCTTATAGAACAGTGACATCTGGTGAGGTCACTGCTCTATAGGACCCTCAGTGACACACTGACAGGAGACAATGGCTCCTGCAGTGCATCACTGAGAGGTTACTATAGTTCAGAGTCTCTCTTTTTGGCAATTGCTGCGTGGGAAATTTCTCACACAGCAATGCCAAAAGTGAGACTAGGGACTATTTTTTTACAGCGGCAGAGGAATACAGTGCGGAAGGATACCTTCCTCCCGTCATTGTAGTCCTGGAGCCCCTAGAGAGCAGTCACATCAGCTGATGCTGCCGTTCTCCACGGGAGATCATTGTGGGATGCTCGTGGATTTCTGCGGATCAGGGAGTATATTGGTTGTTTGTTATTTTCATATTTTTTACAGATGACACTGGCTTCGGGGAACAAAGTGACAAGTGATGGTGAGTATGTACTCTGTTATATGTACTGTATGTCTATATGTATGTGATGTATGAATGTATTGTATGTAGTATGTATGTAGTATGTATGCAGTATGTTGTATGTATGTAGTATGTATGTAGTATGTGGTATGTATGTATGTAGTATGTATGTAGTATGTTGTATGTATGTAGTATGTAGTATGTAGTATGTATGTATGTTGTATGTATGTAGTATGTTGTATGTAGTATGTATGTTTGTGTTTTTTTTTACATTCAACACATTAGCCGGATGATGGGACTACTACTGTCCCATCATTGGCTAATGTGTCAATCACTGTCATTGTAGCAGGCATAGCCCGATGGGACTTGTAGTCCCATAGGACGATGCCTGCACACACACAACCCCCGCAGGCCCACACAGACCCCCGGCAGGCCCACGCAGACCCCCGGCAGGCCACACAGACCCCCGGCAGGCCCACACAGACCCCCGGCAGGCCCGTACAGACCCCCGGCAGGCCCGCACAAACCCCCAGCAGGCTCCACAGACCCCCGTCAGGCCCGTACAGACCCCCGGCAGGCCCACACAGTCCCCCCATGGTCACGCACAGACCCCACACACAGACACACAGTCTCTGCCCACGCACCACCCACACTCCAATATAGTGCATCATTGCACTATAGGAACTTCCGATTCCAGTATTCGATATCTTAAAAGTATCGAAACTCAGTATCGGAAATCCGATACAGCGAATATCGGCCGATACCCGATATTTGCAGTATTGGAATGCTCAACACTAGTAATGAGTCATAAATCCAGATGTTAGATTGAGTCCTAGGGCCAAAGAATTGAACTACATGAACACAGTTCACACCTCCACCAACGGGACTCCAGATAGCAAGAGGTAATGATTTTTTTCAGCGTTACCATAGCATAGATGACATTAGTTTGCGGTGGAAAGACCTACTGATAGGTTCCCTTAAAAGAAATTGATCAAGTCCCCTAACCATTGGAAACCACCATATATATGTGATATATATGCTAATAGTAACATTATAATAAAACTTTTTAACTTTCAGGCTAATGTTTCTGCTGTCATATATAAATGAGGTAGAGCCACTAGAGTGCATTTTCCCCAAGACTAGTCCAGTCTCCTGTCTGCTAATCTTGCCCCCGGCAATGGCACGATGCTGGAAATGCCCCGGAGGCATGAATAGAAGATCCAAGACAGGACTAGTGAGTTGGAAGAGTTGCCCATCAGACTGGTTCTTGCAGATTTACATATGATAAACTGCAGAATTAGTATCTTTGTGTCTTTTTAAAGCACCAATACGTTAGATTAGAACTCCAAAGGCTTTATTATAATGCAGTTATCATCATATTCATCACTATACGTTTTAATTGTACATTTCAACATTTACGGGACCTGAGAGGTTCCTTTTAAGCACCTACCATAAATTCTATTTGTGAGCTTCCACTGATAAGGTGACAAAACTATTGACCCATCACACCATGTTATTGAGAAGACAATGATTGAACCTAGCAATAAACCTATAAAAATTATAGCAGGTCAACTTTTGGAATGATATTGTCTTTGACCAATGTCTTCTACTCTCTTTTAGGTCATGAATATATGCACAAAGTCAGCAGAAAATGGTGTCAATCAGCCTTTACATGCATCTTAAATCTGTAGTGTAAGACCCATCTTCGACATTCACTGTGTAATTCAAAGCGAAAGGATAACTAAAGTGCCATCAAGCAGTGATACTCCGACATTAGACACTGGAGCAGTGTTAAAACGGCAGAAAACTTGGAATGGGGGATCCTATGTACTTTTCTCTTATTTTCCATCTGTTGCCATTTTTTACTTGTAATCTATAGAACATTACAATTCTCATAGGAAATTCATTTACAGAATTTGACATCTCTTACTCCTTAATGAAGTTGTCCACTACCCTAACTAATGTTTTTGGCATTAATGCCTAAGGATAATGTCTCTACAGTTCCCCATATACCTTTTCTGCCTATATTAATTTTGTTAAATGCCTTTCTGCTTCTATTCTTGCCCACTGGAACCACTATTACCATTTACAGCCATCACTTCCTTTGCAAGATCCTCTTCTCCTTTCTAGTAATGGGTCATTTGTGATTGATTCGGTAGAAAGACCCAGCTCCTTTATGCGAATGCTAGATCCGCTTGCAGTTTCTGAGCCTCTCGAGTTATGAAAAGATTTGGGAAAGCAAATTTGGTGTCTCCGTAATCATGCTGATCTGGAGAATTATGTTACCAGGTCATTTTTGCCACAAAATAAAATTCATAAAAAACAAAACCCTAAAAAACAATTTTGGAATTGTGTTTTCTTTTACCATTTCACCCCCCTTGGGTATATTTTCCACTTTTTATGTGGATTATTTGCTTAGGACATAGTTAAAATGCAGGAAGATAACCTTTCTCGCACCATGAGGTCATGTAAAACTGAAGTTTAACTATGTCCTATCTATGTCTGTGCGTTTGGTGTGATATTAGCTCTTGGGAATCTAGGAACTCTTATACCGTTGTATCTGTCCAGGTGATCGCTTACGGGCATCTATGTAATTGGATGTCTTTTTGATTTTTTGAAACCATTTATTTTATACTTAGCATGACTTCATTAAATACCTAGAGATGTTTTCCCACTAACAAAGTTCATTTTAATCAATAGATCTGGGAATAATAATAATTTCCACAATTGGATGTGTTTAAATAAAATGTTCCTGTGCCAAGAGTCTTATAAATGTGCCCCTGCTGTGTACTGTGTAATGGCTGTGTCTTACCGTACAGGAACATGGTTGGATCATGCCACAGCCCCTGGGCAGGGAAGGGGGGTGGATAGGGGTAATATACAGACATTACGGCAGAGGATCACAAATGATTCTTTCTTTGAGGAAAATATTGTTTCAAAACAGTCAGACAGCTGTGATCCCGTGCTGTCCTGTCTGTATACCCTTTTCTTCTTCTCCCCTGCCCAGGAGCTGTGGTATGATCAGACCATGTTCCTGCAGTCAGACACAGCCATTACACAGTACACAGCAGAGACACATTTATAAGATTATCTCAGCACAGGAACATTTTATTTACATACATCCAATTGTGGAAATTATTATTATTCCAAGATCTATTGATTAAAATGGACTTTGTGGGAAAAGGTCTTTGAGCAATATTATGCACCAAGATATTTTTTGCTAAGGTCAAAGTGACAGCACAAAAATAAATATTTGCCAATCTTCTTTCGAGCTCTATTGTTCCACTTAGTAAAGATGAAGAGTAGGGTTGAGCGAAACGGGTCGAACATTTTCAAAAGTCGCCGACTTTTGGCTAAGTCGGGGTTTCATGAAACCCGATCCGACCCCTGTGCGGGGTCGGCCATGCGGTACGCGACTTTCGCGCCAAAGTCGCGTTTCAATGACGCGAAAAGCGCCATTTCTCAGCCAATGAAGGTAAACGCAGAGTGTGGGCAGCGTGATGACATAGGTCCTGGTCCCCACCATCTTAGAGAAGGGCATTGCAGTGATTGGCTTGCTGTCTGCGACGTCACAGGGGCTATAAAGAGGCGTTCCCGCCGACCGCCATCTTACTGCTGCTGATCTGAGCTTAGGGAGAGGTTGCTGCCGCTTTGTCAGAAGCAGGGATAGCGTTAGGCAGGGTCCATTAACCACAAAACCGCTTGTGCTGCAGCGATTTGCACTGTCCAACACCACCCTCGGTGTGCAGGGACAGTGGAAGTTTTTTTTTTTTTTTTTTCCCCTCAGCGCTGTAGCTCATTGGGCTGCCCTAGAAGGCTCCCTGATAGCTGCATTGCTGTGTGTACGCCGCTGTGCAAACCAACTGCTTTTTTCAAAGCACAAATCCTCTTGTTCCTTCCTTTCTGCACAGCTATCTTTTTTGTTTGTCCACACTTTTTATTTCATTTGTGCATCAGTCCACTCCTTATTGCTGCCTGCCATACCTGGCTGAGATTACTGCAGGCAGGGAGATAGTAGCTGCCTGCCATACCTGGCTGAGATTACTGCAGGCAGGGAGATAGTAATTGTAGGACATTCCCTGTTTTTTTTTTTTTTTTTTTTTTGGTGGGAGATTAAGATTGGCAATTTGGCATTTCTGCTAGAGTGCCATCCCTGTGTGTGCCATCTCTCTCACATAGTGGGCCATAGAAAGCCTTTTCATTTTTCTGTATTTTTTTTTGTGGGGTGTATAAATTCTCCCTGATAAAAATACAGTGGGAGATTAATATTGGCCTTTGGGCTTGTGTGCCAGTCCTGAGTGTGCCATCTCTCTCACAAATAGTGGGCCATAGAAAGCCTATTTTATTTTTTTTTGGGTTTTATAAATTCTCCCTGAAAAAAAGGGAGATTAATATTGGCCTCTGGGCTTGTGTGCCAGTCCTGAGCGTGCCATCTGTGCCAGCCCTGAGCGTGCCATCTCTCTCACAAATAGTGGGCCATAGAAAGCCTATTTAATTTTTTTTTTGGTTTTATAAATTCTCCCTGAAAAAAAGGGAGATTAATATTGGCCTCTGGGCTTGTGTGCCAGTTGTGAGCGTGCCATCTGTGCCAGTCCTGAGCGTGCCATCTCTCTCACAAATAGTGGGCCATAGAAAGCCTATTTAATTTTTTTTTTGGTTTTATAAATTTTCCCTGAAAAAAGGGAGATTAATATTGGCCTCTGGGCTTGTGTGCCAGTTGTGAGCGTGCCATCTGTGCCAGTCCTGAGCGTGCCATCTCTCTCACAAATAGTGGGCCATAGAAAGCCTATTTAATTTTTTTTTTGGTTTTATAAATTTTCCCTGAAAAAAGGGAGATTAATATTGGCCTCTGGGCTTGTGTGCCAGTTGTGAGCGTGCCATCTGTGCCAGTCCTGAGCGTGCCATCTCTCTCACAAATAGTGGGCCATAGAAAGCCTATTTAAATATTTTTTTGGTTTTATAAATTCTCCCAGAAAAAAAGGGAGATTAATATTGGCCTCTGGGCTTCTGTGCCAGTCCTGAGCGTGCCATCTGTGCCAGTCCTGAGCGTCCCATCTCTCTCACAAATAGTGGGCCATAGAAAGCCTATTTTTTTTTTTTTGGGGGTTTTAGAAATTCTCCCTGGAAAAAAAAAGGGAGATTAATATTGCCCTTTGGGCTTGTGTGCCAGTACTAAGCGTTCCATCTCTCTCTCTCTCTCTTAGTCAGTGGGCCATAGAACGCCTATTTTTGGTTTTATTTGTTTTCTAAATTCTCCCTGAAAAAATCATTTTATTTTATTTGGTTTCTAAATTCTTCCTGATAAAATCATATTTTTTTTATTATTTTTTTTTCTAAAGTCTCCCTGAAAAAAAAAAAAA
Organism: Ranitomeya imitator; assembly: GCF_032444005.1. NCBI lineage: Eukaryota > Metazoa > Chordata > Amphibia > Anura > Dendrobatidae > Ranitomeya > Ranitomeya imitator. The sequence goes on from NC_091283.1 coordinate 806,626,319, forward strand.
AAAAAAAAAAACAGTGGGAGATTAATATTGGCCTTTCTGCTTGTGTGCCAGTCTTGACTCCTGGGTGCGTCATCTCTCAGTCAGTGGGCCATAGAACGCCTATTTTTGGTTTTATTTGTTTTATAAATTCTCCCTGAAAAAATCATTTTATTTTATTTGGTTTCTAAATTCTTCCTGATAAAATCATATTTTTTTTATTATTTTTTTTTCTAAAGTCTCCCTGAAAAAAAAAAAAAAAAAACAGTGGGAGATTAATATTGGCCTTTCTGCTTGTGTGCCAGTCTTGACTCCTGGGTGTGCCATCTCTCTCTCTCTCTCTCTCTCTCTCTCTCCAATTGTGGTCCATAGAAAGCCTATATTTTTTTTCCTTGATTTGGGTTCCAAAATCTACCAGAGAAAATAACTCCATCAATCATTGGTAGAAAAATATTGGCCTCTGGGCTTGTGTGCCACTCCTGATTCCTGTGTGCGTCATCTCTCACTCAGTGGCCCATAGAAAGCATATAGTTTGTTACATTTGTTTTCTAAATTCTCCCTGCAAAAATCAATTTTTTTTTTGGGGGGGGGTTTCTAAAGTGTTCCTGAAAAAAATAAAAATAAAAAAAAAATAATAGTGTGACATTAATATTAACATTTGTGCTTCAGTGACAGTCCTGCGTGTGGGGCATCTCTCTAATTTGCAGCCACCAAAAAAAGAGTGTGTAACATTGGGCCTGATTTTCGCTGTGGTCTCACCAACCTGTAAAGGGGTAGCTAAATCATACTGAAGTTATAGCTCACCGTGTAAGTTGTGTGACTGCAACAAATAACGTTAGTTTGGTTACGTTTTTAAAACAATGAGGAAGTCTAGTGGAAGAGGTCGTGGCCGGGGGCGTTCATTGTCAGCTGGTAATGAGGGTAGTGGTAGTGGTGGAGCATCAGGTGGTCGTGGGGAAAAAAATATTGCACCTAAGTCTGGAGCTGTGGAGCCAGGTTCGTCGTCCGGCTACACAAGGCCTCGAACGCTCCCTTTTCTGGGATTAGGAAAACCGCTTTTAAAGCCGGAGCAGCAAGAGCAAGTTTTGGCTTATCTTGCTGACTCAGCCTCTAGCTCTTTTGCCTCCTCTCGTGAAACTGGTAAAAGTAAAAGCAGCGCGTCGTTAGTGGATGTTCACGGTCAGGGACAAGTCACTTCCTTGTCCTCTTCAGCAAAAACAACAACAGAGAAGAATGCAGCAGGCGACACAACGGGTTACTCCATGGAGCTCTTTACACATACCGTCCCTGGCTTAGAAAGTGAAGCAGTTAACAGTCCATGCCCATTACAAATTGAATCTGACATGGAGTGCACTGACGCACAGCCACAGCCAGACTACTATGCTGGTCCTTTGACTCAGACCACAACATTGCCCTCGCAGGGTGCTGATCAAGAATCAGACCCTGATGAGACTATGTTGCCCCATCACGAACGCTATACCACCGAACGACACGGTGACACAGACGAAGTTGCGCAGGAGGTACAAGAAGAGTTATTAGATGACCCAGTTCTTGACCCCGATTGGCAGCCATTGGGGGAACAGGGTGCAGGCGGCAGCAGTTCTGAAGCAGAGGAGGAGGAGGGGCCGCAGCAGGCATCAACATCGCCACAGGTTCCATCTGCCGGGCCCGTATCTTGCCCAAAACGCGTGGCAAAGCCAAAACCTGGTGGAGGACAGCGTGGCCATCCGGTTAAAGCTCAGTCTGCAATGCCTGAAAAGGTATCCGATGCTAGAAAGAGTGCAGTCTGGCATTTTTTTAAACAACATCCAATTGATCAGCGCAAAGTCATCTGTCAAAAATGTTCTACTTCCTTAAGCAGAGGTCAGAATCTGAAAAGTCTCAATACTAGTTGCATGCATAGACATTTAACCACCATGCATTTGAAAGCTTGGACTAACTACCAAACGTCCCTTAAGGTTGTTGCACCCTCGGCCAATGAAGCTAGTCATCAACGCAACATCCCTTCCGGCAGTGTAGGACCACCATTTAGCGCACCACCTGCTGTATCTGTGCAGGTATCTTTGCCAGGCCAAAGCAGTCAGGGTCAGGGAATCACCAGTTTCGTAGTAGGAAACACTGCATCTAGGGCACCGGCGGCAACAATACCATCTCCCACCGTCTCTCAGTCTGCCATGTCCACCGGCACCCCCGCTAGTTCCACGATCTCCATCTCTCCAGTCCAGCTCACCCTACATGAGACTATGGTTAGAAAAAGGAAGTACTTAGCCTCGCATCCGCGTACACAGGGTTTGAACGCCCACATAGCTAGACTAATCTCGTTAGAGATGATGCCCTACCGGTTAGTTGAAAGCGAAGCTTTCAAAGACCTGATGGACTACGCTGTACCACGCTACGAGCTACCCAGTCGACACTTTTTTTCCAGAAAAGCCATCCCAGCCCTCCACCAGCATGTTAAAGAGCGCATCGTCCATGCACTCAGGCAATCTGTGAGCACAAAGGTGCACCTGACAACAGATGCATGGACCAGTAGGCATGGCCAGGGACGTTACGTGTCCATCACGGCACACTGGGTAAATGTGGTGGATTCAGGGTCCACAGGGGACAGCAAGTTTGGGACAGTTCTGCCTAGCCCACGGTCTAGTAAACAGTTGTCTGTAGCCGTTCGCACCCCCTCCTCCTCCTCCTCCTCCTCGTCCTCCTGCAGAAGCAAGAGCTCGTCCACAGACCGCAGTCGCACAAACACTCCATCCGCACCTGCCACTGTTGCACACCAGGTCTCCCATTATGGGGCAGCTACTGGCATACGTCAGCAGGCTGTATTGGCTATGAAGTGTTTGGGCGACAATAGACACACCGCGGAAGTTCTGTCCGAGTTCTTGCAGCAAGAAACGCAGTCGTGGCTGGGCACTGTAGATCTTGAGGCAGGCAAGGTAGTGAGTGATAACGGAAGGAATTTCATGGCTGCCATCTCCCTTTCCCAACTGAAACACATTCCTTGCCTGGCTCACACCTTAAACCTGGTGGTGCAGTGCTTCCTGAAAAGTTATCCGGGGTTATCCGACCTGCTCCTCAAAGTGCGTGGACTTTGCGCACATATCCGCCGTTCGCCTGTACACTCCAGCCGTATGCAGACCTATCAGCGTTCTTTGAACCTTCCCCAGCATCGCCTAATCATAGACGTTGCAACAAGGTGGAACTCAACACTGCACATGCTTCAGAGACTGTGCGAACAGAGGCGGGCTGTTATGTTTTTGTGGGAGGATACACATACACGGGCAGGCAGTAGGATGGCAGACATGGAGTTGTCAGGTGTGCAGTGGTCGAAGATTCAAGACATGTGTCAAGTCCTTCAGTGTTTTGAGGAATGCACACGGCTGGTTAGTGCAGACAACGCCATAATAAGCATGAGCATCCCCCTAATGCGTCTGCTGATGCAAAGTTTGACGCACATAAAGGATCAGGCGTCTGCACCAGAGGAAGAGGAAAGCCTTGATGACAGTCAGCGATTGTCTGGTCAGGGCAGTGTACATGACGAGGTACCGGGCGAAGAGGAGGTGGAGGATGAGGAGGATGATGGGGATGAGTATATTTTTAATGAGGAAGCTTTCCCGGGGGCACGGGAAATTGGTGGCGTGGCAAGGCCGGGTTCTGGTTTTTTGAGGGACACAAGTGACGTAGATTTGCCTGCAACTGCCCCTCAACCAAGCACAACCGCAGATTTGACAACGGGAACTTTGGCCCACATGGCGGATTATGCCTTGCGTATCCTCAAAAGGGACACACGCATTACAAAAATGATGAACGATGACGATTACTGGTTGGCCTGCCTCCTTGATCCTCGCTATAAAGGCAAATTGCAAAATATTATGCCACATGAGAACTTGGAACTAATATTAGCAACAAAACAATCAACTCTTGTTGACCGTTTGCTTCTGGCATTCCCTGCACACAGCGCCCGTGATCGTTCTCACACGAGCTCCAGGGGCCAGCAGACCAGAGGTGTTAGAGGGGCAGAAATCAGAAGTGGCGTTGGCCAGAGGGGTTTTCTGACCAGGTTGTGGAGTGATTTTTCTATGACCGCAGACAGGACAGGTACTGCAGCATCAATTCAAAGTGACAGGAGACAACATTTGTCCAGTATGGTTACAAACTATTTTTCATCCCTTATCGACGTTCTCCCTCAACCGTCATTCCCATTTGATTACTGGGCATCCAAATTAGACACCTGGCCAGAATTGGCAGAATATGCATTGCAGGAGCTTGCTTGCCCGGCAGCTAGTGTCCTATCAGAAAGAGTATTCAGTGCTGCAGGTTCAATACTAACAGAAAAAAGGACTCGTCTGGCTACCCAAAATGTAGATGATCTAACCTTCATTAAAATGAACCACAACTGGATTTCAAAATCTTTTGCCCCACCCTGCCCGGCTGACACCTAGCTTTCCTATGAAAAGGTCTTGCCTGTGGACTATTCTGAATGACTTTTCCAATCTCGTAATTTTCTTCACCTGATTGTCCAGCATACGACATGTTTCCACCTCACGAAATGGCCAAACTCCCCACACGGGGCCGTGCTATCGCCACTTTGCGCTTGGACCCTTGAGAGTGCTGTTTGTCTGAAGAGGTGGGTGTGGCCGCTTTTGGTCGACGGCACTGCCACTGGGTCCCTCATAGTACAATAAAGTGTCTCTGGCGGTGGTGGTGCGCACCCAACGTCAGACACACCGTTGTAATATGAGGGGCCCTGTGCCTGTACCGCCGGCCACAAGACAGTTCCCCCCCCAGCTCAAACAGTGCTCTACCACTAGCAAAATTATCTCTCACAGCTTCACCAATGTGTAGTCTAGGCGCTGACATCCTTCAATGCCTGGCACTGACAATACCATTGTTTTGACATTTTTGTTATGTTAGGCCTTCGAAGCCTGTCTGCGGTCCCTTCTTTCTACAACTACTACACTGACCAGGCCACTGCTGGCCGTGTTACCCTGGAACCAATTTAAAAGTGCCTACAGTCAGCCCAATTTTGTTATGTTAGGCCTTCGAAGACTGTCTGCCGTCACTCCTTCCACTAGACTTCCACTGACCATACACTGCTGCCCATGTACCCCTGGAACCAATTTAAAGTGCCTACAGCCAGCCCAATTTTGTTATGTTAGGCCTTGGAAGCCTGTCTGCGGTCACTCCTTCCACTAGACTTCCACTGACCAGACCACTGCTGCCCGTGTACCCCTGGAACCAATTTAAAAGTGCCTACAGCCAGCCCAAGTTTGTTATGTTAGGCCTTGGAAGCCTGTCTGCGGTCACTCCTTCCACTAGACTTCCACTGACCAGACCACTGCTGCCCGTGTACCCCTGGAACCAATTTAAAAGTGCCTACAGCCAGCCCAAGTTTGTTATGTTAGGCCTTGGAAGCCTGTCTGCGGTCACTCCTTCCACTAGACTTCCACTGACCATACACTGCTGCCCATGTACCCCTGGAACCAATTTAAAAGTGCCTACAGCCAGCCCAAGTTTGTTATGTTAGGCCTTCGAAGCCTGTCTGCGGTCACTCCTTCCACTAGACTTCCACTGACCAGACCACTGCTGCCCGTGTACCCCTGGAACCAATTTAAAAGTGCCTACAGCCAGCCCAAGTTTGTTATGTTAGGCCTTGGAAGCCTGTCTGCGGTCACTCCTTCCACTAGACTTCCACTGACCAGACCACTGCTGCCCGTGTACCCCTGGAACCAATTTAAAAGTGCCTACAGCCAGCCCAAGTTTGTTATGTTAGGCCTTGGAAGCCTGTCTGCGGTCACTCCTTCCACTAGACTTCCACTGACCATACACTGCTGCCCATGTACCCCTGGAACCAATTTAAAAGTGCCTACAGCCAGCCCAAGTTTGTTATGTTAGGCCTTCGAAGCCTGTCTGCGGTCACTCCTTCCACTAGACTTCCACTGACCAGACCACTGCTGCCCGTGTACCCCTGGAACCAATTTAAAAGTGCCTACAGCCAGCCCAAGTTTGTTATGTTAGGCCTTGGAAGCCTGTCTGCGGTCACTCCTTCCACTAGACTTCCACTGACCAGACCACTGCTGCCCGTGTACCCCTGGAACCAATTTAAAAGTGCCTACAGCCAGCCCAAGTTTGTTATGTTAGGCCTTGGAAGCCTGTCTGCGGTCACTCCTTCCACTAGACTTCCACTGACCATACACTGCTGCCCATGTACCCCTGGAACCAATTTAAAAGTGCCTACAGCCAGCCCAAGTTTGTTATGTTAGGCCTTGGAAGCCTGTCTGCGGTCACTCCTTCCACTAGACTTCCACTGACCAGACCACTGCTGCCCGTGTACCCCTGGAACCAATTTAAAAGTGCCTACAGCCAGCCCAAGTTTGTTATGTTAGGCCTTCGAAGCCTGTCTGCGGTCACTCCTTCCACTAGACTTCCACTGACCATACACTGCTGCCCATGTACCCCTGGAACCAATTTAAAAGTGCCTACAGCCAGCCCAAGTTTGTTATGTTAGGCCTTCGAAGCCTGTCTGCGGTCACTCCTTCCACTAGACTTCCACTGACCAGACCACTGCTGCCCGTGTACCCCTGGAACCAATTTAAAAGTGCCTACAGCCAGCCCAAGTTTGTTATGTTAGGCCTTGGAAGCCTGTCTGCGGTCACTCCTTCCACTAGACTTCCACTGACCAGACCACTGCTGCCCGTGTACCCCTGGAACCAATTTAAAAGTGCCTACAGCCAGCCCAAGTTTGTTATGTTAGGCCTTGGAAGCCTGTCTGCGGTCACTCCTTCCACTAGACTTCCACTGACCATACACTGCTGCCCATGTACCCCTGGAACCAATTTAAAAGTGCCTACAGCCAGCCCAAGTTTGTTATGTTAGGCCTTGGAAGCCTGTCTGCGGTCACTCCTTCCACTAGACTTCCACTGACCATACACTGCTGCCCATGTACCCCTGGAACCAATTTAAAAGTGCCTACAGCCAGCCCAAGTTTGTTATGTTAGGCCTTCGAAGCCTGTCTGCGGTCACTCCTTCCACTAGACTTCCACTGACCAGACCACTGCTGCCCGTGTACCCCTGGAACCAATTTCAAAGTGCCTACAGCCAGCCCTATGTTATTATGTTAGGCCTTCGATGCCTGTCTGCGGTCACTCCTTCCACTAGGCCTCCACTGACCACACCACTGCTGCCCGTGTACCCCTGGAACCAATTTAAAATTGCCTACAGCCATGTGTTATTATTTTAGGCCTTCGATGCCTGTCTGCGGTCACTCCTTCCACTAGGCCTCCACTGACCACACCACTGCTGCCCGTGTACCCCTGGAACCAATTTAAAATTGCCTACAGCCAGCCCAATTTTTTTATTTTAGGCCTTCGATGCCTGTCTGCGGTCCATTCTTTCAACTACTACTACACTGACCAGGGCACTGCTGCCCAAGTACCCCTGGAACCAATTTAAAATTGACTACAGCCATGTGTTAATATTTTAGGCCTTCGATGCCTGTCTGTGGTCACTCCTTCCACTAGGCCTCCACTGACCACACCACTGCTGCCCGTGTACCCCTGGAACCAATTTAAAATTGCCTACAGCCATGTGTGATTATTTTAGGCCTTCGATGCCTGTCTGCGGTCACTCCTTCCACTAGGCCTCCACTGACCACACCACTGCTGCCCGTGTAACCCTGGAACCAATTTAAAATTGCCTACAGCCATGTGTTATTATTTTAGGCCTTCGATGCCTGTCTGCGGTCACTCCTTCCACTAGGCCTCCACTGACCACACCACTGCTGCCCGTGTACCCCTGGAACCAATTTAAAATTGCCTACAGCCATGTTTTATTATTTTAGGCCTTCGATGCCTGTCTGCGGTCACTCCTTCCACTAGGCCTCCACTGACCACACCACTGCTGCCCGTGTACCCCTGGAACCAATTTAAAATTGCCTACAGCCAGCCCAATTTTTTTATTTTAGGCCTTCGATGCCTGTCTGCGGTCCATTCTTTCAACTACTACTACACTGACCAGGGCACTGCTGCCCAAGTACCCCTGGAACCAATTTAAAATTGACTACAGCCATGTGTTAATATTTTAGGCCTTCGATGCCTGTCTGTGGTCACTCCTTCCACTAGGCCTCCACTGACCACACCACTGCTGCCCGTGTACCCCTGGAACCAATTTAAAATTGCCTACAGCCATGTGTGATTATTTTAGGCCTTCGACGCCTGTCTGCGGTCACTCCTTCCACTAGGCCTCCACTGACCACACCACTGCTGCCCGTGTAACCCTGGAACCAATTTAAAATTGCCTACAGCCATGTGTTATTATTTTAGGCCTTCGATGCCTGTCTGCGGTCACTCCTTCCACTAGGCCTCCACTGACCACACCACTGCTGCCCGTGTACCCCTGGAACCAATTTAAAATTGCCTACAGCCAGCCCAATTTTTTTATTTTAGGCCTTCGATGCCTGTCTGCGGTCCATTCTTTCAACTACTACTACACTGACCAGGGCACTGCTGCCCAAGTACCCCTGGAACCAATTTAAAATTGACTACAGCCATGTGTTAATATTTTAGGCCTTCGATGCCTGTCTGTGGTCACTCCTTCCACTAGGCCTCCACTGACCACACCACTGCTGCCCGTGTACCCCTGGAACCAATTTAAAATTGCCTACAGCCATGTGTGATTATTTTAGGCCTTCGATGCCTGTCTGCGGTCACTCCTTCCACTAGGCCTCCACTGACCACACCACTGCTGCCCGTGTAACCCTGGAACCAATTTAAAATTGCCTACAGCCATGTGTTATTATTTTAGGCCTTCGATGCCTGTCTGCGGTCACTCCTTCCACTAGGCCTCCACTGACCACACCACTGCTGCCCGTGTACCCCTGGAACCAATTTAAAATTGCCTACAGCCAGCCCAATTTTTTTATTTTAGGCCTTCGATGCCTGTCTGCGGTCCATTCTTTCAACTACTATTACACTGACCAGGGCACTGCTGCCCGTGTACCCCTGGAACCAATTTAAAATTGCCTACAGCCATGTGTGATTATTTTAGGCCTTCGATGCCTGTCTGCGGTCACTCCTTCCACTAGGCCTCCACTGACCACACCACTGCTGCCCGTGTACCCCTGGAACCAATTTAAAATTGCCTACAGCCAGCCCAATTTTTTTATTTTAGGCCTTCGATGCCTGTCTGCGGTCCATTCTTTCAACTACTACTACACTGACCAGGGCACTGCTGCCCAAGTACCCCTGGAACCAATTTAAAATTGACTACAGCCATGTGTTAATATTTTAGGCCTTCGATGCCTGTCTGCGGTCACTCCTTCCACTAGGCCTCCACTGACCACACCACTGCTGCCCGTGTACCCCTGGAACCAATTTAAAATTGCCTACAGCCAGCCCAATTTTTTTATTTTAGGCCTTCGATGCCTGTCTGCGGTCCATTCTTTCAACTACTACTACACTGACCAGGGCACTGCTGCCCAAGTACCCCTGGAACCAATTTAAAATTGACTACAGCCATGTGTTAATATTTTAGGCCTTCGATGCCTGTCTGTGGTCACTCCTTCCACTAGGCCTCCACTGACCACACCACTGCTGCCCGTGTACCCCTGGAACCAATTTAATAAAATATTTAAAAAATTAATTTGATTATAAAAAATAAGATCGTGTTGAGATCTCAAATGCAGACATTTTAACAATCAAAACAAACACACAACAAATATCTGGAACTGTACTACAAAGGTCCAACAGCTACAATTTCTTTCTCCTGCAAGAAGTTAACTGAAAGTTTTTTGGAGTTGTTAACACAGATATGGCATCCACCGAGTGTTGTCCTGTCGCGTCTCCTTTAAATTATTTCCAATAAGATGTTAAACTATTAATTTAATAAAATCAATAATTAAAAAAATAATTGAGTAAGTCAAAAGCACATTGCAAATAAACATTAATTACAAATCAAGAAGCATGGCGCGTCCGAGGGTGAGTAGATACCGAATAAGAATATAATCACCCTCGGACGCGCAATGCTTATTTACAACAGCCTTCCTTCCTAAGAATCAGCCCTTCCGTGGTGTAGAGAGAGGTTGTTGTTACACTCCAAGGTGTTCCCCAGGTTGCCTTTCCTGAGCTTCGATCTTCCGGCTCTCGTTTAGTAGCTGTTGGAAACTACGCTGCATTAGGCCTACTAATTGTGTATGGGTGAAACAGTGGCGCATCTGCGGTCCCTCCTTCCACTAGGCCTCCACTGACCTGTCTACTGCGGCCCGTGTACCCCTTGAACCAACCTAATAAAATATTTAAAAAATTAATTTGATTATAAAAAATAAGATCGTGTTGAGATCTCAAATGCAGACATTTTAACAATCAAAACAAACACACAACAAATATCTGGAACTGTACTACAAAGGTCCAACAGCTACAATTTCTTTCTCCTGCAAGAAGTTAACTGAAAGTTTTTTGGAGTTGTTAACACAGATATGGCATCCACCGAGTGTTGTCCTGTCGCGTCTCCTTTAAATTATTTCCAATAAGATGTTAAACTATTAATTTAATAAAATCAATAATTAAAAAAATAATTGAGTAAGTCAAAAGCACATTGCAAATAAACATTAATTACAAATCAAGAAGCATGGCGCGTCCGAGGGTGAGTAGATACCGAATAAGAATATAATCACCCTCGGACGCGCAATGCTTATTTACAACAGCCTTCCTTCCTAAGAATCAGCCCTTCCGTGGTGTAGAGAGAGGTTGTGTTACACTCCAAGGTGTTCCCCAGGTTGCCTTTCCTGAGCTTCGATCTTCCGGCTCTCGTTTAGTAGCTGTTGGAAACTACGCTGCATTAGGCCTACTAATTGTGTATGGGGTGTAGAGACAGGTTGTGTTACACTCCAAGGTTTTCACCAGGTTGCCTTTCCTGAGCTTCGATCTTCATGCTCTCGTTTAGTAGGTGTCGGAAAGTAGGCTGCATTAGGCCTACAAATTGGGTATGGGGTGGAGAGAGATGGTGTGTTACACTCCAAGGTGTTCCCCAGGTTTCCTTGCCATTGCTTCGGTCTTCCGACTCTCGTTTAGTAGTTGTAGAAAAGTACACAGCATTAGGCCTACAAAATGGGTATGGGGTGGAGAGAGATGGTGTGTTACACTCCAAGGTGTTCCCCAGGTTGCCTTTCCTGAGCTTCGATCTTCATGCTCTCGTTTAGTAGGTGTCGGAAAGTAGGCTGCATTAGGCCTAAAAAATGGGGAATGGGGTGGAGAGAGATGGTGTGTTACACTCCAAGGTGTTCCCCAGGTTTCCTTGCCATTGCTTCGGTCTTCCGACTCTCGTTTAGTAGTTGTAGAAAAGTACACTGCATTAGGCCTAAAAAATGGGTATGGGGTGGAGAGAGATGGTGTGTTACACTCCAAGGTGTTCCCCAGGTTGCCTTTCCTGAGCTTCGATCTTCATGCTCTCGTTTAGTAGGTGTCGGAAAGTAGGCTGCATTAGGCCTACAAATTGGGTATGGGGTGGAGAGAGATGGTGTGTTACACTCCAAGGTGTTCCCCAGGTTTCCTTGCCATTGCTTCGGTCTTCCGACTCTCGTTTAGTAGTTGTAGAAAAGTACACAGCATTAGGCCTACAAAATGGGTATGGGGTGGAGAGAGATGGTGTGTTACACTCCAAGGTGTTCCCCAGGTTGCCTTTCCTGAGCTTCTATCTTCAGGCTCTCATTAAATTGTGGTTAAATGGAACAACTGCATTTGGCGTACTAGTTGGTTTGGGGCCTACTATCGGTGTCTGCCACTCCTTGCTGTTCTCCTGGTTTCCTGTCCTGAAATTCCATTTTCAGCCTCTCGTTAAGTAGTTGTTAATGTTAGACTGCATTTGGCCTACTAGTTGGGTTGGGGCCTACTATCGGTGTCTGCCACTCCTTGCTGTTCTCCTCCACTGAACAAAGCTGTGCCGCCTGTTTACTACGGTTGCCAATTTTGAACTGCATTTCGACTACTTACTGATTTGGCCCTACTCTCTGTGTCAGCCTCTCATTCCAGTTGTCCTCCACTGCAATGCCCCCTGGTTATTCCTGTGTTACCAATTTTGAACTGCATTTAGCCCACTTTCTTCTTTGGGCCTATATCTGTGTTTCCACTTCATCGTGCCCATTGCCCAGCCAGTGATAGATGAGTCTGCTGGTACATTGACCCATAACGCAACATTCCCCGTGCACGCTACACAACAACATTGTGACCCTGCTGAAAGTCAGGTTGCTCTTCCCGCATACCATACCACCTTACACGGGGACAAAGAGGAAGGTGCAGATGAAAGTGCAGGTTCCTTCATCAGGTGGGGGGAGGAATACTAGTTGGCGACGTCACTGGCACAGGGCCTCTCATAGTACGCAAAAGTGTTGCTGCCGGTGGGAGGCGCCCCCGCCGTGCAAACACACCGCTGTACTTTGAGGGGCCCTGTGCCAGTGCCAATGCCAACGAGTGGGCCCCCCCTGCTTGCTCAGGATCACAGCACTTGCAAAGTTGAAATACTTACCTCTCCCTGCTCCACTGCCGTGACGTGGTCCAGATTTACTGGGCCCACTAATTACTTGAACCAGCCCTACCCCCCACAACTTTAGCCAAATGACCCCCAATTTCAAATGCCTTCCAATTATTTTAAGGTAAATTACGCTTGACAAGCTTCATTAAGAAGAATGGATGGTTTTGACATTAAAATGGGCACTCTAGGTGTTTTCCTGGCCCCCACTCACTGCCGACTATGCTGCCCCATTGACTTGCATTGGGTTTCGTGTTTCGGTCGATCCCGACTTTACGTCATAATCGGCCGATTTCACTCGACCCGACTTTGGACATAGTCGGGTTTCGCAAAACCCGGCTCGACTCTAAAAAGGTCAAGGTCGCTCAACTCTAATGAAGAGGTCAAATAAAAATGAAAACTTTTATTGGTTTCCAATATGGCTGTCTTCCATTGCTCATTTCACAATTATTTGTCTTTCTTTGCGGTAAAACTTTTTTAAAAACAGGCAGGGAAATGTTTTGCCTCACGAAAAGAATCAGCTGTGATCCCGTGCTGTCCTCTCTGTATACTCTTTTGCTTCCTCACCTGCCCAGGAGCTTTGGTATGATCAGACCATGTTCCTGTACGGTCAGACACGGCCGTTACACAGCACACAGCAGGGGCACATTTATTAGATTATTTCCTTAGAGGAACATTTTTTTTTAAACACATCCAATTGTGGAACTTATTATTATTTCATGATCTATTAAATATAATAAACCTTAAAATTAAAGTGAACCAGTTTTACCCTGTGTCAACTAAAACGGTCCGTTGAATGTGGTTTCTTGAGTCTCTATCCCAACCCTTGGTTTCTCTAAGCGTAGTGTGCAGGCACGAGATTATGTCCGTCAATGTGGACATCGCAGAAGGCATCATCCATGTCAATGACAGTAGGATGATGACTATCAGCAACTGGGAGGAGAGATAGAAAGACCGGGAGGAGGGATGGAGACCGCAGAACCCACGCCCATCAGACCGAACCGACAGGATTAACATACAGCATGTATCTGCACTATGCATTGAAACAACTTTGCCTGTATCCCATCGTATTTCCACTTCCTATTATACTTTATTATTCTGATGATCTGTGTTGTAGTGGTTACATAAAGTGTGGAATGCTATTGATTTATTGGACTGTTACTAGAAAAAAATTTGTTTCTATGCAACTTCATACTTTATCCTTTTAATAATGTTTTTATGAAAGACAATTTTTTCAATGAAGTTTAATTTTTTTTTATACATCTTTATAAGGTTGCATTTGCTTTTACTTTTTCTTTTGGGTATAGAACTTAGTTGCAGATTTCACCCTACTACATTTACTAAAATATTGAATAAGGTGAAATCCGCAATGAAAATTTGCGAAACAATGAGCGTGCTGCAGATTTGAAATCTGCCCTATGATTTTATGTTCTTGCAATACTTTTTCCGCATTGTGTGACTGGGATTTTAAAAAAAAAAAAACTATTTGCTTGTGTTGTTCTGTAAATTTTTTTTTGATTTGCAGTGCGGAATCCTTGAAGTCCTCAATGTGTGAACGTGGCCTGGTAGCTCTTCAAAGATGGGAAGGAAAAAAACTAAAGTGGAAAAACGCTAAAAAAAAAAGATGTATCTGGCAAGAATGAGTTACATCCACACCTCGCTATAATTCAGCAGTCTGATCGCTGTCCTCCCAACATCATCCTAAACCAAAGAATGAAAGAAATATGAGCACTAAACTGATGATTGGAAGCCTGAGTTGTGTCTGTCGCTGCTGAGCTTTAAATGCGCTCGAATACATCTTAGAAATATCTTCACATCTGTTCTTCAGAAATGCGCCTGAGCAGCAATCCAAGGGTAAATTATGTCTAATTGCACTTAACCTATTTTTGATCCTCCTGCAATGTGTTTGCAGATTGTGCCTCGTCTACTCATATATTAAAATAGATAGGTTAGGAAGATATAAAATTAAGCCGTTATTAAGGAACCACTCTTGAGAATTTGTGTTTAAATCAGTCCTGATTGAAGCTGGTTGTAAAAGGTCATCACCATTGCTGCTGCCAATGAACATCCTTCATCCTACCTGCCAATGATGGGAATATTCAGACTCACTAATTATACGGACAGGCATTACTGTTTCTATTAAACTTGTTCATTAGCACAAAACATACCTCATCCATTACTTGGTTTGCCTCATGATTAGACGTCCTGGATTAATAGTTTTGTTTTTGGCAAAATAATTGTTCTGAATTATAGAAACGAAAAGCTTTTATACAGATCTGTGATCAAAGGAGAATTTTGAAACATTTTTCGCAGTGTGTTTGAATAACATAAGAAATCATTTTGTCTTATCCCAGAAAATCCCTCCAAAGTACCAGTCAGTGTCTTTCCTCTAATTCACTCTCCACTGCCTGTTGTAAAGCACCATCCATCTAGTAACAAGAAGTGAAGGAGAGGGAATGAGATCTGCTCCAGATTTTCGTTCTGGCAAATCGTATGCAGGCATGACAGAAAGAAGACTTTCAAGATAGGGAAGAGTGGCAGGAGCAATGTATTCTGGGAGGTGTTGTAATAGGAGTCCTAGCTCCTTTAGTGCTTATAGAATTATCACAATATTCTCATTATTTCAGTTTTTATGAAGAGGTAAGCTATAGGCTGGACCACGGTGAGTCATTGGACGTGGTATATTTCGATTTTTCCAAAGCGTTTGATACCGTGCCGCACAAGAGGTTGGTACACAAAATGAGAATGCTTGGTCTGGGGGAAAATGTGTGTAAATGGGTTAGTAACTGGCTTAGTGATAGAAAGCAGAGGGTGGTTATAAATGGTATAGTCTCTAACTGGGTCGCTGTGACCAGTGGGGTACCGCAGGGGTCAGTATTGGGACCTGTTCTCTTCAACATATTCATTAATGATCTGGTAGAAGGTTTACACAGTAAAATATCGATATTTGCAGATGATACAAAACTATGTAAATCAGTTAATACAAGAGAAGATAGTATTCTGCTACAGATGGATCTGGATAAGTTGGAAACTTGGGCTGAAAGGTGGCAGATGAGGTTTAATAATGATAAATGTAAGGTTATACACATGGGAAGAGGGAATCAATATCACCATTACACACTGAACGGGAAACCACTGGGTAAATCTGACAGGGAGAAGGACTTGGGGATCCTAGTTAATGATAAACTTACCTGGAGCAGCCAGTGCCAGGCAGGAGCTGCCAAGGCAAACAGGATCATGGGGTGCATTAAAAGAGGTCTGGATACACATGATGAGAGCATTATACTGCCTCTGTACAAATCCCTAGTTAGACCGCACATGGAGTACTGTGTCCAGTTTTGGGCACCGGTGCTCAGGAAGGATATAATGGAACTAGAGAGAGTACAAAGGAGGGCAACAAAATTAATAAAGGGGATGGGAGAACTACAATACCCAGATAGATTAGCAAAATTAGGATTATTTAGTCTAGAAAAAAGACGACTGAGGGGCGATCTAATAACCATGTATAAGTATATAAGGGGACAATACAAATATCTCGCTGAGGATCTGTTTATACCAAGGAAGGTGACGGGCACAAGGGGGCATTCTTTGCGTCTGGAGGAGAGAAGGTTTTTCCACCAACATAGAAGAGGATTCTTTACTGTTAGGGCAGTGAGAATCTGGAATTGCTTGCCTGAGGAGGTGGTGATGGCGAACTCAGTCGAGGGGTTCAAGAGAGGCC
Organism: Ranitomeya imitator; assembly: GCF_032444005.1. NCBI lineage: Eukaryota > Metazoa > Chordata > Amphibia > Anura > Dendrobatidae > Ranitomeya > Ranitomeya imitator. Next base: position 806,642,532 of record NC_091283.1, read on the forward strand.
TGGATGTCTTCCTGGAGCAGAACAATATTGTATCATACAATTATTAGGTTCTGTAGAAGGACGTAGATCTGGGTATTTATTATGATGGAATATAGGCTGAACTGGATGGACAAATGTCTTTTTTCGGCCTTACTAACTATGTTACTATGTTATATTATTTGCATTCATAAGATTGGTAATGATTGGACTGTGGGGACCCTAAAAAGGTGTCGAAAATGAAAAAAAAAAAGCATAGGCATTTGGTAATGTGCATAGATTATCACTGACATCTGCATTGGAGCCTAAATCACAGTTTCCATTATTTTGACCCCCCCAAAAATAACATGACCTGTTAATATTTTAGAGCTAGTATTTATACTAAAAAGGCAGTGGCCATAATGGAAAACTGCTGGATTTTAGCATAGTCAGTAGAGATTGTTAGTCGTCATTAGGTCCATTTCTGACATGAATTCCATTTCCTGTTCCTATAATTTAATAGAAAAACTTGGTTCCTAATGGTGACCTAAGGATGCTTCATCAATATTAGACTCATAGGAGCCCTATTCCTGAAACCCGAATCAATCAGCTGAATAAAGCGGCCATGCCCGTTGCATCCTCTCCATTGTACAGATTTTCCTTTTACTGCAGTTCAGTCCCATATACTTGGTTGGAGCTGAACTGCAAAGCTACAGAACCAAACACATCCACAAAAAAATGTACCTGGTGAACAATAAATAGTGGTTCAGTAAGGTTGCATGGAGTCAGACCACCACTAATCTCATATTGTTGAATTTAAATGTGCAAATTTGTGGTCCATGTTCTGCACTTGTGTGCAACAAATTTTGCATGAACAGCACACAGAGAAATGTACTAGTGCACATGGGCTATTTTCCCCAATGACTTCATGTCTGTGTGGACAAAAAATGAGCGCAAGTACCAATCTGGTCCAAATTACAGAAAACACTAGTGCATGTAAATAGAAATTACAAAGATACCAGTGAAGACCAAAAGAAATAGAGCTCTGGCAAAAATTAAGAGACCACCACATCAAAACCCTGTCATGGGCAGCCCAATCTCCAGACCTGAACCCCACTGAAAACCTCTGGAATGTAATCAAGAGGAAGATGGATAGTCACAAACCATCAAACAAAGAAGAAATGCTTAAATTTTTGTGCCAGAAGCAGTGTGAAAGACTGGTGGAAAGCATGCCAAGATGCATGAAAGCTGTGATTTAAAGGGACTCTGTCACCTGAATTTGGCAGGCAGCGACAGGCACAGTCCGGAAGAAAATGGCTGCTCCTTACTATGCTATATACTATGTGGCTGCTATATACATACATAATTACGTATTCTTGAATACCCGATGCGTTAGAATCGGGCCACCATCTAGTATACCTATAAAGAGAAAAATCAGACAAACTGAACATCTTGCAGTGGTCTCTTAATTTATGCCAGAGCTGTATATACAGTTAGGGCCAGAAATATTTGGACAGTGACACAATTTTCGCGAGTTGGGCTCTGCATGCCACCACATTGGATTTGAAATGAAACCTCTACAACAGAATTCAAGTGCAGATTGTAACGTTTAATTTGAAGGGTTGAACAAAAATATCTGATAGAAAATGTAGGAATTGTACACATTTCTTTACAAACACTCCACATTTTAGGAGGTCAAAAGTAATTGGACAAATAAACATAACCCAAACAAAATATTTTTATTTTCAATATTTTGTTGCAAATCCTTTGGAGGCAATCACTGACTTAAGTCTGGAACCCATGGACATCACCAAACGCTGGGTTTCCTCCTTCTTAATGCTTTGCCAGGCCTTTACAGCCGCAGCCTTCAGGTCTTGCTTGTTTGTGGGTCTTTCCGTCTTAAGTCTGGATTTCAGCAAGTGAAATGCATGCTCAATTGGGTTTAGATCTGGAGATTGACTTGGCCATTGCAGAATGTTCCACTTTTTGGCACTCATGAACTCCTGGGTAGCTTTGGCTGTATGCTTGGGGTCATTGTCCATCTGTACTATGAAGCGCTGTCCAATCAACTTTGCAGCATTTGGCTGAATCTGGGCTGAAAGTATATCCCGGTACACTTCAGAATTCATCCATCTACTCTTGTCTGCTCTTATGTCATCAATAAACACAAGTGACCCAGTGCCATTGAAAGCCATGCATGCCCATGCCATCACGTTGCCTCCACCATGTTTTACAGAGGATGTGGTGTGCCTTGGATCATGTGCCGTTCCCTTTCTTCTCCAAACTTTTTTCTTCCCATCATTCTCGTACAGGTTGATCTTTGTCTCATCTGTCCATAGAATACTTTTCCAGAACTGAGCTGGCTTCTTGAGGTGTTTTTCTGCAAATTTAACTCTGGCCTGTCTATTTTTGGTATTGATGAATGGTTTGCATCTAGATGTGAACCCTTTGTATTTACTGTCATGGAGTCTTCTCTTTACTGTTGACTTAGAGACAGATACACCTACTTCACTGAGAGTGTTCTGGACTTCAGTTGATGTTGTGAACGGGTTCTTCTTCACCAAATTAAGTATGCGGCGATCATCCACCACTGTTGTCATCCGTGGACGCCCAGGCCTTTTTGAGTTCCCAAGCTCACCAGTCAATTCCTTTTTTCTCAGAATGTACCCAACTGTTGATTTTGCTACTCCAAGCATGTCTGCTATCTCTCTGATGGATTTTTTCTTTTTTTTCAGCCTCAGGATGTTCTGCTTCACCTCAATTGAGAGTTCCTTTGACCGCATGTTGTCTGCTCACAGCAACAGCTTCCAAATGCAAAACCACACACCTGGAATCCACCCCTGACCTTTTAACTACTTCATTGATTACAGGTTAACGAGGGAGACGCCTTCAGAGTTAATTGCAGCCCTTAGAGTCCATTGTCCAATTACTTTTGGTCCCTTGAAAAAGAGGACGCTATGCATTACAGAGCTATGATTCCTAAACCCTTTCTCCGATTTGGATGTGGAAACTATCATATTGCAGCTGGGAGTGTGCACTTTCAGCCCATATTATATATATAATTGTATTTCTGAACATGTTTTTGTAAACAGCTAAAATAACAAAACTTGTGTCACTGTCCAAATATTTCTGGCCCTAACTGTATCAAGTTACAAAATATAATTTCATTAATAAATGTAGCTGGACAACCAGAAATAAAACAACACCAAGATATAAGACTAATCAAAAGTAAAGGAGGTGGAGGAACACATCATGTAAGGTATATGATGTCTGTATATTAGGTACTGGACCTGGGAATAAGCAAAGTACATGCATGTTAAAATAGTACTAAGCTAAAGAGGTTGTCCACTACTTTAGCATTGTCGACCTATCTGTAGGGTAGGTCATCAATATCTAATCAGTTGGGGTCTGACACCAAAAACTCCTGTCGATCAGCTCTCGTCAGTGTCAGCGGCAGCAGCTGTTGGCCGGAAGTACTCACTTGCGGAGATCGCCCCGTCTTGTGATAGTGGCCACCGCAGGGTACTACAAAACTGTCTGCTATTGATTTGGATAGGAGGCAGATGTGTAGTACCAAGCCTCAGCCACTATCGTAAGACTGAGCAGCTCCGCAAATGAGTACTATTGGCCGGTGGCCAGCGACAGCAATCACAGCTGATCGGCAGGGGTGCCAGGTGTCCGATATCTAACAGATAGGTCATCATCAATGCTAAAGTAGTGGACAACCTCTTTAATTAGTAACATTGCAAATAATGAAAAATATAAAGTGTAATAAATACTCTATGCAAAATGAAATTAAAGTGTTCTCAATTCAATATATAGAAATGCAGACCATAAAGTGTAAAAAGATTTTTAACCCCTTAGCGACCGCCGATACGCCTTTTAACGGCGGCCGCTAAGGGTACTTAAACCACAGCGCCGTTAATTAACGGCGCTGTGGAAAAAGTAAATAGCGCCCCCCAGAGTCGGATTTTCTCTGGGGTCTCGGCTGCCGGGGGTAGCCGAGACCCCAGAGAACATGATTCGGGGTTTTTTTTACCCACCCCGCATTTGCGATCGCCGGTAATTAACCGTTTACCGGCGATCGCAAAAAAAAAAAAAAAGCGATCTCTTTTTAATTTCTCTGTCCTCCGATGTGATCGCACATCGGAGGACAGAGAAAAGGGGTCCCAGGTGGCCCCCCAATACTTACCTATCTCCCCCGGTGCTCCTCGTGGCTCCCGGTGGGCGGCGCCATCTTAAAAATGGCGGGCGTATGCGCAGTGCGCCCGCCGGCCGGCCCCGCTAGAATCTTTGGGGTCTCGGCTGCTGGGGGTAGCCGAGACCCCAAAGAGCATGATCGGGGTTGGTTTTACCGACCCCTGTTTTGCGATCGCTGGTAATTAACTGTTTACCGGCGACCGCAAAAAAAAAAGGTAAAGTGTAATTCTCTGTCCTCTGATGTGATCGCACATCAGAGGACAGAGAAATAGGGGGATTCGGGGACCCTACAATACTCACCTGCGTCCCTGGATCCTCCTGCTGCTCCTCCTGGCCGCCGGCAAAAGAAAATGGCGGGCGCATGCACAGTGCGCCTGCCATCTGTCTCCATCTGCTGGCCGGCAAGAGAACAGCAGTTGGGGCTAAAATTAGGGTTAGGATTAGGGGTAGGGTTAGGGCTAGGGTTAGGGGTAGGGTTAGGGCTAGGGCTAGGGTTAGGGGTAGGGGTAGGGTTAGGGGTAGGGTTAGGGTTAGGGCTAGGGTAGGGCTAGGGTTAGGGGTAGGGTTAGGGCTAGGGTTAGGGGTAGGGGTAGGGTTAGGGCTAGAGTTAGGGGTAGGGTTAGGGCTAGGGTTAGGGTTAGGGCTAGGGGTAGGGTTAGGGTTAGGGCTAGGGTTAGGGCTAGGGTTAGGGCTAGGGTTAGGGTTAGGGCTAGGGTTAGGGCTAGGGTTAGGGCTAGGGTTGGGGCTAAATTTCGGGTTAGGGTTGGGGCTAAATTTAGGGTTAGGCTTCTTTCACAGTTACGTCGGTACGGGGCCGTCGCAATGCGTCGGCCCGACATACCGACGCACGTTGTGAAAATTGTGCACAATGTGGGCAGCGGCTGTAGTTTTTCAATGCATCCGCTGCCCAATCTATGTCCTGGGGAGGAGGGGGCGGAGTTACGGCCACGCATGTGCGGTCAGAAATGGCAGATGCGACGTACAAAAAAACGTTTCATTGAACTTTTTTTGTGCCGACGGTCCGCCAAAACACAACTGATCCAGTGCACGACGGACGCGACGTGTGGCCATCCGTCACGATCCGTCGGCAATACAAGTCTATGGGCAAAAAACGCATTCTGCGGGCACATTTGCAGGATCCGTTTCTTGTCCAAAACGACGGATTGCGACGGATGCCAAACGACGCAAGTGTGAAAGTAGCCTTAGGGCTAGGGTTAGGGTTGGGGCTAAATTTAGGGCTAGGGTTGGGGCTAAAGTTAGGGTTAGAGTTGGGATTAGGGTTAGGGTTTGGATTAGGGTTGGTATTAGGGTTAAGGTTGGCATTAGGGTTACGCTTGGGATTAGGGTTAGGTTTGGGATTAGGGTTAGGTTTGGGATTAGGGTTAAGGTTAGGGTTGTGATTAGGGTTAGGGTTAGGGTTGTGATTAGGGTTGAGATTAGGATTAGGGGTGTGTTGGATTTAGGGTTTTGATTAGGGTTATGGTTAGGGTTGACAGGGTTGTTTTGGGGTAAGGGTTGTGATTATGGTTAGGGTTAGTGATTAGGATTATGGATCAGGTTGGGATTAGGGTTAGGGGTGTGTTGGGGTTAGGGTTGGAGCTAGAATTGGGGGGTTTCCACTGTTTAGTTACATCAGGTGGTCTCCAAACACGACAGCCAATTTTGCACTCAAAAAGTCAAATGGTGCTCACTCCCTTCTGAGCTCTGCCGTGCGCCCAAACAGTGGGTTACCCCCACATATGGGGCATCAGCGTACTCGGGATAAATTGGACAACAACTTCTGGGGTCCAATTTCTCTTGTTACCCTTGTGAAAATAAAAACTTGGGGGCTACAAAATCTTTTTTGTGGAAAAATATATATATATATATTTTTTATGACTCTGCATTATAAATTTCTGTGAAGCACTTGGGCATTCAAAGTTCTCACCACACATCTATATAAGTTCCTTGGGGGGTCTAGTTTCCAAAACGGGGTCACTTGTGGGGGGTTACTACTGTTTAGGTACATCAGGAGCTCTGCAAACGCAACATAACGCCCACAGACCATTCTATCTAAGTCTGCATTCCAAAACGGCGCTCCTTCCCTTCCGAGCTCTGCCGTGCACCCAAACAGTGGTTTACCCCCACATATGGGGCATCAGCATACGCCGGATGAATTGGACAACAACTTTAGTGGTCCAATTTCTCCTGTTACCCTTGTGAAAATAAAAACTTGGGGGCTACAATATCTTTTTTGTGGAAAAAAAAATATTTTTTATTTTCACGACTCTGCATTCTAAACTTCTGTGAAGCACTTGGGCATTCAAAATTCTCACTACACATCTAGATAAGTTCCAAGGGGGGTCTAGTTTCCAAAATGGGGTCACTTGTGGGGGTTACAACAGTTTAGGTACATTAGGGGCTCTGCAATCGCAACATATTGCCCACAGACCATTCTATCAAAGTCTGCATTCCAAAAAGGCGCTCCTTCCCTTCCGAGCTCTGCCGTGCGCCCAAACAGTGGTTTACCCCCACATATGGTGCATCAGCGTACTCGGGATAAATTGGACAACAACTATTGCAGTCCAATTTCTCCTGTTACCCTTGTGAAAATAAAAACTTGGGGGCTACAATATCTTTTTTGTGGAAAAAAAAATATTTTTTATTTTCACGACTCTGCATTCTAAACTTCTGTGAAGCACTTGGGCATTCAAAGTTCTCACCACACATCTAGATAAGTTCCTTGGGGGGTCTAGTTTCCAAAATGGGGTCACTTGTGGGGGGTTACTATAGTTTAGGTACATCAGGGGCTCTGCAATCGCAACATAATGCCCACAGACCATTCTATCAAAGTCTGCATTCCAAAAAGGCGCTCCTTCCCTTCCGAGCTCTGCCGTGCGCCCAAACAGTGGTTCACCCCCACATATGGCACATCAGCGTACTCGGGATAAATTGGACAACAACTATTGCAGTCCAATTTCTCCTGTTACCCTTGTGAAAATAAAAACTTGGGGGCTACAATATCTTTTTTGTGGAAAAAAAAATATTTTTTATTTTCACGACTCTGCATTCTAAACTTCTGTGAAGCACTTGGGTATTCAAAGTTCTCAACACACATCTAGATAAGTTCCATGGGTGGTCTAGTTTCCAAAATGGGGTCACTTGTGGGGGATTTCTACTGTTTAGGTACATCAGGGGCTCTCCAAACGCGACATGGCGTCCAATCTCAATTCCAGCCAATTCTACATTGAAAAAGTAAAACGGCACTCCTTCTCTTCCAAGCTCTGCAGTGCGCCCTAACAGTGGTTTACCCCCACATATTGGGTATCAGCATACTCAGAAGAAATTGCACAACAACTTTTGTGGTCTAATTTCTCCTGTTACCCTTGTGAAAATAAAAATTTGGGGGCAAAAAGATCATTTTTGTAGAAAAAATGCGATTTTTTTTTTTTCACGGCTCTACATTATAAACTTCTGTGAAGCACATGGTGGTTCAAAGTGCTCACCACACATCTAGATAAGTTCCTTAAGGGGTCTAGTTTCCAAAATGGGGTCACTTGTGGGGGGTTTCCACTGTTTAGGCACATCAGGGGCTCTCCAAACGCGACATGGCGTCCAATCTCAATTCCAGCCAATTCTACATTGAAAAAGTAAAACGGCGTTCCTTTACTTCCAAGCTCTGCGGTGCGCCCAAACAGTGGTTTACCCTCACATATGGGGTATCAACGTATTCAGGAGAAATCGCACAACAACTTGCGAAAGGTTAGATTATACTCACCTGGGTGGGCCGTCCAATCCGATGGGCATCGCGGTCCGGGTCTGGCGCCTCCCATCTTCTTACGATGATCTCCTCTTCTGGTCTTCACGCTGCGGCTCCGGCTCAGGCATACTTTGTCTGCCCTGTTGAGGGCAGAGCAAAGTACTGCAGTGTGCAGGTGCCGGGAAAGGTCAGAGAGGCCCGGTACCTGCGCACTGCAGTACTTTGCTCTGCCCTCACCAGGGCAGACAAAGTACGCCTGCGCCGGAGCCGCAGCCTGAGACAAGAAGAGCACGTCATCTGATGAAGATAGAATGCACCGGACTGGACCAACAGTGGGACCACCCCTGGGTGAGTATAATCTAACCTCTTTTTCTCGTCTTTCAGGATACATCGGGGGCTTATCTACAGCATTACAGAATGCTGTAGATAAACCCCTGATGCCGGTGGGCTTACCTCACCCTCGATTTTGGAGGTGACAGATTCCCTTTAAATAGTAGGCAGTGCCTGCACTTGCCTTCTGCTGTGCGGATGAGCACACAGAGCCAGTGGCATACTGCAACATCCATTTGAACTTCCCCTAAGGCCTCATTCAGATCTCTGTGATTTTTTTTGTGCGTAAAAACACTGATCCAAAACACTGGTGAACAATGGTCCAAGTTTCAGATTACATATAAAAAATCTGCTGAAAGATTCCGTTTAATCACAGACAACACATGGATTGTACACCGATGCCACCTGTGTGCTGTCTGTCATTTTCATGGACCCACAGACTTGTATGGGTAATTTAGAACAGTGACAGGGATCAAAAATGGACATGTCTCCTTGCTTGATGTTCTTGAAGAAACATGGTTGGCAAAAAACACAGACATGTGAACATCTTCATAGATTTTAATGAATAAGTGTTTTATCTGTGAAAAACATGGACAGAACATGTAATTGCAAAATGGATGAGGCTTAAAGAGAAATCATCGATAACAAAATCCTGAAAAACCTGTAACCTACTTCTGCACCCTAACCCACATCACACCACAATGTTTTCGGCTCATGCATCGGGGGAAGGGTATCAATATAGACCTGGTGATTTTTTTTTCCTCTTTTTTTATGACATCTGCGGGAATTCAAGATTCAAGATTCAAGATTCAAAGAAGCTTTATTGGCAGGACCAAATACACATCAGTTTTGCCAAAGCAAGTGTATAGAGGCAATAGGGATAGGGACTGTGGGGATGTTGGGTAGGAGCTGTGGGGGAGGTGGATGGGGCAGATCCAGGGTGGGGGCTATAGTCCATGGCATAGGGGAGGTGGATGGGGCAGGTCCATTGTGGGGGCTATAGTCCATGGCATAGGGGAGGTGGATGGGGCAGGTCCAGGTTGGGGGCTATAGTCCATGGCATAGGGGAGGTGGATGGGGCAGGTCCAGGGTGGGGGCTTTAGTCCATGGCATAGGGGAGGTGGATGGGGCAGGTCCAGGTTGGGGGCTATAGTCCATGGCATCATAGTTCTCTTTCTCGCAGTCTATGACATTCGCTCATATACCGCGCTGCTATCTCCACTGCTCTCTCTTCTTCTCCCAGCAAGATATATGTTTTCTCTTCCTCCTTCATGGTGATGAAGTCTGGGAAGAGATGTGAGAGTCTCCTGAAGTGAGTGTCCCTCACTGCTGAGTATTTGGAGCAGTGTAGCAGGAAGTGGGTTTCGTCCTCTATGGCCTCCTGGTCACAGTGTTGGCACAGTCTTTCCTCCCCTGGGCTTGTAGCTCTGCCTGTGTCGGCCACATTCGATGGCCAGACTGTGGGCACTGAGTCTATATCGGCTCAGGATCTGGCGGTCTCTGGGGTCCGGGAGTTTCTCCAGATATGGCGCCAGTCTGTAGTCTCTCTGTAGGCTCCGGTACATGGTTAGTTTCTGTGAGCTGATGATATCATTCTTCCAGTCACTGACATACCTCTCCTGGCCTTCATCTGGCAATTCATTACATAGATAACAAGATTTTACTGCTGTCAGCACACATTTCCATCACATTTCCTATTTCCAGGGCCAAGAGGTTGACAGAAAAGTATTTGCAAAACAGTTTGTTTATAAGCGACGCGTTTCAGGCGACACTTTGAACTTCGGTTCTAAAAGTCAAACTTTCTTCTAATTTCACACAGAGTGACTTAATTCCTTTGAAATATATGAATACGAAGTGTGAACGACGTGATACAATATCACGGCCATTATATCCGTGCTCGTATAGTGGCGCAGTATAATGTCAGCGTGTAGCATATACAGTGTGGAGCCGCTCCAAGTCTCCATCTGACGGTGTAAATGGGTCACGTGTATTCTGGATGTATGCTGTGAGTATCAGTGGTTGCTCTGGATACCTCTGTTCCCCATCCATTCACCTCGCTGTGAAAATAACAGAGGGGGGAAGCTACAGTGTGATTCACAATGGTTTGGACTGCATAAACTCTCCATAAAATAATTTCATGCTGCGTTTCCCAGGAAGATTTGTAAATAAACTCAGCATGAACATCCGCATAGCATTATCTGATGTACGCATGGAAAATAGATACAGTTTATACTCTGCAAAACACCGAAGGAGGAATGGGAGGTTGTTTGGCTTTGACTAGGTTATGAAAACAGTACTTAAGAGTTATAGTGAATAAAGTCTTATCTAACTATGGAGCAGAAATAATAGTCTTGTCGGCAGAAAAAGTTTTGCCTTAGGCATTACAGAAAGTTCAACAATATCTGGTGGTATTCTGTTACCTGCTAAATGAGTCCCTGAATAATTTGGGAACCTGTCAGCAGGAGTTACCCAGGTAAACACTCTGAACACCTTTAAGAGAACACGTCAGCACGATTTTGTAATGTAAAGTAAAGATATGTCTGTAATGGCACTGCAATACTGATTAAATTGACACCTTTGGTGAAGAAATCCGCTTTGTGGTTCTTCTGTAATCAGTATTTGAAGTTTTCTGCTTGTTAGATTTTGGTGCACAGGGGTCGGACTGTGCACGGGGTCTTCTCCTTCGTGTCTGTGATTCCCCGGCCCCTCCGCTGCTTCCAGTCTGTGAATGACAGGTCAGTGCTGAGATTTCAAACAGGGGAAGCGGGTCATTCACAGATCAGAGGCAGCGGAGGGGCTGGGAAATCACAGACAGGGAGGAGAAGACCAAGTGCACAGTCCGGCCCCTGTGCACTGAAATCTAATGAGCAGAAAAGTTTGAATGCTGATTACAGAAGAACCACAAGGCAGATTTCTTCAGCAAAGGTATCAATGTCATCAGTATTGCATACCCATTACAGACACATTACAAAATTGTGCTGACAGGTTCTCTTTAAAGATCTTTTAAGGTTACTAAAGGTGTTCCAAATATTTACCAGGGTAAACCAATTTCTTCACCAAATGTATTGATTTTATCATTATTATAGCACCAAGAGACAAAGTATATATAACAAAGAAACACCAGCGCTGCCAATATAAGGGATCTCCTTTGCTGCTGGTATAAAAACAGCCAGGTGCCGGGGTTGTCAATGCATGTAAAAATAGTAATAAAAGAAAATGATACCGCGATAAAGGGATGTATCTGTACTAATGGTCATGTGTGTAAATTGATGGAGTATACAAACAAAATGCCACTACTCATAAATGCCCAGGTTGAATATCTGCTGCATGTGCTGGAGAGAGTCGAAATAAGGTGCCTTATGTTTGACAATTAGCTGTGCGCAACGTCATACCACAGGTAATGCCAATGCGAGTCTAACTCACCGAGGTCCCATGATGGATGTAGTGCCGAAGGTGCCAGGAATCTAAGGTGCGTAGGTGATCAGTCCGGCACGTGAGACGCTGATCTTGAAGAACAGGTGTTGGGCGGGGAGGCCAACAAGAAGTGGCCGCAGCCAGACAGGAAGGCGGTGGGTCGGCGTGGAAACCAGGAACGTCCCGGCCGGTGGCGTCCCTGGAAACGGTAAAGGGAAAAGAAAAATGGCTGACGGGAACGCTTGCTGTGTGATGTCACAAAAAATATGGGGCAGCGCTGGGACCAAGTAGGAAACTGATGCGTTTCGAAGGAGCGCAGTCCTTGGCTTTACCTGTGGTTTGACGTTGCGCACAGCTAAGTGTCAAGCATAATGCACCTTATTTCGACTCTCTCCAGCACATGCAGCAGGTATTCAACCTGGGCATTTATGAGTAGTGGCATTTTGTTTGTATACTCCATCAATTTACACATATGACCATTAGTACAGATACATCCCTTTAGCGCGGTATCATTTTGTTTTATTATTATAGCACCATTATGTCTTTACTTTACATTACAAAAAACAGGTTCTCTTTAAAAATTGGTGTATATTAAAAAATTGCACCACTAATACCTTATAGAAAGTACTTTGAAAAATATTTTTTTCAATACAAATGAAGGGTCTACTGTCCAGTGGGCATGTTCTGATCCTCTAAGTGTCCTGGCCAATTTTTCCACTTCTAGTGAGAACCACATTTGCAGTGTTTTGTCCTTTTTTGGGCAGGTCAACCAATTTTGGCTTCATCATACACCTGTAAGCAGGTTACGGAATGCAGTGACAGATAGAGGCAGAGCAAGGGTTAACACAACAGGGAGAACAGGTCAGCAGAACACGGAATCGGGAGCAAGGGAAAAAATGGGTGTGGAGGAAAAAGAAGAGAAAAAAAAGGAAAAAAATATATAGTTCCAGGGGAGAAAACAAAAATAATTTCTTCAACTACCGTCGACTTCAGGAAACCGATTCATTACAGAGAGTTCGTTGGTGTCAAAACTGTGAAACATAGATGTCCGTTATGATCCTCAGAATAATGACGTCTCTGATTCTGGCAGTGGTGTTAATCCCTCGGGATCTGGAGTATTTCTCCCAACATTGACGTATATCCTCCTGACGGCGGTGGGGATTCCCCAGAGTATGGTAGGGACGTGATAAGCCGGGTTTCACACAATTTCCCTTCCCTTCAGGGTACCGGGATCTCATGTCACCTTTCCCTGTTGTCGTGGAAGAAATCTCCTCAAAGCTGATATCTAATTTCCCCAGTCTAAGCGTGTGGACGCTTACGTCCTGCCTCTGTGATCTTTTCCTCATGGTACACGATGTCATCAGAAACCCGGTACGGTGTGGTCGGTAGTCTCCAGCTAAAGGCACGTGCGCAGCCCCCACTATGTCTGTCAGTTTGGCACCTCGATGTAATGGGAGCCACCTCAGTCGAGCGAGCTTTTCATCCCCGTCCTGTCGGCACAACCTTCTCTCTCCCTGAAACGCGTCCTTCTCCTCGACCGTTAACCAAGCTCCGCCCCTTTTTCTCCCCAACGCGCTCTGCCTTCCCGCCAAATCTAACTGGTCTCTCGTGCCTTGCAGCCCTATTAGCTTGCCCATGCTCCCTTTTTCCCTGTATAACCTGGGTGACAGTCCCCTTGGTTCTGGAACCTTCACGGAAAAGATACTCCTGGTTTGGGTCTTCTCTTTACACACCTGCCCTGAGGTCACTTCTGGAGGCACCAGTTTCCAGATCTAACTTACAAATACTAGGTATGGTGTAGCCTCTTTTAGGCAATATCCATGCCAATCAAGGATTAGACACAGGTTAAAGAAAGGTTCACCTGGACACTGAAATGGTCCAAATACGCCCATCAGACAATATACCTTTAATTTGCGTAAGGTCCAAGAGTTTTCCAAAGTACTTTTCATATGGAATGCATCCCTAAAATGACTATTGGATATGAAGGTAAAAAGATCTTTTCAGATTATCGTCAGTGGTGGGAGCGGTTTGTACGGGTAAGTCCTGCTGACTTAAATTGCTCAGGGAACCATTCAGCAGGAAACAGAATAGACACAGATATTCCTGACATTTCTGTGACACCAGAAGGTTCTTGCTGCTGCTCCGCCAGTCACTGCGACTCACCAGCTGCACCTCCCTAATAACTGTGGGCACTTCGCCAGTGAGATCGGCTATGCATTTTGAGAAGCACTGCTCTGGCATATTATCTAGGTGCTGATAATGATTGTTTATGTCAGTATATATGCATTACTATTGTTGGTATCTTGCATTAATATACAGAGGTTCTTTGGCCTGCTATGAAATTCTACTTTGGGTCCATGTGTACAATAGGGATGCAAATCTGATTGTAAGCCTAAGTGGAGACATTGAGCTATTTAACTGCTAACAATCTTTGGACAGTGTTGCAGAATACATCCATGCTATGTAAGCAACAGGGAATAATAATTGTACTAATGGCCAGAATTAATCAAAATTAAATTCCCAGTACTTAAAGAGAATCTGTCCCCAAGTGTTTGCTATACTGTCTGATAGCAGCATGATGTAGAGGCAAAGACCCTGATTGCAGCGATGAGTCACTTACTGGGTTGCTCGCTGCAGTTTTGGTAAAATCACTGCTTTATTTGCTGCAGATTTAGCAGTTCTCTGAATGATGAGCCCTGTATAACCCCACCCACACCACTGATTGGGAGCTTTCTGTGTACATGTAAGGAGGTGACGGAGTCCGTCATGTTTCTGTCCCCCCTGTGGATTCTGTACACTTGTCTTACGCGCGGTACCTTATCGTTTATTAATGTTATTGCAATGTGTTGTATTAAAATATGATGCACGGTGTTTTAACTTAGGGAAAGAGTAGGATATAGAGGGTTAAATAGTTGGAAGAAGTTAGAGGAGGATGGTGCAAAGCGCCAGGGATAAAAAGAAAAGACTTCCTGTATAGGGGTCAGAGCCTGGGCAGGCTTGCCCAGGGTAAGACATGTACAACAGTGAGAGGAGAGGGTTCCCCGGATGTGGAGATAAAAGGACTGCCCTGGACTGACAGGCAGAGAGGATGGGCACCGGCTCACCGAGATCGTTCCCAAGAGCACCTTGGGGACCCAGATCCAGATGGGAGCTGGGGGCGAGTAACATATGGAGACAGCAGGGAAAGCGCAGGAAAACTTTGCCTGATTTGTACTGTGTCATGGGTACAACTGTTCAGTAAAGTTTAACCATTGGAACAGAACTGTGGCTTTGTGGTGCTTCCTGGGATTTGGTCCCCAGTAATCGAAGTGAACGAGAAACGGAGGTAACCGACCATACTGCAGGACCAAGATGTTGCTTATCTCCCCATGTACTAGGTGCCGGGGTGCTCACTAACTGTGACCTAGTGAACTCCCCCATGACTACCACTCCGTGACACCTTGTTACATACACTGGAAGAAAGGTGCCAATCAGTGGTGACGGCAGGGTTACACACAGCGAGGAGAACTATATGACACAAGACAACAAGTCCTCTAGTGATAATCTCCAGCTGATAAAACACTGATTTTTACCAATATTACAACAAGTCGAACAGTAAGTGACACATTGCAAAAAAATCATGGTCTTTACCCCTATATTATGCTGCTCTCAGATTATGTGGCAAAAACCTGGTGACAGATTTCCTTTGGGGGAATATTATTACCATTACCATTATTACCATTATTAAACATTATCACCTATCCAGCGGTTTGAGCCTCTACAGATCTCAACAACAGGTCTGAAAAGCTCCATCAGAAAAAGCATGGGCTACACCACTCAATTCATTCTCTATGGAACTGCTAAAGTTAGCACAAAGTACTGGTCTCTGAGAGGTCTCTGAGTATTTGTTAGTGTTCGGAGATTTCATTTTCATCACCGCAGCTGTATGATTTACAGCTACTAGCCAGGCTGAGTACATGTGGGGGTTGCCTGGTTGCTAGGGAATCCCCACATGTATTTAAGCTGGCTAGTAGCTGTAAACACTAACACGAGCACTAGCAAATACTCGGAGACCACCCGAGCGTTTCCGGGAAAACCCGAGCAACGAGTAAACTCACTCATCACTAGAATGACTATATGACCAGTGCTCCATTCCTTTGGGTAGATGATACATTTTAATGATGGGAACAGCCATTTATAGATTACCTTCAGCCAAAATGATAACTTCATGGTACTCCGCCTTTCCTGCCTTCTTATGTTATCACATTATGTCACCCAGGGGTTCTCTACTCTCCTTCTTTCAAGTCTCCTGTAAAATCAAAGACCATAATGGTCACTTCACACATGATGGATTCACTGAAGACTTTACCTTCATATTTGCTTGCTTCAAATCCACAAGTAGACTACAGCACCAGGCTCTTGGGTAAGATTATACAATTCACATTCACCTGTTGAAGACACTTTCCAAGTGGAAAATTGCACATGCAGCTAATTTTAATGTTGTGACATGTCGCGTGCTCCCCTGCCCTGTTGTGTCAGGACTATAAAACAAATCATACTATGGAGATATGTAATGCTAATAAGGGCAATGTGTACAATATGCCTGTATAATGGGCGGCATATACTGTATGTAGGATGTATAGGAATACAACTTATTATCATTCTCAGACACCAAACTTTCTGTGGAGCTGTCTGTGGTGCTGAATGTTAGTCCTCATTGTAGCTGGATGTGTAAAGGTAGTAAAGATTGTGAAACGTACCCCAGAGGCGACTCGTGAAACAAACTCTATGAGAACGTCTTAAAACTGCTTCTCTTAAAAATAAAATAATTGCAATAAAAATAAAAATACATGTAATATATGTAGCTGTATAGCAATGACACAGCTATGGGACCTACTCTTGAAAATGACGCATTAACAAGGTTGTCCAAGTTCATCTTGAAAATCTGCAGTTACTCTATGCGTTTTCAGACTTGTGACTCCTCACATCGCATGCGGTGTGTGCTGTGAGGATTCCCCGGTGTCAGCAGCACGATCAAGCGGCTATGTAACCGCTAGTATGTAATATGCATACACCTGGCCACATTCCGACTAGACATGAGCAATCTCAATTCAGTTGCATTGAGCTGGGCCGCACATGTCTAGTCAGAATGTGTCCAGAAGCATGTATATAGCTTTAAAGGGACTCTATCACCTGAATTTGGAGGGAACAATCTTCAGCCATAGGGGCGGGGTTTTCGGGTGTTTGATTCACCCTTTCCTTACCCGCTGGCTGCAATATTGGATTGAAGTTCATTCTCTGTCCTCCATAGTACACGCCTGCACAAGACAAGATTGCAATGCAGCCAGCGGGTAAGGAAAGAGTGAATCAAACACCCGAAAACCCCGCACCTATGGCTGAAGATTGTTCCCTCCAAATTCAGGTGACAGTGTCCCTTTAAGAATAGCCACTTAGTGCCAAACTGAAAAGGAAAGAATTGGTGCTGGCTGAGAGTGATCATTTGCTTTTAAACAAATGTATTTTTACTAGGGCTCTTTTCCATACCATCATCTTAGCTCCATCCTTTTACCTGCAGCTGCGCAAAATTTAAAAGGAAAGATCACAATTGGCCTTTTCTTTCCAAATAAAATTTTAAAGGTTTTTTCCCCAAAAAGAAAGTTATCCCCTATGCAAAGTACAAAGATATCCACTATCCAAAAGATCAAAAGATCATCGCTCTGGATCCTCAAGATCTGGTCTCAACGACTCATCTTGTATGAAATTGAAGTGTGAATACTTGACCTCTAATCCATTCATTGTCAATGGGACTGTCAGAGAAAGTGTAGTCAGCTACTTCCAACAGTCCTACAGGTAATGAATGGAGGGTAGGCTGCATTATCATTCCATTCAAGACTTGGGGATGAATTAAAGGTTCCAGAGCCCCTCGTTTTGGATTGCTAGGGGGTCCCAGTGATCTGAACCCCCAGTGATCAGCAAGATATCCCTTCATCCATGGATAAGGCATCATTTTTTTAGAGGGTAAAAACCCTTTAAATGTGATAATGGGGCAGGCTGCAAAGTTCTGTTACTGAGGCAACTGTGTGCCACTAGAACTCTTTCTTTTTTAAGAGCTTTTTTGGTGAGGTTCCCAATATTGCCAAACTGTCTACCTGATACGCTGGATGCCACAACAGGGAGCATTTTGAATGTAATGACAAGTCCTTTGCATTCTGCATATCTATCTGAAAATGTTGTTAAGGAAATTAATTTGTCACAAAAAACTTAAAGGGATTGTTCCATGAGCAAAGTTAATTTTGATCATTAGATTTTGAAATAATAATTTCCACAATTCGATGAGTTTACAAAAAATGTTCCTGTGCCGAGATAATCTTATAAATGTGTCCCTGCTGTGTACTGTGTAATGGCCGTGTCTGACAGTGTAGGAACATGGTCTGATCATACCACAGCTCCTGGGCAGGGGAGGAAGCCAAAGAGAGTATACAGACATTACGGCATGGGATCACAAATGATTCTCTCTTTGACAAAAAACATTTTTTTTAGAAACAGGCAGGGAAAGATGGGGGCGAGAATAGGCAAATCTAAATGAAAGCCCCCCATGATTGCGTTTGGCTAGGAGAGGGTTTCGAAAAAGGCTTTTTGTGGGGTTTAAATGGGATTGGTGGTGGTAAGAAAAGGGGCGTGTTTAGGGGCAGTTGTAAGAAAAAAGTGCGGGAAAACTGTCACTTTCAATGAGAGAATCTGAGCGGAAGCTCTCACCCACTCTCCCTAATGTGTTGGAGTTTGGCGGTTAGAGGAATGTTTTGGGTTTTTTGTGTATTCGGGGCAATTTTCATACTGAAGGGTCTTTAGAGGTTGGAGTAGGACCGTTATCTTGTCGCAGTGGCTAAGTTGGCGGGGGGTGGGGTTCTTGGAGTTGACGCTGAATCGTCGGGGAAGGAATTTTGAGGAAATTCTGGACAGTTTAAATGAGGTGGGGTTGATCTGGCATTCGGCTATGGGCTCTGGACGGGGTATTACCCTGGGAACTTTTGGTGGTTAGTCTTCCCTGAATGGGTTGTTTGGTGCCCTCGAGCTGGTGGTTTACGGCTGAGGGTAACATGGTGGTTGAAGTTCGTTGGTTATTGCCAAATATAAGCCAGATTTTCTTAGCTCCAAGAACCCTCCCCTCATGTAGACTTCATATGAAATTATTGATATGCATTTGTTATATGTTATTGTTTGTTAATAAACTGGCCGCTGTGGCCAATACTATCCAAAAAATCGTTGAATAATGTTTTTATTTCAGGGAGGCTGTATGTTTTTATAGGTTCTGGTCGATGAATGGGGTATGTGTCAAAGAAAGAAATCCATATTGCCATACGCGGTCATGCTTTATCTCACAAAAAGAATCAGCAGCAGTACTGTAATGTCTGTATACTCTTTTGATTCTTTGCCCCTGCCCAGGAGATGTGCTATGATCAGACCATGTTCCTGTATGGTCAGACACAGTCGTTACACAGTACAGAGCAGGGGCACATATATAACATTATCTCAGCACAGGAACATATTTTTAAACACATCTGATTGTGGAAATTATTATTATTCCAAGATCTATTGATTAAAATCAACTTTCAAATTAACTTTCTTCTTGAGAAAACCCCTTTAAAGGCAACCTGTCACCCCCAAAATCGAGGGTGAGCTAAGCCCATCGGCATCAGGGGCTTATCTACAGCATTCTGTAATGCTGTAGATAAGCCCCCTGTCATGATCCAATTCTGAGGTTGTGTTCAGCTGTCTTGTCTCTGGACTGGTCATGTGGGAGATAATCCTCTCTGCCTCACTTTGAAACTTGCTGAGCTATTTAAGTCCTCTGCAGCCTGTGGGCCATTATCAGCTATAGTTCATGCTGCACTGTTTGAGCTCCTGACCTGGATACCTGTACTAGTGTTCCTGTTTGCCTCTGACTGCCTGCACCCGTTTTTGACTTGTTCTGACCTCTGGCCTGTACCCCGACTCCGTCTAACATCTCACGTTTTTGTTACCACGTTCCCGGTAGGTTCGAAAGTCTTGCTTGTCCCCAACTATTCTCTGCTCGCCCCTTCTGTACCACGCTGCTATCTCTGTGTATGACCTTGGCTTGTCTCACGTCTCTTTCATTACCTGTGACACCTGAGTTGTTGTTCAGTGTTGCTGCGCTGTGTGTACATCCTCTTTCTCTTAGCCAGCACCCCCTGGTGGAGGTTGCTCTATACTGCACTGCAGCAGCACATGACACCCCCGATGTATCCTAAAAGATGAGAGAAAGAGGTTAGATTATACTCACCTGGGTGGGCGGTCCGATCCGGTGGGCATCGCGGTCCGGGGCCTCCCATCTTCATAGGATGACATCCTCTTCTGGTCTTCACGCTGCGGCTCCGGCGCAGGTGTACTTTGTCTGCCCTGTTGAGGGCAGAACAAAGCACTGCAGTGCGCAGGTGCCGGAAATGGTCAGAATGGCCCGGTGCCTGCGCACTGCAGTACTTTGCTCTTCCCTCAACAGGGCAGACAAAGTACGCCTGCACCGCAGCCGCAGCATGAAGACCAGAAGAGGACATCATCTGATGAAGATGGGAGGCGCCGGACCGGACCGCGGCGCCCATCGGACCGGACCTGGATCGGGACCGCCCCTGGGTGAGTATAATCTAACTTCTTTTTCTTATCTTTCAGGATAAATCGGGGGCTTATCTACAGCATTCCAGAATACACAAAAGAGAATAGTAAAACCAAAAACACTCAGTTTGAAAAAATGTTGCAGTAATCCGCAAGTGCTAGTAAAAGATGTAAAAAACAGGGTATTTGGTTGATACGTTTTTTGCAAAAAATGTATACTAAGCTGCTTTTTGATCCGAGGAAACACAAATTTGCAGAAGAAGAGTTGAAGCCACAACCCATGATTAAGAAGGCCAAGAAAGTTTACGTCCCAGAGGATTTGAAGGATGAAAAATACTGGAACAGACGGAAGAAGAATAATGTGGCGGCTAAGCGATCCCGAGACGCCCGGCGACTTAAAGAGAACCAGATCACTGTCCGAGCCGCTTTCCTAGAAAAGGAGAACACTGCTCTACGTACAGAAGTGGCGGAGTTACGGAAAGAGCTGGGCAAATGCAGACACATAATTACCAAATATGAGAGCCAATATGGAGAGTTTGACTTCAGTGATTCAGAGTGATCCTTCTTTCAATTTTTTTTTCCCCCCTCAAAAGCAACTTTCAATAATTGATTCCCAGACTGGATCCCAGTGGATTTTACACTATTTCTGCTTCTAAGGACTCGAAGACTCTAAAGACATTTTCTCTATGAAAATATTTTTTTTTTCTGAATGGCTAAAAAACAATTTGTATCTGGATCTTTCTGGGAATTTTTGGTTTCCCCCTTCCTTTTGCCGGGCAGGAGGGTTTCGCTATAGAGTGATCAACATCAGTGCTAGTTTAACACAGAGGAAACGGCTAATGTTCGTCTTCAAGAGGAATTTTGTCCCGGAGCTCGATGTCTGGTTTTCATGGTTATTATAATGGTTTGTGGATTAAGGGCATTGTAGGGGAAGTTCCTACTATAGAGTAGAAACTCGTGCTATTGGATGAGGATGGAATTATCTTGTGGTGACCCAATAATAATAATACAAAAAGATTAAAAGAATTGTTTTCCAAGATAGAAAAAAAAAACTAAGTCTGCTCTATGTCCAGAAACTGAGCCACATCTGTCCCTGGGCTGTACACGTGCAGACACCTTGGAGTTGAAACTTAATACAGGTGCAGTCCATGGACCAAGGTGGTGCGGTTTGTGGGGGGCAACGGATCCACTGATGTGTGCCACTTGTATAAAGCCACCTTAATGTCAATGGTTTTTCTAAGATGTGTTTTTTAGTAGAGCAGCTTAGTATACATTTTTTGCAAAAAACGTATCAACCAAATACCCTGTTTTTTACATCTTTTACTAGCACTTGCGGATTACTGCAACATTTTTTCAAACTGAGTGTTTTTGGTTTTACTATTCTCTTTTGTGTCTTCAGGTTTCTTGGTGGTGTGTGAACATGATCATACAGACTTGTTCACTGTGCAAGTAGCCCATGTGTTCCAGCATTCCAGAATGTAGATAAGCCCCTGATGCTGGTGGGCTTAGCTCTCCCTCGATTTTGGGGGTCACAGGTTCCCTTTAAGTGTATTGCCTCAATATTTTAATGGCTGTGAATACTGTTGAAACCACTGTGCCGCCACTTCTGGACACATATAGATCAAACCTCTCCCAACGGAGTATGCAAAATGACAAAATCTTGGTTTTTTGAAAGCCAAGACAAATGATAAAGAAGAAGAAACCTGTAGACAGAAGGGATATGACATATTCAGGAGGTCGTAAAAGCAAGATTTAAACTATTTTATTATACATCCAGAAAAAAATTCTTAACTATTTTTTTTTATATTTATCATCTGTAAACCAAGAAATGAATCAGTTGGCGCAAAACCCCCTTTTTATTCCTCTTCCTACATTATGCTGCAGTTTACAGCTTGTTGCTCTTTTTTTTTTTTAATTGACTATTTGCGCTGTTCATACTTAAATGGCTTGTGAATTTCCAGATGATGTTTTATCATTAGAACAAACATTAAAAATAATTGTATTTGTTTTAGCAGCTAATGTCTCAAAAGATAAAGCGTTCTGTAATCTAATATTTTACTTGGGGAGGGGAGTAGTCGGGAATGTCTATTGTTTGTTATGGCACATTCATGCTGAATAAGATTATTACTGATATTAAAATGAACATACATATTTCTCCCCTGGTGATAATGCCTTCAGCGTAAACTGCAAACACCGCATTTTCAGTAGGTAGCAATTATATTATTTTGGTAATGGCATTTCAAATATTGACCAGATAAAGCATATTATACTGTATATATATATATATATATATATATATATATACATATATATATATATAGTATAATATGTCATTATATATATATATATATATATATATATATATACAGTATGTACGAGGGGCGATCCAAAAGTAATGATAATTGGTTATTTCTATTGCACACAGAAATTAAAATAAAATGTTTTCTTCTCTCTTAGGTACCCACTAGTCCGGGAAAAAAAAATTTCTTAAATAGACCACGATTCCCGGGAGCTACATTCATTTGAATATGAACTGCCGAGGAGTGAACATCAAAATGGAAAAAAACGAGCTCAGAGCTGTCATCAAATACCTCTGCTTGAAAAAAAGTGACTACCAAAGACATACACAGCGACTTGGTGGAAACATTGGGGGACTCTTCTCCTCCATATTCCAGAGTTGCACGCTGGGCCAAGGAATTTAAGCTAGGAAGAACATCGACAGAAAATAACCATCGTGAAGGACGCCCATCCACGTCCCTCAATGAAGAAAACGTGAAAAAAGTTGAAGAAGTTGTATTGGCAGATCGAAGAGAGGGTCAAGATCAAGAATTTTTTTCGAAGGGAATTCTAAGTTTAGAAAAGAGATGGACTAAATGTATAGACTTGTTAGGAGACTATGTAGAAAAATAAATTTATTTTTTGACTATATTCATTGTGTTTAGTATTGATTATCATTACTTTTGGATCGCCCCTCGTATGTGTATATATATATATATATATATATATATATATATATATATATATATTGAGGTTAAAAGTAGAGTTGAGCAAATTTTTTACAATTCGGTTCCAATTACGATCAGTGGAGAATATTGTTTTTTCGATATTTGCCGAAAACTGCCAAACATCAGTGGAGTCAATGGGAGAAGAAATGAACGAATATGTTTGGAATCGATCGTCAAACAAATTTGGCACGAATAGGGTACCAATATGGCACGAATATGGCAAATTCTGAACATATCCACTCAACTCTAGTTAAAAGTCAAAGTTATGGCACCAAATCAATGAGGGGCTTACTAAAGCAGATGTCCATGATGTAAACCCACCACATACATTAGGTAGCTGACATCTATCTTTCCCGACTTACCCAGACACAGAAATACTTGGCTACTTTGTTGTCTATGAGGGCGCAGTCACAAGGCTGTATAACACGGACGACGATTGCATTGCAATCCTCGGACTGGCCGGCGGCTCTACTGACCCAAGCATGAACCATGCATAGAAATACATGCTGTCACATGCAAGTCAGGAGAGCCACCGGCCAGTCCAAGGATTGCGATGCCTGATTCCTCTGACAACAGCTTATCTCCTCGTCGAACAAAAGGATCGCCCATTGAAATCCATCTGGCCAGATTTATCAAGATAGAGGCTTTTAGATATTGATAGACTATCTTTAAGGGACCCGTAGAAGTGCTTGGATCAGCGCGAAACGGCCGTCGTCGTTCACCTGCTCACCTCCCGTTCATCTGCACTCCCTCGGACCGTAAGGCTGTACTTTTTCATGTTTTGAATAAAGCTTTGGACCACAGATGGGTGAGTGCTGCCGCATTTTCTGTTCCTATTTACAAGTTTGCATCTATCTTCCATGCGAGCACCCCCTGCACTGAAGTCAGCCTGTCACCACTCACCGCTGCTGATCTGCTGAAAGAAGGAAGGCTGTGCAGCTCACTTTTTTTCTTTTTCTTTTTTTTTTCTTTTGTTTTGGACTATCTTTAAGGATGCTGTTATCAATATCAGGTCAGTGAGAATTAGATACCTGGAACTTCCACCGATTAGCTGTTTTACATGGTGTGCACAGTGTACAGAGCCAGAATAGCCAAGCTCTATAGACTATGTAGTGCCGGACAACTTCCATTGACTACAATAGGCGATGAGCTGCAGTACCTGAGAATGGCCACTAAACAGTGAAAGGAGCTGTTCTGTACTGCAGCTGATAACAGCTGATCGGATAAGTGAGGATGCAAATAGGATGTAGATGATTTATGCCAAAGGTCCGTTTACATGGAACGAACAACGACATGATGTCACCGCAAATTGGTAAACTTTTACCAATCTGTGGTCATTTGATTGCCTGGCAAACCAAAGCAAATGGTGTGCACCGAGCAATCTGTCATAGATTAGTGCGTATCAGCTGCACACTCCTATGTAGTGGGAGTCCTGTTTACACAGGATGATACACTGCCAAGAATGATGATCTTTTATGCTGCACAAAAGATTGTTTCACCCTGTCAATATTATAATTACATATATTACAGTAGTGTGCCAGTCTCTCCACCAGTATTGCATGCGCTACAATCATCAACAGGATGTGAGTTGTTGTGATAGATCTACTGTAGATTAGTAGCAGTGACCGGTCAGACCTCGTGAAATTTATCGACAACGGGCAAAGATTTATTAATACTATGACACTTGATAATGGTAAAGCCATGACCACGTTGTCCGCCATTAATACTTTAACACTACCTGTAGACATAATTTATCAGCTGGTATGCCGTTATTGAAGGTAATTGCCTCAACATGATATATGGTTGTTTGTAAAAACAAGCAATTTGCAATTTGTTATTAAAAATTCTACTACTTTTTGCTTAGGTTGCCAGCTGTTGTGAATTCTGTGGCTGAATTCACTCCTGTGGTCACAAGTGGTACTGCAGCTTCTGAGCTTCCTCCCTCAGGTGTTCTGGTGAGCTCGTTAACTGCTTCATTACTTAACTCCGCCTGATGCTGCTATCCTTGCTCCTTGTTTCAGTGTTGGATCTGAGCTTCTCCTGATTGTTCCTGTGACCTGCTGCTCTGTATAGCTAAGTGCTTTTTGCTTTTTTGTTGCTTTTTTTCTGTCCAGCTTGTCTTTTGTTTTGCTGGAAGCTCTGAGACGCAAAGGGTGTACCGCCGTGCCGTTAGTTCGGCACGGTGGGTTTTTTTTTGCCCCCTTTGCGTGGTTTTGCTTTAGGGTTTTTTGGAGACTGCAAAGTTCGCTTTACTGTCCTCGCTCTGTCCTAGAATATCGGGCCCCACTTTGCTGAATCTATTTCATCTCTACGTTTTGTCTTTTCATCTTACTCACAGTCATTATATGTGGGGGGCTGCCTTTTCCTTTGGGGAATTTCTCTGGGGCAAGTCAGGCCTATTTTTCTATCTTCAGGCTAGCTAGTTTCTTAGGCTGTGCCGAGTTGCCTAGGTAGTTGTTAGGCGCAATCCACAGCCGCTTTTAGTTATGTTTAGGATAGGATCAGGTGTGCAGTCTACAGAGTTTCCACGTCTCAGAGCTCGTTCTTGTATTTTTGGGTATTTGTCAGATCACTGTGTGCGCTCTGATCGCTAAGCACACTGTGTTTCTGGATTGCCTTCATAACACCTGTCATTAGCAAACATAACAGCCAGCCACCACTTCTGTCTATCAAAGTTGGCCATGTTACTAGGCAAGCAGCATAGCACTTGCAAGATCTTTGCTATAGAGTTTGCAAGCCCTGCTCTGAAGCTGGATGGATTTCTGGAACCAGACAGCTTAATAGTTCCTTCGCTCATCTGATGTTGCAGGGTCAAAGCTGTCTCTGCTAACAGCAATGGGTTCGATTCACATTGGTTAGAACTGTCAGGCAGGAACACAAAACCCCTCGACAAGCAGAAACTCATGACGATTGATCTTGAAGAAATCCCTTTAATGGGAAGCTAACTTGGAGGTTATAGTGGATATAAAACCATCTCTGCCGAGGATCCAATATACAATAGGAAACCAGAAGCAGTATGGATGCGGTTTTATTTATCAACGCGTTTCGAGGTGATCTTATCTCTTGATGAGGACAAGTCTCATTGTGGTTGTCCTGATGAAGAGGTATGATCACTTTGAAACAGGTCGACAAATAAAACCGCTTCCGGTTTCCTATCGTATATTGGATCCTCAGCGGCACGGGTTTTATATCCACTTTCCTCTCCGTTTTGGTGGATCTGCAGCAGCCATATTTTCCTAAAAGCTAATAAAGGGGTTGTGACTTTCACAACCCACCCAAGTGAGCAAATCCCAGTTTACCCTTTCCTTGTCATTCCAGTCTTTATGTAAACACATTAAGTATAGTATAATGTGCAGTATAATGTGTATACAGAGACTTGATTCCAGTGAGGTGTTAATTATTGGGCTTCTTGCTGTAGTTTTGATAAAATCACTGTTTTATCAAAATTATATTATCACTAGAGGACTAGTAAACCTGCTGCTATGTAGTCCTTCATATTCATGAGATATGTATGTAGAACTTCACTACCACCGATTAGCAGCTTTCTGCCTATGTGCGGTGTACACAGCTGCAAATCAGTGGTGTGGGTGGGGGTTATACAGAGCTCAGCATTCAGAGAACTGTCAGATCTGCAGTAGATAAAACAGACTTCATACACTTCAAATTTATGTTAAGGACCTATAACTCTGCCCTTCACCTCGCCAAACAGACCTACTTCACCACTCTGATCTCCTCACTATCCAACAACCCCAAGAAACTTTTTGACACCTTTCACTCCCTCCTCAGGCCAAAACCACAAGCCCCTATCACAGACATTTGTGCTGATGACCTGGCCTCCCACTTTATAGAGAAAATAGATAATATCCATCAGGAAATCCGCTCCCAATCACCAAGTGCAGTGACTCCCATCCTTCCCTGCATTTCCCCTGTCTCACTCTCCATATTCGATCCCAGCACAGAAGAAGAAGACTCCAGGCTCCTCTCTTGTTCTCATCCAACAACCAAAATTGAACTTCTTCTACTCCCGCCATCTACTAACCTCACTAAATTTGACATTTCCCTCTCCGTGGGTGGCACCATAATAATGTCCCGGCAGCAGGCGCGCTGTCTGGGTGTTATGTTTGACTCCGATCTCTCCTTCACCTCCCATATACAATCTCTAGCTCGCTCGTGCCGCTTACACCTAAAGAACATCTCTAGAATCCGTCCTTTTCTAACCATGGAAACAACAAAAACCCTCACTGTCGCCCTGATCCACTCCCACCTGGACTACTGCAATGCTCTATTAATTGGCCTCCCCCTCACTCGACTTTCCACTCTCCAGTCCATCCTTAATGCAGCAGCCAGGGATGACCATCTAGCTAATCGTTACTCGGACGTGTCCGATCTTCGCCTGTCTGCAAATGACTTTTGACTAACCTCTGCACTAATCCGTACCTCCCACTCCCGACTCCAAGACTTCTCCCATGCTGCGCCAATCCTCTGGAATGCTCTACCCCAAGATAATAGGACCATCCACAATTTGCATAGTTTTAGGTGCTCCCTCAAAACACATTTGTTCAGAGCGGCCTACTACATTCACTAATCAAAGTCATTTTATGTTTGTGTGTGTGTAGCCCATTCACTATCCCTATCTATCCCCCACCCCCTGAAGATGGCTGGACCATCATTGTAAATACATCATTGTAAATACACACCTGTACTTTGTATCTCCCCCCCCCTCATTGTAGATTGTAAGCTCTCACGAGCAGGGTCGTCTTATTTTGCTTTAATTATTGTATTGTTAATGTTGTTACTTATGACTGTTGTGTTTGAAACTGTTAAATTGTAAAGCGCTGTGGAATATGTTGGCGCTATATAAATAAAGATTATTATTATTATTAGTGATTTTATCAAATCTTCAGCAAGCAGCCAAGTAAGTGACAAATCACATCGCTAGAATCTGGGTCTCTGACTCGATCATTTTCTGCTCTTGGATCTAACAGCAAAAATCTGATGACAGATTGTGTTTAAGTGGATGAGATTAAGCTGCAAAATAAAAGGTAATGGCTTTATTATTAAACTGGAGACACATGATACAGTGTCACAACAGATACATACACAATATATCAGCACACTGTTATTAATGAACAAATGAAACCCACTAATGCTATAAAAATAAAAAACATATGGTAGTTATTATTTTTAATCAAAAAGTGTAAAAGCCAAAACTCAGACTCACCTCTCCATGTGCGAAATAAGCCTCATATGAACTTGGAAAGAAATGAGATCCAGGCTTAGCTAATAATTAAATACTTTTCTGAAAAGATGGGTGGATAAGGTTGTACAGCCCAGGAGGGGCCACAACACCCAATACACAACACACACAAAAAGGACACATAAACCTATAGTATTAATTTAAAGAAGCACTCCCATCAAAATCTGTATCCTCTTAATTTATTGAATTCTTCATATTATATAGCTCTGTGTACATACAATTGCTCGTTTTCCCTTTCTACAGAGTTAATTCTGCTCTTTTCCATTAGGTCTATGACAACATGTGAATAAAAACTGACTAGCTGAATCCTTCTAAGTTCTGTGTAGAAACAGGAGGTCAATTTTCCCTGCACGAGTCATAAGTCACTGCAAAAGTCTCCGGCAGGGGGAGGAGGGAGCAACTGGGTCAGGAGTTGAATGGGGGGATGACTCATGCAGGGAATAGAGACTTCATGTTTCTACATAGAGCTTAGAAGGATTCAGCAAGTTTGTTTTTAATCACGTGCTGTCATAGACCTAATGGAAAAAAGAATAATTAACTGGGTAGAAAGGAAGCTGAGGCTATGGTTTCTCATATACAGAATATTTTGCTGTTTCTTTATGCCACAATCCATTTTTGGATTCGTGGCAGCTCTGGTTGCACTATAATTTAAATGTAGATCTTTTCCTTTCAGGCCAGCAGGGGTTAATGTCAAATTTTCTTGCTGGCAGCTTGCTGCAGCTGCAGAATTGCTAGGTCAGCTGATGTGGGAGGTGATCAATCCCACCATCCTTTAAATGGTCACCTGATGCATCAGTTGACTGTTGGTGATAGAGTAATTCTATGCAGACCAGCCCTGGAGTGTGCAGCTCTCTGGTGTTAGCGCTGCATCAGCTACTTCTGTAGTTCGGGGTCCTGTTTCCGTGTCCTCTGCAGTGTGGAGCTTGGCAGCAGTGTCTACAGCTAAGTTTTGTGTTTTTACCTGCCACCTGATGAAGACGGAGCTGTTCCGTCGAAACGCGTTGTGGATTTCAATAAACACAGAAACTTTTAATCCTTTCATCTGTATCCTGTGTGCTCCCATGTGACCGTAGTATCCTGCAACTCATTGTGTTTTTACCTTGTCTGTCTCGTGCTGGTCACTACCCCATGTTTGTACCATCTCCAGTGGTGAGGCAAGTGCCCTTACTGGCCAGGGCAGTGTGAGGTGACAGCAAGGGATGAGGTTCGTGACGGCAACGGGGGGAAGGACCCGCTTAGGGTGTTAAGGAAGTGCAGGGACCTTCTCAGGCTTAGGTTGGCTCTCCCTCATTCCCTATTGTTAGGGCCTTCCTCTCCCCTCTACCATCCCATTTGAGTGTGTGTTGTGCCATCTGCTGACTGACCCCCTATGGGTTCATGACACCTTACCTGCTCCTTCAGCTTTCCTAGGTGACTACATTTGTGCACAAAATGTCTCCTTCTCTACTAACCACAGGACGGTCTCATGTGGTCTAACCAGGTGACCTTATGGCCATATATGAAAAGCTGGGCAGCTTTATTAATGCTTTACAACCTGCTGGTAGCAGAACATAATAAGTTCATCCCTCTATACATAAATAAACCACTTCTATGTACTGAATTCTCATGCACTTTATCTGCAAAGGGAGATGTGAACAATATGCAAACATAATGAGGGAACTGCTAGCTCTGCTCCATCTTAAAAGCGCAAACACTACAACTTTGAGGCATTACATGACGAATGCAATATATTATGAGTAAGCAAATTTTCATGGGAGTGCTTATTTAAAATGCAGGTGCCCAAATACCCTGTGGTTAATATGCAAACATATGTACATTAGTATTGACCAAGCACTGAAAAGCTCGAGTGCTCGGTACTCTAATCGAGCATGTCAGACGTTCGGATATGCTCGACTCGAATAGTGAGCATCATGGAAGTGAATGGCAAACTCAAGCATTTTTCCGGAGGATGGAAAAATTCTCTCTGTTCTCTTCACGGCTCTGATTATTCAAATTAGCTAATTATGGGGACTCAGGCACCACAGGGTGCTCTGCACTGCTTGATACTCCATTAAGCACCCCTATGTTGGATCGAGTATTGAGCAGCGCCAAGCATGTTTGCCCATCCCTAATGTATATACAATAACAGCTGGATTAATTAATATATGTACATCACTAATGATACAGGCAACAACGTAAAGTAATTAGTTATCAATGTCACAAAATTGACAGTACATGAGGCATAAACTTTACCTCCTGCTTCCTTATTTTCCGGACCTGCCCATGTTGCACCTGAACAAAATAACCAAAATATAAGTCAGAAAGGAATGCCACAATTACTTTTATAGAAGAATATAATGGAACGCAAGCTGCACTCTTTTAACGAAATAAATTAGGGATTTTTTTTCTGACTCAGATTTTATATGTTTAGGTGAATGCGACAAAGCTCATCTCTGCCGTCACAGTAAACATCCAACTTATACACGAAGAACAGTTCAAAAAATAAAAATGAATCTGCATCAGTATCAATGTTTAATAAATAGGTGATTAAATGACCTTTGTCAGGGCATATTTTCACCCTCACTCATTATAGTACACTGTTAAGCACAAAGCGTTACTCGCCTTTTCCAGCTTATTATTATACGTACATCATGTCTACTAATGCAGGTATAGCTATACATAGCTCTTCCAAACTTGTCATTTACCTTTTTTTTTTTTTCTCGATGCCTCCACTTTACTTGGAGGTCATTTTTAATGAGTACTTACACGCACCTGAAAATTCAGGTGCATAAATTAACTGCCAATTAGAGCAGGGAAAAAGCACAATTTAATTACTAGTTGCTAAATTTAAGTCTGGTAATTAGGATGCTTGCATGTTTGTTGCTCAGCATTTAGGCTCTGGAAGAACTGAAAAGACTTTCATTCCATCTCATGCTAGGGAATAGATAGCGACTGCTGCAGAAAATCAGCTTTTCATTTGGAATGTAACTCAGCAATGCTGAGAAATTACTATTACTATTTAATAGAACTGATGGATAATTATTTCTGGTGACTTTATTCTCATAGTGATATCATTATCTAAGTTGAGTTGGTGCTGACCTAGTTTTCACTTAATTACATTGAGAATTTTGATTCGAGCCATATTTCTTTGGTGACTTCTCTGGGTTTCTAAGTTACATTGTTAAGTAGTTTCATTAATAATCAAGGTTGGATGAAACTTTCAGCCAATCAGATTAATTTGGCAGAATGGAAATTATTATTTAGACAAAATTGGCATGGTTTCATAACTGACTGTGGCCTAGAAGGCTGTGAGTGACAGCTGAGCTTCCGTATGGAATCTGGAGTTTGCTGGACTGTTGGTTGTGTGAGTGACAGTCCAGTCATCCAACCAGAGCCTGGGGCATGCTGGGCTGTCAGCATTTTGATTGACAGCCCCGCTGCTTTATCTGGTTTAATCTGTGGGCATTTCTTCAGATGCTGTGCATCCTTAATCATTTGCAAGATATTTAGCTGGCTAACTCTTTGTAGTCAGTGTCACCTATAGCTTTGCCTAAGCTGGACATTTTTGCTTAGCTCTGTGTCTCTTTCCTCTGACCCTGTTGTTGTACCTTGTATTTGTCGTGACTTCCCTTGAGAATCCCCCCTTCTGCTTTTGATGCTCTCTGACTTTAGGCATCTGACCCTGGAATTGGCCTCTGACTATCCGTTTTTTGTACTACCTGGTTTTGACATACTCTCCTGGCATTTGACCTGATACTGTTTCCTGAGGACTCCTTTGACTTACTCCTCTGTATTTCGAGCCCTCCTGGGGTCTGACCTCGGACATCCAGACTACCCTTTCTTATGGCTTGCCCATGCGTCACAGAATTATTAAGGCCCCGTCACACTTAGCGACGCTAAAGCGATCCCTACAACGATACGACCTGTCAGGGATTGTTGCTGCATCGCTATGTGGTCGCTGGTGAGATGTCAAACAGTGAGATCTCCCCAACGACGCAGCAGCGATGCGGCGACCTGTAGCGACCTGTCCAACGATGTCACATGGCAGCTATTTCATGACGATTCAGACCTCAATGAGGGACGTCCTGTCAACGAGGTCGTTGGTAAGGTGTCAAACACAGCGATGTGTGCTACCCAGCGGGACCTCAACGATCAAAAAAGGGTCCAGGCCATTCCGACACGACCAGCGATCTCGCAGGAGGGGCCTGGTCGCTGCTACATGTCAAACATAGCGAGATCGCTACTGAGGTCGCTGTTGCGTCACAAAACTTGTGACTCAGCAGCGTTCTCGCTAGCGATCTCGCTTAGTGTGAAGCACCCCTTAATCCTTTTACCAAGAAAATGGAACTGTATTTGAGATTACTTCAGTAAATGAAAAGGGACACAAAGAGGAATAGCAATCATTATTAAGTGTTGAGAGTCACAGTCATCTATAGATAAAACCTAATATGATTATTTTGGACAATCATTATTAATTTAATCTCAAGTCAACTCTGATGTCAGCCAATTGACCTGACGTTCTTTCTTCCACTGACTGTCTAGATCATGTGATGTAAAATTACTTTGTTATCTTGAGTGCTAGCTTTTCGACCCTAACAGTCGTAAGCACTGACACTTACATGTTCAGGCTCAAGTGCTGTTTCACATAGCATTTGAGATTATAGCAGCACCCCATTGCAAAAGCATTGCATTTGATATTTGACATGCCTCCAATCTGTACATATCAAAATGCATCAAGTACCAAAGTGAGCAAAATAGCTTTCTTTATGCATAAAACATATTTACATAATGATTTTAGTAATGTCTGGAAAATTGTTACATGACTGAAGTTTGAGATCCCAGGGCTAGGGGCTCCTTCCCTATCCTTAAAGTTAGGGGTGCCCTAGCTTTCCCTGCTCCCTGGATTACCTCTAATGGTAAAGATGCCGGGGCCATGTACCTTGATGAGCTCCTGAATCAGCCCTCACCTGTCCACTCCTCCTTTAACTTCTGGAAAATTGTTACATGACTGAAGTTTGAGATCCCAGGGCTAGGGGCTCCTTCCCTATCCTTAAAGTTAGGGGTGCCCTAGCTTTCCCTGCTCCCTGGATTACCTCTAATGGTAAAGATGCCTGGGCCATGTACCTTGATGAGCTCCTGAATCAGCCCTCACCTGTCCACTCCTCCTTTAACTTCTGGAAAATTGTTACATGACTGAAGTTTGAGATCCCAGGGATAGAGGCTCCTTCCCTATCCCTAAAATTAGGGGTGTTCTAGCTATACCTGCTCCCCGGATTACCTCTAATTGTAAGATGCAGGGGCCACATACCTTGATGAGCTCCTGAATCAGCCCTTATCTGTCCACTCCTCCACCCATGGAAGTGAGGAGTAGTTGTATATAAGAATACATAAACCAGACTAACAAGGGAAGAAGTAAAGGGATAAATGAAAATACCAATAATACAAATTTGTACTCACAAACAACAGAGTGAAACATTGGGAAGTAAAAAGGAAGGAACAACCAAATAGAAGAGTATATGCACACAGTCAAATTACCAGACAACAGTCTTTAGAACAACACTCCAAATGCCTCCTCAACAAACACGACCAACTGCACACCAAGCAGTATAAAAACTAACGCTGGCCATTCTGCTTGCCAGAGGTAAGTCTATATAGCAGAGGATAGTGGCCAAAACTGAACAGCTCATATCATCAAAGCAGGAAAGCTTCAGATACTCTCAACTGAACAGATTTAACCCCTGCACTGCCAGCAGAAACCTGCACAGTTTAACCTGATGGTGAAGTGCTTCTAATCAGTGGAGGAGTATGTGGAAGCAGACACCTTGGTCTTAAGGCCCCTCTCTGTTGCTGTAAACCTGTGACAAAAATTCATTTAATCATACCAACTTTTTAGCTAATTATTGATATTGAGCAAATATTATTACAGTCATAACCTAAGATGGAAACAAAATAAACATGTACACTATAAGTCAGTAAAAAGCAATGGTGCAAAGAAATAACATAGAGTACTTAGTAAACACTGTTTTTTATTAAAAAAAGCATAAAATTGATCCCACCAGCAACAAGGTGTACCCAAATCGGGGTGGTCTCAACCTCTAGTATTAAAACTGGTTAGTTGGTGGTTGGTGCTGGTTGGATCTCTTTTATACTTTTTTTTAATCAAAAATAGTGTTTACTAAGTACTCTATGTTATTTATATGCACTATTGCTTTTACTGATTTACTTACAGCATGGTACATGTTCATTTTGTTGTTTGTTTGTTTAATGGCCAGTGTGAACATGCTAGTACACATTGCATGTATACCCATTTATTTTTCAGTTCATTTCTTTCAGTTTTAATTATTATTATTATTATTATTTATTGTTATATCGCCATTTATTCCATGGCGCTTTACATGTGAGGAGGGGTATACATAATAAAAACAAGTACAATAATCTTAAACAATACAAGTCATAACTGGTACAGGAGGAGTGAGGACCATGCCCGCGAAGGCTCACAATCTACAAGGGATGGGTGAGAATACAGTAGGTGAGGATAGCGCTGGTCATGTAGCGGTTTGGGCGATCAGTTGTTACTGTAGGTTGTAGGCTTGTCGGAAGAGGTGGGTCTTCAGGTTCTTTTTGAAGGTTTTGATGGTAGGCGAGAGTCTGATGTGTTGTGGTAAAGGGTTCCAGAATAGGGGTGGTACGCGAGAGAAATCTTGTATACGATTGTGGGAAGAGGAGATAAGAGGGAGTAGAGAAGGAGATCTTGTGAGCATCGGAGGTTGCGTGTAGGTAAGTACCGGGAGATGATGTCACAGATGTATGGAGGAGACAGGTTGTGGATGGCTTTGTACATCATGGTTAGGGTTTTGTACTGGAGTCTCTGGGCAATGGGGAGACAGTGAAGGGATTGACAGAGGGGAGAGGCTGGGGAATAGCGGGGGGACAGGTGGATTAGTCGGGCAGCAGAGTTTAGAATAGATTGGAGGGGTGCGAGAGTGTTAGAGGGGAGGCCACAGAGCAGGAGGTTGCAGTAGTCAAGGCAAGAGATGATGAGGGCATGGACTAGGGTTTTTGCAGATTCTTGGTTGACGAATGAACGGATTTGTGAAATATTTTTGAGTTGAAGTCGGCAGGAAGTGGAAAGGGCTTGGATATGTGGTTTGAAGGAGAGATCAGCGTCAAGGATTACCCCGAGGCAGCGAGCTTGTGGGACTGGGGAGAGTGGGCAGCCATTTACTGTAATGGATAGGTTCGTTGGGGAGGTCACGTGAGATGGGGAAAGATCATGAATTCTGTTTTGTTCATGTTAAGTTTCAGAAATCTAGCGGAGAAGAAGGATGAAATAGTGGACAGACATTGAGGGATTCTGGTTAGTAGGGAGGTGATATCTGGTCCAGAGATGTAGATCTGTGTGTCATCAGCATAGAGGTGATACTGAAAGCCATGAGATTCTATGAGCTGTCCCAGGCCAAAGGTGTAAATGGAGAAGAGCAGGGGCCCAAGGACTGAACCTTGTGAGACTCCGACAGATAGGGGGCGAGGTGAGGAGGTGGTGTGTGAGTGGGAGACGCTGAATGTCCAGTCTGTTAGGTATGATGAGATCCAGGATAGGGCCAAGTCTGTAATGCCAAGGGATGAGAGGGTCTGTAATAATAGGGAATGGTCCACTGTGTCAAAGGCAGACGACAGGTCGAGGAGGAGGACAGAGTAGTGTCGCTTGCTCTTGGCGGTTAAGAGGTCATTGGTGACCTTAGTTAGGGCAGTTTCAGTGGAATGGTGTGACCAGAAGCCAGATTGTAAGCGGTCAAAGAGGGAGCAAGAAGAGAGATGGGAGGACAGTTCAAGGTAGACGTGTGGTTCCAGTAGCTTGGAGGCATAGGGGAGAAGTGATATAGGGCAATAACTAGATACAGAGGATGGGTCAAGAGAGGGCTTTTTAAAGATAGGTGTGATGGAGGCATGTTTAAAGCTTGAGGGGAAAACACCAGTTGTTAGTGATAGGTTGAAGAGATGGGTTAGGGTTGGGATGAAGACTGTAGTGAGGTTTGGGATGAGGAGGCATGGGTGTGGGTCAAGTGCACATGTGGTGAGATGTGATCTTGAGAGTAGAGTGGAGAGTTGATCTTCTGTAATGGTGGAGAAGTTGGTTTTAGAGGTGGAGGGCTGGAAAGTCAGGAGGAAGGGCTCTGGGGGTTGTTGACCAAAACTGTCCATGATGCTATCAATCTTCTGCTTGAAAAATGAGGCAAAGTCTTCAGCGGAGATAAGTGGGGAGGGAGGACGTGCTGGGGGCAGAGAGTTGAGAATTGAAGGTGTTGAATAACTGTTTAGGGTTGTGAGACTGGGAGGATATGAGAGATGAGAAGTAGGTTTGTTTAGCTGTGGCGAGTGTGGTCTTGAAAGTAGTGAGGGACTGTTTGAATGCGATGAAGTGTTCGTTGGAGTGGGATCTTTTCCATCTGCGCTCAGCAGCCCTGGAAGCTCGCCTCAGTCCTTTGGTCAGGCTGGTGTGCCAGGGCTGTCTGTTGATTTTGCGAGCTTTGGTATGTGTAAGTGGGGCAGCAGATTCCAAAGCTACAGCTATTGTGGTGTTATATAGAGCAGCAGCAGCATCCTCATTGTGTATGGAACTGATATCTGTCAGAGGGAGGAGGGATTCAGAGAATGAATGTAGGTCAAGATGTTTAAGATTTCTGCGAGGGTGTGAAAGTTTGTGGGGTGGGGATTGTAGACATGGAGTGGAGAGAGATGAGAATGTGAGAAGGTTGTGGTCAGAGAGTGGAAGAGGTGAGTCAGAGAGGTTAGATAGGGAGCAGAGGCGGGTGAAGATAAGGTCCAGTGTGTGACCATCTTTGTGAGTGGCTGCAGAAGACCATTGCATGAGGCCGAAGGAGGAAGTGAGAGATAGAAGTTTAGTCGCAGCTGAGAGGGAAGTGTCAATGGGGATGTTGAAGTCGCCCATGATGATAGTGGGGATGTCCGCAGAAAGGAAATGAAGTAGCCAGGTGGTGAAGTGGTCAAAGAAGGTTGTGGCTGGCTTTGGGGGCGGTAAATGACAGCCAGTTGGAGGTTGGAGGGGGAGTAGATGCGCACAGAGTGCACCTCAAAGGAAGGGAGGGTAACAGAGGGTGGCAGTGGGATTGGGGTGAAGGAGCAGGTATCTGACAGGACAAAACCAACTCCTCCGCCATGTTTGCTGCTGGGGCGGGGTGTGTGAGAAAGGTGGAAGCCACCGTAAGAGAGTGCAGCAGGGGAGGCTGTGTCAGAAGGGGTGAGCCAGGTTTCGGTGATGGCGAGGAAGGAAAGTTTGGTAGTAACAAAAAGATCATGGATGTAGGAAAGCTTGTTGCAGACAGAGCGAGCGTTCCACAGAGCTCCTGTTAGTGGGACTGGGGAAGCGGGGGCTGGGTGAATGGGTATAAGGTTAGAGAGGTTACGGAAGTTTGTGATAGAGCGTGGATGGGAGGTAGAAATGACTGTGGGAATATGGGGAGGAGGACCAGGATTTGGAGAGATATCACCAGCAGTGAGAAGGAGCAGAGAAAGTGTTAGCAGGTGGGAGCAGGAGATGGTATGAGGGGGCTGTCTGTTCTTTGAGACAGATGACTGTATGTTAAGGAACAGTTCTGAGGAGGAGGTGAGATGGATGGGGAGGATTGAAGCAGAGATAAACAGTCCCTTACTTGGTGTAGGGATTGGGGGAGGTAGCAGAAAGTGAAGGATTATAGGGGTGAAAGTGAAAACAAACAGAAACATTGTTTACAATGACTGGCCAGTTACCTTCAGTTCCCTTCAGGTTCAATTCAGGTTTAAATTCTACTGTAATCCACACTTTTAGGACACACTTATAGGAATCACACTGCAGACTGAAGTCTATGCAGACTTGAGTTATGCAATATATGTAAAACTAAGTGCATTCAGGTGTGAAGCAGAGAGGAGTGGTCTCTGCTCATCATGGTCAGAGAATTAAGAGTGGACCAGATGCATACAATCAAGCCAGAGTAAACAAGGTCATACATATCACAGGGTAAGTTGGGGTTAGCTGAAAGGCATACCATGAGAATGCTAGAAGCAGAGGAAAGTCTCTGTGCAAAGCTGGGTGATGTACTATGTGCACTTCACAGACAGACAGCAGGAGAGCTGGGTGGATGAACATACCATGAGAATGCTAGAAGCAGAGGAAAGTCTATGTGCAAAGCTGGGTGATGTACTATGTGCACTTCACAGACAGACAGCAGGAGAGCAGGAGAGCTGGGTGGATGAACATACCATGAGAATGCTAAAAGCAGAGGAAAGTCTGTGTGCAAAGCTGGGTATATGATAAAGTTGCATTTATGTAAGACTTGTTCACCAGGTAACTCTTCTAAGCTGTGTAAAAATGCATTTACATGCTAGCACACGCTAATTGGTAAGGCGGAATTACTAGTTGACTGAGACATGTTAATGTCTTTCAAGCTCAGCAGAAGGCAGAAGTCTCCTGAGTATTTTACTTTCAGGAATTTACATTGCCACAGCAGAGTTTTTATTAATGTATCAGCCTCTCCAGTAGTAAGGGTTAAGAGTATGTTGTATTGACTTTCTGACACATTAAACTAATTGATGGTCAAAGCTAAAGTTTAGATGCGGACCATTTCCTCTTTAAAACTAAGGATAGTATGCTATAAATCAGGAATAATTATGTCTACAAATGTCCAGCTGTCCAAAGCTTACTATGCCAAGAGAAGGGAAAGCTTATAAATATATATTACCCTGTGCACTTTTCTATTATGGGCGATAACCTGGATGCCCACCCTTACAGAATGGGTTCTAAATCACAGGAATCTGCAATAGATAAAAGGCTGACGGAGGAACACAACCTTCATTGCTGAATTGTTGCACTGAGTTTCTAACAAATCCTAGAAAATGTGATTTTCAAGTAGAGGTTGAACAGTTCAGAAGCTTCATTAGAAAAAGACAAGATTGACAACCATGCAGGATATATTTTGTTTTCTGCAAGCCTATATTTTACTTGTCCTTAGAATGCAGAAACTAGAAATATGGAAGGGATTATAAGTTTACAAACCATAAATCCATATTGAGGATTTGAAAGTCAGGTCTTCTAAGTCAGTAGTCTTCAAAATGTGTCTCTCCAACCAAGGCAAAAATCCAACTCCAGGCATGCCTTGTTGGCTCCAGGTACTGGGCTCTAAGAGGACATGCTAAAAAAAGCTAACTATGTTGTATTAATATAATATACATACTTATTACAATTTGAAAAAGACGAAAATAAACAATTTTTTTTCTCTGCGTAGCTCACAATAGTCAATTTCTGAGGATTAAATGCTCAACTATACCCCAAAATACTATATCCAAAAAAAATAGCTGCCTCTTTCTGCTGTATATATGTAACAATCTAAGTAATTAACATAAATTTCAAACATGAACCAAATTTTTATCCTAGAGCCCAACAAATGTATTGGCTTTAAAGGAGTTAAACATTTCTTCTTAATCTTCATGTTCAACTTCACATTTATCATATTATACAAATTACAAATAGTAAAGAAAAGATGTGGCACACAAAGGTGAGTATGAGGAAGAAAACAAATTGCATATTTTTCATGTTCTGGTTGATATAAACCTTTATCAAACACACAACTAAATGTATGGCCAAGGGGATTAAGGTGAGAGAAAAGATGCGCCTAGAAAAATGCGACCATCTCAACTTGGAGGAAGATCCTCCAATTTACGAAGGTCACTTTTTTGGGCGCAACTGGTCTCTCACCTTAATCCCCTTGGCCATACATTCAGGTGTGTGTTTGATAAATGTTTATTTTGATCGGAACATGAAAAATACGCAGTGGACCAATTTGTTTTCTTCCTCATACTCACCTTTGAGTGCCGGATCTTTTATTTACTATTTGGCTTTGACAGATTGGGATCCAATCTGAGCACCTACATTCGCCAAGAACTCTATTGTACTGTTAGTACTATTACTTATTATCCCCTTCACTGCCCAAGCTGGTTTTCACCATCATGAACAGGCCAAATTTTTCACCATTTCTTACCATTGTCACTTTATGTGGTAATAACTCTGGAACGCTTCAATGGATCCCACTAATTGTGAGATTGTTTTTTTGGGACATATCGTACTTCATGATAGTGGTAAAATGGAACGAGGTCACAGGAGGCAGGGTCGCTGTTTCTGGAGATTGCTCCTACTGCTGCTGGCCACCTAAAGAAGCAACCCTGCATCCTGTGACCTCGCTTCGCCTCCGTTGCCCGGTAAGCTCACTTCGGACTATAAGACTCACCCCCAATTTCCTTCCAAATATGGAGGAAAAAAGTGCGTCTTATAATCAGAAAAATATGGTATATAAAAACAATTAATGCCAATCAACCGACAAACTTCAGTTCAACAATAATCTAAACCATATACATGTTCCTGAGAGAGAAGAAAGTTTCCGATCAGGCAAAAACAAGTAATTTTCAAGCTAGAGAACCAGGAGTTAGAAAGTATCAACTCAGGAGAAGTAAATAACATAACATAATATTATCTGCTCTCAGTGATTGTGCCTCTGTCTCTATGTATCATCATCTCCAGAGGAGTCACCCAAACCATCCAAAGCTCAATAGGTTTCATATATATATAAAAAAAACAAAATGTGTGTAAAATTCCCACTTCATTAGTTTTCATTGATTAAATATTTAAAATGTAGAGTTGAAAAGTTCACAAGTTCTTCAAAGGTAAAATACTTATAGTTACACTTTTCACCCCTGAGGTCTCATTTATTGTAAGACTACTCAACTGACTAATATTAATAGGATCGTTGAATGAGAGATGCGTTACTCAAACTCTAAAGAAGGAACCACATCCCGATTTACACACGATTGTTATATATTCATAAAAGGACAATGTTGGACAGTTAACTTAGAAAATATTTTCCAATATTTTTGTACATAAAATGCAATTATTTAAATTTATTATTATTACTTTCATTGTTATTTTTATTAAAAATGTTAGCAGTAGTAGCAATGGATGCATTATTTACGGCGCAAGTACACTGGTCAACTGTGGCCATTACACAGCTGCTAATCAGGCAAACTTGGATCAGGCAATCTAATCATTAGCTTGTTTGTGGATGTTCTCTGTAAATTCGACTAGCAGAGATGTGATTTTTCACTAGTTTAATGTCCAATAATGTGTCTGAGGTTCTTCCAGGCGCCAAAGCATAATGTATGACGTAAAAAATTAAACAAATCTTTATACTCAATTTGACTTTTACCTAGCACCCACTGCTTCATGCCCGCTGTCTGGTCCTCCGCACCTCTGTTGCATCACAGTTACGGCTTGATATTCACTCTATTTTGCAGCAATGGGCCACAGGGCACCAGAGTTAATTACTCATTCACAGTGACCTCCGGGGTCTGCGAGCTGTAATTTGCAGCCCGTTGTTCACTCTATGCTGGTACTTCTGAACGAGAGTAGGCCCAGGAGCATATGTAGTAAACTCTGGATACTGCTTGCAGCTGGAAACCCCGGCATAGATCGGGCACGAAGCAGCATGGTCGGCCGTATAGGTGAAGGGTGAATATGTTTCTTTTTTTATTTTTATTTTAACTTTTTGCCATCTCTCTACTGTTCAGCAAGATGATGGCCACATCCAGAATTCAGATTTTGTAAAATTCAACTTCAATAAATTCATCTATCCCTACCTGTTTAGACAGAACAACCTCATTTCCATATACAAAAAACAATTGGTAAAAGGATATACCATATTTTTCAGCCTAAAAGACGCACCCAACCATAAGACACATCTAGGTTTTAGAGGAGGAAAATAGAAGAAAAATATTGAAACAAAAAATATGGTCAAATCTGTACTAATATCCCTATCATGGTATATATGGTCTCCTCATCCCCATCCTGGTATGCATGGTCCGCTCATCCCTATCCTGGTATGCATGGCTCCCATCCCCATCCTGGTATACATGGCTCCCTCATCCCTATTCTGGTATACATGGCTCCCTCATCCCCATCCTGGTATACATGGCTCCCTC
This sequence comes from Ranitomeya imitator, assembly GCF_032444005.1. NCBI lineage: Eukaryota > Metazoa > Chordata > Amphibia > Anura > Dendrobatidae > Ranitomeya > Ranitomeya imitator. Next base: position 806,685,040 of record NC_091283.1, read on the forward strand.
ATCCCCATCCTGGTATACATGGCTCCCTCATCCCTATTCTGGTATACATGGCTCCCTCATCCCTATTCTGGTATACATGGCTCCCTCATCCCTATTCTGGTACACATGGCTCCCTCATCCCTATTCTGGTATACATGGCTCCCTCATCCCTATTCTGGTACACATGGCTCCCTCATCCCTATTCTGGTATACATGGCCCTCTCATCTATATCCTGGTATGCATCGTCCCCTCATCCCCATGGGAGTGGAGAGCAGTGAATATCTATTCTCTTTAATAGCGGGCGCACGTGATTGTTCGGCAGCTGCAGGACGTCTGCAACTGAGACTACTGTGCCTACTATAAGATATATCAATATTCACTGCTCCCCACACCCATTGGAGTGGAGAGCAGTGAATATTCATTCCCTTAACTATCGGGTACACTTCAGAGCCCAGCCACTGCAGGAAGCAGGCTGCTGCAGCTAACAGCATGTCCGCTTTTAAAAAAAATGAATATTCACTGTCCTCCACTTCAATGGGCATGGAAAGCAGTGAATATTCAATTCTCTTTAGCAGCGGTTACAGGTGTTAGCCGCGGCAGCCAGCTCCTGCCTCCTGTTACTCGCGGCTCCGCTGCTGGCAGTCCTACGCCTCCCAATCTACAGCCACAGCAGGTACATCCATACTATGATGCAGCCCCCATTTTTCTCCCATATTTTGGAGTACAAAAGTGCGTCTTATAGTCCGAAAAATATGGTAATTGTTCTTGACAGCACATATTTACGCAGGTGTGTGCTGCCAAAAAACGATGATTTTTAAGCAGGCTTAAAAATTACTTTATCCTTCAAGTGATCCCTTTACTCATTTGTCGAGTAATTTTCAGCCTGGTTAGACAGGTCGACAATTGGAAATCAACATTTCTAGTAACACTCATTCCCGATGGATGGCTGGTGTAAATGCACCCTTGCAGTCAAGACCATTGATCATTGTGATTTTTACTTATGATGGATATCAATGTCACAAAGCAAATAGCTGTATGTGGTAACCATGCATTCTCTTTTCTTCTGATAACGGTGCTTCTGACTGACATTGGTCGTGAAATTGATATTTTGCGTTCTAGCCACTATTGCCTCTGGTATGATCAGATATACTGGAGCATAACCATCAGAATTCTCCTCATTTCTAGATCTAGAAGATGGTCATCGTACAGCAACGATGCGATTATTAGCTCAAGCTCAGAAAACACCTTTGATTCAGAAGAAAGCCAAATCGATACGACGTAAATGTTGATTACTTCTTACTAGGTTGAAAAATTCCCTCCAAAATCTGAATATCAGAATTGGAATAAATCCTCAGTTAAACACACCATCTGCAGAAATCTAATCCCTCTCAGATTTAGTAACTCGACAATATTGCAAAGAGTTCAATAGTGACACTGTTCTTACAGTAAAGATTCACCATCTATGATGATCAAACCATCTTTTCTGTATAGATGAGATTTAGGTCACTCTGTGTAAAACTACTGTGCCAGGATAGGATACCACTCCATGTAATCAGTGTAGAAGAAATAAGACACCAAATAATACCAGATTTATTAGAAAAGCAATCCAAAAACAGTGGCGTTTTGGTCAAAAGGACCTATGGACCTTTTTAAGAAAGATTGCATATCGTACATGCTGTGGGGAGTATGGATTCGATGCCCATAGGATTTGCGCAGTGTATGATTTTTTCTTCACCTTCATTTCTGTAAATGTAGAAGATGCTTTCTTGTTACGAAGTCCGAGGTGTAACAAGAAAAATGAAAACATTTCTGTATTGTACCATCATATACAGTCAATATGCACAAAATAAATAAACCTGTGTAATTGCAATAATTTTCTGGGAGAAATACTTCATTTTCTGGAACAATTTCAAGGGCCATGACTGTATTTGTAAATTGTAATAAGATCGCCCCTAAACCTTAATTTTTCCAAAACTGAATAGCCCCCAGATACAAAAACCAGTCTTGCTATTGTAGTCCACCCATTCCCTTAAAGGGACACTGTCACCTGAATTTGGAGGGAACAATCTTCAGCCATGGAGGCGGGGTTTTGGGGTTTTTGATTCACCCTTTCCTTACCCGCTGGCTGCATGCTGGCTGCAATATTGGATTGAATTTCATTCTCTGTCCTCCATAGTACACGCCTGCGCAAGGCAAGATTGCACCTTGTGCAGGCATGTACTACGGAGGACAGATAATGAACTTCAATCCAATATTGCAGCCAGCATGCAGCCAGCGGGTAAGGAAAGGGTGAATCAAAAACCCCAAAACCCCACCTCCATGGCTGAAGATTGTTCCCTCCAAATTCAGGTGACAGTGTCCCTTTAATTACCTGACATTGGTTGCACCTGCTCAAATTTAGCCATGAACTTCTTATGCACTGGAGCCCAAAATTTTCCACGATATCTAAGTGTGGACGCACTAGTGACTTGTATAGAGGTAAAACCATGTTCTTGTCATGAGCATCTCTGCCTGTTTTAATGCATCCCATGACTTTATTTGTCTTGGCAGCAGCTGCCTGGCACTGGTCACTAAGGTTCCTATTACAATCCACCAATTCATCCAAGACCTTTTCAGTGGTGTTTGCTTGTACTCCTCTGAGTTAATTACCTCGAAGAGCTTAGTATCATCTGCAAATATGGAAATTCTACTCAATTAACCCCATAAAAGCTCAGAAAAAATATAATAAGGACAAAAACCAAATACTCTCAATACAGACCCTTGTCATACCGCACAGCTTATTCTGACCCAATTGAGTGCGCTCTATCACTGAGTCCATTGTTAACCCATTTACACATAGTTTTCCTTAGTTTCTACATATTTTATGTATCATGGTGGATTGCTGACACTCAGATTTCTACCAAGGATTTTCAGTTTATCTTTACACATTGCCGCATGTGAATTTAGCCTCATACACTGGAGGTATCGTAATTCCCATGTCGAGTCCTGGCTCATTTTCAAGCCAAATCAGCATCAAGAATTGACATATTAATTCTCTCGTATTCTTCTTGTTATATCTGTGTAAGGCCTCTTTCACACTTCAGTTGTTTGGCGTCAGTCACTACCAACATAGTGACAGATTGACGGATCCGTTACAATTGTTGAGAAAACGGATCCGTTTTTTTGACGGATCCGTTACTTGGGGGTTGTCTGGGAAAAGTATCTACTTTTTGGAGCATGCGCAATTGAAAAAACGGATTGGGGCGACGGATCCGCCGAAAAAACGGTTGTGGCAGATCCGTCGCCCATAGGCGGCCATTCTATGGAATGGCGGACGCGATGGATCCGTCGCGATCCGCCATTTCGGCGTTGACAAAAACGTTTCAATGTCCATCTATTTTCAGAAAACGTCCGCCAAATCTCAACGGATCCGTCGCATGGCGGATGGAACGGACGACCATCCGCCACAATCCGTCGCTAATGCAAGTCAATGGGAAAATAGCGGATCCGCCAAAAAAAAATGGTGGATCCGCTATTTGAGGAAAATGGCGGTTTTTGATTGACGCCAAAAGACTGAAGTGTGAAAGAGGCCTAAGGAAAAAATCAGCATTATCTATACTTAGTTGCAGATTTCATTTGAAGTCAATGGGAGGTAAAACACATGAATTTCTTCTGGATTTTGGTACAGAGGTCACGTGAAATTTTTGTTATTTGAACTTGCCATAAAATACAAAGAAACTAAATTATAAACCTAACTCTACTCATAGTCACAAGGAAAGGATCCTGGACAATTCACAATACATTTTACATGGTGAAATTTATAGATTTTAACAGGTGGAATTTATATAATAAAGGTAGAATATACAGTGCCTTGCGAAAGTATTCAGCCCCTTGGAACTTTTCAACCTTTTCCCACATATCACGCTTCAAACATAAAGAAACCAAATGTAAATTTTTGGTGAAGAATCAACAACAAGTGGAACACAATTGTGAAGTTGAATGAAATTTATTGGTTATTTTAAATTTTTGTGGAAATTCAAAAACTGAAAAGTGGGGCGTGCAATATTATTCGGCCCCTTTACTTTCAGTGCAGCAACAAACTCCAGAAGTTCATTGTGGTTCTCTGAATGATCCAATGTTGTCCTAAATGCCTAATGATGATAAATATAATCCACCTGTGTGTAATCAAGTCTCCGTATAAATGCACCTGCTCTGTGATAGTCTCAGGGTTCTGTTTGAAGCACAGAGAGCATCATGAAGACCAAGGAACACAACAGGCAGGTCTATGATACTGTTGTGGAGAAGTTTAAAGCCGGAATTGGATACAAAATGATTTCCAAAACTTTAAACATCACAAGGTGCACTGTGCAAGCGATCATATTGAAATGAAAGGAGCATCATACCACTGCACATCTACCAAGACCCAGCCGTCCCTCTAAACTTTCATCTCACACAAGGAGAAGACTGATCAGAGATGCAGCCAAGAGGCCCATGATCACTCTGGATGAACTGCAGAGATCTACAGCTGAGGTGAGACAGTCTGTCCATAGGACAACAATCAGTCATACACTGCACAAATCTGGCCTTTATGGAAGAGTGGCAAGAAGAAAGCCATTTCTCAAAGATAGCCATAAAAAGTGTTGTTTAAAGTTTACAACAAGCCACCTGGGAGACACCAAACATGTGGAAGAAGGTGCTCTGGTCAGATGAAACCAAAATCGAACTTTTTGTCAGCAATGCCAAACGATATGTTTGGCGTAAAAGCAACACAGCTCATCACCCTGAACACACCATCCCCACTGTCAAACATGGTGGTGGCAGCATCATGGTTTGGGCCTGCTTTTCTTCAGCAGGGAAAGGGAAGATGGTTAAAATTGATGGGAAGATGTATGGAGCCAAATACAGGACCATTCTTGAAGAAAACCTGTTGGAGTCTGCAAAAGACCTGAGACTGGGATGGAGATTTGTCTTCCAACAAGACACTGATCCCAAACATAAAGCAAAATCTACAATGGAATGGTTCACAAATAAACATATCCAGGTGTTAGAATGGCCAAGTCAGAGTCCAGACCTCAATCCAATTGAGAATCTGTGGAAAGAGCTGAAAACTGTTCACAAACGATCTCCATCAAACCTCACTGAGCTCCAGCTGTTTGCCAAGGAAGAATGGGCAAGAATTTCAGTGTCTCAATGTACAAAACTGATAGAGACATACCCCAAGTGACTTGCAGCTGTAATCACAGCAAAAGGTGGCGCAACAAAGTATTAAGTTAAAGGGGACGTATAATATTGCACACCCCACTTTTCAGTTTTTGAATTTCCACAAAAATTTAAAATAACCAATAAATTTTGTTCAACTTCACAATTGTGTTCAGTTGTTGTTGATTCTTCACCAAAAATTTACATTTGGTATCTTTATGTTTGAAGCATGATATGTGGGAAAAGGTTGAAAAGTTTCAGGGAGCCGAATACTTTCGCAAGGCACTGTAAATTAAAAAAATTAGAGTAGAGCATTACATGATAGCTAAAAAAAAATCAACAAAGATGGGCATATAAAATGTCATGATTAGCTATGGAGAATCACCTTATTCTATCATTCAATATGAACAGGTTTGTCTATAGGGATAACTGCTGTGCTCAGTGTTGCCATGTTGTATGGCCTGTGACTTGAAACTGTCTTCCATAGCCTATCCTTTGTATCAGTGTTTGTCTTTTCCTCACCCAGTTTTAAGCTTCCAACACTGCTCTTTCTATTTCAATCTAGTGTATATATAAAAAGAAAAGATTATTATTAGTGATGACTCGTTACTCGAGATTTCTCGAGCACGCTTGGGGGTCCTCCGAGTATGTTTTAGTGCTCGAAGTTTTAGTTTTTCTTGCCGCAGCTGAATGATTTACATCTGTTAGCCAGAATAAGTACATGTGGGGATTCCCTAGCAACCAGGCAACCCCCACATGTACTTATGATGGCTAACAGATCTAAATCATTCAGCTGCGGCAAGAAAAACTAAAACTCCGAGCACTAAAAAATACTTGGAGGACGAGTATATTCGCTCATTATAGTGCTTTGGGACAAAGCACTATATTGTTATTCCACCGTAGTCAACTTATTCTTCTTATTATTATTCAGTCCGCAATTAATGCGGCCCGAACCGCTGCACGCACAGACTCCAGTGAGGTGTCATTTCGAAGCCAGCATTCCTGGCAGGTGTGCTAAGTATTTTTCGTGTCGATCGGATTTGTAGTTTTGGCGCAATTGGCGTTTGAAAATTTCGTCTCAATGCATTTCAATGGGAAATTGTTCCAACAATAAGGGATAATGGCTGATTTCTGAGGCAATTTCAAAATAACTGCCAACTGCCACCTGGCTGATGAGCTCATTGCTATGTGCAGTCAGACCCAGTTACTGTGCCAACGCCTACGAACTCTACATGACCCCACCAGCACACAGTTTTGCCAGATAATATCAGCTCTTAAAGTGACCCCGCCCACCAAATTATTACCTGAGGTGTCCAGCCCACCAAATCTGACCCAGTGTGACCCCGTCCACCAAATCAGACCCAGAGGGTAAGTGCACCCCCGCCCTGTATGTGCAAAAGTAAGTGCACCCCCGCCCCGTGTGTGCAAAAGTATGTGCACCCCCGGTCCCGTGGGTGAAAAGTAAGTGCATCGTCGGTCCTGTGGGTGAAAAGTAAGTGCACCCCCGGTCCCGTGGGTGAAAAGTAAGTGCACCCCCGATCCCGTGTGTGAAAAGTAAATGCACCCTCGGTCCCGTGGGTGAAAAGTAAGTGCACCCTCGGTCCCGTGGGTGAAAAGTAAGTGCACCCCCGGTCCCGTGTGTGAAAACTAAGTGCACCCCCGGTCCCTTGGGTGAAAAGTAAGTGCACCCCCTATCCCGTGAGTGAAAAGTAAGTGCACCCCCGATCCCGTGTGTGAAAAGTAAGTGCACTCTCAGTCCCGTGTGTGAAAAGTAAGCGCACCCCAGGTCCCATGGGTGAAAAGTAAGTGCACCCCCGGTCCCGTGTGTGAAAAGTAATTGCACCCCTGTTCCCGTGGGTGAAAAGTAAGTGCAGCCCCGGTCCCGTGGGTGAAAAGTAAGTGCACCCCAGGTCCCGGGTGTGAAAAGTAAGTGCACCCCCGATCCCGTGGATGAAAAGTAAGTGCACCTCGGTCCCTTGGGTGAAAAGTAAGTGCACCCCCTATCCCGTGAGTGAAAAGTAAGTGCACCCTCGCTGCCATATGTGAAAAGTAAGTGCACCCCCAATCCCGTGTGTGAAAAGTAAGGAAACCCCAGTCCCGTGTGTGAAAAGTAAGCGCACCCCAGGTCCCATGGGTGAAAAGTAAGCGCACCCCCGGTCCCGGGTGTGAAAAGTAAGTGCACCCCCGGTCCCGTGGGTGAAAAGTAAGTGCACCCCCGGTCCCATGTGTGAAAAGTAAGTGCACCCCCGGTTCTGGGTGTGAAAAGTAAGTGCACCCCAGGTGTGCAAAATTAAGTGCACCCTCGGTCCCGTGGGTGAAAAGTAAGTGCACCCCCGGTCCCGTGTGGGAAAAGTAAGTGCACCCCCGGTCCCGGGTGGGAAAAGTAAGTGCACCCCCGGTCCCGTGTGTGAAAAGTAAGTGCACCCCCAGTCCCGTGGGTGAAAAGTAAGCGCACCCCAGGTCCCGTGGGTGAAAAGTAAGTGCACCCCGGTCCCGTGGGTGAAAAGTAAGTGCACTCCCGCTGCTATATGTGAAAAGTAAGTGCACCCCCGATCCCGTGTGTGAAAAGTAAGTGCACCCCCTATCCCGTGAGTGAAAACTAAGTGCACCCCCGATCCCTTGGGTGAAAAGTAAGTGCACCCCCTATCCCGTGTGTGAAAAGTAAGTGCACTCTCAGTCCCGTGTGTGAAAAGTAAGCGCACCCCAGGTCCCATGGGTGAAAAGTAAGTGCACCCCCGGTTCTGGGTGTGAAAAGTAAGTGCACCCCCGATCCCGCGGCTGAAAAGTAAGTGCACCCCCGGTCCCGTGGGTGATAAGTAAGTGCACCCTCGGTCCTGTGGGTGAAAAGTAAGTGCACCCCCGGTCCTGTGGGTGAAAAGTAAGTGCACCCCCTATCCCGTGAGTGAAAAGTAAGTGCACCCCCGCTGCCATATGTGAAAAGTAAGTGCACCCCCGATTCCGTGTGTGAAAAGTAAATGCACCCTCGGTCCCGTGGGTGAAAAGTAAGTGCACCCTCGGTCCAGTGGGTGAAAAGTAAGTGCACCCCCGGTCCCGTGTGTGAAAAGTAAGTGCACCCCCGGTCCCTTGGGTGAAAAGTAAGTGCACCCCCTATCCCGTGAGTGAAAAGTAAGTGCACCCCCGCTGCCATATGTGAAAAGTAAGTGCACCCCCGATCCCGTGTGTGAAAAGTAAATGCACCCTCGGTCCCGTGGGTGAAAAGTAAGTGCACCCCCGCTGCCATATGTGAAAAGTAAGTGCACCCCCGATCCCGTGTGTGAAAAGTAAGTGCACCCCCGCTGCCATATGTGAAAAGTAAGTGCACCCCCGATCCCGTGTGTGAAAAGTAAATGCACCCTCGGTCCCGTGGGTGAAAAGTAAGTGCAGCCTCGGTCCCGTGAGTGAAAAGTAAGTGCACCCCCGCTGCCATATGTGAAAAGTAAGTGCACCCCCGATCCCGTGTGTGAAAAGTAAGTGCACTCTCGGTCCCTTGGGTGAAAAGTAAGTGCACCCCCTATCCCGTGAGTGAAAAGTAAGTGCACCCCCGCTGCCATATGTGAAAAGTAAGTGCACCCCCGATTCCGTGTGTGAAAAGTAAGTGCACCCTCGGTCCCGTGGGTGAAAAGTAAGTGCACCCTCGGTCCAGTGGGTGAAAAGTAAGTGCACCCCCGGTCCCATGTGTGAAAAGTAAGTGCACCCCCGGTCCCTTGGGTGAAAAGTAAGTGCACCCCCTATCCCGTGAGTGAAAAGTAAGTGCACCCCCGGTCCCGGGTGTGAAAAGTAAGTGCACCCTCGGTCCATTGGGTGAAAAGTAAGTGCACCCCCTGTCCCGTGAGTGAAAAGTAAGTGCACCCCTGCTGCCATATGTGAAAAGTAAGTGCACCCCCGATCCCGTGTATGAAAAGTAAGTGCACCCCCGATCCCGTGTGTGAAAAGTAAGTGCACCCCCGGTCCCGGGTGGGAAAAGTAAGTGCACCCCTGTTCCCGTGTGTGAAAAGTAAGTGCACCCCCGGTCCCGGGTGTGAAAAGTAAGTGCACCCCCGGTCCCGGGTGTGAAAAGTAAGTGCACCCCCGGTCCCGAGTGTGAAAAGTAAGCGCACCCCAGGTCACGTGGGTGAAAAGTAAGTGCTCCCCCGCCCCCCAAATCGGACCCTGAGGGGCCCCGCCCACCAAATCGGACCCTGAGGGGCCCCGCCCACCAAATCGGACCCTGAGGGGCCCCGCCCACCAAATCGGACCCTGAGGGGCCCCACCAACCAAATCGGCCCCTGAGGGGTCCCGCCCACCAAATCGGCCCCTGAGGGGCCCCGCCCACCAAATCGGCCCCTGAGGTGCCCCGCCCACCAAATCGGACCCTGAGGGGCCCCGCCCACCATATCGGACCCTGAGGGGCCCCGCCCACCAAATCGGACCCTGAGGGGCCCCGTCCACCAAAACGGACCCTGAGGGGCCCCGCCCACCAAATCGGCCCCTGAGGGGCCCCACCCACCAAATCGGCCCCTGAGGGGCCCCGCCCACCAAGTCAGACCCTGAGGGGCCCCGCCCACCAAATCGGACCCTGAGGGGCCCCGTCCACCAAATCGGACCCTGAGGGACCCCACCCACCAAATCGGCCCCTAAGTGGCCCCGCCCACCAAATCGGCCCCTTAGGGGCCCCGCCCTCCAAATCGGCCCCTGAGGGGCCCCGCCAACCAAATCGGCCCCTGAGGGGCCCCGCGCACCAAATCAGCGCCTGAGGGGCACCGCCCACCAAATCGACCCCTGAGGGGCCCCGCCCACCAAATTGTCCCCTAAGGGGCTCCGCCCACCAAATCGGCTCCTGAGGGGCCCCGCCCACCAAATCGGCCCCTGAGGGGCCCCGCCCACCAAATGTGACTCAGAGTGACCCCGCCCACCAAATGTGACCCAGAGTGACCCCGCCCACCAAATGTGACCCAGAGTGACCCCGCCCACCAAATGTGACCGAGTGACCCCGCCCACCAAATGTGACCCAGAGTGACCCCGCCCACCAAATGTGACCCAGAGTGACCCCGCCCACCAAATGTGACCCAGAGTGACCCCACCCACCAAATGTGACCCAGAGTGACCCCGCCCACCAAATGTGACCCAGAGTGACCCCGCCCACCAAATGTGACCCAGAGTGACCCCGCCCACCAAATGTGACCGAGTGACCCCGCCCACCAAATGTGACCCAGAGTGACCCCGCCCACCAAATGTGACCCAGAGTGACCCCGCCCACCAAATGTGACCCAGAGTGACCCCGCCCACCAAATGTGACCCAGAGTGACCCCGCCCACCAAATGTGACCCAGAGTGACCCCGCCCACCAAATGTGACCCAGAGTGACCCCGCCCACCAAATGGGACCCAGAGTGACCCCGCCCACCAAATGGGACCCAGAGTGACCCCGCCCACCAAATGGGACCCAGAGTGACCCCGCCCACCAAATGGGACCCAGAGTGACCCCGCCCACCAAATGGGACCCAGAGTGACCCCGCCCACCAAATGGGACCCAGAGTGACCCCGCCCACCAAATGGGACCCAGAGTGACCCCGCCCACCAAATGGGACCCAGAGTGACCCCGCTCACCAAATCGGACCCAGAGTGACCCCGCTCACCAAATCGGACCCAGAGTGACCCCGCCCACCAGATCGGACCCTGAGGGACCCCGCCCACCAGATCGGACCCTGAGGGACCCCGCCCACCAAATCGGACCCAGAGTGACCCCGCCCACCAAATCGAACCCAGAGTGACCCCGCCCACCAAATCGACCCAGAGTGACCCCGCCCACCAAATCGGACCCAGAGTGGCCCCGCCCACCAAATCGGACCCAGAGTGGCCCCGCCCACCAAATCAGCACCTGAGGGACACCCAAGTGTGAAAGTCTTGCAGGGGCAGCCCGGGCACCATTCCAAAGCACTATCTGTAGTTCCTTCAGGAAATACCCATCTAGTTACTAATTATTATCACCTCTTTGGCTTATTTGGTTACTCATATAGCTGACTATAATTCTACAATTGTGTGCAAGTCTATCTCGAAAATTTGTTGCTATTTTGACTGCAAAAGGTGGCCACATAAAATAGTGATTTAATTTAGATTTCTTTTGTTCACTCACTTTGTATTTGTATTAATTGTTAAAAAAAATAGCACAGTACTGCATATGGGTATATACGCATACACCCACTCATTGAGGCCACGTTCACACTAGCAGTATTTGGTCAGTATTTTACATCAGTATTTGTAAGCCAAAACCAGGAGTGGAATAGTCAGATTAAAAGTATAATAGAAACATGTCACCACTTCTGGATTTATCACCCACTTCCGATTTCGGTTTACAAATACTGATGTAACATCCTGACCAAAAACTGAATGTGTGAACGTGGCCTTACTGTCATTCTCCCCATTGTTTATGAATGACGAAAATCCTATAACAATCCTCAAAAAAATGCAAAAAGTAATGAAATGATAGGTAATGTAATTGAAATTCCAGTGAATATATTTTAATAAGTGCTTTTGCTCTTTTATCATTTCTTGTTGCCATGACTGCATTGTGTTTTGTTTGATACATGGTTCATGCCTATGGATCACTGTGAATTGTGCCGCATCTCCGAAGCTATCCGTAGCGCAGATGACATCCTACTTTCAATGTGTTGATTTTATTTCACACTTTAAGCTGTTCTCTATTCATTTATTAACCTAAAGTAACAGTGAAAAAAGTGCTAGAATCTGTGACTCAACATTTCCAGATATGTATTCAAAGAGATAATCGTTATCATTGACTGTAGGTGTTAATTAGGTTATATAAAAATAGTGCGCGGTAGTGTTTTGTTATGTGTCACCTTTGTTTCCCTCCCACAGAGGGCATTTTCCAAGATGCAAATGGATAACGTTTCTCCTTGTGGAGAATGACAAGCCAGGCCTGGCATCTCAAAATGAAGAGACTTATATATGCCACGCAATGCTCCCCTGAGAAATTAAATATGCAAATTGCCTCTTCAGAGAGGAAGAGGACTTAAAATCAAGCGCCACCTATTGGAAGCAGCAATCCTAAAAGTCAATATCAACCCTTTAACGAGCCTTATCATATGACGTAGGATAAAATCAAAATCTCAATTTGCACACCCTGCGTTTCTAGCTAGTGTTCCTCATCAGTGCAAAGCATGACATCTGATTTGGCCAAGTAAGAGGCTTAAGACTGGGATTTAAGGGGTAACATTTCTCTTTGCGGATAGTGACAAGTCAAGCCTGGCATGTCAGACTGAGGAGATTTATATACCTCACACATGCTCCTCTGAGAAATTAAATATACAAATTGCCTCTTCAGACAGGAAGAGGACTAGACTCTAGTGCCACTTATTGGAAGTAGCAATCCTAAAAGTCAATATCGACTTTTTAACGAGCCATACTGTGGCACCGCAGAGTCCAGTTACCACAGTGACATTGCCTCCCGCTGCAGGGTGATGTCATGCCTGGAAGCAGGAAGGGGTCCCCATGCCAAGTAATAGACAGCATGCATCACAGTTCCTGCTCCAGGCCGAGGGGTGAGCTCTAGACCCAACTTCTGGGGAGCTGCTCTCTCTGGTCAGGAGGAGGGGTTAGTGTAGTCTGTCAGGAGTTAGTCTAAGAGAGGAGCGGAGACACGGGTTCTGGGGAATTGCAGCTGCATCAGAGCTGGTTCCCAGAGCGGATCGCTGACAAAAAGGATGCCAGAGTCCTTGGCTGTGCAGTCCCTTGCCCCGATAGCCGAATCTGGAGGGCAGGGGACTGCAAGCTCCCTGGCCACACCAAACACCCGCAGGCACCGCAGCAGACCGGGAGCCCGGGGCTGCCAGTGAACAGGCAGTGCCGTGATAGGTTCCCGCTGTCTGCCATACAGGTCAGAGCCAACTCACAGGAGAGGCCCTCAGCTTAGCTACCGGCAGCAGGGACCAGAAAAGAGAGCGCAGCAGGAAGGCCTCCAACGCCACCTGGCAAGGTGGACCCCATGGATGCTTTCAGGCTAGCCGGACTCAATCCGTCATCTGTAGCTGGTACCGTAGAATGCATTGTCATCTATTAAGAAGTAAAAGGTAAAGAAAACTGCACTTTCCTGCATCCCTTGCTTATTTTCTGCACCCCAATGTTAACTACCACCTGGACCGGCTGTTATATGTGCCCTGGGGCCCTGCTCTACCTGTGGGGATCTGTTCCAGCTTTGCTGCGTCACCACCGGCCCCAGTGGACCTGAACCACAGCGTTGGCCATCCCTTACTGAACACCATGGGTGGTGTCATGAATCAATCCCATAAACGTTTTCCCCTTGAATTTTTATTGCACCTACCATGGTCTATAGGTTTGCATTCTGATAGCTGCTAATATCTGCTTATATCTACTACAGTATATCTGTATGCAGTTTGAAAGACAGGAGAGCAGGAACAGAGAGACAAAGACCTAACCCCACTTCCTTCAATGTGTCTGGCCTCTCTGCTGCTCAGGTTGGGATAAAACAGGGAGTGAGCTATAAGTTAGGCAGAAAGAGGACTCCTGGTGGATGGCACATTGGACCCACAAAACCAGCCCCATTGTATGTGTGTAAAAGAGGGAAATTATATTGTGGGCACAATTTGAAACAAGGATCTACTTTAGGTATTTTATGGGAACCACTGTACAGTTGTGGAGAATTTATTGCTCTGTATATAAGCTGCATAAATAAATAAGTTAATTACTGCTTTGTGGCTTCCTCCTGTGAAACCCCTGACTAAGCTGTCTGGTGAGGAAACACCTGTCTAAACCGACTGAGCTCATTCGGCGGCACAAACATAGACACACCCTGCTTTGATATTTACTACCCTCTTCAATTGTCTTACTATTGTGTATGTGGAAAACAACAACAAGCGCATTATCTACAAAGATGATGCAAATTCTCAGCAGTTACAGCCACAGACGCAGAAATAGTAATGAGCCCAATTGTTTTCTCAAACACAATTGTATTTGCCGACTCTGTTTGTCAGGTGCATTACAAGAAAAACAAAATGAATCGAAGAATAGGTCAGAAGAAACAGATCACGGTATCGGCAGATATGCAGAGCCTAAATAAACCGATTGTTTATCAATATTTGTTCAAGCAAGTTTACCCGCCCTCACCCTGACACATGTGGTATCTCTTAGTATTTATCTCAAGCACACAATTGTTAGTATTCCAATAGGAATGCATGTATTACCACGTTAACGATCATTTCACAACATCAGGATTTTATCCCTGCATGTTTTAGCTGCATTAATGAAGACTGAACAATTTCTACAGTTTAGAGAATAATAAAAAGAAGCTTAATGTTTATTCTAAGACAAACTGTGAAATGAGCAATGGAAGACAGCCATACTGGAAACTAATATAATAAAAGTTTTCATTTTTATTTGACCTCTTCATCTTTACTAAGTAGAACACTAGAGCTTGAAAGAAGATTGGCAAATATTTATTTTTGTGCTGTCACTTTGACCTTAGCAAAAATATCTTGGTGCATAATATTGCTCAAAGGCGTTTTCCCACAAAGTTCATTTTAATCAATAGATCTTGGAATAATAATAATATCCACAATTGGATGTGTTTAAATAAAATGTTCCTGTGCCGAGATAATTTTATAAATATTCCCCTGCTGTGTACTGTGTAATGGCCGTGTCTGACCGTACAGGGACATGGTCTCATCATACCACATCTCCTGGGAAGTTGGGGGGGGGGGGGGGGAGAAAAAAAGGGTATACAGACAGGACAGCACGGGATCACAGCTGATTCTTTTAGTTCTTTTAGTGAGATAAAACCTTTCCATGACTGTTTTCAAACAATGCTTTCCTTAAAGAAAGGATTGTCTGTGATCCTCTGCTGTAATGTCTGTATGCTACTCCTATCCACCCCGCTGACCAGGGGCTGTGGTATGATCAGACCATGTTTCTCAATGGTCAGACACAGCCATTACACAATACACAGCAGGGGCGCATTTATAAGATTATCTCAGCACAGGAACATTTTATTTAAGGTACCTTCACACTAAACGACGCTGCAGCGATCCAGACAACGATCCGGATCGCTGCAGCGTCGCTGTTTGGTCGCTGGAGAGCTGTCACACAGACCGCTCTCCAGCGACCAACGATGCCGGTAACCAGGGTAAACATTGGGTTACTAAGCGCAGGGCCGCGCTTAGTAACCCAATGTTTACCCTGGATACCATCCTAAAAGTAAAAAAAACAAACACTACATACTTACCTACCGCTGTCTGTCCTTGGCACTCTGCTTCTCTGCTCTGGCTGTGAGCACAGCGGCCGGAAAGCAGAGCGGTGACGTCACCGCTCTGCTTTCCGGCCGCTGTGCTCACAGTCATTGCAGGAAAGCAGAGCGCCGAGGACAGACAGCGGTAGGTAAGTATGAAGCGTTTGTTTTTTTAACTTTTAGGATGGTATCCAGGGTAAACATCGGGTTACTAAGCGCGGCCCTGCGCTTAGTAACCCGATGTTTACCCTGGTTACCAGCGAAGACATCGCTGAATCGGTGTCACACACGCCGATTCAGCGATGTCAGCGGGAGAGCCAGCGACCAAAGAAAGGTCTGGCCCTCTAGCCCCGACCAACGACATCGCAGCAGGATTCTGATCGCTGCTGCGTGTCAAACTAAACGATATCGCTAGCCAGGACGCTGCAACGTCACGGATCGCTAGCGATATCGTTTAGTGTGAAGGTACCTTTAAACACATCCAATTGTGGAAGTTATTGGAATTTTAAGATTTATTGAGTAATATGGATTTTTGTTCGTGGCAAAACCACTTTAAGGAAGGTGTGTGCAGTGGGGCTTTTTACAAGAAACATTACATGGTCTATAATTCAAGGGGGATGGTGAAAAAATTCAACCATGCCTTTATGGGTCTTGGTTTCTTCACTAGGGAACATTCATGCTGGAACAGAAAATCGCCTTCCCAAAACTGTTCCCAGAAAGTTGGAGGCATGCAGTTGTTCAAAATGTCCACGTATGCTAAAGCATTAAGATGTCTGTCAAATGCAACTGCGCCCCTAGGTCAACTTCTGAAAATCATCCCATATCATTGTCCCTCGTCCACCAAACTGTAAAATTGGCACAATGCAGTCAGGCAGGTAACGTTCTTCTGGAACTCGCCAAAGCCAGACCCGACCATCAGACTGACAGATGTAGGAGAGGGATTCATCACTACCGAGAACGTGTTTTAACTGCTCAAGAGTCCAGTTGTGGTGACTTTATCCCACTTCATCTGACTCTTGACATTGTGCTTGGTGATGAAAGGCTTGCCAGCAGCTGCTCAACTATGGAAGCTCATACTGTGAAGCTCCCGGTAGGGCACAACTTTGGTACTGATGTTAAAACCAGTTGAGGTCCGAACTCTGCAGTTATCAGCAGAGCGTTGGTGACTTTCTTGCCTTCTGCATCTCAACACTCCGCTCTGTAACTTTGCTGTGGTTCCTAAACTCTTCCACTGTTCAATAACACCACTCACAGGTGATGGCGGAATATTTAGCAGTGAAGAAATATCACTGACATCCCTTAGAGTACCACACTCGAAGAAAGCACAAGGCCACTAATATAATTAACTCATTGGATTAGCAATCATAAATACAATATCTTTAAAACTAAAAAATTACAACACAAAAAACCATACAAAAAATTGTTTATTAATCCATTGATAGTTTACGTAATTTACAAACAATTAAAATATTATAAAAAGGTGTGAATTGCATCAATGATAACCAAGACGGTCTAGGATGAGTTGTTCACTTCCATAGTTATACTAATCAAATAAATAGTTGCATACATGACTTTTTAGATATAATGAATGTATTGCACTGAGCAAGAAGATATAAATAATATAAATAGCAGAATCCGTGAAGTTTGCTGCATAATTAATAAATCGTACAAAACGTAATCCCTGTGTAATATTACTGGTGCAAAGTTCAAAGTGCTTAGAAAGACAATGAGGTCTCATGCCAGTAATAATAATACGTAATATATCAAAACCTGATTCAAAAGTCATGATAAGGGGAGAATATTAACCATGGAGGTGTCAGGTTTTGGCTTGGTATTCTCCCCTAATTATTACTATGTATAGTGTATTGGTTGCTTATCAGCAGATATTCTATGTCTTAAAATGCAATTACACACTTAATCAGTTACTATTAGGGCTCGTACAGACGACCGTATTTTCGGTCCGAGTGTGATCCAACAAACTATCGGATTGCACTTAACAAAATGTTAGTCTATAGGGGGGGTGCATACGTCTGATTTCTTTCCTCTAACTGTTTGGGGAAAACATGAGCTAGATTCGATATTCAGATATGTAAGTCAACGAGTCAGTGGAAAACATGAACTGCACTCGGATGTCATTTAAGAACATAAATTGTATGGTGTCTCAAAAAGAGAATGGGGTAAGGTATTGCATCATTGGGCAGCATTATGGCTCAGTGGTTAGGACTGCAGCTTTGCAGCGCTGGGGTCCTGGGTTTAAATCCAACCAAGGAAAACTGCAAGGAGTTTCTATGTTCTCCCCGTGTTTCTGTGGGTTTCCTCCAGGTTCTACGGATTCCTCCCACACTCTTAAGACATACTGATGATGGTGACTGTAAAGCGCTGTGGAATATGATAGCACTATATAGCAAAAAAACGATATTACTATGACAGCATATGTTATGTTCAATGTATGAACCCCAGGACTGAGTACTTTGCTTTAATATTACCGACCAATAACAAGTCCATGCCTCCCCCAATCTCTGGATTTATTTTTATATAATATGACAAGATCCGCTCTACAGCAAAACGTATTTAAATTGACCAAAAGCAGCAAGATGTTTCATCAATGTCTGCCGTCACTGAGACATCTTCTCTTCTGCAGATTTCCCTTCCAGCTGTGCGACTATGTGAAAAAGGAAAAGCTTAGATCAATGCAGAGACATATTCTAACACGTTGGAGAATTTTAATGTGTGATGTTCAGGGCTTCTTTATGTCAGAAACCCCCGATACCTCTCTACATGTGCCCTGGTTCTGGGTCTCATCACTACATCGGGATAAAAAGGAGCATGCATCTCAAAATGGGGTATTATCTCAGACCGAGGCCTGACCTTTCATCCTCAGCAGAGATTGCAGAAGTCAAAAGTTTTAAAAAGTAATTTAACTTTTCAAACTTCTAGAGCAATGATAACTTTTTGAAACTGTAGTACAGAAGAGAGGAAATAGAAGGAAATATATCTGACAAGGGCGATGTAAGAAAACGGGAAAAAACAAGGAAAAGAAAAGTTTGCATTACAGAGGTTTAGAGAAGGTAGGGAGAAAGCAAGAAAATACAGGGTGGGCCATGTACAGTGCCTTGCGAAAGTATTCGGCCCCCTGGAACGTTTCAATCTTTTCCCACATATCATGCTTCAAACATAAAGATGCCAAATGTAGATTTTTGGTGAAGAATCAACAACAAGTGGAACACATTTGTGAAGTTGAATGAAATTTATTGATTATTTTAAATTTTTGGGGAAATTCAAAAACTGAAAAGTGGGGCGTGCAATATTATTCAGCCCCTTTACTTTCAGTGCAGCAAACTCACTCCAGAAGATCATTGTGGATCTCTGAATGATCCAATGTTGTCCTAAATGCCTAATGATGATAAATATAATCCACCTGTGTGTAATTGTGGCACCCCTAGGGGTATTTGCCACAAAAATAGTTACTGACAGTAAGTACAAATACTAAAATAGCAAGACTGCACTACCACCTCCGGCCAGAAGGGGGAGCTCCAGAGACTCCCCTTGATCCATTCTGGTCTGAGAGAAGAAATGGCAGTTGGGCAGTTGGGCCAAGGAGCTGATAGTGAGAGGTCATACAGTTGAATCTCTAACAGCCCTGTGACTGTTACCAGGCCTAAATCACCGGCCTGAGGAGAAGAGGGATAGAGAAAAAGGACATTGTGAGAACCGGGTAGCATTAATCACTACCCAGAACAGGCGCAAAGACGGATACCGGATCCGTGGCTGTATTCATTATATATAATACAGCAACCGGAAAAACGTGAGGTGATATCAGCTTCACTAGGGTCGGATGCAGCAACAGACACAGAGTTCAGCGGTACTCCCAGAGGGGGTAAACCGATAAAAGGACTCGGGTTGCCCGTCGAACCAGGACCCGGAGGGGACAGATTGGGCCGGCAGCCAGTTCACATACAGCAGCAGGGCCACACAGAAATTGCGCACAATAAGAGGCGAAGACCCCGGCAGGGTCAAAGTAACTCAGAGTTCCCATACAGACTCCGGTGACAGGACTGGTTGTAAATCCTTTTATGTTAAAGTAAACTGGTTAAACGTTTCAGTGCCTCAGTCTTTCATTTGGACAATAGCCATCTATCCAGGATCGGTATCGTCACCGCTGGGAGAACCTGCTGCTGATCAAGTAAGTGCCTGTCCCCTCATGATACCCCTTACACTGTGCATTGCCTGAGGCCACAGCACCGGGTCAAGCCACCCGTGACATCCCCCTCAAGAGACAGACTCCATTGGTCCGGTGCTGGGTATCCCGGTCTCCTGGGCGTCACAATTGGCGTCACGAACAGGATCTAGCCAGCCCGTATACCGGGTATTGTGTGCCGTGATTGGAGCCCAAAACTGTGAAAACTGGGATGAAAAATCTTGAAAATTGACTTTATTAAAGAAAAATCCATTCCCCATTGAAAACTATTGAAAGTGACTTTTCTCCATTGGTTATAATGGAGTAAAGATGGCCGCCATCCCCTGAGGTAATCACTTCATAACCGTTAGGCACGAGACTGTTAATTGAGCTACGCCATCACCTGAACCCCAGTCTAACTGAAAAACTTCAGAATCCGCCATTACAGAGCGCGGTGGGTGGGAGCAGCAGGGGGCGTGTCATTGTGGGCGGCACCAAGCTGAGCGCTCTGACATCAGAGCAAGGGGAAAATCGATCCTGCTGCACAGCGGAACGAATCTACACTATCCCGACGGAAGCGGAGGACCGGAAGGGTCCGGATTAACTAAGGGGGCACAGTATGTCGCAGCACGGAGACGCCGCAGCACTCGGCAACACTAATGCAGCTGAAAGACAGAGTGTCAATAGAGAGTCCGGCAGCGCAGCGGTGCAAGGAGTGGCGCCCATCATGCCGGTGCTGATGCCATATACCCCGGGTGGCCCATGGCTTCCAATGTATGAAGGTGAGCCTAATACCCTTGACGATTTCAGAGAAAAGATGCTGGCCCATTTTGACATGTTCCCTGTGGGTGAAGTTCAGCGTGTTAGTCTCCTGATGATGTAGTTAAGTGGCCATGCTAAGCGAGAAGTCACAGCATGGGCAGCTGATCTAAAAGGCACTGTTGAACGCATATTTGCTGGATTAAAAGCTACATTTGAAACCACGGCCAGCAGCAAAGCTAAAATACGATTCTTTAGTTGCAAACAAAAAGCTAATGAGGGCGTGAGAGACTTTGCCTTAAACCTGCAGGAAGCCCTTAAATCACTTACACTGGCTGAACCCATTTTTAACACCGGAGCGGATAAACTGCTAAGAGATCAATTTATTGAGGGACTCTACACCCCTTCTCACCGGGGGCATGTGAGCATGCTTGTTTTTAAGAACCCTGAATTGACATTTGCCCAATTAAAGGAGAGCGCTATACGTCTCCAGCTGGCAGAGGCACCTCGGGATCAGGATCCTGCGCAACCCATGGCAGAGGCACCTCAACAACAGGGAGTGCCAGTGACATCAGCTATGTCTGGGGCCATTGCTAAGCCCCTGGGGCCCAGTACTAATGAGGCTCTTCAACAAAAGCTTGACTCTTTAGCTGATGTTGTTGCTTCAATGGCTAAAACCATGCAGGAGATGAAAGGACACAAGATGGAGTTGGCAAACTGTAGAGAGGATGTTCCATGGATGAGACCCCGGAGATACCCGACATGGAGAGGACGACCCCGCGACCGCTACCAACCGGATGGACAGCCCATTTGCCGCCGTTGCCAGCAGCCGGGCCACTTTGCACGAGATTGTGATTTAAACGGGAATCCCCTGGGAATGCGGGCCGCTTCGCAGGAATGAACTTTCAAGGCCCAACACCCTGGCACGACAGGTACATCGGAGGACGACCCATTATCCCTATCGTGCTGGACGGAATTCCCCTCAACGCTTTGCTGGACACAGGTTCCCAGATTTCATCTATACCGTATATCCTTTATAAGAGGTACTGGGCTGATGCAGATATTGATAAAGGGCCCTCTGATGTTGAACTAGATATATGGGCCAGTAATGGTAAGTTGGTACCGAAACTAGGATTCAGGGAGATGACCATAAAGATTGGTAAAGTAGAACTGAAGAAACAGGGTATAATTGTTGTTGATGTTGACCGGCGGAACTGTGAACCAACTGTATTGATAGGAATGAATGTGTTAGAGAACTGCTTTTCCGAAGTCATTTCTGTCTTACAGCAAATTGCTGAAACTGCCCAATCCTGCCAGCAGAGAGTTCTCCGGAGGGAAATAAAAGTATTGATGTTAAGTAGTGTTGAGCGATACCTTCCGATATCGGAAAGTATCGGTATCGGTTTGGATCGGCCGATATTCAAAAAATATCGGATATCGCCGATACCGATACCCGATCCCAATGCAAGTCAATGGGACCAAAATATCGGAATTAAAATAAACCCTTTCTTTCCTTGTAGGTTCATTCTACATGAAGGAAAACAACTAAGAATAATGTAGGATGTATGGGGGAGGTGGCGGAGACATTAAAGGCAATGAGGATTAGTCCAATCAAATAGAATAGCATGATTTTTTTTTTTTTTAAAGACGTTCGGATTGAAAAAGATATTGACTATGTAAATTTTTTTTATTTTGTCAGATATTGATGTTTCACTATTCCACGACCTTCCCCTTCTTTTTTTTCCTTTTCCCACACTTTCATCTTCATCATCATCAGCATCTTTGACATCAACTTCTTCACCTTATTCATCTTCTTCTTCATCTTCTACCTATATTTTTTTTTTATTACATTCTTCATATTCATTTTCTTCAACTATTGTTATTCTTCCTATTCTACATATTCTTTTTATTCCACTGTTATTATTCTTCCTATTCTACTTCTTCATCATATTCTCATTTGTGACAGGCATTCCCGTAGTTGTTATCTATAAAAGTTGGAAGATTACACCTTCCGTTGTGCCAGTCACAAAAGTTACATTTGTCCGCGTTCAGTTTGGCCTGCAGCATCAGGCTTTATCCAGGGGCACCACGAGGAGGAACGGACTCACCCCCATACACTGCTTAGTCTTCTTCTGCATATAATTTAGATAATATCTTTTGCTCTGATATTAAGTCTTATGCTTAATGTTCTTCTGCTCTTTGTTCTGCAGCCTCTTGTTCTTCTGCTTCTCGGTCTTCCATGTTGTCGTCTCCAGGGTCGTCGTCTCCAGTGTCGTCATCTCCGCCGTCGTCGTCTCAGCCGTCGTCGTCTCCGCCGTCGTCGTCTCCGCCGTCGTCGTCGTCGTCATCGGGGTGGTCTTCCGGGTCGTCGTCATCGGGGTGGTCTTCCGGGTCGTCGACGTTAGGGTCTTCAACTTGGAAATGTAGCAGAAGGTACAAGAAGGCTGAGAAAATGCCAAGAACCAGCTGATGGAACTGGAACTCGGATGGCTAACCGAAGGTTCAAGAGCCTATGGAACTACCGAGGACCAGCTGACGTTACTGGAACCCGGTTACTAAGCAGGAGGTACCCGTGCTAAAAAGCACTACCAAGGACCGCCTGACGTTGGCGGAACTCGGATACCCAGAAGGAGGCACCTAAGCCAAAGGCTCTGCCCGGAACCAGCTGACGTTACTGGAACCAGGATGGGGAGCAGAAGGTACAAGAGCAAAAGACACTGCCGAGAACCAGCTGACGGTACTGGAACCCGGATGGGTAGCCGAAGGTCCAAGAGCCAATGGAACTACCGAGGACCAGCTGACGTTACTGGAACCCGGTTACTAAGCAGGAGGTACCCGTGCCTGAAAGCACTACCAAGGACCACCTGACGTTGGTGGAACTTGGATACCCAGAAGGAGGCACCTAAGCCAAAGGCTCTGCCTGGAACCAGCTGACGGTACTGGAACCAGGATGGGGAGCAGAAGGTACAAGAGCAAAAGACACTGCCGAGAACCAGCTGACGGTGCTGGAACCAGGTGGTGGACCCGAAGGCCCACAGGAGAGGAGAGAACAGCTAGGCCGCGAGGCAGCCGCAGTTACCGAACCCCAACAGTCCTACAGGGGGAGCTGGGCCTACTGGCACTACAGAACCAGCCTTGACTACCAGTTCACGCAGCCCACATAGGAAGCTCCTAAACTGGAGGCACCCTGGAGTTGGCTAACCCGACCGCACCACGACGAGGCAAGCATAGGTGTCTCAGTGAGCTTGACACAACCCGGAAACAGCTGACGGTGCTGAAACCAGGTTTGGCACGAGGGAGTACCTGTGACAAAAACACTGCCGAGAACCAGCTGGCGGTGCTGGAACCCGGATGCGTTGCCCCAGTGTGCAAGAGCCAATGGCACGACCGAGGACTAGCTGACGGTGCTGGAACCCGGTTACTAAGCTGTAGGTGCCCGCGCTTAAAAGCACTACCAAGGACCGCCTGGCGTTGGCGGAACTCGGATACCCAGGAGGAGGCACCTAAGCCAAAGGCTCTGCCCGGAACCAGCTGACGGTGCTGGAACCAGGTGGTGGACCCCAAGGCCCACAGGAGAGGAGAGAACAGCTAGGCCGCGAGGCAGCCGCAGTTACCGAACCCCAACAGTCCTACAGGGGGAGCTGGGCCTACTGGCACTACAGAACCAGCCTTGACTACCAGTTCACGCAGCCCACATAGGAAGCTCCTAAACTGGAGGCACCCTGGAGTTGGCTAACCCGACCGCACCACGACGAGGCAAGCATAGGTGTCTCAGTGAGCTTGACACAACCCGGAAACAGCTGACGGTGCTGAAACCAGGTTTGGCACGAGGGAGTACCTGTGACAAAAACACTGCCGAGAACCAGCTGGCGGTGCTGGAACCCGGATGCGTTGCCCCAGTGTGCAAGAGCCAATGGCACGACCGAGGACTAGCTGACGGTGCTGGAACCCGGTTACTAAGCTGTAGGTGCCCGCGCTTAAAAGCACTACCAAGGACCGCCTGGCGTTGGCGGAACTCGGATACCCAGGAGGAGGCACCTAAGCCAAAGGCTCGGCCCGGAACCAGCTGACGGTGCTGGAACCAGGTGGTGGACCCGAAGGCCCACAGGAGAGGAGAGAACAGCTAGGCCGCGAGGCAGCCGCAGTTACCGAACCCCAACAGTCCTACAGGGGGAGCTGGGCCTACTGGCACTACAGAACCAGCCTTGACTACCAGTTCACGCAGCCCACATAGGAAGCTCCTAAACTGGAGGCACCCTGGAGTTGGCTAACCCGACCGCACCACGACGAGGCAAGCATAGGTGTCTCAGTGAGCTTGACACAACCCGGAAACAGCTGACGGTGCTGAAACCAGGTTTGGCACGAGGGAGTACCTGTGACAAAAACACTGCCGAGAACCAGCTGGCGGTGCTGGAACCCGGATGCGTTGCCCCAGTGTGCAAGAGCCAATGGCACGACCGAGGACTAGCTGACGGTGCTGGAACCCGGTTACTAAGCTGTAGGTGCCCGCGCTTAAAAGCACTACCAAGGACCGCCTGGCGTTGGCGGAACTCGGATACCCAGGAGGAGGCACCTAAGCCAAAGGCTCGGCCCGGAACCAGCTGACGGTGCTGGAACCAGGTGGTGGACCCGAAGGCCCACAGGAGAGGAGAGAACAGCTAGGCCGCGAGGCAGCCGCAGTTACCGAACCCCAACAGTCCTACAGGGGGAGCTGGGCCTACTGGCACTACAGAACCAGCCTTGACTACCAGTTCACGCAGCCCACATAGGAAGCTCCTAAACTGGAGGCACCCTGGAGTTGGCTAACCCGACCGCACCACGACGAGGCAAGCATAGGTGTCTCAGTGAGCTTGACACAACCCGGAAACAGCTGACGGTGCTGAAACCAGGCTTGGCACGAGGGAGTACCTGTGACAAGAACACTGCCGAGAACCAGCTGGCGGTGCTGGAACCCGGATGCGTTGCCCCAGTGTGCAAGAGCCAATGGCACGACCGAGGACCAGCTGACGGTGCTGGAACCCGGTTACTAAGCTGTAGGTGCCCGCGCTTAAAAGCACTACCAAGGACCGCCTGGCGTTGGCGGAACTCGGATACCCAGGAGGAGGCACCTAAGCCAAAGGCTCGGCCCGGAACCAGCTGACGGTGCTGGAACCAGGTGGTGGACCCGAAGGCCCACAGGAGAGGAGAGAACAGCTAGGCCGCGAGGCAGCCGCAGTTACCGAACCCCAACAGTCCTACAGGGGGAGCTGGGCCTACTGGCACTACAGAACCAGCCTTGACTACCAGTTCACGCAGCCCACATAGGAAGCTCCTAAACTGGAGGCACCCTGGAGTTGGCTAACCCGACCGCACCACGACGAGGCAAGCATAGGTGTCTCAGTGAGCTTGACACAACCCGGAAACAGCTGACGGTGCTGAAACCAGGTTTGGCACGAGGGAGTACCTGTGACAAAAACACTGCCGAGAACCAGCTGGCGGTGCTGGAACCCGGATGCGTTGCCCCAGTGTGCAAGAGCCAATGGCACGACCGAGGACTAGCTGACGGTGCTGGAACCCGGTTACTAAGCTGTAGGTGCCCGCGCTTAAAAGCACTACCAAGGACCGCCTGGCGTTGGCGGAACTCGGATACCCAGGAGGAGGCACCTAAGCCAAAGGCTCGGCCCGGAACCAGCTGACGGTGCTGGAACCAGGTGGTGGACCCCAAGGCCCACAGGAGAGGAGAGAACAGCTAGGCCGCGAGGCAGCCGCAGTTACCGAACCCCAACAGTCCTACAGGGGGAGCTGGGCCTACTGGCACTACAGAACCAGCCTTGACTACCAGTTCACGCAGCCCACATAGGAAGCTCCTAAACTGGAGGCACCCTGGAGTTGGCTAACCCGACCGCACCACGACGAGGCAAGCATAGGTGTCTCAGTGAGCTTGACACAACCCGGAAACAGCTGACGGTGCTGAAACCAGGTTTGGCACGAGGGAGTACCTGTGACAAAAACACTGCCGAGAACCAGCTGGCGGTGCTGGAACCCGGATGCGTTGCCCCAGTGTGCAAGAGCCAATGGCACGACCGAGGACTAGCTGACGGTGCTGGAACCCGGTTACTAAGCTGTAGGTGCCCGCGCTTAAAAGCACTACCAAGGACCGCCTGGCGTTGGCGGAACTCGGATACCCAGGAGGAGGCACCTAAGCCAAAGGCTCGGCCCGGAACCAGCTGACGGTGCTGGAACCAGGTGGTGGACCCGAAGGCCCACAGGAGAGGAGAGAACAGCTAGGCCGCGAGGCAGCCGCAGTTACCGAACCCCAACAGTCCTACAGGGGGAGCTGGGCCTACTGGCACTACAGAACCAGCCTTGACTACCAGTTCACGCAGCCCACATAGGAAGCTCCTAAACTGGAGGCACCCTGGAGTTGGCTAACCCGACCGCACCACGACGAGGCAAGCATAGGTGTCTCAGTGAGCTTGACACAACCCGGAAACAGCTGACGGTGCTGAAACCAGGCTTGGCACGAGGGAGTACCTGTGACAAGAACACTGCCGAGAACCAGCTGGCGGTGCTGGAACCCGGATGCGTTGCCCCAGTGTGCAAGAGCCAATGGCACGACCGAGGACCAGCTGACGGTGCTGGAACCCGGTTACTAAGCTGTAGGTGCCCGCGCTTAAAAGCACTACCAAGGACCGCCTGGCGTTGGCGGAACTCGGATACCCAGGAGGAGGCACCTAAGCCAAAGGCTCGGCCCGGAACCAGCTGACGGTGCTGGAACCAGGTGGTGGACCCGAAGGCCCACAGGAGAGGAGAGAACAGCTAGGCCGCGAGGCAGCCGCAGTTACCGAACCCCAACAGTCCTACAGGGGGAGCTGGGCCTACTGGCACTACAGAACCAGCCTTGACTACCAGTTCACGCAGCCCACATAGGAAGCTCCTAAACTGGAGGCACCCTGGAGTTGGCTAACTCGACCGCACCACGACGGGGCAAGCATAGGCGTCTCAGTGAAGTTGACACAACCCGGAAACAGCTGACGGTGCTGAAACCAGGCTTGGCACGAGGGAGTACCTGTGACAAGAACACTGCCGAGAACCAGCTGGCGGTGCTGGAACCCGGATGCGTTGCCTTGCCTATTAAAGATTGTCTTCCTAGAGCCCCAACTAGCGGTGTTGGAGCAAAGGGTAAGCAGGGGGAGATGAGTGTAGGCCGAAGCCTGCACTGGAGGCAGCTTTGTGTCTGCGTTGCGTTTGCAGGACACTTTGCCGGCTACACACTGGGGGAACAGCTGGCGTTGCTGAACCCCACTAACACAATGGCGTGTGTTTTTCTCTGTGCAGCTAGCACTTGCGGGCAAAAACTAGCGATGTTAGAGCCCGTGTTGAAGCAGGAGGAGGAGGAGGAGAGGAGCAGAGTGTAGGCCGAAGCCTAGTTGAACCAATTTCAAAGGAAACCTTTAACCCCCCCCTCAGGTGTTACAAAGTACAAGAGACACACCTTGTGCAGTATTAATGCTGCACAAGTGAAAGGTTGCTCTATTAATTTGTCTACTTGCACACGCTGAATGAAAGACATACACAATTTACCCCATTCTACAGTCAAACTGTAGTGGATGCGTGACTTGGTTTTTTGATGAGACGCAGCACAGGTGTCCAAAATAACGCCTTGGTGCTTGGCGCAGCTTCCTGAGCGTTGTTATTTGCTGTACAGGAGTCTGCGCTCTTGTGTTATCCCTTGGCAATGCCCTGTTAGCGCTGCCCATCTTATGACATCATTTCATGTTGGCCGGTGCGGTTAACGATGGCCATAAATCCCAGACCCACAGTGTCTTTTCATAAAGCCACACTGCGGTGCTGGGATTCGTGGCCTTGAGCAGTAAATATTTTGGCCGCTCACACACGTCCTTACACCTGCTTCAGACTGGGCGGCCTCTGCTGATCCCTTCTCGCATGCCGCGGCCATGAGGCTGCACAGTCTGAAGAAGGCGGAAGGAGATGAGTTAAGACAGGCGAAGATATGCACTGCTCGTGCCTATCAATCACACCCTCGCAGTCAAACTAATTAAGACAACGAGGAGCATTTTATTCAGGCAGGGCGGACGAACAGGCGCAAGTAGCCAACCAATGATGTCAGAAGACGGGAAGCGCTACCAAGGGGGGTGCTGCGTATCATTAGAAAGGAAAGTCACACCTCAGGGACAGTGGAATGGTCTCAAAGAGACACATTTTGTACGTGTTGAGTTCCACGTGGGCAAGGAGAAAACATCAGCCACCTTGTACAAATGCAGCAGTACTGCTGTACAAGGTGGCTGTTATACATAGAAACACCTGTGGGTGGGGGGCAGGCTCCCTTCAATTTCAGTTCATGTGCCTGCGTGGCGTTTGCAGGTCACGTTGCAAGCTACACAGCAGGGGAACAGCTGGCGTTGCTGAACCCCACTAACACATTGGCTGGTGTTTTTCTCTGTGCAGCTAGCATTTCCGGGCAAAAACTAGCGGTGTTTGAGCCCAGGGTCAGCAGGAGGAGGAGGAGAGGAGCAAAGTGTAGGCCGAAGCCTGCACTGGTGGCAGCTTTTGGTCGGTTGTGCCAGCGTGGCTTGTGCTGGACACGATGCCGGCTACACAGCGGGGGAACAGCTGGCGGTGCTGAACCCCACTAACACATTGGCTGGTGTTTTTCTCTGTGCAGCTAGCATTTCCAGGCAAAAACTAGCGGTGTTTGAGCCCAGGGTCAGCAGGAGGAGGAGGAGAGGAGCAAAGTGTAGGCCGAAGCCTGCACTGGTCTCAGCTTTTGGTCGGTTGTGCCAGCGTGGCTTGTGCTGGACACGATGCCGGCTACACAGCGGGGGAACAGCTGGCGTTGCTGAATCCCACTAACACATTGGCTGGTGTTTTTCTCTGTGCAGCTAGCATTTCCGGGCAAAAACTAGCGTTGTTAGAGCCCAGGGTCAGCAGGAGGAGGAGAGGAGCAGAGTGTAGGCCGAAGCCTAGTTGAACCAATTTCAAAGGTTACCTTTAACCCCCCCTCAGGTGTTACAAAGTACAAGAGCCACTCCTTCTGCAGCATTAATGCTGCACAAGTAAAAGGTTGCTCTATTAATTTGTCTACTTGCACAAGCTGAATGCAACACGTAGACTATTTAGCCCATTATACTGTTAATCAGTAGTGGAGGCGTGACTTGTCTTTTTAAAGAAAAGCAGCACAGGTGTCGAAAACAACACCTTTTTGCATGGGCGCAGCTTCCTGAGCGTTGTTAGTTGCTGTACAGGAGTCTGCGCTCTTGTGATCCTTTGGCCATGCGCTGTGAGCGCTTCCTGTCTTATGACCTCATTTCATGTTGGCCGTTGCGGTTAGCGATGGACATGAATCCCAGACCCACAGTGTGTTTTTAAAAAATCACACTGCGGTGCTGGGATTCGTGCCCTGGTGCACTAAATATGTTTGCCGCTCACACATGTCCTTACACCTGCTTCAGACTGGGCGGCCTCATCTGATCCCTTATCGCCTGCCGCGGCCATGAGGACACCCAGTCTGAAGAAGGCGGAAGGAGATGAGTGAACACAGGCAAACATATGCACTGCACATGCCCATCAATCACACCCTCGCTGTCCAAAAAAATAAGACACCGAGGGGCGTTGTTTCCAGCAGGGGAGATGCACAGGCGCAGCCAGCTAACCAATGATGTCAAAAGACGGGCAGCGCTAACAAGGGTGGTGCTGCGTGTCATTACAAAGGAAAGTCACACCTCAGGGACATTGTAATGGTCTCTAATGAGACACATTTTGTACGTGTTGAGTTCCACGTGGGCAAGGAGAAAAAGTCAG
Organism: Ranitomeya imitator; assembly: GCF_032444005.1. NCBI lineage: Eukaryota > Metazoa > Chordata > Amphibia > Anura > Dendrobatidae > Ranitomeya > Ranitomeya imitator. Next base: position 806,715,170 of record NC_091283.1, read on the forward strand.
CCACCTTGTACAAATGCAGCAGTACTGCTGTACAAGGTGGCTGTTATACATAGAAATACCTGGGGGGGTGGGGGGCAGGCTCCCTTCAATTTCAGTTCATGTGTCTGCGTGGCGTTTGCAGGTCACGTTGCAAGCTACACAGCAGGGGAACAGCTGGCGTTGCTGAACCCCACTGACACATTGACTGGTGTTTTTCTCTGTGCAGATTGCATGTCCGGGCAAAAACTAGCGGTGTTAGAGCCCAGGGTCAGCAGGAGGAGGAGGAGAGGAGCAAAGTGTAGGCCGAAGCCTGCACTGGTGGCAGCTTTTGGTCGGTTGTGCCAGCGTGGCTTGTGCTGGACACGATGCCGGCTACACAGCGGGGGAACAGCTGGCGGTGCTGAACCCCACTAACACATTGGCTGGTGTTTTTCTCTGTGCAGCTAGCATTTACGGGCAAAAACTAGCGGTGTTTGAGCCCAGGGTCAGCAGGAGGAGGAGGAGAGGAGCAAAGTGTAGGCCGAAGCCTGCACTGGTGGCAGCTTTTGGTCGGTTGTGCCAGCGTGGCTTGTGCTGGACACGATGCCGGCTACACAGCGGGGGAACAGCTGGCGGTGCTGAACCCCACTAACACATTGGCTGGTGTTTTTCTCTGTGCAGCTAGCATTTCCGGGCAAAAACTAGCGGTGTTTGAGCCCAGGGTCAGCAGGAGGAGTACAGGAGCAGAGTGTAGGCCGAAGCCTAGTTGAACCAATTTCAAAGGTTACCTTTAACCCCCCCTCAGGTGTTGCAAGGTACAAGAGCCACACCTTGAACAGCATTAATGATGCACAAGTCAAAGGTTGCTCTATTTAATTTTGCTCCTTGCACACGCTGAATTAAACACGTACACTATTTAGCCCATTATACTGTCAAACAGTAGTGGAAGCGTGACTACTAGTCTTTTTAAGGTGACGCAGCACAGGTGTACAAATTTACACCTAGGTGCTGTGCGCAGATTCCTTACCGTTGTTATTTGCAGTACAGGAAACTGCGCTCTTGTGTTATCCCTTGGCAATACCCTGTTAGTGCAGGCCGTCTCATTACCTCATTTCATGTTGGCCGGTGCGGTTAACGATGGCCATAAATCCCAGACCCACAGTGGCTTTTCCTAAAGTCACACTGCGGTGCTGGGATTCGTGGCCTTGTGCAGTAAATATGTTCGCCGCTCACACATGTCCTTACACCTGCTTCAGACTGGGCGGCCTCAGCTGATCCCTTATCGCATGCCGCGGCCATGAGGCCGCACAGTCAGAAGAAGGCGGAAGGAGGGGAGTGAAGACAGGGGAACATATGCACTGCTCGTGCCCATCAATCACACCCTCGCAGTCAAAATATATGAGACAACGGGGGGCGTTGTGTCGGGCAGGGGGGACGCACAGGCACAGCCAGCCAACCAATGATGTCAGGAGACGGGCAGCGCTAACAATGGGGTTGCTGCGTGTCATTAAAATGGAAAGTCACACCTCAGGGACATTGTAATGGTCTGTAATGAGACACATTTTGTACTTGTTGAGTTCCACGTGTGCAAGGAGAAAAAGTCAGCCACCTTGTACAAATGCAGCAGTACTGCTGTACAAGGTGGCTGTTATACATAGAAACACCTGGGGGGGTGGGGGTCAGGCTCCCTTCAATTTCAGTTCATGTGCCTACGTGGCGTTTGCAGGACACGTTGCCAGCTACACAGCAGGGGAACAGCTGGCGGTGCTGAACCCCACTAACACATTGGCTGGTGTTTTTCTCTGTGCAGCTAGCATGTCCGGGCAGAAACTGGCGTTGTTTGAGCCCAGGGTCAGCAGGAGGAGGAGAGGAGCAAAGTGTAGGCCGAAGCCTAGTTGAACCAATTTCAAAGGTTACCTTTAACCCCCCCTCAGGTGTTGCAAGGTACAAGAGCCACACCTTGAACAGCATTAATGATGCACAAGTCAAAGGTTGCTCTATTTAATTTTGCTCCTTGCACACGCTGAATTAAACACGTACACTATTTAGCCCATTATACTGTCAAACAGTAGTGGAGGCGTGACTACTAGTCTTTTTAAGGTGACGCAGCACAGGTGTACAAATTTACACCTAGGTGCTGTGCGCAGATTCCTTACCGTTGTTATTTGCAGTACAGGAAACTGCGCTCTTGTGTTATCCCTTGGCAATACCCTGTTAGTGCAGGCCGTCTCATTACCTCATTTCATGTTGGCCGGTGCGGTTAACGATGGCCATAAATCCCAGACCCACAGTGGCTTTTCCTAAAGTCACACTGCGGTGCTGGGATTCGTGGCCTTGTGCAGTAAATATGTTCGCCGCTCACACATGTCCTTACACCTGCTTCAGACTGGGCGGCCTCAGCTGATCCCTTATCGCATGCCGCGGCCATGAGGCCGCACAGTCAGAAGAAGGCGGAAGGAGGGGAGTGAAAACAGGGGAACATATGCACTGCTCGTGCCCATCAATCACACCCTCGCAGTCAAAATATATGAGACAACGGGGGGCGTTGTGTCGGGCAGGGGGGACGCACAGGCACAGCCAGCCAACCAATGATGTCAGGAGACGGGCAGCGCTAACAATGGGGGTGCTGCGTGTCATTAAAAAGGAAAGTCACACCTCAGGGACATTGTAATGGTCTGTAATGAGACACATTTTGTACTTGTTGAGTTCCACGTGTGCAAGGAGAAAAAGTCAGCCACCTTGTACAAATGCAGCAGTACTGCTGTACAAGGTGGCTGTTATACATAGAAACACCTGGGGGGGTGGGGGGGGTTGGCTCCCTTCAATTTCAGTTCATGTTCCTGCGTGGCGTTTGCAGGAAACGTTGCCAGCTACACAGCAGGGGAACAGCTGGCGGTGCTGAACCCCACTAACACATTGGCTGGTGTTTTTCTCTGTGCAGCTAGCATGTCCGGGCAGAAACTGGCGTTGTTTGAGCCCAGGGTCAGCAGGAGGAGGAGAGGAGCAAAGTGTAGGCCGAAGCCTGCACTGGTGGCAGCTTTTGGTCAGTTGTGCCAGCGTGGCTTGTGCTGGACACGATGCCGACTACACAGCAGAGGAACAGCTGGCGGTGCTGAACCCCACTAACACATTGGCTGGTGTTTTTCTCTGTGCAGCTAGCATGTCCGGGCAGAAACTGCCGTTGTTTGAGCCCAGGGTCAGCAGGAGGAGGAGAGGAGCAAAGTCTAGGCCGAAGCCTGCACTGGTGGCAGCTTTTGTTCTGTTGTGCCAGCGTGGCTTGTGCTGGACACGTTGCCGACTACACAGCAGGGGAACAGCTGGCGTTGCTGAACCCCACTAACACATTGGCTGGTGTTTTTCTCTGTGCAGCTAGCATTTCCGGGCAAAAACTAGCGGTGTTTGAGCCCAGGGTCAGCAGGAGGAGTAGAGGAGCAGAGTGTAGGCCGAAGCCTAGTTGAACCAATTTCAAAGGTTACCTTTAACCCCCCTCAGGTGTTGCAAGGTACAAGAGCCACACCTTGTGCAGCATTAATGCTGCACAATTAAAAGGTTGCTCTATTTGTTTTGCTCCTTGCACACGCTGACTAAAACACGTACACTATTTAGCCCATTATACTGTCAAACAGTTGTGGAGGCGTGACTTGTCTTTTTAACGAGACGCAGCACAGGTGTCAAAATTTGCACCTAGGTACTGGGCGCAGATTCCTGAGCGTTGTTATTTGCTGTACAGGAGTCTGCGCTATTGTGATCCCTTGGCCATGCGCTGTGAGCGCTTCCTGTCTTCTGACCTCGTTTCATGTCGGCCGTTGCGGTTAGCGATGGACATGAATCCCAGACCCACAGTGTGTTTTCAAAAAATCACACTGCGTGGCTGGGATTCGTGGCCTTGTGCAGTAAATAGGTTTGCCGCTTACACATGTCCTTACACCTGCTCCAGACTGGGCGGCCTCAGCTGATCCCTTATCGCCTACCACGGCCAGGAGGCCGCACAGTCTGAAGAAGGCGGAAGGAGATGAGTTAAGACAGGCGAACATATGCACTGCTCGTGCCCATAAACCACACCCTCGCTGACAAAATAAATATGACAACGAGGGGCGTTGTTTCTAGCAGGGCGGATGCACAGGCGCAGCCAGCTAACCATGATGACAAAAGACGGCAAACGCTACCAAGGGGGGTGCTGCGTATCATTACAAAGGAAAGTCACACCTCAGGGACAGTGGAATGGTCTCAATGAGACACATTTTGTACGTGTTGAGTTCCACGTGGGCAAGGAGAAAAAGTCAGCCACCTTGTACAAATGCAGCAGTACTGCTGTACTAGGTGGCTGTTATACATAGAAACACCTGGGGGGGTGGGGCCAGGTTCCCTTTAATTTCAGTTCCTGTGCTTGCATGGCGTTTGCAGGTCACGTTGCCGGCTACACAGCAGGGGAACAGCTGGCGTTGCTGAACCCCACTAACACATTGGCTGGTGTTTTTCTCTGTGCAGCTAGCACTTCCGGGCAAAAACTAGCGGTGTTTGAGCCCAGGGTCAGCAGGAGGAGGAGAGGAGCAGAGTGTAGGCCGAAGCCTGCACTGGTGGCAGCTTTTGTTCTGTTGTGCCAGCGTGGCTTGTGCTGGACACGTTGCCGACTACACAGCAGGGGAACAGCTGGCGGTGCTGAACCCCACTGACACATCACCTAGTGTTTTTTCTGTGTAGACAACACTTCCAGGTGGCAACTGACAGTGTTGAAACCCAGGGAATCAAAGAGGAGCAGAGTGTAGGCCGAAGCCTGCAGTGGAGCAAGTTGAAAGGGAACCTTTAACCCCCCCCCCCCCAGGCATTTCTTGCTGAAAGAGCCATCTTGTACAGCAGTAATACTGCACATGGAAAATGGTGGCTCCGAAAATTATGCTCCTTGCAAACGCTGAAGTACACACTCATATAATGTGTCCCCTCACACCGTCAAACCATCCCGGAAGTGGGACTTTCCTTTGTAATGTGACACAGCACAGCCGTCATTCCAACCCCCTTGGTGCCGGGCGCCACCTCCTCAACGTTGTTTGGTTCTGTCACGGAGCCCGCGCTGTAATGTTATCCCTTGGCCATGCACAGTTAGCGGTGCCCGTCTTCTGACATCATGTAGGTGTCAGGCTGGCAGTGCCTGTGCGTCCAAGCTGCCCGAGATCCAACCTTGCAGTGTCATCTAATGTAGTCCCACTGCGGGCCAGGGATCCATGGGCATGCGCAGTGCATATCATCGCCTCTCACTCACCTCCTTCCTGCTTCTTCAGACTGTGCGGCGTCACGGCCGTGGCATGCTATTAGGGATCAGCTGACGCCGCCTAGTCTGAAGAAGCGTGAAGAAGGGGAGTTTGAGGCTAGTATATGCACTGCGCATGGCCATGGATACCAGGCCCACTGTGGGATCACATTAGACGACACTGCGAGGTGTGATTTCGGGCAGCGTGGACGCACAGGCGCAGCCAGGACGACAACAAATGATGTCAGAAGACGGGCAGCGCAAACTGTGCATGGCCAAGGGATAACATAACAGCGCAGGGTCCATGACGGAATCAAACAACGCTAAGGAGGCAGCGCACGGTGCCAAGGGGGTAGCAATGACGGCTGTGCTGCGTCACATTACAAAGGAAAGTCCCACCTCCGGGACGGTTGGACGGTGTGAGGGGACACATTACATGAGTGTGTAGTTCAGCGTTTGCAAGGAGCATAATTTCAAGAGCGACCTTTCCCTTGTGCAGTATTAGTGCTGCACATGGTGGCTCTTTCAGTAACAAACGCCTAGGGGGGGGGGGACAGGTCCCCTTACATTTTAGTTGTGCCAGCGTGGCGGTCGCATGACACATTGCCGGATACACAGCTGGGGATCAGCTGACGTTACTGAACCCCAATAACAGAGGAGCGACTGTTGACTGTGCACACAGCACTTCCAGGCACCAACTGGCGGTGTTAGAGCCCAGGGACAGCAGGAGGAGCAGATTGGAGGTATTGCCGCACACACAGCTGGGGATCAGCTGACGTTACTGAACCCCAATAACAGAGGAGCGACTGTTGACTGTGCACACAGCACTTCCAGGCACCAACTCGCGGTGTTAGAGCCCAGGGACAGCAGGAGGAGCAGAGGAACAGAGTGTAGGCCGAAGCCTGATTGGAGCAAGTTGAAAGGAAACCTTTAACCCCCCCCCCCAAGACGTTTGTAGCTGAAAGAGACATGTTGTGCAGCACTAAGGATGCAAAAGGAAAAGGTTGCTCTTTTAATTATGCTCCTTGCAAACACCAAAGTAAACACTAAAAATGTGTCCCTTTATACCGTTAAACCGTTCCGGAGGTGCGAATTTCCTTCGTAATGGGACACAGCACAGCTGTCATTCCTATCCCCTTGATGCCGTGCGCTGCCTCCTCAGCGTTGTTTTAAGCTGTCACGGAGCCTGCGCTGTTCTGTTAGCCCTTGGCCATGCCCAATTAGCGCTGCCTGTCTTCTGACATAATTTGGTGTCAGGCTGTCAGTGCCTGTGCGTCCACGCTGCTCCAGATCCAACCTCGCAGTCTCATCTAACGTAATCCCACTGCGGGCCTTGGAACCATGGGCATGCACAGTGCATAACCTCGACTCTCACTCCCCTCCTTCCCTCTTCTTCAGACTGTGCGGTGTCACGGCCGTGGCATGCTAGGGATCAGCTGACGGCGCACAGTCTAAAGAAGCCGGAGGGAAATGAGCGAGAGCCCGAGGGGAAGATATGCACTGCGCATGCCCATGGATCCCAGGCCCGCAGTGTGACTCAATCAGAAGACACTGCGAGGCGGGATCTCGGGCACCGCGGCCGCACAGGCGCAGCCAGCCTGACACCAAATTATGTCAGAAGACAGGCAGCGCAAATAGGGCATGCCCAAGGGATAACAGAACAGCGCAGGCTCCGTGACAGCTTAAAACAACGCTGAGGAGGCAGCGCATGGCACCAAGGGGGTAGGAATGACGGCTGTGCTGCGTCACATTACGAAGGAAAGTCCCAGCTCCGGGACGGTATAACGGTATCAGTGAACACATTTTATAAGTGTTAAGTTCTGCGTGTGCAAAGAGCTAAAAAAAAAGAGCTACCTTTTCCTTGTGCAGCATTACTGCTGCACAAGATGGCTCTTTCAGTAACAAACGACGGGGGGGGGGGAACAGACAGGTTCCCTTACATTTAGGTTGTTGTGCCAGCGTGGCGGTCGCAGGACACATTGCCGGCTACACAGCTGGGGATCAGCTGACGTTACTGAAACCCAATAACACTGGGTCGTATGTTTTTACTGTGCAGCCTGCACTTCTGAGCCGCAACTGGCGGTGTTGGAGCCCAGGAATAGCAGTTCAGGTGGTAGAAAAATGAACACAGCAGGAGACCTGGATGACACCCAATTACTTAATCAGGCAGAGGAGTGGCAAATTCCTGCGAGATCCAGGCCTGGTTCATTTTCAGGAAAGTAAGCCGGTCAACGTTATCGGAGGATAGTCGCATGCGACGGTCTGTTAGTACACCACCTGCGGCACTAAAGACACGTTCCGATAAGACACTAGCCGCAGGGCAAGCCAGCACCTCCAATGCATACTGGCTTAGCTCTGGCCATGTATCCAGCTTAGAGACCCAAAACTTGAACGGGGAAGAGCCGTCTGGGAGTACAGTAAGAGGGCAAGCCATGTAGTCTGTCACCATCTGACGGAACCGTTGCCTCCTGCTGACTGGAGCCGCCGGTGATGGTGTAGACATTTGGGGCGGGCACACAAAAGTGTGCCAGAGTTGTGCCATACTGGGCTTGCCTTGGGCAGAGGCACTGCTTCTGCTCCCTCTTTGGGCAGAGCCTCCCCCACTGCCTCGACGCACTGAGCTGCTTTGTAAAGCACTAGCAGCACTCCTCTCAGTTGGACAGGAGAAGATGATGGAATTCACCAGTGTGTCGTGGTACTCCCGCAATTTACGCTCCCGGGTCAACGCAGGGATGAGGTTTTGGACGTTGTCCCGGTAGCGAGGATCGAGGAGGGTGAACACCCAATAATCAGGCATGTTGAGAATGTGGTCGATGCGGCGGTCGTTTCTCAGGCACTGCAGCATGAAATCCACCATGTGCTGCAGAGTGCCAATTGGCCCAGAAACGCTGTCCCCTGCTTGAGACATGATCTCTGCCCGCTCGTCATCACCCCACCCTCGCTGTACACACTGACCACTGGACAATTGTGTCGCTCCCTCCTCTGGACGGAGCTCTTCCTCGTCCATTGACTCCTCCTCATCCTCCTCACAAATTGGCCCCTGCGTACCCCTTTGTGAGGAACCACGTGGCGCTGACTCTCCAGAAGCTGATGGAAAAGGTGACTCCTCATCCTCCACCTCTTCCACCACATCATCCCTTAACCCTTGCAAAGTTTGCTGAAGCAGGCAGATAAGGGGGACAGTCATGCTGACTAGTGCATCATCTGCACTTGCCATCCGCGTGGAATAATCAAAAGGACGCAAAACCTGGCAGACGTCCTTCAGAGTGGCCCACTCTGTGGTTGTGAAGTCTGATCGGCGCTGACTGCGACTTCTTTGCGCCTGATGCAGCTGGTACTCCATAACTGCTTGCTGCTGCTCACACAACCGCTCCAACATATGTAACGTGGAATTCCACCGGGTAGGTAGGTCACATATGATGCGGTGTTCCGGAAGGCGGAATCTGCGCTGCAGAGCAGCAATGCGGGATCTGGCCAAGCTGGAACGCCGCAAGTGAGCACACTCTAGGCGGACCTTGTGCAGCAGGGCATCAAGATCCGGATAGTCCCTCAGAAAACTCTGCACAACCAAATTGAGCACATGTGCCAGACATGGGATGTGAGTGAGGTTGCCAAGGGCCAAAGCTGCCACCAGATTTCGGCCATTGTCACACACTACCATGCCTGGCTGGAGATTCGCTGGCAGTAACCACACATCGCTCTCCTGCTTGATGGCATTCCAGAGCTCCTGCGCTGTGTGGCTTCGATGTCCCAATGAAACTAGTTTCAAGACGGCCTGCTGACGTTTGGCCACGGCTGTGCTCATGTCGGTCATAGGTAAACGTTCACGGGTCCATGTGGGGGTGGACTGTGACGGATCCTGCAGAGAGGAATCAGAGGAACTGGTGTAAGAGGAGGAGTCGATGCGTACAGACTGGATTCCTGCAATCCTTGGAGTGGGCAGGACACGTCCTGCGCCACTCGCACGATCTGTACCTGGCTCAACAACATTAACCCAATGGGCAGTGAGGGAAACATATCGCCCCTGTCCATGCTGACTGGTCCATGCATCGGTGGTGAGGTGGACCTTGCTACTGACGGCGTTCAGTAGCGCATGTTTTATGTTTGCCTCAACATGCCTGTGCAGGGCAGGGACAGCCTGCCTGCTGAAGTAAAAGCGGCTGGGCACCTTGTACTGTGGGACTGCCAATGCCATCAAGTCACGGAAGCTGTCAGTCTCCACCAGCCTGAACGAGAGCATTTCCAGGGACAACAGTTTGGCAATGCCTGCATTCAGAGCCTGTGCTCGGGGGTGGTTGGCCGAGAATGCCCGCCTTTTCTCCCATGCCTGTACTACCGATGGCTGTAGAGTAGACTGGGAGTGTGAGGATGACTGGGAAGGTGGTGCTGTGGGTGGAATTACACAAGGTCTCTGGGAGGAAGCCAAACCAGCTGTGCGTGAGCTGGAGGAAGAGGCAACACGAGCTGAAGAGGTGGTAGCTGCCGCTGTTGGTTGGCCTACATCTTCAGTGTGTTTCTGTAACTCCACCGCGTGCCTGGTCTGCACATGTTTCCACATATTTGTGGTATTGAGGTTGCTGACATTTTTCCCTCTTTTTACTTTATGATGACACAGCTTGCATTTGACAAAACAAATGTCATCTGCAACTGTGTCAAAAAAGGACCAGGCACTGCAAGTCTTGGGAGCGCCCTTTTTGGCTTTGGAAAGAGACAGGCTCCTAACGGGTGCCAAAGTGGAGGCTACAGGCTCCGCAGTCTTCCCCCTCCCTCTCCCTCTTTGGCCCGTAAGAGGAAGCTCTTCCTCTGAGCTGCTCCCACCACCTTCCTGTTCCTCACGCCACGATGGGTCAAGGACCTCATCATCTCCACTACCCTCTGCCACCAACTGCTCCTCCTGGGTAGTCTCAGCAGCACAGTACGCACGAGAAAGCGGCACCTGAGTTTCATCATCAGATGCGTACTGCGCTGTGGTCACCGGAGGCACTGGCCCACCTGCCTCTTCAGAGTCAGAGAGAAAAAGGTGTTGGGCATCACTGCACACTGCCTCTTCTTCCATTTCTCCAATGCTGCTTGGCTGGCCCCCTGTTTCCAAGCCAAGAGATTCAGAGAACAGAAGTAGAGACGGCTCCTGTCCTGGGCTCTCTGACTGCCTGGCCAATTTGGCAGGTGGTGAAGAGACAGATGGCTGCTCTCCAGTGCTCTGTGCCTGAGAGGATGTGGCACTAACTGAAGTCGATGCCGAGGCGTTAGCTGCCATCCACCCGACAACGGCTTCAATTTGGTCTTCACGCAGCAGCGGTGCACGGCGCTCTCCGACAAAGCTGCGCATGAAGGACTGTTCCCTGCTGAAACTGAGTGACGACGAGTCACCGGCACCCGCAGCAGGCACAGAATCACCACGTCCTCTCCCTGCTCCTCTCCCTGCTCCGCGCCCACGCCCACGTGCCTTACTCCCTGCCCTCTTCATCTTGGTTGACAGATAAAGATAAGCAGAAAAGTACTAAGGCCTTAGTGTGCTTATTCCTGTAATGCTCCTCCTAACAGGTGTAAGAAACACTAATGTTGTAAATTGTGGACTAAACTTTATTATTTTTCAAATGTGGCCTACACAAGTGTTAAGTTGTGTTTGGTGAACTTAACTTTTTTTTTGGTGCAGATCGGGCTACAGAGCTAGTTTAAATCACACGGAGACCGTGCAGACAGCCGTAAACGGCGCTGCAAGGCCAAAAAACCCTCCTCTAGGTTATCCTATATAGTGTTTTTCCACTATTTAGCTGGATACAAGTGGAAAGACACTAATAGGAATTTTTTTTTTCAAATTTTAAACTGGCTGCACTATTTGAAAAAAAGGAAATTGTTTTTCAAGGTATGAGGCAGTAACGCACCCTGAGCTGAATCCAACCGGCTATGGCTGCACACAGACTACAGGGCGAGCTGCGCTCACACAGAGACCGTGCAGAGAGCCGTAAACGGCGCTGCAAGGCCCCAAAAAAAACCTCTAGGTTATCCTATGTAGTGTTTTTCCACAATTGAGCTGGAGACTGGTGGAAAGACACTAATAGGAATTTTTTTTTTTTCAAATTTTAAACAGGCTGCACTATTTGAAAAAAAGGAAAATTTTTCTCAAGGTATGAGCCAGTAACGAACCCTGAGCTGAATCCAACCGGCTATGGCTGCACACAGACTACAGGGCGAGCTGGGCTCACACGGAGACCGTGCAGACAGCCGTAAACGGCGCTGCAAGGCCAAAAAACCCTCCTCTAGGTTATCCTATATAGTGTTTTTCCACTATTTAGCTGGATACGAGTGGAAAGACACTTATAGGATTTTTTTTTGTCAAATTTTAAACAGGCTGCACTATTTGAAAAAAAAGGAAAATTTTTCGCAAGGTATGAGCCAGTAACGAACCCTGAGCTGAATCCAACCGGCTATAGCTGCACACAGACTACAGGGCGAGCTGGGCTCACACGGAGACCGTGCAGACAGCCGTAAACGGCGCTGCAAGGCCAAAAAACCCTCCTCTAGGTTATCCTATATAGTGTTTTTCCACTATTTAGCTCGATACGAGTGGAAAGACACTAATAGGAATTTTTTTTTTCAAATTTTAAACAGGCTGCACTATTTGAAAAAAAGGAAAATTTTTCTCAAGGTATGAGCCAGTAACGAACCCTGAGCTGAATCCAACCGGCTATGGCTGCACACAGACTACAGGGCGAGCTGGGCTCACACGGAGACCGTGCAGACAGCCGTAAACGGCGCTGCAAGGCCCAAAAACCCCCCTCTAGGTTATCCTATGTAGTGTTTTTCCACAATAGAGCTGGAGACTGGTGGAAAAACACTAATAGGAAATTTGAGAAAAAATGTGCAGCAGGCTGCACTAAGAGCAAAAAAGAACAACTGTGTGAGGCAGTGTGAACCCCCCCTGAGCTGAATACAACCGGGTATATGGCTGCACACAGACTACAGAGTGAGCTGCACACACACACACACACAGAGACCTTGCAGAACGCTGTTAAAACAGCGCTGCAAGGCAAGAGCAAGGTGAACAGTGAAGAACACACAGCGTTTTGCTAAATTAGCCTTTGGAAAGGAAAATAAAGCAATTAGCAAGCTCAACTGGCCCTCAGTTAGAACACAGCGTCCTGTCCCTAACTGAAATCACAGCAGAGTGAGCGCAAAATGGCGGCAGCGCTTTTTTATAGTGCAGAGTGACATCATTTCAGCAGCCAATCCCAGCCTTGCCAGTACTTACATGCCCACCATGCTAAACAGGATGTGCCCACACTTTCATTCATTCCTCATTGGCTGCTGCGTTCAATTTGAATTCTGGGAACTTCCGATTCCGGTATCCGATACGCGGGAAGTATCGGAATTCAGTATCGGAATTCCGATACCGCAAATATCGGCCGATACCCGATACTTGCGGTATCGGAATGCTCAACACTAATGTTAAGGCAACAGGTAGAAGTTGCAGGTGGAGAAATCGGCAGTGTGAGGGTAAGTGATCCAACGTCTATTGTAATCCCACCAAAAACAGAAATGCTGGTATGGTGTAGAGCAGCCATTGGTACTAAGGGACGAGATTATCAAGCCTTAATAGAACCAGTGTACACCGACAGCAGGCCCACTATACTCACAGCACGAGGGATAGTCGAGGTACACCGGGGACGAGTGCCGGTACGACTTTTGAACTGTGGAGAGGAAGAGGTCACTTTGCCAAGGTATGCTACAATGGCAAAGCTATATACTGTTGACAACAATGCCATCACAACCATTGAGCCCTTAGAACCAACCTGTCAGGTGGAAGGCAATGGCTCAGATGGAGAAATGGAGGATTGGTGCCAACAGCTACACGTGGGCATAAATTCAACACCTACCCATCAAAAACAAGGGGTGTATAGGCTAGTGACGGAATATGAACAAGTCTTCAGTAAACACCCATTGGACTTCGGACGGATAGAAGGGGTAGAACCCACAATCCCCACAGGTGACCATCCCCCAATAAAAGAAAGATATAGACCCATACCGCCCGCTCACTATCAATGTGCAAAAGATATGCTGAGGGAAATGAAACAGGCCGGGGTAATAAGAGACAGCTGTAGCCCCTGGGCGGCCCCTCTAGTGATTGTCAAAAAAAAGGACGGAACCATGAGAATGTGCGTAGACTACCGGAAGATTAATAACATCACCCATAAAGACGCCTACCCCTTGCCTAGGATAGAAGAGTCCTTAACTGCTTTGAAATCTGCTAATTATTTTTCCACCTTAGACTTAACAAGCGAGTATTGGCAAGTCCCTGTGGCTGAGAGAGATAAGGAAAAGACGGTATTCACCACACCAATGGGTCTATGTGAATTTAATCGCATGCCGTTCGGACTCTGCAACGCATCCGGTACCTTCCAGCGGCTGATGGAATGCTGCCTCGGACACAAGAACTTCGAGACCGTCCTCCTGTACCTAGATGATGTGATCGTCTACTCAAAGACTTACGAACAACACTTAATAGACCTGGCAGAAGTGTTCGAAGCCTTATCCAGGTATGGCATGAAAGTCAAGCCATCCAAATGTCACCTTCTCAAGCCAAAGGTACAGTACCTGGGACACATCGTGAGTTCGGAGGGAGTAGCACCAGATCCCGAGAAAATAAGCGCCATAAGGGATTGGCCAAGACCTACCAGCGCAAAAGAAGTGAGACAATTCCTGGGATTGGTGGGTTACTATCGCAGATTTATAAAAGGATTTACCAAGTTGGCAGCACCCTTGCAAGACACCTTGGTAGGGCAGACGAAGAAACATTCAAACCGAAACCCTCCTTTTCAGTGGAACGACGAAAGGGAAGACTCCTTTGAACAACTAAAGAAGGCACTAACCGGAGAAGAGGTTCTGGCATACCCAGATTACCATAAACCTTTCATCCTCTACACCGATGCCAGTAATGTGGGACTAGGAGCGGTGCTGTCACAAAAGCAAGAAGGTCGGGAGAAAGTCATCGCCTTTGCAAGTAGAAAGCTCCGGCCTACTGAAAGAAATTCAGAAAATTACAGCTCCTTCAAATTGGAACTACTGGCAGTAGTTTGGGCTGTGATGGAGCGTTTCAAACACTATCTGGCCGCTGCAGAATTTATTGTCTATACTGACAACAATCCGTTGACCCACCTGGACACAGCCAAATTAGGTGCGTTAGAACAGCGATGGATAGCCCGGTTATCTAATTACAACTTCATAATCAAGTATCGAGCAGGTCGCAAGAATGGAAATGCCGATGCCCTATCCCGGATGCCACACTTGAGAGATGTAGAAGAGGAAACGGGGGAGCTTGAAGAAATTGAACTACCAGCCTTCCATCGTCCCAAGGCAAAACATCATCAGTCAAGTACCTATCAGAAACAACAAGAGGTGAATTTTAATCCGTTAGCACACCATAGATGGGCTGACACCCAAGACAGCAATCCGGCTGTGAAGTTGGTGAAGGAACTGTTGACTGAGCAAAGTGCATATCCCTATGAGGATGCCCCAGAAGAGACGCATCAACTCTGGAAAGAGAGAGGCAAAATGTTCCTGTATCAAGGGAAGCTCTGTAGAAGATACACCAATCCGAAAACACATGAATTGGTTTGGCAGATTATTGTGCCTAAACAAGATGTGAAGATGGTCCTCGAAGCTTACCATAATGGTGCTGGTCACTTCGGTTGGAAAAAGTTAGAAGTACTTCTAAGAGAAAGATTTTATTGGGTCGGGATGAGAAAATCAATCGAACAGTGGTGCAGAAATTGTGGCCCGTGCAACCTCAGAAGAAACGATCAAAAGAACCAAAGAGCACCACTGCAGCCCATAATCACCAAACAACCACTTGAACTTGTAGCCATGGACCACGTGAAGTTGACACCAAGCCGGTCCGGCTATGTCTATGCCTTGACCATCGTGGACCATTATTCACGTTTCTTGGTAGTAGTACCCGTAAAAGATCTGACAGCAAAAACAGCAGCCAAAGCGTTCCAAACGTACTTTTGTAGACCCCATGGATATCCGGAACAGGTTATCACCGACCAAGGTACAGCCTTTGAATCAGAGATCTTCAGAGAATTCTGTAATATGTATGGTTGCAAAAAGATCCGGACGACGGCCTATCATCCACAAACAAACGGCTTATGCGAGAAGATGAACCATATTGTAATAGACCTACTAAAGACTTTACCTGAGACAGAAAGGAATCAATGGCCAGAGAAATTGCCTGACTTGGTGGATCTGTATAATCATGTCCCGGTGAGCTCCACCAACTGCACCCCAGCTTACCTTATGCGTGCAAGACCCGGCCAATTACCAATCGATCTAGAAATGGGAATTCTGAAACCAGACGCAGAAGTTCAAGACTCCAATTGGGATATCATACGGCAAAAGCAGTATCGCCAAGTGCAAGAGAGTGTGGAAAGAAGCCTTCAGCAAACTAGAGAAAGACAAGAGCGAACTTTCAACCAGAATGCTCTAGCGACCCCATTAAGACCGGGTGACCAAGTGCTCAAGAGAAATCGTCGAACCAATAAACTGGACAATCAGTGGGAAGCCGTACCCTACACAGTTTTACCAACAAGAGTGGATAATCCTAAAATGTGTCTCATTAGCAAAAACGGAGGCTTAACATCTGTACTAGTGTCAAGAGACAATCTTAAATTATGTCCGGAAGCATTGAAAGAGCCAGACATTGTCCAGCCAGAACCAGAAGTTATTCAACCCATACAGGTTCAACCAGTAAAGGAAAAAGAAGAGGAAGTGTATCACACCTGTATAGGAGACTTTCCCAAAACCCTACTAACATACCATGGTGCAGTAGTGGTTCCCATGGTGGCCTTTTACCCAACACCGAACCCAATACCAGAAGTCCCAAGACAGGAAGAGGCTGACCCCGTACTACAGGAGGTTCCAGGCCAGGAAGAACAGATTCCTGGTCAGAGTAATCCCATTCACGGTGGACTTGCCAACTCCATAGTCGTGGAATTATCTTTAGCAGAGCGGGCAGATACTACATCTGCAGTAGACAGTAGTACACCACATGAAGAGACACCGCTATTACGTAGATCACAGCGTAGTACCCAGGGTCAATTACCGGCCAGGTATGCAGATTACCAACTATAAAGCTCATAATGTGAATTGTATATATGTTATGCCGTATATAGTTAAACAGAAAATGTAGTATAGTCATTGTTATCAGTCTGCAACGTTTAAGCCCAGTGCCTACAGAGACTTGTCTGTATGAACTTCTTGCATATTCTTGAACTTTTTATCAGCCCGGAGGCACTAAATCAAAGCTCCGGAAAGACTGCTTTTTGAACTTTGCTTTTTGCTCTTTTTGAACTTTCTTTAGACTTTATATTGATAACTCCGTTGGAAAAATGGAACTAAATTCCTGGACACTAAGTACAGTGCCTTTCCTAATACCTTCAAGGATAGAACTGTATTAATGGACGCTATTTGAAGTGACTTTTTACAGAACTCTATTTTTGTTTCCTTGAGTGGTTTTTGTAACTTTTCATTTTTAAGACTCTGTACCTATTAATTGTTATTTCAAAATGTTATCGTCCCACAGTCCCGGAGTACTGTTCTTAACTAAGGGGGAATGTGGCACCCCTAGGGGTATTTGCCACAAAAATAGTTACTGACAGTAAGTACAAATACTAAAATAGCAAGACTGCACTACCACCTCCGGCCAGAAGGGGGAGCTCCAGAGACTCCCCTTGATCCATTCTGGTCTGAGAGAAGAAATGGCAGTTGGGCCAAGGAGCTGATAGTGAGAGGTCATACAGTTGAATCTCTAACAGCCCTGTGACTGTTACCAGGCCTAAATCACCGGCCTGAGGAGAAGAGGGATAGAGAAAAAGGACATTGTGAGAACCGGGTAGCATTAATCACTACCCAGAACAGGTGCAAAGACGGATACCGGATCCGTGGCTGTATTCATTATATATAATACAGCAACCGGAAAAACGTGAGGTGATATCAGCTTCACTAGGGTCGGATGCAGCAACAGACACAGAGTTCAGCGGTACTCCCAGAGGGGGTAAACCGATAAAAGGACTCGGGTTGCCCGTCGAACCAGGACCCGGAGGGGACAGATTGGGCCGGCAGCCAGTTCACATACAGCAGCAGGGCCACACAGAAATTGCGCACAATAAGAGGCGAAGACCCCGGCAGGGTCAAAGTAACTCAGAGTTCCCATACAGACTCCGGTGACAGGACTGGTTGTAAATCCTTTTATGTTAAAGTAAACTGGTTAAACGTTTCAGTGCCTCAGTCTTTCATTTGGACAATAGCCATCTATCCAGGATCGAGATCGTCACCGCTGGGAGAACCTGCTGCTGATCAAGTAAGTGCCTGTCCCCTCATGATACCCCTTACACTGTGCATTGCCTGAGGCCACAGCACCGGGTCAAGCCACCCGTGACATCCCCCTCAAGAGACAGACTCCATTGGTCCGGTGCTGGGTATCCTGGTCTCCTGGGCGTCACAATATCAAGTCTCCGTATAAATGCCCCTGCTTTGTCATAGTCTCAGAGTTCTGTTTGAAGCACAGAGAGCATCATGAAGACCAAGGAACACAACAGGCAGGTCCGAGATACTGTTGTGGAAAAGCTTAAAGCCGGATTTGGATGCAAAATGATTTCTAAAACCTGCATACCACTGCAAATCTACCAAGATCCGGCCGTCCCTCTAAACTTTCATCTCAAACAAGGAGTACACTGCACAAATCTGGCCTTTATTGAAGAGTGGCAAGAAGAAAGCCATTTCTCAAAGATATCCATAAAAAATGTTGTTTAAGGTTTGCAACAAGCCACCTGGGAGACACGCCAAACATGTGGAAGAAGGTGCTCTGGTCAGATGAAACCAAAATCGAACTTTTTGGCAACAATGCCAAACGATATGTTTGGCGTAAAGGCAACACAGCTCATCACCCTGAACACACCATCCCCACTGTCAAACTTGGTGGTGGCAGCATCATGGTTTGGGCCTGCTTTTCTTCAGCAGGGACAGGGAGGATGGCTAAAATTGATGGGAAGATGGATGGAGCCAAATACAAGACCATTCTTGAAGAAAACCCGTTGGAGTCTCCAAACGTCCTGAGACTGGGGCGGAGATTTGTCTTCCAAGAAGACAATGATCCCAAACATAAAGCAAAATCTACAATGGAATGGTTCACAAATAAACGTATCCAGGTGTTAGAATGGCCATGTCAAAGTCCAGACCTCAATCAAATCAATCCAATCGAGAATCTGTGGAAAGAGCTCAAAACTGCTGTTCACAAACGATCTCCATCAAACCTCACCGAGCTCAAGCTGTTTGCCAAGAAAGAATGGGCAAGAATTTCAGTCTCTCGATGTACAAAACTGATAGAGACATACCCCAAGCGACTTGCAGCTGTAATCGCAGCAAAAGGTGGCGCAACAAAGTATTAAGTTAAAGGGGCCGAATAATATTGCACGCCCCACTTTTCAGTTTTTGAATTTCCACAAAAATTTTAAATAACCAATAAATTTCTTTCAACTTCACAATTGTGTTCCACTTGTTGTTGATTCTTCACCAAACATTTACATTTGGTATCTGTATGTTTGAAGCATGATACTGTATGTGGGAAAAGGCTGAAAAGTTCCAGGGGGCCGAATACTTTCACAAGGCACTGTATATGGATACACCTAAATAAAATGGGAACGGTTTCTGATATCAACTTCCTGTTTGTGGCACATTAGTATATGGGAGGGGGAAAACTTTTCAACATGGGTGGTGAACATGGCTGCCGTTTTGAAGTCGGCCATTTTGGATCCAACTATATTTTTTCCAAAGGGAAGAGGGTCATGTGACACATCAAACTTATTGAGTATTTCACAAGAAAAACAATGGTGTGCATGGTTTAACGTAACTTTATTCTTTCATGAGATATTTACAAGTTTCCCTTTGTTTACAGCCATTGACATGTCGCAGAGGTTAACACATGAGGAGCAGATAGAAATTGTGTTTATGTCTGGTGAAAGCAGTACCCAGGTCATTGTAGCAGATATCAATGCAAGACACCCTACGCAAGAAAACTGTCACCATTCCCATGTTAGGCTACGTTCACATTTGCGTCTTTGGGCGCAGCATCGTCGACGCAACGCACAACGCATGTCAAACGCATACACAAGGCAGCGTTTTTTGATGCATTCTTTGTCCTATACAATTTAGGATCAAAAACGCCCCCCCCCCCCAAATATATCACTTGCATTTTACTCAAAAGGCGCATGTGTAAAAAAACGCGGCTCAACGCAGGCACCTGCGCCCTATGCGTTTTTTATAGACACTAATATGTTTTTTTGGCGCATTTACAACGCAAGTGCGTTGCATGCGTTTTTTTTCGGAAATGTGACGCATCAAAAATGCAACCTGTAGCGTCGTCCGCGCCCTGTCTGGTGCGCCAAAATAATGCATGTGTCATACAATGCATGACAATGCATACCGGCGCATGTCCATGCACCTCCCATGTTAAAGATAGGGGCGCATGACGCATGCATCGGTATCCGTCGACGACGCTGCGCCCAAAGACGCAAATGTGAACGTAGCCTTATTTAGGTGTATCCATATAAATGGGCCTCCCAAAAAAGTTTGCCTCATCACTGAACATAATGTTCTGTGTAAACTGAGGGTCCTCTTCAAATATTTATTTTGCCCATTCTGAAAATTCAGTGCGCCGATCTGGGTCATCCTTGTTGAGATGCTGCAGCAGCTGAATTTTGTAAGGGTGCCATTTATGAGTAGCTAATATCCGCCAAAGGGATGTTTGACTGATGCCAGATCTATGCACTGAATTTGCAGAATGGGCAAAACAAAAATTGGAACAGGACCCTCAGTTTATCCAGAACATTATGTTAAGTGATGAGGCAAACTTTTTTGGGTGGGCCATTTATATGGATACATCTAAATAACATGGGAATGGTGACAGTTTTCTTGCGTAGGATGTCTTGCATTGAAATCTGCTGCAATGACACGGGTACTGTGTTCACCAGACATCAACACAATTTCTATCCGCTCCTCCCTCCTCTGCGACATGTCAATGGCTGTAAACAAAGAGAAACTTGTAAATAACTCATAAAAGAATAAAGTTCCATTAAAACCAAGCACACAATTGTTTTTCTTGCGAAATTCTCAATACGTTTGGTGTGTCACATGACCCTCTTCCCATTGGAAAAAATATAGTTGGATCCAAAATGGCTGGCTTAAAAATGGCCGCCATGGTCACCACCCATCTTGAAAAGTTTTCCCCCTCCCATATACTAATGTGCCACAAACAGAAAGTTAATATCACCAACCGTTCCCATTTTATTTATGTGTATCCATATACATGGCCCACCCTGTATAAGAGAGAAAGAAAGAAAGAAAGAAAGAGAGAGAGAAAGAAAGAGAGAGAGAGAGAAAGAAAGAAAGAAAGAAAGAAAGAAAGAAAGAAAGAAAGAAAGAAAGAAAGAAAGAAAGAAAGAAAGAAAGAAAGAAAGAAAGAAAAAAGAACGAAAGAAAATAAAGAAAGAGGTAAGAAAGCAAAGAAAAAAAGATAGATTGAAAGAGAGAAAGAAAGAAGGAAAGAAATAGAAAAGAAAGAAAGAAAAAGGTAAGAAAGAGCAAAGAAAAATACAAAAAACGATAGAAAGAGAAAAAGAAGGAAAGAAAGAAAGAAAGATAGAAAGAAAAAGAGAAAGAATGAAAGAAAGAAAGGAAAGGAAAGAAAGGAGAGAAAAAGGAAAGAAAGGAAAAATGGAAGCAATACTTACCTCTATTGCTTCAATGTTGCCAGGACTGAAAGTGATGATATCCAAATCACCTGTCACCTGCCTTTAGGTGACTTGTGTATGCCACTTCCTAATATGAGAAATGACAGTATTCTGGCCACCATTCCCCTAACTGCTGAGGCAGTGGATTAGCTACAGCCGTTAGGTGACTGGTGGCCGGGACACCAGCACTTGTGGTCCCAGTGGAAGCCCTCAAAGTGGCAGTGGACTCTAATGGTAAGCATGTGCAACACCCACTAGGGCGTGGGGTACTTGGAACTGGGTCAGACGGTCCTTAAAGGGTGGTCACGGCAGCAGTGATCCAGTCCGTGGCCCTCGGCGTGCAATTAAAAGGGATGGATGATGGAAGGAATAAAGTTTGTAGGGGATAAATGGAATGTTAGTGACACCACCTGTGGTACTCGGCCAGGGATGGCCGAAGCTGCTTAAAGGGACCACTGGGGACAATGGTGATACAGCTGAGATGGTTTGGCTCACCACTGGTGGAGCGGGGCACCAGGGCTACCAGAACAGTCTATGAGGGATTGTGGATGTTGGGGTTCTGGAATAATTGGAGGACACAGGGTCTATAGTTTCTTTACCTTTAATTGTAGGTGCAGTCCGGAGCACAGGTAACAGGTGGTATTGGAGATCCAGGCAGCCTGGAAGCTGTTCAGAATTCCCCTAGTCAGGAAGGGTTGGAAGCCTCCCTCATGCGCTGCTCCTGGGTTCCTGATGCTTGTAGTTCTCCTCAAGTCCCTCTCTCAGTCTGTCCAATTAGTGAAACACTGCCCGCATGGCAGGCAGCTTTAGCATGTTCCAAGTGTCACTCCCTCATGGTGAATCCGGGCTCTGGTATGCGGCTGTGCCTTCGGGTGTCAGTTGTGGCCAGGAGACCTACAATCTCCTGTCCTCCGGATTTGGCTGCTGGGCCCGTAGTTCCTACACAACCACGGACTCCGGTGTCTGCTCTGTTGTGCTCAATCCTGGGGTGAAATCAGTCGCAGCTCCACTCCCAGGCTTCACCTCACATGCTTCCTCTCCCTTCACTGTCTCACACTGAACTCTCTAACCCCATCTCCAGGCCAGAGCTTATAGGGAAGCTACCCTGAAATCAGATTTAGAGCTCCCCCTTCTGGTCTGGAGTTAGGAAGGATGTTGTATGCCAGCGTACCTACTAAGGGAATCCCCTCTTGCTTCCAGGCATGGCCTTACCCCCTGTGAGGGAGGCAATGCCACTGTGGCAACCGGACTCCTGGAGTGCCATACATGGCTCACACAAGCTAAAACATACATATCCCCATTCTTGATATATTGATAAAACTTAATATTTATTAAATATCAGTTAAAATATTGTCACGGTATGATGAAACAATGATGATATAGTATTACTGACATTAATTGGACTTGGAGAAATGAAACTTGGGCTCAGGCAAGGCAAGTATACACTAGGCCATGGGGAGTATATTATATACTTGACAGATATTACATGTCATAACCAAAACATAAAGTTCCCTGCCTAGCTGCATGGGTTATCACCCTAGATCCAGCACATGTGATGCCTAAACAATATATACACACAAAAACCCAGAACATATAAACACATAGTAAAGTCTGCCAATTAGCAATCCAAATCAAAAAGTCTGCCAATTAGCAATACAATAAAAAAAAAATGTCAGGACCCATAGGAATTTCCAGCAACTATTATCACCAAATAATGAGAATATATTCCAAAATAGCATCAGCCATTAACTAGAGTTGAGCAGTTAGATTTTTGAAGGATTGAGCTTGAGTCGAATTTCCTGAAATTCTAAAAACTTACCAAGAGCCATTTCCCACACTATTAAAACATCAGAGTGCAGGCTAATGTTATTTTCTGTGACTCGAGGGCGTCTCTATAATGCTCTGCAGCTGTGACATGTAGTAGGTTATCATAACTTGTACAGTGGAGATCGGTATCGGGGCCATCACAGATCAGCTGTTCTCAGTGGAGCACAATTTGCATAGCAGAGTTGTTTTCCATCTGCAGAGTTACTGGGTAAGTTTCCCTCTTATGTAGAGTGTAAGCTCTTACAATCAACAAAGTCTTCATGCCTGTAGAGTTTAAGCTCTTATGCTCAACTGGGTTCTCTGTGTCTCCTATAGAGTGTAAGCTTTTATGGTCAGCGAGGTCCTTGTTCTCCTGCAGAGTGTAAGCTCTTATGGTCAACGGAGTCCTCGCTCTCTCCTGCAAGGTGTAAGCCCTTATGGTCAGCAGAGACATCCTTTTTCATTACTCAGTTACACCATTTAGTTACTTTAACACCATTTTGCTGGTAATTATTGCTCCTTTTTCTAATTTTTTAGGATTCCCACCCTTTGACACATCTTTAAAAGTAGCAGAAAATGCCTTTAACAGTCCTAATATATTTTACCATTTTAGCCTCATACTGCTGTGCGTGAATAAGCTTGTTCTCCATTACTATAGTGCTACTAACTGTAATATTTTCTTATCCCTAAGTGTACATTCACACGGATATTTTTTGTTTTTTTTTCCATTGATTTCATCACTCTGAATTGCAAAGAAGCAAAAACTGAAAATTGAACTTGTTTTTACGGCCCAGATAGTTCTGGTTATAAGGAACTGACTTCCTTGTATTGACCAGAGATAGGCTAAATTTCCAGAAAATAATGACATTGACAGCATTGTATAATAACCTGGTGTACAATTACTTATTAGAATATCAGGACAGCTTATTCTCCTAAATTTACTTTTCATTAAGATTTAGTATGGACAATATTTGTCAACCATTTAAGGATTGCTTGAGTTATAAATAATTAGCAGTCAGTTGAAGATAATAATATAAAATATACATACAGAATATTTATAAATTCACATTGAAGGAAAACTTCGCTTTCTCTTAGATCATTAGAATATTTTTAACTTTTTTGTTGTGAGATGCGTTGATCTTGTTTAAGACAAAACTTTCTGATCCATCAATTTATAATCCAAACTTTATTCAAATTGTTATAACTCAAGATTTGTAGAATTCTGTCAATATATACATGAAAGAATGATTATACCACAACCTAAGTGCCTACTTCCATTGTTTAGCACTTTTTGTCTTACACATTTGGCTATACACATTACTTAAATTTCAGTTTTGCTCAAGGATTTTCAACAAAAAATGGCTTGCTATGTACGGTACATGGGACTGTCCTATATTTTTTCTAATGTCAAATGTCAGAGAAAACAGGGGTCACAGTCAAAGTCAATGGGAATGACAAAGATAGCCAAGTATACTCCGCAACTAGCAGGGCCTCCATTTTTTGTGATTGTTGGTAATCCAGTAGTTGGTAAAAAATTCTTAAAATAATATGATACATCACCTAAAAATTGCTTTAGACAATTGCTTTTAAAAATGTGGTGCTCAAAATCAAACATTCAATTGATGTTGGTGTAAATGTATAAAAAAGTTTATTTTTTTTGGTTGGGCCAATGCTTTATTTTATTCCTTACTCTAGGAAAACATTAACGTTATAATCAAGGTAACTGATCCCCATTTTGAGATATTAAAAATATAATATAAACACAAGAAAAGTCAAAACAAATCAGCTGAAAAATTTATTACAATATTCGACTTAGGCAAATCTTGAAAACCTTCATCTACTAAGATGAAATTATTTTGACGATGACAAGATAATTGGTCAATTATACGCTAAAACTATTAAGGACCAAATTGCAATTCAAATTTAGTTCTTAATTGAAAATGGAAAATGGTTAGGCACTTACTGCAAAAGCAATGAGTTTAAAGTTGAAAAAGATTTCATTGGTTCTGGGCTTCTTTTCTTTAGTTGTAGTATCATGAAATCTTTACTATTATAGGAATTACATTGGTGGAGGCCCCTAAGCAATTGCCCAATAAGTTAAGCATATATCCATATATTGTATCTTCTATACATTTTCTACATATTTGTTTCCAAGGCCACAAAGGTTGTATAAAGTCTACTGCTTTGTACTACATGGAATGCTACGTATGAAATCAGAGGCAGAAGACGGTAGCGTAGAGCCCTGAAGAAGAGTTCTTTCAAAGGCCTTATTCACATTTCAGCTTTTTGGTCAACATTTTCATGAGTATTTGTCAGCCAAAGTCAGGAGTGGCTCCAAAAGACCGAACACTTGACTTTTTCAATTATTGTTTTCCCCACTGCAGTTTTCATTCCTGATTTCAACGTGGAAGTAGACCACGGAGCTCCGAAGGTTGAATTTTTAATAGAAGATTCTTTAATATGTATGCAATCCCAAATATACACCCAAATATGGCACCCACAAACAGAATGTATAGTAGAAATAATGAGAAATCAGAAAAACAGCATGATGGGTGATGCGAGAGCCGTAGCGTGACAACTGTCACATCACATATCATGCTGTTTTTCTGACTGCTTATTTCTACTATGGGACCCAAGTGTTTGACGAAGGTCTGAGGGTACAGATTGAAACATCACAAGCATATTTAGGATTGCTTACATATTAAAGAGTCTTCTAATGAAAAAGCAAAATTTAGAGTGCCAAGGTCTTCTTTGAATTTTGGATCAAGAATTGGTATCCTACCTGTGCACCCAACTGTAAGGAGTGCCATATACACATACACTGTCTTCCATTCCTTGTGGTGATGAAACATTGCCCAAAAACAAACAGACACGTGAGCCTAATTCCATACTTCATTTTTTCTGTTATGTAAAAAGCACTCCATTTTGCTTTTAGTGTGCGGTATTCATTAGTGGTTTTATATCAATTTTATACAATCTGTGTCTCATTCTTTTTTCTCATCTTAAAAAAAAACAGGATCTTATGAACTACACATGGAAAATGGACAACACTCAGATGACATACAGATGAAATCTGAGGGACATCTATAATTTTCACAGACCCATTTCCTAAAAGTGGTGACTTTTGCCCACTACACAAATCCAAGTAAGACATGTCTTCATATGCTCTTTTGTGGCCAATTGGTACGCAAGGCACATTGATAGCAATGTGTTAACACTAGGACTTCTGGACTCGTGAACCCTGACTAGAACTACTGCAAGTAAGTAGTCAAAATGACTATACCAGTAGTCCTAGTGTTAATTAACTATCTGTTATATAAATGGATAGCACATATACCAAAAAGCTGAAAGAACCCTTAGAGGGTCATATAATTTGGACATGAGCCTCTACTGATAGGACTTTGTTACTCAAGGATATAGAATACAGAACTATCCTCACAGTCAGTAGTTGACATACCCTTGTATGCTAAGTTCACATGTCCAGTAATAATTAGTTACAATGGATCCAGAAGCAATCCATTGACTAAAATGTTCTTCAGACACATTTTTTTTTCCACAAGAAAAAAACATATCAACTGGATTCGGTTTTATCACATTGAAGTCTATGGAAAATGGATCCATTAATTAGCCATCCGTTGTTCTCCTATTTGAAATGGATCTGTTTTTTGCTTACCGAAGGTGGAAAAATAATTATTTAACATATACTTTTGAACTTTCAAGTAATAATCATCTATTTGAAACTTCAGTAAGCAAAAACCCCTTAACAGGAGATGAAGGCCAAGACAACTATTGGGATCTGCCAGATGGAGTAGCTAGCTGTCACTGGTTTACCGCAACACAGAGGATCCAGAAGACCACAGAGTCTAATTTCTCCTACTCCTGCACTGATAGAAGCACTTCACCTTCATATTAAACAGTGTAAATTTCTTCTAGCACGGCAGGGGTTAATCGGCTCAGTTGAGAGCTCCTGGAAGCTTTCCTGTGCTAAGGCTCCCTGCTGTTCACTGTTAGCCACTCCCATCTCCTATATAATTTGGGCCCTGGCTAGCACTCATTGTCAGACTAGCTTTTATTGCATGGCTGGAGGTTGTTCTTGGTGGTTATTGGAGTAGACAGTTGGATTTTTCTGTGACTGTTACTTAATTTTGAGTGTGTGATAAGTCCATTTGTTCTTCTACATTGGTTTAACCCCATCCTCCACTCCCCTATACATTCCTCTGTTATATGTGTGAGTATATTTGTATGTTTGATATTTTTCATTACCCCTGTTAGTATAATCTTGTTAGTCTGTTTGGTGTATTACGGTAAGTGACTACTCCCCTCTTCCCTGGGTGTGGGAAGGGTACAGACTCAGGGCAGATTCAGGAGCTAAGGCAAGGTACGTGGCCCCGGTGTCTTCACCATCAGAAGTAATCAGGGGAACGGGGCAATCTAGGGCTCCCCTAGCATTTGGGACAGGGAAGGAACCCCTGATCCTGGGACACTCGACAACAGACTCGTGACACTAACTCAAGGTCTATCTATAGAATCCTAAGAGCTGCCAGGTTACCTACCACAGAGCTCTTTGACACCATGTTCTTTGTTTTCTAATTGAGAAAATGTCCACTTCCAAAAGGCAGACAGTAAAAGTGCAGCTTTTATCAATTTCTATAACCAAAATCTATTTCCTCATTTGAATTCTGATATATATATATATATATATATATACATATATATATATATATATATATATATATATATATATATATATATATATATATACATAAAGCATCCTTTACACTAGCATGTCCTACAAGCTCAATTAAGAGCAAATGTCACCACTCAGATATATTAAAGCAGCCTGAAAGGCAGTCAGACCTTTTGCTTTCCTATTTTTTTTTTTATATATATATCTAGTATTGTGTCTCAATGCTAAATAAACAGAATTGATGCATGAGTTTCTCTAATGTTATTCCTTAAGCGAACCAGAACATTAAAATGAGGTGGTGCAGTGGGAAACAAAGGAGCCATTTGTTATCATACTTGCAATGTCTCAGATGAAAATGTCACATTCTTTCTTTCCCGATTTTGCCAATATTTAAGAAGTATCTTCATCTAAATAAGCTCTTTCATGCATGCACAAACCCTGTCAAGGACAAAGAAATGTTAATATTAGCATTGAACTATTCATTAAAAGAACAACTAATGGAAAAAAATATATATAAAAAAACCTCATTTTGATTTTTTTTTCCATTTCAATTATGCATTGCATTTGGAAAAGCAGAATATTCAAGCCATGAATTTATTCTCTTCTCATTCAATTGTTATTTAAAGGGGCATTCTAACTGTGACCCTACTTCTGCAGAATAGGCTGTCACATGGCCCCTATTTTCCCTGTTTAAAAGAGTTAACTACTTTACTTTTAATCAAACAATTGTGTTTTGGATATTTTTTTAGCACTTACTAATTAATAAGTATTACAGGTTCTATTCCTGAACTTTTCAGCCCCGCCTTCCTCACAGAGTGCACAAGTCTCTTGGTCACAATGCGCCTCCAACAGGAGGGCTGTGTAGTCTGTGAGCAAGGTTGTACTAATAAGTACAGGATGAGAACCTAAAATACTTATTTATTCTTAAAGCAAACCTGTCAGCAGGATCTTGCTAAGTGAACTACAGACATTGTCAGGTTGGCAGTATTAAACTGATTCAATTGATACCTGGGGTGAAGAAATCTGTCTTGTGGTTCTTGTGTAATCAATGTTAGATGTTTTTAGTCCGGGGGGCGGGACTATTGGCAGAGTCTTATCTTCCTGCTCTAAGCCAGAGAAACCAAGGAAAGATCAAGGAGAGACCTGCCCACAGGCCACCCTATATCACAAACACTCAGCCTCTATGATGAGGGACATGTTTGTGCTCTGGGGCGTACCTATGGGAGAGCCGAGGTAGTAGATTAGTTGGCAAGATGTATAGGTAGGTAAAGTGCAGGGATGGATATTCCACTGGGGCAACCAAGGGACCAAGAGGAAAGAGGACTCACTACTATCTGCAAAGCAGGTGGAAATCTGCATTATGATGAGCTATTGGACTGTAAAGAGTCCACACATTGTTCTTGCACTGAGTCCCTCTCCTAACTATGCCCATTCCTGGTAAAGTGTCTATCTTCAGGGCCTCTACAATCCAGCGGGGAAAAAAGCAATTAGACTGTGATGCTATCACAATGTACTGAAGCTTTTGCTTTATGTGATACAGTTCTACAGTGAAAGTTTCCTGACAATCGCTACCTTCTGCATTGGTTTCTTTCCACTGTCCAAAATAATGGAAATATTTGTACTTCCTACATCTGACTTTTGATTTTCCCTTTCTAGGTCTAGCAAATAGTGATGTTATATGTTGTACTTAGAGTTTAAGGAATCATCATGTACAATTTACCTTTCTGCAATATAAACTTAAAAATATTGAGTTACCTTTATAGCCGAGATCAAAATTTTATCACCAAGAACCTAGGGTCTGGAAGGTATTTTATTTTTCACAGCCCTCCTGCCAATTCATCACTCTCTTGTTGTTAAGCAATTGAGATTTTCAGCAGTAGTGACAGGTTCTCCTCTACAACATAGCAACTAGACCAGGGAAATTGGAGTCTCCTCTCACCATGAACAACATTCGAAGGACCTTCAGTTTAAAAGTGGTTACCAAAATACATGTTCCAGAATTTCCTTATCATGGTAGTCAAGTTTCGCCATTGTGACACAAAAGTGATTTCTCACAATATGTAGCAAAAACTATTTGCATTGTTAATGCAAGAATGGGGCATATCTGGAAATACATATAGAAACATGCCAATATGGTGAGTAACTGAACCAAGAAATCCTAAAACTGTATACCGTACACAGAGAGCATTTATAAAAGTAGGTAATGCAGCTGTAATTAGGATTAAGTCATCGGAGCTGTGCTGCGTTTTTTGGTTGGTCACCCTAAGACGATAGAATACTGAAGACTCAATAGACTAAATAGATTATGTAATAGACGAGCTAACAACAATGCAATAATAATGATGAAATAATAAAGACGCAATTTTTCTATAAGCCTGCATGAACGGTGTCATTAGTGATTACAACCTCCTCTGGATCTTGAAAATTTGCGCCAATCAGCAAATTTATCACATTCATTTTCAGCTCCACAAAATTAGTTGAGGTCACCCATTTTATTTCTGAACCAATTTGTGTCTAGAACAGTGAAACCATAATCAAAAGTACATTTTTCCTTTAATGTTTAAGTTTATATCCATATGAAATTTTTTATGAGAATTTTGAAGTAGATTCTCTTCATAAAATGCGCATAAATATTTCTTCAAATATTCTTTGACTAAGCTTCCTATTGATTTTAGCTGATTTAAAAAATCAAAAGCACCTACAGTATAGTTGTCATGAGTGTGTCCCGTCCTCCCGGGAGATCTGGGGTTAGAAGATTACTACGTATTGTGAATTGCAGATCATCCATTTAGCCTGTGTGTTTGTGTCCCCTATTAAATGGATTTGGTTTCATTTAGTGCTGAAGAGGCCAATGAACCTTTCTATGCTGATCAGAAACTTGCAGCTCCATTTCAGCTGCTTCTGATCTGGCCATTTCCTCTCCCTATGAAACCTGGCCAGATCCTCTCTGCCTTGCCAGTGAAAGCTTTGCTTCCTAACTCCTTGGAGATGCTGTGCTGAATTGGAGATTGCTGTTGCTACTGGAGATTGTTACGTGCTGTTTTTGAGTGTATGCTTTCCTGATTCTAGCATATGGTGGGTAAATTCCTATCCTTCCCTATATAACTCTCTGCCTTTGGTGAGTGTTTGCATATTTGTTGCTTTCTGTTATCCCTGTTTTGTCTTTGTGTCTTGTTTACCTTGCCTTTCTGTCCCATACTTCATGGGGTGGGAGAGGGGACAGATCACGGTTTAACAGGAGCATAGTAAGGTCAGAGGCCCAGACCTCTCTACCTTCAAGAGTACCCACAGGACAGGGATAGTTAGGGTCCCAGTTACTGGGACAGTTTGAATACTGTCATTGTGTGACACTAGTGCACAATGCTATTCTTTGGGGGGTTTTTTGAGCATTTCCAATTCAAATCAATTTTTCATGCCTTTTTATGTGGATTTTGGCACAAAATACTGTCCAAAATTATCATAAAAAACAGAGAAGGGAACCAAAGGCAATTCATTAAAATAGTATTATTAAAATTGCTAAGTTTTTACATTAGTTTTTGATCAGCTAAAGTCTGATCTCTGTGAACCCCTCCGGTCCTGGGAATAATTTTTATGCTGTGCAACCAGACATACGGCTGGGCAGAGAACTACGTTAAACACCGTTCTCTTGAATGGGACTGTGCTTTAGTTCCCTGCATAATTGGGTGGCCGAGGGCTGTTGTGCAGGAGAGAAACAGCAAAAAGGAAGCAAACTTCATCACCTATGTCCCTCCCCTTTATTCTCAGAATTGGTGTGGTTTCCAAAACTTGGATTTGATCCGTCCCTGATCTTCATGATATGACATCACTTTTTTTGTGATGGGAAATCCAATAAAGGGCATGTTAACACTGAGTCTTTTTCCCACATTTTTAGCTAAAAAAAAATAGCCGAAAAAGAGCTACCAAAACTATCAAAGGGATGTTCTATTAATTTGTATGAGAAAAAGACTTTTTTCTCATATTTTCAGTCTTTTGAACGTCTTTAAAAAACTTCAGGCTTTCAAAAACACCAAGCATTTAAAAGAAGGAACATGTATATTGTTCTGGTGCACTCCGCTAGGAAGACACTCACTACTTTACAATAGTCAATGAAAAGGCTAAAAAGACAACCGGGTGGTTTTTTATGTGTGACTTATAAGTATGTTTGCTTTACAAATTGCTAGTGTTTTCTCATTGTTTAATAGATTTTTAAAATCATCTACAAAATGCCAAGGAAAAAATGTCCAAAAGACGCTTGAAAAAAAAACTATAAAAATCACTGGCAGAAAAAGTTGTCAAAAAAGGAAAGGACCAACAAGATGATTAAAAAAAAAGCTTAAGGTTTATAAAACGGCAAAGAAAAGGGGGCTATTCCCAAAGCTTCTACTACTTGAAAAAGCAAAGTTTTTGACGTTAGTAAAAAGATCCAGTGTGACCACACTCTTAGTATTCCCTTGGATCAGAATTCCTGGTGGATTGCAATTTACTGGGTAAAACAGTAAAAAAGTAGATTTCTGAAAAGAACATGGCTCTTGAACGATGCTGGACTGCATGGGGCGTACATACTATTCCAGCATAGTGTCCCTTGCATATATTTTCCACAATTGTTCCCGTCACTAACAGGTCTCCTTTAAGAACTGTAGAAGAACCAATGACATTTCTCATATCTCATGTTTTGACAGTCTAGATAAAATATACATTTACATTCATCAGTGTCAGTAGTGCGGCGTGATTAATGGCTAGTAATGAGAGAGCTTTAGTCTGCATTTAGCAGCAATCTTTCAGGTGATTGAAGCTGAATATTGATATATTTTATATGGTGCTTCCTACTTACGGACAATAAAGGGACAGTTTTTATTACCATTTTTATTAAAGGGTTTGTATGTATCATCTTCTACCTTAAGAAGTGCATCTCTCACTTACCTCTAGGCTTTCTGCTTGCTGAGGGAGCGTTGCCCTCCTAAAAATGGCCACTGTCCAAACTCTTCGTTCTCCTATGCTGCAAACTGAGAATACGGGAGCATTGAAGCTGGCCGGATTATGTGACATGGCCAGCTTCAGCAGAGGTTTTCCTGCCCCCAGGGCAAAAATTCACTCACGCATCTAAAACGTAAGGGATGTTCCGCATATAATGGCTGTGTTGGACGTTTTTGAAATTGGACAAGTAAGTTTTTTTTTTCTTCAAGGGCAGGACTAGAATTTTTTTTTTATTTAAACTAGCAGTCGCTTTAATTTTTTAAAATTTTGTGTAATTTATTTTTTACCTGCTTTTTTATTTATCTTCAATTTCACTTTGTTACCTCAGCACCCAACCCTCTGAATAAAGAACCTTTTGAGGAGATTTCAAAATGTGATTATCTTTTGTGTGTCTGATTTTTCCTGTAACTGGAGCTGGTATATTAGACCTAGTTACAGGGAAAACTCGGCCTCCTTACTGCATTGCAGCTTTGAATTGGATTCTTCACACTCGCAGTATTTGGTCAGTATTTTACATCAGTATTTGTAGCCAAAACCAGGAGAGGAACAATTAGAGGAAAAGTATAATAGAAACATATGCACCACTTCTGTATTTATCACCCACTCCTGGTTTTGGCTTACAAATACTGATGTAAAATACTGACCAAATACTGCTAGTGTGACGGCAGCCTAAGTCCCAGCAGCTCTTGCCTCTCCTGGCACCCAGTTATCACATAATCACTATGACATAGGTTGAATGCGTTGTCAGTGCTACAGACACTGCATACATAAACCATATTTGCCATCTCCATGTGGAGTCTGGCTGTGTCTGACAGTTGGGTTCCCACTCCTGGAGCTGCAAGATTTCTTTGCAGCCTGCAGTAATGATCCACAACGTATTGCAGCGTGAGGCTGGAGTCACACACAACGTATAAAAAAATCGGTCCGTTTTACACAGACTAGAATCACAGAAATGTTCCCTGAACAGTGATCCGTATTTCATCCATGTGCAGTGTGAGGATGCAATTTTTTCATATCTAACATCCGTGTGACATCCATATGGCATCTGTATGCCGAGATCTTCTTGACGGCTTGAAAAATGGACATATAAAGGATCCATGGCCTCAGATATTAGTGAAAACATATATACAGTCTATATATATATATATATATATATATATATATATAATCAGTGAGACACACATATATATATCTTTATATTTCATACAGAGTTAGATAGCAGAATAGCCGGTAATTCAATTGTCGGCTTTTGCTAAATCATTACCGAACCCGATAGGATATGAGACATGGCTTATATACAGTAAACCATTGCACATCCGTTCGATTTTTTTATATCCCTCCCTAATAGTTACAATAGCAAGGTGACATTAACCCCTTATTACCCCATATCCCACTGCTACAGGACAGTGGGAAGAGAGTGGCCAAGTGCCGGAATAGGCGCATCTTCCAGATGTGCCTTTTCTGGGGTGGCTGGGGGCAGATGTTTTTAGCCAGGGGGAGGCCAATAACCGTGGTCCCTCTCCAGGCTATTAATATCTGCCCTCAGTCACTGGCTTTACCACTCTGGCGGAGAAAATTGTGTGGGAGCCCACGCCAGTTTTTTTCCGTGAATTAATCCTTTAATTTAACACCTACAACTCCAAAATTTCACACACACACACACTACTAACATTATTAGGGAGGGATATATAAAAATCTAATTGTTCTGCAATGGTTTTCTGTATGTAAACCATGTCTCATATCCTGTCGGGTTCTGCAAAGATTTTACAGAACCCAACAATTGAATTATTGGCTATTCTACTATTTAACTCTCTATGAAATATATATATATATATGTATGTATGTATGTGTGTGTGTGTGTGTGTGTGTGTGCGTATGTCAATGAAATATATATATATATATATATACACATACTATGTGTAGACATTTATTTTATCTATTCTATTTTTAACCTGTCGGTGTGATTTTACTGTACACCGCACTTAATGGCCGGCTTTTCTAAAGGACACCGGTGCGTATTTCTGGCAAGTCACACTGATGGTCCGTGTGGTGTGTGAGTTTTCTCGCACCCATAGACTTTCATTGGCGATTCTCGGACGATATACAGTGCAAATCGCAGCATGTTGCGATTTCTCTCACAAGAGAAAACAACGGATGATGGGAGTTGCCCCATAGATTAACACTGGTCCGAGTGATATGTGATTTTTTTATCGCATAGCACTCGTCCGTATTACGGTCTAGTGTGACTCCGGCCTCATGTGCAAACCTGACCGCTGACATTTTTTAGACATTGTGTAGTCTGCAAGCAGATGACAATGAATAAATTACAGGAGTTACTAGCCTCAGTTATTTTCCACGTCATTGTGCCCACACCACGGGCAGCTGTTTTTTTTAGCCTTATCTTCCAGCCATGTTTCTTTTATTAACCAAGCCTCTTTTCACTCATCAAACCTATTTACACACCCGCTCTTCACACATAATAGTAATCAAAATTGTCTTCTCTCTTCCTATGTAACCCACAGGTAACACCCGGTGATGACTCTCAGCTTACATTGGGGAACAAAAGTATTTAGTCAGCCACAAATTGTGCAAGTTCTCCCACTTAAAAAGATGAGAGAGGCCTGTAATTGACATCATAGGTAGACCACAACTATGAGAGTCAAAATGAGAAAACAAACCCAGAAAATCACCTTGTCTGATTTGTCAAGATTTATTTAGGAAAATATGGTGGAAAAGAAGTATTTGGTCATTAATAAAAGTCCATCTTTTGTTATATAGCCTTTGTTGGCAATGACAGGGGTCAAACCTTTTCTGTAAGTCTTCATAAGGTTGGCACACACTGTTGTTTAATTATACGATGTAGAAATTGAGCATGTGGTTTTTTTTAAACATCCACCACCGGGAACGTACCATTCATCCCGCCCATGGGATGGGTTGCAATCACAGTCGGGGTTCTGCTGAACACTCCCATGCCTGTCATTACGATCCTCCTGTGAACGCTGGCTCCTGGTCTAAGCACTGCTTTAGCACAAGCGATTGGACGATCACAACTTCAAGTCTCCTAAGGGGACTAGTAAATAAATTATAAAGAAAAAAAAAGCATTAAAAAAATTGCCAGAATTACATTTTCTTGGCTGCCCAACATTGCAATGAAATGCAATAAGCAGGCGATCAAAACATTGTATCTACCCCAAAGTGGCATCACTAAAAATGTCAGTTCAGGGTGCAAAGCATGGGCCCTCACCAAACCCCATATTCCAAAAAATCAAAAAATCTGGGTCTCGGAAAATGGCGACAAAAGAGAAAAAAAAAATCATACCGATTTCCAGTTTTTTTTCAACCACTTAAATAAAGAAAAACCTACACATTTGTTTGGTATCTGCGTACTCATACTGACCTGGAGAATCATATTGCCAGGATCAGTTTTACTGTATAGGGAACATGGTCAATAAAAAAAAAACAGTTGTGGAATTGCACTTTTTTTTGCAATTTCTCTGCACTTGGATTTTTTTTCCCCATTTTGCAGTACACTGTAGGGTAAAATCAATGGTGTCATTCAAAAGTGTAACTGGTCCCAGAAAAAAACAAGCACTCAAATGGCCATATTGATGGAAAAAAAAGTAATGGCTCTTGGAAGAAGAGGAGGAAAAACTGAAATCTAAAAAAAAAGCGGAAAACAGCTCGGAGGTGAAGGGGATAAGCAAAATTAAAGCTGTGTATGGATTGAAATGTCTTTCTCTTCAGTTAGTACCTTATCATGTGTTTTGTAGTTTGCATAGATACAAGGTTTACAGAATATTAAATGAATGAAGCAAAAGATTTGTTACCCTGGAAGTGTTGCTTATAATTGGTAAAGGATTTATTATCTTCATTTCAACCACACCTGCTGTTGTTTCTTCATATGATAAGGAGTTTTTATGTGACACACAATTTAGAGTCTTAATTTGAATCCAGTTTATTAAGTCACTGTAATGGAGCATATATAAAAATCAGTCACTGTGAAAATGAAAACTTAATATTACACCTAGAATAATTGTAATATTACAAATGTAGCCATACAGCTAATAGAGCAGTGCTATTATTAGTGCATAGTATTGTGGAAATAAAGTACAAAGTGCAATTATCTTTATAATAGATTGTAAAAGACCAGTACATCATACGGACAGGGCTGGTGTTCGCACCTGGCAATTTCAGACAAAAGCCGGGGTCACACTAGAGAGAAATACGGGTGTATGAGACACAGACCAATGTTTCTCTATGGGACAGCTTCCATCCGCCGTATATTTCTCGGCCGTATTTAACGGGCTGAGAAAATCGCAGCATGCTGCGATTATCAGCGTATTCCTCAAAAAATGCGCCAATGAAAGGCTATAGGGGCAAGAAAAATACGGATTACACACGAACCACACATCTGCCTTGTGAGAAATACGCACCGGTGTCCTATAGAAAAGCCATTAATTCAGTGCGGTGTACAGTAAAATCACACTGACAGGTTAGAGTAGAGTAGATAAAATAAATGTTACATAGAATAGGTATATATATATATATACTAGATGGTGGCCCGATTCTAACGCATCGGGTATTCTAGAATATGCATGTCAACGTAGTATATTGCCCAGCCACGTAGTATATTCCCCAACCACATAGTATATTGCCCAGTCACGTAGTATATTGCCCAGGTACGTAGTATATTGGCCATTTACGTAGTATATTGCCCAGCCACATAGTATACAGCACAGAGCCACGTAGTATATTGCAGAGCGAGTTAGTATATTGTCCAGCCACGTAGTAAGTTGGACAGCGATGAAGTATATTGCCCAGCCTTGTAGTATACAGCACAGAGCCACGTAGTATGTTGCCCAGTCACGTATGTCACAGGTTCAAAAAATAAAAAATAAACATACTCACCTAACAATCCGAGGGCCCCTTGTAGTTGAACATACACACCATTCTTGTCGCTGCTCCTCAGCGTCCCGTCTCTCCGCTTCCTGGGATCCAACGGCGCTGTGCAGATGGGCACGTGGCTGCCGCCATCTTGCGTTCCCAGGATGCTTTGCGAAATTACCCATATGACTTGGGTAATTTCGCAAAGCATCGCTGGGAAAGGAAGATGGCGGCAGGCACGAGCAGCTGAGCAGACAACGGAGGGTGAGTATAGCAGGTTTTTTTTTTTTTTTTTTTACTATTTTTAACATTACTTTCTTTTACTATTGATGCCGCATAGGCAGCATCAATAGTAAAAGGTTGGGGACACACAGGGTTAATAGCGGCGGTAACAGAATGCGTTACCCATGCCGCGGTCCGTTACCGCCGGCATTAACCCTGTGTTAGCGGTGACTGCGGGGAGCGGAGCACCGGGGACACTGACTGTGGGGAGCGGAGCGCCGGGGACACTGACTGTGGGGAGTGGAGCGCCGGGGACACTGACTGCGGGGAGTGGAGCGCCGGGGACACTGACTGCGGGGAGTCCGGACTGTGCCTGTCGCTGATTGGTCGTGGCTGTTTTGCAGGGACCAATCAGCGACTTGGATTTCCATGATAGACAGAGGCCACGACCAATGAATATCCGTGACAGAAGGACAGACAGACGGAAGTACCCCTTAGACAATTATGTATATAGAGATATATATATATGTCATTGACATATATATATATATATATATATATATATATATATTTAATACAGAGCTGGATAGCATAAAAGCCGGTAATTCAATTGCTATCTCCTTATCAAACCCGACAGGGTATGAGACATGGTTTACATACAGTAAACCATTGCATATCCATTATATTTTTATATATCCCTCCTTAATAATGTTAGTAGTTTGTGTGTGCAAAATATTGGAGCTCTAGGTGTTAAAATAAAGGGTTAAATCATGGAAAAAACTGGCGTGGGCTCCCACGCAATTTTCTATGCCAGAGTGGGAAAGCCAGTGACTGAGGGCAGATATTAATAGCCTGGAGAGGGTCCATGGTTATTGCCCCCCCCCCCCCCCCCCGGCTAAAAACATCTGCCCCCAGCCACCCCAGAAAAGGCACATCTGTAAGATGCGCCTATTCTTGCACTTGACCACTCTCTTCCCACTCCCGTGTAGCGGTGGGATATGGGGTAATAAGGGGTTAATGTCACCTTGTTATTGCAAGGTGACATTAAGCCTGGTTAATAAAGGAGAGATGTCAATAAGACGCCTATCCATTATTAATCCAATATTAGTAAAGGGTTAAAATTAAAAATACACACACATTAAGAATAAAGTATATTAATGAAATAAATAAACACATGGGGTTTTATTATCTTTATTGTACACTCAATCCAACTGACGACCCTCGTTCTCCGGTAAAAAAGGAAAATAAAAAAAACAACAATATCCCATACCTGTCTGCCGTACAGTCATGTCACACGATGTAAATCCATCTGCAGGGGTTATTAAAAGTCCATTTTGCAAGACGGATACTATTTGGAGAAAAAATCGCATCCTCGCATTCAGTAAGGATCACTGTTCAGGAACTTTTCTGCGTATCTCGGCCGTAAAAAACGGACCATATTTCTATACGCTAGGTGTGACCCCGGCCAAATGCTCTTTTTTGTTCTGCATTTATATCTTGGGCCATGTTCACATGTTCAGAATTTGGTCAGTATTTTATATCAGTATTTCTAATCCAAAACCAGGGGTGGGTGATAATCCAGAAGTGGTGCATATGTTTCTATTATACTTTTCCCCTAATTGTTCCACCCCTTGTTTTGGCTTACAAATACTGATGTAAAATACTGACCAAATACTGAACGTGTGAACGTGGCCTCAATATTTAACCCTTATATATACAGGGTTTTTTTTTCATTCAAACACAAGCAGTAAGTGCACATGACAGCTTTATCTCCTTCTGAGAAAAACGGTCTGCGTCTGATTATTCAGAGTTTGATCAGAGTGGCATTAACTTTTCTGAGGTGGTTTTCTGCAGGTCCAAGAAAAAAATTGGACATGTGCATGGCTACATAGAATATCATGGGTATGAGTGCGATCTTTCAAAACCGATATGATTGGATGTGTACACGAGCCTTAACAGTGACTACATCTTGCACTGCTATCTATGAAATAATTTTCTCTTATTAATGGGGTTGTCTGGTCCAAATCGCTAAGTCGGCAGTCACTCTTTGTGACTGCAGATTAATGAATCACCTCGGAGCACGCACTGTGCCCTGCGGGGATTTGCCGATTTCTAAGCTAGGACCGGAGGTATGTGTGCGTTAGGCATACTCCCAGCCAGGGCCCGTACATTTGTATTGAGCGAGGACGTGCCCTGACTAATGATGTCCAGTGGGTGTGACTGACTAAAAGGCGTGGCCACATTCCATGCAAGTGTATGGAGTGAGACCACGCCCACTAGTCAGGCTCTGACCGGGAGTATGTATAACACATACATACCCTCTGCTCCTGGCTCAGAAATCGGTGAATCCCCACAGCGTACAGTGCGTACACTGGGGGAATTCATAAGTCTGCACACTCCGTGTGACTGCAGACTCGATTTGGACCAGACAACCTCTTTAAACACCTCAATTATGTTTCAAAATACAAATAAGTCTCTAGGAATCTTGCAATGTTGCACTGTCATATCCCAAATAATTATAGTAAAGGGGGTTGTTTTCAGCGTGAAAGTAACCATCACTGTGACCCAAGAGTTGGCAGAAATCGGCCTTACCATATTTCTGTGCAGCCAAATTCTCAGTCATTCATATGATTTTAATTTTGCAGCATAAGTTACATTTTTAATGGCAGCATTTCTGGGATTATATAATTCACTGATTTAACTATAAGGGTATGTTTCCACATTCAGGAAACGCTGCGTGTTTGATGCAGTGTTTGATCAGGTTTTTAAATACATCAGATAGGGATTAAATACATTAGTTAGGACTGCTCTATATGGGTTTACCTTGACGATTGGTGGAGCAGCTTATTATACTTTTTTTGCAAAAAAAAGTATCAACTAAATACCCTGTTTTTTTCCATCTTTTGACTAGCACTTGCTTATTACTGTGATTTTTTTTTTACCTCACTGTGCTCTTTTGTGTCTTCGTGTTTGACGTTGCGTAG
Organism: Ranitomeya imitator; assembly: GCF_032444005.1. Lineage (NCBI taxonomy): Eukaryota > Metazoa > Chordata > Amphibia > Anura > Dendrobatidae > Ranitomeya > Ranitomeya imitator. The sequence goes on from NC_091283.1 coordinate 806,755,715, forward strand.
AGCTGCAGCATCAAACAAGCAGCGTCCAGATGTTACAGCATAGTGGAGGGGATTTCATGAAATCCCATCTCCACTATGCGTTAAAAAAGCCAGGCGGCAGACCCGCGTAAAGGGACATGCGGCACGTCTTTTCAGAATGCAGCATGTCTGTTTACAGTGTGGCGACGCTCTTAATTTCCCATAGATAATCATTAGATGTGATAAAATCGCCTCTAATGATTAGTGAAATACGTAGAAACTGCATTAATGCAGCTTACTACGTATGTCATATGCCGGCTTACCTGTCCCGCCCCTGGAAGCCCCGCGTCCACTGCAGTTCTCACGGTAAGATAAGTTCTCGCGATAACTTAGCTTACCACGAGAACTGCCGTGCACGTGACCGGGGGTTATCTCCGGTCACACTAGGCTGGTCCTCACGGTCAGCTGACCGTGAGTGCTAGAATGTAGGTTATCGCTCGAGAGTTATCTCCAGCAATCATCTACAAGCTCTGCTATGTCTGAATCTCAGGCATCCAGATGTAGCAGAACTGGACTTGTCGTGGGACACTCGTTATGGGATATCTGCGGACAGGGAGTATGAATTTGTTTTTGTTTTTTTGCTTTTTTGCAGGTCGAGGGTCTTCAAGAGGATTGAGCGTACAATAAAGATATGGTCAAAAAGTGTGTGTAATCGTTTCATTAAAATACTTTTTTCTAGTGTCTGTGTTTTACTTACACTTTACTAGGATTAATAATGGATAGGCGTCTTATTGACGCCTAGCCATTATTAACCGGGCTTAATGTCACCTAAGGTGTCATTAACCCCTTATTACCCCATATCCCACAGCTACTTGGGAGTAGGAAGAGAGAGGCTAAGCGCCAGAATTGGCGCATCTTATAGATGCTCCATTTCTGGGGTGGCTGGGGCTGGTATTTGTAGCCGGGGGGGCAATATCCATGGTCCCTCTCTAGGCTATGAATATCAGCCCGCAGCTGTCTGCATAGCCTTTCTGGCTATAAATTATAGGGGGACCCCACATCATTTTTTTTTTTTTGGGTCCCCCTACTTTTATAGCCAGTAAAGGCTACACAGACAGCTGCGGGCTGATATTCATAGCCTGGGAAGCTCCATGGGTATTAACCCCTTCCCAGGCTACAAATATCAGTCCCCCAGTCACTGGCTTTCCCTCTCTGGTGCAGAAAATTGCACGGGAGCCCACACCATTTTTTTTTCAATTTTTTTTAATAAAACATTGCATTTAAGGCCGGGGTAAATACCCGACACTGCCGCTGACACTCAGGACAGGAGAATTCAGCTACATAGAAATACATGCAGCCGCACACTCTGGTCCCGAGTGCCCGTGGCAGTGCTGGGTATTGAAGCGAGAGACTTGTGTGAGTTTCTCGCAAGTGTGATCCCGGCCTAACACAGATTTCGAGTGTGTGTGTTTATTTAAGGCCAGGATCACACATGTGAGAAAGTCGGATGAGTCTCTCATCTTAATACCTGGCCCTGCCTCCGGCACTCGGGACCGGAGCGTGCAGCTGCATAGAAATACATGCAACAGCACGCTCCGCTCCCGAGTGCCAGCGGCAGTGCCGGGTATTAAGATGCGAGACTCGTCCGAGTTTCTCGCTTGTGTGATCCATCTACCGTATCTATCTATCATATTTATCTATTATCTATCTATCTATTATCTATCAATATATCTATCTATTGATATATCTATATATAGATATATCGATAGATATATCGGTAGATAATAGATAGATATATGGATAGATAGATGCCATAGATAAATACGATAGATCCATAGATAGATATGATAGATAAGTACGATAGATAGACAGATACGATAGATATGTATCGTATCTATCTATTGTATCTATCTATCTATCTATCTATCTAGCTGTGTGTGTATATTCTTCAATGGAGTATGTAAATGAAGAGGTTGGACAAAAAATGACATCACAATTCTTTTTTTTTATATCTTTATTGCGCTTACAAAAACACACACAAATCCGCATAAAAAAAAATGCATTAAAAAAACGCATGAATTACGCGTCAAAAACGCATCAAAAAACACATGAAAAACACAGGTGACCTGCCAGTGACCTCAGGTGCAGATTTGGTGCAGATTTAACCTGCGTCAAATCCTGATGCAATCCTGAACGTGGACACATTCCCTTAATAACTTTTTTTAGAGGAGATAAGGGGAAAAGTAAAAGTGTTCTTTACATGGTGTCAGTGATTGTCTCCACATCTTCCTTCCCTGGTAGCTCACTCTCTTGGGCACAGTGTTCATTTGGTTACCATTAGTGATGAGCGCATGTGCACGGTACTTGAGTCTTCCGAGCATGCTCGGGTGGTCTCCGAGTATCTTGGGGGTGCTCTTACATTATGTTTGTGTCCATGCAGCTGCATGATTTATGTCTGTTAGACTGCCTGAATACATGCAGGGATTGCCTGTTTGTTAACTACAAAAAAACTCACTTTACACTTTCTTAAATTTTCGGGTTTCAGGTTTATTAACCTTTTGGATTAACTGACAGCTCTTTACTTCTTGAATAATAAAATGAATCAATGATTGCAATTTGCACGATATCCGTGCACTCAGTGTGGACATCAATGTTGTGGGGATGCTCTGTGACACGTACAGAGATTCTTATGCAGGGAGGGGGTATGCTGTGACCGCCAAATTGGAAATGAGTGTTAATCTTTTACCCTCCCCAAGCTTTATAACAAAGGTGCTAATGTGATCCTGCCTATGATGATAATCAGGTGACTTCTGAGAAGTGATCACTGCAGAACAGAAAATGTCAGTCGCTGCTCAATTCCTCATTAGAAGTTGGGCAGAGGTGATGTTCCCACATACCTGGTGGGATTTGTGCATGCTCACCTGGTATTCTGCACCTGCCCATCGTCTCTGATAATTCCTGTTATCCGTCCCTAGCTGCATAACAAGGGTGTTGGGTTATCTTCACATGTCCAATAGTTATTTCTATTTCTGGATCCATTTTGGGATGAGAAAAACGGAAATCAAATGATCCTTACCTGTCGGTATAGTTCTGTCTGTGATGATCATGAAGCAACTACTGAGAAGTGATCTCTACAGAACAAGAAGTGTTAGCTACTTCTCACTTCCACATCGGGAGATGACATTGTGTTCATGAATAACGGTTGGTGTCATGCCCAATGACTTGGGAATAATACAGCATTGTTTTTTTTCTGTTACACCGTTATGTAATCAGTTTGCCTTTTAGAAGTTTGTCCTCCCTCCCCCTGTAGCCCAGGTGTGATGTAAATAACTACTCCCTTTTTTCACAGATAGCGTACGTCATCCATGTTGCTAGCATCACCTCTACACAGCTCAAGTTAAGAATTGTCTTTAAACCTATTGTAATGATGCATAACTACAAGAATTCAGTTTGAGAATAAACCGTCTCCTAGAATCTTTAAATGTGCCTCTGCAGTCGAGTTAAGCTATCTGACAAAGTTATTAGTGTGAGTACTGGCACATAGACATCCATAGAAGCTGTGTCTCAACAGCCCTATACTCACAGCCTAGTCATGAAGTCAGAATAGTGCACAATACCATAAGAAAGCATGAGTAGGATAACTGCTGATTATCCCATTTTCAGGTGCAAAGTCATTGGCTCAGCTCATCTCCCAATGTCAAAATGTGCAGGAACAAACAAACCCTTCAAAATGTAAACTTGACTGAATCACGAGGCATTTTTTATGCATTAAAGTGAATGTAAAAATGCAAAGTTTTTCACCCTCTGTAAAATTGAGAAATGTCAATTTCTTAACTATCAAATCATGACTTTAAGAGAAACTCAGAGATGGCAGAAGTTTTTTTTTTTTTTTGTAATTTCATGATCTGTAGTCAGGATCACTATCACAAAATCCTCCAGCTCTATATATCCCTGCTGGCAGTCATGCTGCTGCAGAAATCATTGCTATAAACAGTCACTTCAACAAATTTGTGGAGATGTCTCCCTTTAGATCATTAGGCTGTACATCAAAAGCGTTATTGTAAACCGTGAACCGTGATTCTCTTGGGCAGCTTCAGACTGGGAGGTTGAAGGCTTTAGAAATGTTCAGCAGCGTGAGATTGCACCCAATGCTAAATAAAACCTATATCCAACGGCTGATTGTGCAGTTTGGATGCGGGAATCTTTTTGCAAAACTGACAAAGCAGAGTGATAATCCTAATTACAGCTCACCTAATTTTATTTGACATGTTAGCTGTCAAATGATCAAGAGGACCTTTCAGTTCTCCTATAGTTCTGTGTAATTCCTCCTGCAAGTCTCGAATCCATAAACTGAAACTTGACGTTACCTTTTTCCTTTTCAATAGGGTATATCCTTACAGAGAACTGATTGGTCAGTGTATGCACAACAGTAGATAATTTATTCATGCATTCCCAGGAAGGATAGCAGAGGAGAAGGACACACATCGAGTTCTAAGAAAAGATGCTCCTGAAATAGTGTAGTATAGGGAACACAAGACTTTACTAGAATATACAAGTCCAGAGAGTGGATTGATTCTCTGTAAGTTAAAGGGATTGTACTGGACTTTGACACTGATGGCCAGATGTGCAGTGCGCAGTTTATGGAGCTGTGCTGTATATAGTTCCACAACTGTTCGTCACCTGCCAATAGCAGGAGCAGCTGAACAGCGGGATGTCTGGTGTCGCACTCCCAACCAATCAGATATTGATGACATTTCGTAATGATAAGCCATTATTGTAAAATTCCCAGACAACCCCTTTAAGAGGAGTTGTCTATATGCTACAACAAGGGGTAGAGTTGAGAAAAATATTCACAGGATACTGTTCCAAAGGCCATGTTGGTAATTCACAACCACTGGGCCAGAGCATTTCAAACCTCCTACTAACCGCAGAATGCCTCTTCTGATTAGTTGGCCCTGACTCCATCATATGCTCATCATGCTGCAATATAATTATGTCTCAGGGCCTATTAGTCAGAAGAGGTGTAATGCTGAGGTCCAGCGGCCACTGAGCACCAATATTGCTCCTGCAAATCTTTTTGCTCAACTCTAACAACGGGAATTAAGAAATCATTCGATATTAGGGACTAGAGACAATTAGGAGTAGTAATGCACCAGACACAAGGCACAAACTTGGAGGACAGGAACAGGGAGATTACCACTAACTTATCCACTGTACTGTGGAGATTAGGTTAGCAAATTACTGAACATGAAGTACTAGAGCACCATATCATTGCATACACATGAGGTCACTTGTATACCTGGGAAGGGGCTAGTTTTCGGCTTCACCATTTGAGATGCAAGTATACTATTTGGTTTCCTAATGAGATAAGGCCGTATATACCATAAATGTTGAAGTCAGTCCTGCAGGAGACATCTAGCCCGCGTGTAATTATATTTGGCCCATGAGAAAACACCAAATGTCCACTAAAGATCACCCGTCGTTAGACAGCGCATGTACCGCTAATACTAAAAATCCAGTCTGGCACACTCCCTGGCTACTACAAGACTTTTTACAACATGCCCCATAGTAATGCGCTCCCCAGCTAAGAAACACTTCCTGACCCTTAGTCACCTGAGCTAGAAGTTCTCTCCTCTTCTCCCTACATCAGCACACACTCCGCTTCTGCTCTCCATTACATCTCAGCAATGCCTACTACCCTCCATCTCCTCCACAAGCTGGGCACAGGTGTGTTGTTGAGATGATGCGCTCATGCCATGATGTATTTTACTGCTCTGTTTTGTTATGTACTCTCCATTTAGGTTTTTTTTGTAAATGTTATCCGTTCACTGTGTATTGAGCTCTTACCTTTTTGTTCACTCCTTACTATCATCTATATTATAGTTTCAGTGCTATTTATGTACTTCTGATGGTTTCTCTTTTGCCATATTTCCTTCTATTTGAGAGTCACCACACACTTTGCATCACCCTGTATATTGCTATCTACCATCCCCACAACCCTATCTTCTCCTGCAGTATTGGGGTTCTACCTACCCTAGGCAGATTCCATCAACCCATTTTTCCCCATTCTTCCCTTTTTTATCTGTCTCGATTATTGTTACAAATATCAAGGTTGGCCCGTGACTTTGTCCAAATTTTCCCACTGTGTACTTGAGTTTGACATCCCTGGTCCACACCATGGACCAGCTCTGGACTGATGCTACAAATGGGCCTTCTGAAGTGTTTGTTCCTTGAGTACAAATGGCTCTTCCACTTCAGCCCAAACCACTTCCAACCTGTATGTTGAGTTGGCACAGGTTAAAACACCCCACAGTAGTGGCGAGAATGACATTGAGGGACTGACTGAGCCAGTCTGTAACTAACTACCGCGAGGTACTTTGACTTATACTGTGAGCTGTACCAGGTGTTTACACAGTGTCTGACACTATAGCTGCTGGCAACTACGTTCTGTGAGCATATTGATAATTGTGCTTAGAGATTTTTTATATTGCAATTAGAAATGATCAATCTCAGTTGTTCAATGTTGCATGCAACTACTAAGCTCTGTACTTATATTCTGTCATGTACCTGCAAAACTCTGTGTCTTGATAACATGTTTAACCACTTGTAGCGTGGCTAAAGGTTCTGTAGTTGACGGGAGGTATGTGTCACATAGGTGGCTTGTCGCTGTGATGTAACCCGGAGTGTTTTCTTTGATGCACATAACCATGCCTATCTATATGTGTTTCAGGACCTGTGGTGATGTCATAACCACATGTCTAATCATGTGATGGGTTCCTGGGTGTGGTTAGTCCCATAAAAGACAGGCTAATGCTTAACACAGGAGGTGTGTGTGGAGGTGAAAGACTCCAGAGTGTATTAAGGCTCCAGGACTGAGCCTGAAGGACTGGACACTTGTATTTTCTTTTCCCGAGCTAAAGACTATTTGTTTTCTGTTATCTACTATGTGGTTTATGCAGCAATAAACCCTGTGAACTTTTAATGGACCGTGCCTCCTGAGTGTCAGTCATCGCATCTGAGCGAGTACAACCCCTACACATTAAACTCTGTATGATTATTCTGTGTAATGGCAAAGCTCAGTGTCTCAGTACTGATTGTAACCCCAAGCTCTGTACCATTACTCTGTGGTGTGACTGTACAGGTCTATGTCTCAATACTGTGTGTAACTACTAATCTGTGTATTATTAGTCAGCTGTGAAACTAAAAGCTCTAAGCCCCAATTCTGCATATAATCATTAAGCTCTGTATTATTATTCAATTGTGTAACTACAATGCTCTGTGTCTCAATACTGTGTGTAACCATTAATCTCTGTACCATCATTCAGCTGTGTACCGTAACTGCAAAGATCTGTGCCTCAATATTGTTTAGAATTGAGAGTCCTCAGTGGTTGATACCTTTTAATGGCTAACTGTTAAAAATCGTTATTGCGCAAAAATATCTAATCAAGACTTAACCAGGTGCGTTATTCTTAAAAGAAAAATGTCATGATATTCTGACGAAAGTATAGTGGTTTATTGAATTATCCACCATCGCAGCAAAAACATAAAAGGTAGATGAAACAATTACAAACAGAGTGTCCATGTGTAGATATCAGCGCTTCTCCTGTTACTCATCTTTCCAGGGTCCTGAATGGTAGAAGTCATCTGTCTGTGTGAAAGTCTGAAGTCATCATGGCATGGAGTAGCTAACAGCTGTTGTTCTCGTGTCTTGTCCCATGTCCATGGAGAATGATGGTGAAGGAAGGGAGGTGACCGTCCCACGTGACAAAAAGCCCCCCACCCTCCTTAGAGACGTTATTTATATGGTTTCTACAGATCACGTGTCTTCTGTATATGGAGTTAACTTATACTCTGAGCTACATACACAGAAATAGCTTTTCATAGTGTCAGCAAGAAGCAATGTGCTCAGTACAGAATAAAAATAAGAATAATTAATATTTAACAATTCCCCCTTTTGAGGGTGACAGACATTGATTGGAACCCTCAAATTAAAATATTAATAAAATCTACTTTCTTCTTTGGCAAAATGATGTAATAAATAATATTATTAATAATAATATCGTTATATGTTCTCAATAATATAATGATATGTAAATTCATGTTATGGTAATTCATGTTATGATAAGCCGTGACTAATATTCATATAAAATATATATTATACTTCCCTATATCTACTTGAAGCATCTCAGGTGTGATGTCATCTGATGTCATCTGGTCTTCATCTTGGTTCTTCTTCTTGGTTCTTTCAAACAATCTTTAATATGTCTTTTGTAATAGATGATAGCATGTAGATATGTAGAGACCGTGTGTCATGTGTCAATCAAAGTCCATAAAATCAAATGTTGATAAGAAAACAAAGTCCATAGATGAAATGTAGCTTTAATATCTGTGCAGTGTCACCTTTAGAGACCTGGACTTACGTTGGCTCGCCTTGGAAATCATCTGGAATCCTCATATCGTCCGCACTGGTCTTGGAACAGGTGTGACGTCTTTGGTCAGCACAGCAAGGGTTACATTGACTCTTCCTTGCCAAACATAGCACCATAACCAGTCCTTAGTGCACAGGACACATGTCAGGGTTGTAGCGTCCTGACAATTACCTGAGTGTTCACCAGCTTTCATGGAAGTCTTATAGGTGATAGGAAACCACTGGAACGTGATAACACCGTTCATCTTTGATACTGTACTCAGTTGTCAGTGATGGATGCTGTAGTTGTTGTCAGTAGTGACATGAATTGTATTTGACACAGTCTATTATTTCTCAGAAATCAGAGCATTGTTACCTTGTGGAACTTCTGGATAACGGCTTTTCTTCTTGCAACTTTTTAAGAATCAATTGAATTTAGAAAAATGTAAAGTCTTTATTAACGTATCTCCGGTATCTTGATTGAAGCCTTCATTCCCTATTCTATACCAAATCTGGTAATTTCCCTAACTTATAATATCACAGCGTACCATAGCAATCAATAATATCCATATAATTATTAAATGATATTAAAATGGAGTTTATATTTGGAAAAATAAAATAATAATAATAATAATAAATGATAGTATATTATTAACCATATTCTTCATGTGATTGGACATTTTTATGTCATAGGTGTAATTTCTTTTTGAACCCATAGATGTCAGTATGTCTTTTATGTAACAAGTGCTGATATTTATTATTAAAACTTTATTAATTTATGTTCAGTAAACCAATAATATGTAAATATGTATAGTCATGAACCAAAATAAGAATATATATATGAATAAATGAATGAATGAGTGAAAGAATTGTTGTATTTAACTCAGGAATTGAAACATTTCTTATATAATGAAACCATATGATCACTATATTTGATAAAGCAATATGCTTGTAGACATTACTCTATTAAATATTGATTTTTCCTTGATGAAAAATAAGAATGAAAAATAAAAATTGAAAGAAAAGTGGAAAAAAATGAAAAATAAAAATGAGAATAAAAAATAAAAATAAGGCCTTTATATGTTGATGACAAATGCTGAGATTATGTTTCAGTAACACATTCCCTTAATATTTTCCCCATGTAGATGTTGTCATAACCTTGGATCACCAAAATATTGAAATTATGCAGCTTTGCATATAATACCCTTCATAAGAGAAAAAAATGATATTTATAATATTTATTGTTATTGTACCCAATAATACCTTATTAATATTTCTTCTTTATTAAAATGTGTGAAGAAGAGGTATTGATGAAATGTGATGATGTGATTAGGATCAAAAACACATTTCCCCCTTAATATCAAAAAATATTATTTTATGAAAAAATTAATTTGTAAAAAACCCAAGTGAAAAATAATTATTTTTATAACTGTCATATCAACTTGTGCCATATATTTGTTTGAAGATGTATACTCATCTATGTAAATATAAAAAACACTGAAATATGAAAAAATTATCATTTGGAAAAATTATTCTAAATGTAGGTTTTCTTGATAAACCATATTGATGTGTTATTGTACTTATTAAATAATAATAACTAAAGAAATATATGTTGAATAATAATATTTAAATATATCTTAATATTCTAATAATTTAACTGAATCCTATTATTATTATTTTTTTTTTTAAACACACAGTTGTTGGTTTTTTTTTCTGACATACCATAAATCATGAGGCCTCAGTCAAACTGTGCATACACATTCCACATTCCACATACCACGCTCTGGTCACTCTTACATCACATCTCATGTCAAATTCACTCAGCAGCTGCTCATATGTTCTCTCACCTGTCACATGTGACTCACATAGACGTTCACAATACATTTCACATACAAAGAATAAAAAACATGTATATTAACCCAAAATATTGTATCCTAATTATCAATCAATGCGCATTGTAATCTATTAAATTTAGTATTCTAATATTCCTTTGAATATTCCCCAAATATTATTTAACAGTATGTTTTAACCTATAGAAAGGACTCCTCCATTTACAAGAAACCCGAGTTGAATGTTTCAACACTATTTCGGTACAAACCTGTAACTGAAACCCTTTGAATGTATAGGCTGAGGAAAATTCCTAAAATTAAAAAACAAGGCTATATGATATTCCTTAACTCACAGCTGTCACGTCATGCACCATGCAGTGGAAAAAACATAATGTTACAGAAAAACATGTAGTACACACATTTTTTTAGGTTGTTAGATATATTATTTATTTTTAAGTGTTAAATATATAAAAATCATGCAGTTAATATAACTTCCTGTGTGAATAAGACATAAATTCATGAAACAGGTATTTTTTGTTCAATCCTCGCTTTGAAAGTAAAATTCTAAGGGAAATGAAAGATAAAGGTTAATTTCATATTTATTTCAAAACAAAATAATTTAGATATCTTATACATATGTATATATTTAATAAATGTATTTAATTGTAATTCTAAATATTTTTTACTGGAGTATATTTTAATTATTTCACTATATATATAAAAATACAGTTAATATAATCTCTATTTATACAAATATGCTACAGTATTTACTGTATACTATATTAATATATATAACTGCAGAATTATATTGAATAAAATAATTACATATTAATAAATAATACATTGTATAACTCATCATATAATATAATTACATATTTAGCCAATTCCTATCCCAAAATGTAACTCTCTGTCGATTATCTGAAATGCTGTATTTAGTAAGGTCAGTTTTAACCCTATGGACTCTTTGAAGAGCTGCTGTGATAATGGAGTGTTCAGCTGAGCTCCCCCTGGGATACTCACCTGCTTCCGTCTGTCAGTTTCCGCCATCTTTAGAGACAGATCTGACCCTTCAGATTTTAAATCTTTCAGAGAAATTTCTTTAATAGACTCCTGAATCTTTTCATACGGTTTGTAACAAATATGTAATTTTCTTCGTACTTCATAGATTTGATTTTGGATCAGATTTGAAGATTTTGATTTTGGCTTTTGATAAGATTGAATTCTGACTGGTTTCAAAAACTTAGTAAAATGTGTTTTCCTTTCAAGATTCTCGTGTTTTCTAGAAAAATCAAGGGATTGGGCGCATTCGTATAAAGAATTTTTCTGTGTAGCAATTATACGAGATACAGGATTTAAGAATTTAAATTTGTTTACAAAACAATTTATCATGGATTGTTGATTCAAATTCGTACAGACCAATTTATAAATCCTTTCAAAAATGGCCATAAAAGTAAACGTACATTCTTCCCGGCCAATCTTCAATTTTAGAAGAATATCAAGATCTGGATAATTTTCTTTCAATCCACAGAAAATCAAAATTCTTAATCTTTCTACATCAGTCATCTTTTCGTGGAACTCATCAGTCTGCATTTTTAGTGAGAGTCTTCTGGAGAAGATTACCGGAAGCCAAATTTTAAACAAATTATTTCTCTGCACATTAGTCAAATCAAACTTATCAGCAAAACTTTCAAATATCTCTGAATTTCTGCACACATGGATTTTGTCATCATATGCAGGAATGATTTTGCATAATTTTAGCAGGATTTTCCTAGATTTAAGTTGGAGTTGGGCCTCTGAGTCGTCTATTTTTAAGGGCAATGGTACATCTGTCCCTCGTAGATCATCTTTGTCAATTGTCATGTCTCCTTCACTTCCTCCATCTTGTTTTTCATCTTGTGTCACAAAGTCAATGTCACTTTGGGTGGTCATCGTCATTACAGATACGTGCGTCACATCTTTCTCACTCTTCTCATTACAGTCAATCTTGGGAACATCATTCGTTTCCTTAGAAATTCTTTCTACACTGTCTTTTTTGGACTTCTCTGTCACAAACTCGTTAAATACATAAACCATATGTAAGATATTTTTAAGTTGCTCTTTTTCTTTTTTCTTAGACATTAGCTTACAATCCAATTTCAAATTTGCTATTCTGCATTCTGCAAATAAACAATGCCAAAATATTTCTAAGCTAGATCTGTATAAACTTACAAATTCTATCTGACTTGATTTAGCATATGAATTTATCAAATCCATTTGTCTTACCTTGAAATCTCAGCTTGTAGTTCCTTTGCTGTACAACGCTGGGCTCCTCCGGACTTCAGCACGGCTATTTTTAGCACGTCTGTTCTTCAGCTACTGCTTGTCAATCCGTCTGACACCTGTTAGTCTCCGTCATTCGTAGGTTCTTGTGAGATCTTTGTGACTTGAAATTTTGAAGTGGAATTCCTGAATACTTGCACAATCTAGCGGAACTCTTCTGTCTTCCCCCGTGTGCAAGAAGAAGGAAATTCACGCAAAAATAGCACAAAAAATCAAAACTGGCTGGCTGAGCCAAATGTTAAAAATCGTTATTGCGCAAAAATATCTAATCAAGACTTAACCAGGTGCGTTATTCTTAAAAGAAAAATGTCATGATATTCTGACGAAAGTATAGTGGTTTATTGAATTATCCACCATCGCAGCAAAAACATAAAAGGTAGATGAAACAATTACAAACAGAGTGTCCATGTGTAGATATCAGCGCTTCTCCTGTTACTCATCTTTCCAGGGTCCTGAATGGTAGAAGTCATCTGTCTGTGTGAAAGTCTGAAGTCATCATGGCATGGAGTAGCTAACAGCTGTTGTTCTCGTGTCTTGTCCCATGTCCATGGAGAATGATGGTGAAGGAAGGGAGGTGACCGTCCCACGTGACAAAAAGCCCCCCACCCTCCTTAGAGACGTTATTTATATGGTTTCTACAGATCACGTGTCTTCTGTATATGGAGTTAACTTATACTCTGAGCTACATACACAGAAATAGCTTTTCATAGTGTCAGCAAGAAGCAATGTGCTCAGTACAGAATAAAAATAAGAATAATTAATATTTAACACTAACTGAAAAGATGGTAACAAATTACAAGCTTTCGAGACTACACAGGTCTCTTCATCAGGCAGTGTCTTTTGCCTGATGAAGAGACGTATGAGGACTCTCAATTCTAAATATTTTTCTATCTACTGGCTAACACAGTACCAAGATATATTTCTTTCCTGTATCAATATTGTTTGTAACCACCAAGCTCTGTGCCATTACTCTGTGGTGTGACTGTAAAGGTCTATGTCTCAATATTGTGTGTAACTACTAATCTGTGTATTATTAGTCAGCTGTGAAACTAAAAGCTCTGCGTATAATCATTAAGCTCTGTACTATTATTCAATTGTGTAACTTCAAAGCTCTGTCTCAATGCTGTGTGTAACCACTAATCTCTGTACCATTATTCAGTTGTGTACTGTAAGTGCAAAGATCTGTGCCTCAATATTGTTTGTAATTACTAAGCTCTGCATTATAAGAAAAAGAAAATATAGGGCACACCCCTATTATTAAATTAATGCACAGGTGTATAAATATATGTGGTATATATATATATATATATATATATATACAGTGGGGCAAAAAAGTATTTAGTCAGTCAGCAATAGTGCAAGTTCCACCACTTAAAAAGATGAGAGACGTCTGTAATTTACATCATAGGTAGACCTCAAGTATGGGAGACAAACTGAGAAATAAAAATCCAGAAAATCACATTGTCTGTTTTTTTAACATTTTATTTGCATATTATGGTGGAAAATAAGTATTTGGTCAGAACCAAACAATCAAGATTTCTGGCTCTCACAGACCTGTAACTTCTTCTTTAAGAGTCTCCTCTTTCCTCCACTCATTACCTGTAGTAATGGCACCTGTTTAAACTTGTTATCAGTATAAAAAGACACCTATGCACACCCTCAAATAGTCTGACTCCAAACTCCACTATGGTGAAGACCAAAGAGCTGTCAAAGGACACCAGAAACAAAATTGTAGCCCTGCACCAGGCTGGGAAGACTGAATCTGCAATAGCCAACCAGCTTGGAGTGAAGAAATCAACAGTGGGAGCAATAATTAGAAAATGGAAGACATACAAGACCACTGATAATCTCTCTCGATCTGGGGCTCCACGCAAAATCCCACCCCGTGGGGTCAGAATGATCACAAGAACGGTGAGCAAAAATCCCAGAACCACGCGGGGGGACCCAGTGAATGAACTGCAGAGAGCTGGGACCAATGTAACAAGGCCTACCATAAGTAACACACTACGCCACCATGGACTCAGATCCTGCAGTGCCAGACGTGTCCCACTGCTTAAGCCAGTACATGTCCGGGCCCGTCTGAAGTTTGCTAGAGAGCATTTGGATGATCCAGAGGAGTTTTGGGAGAATGTCCTATGGTCTGATGAAACCAAACTGGAACTGTTTGGTAGAAACACAACTTGTCGTGTTTGGAGGAAAAAGAATACTGAGTTGCATCCATCAAACACCATACCTACTGTAAAGCATGGTGGTGGAAACATCATGCTTTGGTGCTGTTTCTCTGCAAAGGGGCCAGGACGACTGATCCGGGTACATGAAAGAATGAATGGGGCCATGTATCGTGAGATTTTGAGTGCAAACCTCCTTCCATCAGCAAGGGCATTGAAGATGAAACGTGGCTGGGTCTTTCAACATGACAATGATCGAAAGCACACCGCCAGGACAACGAAGGAGTGGCTTCGTAAGAAGCATTTCAAGGTCCTGGAGTGGCCTAGCCAGTCTCCAGATCTCAACCCTATAGAAAACCTTTGGAGGGAGTTGAAAGTCCGTGTTGCCAAGCGAAAAGCCAAAAACATCACTGCTCTAGAGGAGATCTGCATGGAGGAATGGGCCAACATACCAACAACAGTGTGTGGCAACCTTGTGAAGACTTACAGAAAACGTTTGACCTCTGTCATTGCCAACAAAGGATATATTACAAAGTATTGAGATGAAATTTTGTTTCTGACCAAATACTTATTTTCCACCATAATATGCAAATAAAATGTTAAAAAAACAGACAATGTGATTTTCTGGATTTTTTTTTCTCAGTTTGTCTCCCATAGTTGAGGTCTACCTATGATGTAAATTACAGACGCCTCTCATCTTTTTAAGTGGTGGAACTTGCACTATTGCTGACTGACTAAATACTTTTTTGCCCCACTGTATATATAATTCTATATATATATATATATATATATATATATATATATTTTACAGCGTGCATCAGCACACTGCGACTAATGAATACATGAATACCGATATTGCTGCAAACATTAAAAATGTAAGGTGTTAGTATTTTTTGATCAAAAAGCACAAAGGCATCCAACCACATCAAGACGTGAAAAAATATGGATGGTCCCTAAACGCTATTGACCTACCTCTCCATGTACCAGACCACGCTTTATCTGAATGGGGAGTGAAAAGGAGACCAGCCATAGCCCCCAATTAAAACCTTGTGTGGGGAAGATGAGTGGATAAGGGTGTTGAGCCATGGAGGGCGCCACACCGCACGATATGTTTTGCAGAAAAGAAAAAATGGAGCCCACACACCTCTAGTATTAAATGAATGTACAGGTGCACAAATACGCTATGTAGTCAATATACAAACATAGACAGTGTCAACACATTGCGATTAATGAATATATGATGCACTCCATTATTGCTGTAAATTTTATAAACTAAAAGCTCTATTCTATTATTCTGCTGTGTAACTACAAAGCTCTGTGTGTCAATTCTGGTGTGACCGCTAAGCTCTATAGCATTATTCAATTGTGTAACTGCAAAGTTCTGTAGCTCTGTACCTCATTACGGTGTCTAGCTGCCACGATTGTATCCTCAATGAAAAATTATAACTGCCATACTATTTTATTGCTATGTCCTGTGAAACTTGCTATGCCTTTGCTATGTCCTGTGAATCTATTATTATGGGTAGTTGGCCACAAATCCAAAACTCACCCTCCTAAAGTCCGTAAACCTAAAACCTGTAATAATGTAGAAAATTGCATACAATTCATTTAAGAGCAATGCACGAACACAAAAAGTGTTAAAATCTGTTGCCTGTATGTTATCTAGAGTTATTGGCAGCCGCCTGTCTACAAAACAGACTTTGTCGTCCATGTAACAACTGTCAGATATGAAGGCAGCTTGCTTCATTTTCATCCAACACTCATGCCCATGGCAATGATGGTGATGGGTCACATCATTGCTCCAGGAGGTTTACAAGCTAATAATATTGCTGGAGTGGTTCTGCTGCTGGCTATACATATGAAAGAGCCTGTGACACCTCTGGGACATGGTCAGCACCACATTACACACAAATCCTTACTACATGACCTTAGATTATATACAGTGCATTCATAGGAGATTTAAAGGTAAAAAATATCAGTCAAATATAGTATATCAGTAATAACATTAACCCCTTTACCCCCAAGGGTGGTTTGCACGTTAATGACCGGGCCAATTTTTACAATTCTGACCACTGTCCCTTTATGAGGTTATAACTCTGGAACGCTTCAATGGATCCTGGTGATTCTGACATTGTTTTCTCGTGACATATTGTTCTTCATGACAATGGTAAAAATTATTTGATAGTACCTGCGTTTATTTGTGAAAAAAACGGAAATTTGGCGAAAATTATGAAAATTTCGCAATTTTCCAACTTTGAATTTTTATGCAATTAAATCACAGAGATATGTCACACAAAATACTTAATAAGTAACATTTCCCACATGTCTACTTTACATCAGCACAATTTTGGAACCAAAATTTTTTTTTGTTAGGGAGTTATAAGGGTTAAAAGTTGACCAGCAATTTCTCATTTCTACAACACCATTTTATTTTAGGGACCACATCTCATTTGAAGTCATTTTGAGGGGTCTATATGATAGAAAATACCCAAGTGTGACACCATTCTAAAAACTACACCCCTCAAGGTGCTCAAAACCATATTCAAGAAGTTTATTAACCCTTCTGGTGCTTCACAGGAATTTTTTGAATGTTTAAATAAAAATGAACATTTAACTTTTTTTCACAAAAAATGTAATTCAGCTCCAATTTGTTTTATTTTACCAAGGGTAACAGGAGAAAATGGACCCCAAACATTGTTGTACAATTTGTCCTGAGTATGCCAATACCCCACATGTGGGGGTAAACCACTGTTTGGGCGCATGGCAGAGCTCAGAAGCGAAGGAGTGCCATTTGACTTTTCAATGCAAAATTGACTGGAATTGAGATGGGACGCCATGTTTCGTTTGGAGAGCCCCTGATGTGGCTAAACATTGAAACCCCCCACAAGTGACACCATTTTGGAAAGTAGACCCCCTAAGGAACTTATCTAGAGGTGTGGTGAGCACTTTGACCCAACAAGTGCTTCACAGAAGTTTATAATGTAGAACCGTAAAAATAAAAAATCATATTTTTTCACAAAAATTATCTTTTCGCCCCCAATTTTTTATTTTCCCAAGGGTAAGAGAAGAAATTGGACCCCAAAAGTTGTTGTACAATTTGTCCTGAGTACGCTGATAGCCCATATGTGGGGGTAAACCACTGTTTGGGCGGATGGGAGAGCTCGGAAGGGAAGGAGCGCCGTTTGACTTTTCAATGCAAAATTGACAGGAATTGAGATGGGACATCATGTTGCGTTTGAAGAGCCACTGATGTGCCTAAACATTGAAACCCCCCACAAGTGACACCATTTTGGAAAGTAGACCCCCTAAGGAATTTATCTAGAGGTGTGGTGAGCACTTTGACCCACCAAGTGCTTCACAGAAGTTTATAATGTAGAACCGTAAAAATAAAAAATCATATTTTTTCACAAAAATTATCTTTTCGCCCCCAATTTTTTATTTTCCCAAGGGTAAGAGAAGAAATTGGACCCCAAAAGTTGTTGTACAATTTGTCCTGAGTACGCGGATACCCCATATGTGGGGGTAAACCACTGTTTGGGTGGATGGGAGAGCTCGGAAGGGAAGGAGCGCCGTTTGACTGTTCAAAGCAAAATTGACAGGAATTGAGATGGGACGCCATGTTGCGTTTGAAGAGCCACTGATGTGCCTAAACATTGAAACCCCCCACAAATGACACCATTTTGGAAAGTAGACCCCCTAAGGAACTTATCTAGAGGTGTGGTGAGCACTTTGACCCACCAAGTGCTTCACAGAAGTTTATAATGCAGAGCCGTAAAAATAAAACAAAATTTTTTTCCCACAAAAATTATTTTTTTAGCCCCCAGTTTTGTATTTTCCTGAGGGTAACAGGAGAAATTGGACCCCAAAATTTGTTGCCCAATTTGTCCTGAGTGCGATGATACACCATATGTGGGGGGAACCACTGTTTGGGCACATGGGAGGGCTCAGAAGGGAAGGAGTGCCATTTGAATGCAGACTTAGATGGAATGGTCTGCAGGTGTCACATTGCGTTTGCAGAGCCCCTAATGTACCTAAACAGTAGAAACCCCCCACAAGTGACACCATTTTGGAAAGTAGACCCCCTTAGGAACTTATCTAGATGTGTGCTGAGCGCTTTGACCCACCAAGGGCTTCACAGAAGTTTATAATGGAGAGCCGTAAAAATAAAACAAAAATTTTTTCCCACAAAAATTATTTTTTAGCCCCCAGTTTTGTATTTTTCCGAGGGTAAAAGGAGAAATTCGACCGCACAATTTGTTGTCCAATTTGTCCTGAGTGCGCTGATACCCCATATGTGGGGGGGAACCACTGTTTGGGCGCATGGGAGGGCTCGGAAGGGAAGGAGCTCCATTTGGAATGAGGACTTAGATGGAATGGTCTGCAGGTGTCACATTGCATTTGCAGAGCCCCTAATGTACCTAAACAGTAGAAACCTCCCACAAGTGACACCATTTTGGAAACTAGACCCCCTAAGGAACTCATCTAGATGTGTTGTGATAGCTTTGAACCCCCAAGTGTTTCACTACAGTTTGTAACGCAGAGCCGTGAAAATTAAAAAAAAAAATCTTTCCCCCCAAAATTATTTTTTAGCCCCCAGTTTTGTATTTTCCCGAGGGTAAGAGGAGAAATTCGACCCCAAAAGTTGTTGTCCAATTTGTCCTGAGTACGCTGATACCCCGTATGTTGGGGGAAACCAACGTTTGAGCGCATGGCAGAGCTCGGAAGGGAAGGAGCGCCATTTGGAATGCAGACTTAGATGGAATGGTCTGCAGACGTCACATTGCGTTTGCAGAACCCCTAATGTACCTAAACAGTAGAAACCCCCCACAAGTGACCCCATATTGGAAACTAGACCCCCCAGGGAACTAATCTAGATGTGTTGTGAGAACTTTGAACCCCCAAGTGTTTCACTACAGTTTATAACGCAGAGCCGTGAAAATAAAAAATCTTTTTTTTTCCCACAAAAAATATGTTTTAGCCCCGAGTTTTGTATTTTCCCAAGGGTAGCAGGAGAAATTGGACCCCAAAAGTTGTTGTCCTATTTGTCCTGAGTACGCTGATACCCCATATGTTGGGGTAAACCCCTGCTTGGGCACACGGGAGAGCTCGGAAGGGAAGAAGCACTGTTTTACTTTTTCAACGCAGAATTGGCTGGAATTGAGATCGGACGCCATGTCGCGTTTGGAGAGCCCCTGATGTGCCTAAACAGTGGAAACCCCCCAATTATAACTGAAACCCTAATCCAAACACATCCCTAACCCTAATCCCAATGGTAACCCTAACCACACCTCTAACCCTGACACACCCCTAACCCTAATCCCAACCCTATTCCCAACCGTAAATGTAATCTAAACCCTAACTGTAACTTTAGCCCCAACCCAAACTGTAGCCCTAGCCCTAACCCTAGCCCTAACCCTAGCCCTAACCCTAACCCTAGCCCTAGCCCTAACCCTAGCCCTAACCCTAACCCTAGCCCTAACCCTAGCCCTAACCCTAACCCTAACCCTAGCCCTAACCCTAGCCCTAACCTTAGCCCTAACCCTAGCCCTAACCCTAGCCCTAACCCTAGCCCTAACCCTAGCCCTAGCCCTAACCCTAGCCCTAACCCTAGCCCTAACCCTAGCCCTAACCCTAGCCCTAGCCCTAATGGGAAAATGGAAATAAATACATTTTTTTAATTTTTCCCTAACTAAGGGGGTGATGAAGGGGGGTTTGATTTACTTTTATAGCGGGTTTTTTAGCGGATTTTTATGATTGGCAGCCGTCACACACTGAAAGACGCTTTTTATTGCAAAAAATATTTTTTGCGTTACCACATTTTGAGAGCTATAATTTTTCTATATTCTGGTCCACAGAGTCATGTGAGGTCTTGGTTTTTGCGGGACGAGTTGATGTTTTTATTGGTAACATTTTCGGGCACGTGACATTTTTTGATCGCTTTTTATTCCGATTTTTGTGAGGAAGAATGACCAAAAACCAGCTATTCATGAATTTCTTTTGGGGGAGGCGTTTATACTGTTCCGCGTTTGGTAAAATTGATGAAGCAGTTTTATTCTTCGGGTCAGTACGATTACAGCGACACCTCATTTATATCATTTTTTTATGTTTTGGCGCTTTTATACGATAAAAACTATTTTATAGAAAAAATAATTATTTTTGCATCGCTTTATTCTCAGGACTATAACTTTTTTATTTTTTTGCTGATGATGCTGTATGGCGGCTCGTTTTTTGCGGGACAAGATGACGTTTTCAGCGGTACCATGGTTAGTTATATCTGTCTTTTTGATCGCGTGTTATTCCACTTTTTGTTCGGCGGTATGATTATCAAGCGTTGTTTTTTGCCTCGTTTTTTTTTTTTTTTTCTTACGGTGTTTACTGAAGGGGTTAACTAGTGGGCCAGTTTTATAGGTCGGGCCGTTACGGACGCGGCGATACTAAATATGTGTACTTTTATTGTTTTGTTTTTTTTATTTAGATAAAGAAATGTATTTATGGGAATAATATTTTTATTTTTTTTTTCATTATTTTGGAATATTTTTTTTTATTTTTTTTTTACACATTTGAAATTTTTTTTTTTACTTTTTTACTTTGTCCCAGGGGGGGACATCACAGATCAGTGATCTGACAGTTTGCACAGCACTCTGTCAGATCACTGATCTGATAGGAGTGCAGGCTGCTTCACAGTGCCTGCTCTGAGCAGGCTCTGTGAAGCCACCTCCCTCCCTGCAGGACC
Organism: Ranitomeya imitator; assembly: GCF_032444005.1. NCBI lineage: Eukaryota > Metazoa > Chordata > Amphibia > Anura > Dendrobatidae > Ranitomeya > Ranitomeya imitator. The sequence goes on from NC_091283.1 coordinate 806,777,129, forward strand.
CGGATCCGCGGCCATCTTGGATCCGGGGCTGGAGGGAGCAGGGAGGGAGGTGAGACCCTCGCAGCAACGCGATCACATCGCGTTGCTGCGGGGGGCTCAGGGAAGCCCGCAGGGAGCCCCCTCCCTGCGCGGTGCTTCCCTGTACCGCCGGCACATCGCGATCATCTTTGATCGCGGTGTGCCGGGGGTTAATGTGCCGGGGGCGGTCCGTGACCGCTCCTGGCACATAGTGCCGGATGTCAGCTGCGATAAACAGCTGACACCCGGCCGCGATTGGCGGCGCTCCCCCCGTGAGCGCTGCCGATCGCATATGACGTACTATTGCGTCCTTGGGAAGTAAAGCCCACCCCACATGGACGCAATAGTACGTCTAATGGCAGAAAGGGGTTAATGTACCACCTCAATTTTTACGCACAATCACTGCTAACTAACCAGTAATATTCTTGGTGTGTAATTTGTTTAATCCAAAAACGGTTCCATTTTTTCATCTTGACCATTTTATTCTTCGCAGCTGTGTCATGTGATCGGCCCATGGTGTCCCGTGTAGAATAGAAGTCAGTCTCTGACTACCTGTAAACCACATGATGACATCACTACCTATCAGATTCCTCCTGGCAGCTCTAAGACCCCACCTACATTATTAAGCTCCAACATCTTCAGTTATGCAAGCGATGATAAGCTATAGAATTATACAATTCCCTTGAATATATCATCTGAGAGTGCTGTTTGCAGAACCTGGTACATTATATAAGATGCAGCTTCAGGCCATCTCACCTGGCTTCTGCTTGTGAAAGCTTATAGGAAGGAATTAGAGATGAGTGAGCACTAAGATTCTCAGAAGCTCGTTACTCGGCCCAAGCAATTACTAATGCTCGGATGCTCGTTTCAAGTAATGAGTATAATGGGAGTCAATGGGCAAGTGAAGCATTTTTCTGACAGACCCTAAAAGGAGGTCTGGGGGAAAGTGAAAATGTTGAAATGGATAGAAAAAGTGCTGAATGGATGGAGAACAGCATGGGGAAGACCCCTGAAAGCATCTGTGATTCTCAGATCACTGCTAAGAACAATGGTATCATACTTTTACTCCACTTTAAGGACTGACAATAAAACATTCAAAATCAACGAGAAATTGCATTTTATAGGAAAAAAAAGTTACAAAACTTTTTTTTACTGTATAATGACTTGTATAAAAGGCAAAATTTAAAAAGGATTTAAAAAAAAATTAAGTAAAATAAACTCCACTTTTTAAATAAAAAAATGGAAATTTAAGTGTAATTTTTGAAGGAAGCAAGAAGTGCCAAAAATTAAGGACTCAGAGGGACATGGACACAACTTGTATTAGACATAAAGGAGGGCCTCATACACATTCTGGTCAAATTGTACTCCTAGGCTCATAAATGCTATGCACTAAGTGCAGATCCTGGCAGAAATGACAAGCAGGGTCATCCATACACCCTTCAAGGCACCAACATTCAAATATTGTGAACAAAATGTATTTGTGTTACTTCTACACACAATAAAGCTCTGCACACAGAGCAGAGCCTGACAATAATTTCAAGCAGGGTCATCCATACACCCTTGAAGGCACCAACTGGAGTGCCTCATAAAAAAATTAAAAAAATGTAATTGTGGCACTTAAACGCGCATAAAAAAGTTATAAGTAGGGTCATCCCTAGACTCTAGAAGGCAACCACTGACTGGCCTCATTCAGATACTGAACATTAAAAGCACTTTATGTGCTGCTGTCATCTGGTATTGTGGAAAAGTTGGGTCTAATCCAGGCTTTGTTCATTGTTATGAGAGTGAACCTTTCAGCACTTTCTGATGACAAGTGAAATAGCCTGTCTGGTATGACTCTCTCCCCCCTTCGCCCTGGTGGCACTAAAGACCTGCTCATACAAGACACTAATGGCAGGGCAGCACAATACCTGCAAAGCATAGGGGGAAAGCTCATGCCAGGTGTCAAGCTTTGAGACCCAATACCTGAAGGTCACAGAGTAATTAGGGAGTTCGCTGGTTTTGTTAGCCAGGCATTACTTGATAGTCTTTAAAAACTTTTCCCTCTTTGTCAAAAATACCCAGTCATCAGAACATAGATGCTGGGAGGGTGTCGTGAATTTTGTGCAGACCTTAAGCAGTGTACTCCTGCCTCTGCTGTACCCTGCCTCTCCCTTTTGGTTGGTCAAAGAAGCTTACCCCCTGCTGCTTGCGCGACCAGGAGACAATGATGGGAGTTGTATGCAGCAGCAGCTGTGTGACTACTATGTTAAAGAAAGAATTAAATAAACAAAAAAAATGTATTGGGCTTTCGTGCAATTTTCATAACCAGCAGAGGTAAAAACCTCTTCTGGGTGCTGATGTTAATAATCTGGGACAATACCCCATAAGGTTTCTAGGCTATTAACCCCTTCACCCCGAGGCCTGGTTTCACCTTCCTGACCAGGCCAATTTTTACAATTCTGACCACTGTTATTTTATGAGGTCATACCTTTGGAACGCTTCAACAGATCCTGATGATTTTGAGATTTTTTTCTCGTGGCATATTGTACTTTGTGACAGTGGTAAAATTTATTTGATATGACTTGCGTTTATTTGTGAAAAAGATGGAAATTTGGCAAAAATTTAGAAAATTTCGTAATTATCAAAATTTTATTTCTATGCCCTTAAATCAGAGAGTCATATCGCACAAAATAGTTAATAAATCACATTTCACACATGTCTACTTTACATCAGCACCATTTTGGAAACGTAGTTTTTTTTTGTTAGGAAGTTATAAGGGTTAAAAGCTGATCAGTGATTTCTCATTTTTACAACAAAATTTACAAAATAATTTTTTTTAGGGACCACCTCACGTTTGAAGTGACTTTGAGGGGTCTATATGACAAAAAATACCCAAAAGTGACACCATTCTAAAACTGCAAATCTGAAGGTGCTCAAAACAACATTCAAGAAGTTTATTAACCCTTCTGGTGCTTCACATGAATTTATGGAATGTGGAAGAAAAAATAAACATTTACTTTTCTTTCACAAAAATTTTCCTTTAGACTTATTTTTTTTACTTTTGCAAGAGTAATAGGAGAAAATGGACCATAGTTTGTTGTGCAATTTCTTCTGAGTATGCCGATGGAGGTGGAGGAAAACAACTATTTGGGTGCACGGCAGAGCTTGAAAGGGAAGGAGCGCCATTTGACTTTTTGAATGTAAAATATGCTGGAATAATTAGCGGTTGCCATGTCGCATTTGGAGAGCCCCTGATGTGCCTAAACAGTGGAAACCCCACACAAGTGACATAATTTTGGAAACTAGACCCCCCAAGGAACTTATCTAGATGCGTATTGAGCACCTCGAACCCACAGATGCTTCACAGAAGTTTATAACGTTAAGCTGTGAAAATAAATAAAATCTAATTTTTCCCAGAAAAATCTTTTAACCACTTCCCGACCTTTGACGCCACGTAGGCGTCATGAAAGTCGGTGCCAATCCGACCCATGACGCCTATGTGGCGTCATGGAAAGATCGCGTCCCTGCAGATCGGGTGAAAGGGTAGTTTAGCCCGGGGGGGTGGCTTAACCCCCTCGTGGCTACGATCGCTCTGATTGGCTGTTGAAAGTGAAACTGCCAATCAGAGCGATTTGTAATATTTCACCTATTATAACGGGTGAAATATTACAATCCAGCCATGGCCTATGCTGCAATATCATCGGCCATGGCTGGAAATACTAATGTGCCCCCACCCCACCCCACCGATCGCCCCCCCAGCCCCCCGATCTGGCCGGTACACTGCTCCGGCTCCCCTCTGTCCTGTGCTCCGCTCCCCCCCGTGCTCTTGTCTGCTCCCCCGTGCTTCAATCACCCCCCCGTGCTCCGATCACCCCCCCTGCACTCCGTTCCACCCCCCCGTGCTCCGTTCCACCCCCTCGTGCTCCGTTCTACCCCCCTGTGCTCCGTTCCACCCCTCCCGCGCTCCGATTCCCCCCCCTAATGCTCCGATCCCCCCCCCGTGCTCCCCCCCACCCTATCATACTTACCGATCCTGCCGGGGTCCGTCTGTCTTCTCCCCGGGCGCCGCCATCTTCCAAAATGGCGGGCGCATGCGCAGTGCGCCCGCCGAATCTGCCGGCCGGCAGATTCGTTCCAAAGTGCATTTTGATCACTGAGATATAACCTATCTCAGTGATCAAAATAAAAAAAATAATAAATGACCCCCCCCCTTTGTCACCCCCATAGGTAGGGACAATAAAAAAAATAAAGAATTTTTTTTTCCCCACTAATGTTAGAATAGGGTTAGGGGTAGGGTTAGGGGTAGGGTTAGGGGTAGGGTTAGGGTTAGGGTTAGGGCTAGGGTTAGGGTTAGGGCTAGGGTTAGGGTTAGGGGTAGGGTTAGGGGTAGGGGTAGGGTTAGGGTTAGGGCTAGGGCTAGGGGTAGGGGTAGGGTTAGGGTTTCGGTATGTGCACACGTATTCTGGTCCTCTGCGGATTTTTCCGCTGCGGATTTGATAAATCCGCAGTGCTAAACCGCTGTGGATTTATGGCGGATTTACCGCGTTTTTTCTGCGCATTTCACTGCGGTTTTACAACTGCGATTTTCTATTTGAGCAGTTGTAAAACCGCTGCGGAATCCGCACAAAGAAGTGACATGCTGCGGAATGTAAACCGCTGCGTTTCCGTGCAGTTTTTCTGCAGCATGTGTACAGCGATTTTTGTTTACCATAGGTTTACATTGAACTGTAAACTCATGGGAAACTGCTGCGGATCCGCAGCGTTTTCCGCAGCGTGTGCACATACCTTTAGAATTGGGCCATGTGCACACGGTGCGGATTTGGCTGCGGATCCGCAGTGGATTGGCCGCTGCGGATTCGCAGCAGTGTTCCATCAGATTTACAGTACCATGTAAACATATGGAAACCAAATCCGCTGTGCCCATGGTGCGGAAAATACCGCGCGGAAACGCTGCGTTGTATTTTCCGCAGCATGTCAATTCTTTGTGCGGATTCCGCAGCGTTTTACACCTGTTCCTCAATAGGAATCCGCAGGTGAAATCCGCACAAAAAACACTGGAAATCTGCGGAAAATCCGCAGGTAAAACGCAGTGCCTTTTACCTGCGGATTTTTAAAAAATGATGCTGAAAAATCTCACACGAATCCGCAACGTGGGCACATAACCTTAGGGTTAGGGTTGGAATTAGGGTTGTGGTTAGGGGTGTGTTGTGGTTAGGGTTGTGATTAGGGTTATGGCTACAGTTGGGATTAGGGTTAGGGATGTGTTGGGGTTAGGGTTAGGGTTAGGGCTGTGATTAGGGTTATGGCTACAGTTGGGATTAGGGTTAGGGATGTGTTGGGGTTAGGGTTAGGGTTAGGGCTGTGATTAGGGTTATGGCTACAGTTGGAATTAGGGTTGTGGTTAGGGTTAGGGTTGGAATTAGGGTTGTGGTTAGGGTTAGGGGTGTGTTGGGGTTAGGGTTGTGGTTAGGGGTGTGTTGGGGTTAGGGTTGTGATTAGGGTTATGGCTACAGTTGGGATTAGGGTTAGGGGTGTGTTGGGGTTAGTGTTGGAGGTAGAATTGAGGGGTTACCACTGTTTAGGCACATCAGGGGTCTCCAAACGCAACATGGCGCCACCATTGATTCCAGCCAATCTCGTATTCAAAAAGTCAAATGGTGCTCCCTCAATTCCGTGCCCTGACGTGTGCCCAAACAGTGGTTTACCCCCACATATGGGGTACCAGCATACTCAGGATAAACTGCGCAACAATTACTGGGGTCCAATTTCTCCTGTTACCCTTGTGAAAATAAAAAAATGCTTGCTAAAACATCAATTTTGAGGAAAGAAAAATGATTTATTATTTTCACGGCTCTACGTTATAAACGTCTGTGAAGCACTTGGGGGTTCAAAGTGCTCACCACATATCTAGATAAGTTCCTTGGGGGGTCTAGTTTCTAAAATGGGGTCACTTGTGGGGGGTTTCTACTGTTTATGCACACCAGGGGCTCTGCAAACGCAACGTGACGCCCGCAGACCATTCCATCAAAGTCTGCATTTCAAAAGTCACTACTTCCCTTCTGAGCCCCGACGTGTGCCCAAACAGTGGTTTACCTCCACACATGGGGTATCAGCGTATTCAGGAGAAACTGAACAACAACTTTTGGAGTCCAATTTCTCCTGTAACCCTTGGGAAAATAAAAAATTCTGGGCTAAATAATTATTTTTGAGGAAAGAAAACGTATTTATTATTTTCACGGCTCTGCATTATATACTTCTATGAAGCACTTGGGGGTTCAAAGTGCTCACCACAAATCTAGATAAGTTCCTTTCGGGGTCTAGTTTCCAAAATGGGGTCACTTGTGGGGGGTTTCTACTGTTTAGCCACATCAGGGGCTCTGCAAACGCAACGTGACGCCCGCAGAGCATTCCATCAAAGTCTGCATTTCAAAACGTCACTACTTCAATTCCGAGCCCCGGCATGTGCCCAAACAGTAGTTTACCCCCACATATGGGGTACCACCGTACTCAGGAGAAACTGGACAACAAATATTGGGGTCAAGTTTCTCCTGCTACCCTTGGGAAAATTAAAAAATTCTGGGCTAAATAATTATTTTTGAGGAAAGAAAACGTATTTATTATTTTCATGGCTCTGCATTATAAACTTCTGTGAAGCACTTGGGGGTTCAAAGTGCTCACCACACATCTAGATAAGTTCCTTTCGGGGTCTAGTTTCCAAAATGGGGTCATTTGTGGGGGGTTTCTACTGTTAAGCCACATCAGGGGCTCTGCAAACGCAACGTGATGCCCACAGAGCATTCAATCAAAGTCTGCATTTCAAAACGTCACTACTTCACTTCCGAGCCCCGGCATGTGCCCAAACAGTGGTTTACCCCCACATATGGGGTATCAGCGTACTCAGGAGAAACTGGACAACAAATTTTGGGGTCAAATTTCTCCTGATACCCTTGGGAAAATAAATAATTGCAGGCTAAAAGATCATTTTTGAGAAAATATTTTTTATTTTTTATTTTCATGGCTCTGCGTTATAAACTTCTGTGAAGCACTTGGGGGTTCAAAGTCCTCACCACACATCTAGATTAGTTCCTTTGGTGGACTAGTTTCCAAAATGGGGTCATTTCTGGGGGATCTCCAATGTTTAGGCACACAGGGGCTCTCCAAACGTGACATGGTGTCCGCTAATGATTGGAGCTAATTTTCCATTTAAAAAGCCAAATGGCGTGCCTTCCCTTCCGAGCCCTGCCGTGCGCCCAAACAGTGGTTTACCCCCACATATGGGGTATCAGCGTACTCAGGACAAACTGGACAACAACATTTGGGGTCCAATTTCTCCTATTACCCTTGGCAAAATAGGAAATTCCAGGCTAAAAAATCATTTTTGAGGAAAGAAAAATTATTTTTTATTTTCATGGCTCTGCGTTATAAACTTCTGTGAAGCACCTGGGGGTTTAAAGTGCTCAATATGCATCTAGATAAGTTCCTTGGGGGGTCTAGTTTCCAAAATGGGGTCACTTGTGGGGGAGCTCCAATGTTTAGGCACACAGGGGCTCTCCAAACGCGACATGGTGTCCGCTAACAATTGGAGCTAATTTTCCATTCAAAAAGTCAAAAGGCGCGCCTTCCCTTCCGAGCCCTGCCGTGTGCCCAAACAGTGGTTTACCCCCACATATGAGGTATCGGCGTACTCGGGAGAAATTGCCCAACAAATTTTATGATCCATTTTATCCTATTGCCCATGTGATAATGAAAAAATTGAGGCGAAAAGAATTTTTTTGTGAAAAAAAAGTACTTTTTCATTTTTACAGATCAATTTGTGAAGCACCTGAGGGTTTAAAGTGCTCACTAGGCATCTAAATAAGTTCCTTGGGGGGTCTAGTTTCCAAAATGGGGTCACTTGTGGGGGAGCGCCAATGTTTAGGCACACAGGAGCTTTCCAAACGCGACATGGTGTCCGCTAACGATGGAGATAATTTTTCATTCAAAAAGTCAAATGGCGCTCCTTCCCTTCCAAGCCCTGCCGTGCGCCCAAACAGTGGTTTACCCCCACATATGAGGTATCAGTGTACTCAGGAGAAATTGCCCAACAAATTTTAGGATCCATTTTATCCTGTTGCCCATGTGAAAATGAAAAAATTGAGGCTAAAAGAATTTTTTTGTGAAAAAAAAAGTACTTTTTCATTTTTACGGATCAATTTGTGAAGCACCTGGGGGTTCAAAGTGCTCACTATGCATCTAGATAAGTTCCTTGGGGCGTCTAGTTTCCAAAATGGGGTCACTTGTGGGGGAGCTCCAATTTTTAGGCACACGGGGGCTCTCCAAACGTGACATGGTGTCCGCTAAAGAGTGGAGCCAATTTTTGATTCAAAAAGTCAAATGGCGCTCCTTCCCTTCCAAGCCCTGCCGTGCGCCCAAACAGTGGTTTACCCCCACATATGAGTTATCAGCGTACTCAGGACAAATTGCACAACAACGTACGTGGTTCAGTTTCTCCTTTTACCATTGAGAAAATAAAAAAATTGTTGCTAAAAGATAATTTTTGTGACTAAAAAGTTAAATGTTCATTTTTTCCTTCCATGTTGCTTCTGCTGCTGTGAAGCACCTGAAGGGTTAATAAACTTCTGGAATGTGGTTTTGAGTACCTTGAGGGGTGCAGTTTTTAGAATGGTGTCAATTTTAGGTATTTTCAGCCATATAGACCCCTCAAACTGACTTCAAATGTGAGGTGGTCCCTAAAAAAATGGTTTTGTAAATTTCGTTGTAAAAATGAGAAATCGCTGGTCAAATTTTAACACTTATAACTTCCTAGCAAAAAAAAATTTTGTTTCCAAAATTGTGCTGATGTAAAGTAAACATGAGGGAAATGTTATTTATTAACTATTTTGTGTCACATAACTCTCTGGTTTAACAGAATAAAAATTCAGAATGTGAAAATTGCGAAATTTTCAAAATTTTCGCCAAATTTCCGTTTTTATCACAAATAAACGCATAATTTATTGACCTAAATTTACCACTAACATGAAGCCCAATATGTCACGAAAAAATAGTCTTAGAACCGCTAGGATCCGTTGAAGCGTTCCTGAGTTATTACCTCATAAAGGGACACTGGTCAGAATTGCAAAACACGGCAAGGTCTTTAAGATCAAAATAGGCTGGGTCATGAAGGGGTTAAGCTTCATATTTTGCATTTTCATAAGGGTAACAGGAGAAATTGCTTCATAAAATTTGTTGTACAATATCTCCTGAGTACGGTTTGTTTTCGGCAGTATGATGATAAAGCATTCTTTTTTGCTTCATTTTTTTATGGTGTTCACTGAAGGGGTTAACTAGTGGGACACTTTTATAGAATGGGTCATGAGTCATGACGGACGCAGCAATACCAAATATGTTTCCTTTTTTTTATTATTTACATAAATAAATGTATTTATTGGAAAAATATATTTTTTTTTAATTTATTTAGGGATTTTTAAAAAAATATATTTTTACACTTTTTTTTTCATTATCCAAGGATGGGATATTACTATATTACATCAGATCGCTGATTTGACACTCTGCCCTGCAGGACCCGGTGGCCATCTTGGAGCTGGGGTCTCCATGGAGACCATCAGGACATCATGTTTGCATCGCATTGTCCTGATGGAAGCGCGCAGGGAGGGGGCCCTCTATGTCACGGTCACTACTGACAGTAGCATCAGAGGGGTTAAATGCCCGTGATCGGTGCTAGCACTGATCTTGGGCATTGCGGTGGGGTGTCAGCTGTCACATACAGCTGACACCCGCATGCGATCGCCGCAGCGCTCAGCGTGAGGCCACGTGATCGTGCCGCCATACTGCGCATGTTGAGAAGGGGATAATAACAGCTCACAGCTATTTGCTTAGCCTTTACTGGTGAATTCACAATGGACCTCAGAAAAAAATTACATAGGGTCCCACTTAAAATTCAAACTGATAAAGGCTAAACAGACAGCTGGGACCCTGGGAATGGTTCAGAGATATTGCCCCCCAGGCTACCAACATCAACCCTCAGCCGCCCCAAAAATGGCGCATTCATAACATTCACCAAATCTAACCTCACTCTTCCCACATGTACTGTGGCAGTTGCAAGTAGTGTAATAGGGTTGGGGTTAATGTCACCTATGTATTGTCAGCTGATATCAATCCCAGGGGTTAGTAAAGGAGAGGCATCTATAAGATGTCCCTATTACTTACTCCATAGTACGTTTGGAAATAAACATGTCGCAAGAATAAAGTTTTTTTATTTTAAATAATCAATACAATGTTTTACACATTTATTTAAAAATAGAAAATGAAAGTTATACTTGAAAATAATAAACAACAAAAATACTCTCCTTACACCTAATCCACCAATGCCCATGTCCTCTGTAAAAATTAACAAAAAAAAATAACAATAAACAACCATATCCCTCACCTGTTCGAAGTGCAGATAAGCCATACTGTCACATGCCGTAATCCATCTTTGCGATATCTGGTTTTCAACATGAATGGCGCCATGATGTGACCGTTCATGCTGAAAAGCAGTACACAGTCACCTGCTGCGAGCGCAGTTCACTGAGGCGACCTCAATGTGATCCCTGCAAGCACTACGAGCAGCTGGAAATGAGACTAGTCCTGCACCTCCGCACCCAGCTTTTTCCAGCACTACTGCAGGTGATTGACAGGTCTCTTCTTTCTGTGTGTAGTAAAAATAATAGTGCAAGACCCCTCTATTCTTTATAACCAGTCATGATAAAGCTGACAGCTGAGAGTTGCAGCCAGCATCTGTCAGTTTTTCCTGGCTGGTTAGCACAGGCATTGGCTAATGAATACTCCCATCAGTGGTGCCTGCTCTCGCTTTTATCAGCAACAGCAGGTGTAGACTGATGGTAGTAGTACTCTCTCATCAACTGACGCCTGTGACCGGCGTAAACCTTTTTACCACTGGTTACAGCTGCTGGCTCATGCCGATATCAGACAGCATGGGAACCACAGCTCTCTGACTGGTGGTAATGATCTTACCACTGATCAGAGCCACCGGTGTTTTTCACGCTGTCATGCAGATGACATTGTGGGAAACACCCAATGTTCGGGCTGCCGAACCCGAACATTAACACGGACTTCCTCTAGAAGTCCATGTTTGGGGTCCATGCCGAAACACTAAGTGTTCGGTACGGACCCCAAACTTTACTGTATGGGTTCACCGATCGCTAATCATGATGTCTTCCCCCACCCCCTAATTTATTGTCATGGTCTTATAATGAAATGCTGGGTGGCAGAGGAAGCTATGAGGTATTAATTAAGCTTCCAGTCCCCAAGAAAGGGTCCCATCCTGGTGTAATATGGTCCATCCTGGGGTCATTGTGCCCCATCTTGGCCCCTTCCTGTGGTTATTGTGCCTCATCCTAGTCCCCTTCATGGGGTTATTATGCCCCATTCTGGTCCTCGTTCTTGGGGTACTGTGACCCTTCCTGGCTCTTCCTGGGGTTATTGTGCCCCATTCTGGCCCCTTTCTGGGGTTATTATGCCTCATTATGGTCACTTTTCTGGGGTTATTGAGCTCCATCCTGGTCCTTTCCTGGGGTTATTGTGTTATTGTGGCCCATCATGTTATTGTGCCCCATCCTGGTCATCCTTCCTGGAATTATTGTGCCCAACTTGGTCCCCTTTCCTGGGGTTATTGTGGACCATCATGGCCCCTTCCTGGGGTACTGTGCCCCATCTTGACCACTTCTTGGGGTTATTGTGCCCCATAATGGCCCCTTCCTGGGGTTATTGTTCCCCTTCATTGTCCCTTCCAGGGGTTCATGTGTTCCATCCTGGACCCCTTCCTAATATTATGTTCCCCGTTCTCCGCTATATTAGAAAATAAAACACGATTCTACTCTCCTTCCTCTGAGCAGCCATAACCCGATTGCCTCTGCTACATACAGGCGATGATCAGATCGCCTGTATGTAGCAGAATTATTCACTTGCTATGAGCCCCTTCCAACGGGCGGCGCTCATAGCAATTTGACATTGACAAACATAGAGGTCTGCGGGAGACCTCTGGTTGTCATGTCAACCCATCAGTGACCCGTGATCACATGACGGGGGTCACCGATGGGCAGATTTCCAGTGTGATTGCCGGAAGTGCGTGTTAAATGCCGCTGTTAGCGTTTGGCAGCGATATTTAAAGTGATAATAGCCACGGGAGGATCGTGATACCTCCCGTGTCTGTTAGGGGTACATGATAGCTGATCAGATCAGCTGTCTTGTGCTGGAAAATGTGCGGGCTCATTGCTGGAGCCCGCACCAAACAGGGGGAGGCGACCAATGACGGATATATCTGTCATTGGTCATTATGGTGTTTAAATCCAAGCCTGTCACAAAAAACCCTGCATAAGACTCAATTATAGTATAATATAAATGGAAGAAACAAAGATGTCAAACAAATCAATACATGATATGCCAATATACAACCTGAGGGGATGCAGCTAACCCCAACACACGTATCTTGTCAGCTTCTTCGGGGGGTACGTATACACATGTGTAAGTATACACACAGTTTTTCAGAATAAAATATACCTGTTGGAAATGGCACAATGAGTGTTTGATATATACTGCTCGCCTTTTCTATCTTATCTGGTTATCTGGTTGCCTTTAAACCCTTTCTATTCTGATCCTGCTGTCATCTGTCCCCTATTACTTGCTATCCTACATTCTGTAGTTTACAGAGAAGAATAACATAGATGTAAAGAAGTACAACCATTGAGGCTCATAGATCTTAGAAAATGCATGCATAAAACAGTAGGGTATTTCTAGCCATTAGCAATTTTAAAAAAATGGTTGGAAATATGAATAAAGCTTTCCTTAAAAAGATGTGAATAGTGATGAGAGAATATGCTCGTTACTCGAGATTTCCCGAGCACGCTCGGGGGTCCTCCGAGTATTTTTTAGTGCTCGGAGATTTACTTTTCATCACCGCAGCTGAATGATTTACATCTGTTAGCCAGCATAAGTACATGTGAGGATTCCATAGCAACCAGGCAACCCCCACATGTACTCAGCCTGGCTAATAGCTGTAGATCATTCAGCTGCGGCGATGAAAACTTAATCTCCGAACACTAACAAATACTCGGAAGTCACCCGAACGTACTCGGGAAATCTCGAGTAACGAGTATATTCGCTCATCACTAGATGTGAATACTAAAAATATAAAGGAAAACCAAAGAAATGAGCCGAAGCATAAGTTGGTATATGTGTTAGAACACGTTCACACTGTGGCCATCGCAAAGACAAAAACTAATAAAAAAAATAAATGAGCATTTACCCTGTAGTAAATAAATAAGTAAATAGTACATGTAAATAACATAGGGTACTCAGTTAATACTATTTTGATCAAAAAAGCTTAAAAGCCCTCCCACCACGACAAGGTGCACCCAATCGGGACCGGTCCTATCCTGTCTCTTGTATTGAAACCTCACCTTGTGTCAGCCGACAATGATGACAGATGCTCTATTAAAAAGATGACAGGACTATTCATGACCAGCACTCTCCACCTATAGTGTCCCTCCTATTCCTTTATAGATTTTGGGCTGCGAGCAGATCCCTCGCTCCTCCTGTAACAGTTAAACGATGTGTTACTTTGTGATGTCTTTATATGTCCCCCTTTAATTGTAAAGTGCTGCAGAACATGTTGGCGCTATAGAAATAAAATGATTATTATTATAAAGGAGGACAACCATTGAGGCTGATTGATCTGCATAGTGAAGGCATGCAGAAAACAGTGAGATATTTCAAGCCATGAACAATTATAATAATACTTTTACGCCCAACGATGACAAAAGTGATACCTTTATTGGCCAACCAGAAAGAAATTATACTTTTTGGCATAAAAGTATTTACATCGATTTTACTACAATACAATTTGTTATTGGACATCAAAACTTGGTTGGAAATATGAACAAAGCCAATAATAAAATATACGGATACTAAAAGATAAAGAGTGAAACAAAAAAACAAGCAAGATCATCGATTATAGTTTTTATTTACATATGACACCAAGAATTGTCCGCAGATGTTGCACTGGAAATGACCAGTTCTACATCTGCCATCAAACAGAAACTATTGACTTCAAGGGAGGCATCCTGGATTCTAAAGCTGGACACGAGATATCCGATGGGCGTGAACTAAAAAAATGATTTATTTTATATTTATTGACATGTGTTTATTTTTTTTCCTTCGCTGCGGTGTTTTTTGTATCTACACCTTGTGCATATGTAATTAATCCTTTGTCATCTGTGATTGGTTGTTCATTGATATTTATTCTGCCTGTGATTTTATTTGTATATCCTATGACTAACCCTGCTGCATGCTGCATGCACCTGAAATGCGTAAGTCTTTTCATGTTTTTAATATGGCTTGCTATGCCTGAATAAAGTTTTTTTTTTCATTTTTTCATCAGTTTTGTGCCGCTATCCTCTCTATTTTTCCTGCTCGCCGGTCTTGCGAGCACCCACCTGCCTTCTGATTTGGCTTTACCCATTTGGTGCTGCATGTGGATCCTGTTGACCTCCTTCTCCACGGTGGCGCAGTGGTTAGCACTACAGCCTTGCAGCGTTCTAATCCCACCCAGGACAACATCTGCAAAGAGTTTGTATGTTCTCTCCGTGTTTGCGTGGGTTTCCTCCGGGCACTCTGGTTTCCTCCCACATTCCAAAGACATACTGATAGGAATTCTAGATTGTGAGCCCAATCGGGGACAGTGATGATAATGTGTGCAAACTGTAAGGCGCTGCGGAATATGTTAGCGCTATATAAAAATAAAGATTATTATTATTATTCTCCTGTATAATAAAATATAGGGATACTAAAAAGAGAAAGCGTGAATCACAAAAAACAAGCAAGATCATCGATTTTATAGTTTTTATTTACATAGAACGCCAAGAATTGTCCGCAGATGTTGCACTTAAAATGACCAGTTCTACATCTGCCATCAAAGTCAAGCATTTCACACCTTTCTCTCTGGCAGAATACATTTTTAATAAAGCCAGCCTGATATAAATGATGCATCCTACCCCCCTCCCCAAACCACAGGCTAGCCTGAACAGCACATAGCTCCTACCTGCAGGCACTACTAGACTTTTCATCTACCTAGGACATGCTCACAAGCCGGCTAAATATCTCGTCACCAATAAGAAAATGCCGATGGACCAATAGGGAGGTCCTGGTTTCTCCAATCAGGCATTGCGATACATCACAACTCCGGCTGAACTGGTTAACAGCTTCTATTGCCCTGGTAAAATCCAGGAGCTGAGTGTGCAGAGTGTCATGCTGCTGCTGCTGCTGCTGCTGCTTGCAAGGAGCAGAGGAGGAGAGGATGAATTCAGTGGCGAAAGCAAGAAGTGACTTGGCTGCTGCTTCCTTTTTGCAATGATTCCATTCAAGCTCTTGCTATTTTCTTTTCTCTTTGTAAATCTGGACTGATTAAAAAGTCATGAGAAGGCTGCTGGTAATGCATTTCCGTGGAGCGGAATCTGCCATAGGCTTCACAGTGGAAGAGGACAGGGACTGAAATCCCAACAGTTTGTCAAAGCTCTTGATCTTGCTGTCTTTCTGGGAAAAAAAAAGAAAAAAAAAGCTGGTGGCACTTTGTAAATCCAAACCCTGCTCCCTCTACGTGGCACTATCAGAGGTACAGTACCCTCCTAGGCAGCCCTACTGGCTGATCTGGCTACTTTGCATCACTTGTGTCTCTTTGTTTACATTTATCTTAGCAAAGTTAATGTCAATATTTATTGTTGTCTGTTCCTTGTTAGGCTGCCGTCACACTAGCAGTATTTGGTCAGTATTTTACATCAGTATTTGGTCAGTATTTTACATCAGTATTTGGTCAGTATTTTACATCAGTATTTGGTCAGTATTTTACATCAGTATTTGGAAGCCAAAACCAGGAGTGGAACAAATAGAGGAAAAGTATAATAGAAACATATGCACCACTTCTGGATTTATCACCCACTCCTGGTTTTGGCTACAAATGCTGATGTAAAATACTGACCAAATACTGATAGTGTGACGGCAGCCTTATTATGTAGGACTGTATGAGGTTTACGGAATCTTATCCCCCCTCCCCAGGGTCCTCTACTCATTGCAGTCACATCTTTATAGTATTGCATAGTACAGCATACAAAAAGCTATAGAGTGTTCTCATAGCGACATGTTCATAGTGTAATATCCAGGGCACCTGGCATTGGTAAACTTCACTCTAGGGCACCTGTAAAAATAGATTAAATCTACAGCTAAGAGCACTGATCAGATGTTCAGTGATAGGAATGATGGCACATCACTGGGATAAGATGAGTGCAATATTATGGGCACTAGACAGTAAATTTTTTTTACAGAACTCTTACTTTTAAACGCTAATATGTTATCGAAGTTTCTGCAGTTTCTTCCCCTAGTTGGGCTCACACTATATCATAACACATACATATTAATGGTAGGAAGTGGGGAGACAACATGCAACCTCCATTCAGATATTATCAGAATTGGATTTGGACCGGCGATCAAATTGTTGTAGACAGTAAATGAAGTATATATTTACTCTTTGTAAACACAGTTATAGCTAGAGATGCTTTTGTCATTGTGACTTTGATATGTATGTAAAATATAGTGGGTTTTTTTTTATTATATCTTTTTTATTATTTTTAAGGGGGGTTATGTGTAAACCTTGTTGTTTCTATGTAGATTTAAAAAAAAAAAAGGGGGGGGGGGAATATGGCAAAATGTATCCCATCTATGCAACGTAATATTCCGCAGCATAAACTGTGACACATCACAGAAGACGGTTATATATTGTATTTATTTTTTTTGTCCTTAAAAATAACTTTGCCCAATTTATATGTGGGATTTTAGTTACACCTCCTATTGGAAAAATATTAACAGAACTAGCTTAAAAAACAAAAAAACAAAAAACTTCCCTCTGTGTATTTGGATCAGGGATATCATTTTCAGGATGCCTTGTTTTTTTTGTTTTTTTAATCTCCATCCCTGCTACTTTGTATATACAATTCCTTTTATGTTTTATAGTATAGTGCGGAGCTAATCTATACAGCATGGAAAGTTTATCGGCACCGATATGTGCAGAACTTCCCAAAGTGTTTGTCATGTCACACAACTTTTTTTTTTAACTTAAGCAATATATCTACTCCACGTGTTGTCCAAACCAGGGAGCCGAGCTTCACAATTGATATTTCATAAGGAGAGATGATCAAATATATCTTACATGATCTACTGTCATGGGTCCACAATTGTTTCAATGAAAAAAAAATATGCATGTACGTCCACCCTGGGTATGATCTCTTCACCCTGCAAATTTTTTTTAAAAAATTCAATAGGGTCCTGAATGAAAGAGACACCGCTCTTCTCTTGATATGTGCTTATAGGCTTTATCTACAGATCCCATCCTCCTTCTTAAAGGGGTTGACCAGATTTAGAAAAAGGATCTTCCTTCTCTCCTAAAATAGCTCCACTCTTGTCCAGTGGTCAACTCTGGTATTGCATGTCAGCTCCCAATGAATGAAGATGGACTGCAATACCTGACACAACCTGTGCATGGGAGTGGAGCTGTTTCCATAAAGATATATATATATATATATATATATATATATATATATATATATATATATAAATATATATACAGTGGGGCAAAAAAGTATTTAGTCAGTCAGCAATAGTGCAAGTTCCACCACTTAAAAAGATGAGAGGCGTCTGTAATTTACATCATAGGTAGACCTCAACTATGGGAGACAAACTAAGAAAAAAAAATCCAGAAAATCACATTGTCTGTTTTTTTATCATTTTTTTTGCATATTATGGTGGAAAATAAGCATTTGGTCAGAAACAAACAATCAAAATTTCTGGCTCTCACAGACCTGTAACTTCTTCTTTAAGAGTCTCCTCTTTCCTCCACTCATTACCTGTAGTAATGGCACCTGTTTAAACTTGTTATCAGTATAAAAAGACACCTGTGCACACCCTCAAACAGTCTGACTCCAAACTCCACTATGGTGAAGACCAAAGAGCTGTCAAAGGACACCAGAAACAAAATTGTAGCCCTGCACCAGGCTGGGAAGACTGAATCTGCAATAGCCAACCAGCTTGGAGTGAAGAAATCAACAGTGGGAGCAATAATTAGAAAATGGAGGACATACAAGACCACTGATAATCTCCCTCGATCTGGGGCTCCATGCAAAATCCCACCCCGTGGGGTCAGAATGATCACAAGAACGGTGAGCAAAAATCCCAGAACCACGCGGGGGGACCTAGTGAATGAACTGCAGAGAGCTGGGACCAATGTAACAAGGCCTACCATAAGTAACACACTACGCCACCATGGACTCAGATCCTGCAGTGCCAGACGTGTCCCACTGCTTAAGCCAGTACATGTCCGGGCCCGTCTGAAGTTTGCTAGAGAGCATTTGGATGATCCAGAGGAGTTTTGGGAGAATGTCCTATGGTCTGATGAAACCAAACTGGAACTGTTTGGTAGAAACACAACTTGTCGTATTTGGAGGAAAAAGAATACTGAGTTGCATCCATCAAACACCATACCTACTGTAAAGCATGGTGGTGGAAACATCATGCTTTGGGGCTGTTTCTCTGCAAAGGGGCCAGGACGACTGATCCGGGTACATGAAAGAATGAATGGGGCCATGTATTGTGAGATTTTGAGTGCAAACCTCCTTCCATCAGCAAGGGCATTGAAGATGAAACGTGGCTGGGTCTTTCAACATGACAATGATCCAAAGCACACCGCCAGGGCAACGAAGGAGTGGCTTCGTAAGAAGCATTTCAAGGTCCTGGAGTGGCCTAGCCAGTCTCCAGATCTCAACCCTATAGAAAACCTTTGGAGGGAGTTGAAAGTCCGTGTTGCCAAGCGAAAAGCCAAAAACATCACTGCTCTAGAGGAGATCTGCATGGAGGAATGGGCCAACATACCAACAATAGTGTGTGGCAACCTTGTGAAGACTTACAGAAAACGTTTGACCTCTGTCATTGCCAACAAAGGATATATTACAAAGTATTGAGATGAAATTTTGTTTCTGACCAAATACTTATTTTCCACCATAATATGCAAATAAAATGTTAAAAAAACAGACAATGTGATTTTCTGGATTTTTTTTCTCAGTTTGTCTCCCATAGTTGAGGTCTACCTATGATATAAATTACAGATGCCTCTCATCTTTTTAAGTGGTGGAACTTGCACTCTTGCTGACTGACTAAATACTTTTTTGCCCCACTGTATATATAAATATATATATATATAAATATATATATATCAGTGAAATGGGAAGTGCATTATATATATATATATATATATATATATATATACATATATATATTTATGCATTTCCCATTTGACTGATCTTACATCTTTCATAAAAGCAATAATGGTTTCCATCGGCAATAATAAGCATGGTAGACCGTGTATGCACCAGGGACATTAATGCACATGTTCATAGCACACAGAATATGCTCCATTAATTCCCTGCAGCGAGTCCGGAGCATTTGATGCTATATGTGCCTCTCCTAGGTCTGTCCTACCTGAAACGCTGGAGAAAAAAGCCCAGTTTGACACGTTCTGTTTAATGTGGTGAAACAAGCTCCTTTCTCTAACCTCGCAGCTTTCCTCATTATGTATCA
Organism: Ranitomeya imitator; assembly: GCF_032444005.1. Lineage (NCBI taxonomy): Eukaryota > Metazoa > Chordata > Amphibia > Anura > Dendrobatidae > Ranitomeya > Ranitomeya imitator. The sequence goes on from NC_091283.1 coordinate 806,796,803, forward strand.
TAAAGTGGAGCAGAGACATTTTTCCTCCACAGTATGAAATTGAAATGTCTGTCTGTTGTGTTATGGAATAAAAGCAGGTCTGTCCATCAGTGCTTCTGTTGTATATTAAGGTAGTAAATGGCAGCGCCAACTAGTTCACCATAATGGACGAATTATACCGCTTGTCTGCTTCCCCCATATGCATTATTTGTTGAGCTGGTAATAAAATAAACCTCCATTTGTATTATGTCCTTACTGTATGATCAGCAGAAAGCTATGCAGCAATTATTGCACGCCATACATTATTATATTAGAAGTCCTTGAGTTTTCTCTATTTATGGAGTTTTATTTACTAACTTATTCTCTTCACCTGATAAATGGGATTTGGGGTGAACCATACCAGTGCCAATGGGACTTTCAGAACAACTTTTTCACAGTTAAGCAGGAATTGATTGGAAATTGCTGAAATCGCAATTCCTTATTTTATTTTATTTTTTTCTAAAAATTGTATTTCTGGTCTAAAACTCAATTTTTTTGCCATTTGATTTCATTATTTTGCATTGATTTGGCTTTTGCAAACTGTTTTTTTTTATCTGAAACATTCAACTTTGATGTGGTCTGACCGTCTTCATAAATCAACTGAAAGCAACACAGAAAGACAAATAAAACGTTCTCTCCCAACAGAATCAAAGTGAGCTCACTGATGGGTTATCAGTTAATTCATTCAGCAGTCAGTAATAAGCAGTGCAACATTGAATCTGTGGAAGGTAAATCGTGCTAACATTTTGATTAATCCAAATTGCAAAAATTATATACAGAGGGGAAAATAAGTATTTGATACACTGTCGATTTTGCACGTTTTTTCCACCTATAAAGAATGGAGACGTCTGTAATTTTTATTATAGGTACACTTCAACTGTGAGAGACAGAATCTTAAAATCCAGAGAATCACATTGTATGATTTGCACATAATTTGCATTTTATTGCATGAAATAAGTATTCGATACAGTAGAAAAACAGAACTTAATATTTGGTACAGAAACCATTGTCGCTGGCTAACATTGAGTTTCAGCTTCCTCCAAAGATTTTATATTGGGTTCAGGTCTAGAGACTGGCTAAGCCACTCCAGAACTTTGAAATGCTTCTTACGGAGCCACTCTTTAGTTGCCTTGCCTGTGTGCTTCATTGTCATACTGGAAGACCTAGCTATGACCCATCTTCAATGCTCTTACTGAGGGAAGGAGGTTGTTGGCCAAAATCTTGCGATGCCTGTCCCCGTCCAGCCTCTTTTCAATACGGTTCACTCGTCCTTTCCTCTTTGCAGAAAAGCACCCCCAAAGTATGCCTTTTCCCCCACCATGCTTCATGGATTGGACAGTGTTCTTGGGGTTGTACTCATCCTCCTTCTTCCTCCAAGCACAGCAAGCTGAGTTTATACCAAAAAGTTCAATTTTGGCCTCATCTGACCACATGACCTTCTTCCATGCCTTCTCTGGATCATCCAGATGGTCATTCATGAACTTCAAACAGGCCTGGACATGTGCTGGCATGAGCACGGGGACCTTCCGTGCCCTGCAGGATTTTAATCCATGATGGCATAGTGTGTTACTAACGGTAATGTTTGAGACTGGTCCCAGCTCTCTTCAGGTCATGGACCAAGTCCTCCTATGTAGTTCTGGGCTGATTCTTGACCTTTCTCAGAATCATCCTTACCCCATGAGGCGAGATCGTACATGGAGCCCCAGACCAAGGAAGACTGACAGTCATCTTGTGTTTCTTCCATTTTCTAATAATTATGCCAACAGTTGTAGCCTTCTCACCAAGTTGCTTGCCTATTGTCCTGTAGCCCATCCCAGCCTTGTGCCGGTCTACAATTTTGTCCCTGTTGTCCTTAGACAGCTTTTAGGTCTTGGCCATGGTGGAGATGTTGGAGTGTGATTGAGTGTGTGGACAGGTGTCTTTTATACAGTAACGAATTCAAACAGGTGCAATAAATACAGATAATGAGTGCAGAGTGAAAAACTAACAGGTCTGCGAGAGTCGGAATTCCGACTGGTTGGTCGGTGATCAAATACTTATTTCATGCAATAAAATGCAATTTAATTATTTAGAAATCATACAATGTTATTTATTTTTTTATTTTATATTCTGTCTCTCACATGTGAAGTGTACCTACGATACAAATTACAGACCTCTTTATTCTTTGTAGGTGGGAAAACTTGCAAAATCATCAGTGTATCATATACTTATTTTCCCCACTGTAATGTCCCATTTAAGGAGGCATAAAAAGGGCACTGATGGTGGACAACCCTTTAAACTGTTATTATGGGATTTGGACAAGAAGGGTTGGTATGCTGGGTTCATGCATACAGTTTAATAGGGCTGCATACTAACTAATACCTTGACAATCGATGCCTTTAAATTTATAAAAAGATCCTTTATAAATAAAACAAAAACATTTTGTGGCATGTTCCATCATGTTGTACTATGAAGAAATATATCCATCGGTAATATTGCTTCATAAAGAGAAAAACGCGGCACTCTATGAAGACCCATACAGCGCCACATATAGTGCATGCGACTCAAGAAACCAGAGTTGCAAATTCTCTAGATGTAAATATTAGTTTCATATTTGAGTCTTCAGAAAAAACTTTTTCTGAGGTGGGAGGCAAATGCATTATAGTCAGCAATATGTTTAACAGGAGGAATATTCTTATACTTCTATTGTATGACTAAAACCAAAACCAAAGCAATGAGATGGAGCATAAGTTGGCATCAAAGACTGGCCACAATTGGCCTCATTTTGCCTCTGGCAAGCATGTTAGTGAGAAGGAAATGGAGGGCATTCTGGAATATATGGCACAACAATCATCTCAGTCACAACAGAGTGATCTATTTCAAGTGTTTACTTCTATTAATGTTGATGATTATGGCTTACAGCCAATGAAAACCCAAAAGTCATTATCCCTGTAAATTAGAATAATTAACAAAAAAACACCTTCAAAGGCTTCCTAATAATTTAAAAAGGTCCCTTAGCCTGTTTCAGCAGGCTCCACAATCATGGAGAAGACTGCTGACTTGATAGATGTCCAGAAGGCAGTCAATGACACACTCCACAAGGAAAGTAAGTTTTGGAAATCAAGGTCCTCAGAGTCTGGAGGAAGAGTGGAGAGGCCACAATCCAAGCTGCTGGAGGTCTAGTGTGAAGTTTCCACAATCAGTAATGGTTTGGGGAGCCATGTCATCTGCTGGTGTAGGTCCACTGTGTTTTTTCAAGACCAAAGTCAGCACAGCCATTTACCAGGAAATTTTACAGCACTTCATGCTTCCCTCTGCCGACAGGCTTTTTAGAGATGGAAATTTCATTCTCCAGCAGGACTTGGCACCTGTCCACACTGCCAAAAATACCGATACCTGGTTTAAAAACAACCGTATCTTGATTGGCAGCAAACTTGCCTGACCTTAACCCCATAGAGAATCTATGAGGTTTTGTCAAGAGGAAGATGAGAGACACCAGACCCCACAATGCAGATGAGCTGAAGGCTGCAATCAAAGTAACCTGGGCTTCCATAACACCTGATCGCCTCCATGCCACACCGCACTGATGCAGTAATTGATGAAAAGGAGCCCCGACCAAGCACTGAGTGCATTTACTGAACATACATTCCAGTAGGCCAACATTTCGGATTTTAAAATCATTCTTTCAAGCTGGTGTTATAAAGTATTCTAATTTACTGAGATAATGACTTTTGTTTTTTCATTGGCTGTAAGCCATAATCATCAACATTAACAGAAATAAACGCTTGAAATAGATCACTCTGTGTGTAATGTCTCTATATAATATACGAGTTCCACTTTTTGTATTGAAGAGCTGAAATAAATTAACTTTTTGATGATATTCTAATTTTGTGAGAAGCACCTGTATAGGTAGAGGTCAGAGATTGAAAAAGTTTGCATATATTCCTAGATATTGCATACATCTTTCTAAGGTAATTTGGAGTACCTGCGAATTGATAGTTGCCGCATATCAATTTATTTCTTTAACCCCTTAATGACCGCCAATACGTCTTTTAACTGACCTGAGATATAAGAGAATAGCCTCCCCATACAGATGACAATCCAGCATCTGTCGGTTGTACACTATAGCTGACAACTTGCTGTACCAGCCACGATCAGTATTTGCACCATCTAAATCTGTTTAACCCCTTAGATGCTGCTGTCAATAGTGACTACATCATTATAAATGGTTAACAGAGTGTGGGGGCTTCTTCTTTGTCACAGTTGGTGCCCTCAGATCATGATTTTGTTGTCCTGATGTTTGCGATGGCAATTCATGACCAGATAGTGGCCTTAGAGTCTGACGGCTGTAGTAATCTGTTTAGAAGTTAGCGGCATTTAGGTGGTAAAAATACACATTTTCATTTCTGTCATACCACTTTGCATTAATTCCTGTAAAGCACCTGAAGGGTTAATAAACTACCTGACAGCAGTTTTCAATATGTTTAGGGGTGCTGTTTTTAAAATGGTATCACGTTTGTGGGTTTCCCAATATATGGGACCCCTAAAATCACTTCAAACATGGATAAGTCCCTAAAAAAATAAATTTTGTAAATTTCTTTGAAAAAATGAAAAATTGCTGCTACATTTTTAAACCTCCTAAAATGCTAACAAAATAAAATAACATTTTACAAATGGTGCTGATGTAAAGCAGACATGTGGGAAATGTTATTTATTAATGGTTTGCTGTTGTATGACTATCTGGATTAAAGGGATAATCATTCAAATTTAGAAAAGTGCTAATTTTTTAACATTTTTCTCAAATTTGTGATATTTTTTATAAATAAACACAAAAAATGTTGAACAAAATTTACCATTATCATAAAGTATAATGTGTCACGAAAAAACAGTCTCAAAATCACTGGGATTTGTTGAAGCGTTGCAGAGTTATTACCACATAAAGTGACACTGGTCAGATTTCAAAAATTTGGCTCGGTCACTAAGGGGTTAAACATGCCAGACCTGGCAGATTTGAATTTTAAAAGATTTGATCTTCATTTCTAATGTTAATCTGCGCTGTTCATAAACCTTGTAAATGACAAACTAAAGGCAACAATAGATAATGTCAAAGACCCACACAGCTCTATGAATGTAAATTACAAAGACATAAATATAACAAAGAAGCAATGTACAGAGAGGTAAGGACTGAAGCAGAGTTCAGGCAATTAGTGAGAAACCCTTGAATGTACTTTACAAGAACGACTCATAAGTGTAACATTATGCAGTTGTCATCTTTCTCCCATGTATTTCCTGCTACATGACATTCTACTTTGCAGAGACGTATTTACATTTCACACATTTTCATGCTATTTTAGGCTTTGCCTTGTAGATTTAAGAATAGTAAAGTGATCAATCAGGGAGATTTTGATTTAGCATAAAATATATTCTTTATAATGATGTTAGTACATGTAAATGTGTTCAGATTACCCAAAATTTTTACTAAGCTTGTTTCTAAGGGGTATGGGTTCTCCTCGTGGAGAGTGGTAAGCCAGGTCTGGCATGCAAGTGTGAGGAGACTTAAACGGCTTGTATGCTCCTCTGGGAAATGCAAATTGTCTCTTCAGAAAGGACGTAGCGATCCTACAAGTCAATATCAACCCTTTAGCGAGCCTTGCATTATGACTTAGGATAAAACCAAGCTAGAATCCCAATACCCTGAAACAGTGTCTGCAAATTGTGATTATCGTTAGGATTAACGCCAAAGTCCTATTTGAAGTCTCCCTAAAGCGTTGATATTTACTTGTAGGATTGCTACTTCCAAAAGGCAGCACCAGAGTTCACGTCCACTTCTCTAAAGAGACAATTTGCATATTTATGTTCCCATTGCATGGCATTTAAGTCTTCTCATACTGGCATGTCAGACCTGGCATGTCACTCTCCACAAGGAGAAACCTTACCACTTAGATCCCAGTCATGGCCTCTTGCCTAGCCAAATCAGATCTCATACTTTGCACTGATGAGAGGCAACAACCCGAAACACAGTGTTTGAAAATTGTGATTCTAGCTTGGATTTATCCTAACTCATCTAACAAGGCGTGTTAAATGGTTTATATTGACTTTTAGGATCACTGCTTCCAATAGGTGGCGTTAGAGTTCAAGGCATCTTCCTCTCTGAAGAGACAAAATGCATTACCCACACTTGTTAAAATAGAAAACTGTATTGGAAAAGCAATAGGCTACATATGGCCAGGAATGTGAAAATGTAGCATTTTCTCCATGTTTTTATTGTATTGTTTTAAATTTACAACTGGCTTATGCTTACAATATGGCAGCAAAAAAACAAACAGCCTGCAAGCTAAAGAGCTGTCAAAGATTAATGAAAGGTCAGTAATTGGTGAATGATTAATGTAAAGATGTAATTTCCAGTTTCAAGAAATTGTAAAAACTAGTAAATGGGCCCAACATGTTGTGACGGGGTATGCGACAGAGCAGGAAGAGACACCAGGCCGATAAACAATCCAACAAGGTTTATTGGGACAGGGAACTGAAGTCAAATGAAAGTAAATCTGCAACGTCCGTAAGTAGTCCACAATGAATTCCCACAAAGAGGGGAACAGTTCCGGGGGCGCCACCCGGTAATCCGATGCCGGGGAAAAGGCAGAAATAATCCTGGGATAAGTTCAAAGTACCGAACCAATGAGGAACATAACACCATTCCATGTGGCAGCTTTTAACCCTCCACACACGGGCACCAGGATCTCGCCTCAGCAATAGATCCTAGCCCCTGGCCCATCAACACCCAACTGCCTGGGCCAAAACATGTCTATTGTTCTGTGTCTTGGGATCCACCCCTCCATGGGGAAGGGCTCCCACCTACTTTTGACTATGTGGCTAACTTAAGAAGTTTCCAGAAGCTACAAGCTTGTGTTGGATAAGTCCTATGCTGAGGAGAAAAAAGACAAACTTCCCCCACTGGTTGTTGATTCAAGCCTGATTACATTGCAGTCCAGGGACACAGGCCAGGGGATCAACATGCTGTTACAACCTCTTCCCCCTCAATTTGCGTATGGACTAGTGACCTCTACAGGTCGCTTGTCAAGTACACGTAGTCATGGCTGACCTGACTCATGGTTCCACCTGTCTGGACAATCCATCTGCATTTTGGTGTTGGCTGCCTCTTCTATATTGTATTGTAAAATTTTAGGGTTGAAGACTTAGCTCCATCTTACATCCTCTTTGACCTAAGCTCTGCTTCCTGCACCCACAAATCGACATTGTAGCTCTCCCACATCATTTCCTAGGACAATATCTGCAGGCAGGCCCCTCATCACCCCAACCACGCCCGAATCAAAGCAAGGGGATCTGCCATTGGACGTACTATTCCATCCAATGGCAGAAAGAGGTTAACACCTAACCCACGTACACGTCGAACACCAAGCCTATTCCCCCTTCCACCACAACTTCGTTTTTTCCGACTCATGAATGATTTTGATAAGCGAAAACATACAGCAGCACTATCCTAGACAAAGTGAAAACAAAAGCATTAGTGGAAACACAATCATTTACAAATCTGTGACCGAATTTTGCAGACTTTAAGGAAAAATGCTCGAGAAACCGAACACGAATGTGCTACGTTCGTGCCAAATGTGAGATTGGCGAACGTTTTCCAAACAAGTTCGCTCATCTCTATGTGATGGTTCACTAAAAAGGATGCCTTTCTTGAAAAAAAATTAATATGTGTACTAGTTTCTATGAGGAGCTAGTATAATGTGTGGTCTGTAGTGTCAGAAAGGAATCAATTTTCACTAATGTGAGGCAATTAGCATCTGCCAACATGGGGTTTTTGTCTTCATCTGGATCAACATGTTAGGTTATTCTGTAGATTAAACTTGATGGACTTGTATCTACCTTCAGTTTTAAAAACTATATGAGAAAAGGGTGTAAAAAGGCCTCATAACACAAATGGATGAAAAATTAATGAAAACTGTCCATTTTTTTGTCCATGCAAAAGTAACATCAGTAGGGGGAACTAATTTCTAAGTTTTACTTATTTTTTCCCTTTTCATGTCCTTTTTACTTCCACTGCTAAACTTGCAAAACATGACCCAAAGGCTGTGTGCACACATTGCTTTTTGCTGCGTTATTTCAGTGAAGATTCAGCTCAAGAATGAGGCTCCAGAACTCGGAAAACTGGATTCTGTCTAGGCCTGTCATGTATGGAGTATAAATACACATGCTCTGCCTTCACTCCAGTCATTTATCTATGGGACTGCCGGGGATGGCAGAGCACAATGCTTGGCTATTAGGCTGGGTTCACTTTGCATTGATGCAGACCGTTCAACGCATGCGTTAAACGGACTGCACCAACGCTAGTGCCTTTTAAAGATCGCGTTATGCGATTGTGATAGCACAGATGCTCCACCTACGCTATCGGTGAAGGACCCGGAAATGCTGCAGACCGCGTCCGAGGGTCCGTCACAGAATGACGGCACATCGCTAACGCATGCCGATTATGACATGCGTTAGCAGTGCGCTACATAATGGCAGTCAATGGGTGCACTAACACATCCATTACATACAGTAGCCTTAGTGCCGCTGTGTAACGGATGCCATCAGCTCATTGCCATTGGCACAATGCGAACCCTGCCTTACCAGCAGTGCCCTGACAGTAAATATAGCAGAGGCCAAGCATGCACATCTCATCCCATTCTTGGTTTGGTGCCACCTACTTGGGATCATTAGATATCCCAGCATTTGTACCCACAGCTATCAATGAGGTTTCCCCAATTCAATGGATATGAGATAATGTTTATACAATCAGTAAAGATGGTGTCTGAAACTCGTCTGTTGTTTTACATGTTATTTGATTGGATTTATTTATAGCTTTTCAATAAAGCATATACCGTATATACTCGAGTATAAGCCGACCCGAGTATAAGCCGACCCCCCTAATTTTGCCACAAAAAACTGGGAAAACTTATTGACTCGAGTATAAGCCTAGGGTGGGAATGCAGCATTTACCGGTGAATTTCAAAAATAAAAATAGATCATTATTTCCCCATAGCTGTGCCATATAGTGCTCTACACCGTTCATATTTCCCCATAGCTGTGCCCCATATAGTGCTCTGCACCGTTCATTGTGCCCCATAGCTGTGCCATATACGGTGCTCTGCACCGTTCATTGTGCCCCATTGCTGTGCCATATACAGTGCTCTGCACCGTTCATTGTGCCCCATTGCTGTACCATATACAGTGCTCTGCACCGTTCATTGTGCCCCATTGCTGTGCCATATACGGTGCTCTGCACCGTTCATTGTGCCCCATTGCTGTGCCATATACAGTGCTCTGCACCGTTCATTGTGCCCCATATCTGTGCCCATATACGGTGCTCTGCTCCGTTCATTGTGCCCCATTGCTGTGCCATATACAGTGCTCTGCACCGTTCATTGTGCCCCTTTGCTGTGCCATATACAGTGCTCTGCACCGTTCATTGTGCCCCATATCTGTGCCCATATACGGTGCTCTGCTCCGTTCATTGTGCCCCATTGCTGTGCCATATACGGTGCTCTGCACCGTTCATTGTGCCCCATATCTGTGCCCATATACGGTGCTCTGCACCGTTCATTGTGCCCCATTGCTGTGCCATATACGGTGCTTTGCACCGTTCATTGTGCCCCATTGCTGTGCCATATACGGTGCTCTGCACCGTTCATTGTGCCCCATTGCTGTGCCATATACGGTGCTCTGCACCGTTCATTGTGCCCCATATCTGTGCCCATATACGGTGCTCTGCACCGTTCATTGTGCCCCATTGCTGTGCCATATACGGTGCTCTGCACCGTTCATTGTGCCCCATTGCTGTGCCATATACGGTGCTCTGCACCGTTCATTGTGCCCCATTGCTGTGCCATATACGGTGCTCTGCACCGTTCATTGTGCCCCATTGCTGTGCCATATACGGTGCTTTGCACCGTTCATTGTGCCCCATTGCTGTGCCATATACGGTGCTCTGCACCGTTCATTGTGCCCCATTGCTGTGCCATATACGGTGCTTTGCACCGTTCATTGTGCCCCATTGCTGTGCCATATACGGTGCTCTGCACCGTTCATTGTGCCCCATAGAAATCTCTGCCACCGCTGCTGCAATAAAAAAAAAACACATACTCACCTCCCTTGATTGCAGCTCCCGGCGTCTCGTTCCGGCGCCTCCATCTTCCCGGCGTCTCTGCTCTGACTGATCAGGCAGAGGGCGCCGCGCACACTGTATGCGTCATCGCGCCCTCTACCTGAACAGTCAGAGCGCAGACGCCGGGAAGATGGAGGCGCCGGCCGGGAAGATGGAGCGGCGCCCGGCGGCTGGAACGAGGACAGGTGAATATGCTATACTTACCTAGTCCTGGCGATCCTCGCGCTGTCCCTCTGCCTGGTCTTCGGTGCCGCAGCTCTTCCTGTCAGCGGTCACCGGCACCGCTGATTAGAGGAATGAATAGGCGGCTCCGCCCCTATGGGAGGTGGAGCCGCTTATTCATATCTCTAATGAGCGGTCCCACGTGACTGCTGAAGAGGGGAAGAAGATGCAGCACAGAAGACCGTGGGACGGCAGGGACAGCGCGAGGATCGCTGGGACTAGGTAAGTATACCTCAGCGCCCTCACCCCCTCACCCGCCGACCCTGCCACCCACATTGACTCGAGTATAAGCCGAGAGGGGCACTTTGAGCCCAAAAATTTGGGCTGAAAATCTCGGCTTATACTCGAGTATATACGGTATATCAAGGATCCATCTTGCAGGATGTTTCATTCATTTTTACACTGTTGGACTCGTGCAGTTTGAATCTTTTTTCCCCAGGTGAACTGTTTTCCTCTGCCTTTTTGTCTACTAGGTAGGGTTAGTGCATTTTACTTATGGGGAACCTATTTGTACTCAGTAACAAAGGGGCTATTGTGAGTGGATAAAGGCCAGGTATCCTGCAAGAGCCTGTGATAGTAGTATCACCTGTACCGACTAGGTGGCAGTCTTGATCACACATCATTGGGGCATTGATTTAGACTCCTCATCCCCCTCCACAATGTACTTACTTTTTGGCATATTTTAAAAAAATATGTAAAAAAAAAAAAAAAGTCAATCGAGTATAAAAAGATTCTTTCTTGCAACCAAAAACTAGAGAGAGGTATAAAAAAAGAGAATACTTTATATACTGCATCTTCAAAACTATCTTCGTGTACTTGTAAAGAACATCTCTGAGCAAGAACAACTCTAAATGGTCCCAGATCTCTCAAGCTACTATTGTATTGTCAGGCTGTATATCGAATATCTGTCATAAATTCTGTTTTAGCAAAGTAATTTTGGAACAGTTTACATAACCTCTTGTAATCGCACTAACCTGTTTTTTTTTTGTTTTCTTGTTTTTTTTTCTGTTTTTTCATTAAGGTGTTCTGTGTCTTTTTTTGTGTGTAATTCTGTTTTATTTTTTGTATGTTTTCATATTGGGCATTTTCAGTTTCTGAAGGCAGTGTGATGTTGAGTGAGGATGTAGCACACTGTCTCCTGTGCTCTTCCAGGGCATTTGGAAGTTCAGCATTTGACATGTTCACTCGAGAATGAAGCAGGAGAAAAGCCTTATTATTTTCATACTCTGCTGAATTCTCACGCTATCTCTAGCATTCTAGATGCATAAGGAAACCTAGCTTTGAACCATATAGAAAAAGAACCATCTATATTTTTCTGTCCTTGTGATAAGTAAAGTTTTCTCTTTTGATTTTCTGCTGCATGTGTTTTGTTATTTTACCTATTTTATGCATTTTTCTATAGTTGCACTGAACAGTGGCTGGTATTACAATATCATTTTGTATGCTCTGCTGGAATGATTTAATATTTTGTGCTTTGTTAGATACGTTTCTTTGAATAATTTGAATGTACGTCATATGTCATGTCCCTGCCTTGGATGCAGACTCGGCGTGCGAGCGCACGTTTTTTCTAGCAGATGATGGCTGAGCAATCATGTGCCTTTAACAGCCGCAAGCAGAGCAGAGCTCCACCCGCTGCTGGTAACCTGTTAAATCCCACAATTCAACACAGCAGGGGGGGCGTATCATTCCACATGCCCATCGGCACAACTGTCATGTGATCATGAGGCACTAGTGGGTTGCCGGAGTTTGCTGAAGACCCCCGTGGTTGTCATAAGGATTTTTCTGTGAAAGCCAGCCTGTAGCTGGTATTCATTAGAGATCATAATTTTAGCTATATATGCAATGCTATGTATAGTATAAGCAATCAGACACTTGCAGTTTCAAGTCCCCTGAGGGGACTATTAGGGTATGTGCACACGTAGAAAGTAGCTCTGCGGATTTTTCCGCAGCGGATTTCAGAAATCCGCAGGTAAAAGGCATTGCGTTTTACCTGCAGATTTACTGCAGTTTCTATGCGGATTTTGTGTGGATTCCACCTGCGGTTTTTACGTCCTCTTCTTGTCTTCACGCTGCAGCTCCGGCGCAGGCGTACTTTGTCTGTCCTGTTGAGGGCAGAGCAAAGTACTGCAGTGCGCAGGCACCGGGAAAGGTCAGAGAGGCCCGACATGGCAGACAAAGTACGCCTGTGCCGGAGCCGCAGTGTGAAGACAAGAAGAGGACGTCATCCTATGAAGATAGGAGGCCCGGACCGCGACGCCCATCGGATCGGACCGCCCCTGGGTGAGTATAGTCTAACCTCTTTTTCTCATCTTTCAGGATACATCAGGGGCTTATCTACAGCATTACAGAATGCTGTAGATAAGCCCCTGATGCCGGTGGGCTTAGCTCACAGTCGATTTTGGGGGTGACAGGTTCCCTTTAAATACTGTAAAAAAAATTTTTGTAAACATCCGAAAATAAAAACAGATATAAATCCCCCCATTTTGCCCAATTAAAATAAATCTATTACAAAGAAAAAATACACATTTGATTTAGCTGCGTCCGCAAAAGTCCATCACTGTATAAAATAAATTAATCTGATCAGTAAACGGCATATCAAGAAAAATAAATCAAAATGCCAGAATTTTTTTGTTTTTTGGCCACCTCAACATTCAAATAAAAGGCAATCAAAACTCAATATCTACCCCAAAATGGTATCGGTATCAGTTAAAATGTCAGCTCAGGGAGCAAAAAATAAGCCAAAGGTACAACTCTTCCAGCAAAAACAAACCCCACATACGGCTATATGGATGGAAAAAAAAAAGTTATGGTTCTTGGAAGAAGGGGAGGAAAAAATGAAAATGAGAAAATAACCCCTGTAGGTGAAGGTCTTAAATCACTTACAATGACTAGATGACTTTACTGTGTATATTAAGACAGAGTCTGCAGAGTAATCCATAGTAAACAAGAGCAATCCGTCCATTGTGTGCTTCAGCATATTTGTTTTTTTTTTATATATATTTTTTATTTTCTATCCATACAATCCTTTCTATTAGGTATTCCCATCTCGGACATATTTGATAAGTGCAATACCGCTGTGTAGTCTTCAGATCAGCTCTGACGTCTTGCTTTAAAAGCAATATTTAACTGACAGTAAAAACTGATGTATAGTTTTATGCTACATGGGAGAACATGGTATAAATCAGCTATGGTAAATTTATTTTCCTTTCTAACAAAAGAACACCGTCCACATTTCCCTATTATTGCAGATAGAAGATGAAGTGTTATACCCTGAGGAATTGCTGCTTGCTTCTATAATGAAGCAGATTCCTTTAATCAAGTGAAAACCAATGGGGATAAGAAAGGAGCGAACATGGCTTATTTTCCCTTTAGGGAGATACACACATTAATGCTGGTGTCCACAAATAGGAAGCGTGAAAGGAGCGTTTAACAGTCACATGAAATAGACATTTCCTGCTATGGTAAACGCTATGGCATCTTCATTCTTTTTCCTTTTATTTAATTTTTTTTCCTTGTATGTTTTGCAATAGTACATATTCATAGAAAGCTTTCTCCAGTGGAGAAAAGTTGACAATTAGATGTATAGATGATCCACCTTTCATTGACCCAAAATCCCCTCAAAAAGACATTTTAGATCTCCCAAGAATTTTCTGGATATCTTCATCATTACACAGGAGACAACTTATTGTCAACTTTCACTAGTAAACCCTATATTGAGAGGCACCAACTGCATAATTTTCTATTTCTTTCGGTTTCAAAACTTGCTAAAATTTTCACTTGATTTTCTCCATTCTGTAAGATGTTTAGAGAAATCATGATTATCTGTTATTCATTTCAAAAACCTGACCTGCACATCCAAACATAGACTCAGTGTGAACAGGTGCTGAACCCAGAGTCGCCAACTCGTATATAGTTAAGTAAATAAGGCAGCACACTGCAGCGCTAGAACATACAAACTTGAAAAACGAAATTTGAACTGCATTACTGCACTAGAAATATGAAAAATGAGAGCGTTTAGTGCATAAATTGGCCAATTTTATGTGTACCTGGTAGCCTCTTTACGGCATCTCTCTTATACCAGGTCCTACGCTTGCCTTACCTCGCTGGGACCTAAACCTGAGCCCAAACATTCAGCATTTACTGGCAGTAATGATTTTAGAGCCAATCATACACAGTGTTTGCCACACCGTCATGGACTATAAATAGAGAGATATTTGTGTGCGGCTGTTTTTCTATGAATCAATTGCCACACCGTCATGCACGGCAAACGATGCTGAGGCGAGTTCACCACAGATCAAATTCACAGCAGTGAAATTCTTCCGGTGAACAGCAGTGAACTCACGTCTGCTCCATGAGACTTTTTTTTCACTGTGCTAGTGGTGATCTCACCGGAGGGAGGTCACTGCAGTTCATTGGTTCAGCTTGGAAGGCAGTCTCAGTGACCAGCGTTAACCTTGATGAGGTCACCGCTGCTCACTGATGCTGTGCATACAACAGCTCATTCATCAGTGGTTGTCAGCCTGGACGGTGGCATCTTGGCACTGTCCAGGTTGAAAACTATTAGGATTAGTAATGGAGAGGTGTCTTACAGACACCTCTCCATTACTAAGCTGCGGATTTGATGCCATCCAATAATACAAAGGTGACATCAACCCCACAAATAATACCCCACTTTCCACCGCTACAGAACAAGTGGGAAGAGACAGGCAAAGTGCCAGAATTGGCGTATTTAATAGATGTGCCTTTTCTGGGTTGGTTGTGGGCTGCTATTTTTACCCTGGGAGAGCAATATTCATGGCCCCTTACCAGCCTGAGAATACTAGCCCCCGGCTGTCTGCTTTAGCAAGGCTGGTTGTCAAAAATGAGGGGGACCTCACGCCATTTTTTAAAATTATTTATTTAAATAATTTAAAAAAACAGCTTAGGGACCCCTCTATTCTTGATAACTAGCCATGCTAACGCTGACAGCTGAGTGTTGCAGCCCATGGCTATCAGTTTTGCCTGTCGATAAAAATACAGAAACCCACGCCTCTTTTTAATTGTAGCGCAGGCACCGGCTGATGAATACACCCATCGAAATTGATGGTGCCCTCCATTTTTGTCTGTGAAACAATGATAACCATGCACCATTCTCACTTCCAGTGCAGCATTTTTCTGGTAGATTTGTTGGTAGTTAAGTAGGATTCTACACAAATTTGAGAACTTGCACAGTTTTTTTATACATTTTTATGTTGGGGGAAAAAAAGGACACAAAAGCATCATAAATATGGCATTTGAAAAATATTACATTTGTAACAAAGTATCTCATTGGAAAATGGTCATGAATACAGTGATAAATCTGTCCAATTGTACTTTCACGTGAATTAGATTTTCATCTTTAGATAACAAAAGCCATAGTGAAAATTGCAGTTACTTGGACAACCTGTGATTGAAGCAATATTTACAGTTTTTGTTCTTCAAGCTACAATGTGTTCATAGTTTCCATGTTGGAATTGATGCATCCATCTAATTAAGAGTTGTCTCCTACCTCTTTATTTTTCACCTCTTCAATTCATTGGAAAAGTATGGTCTTAAAGGTAGTCATTCCTATTTCCATATTGTTTGATTTGATGCTCTTATAATGGAGTCTAAAAAAGATAACACTTGTCCAGAGGACCAATGGAGCACATCAACTTCATAAAAGATGTTTTCCCTCTTGGGAATCCTTTAGAGGAGAAAGAACAGAAAGCGAGAGAGAAAGACACTCTGTCACTGTAGTACTAATTCTAGTGGTCCTTAGAGACCAGATGCAGCTTCCGTTATCAATGGGGTTTGAGAAGATGAGTTTTAGGTGACCATTTAATTTAAATGGATTGTCTTGGTGAGACAACTAGAAATAACAAAATTTGATTTGCATTGCCTGGGTTCTTTCCTCTGTGGCAGCTAGTTTTCACTTCCTAACCTGACATCCTTGGTCTGCAATTTTGAGGATTTCCTGTGCTTATTATACCCCTCTCTATCATGACATGCTCCATACCACAACCTTTTGACGTCACAGGACCTGGTAAGAGCCAGAAGCGCTGATGATGGCAAGCACAAAAGTGAGGGCTGGATGCCAGATCAGGGTAACCTGAATCAAATTACTCATGTCTAGATACATCGGAGAAATAAAGAGTAAATGTTTTGAATTTTTGACTTTCAGGCTCCACATCTCACCATCCACTACTACTTTGAATGTGAGACATGCGAAGCTATCTCCTATATAAATTTGAATTGTAACTATTTTGCATATTATTAGTTATGCAGATTCTTTTCACTTCACTGCATTGTTACTGTTTTACTCCTAAAAATCAAAATTGTAATTCTTATTATTTTGTTAGTATTTTGTAAATCAACCTTCCGGCTTTCAACACTGCCTGATTCCTTCTGGACATGCTGTCAATCAGGTTGAATCATGTCTTGACTAAAATCTGATCTCAGGTCTCTCCTATACTTTCCCAAAGTTGATGCATACTGTTTGACTCACTTGGGTATGTACTGTATACAGCTTTTTCTTCAATTATACCCACAAGTGTTTAATTGACCCCCAGTCCCCAGACCTCAACC
The DNA here is from genome assembly GCF_032444005.1 of Ranitomeya imitator. Taxonomy (NCBI): domain Eukaryota; kingdom Metazoa; phylum Chordata; class Amphibia; order Anura; family Dendrobatidae; genus Ranitomeya; species Ranitomeya imitator. Next base: position 806,813,772 of record NC_091283.1, read on the forward strand.
CAATCAATCATCTCTACTTCATTTTCATTGAACCATTTATTTCAATCTTGACATATGCTTCAGATCGTTGTCCTACTGGAACACTCTTGTCCTTTTCATACCTATAGTACTTGATTATACAAAGTAACTCTTCTTCTGTGATACTCACATATAGCTCAGCATTGAGACCACCCTCGTTCCAGCTCAAGTATCCAACACCTTTGGCTGTGAAACAACCCCATATCATCAGGCTTCCTCCTCCAAACTTGCCAGTTACTTCAATTTCTCGTTCCTTTAGCCTCTTTTTCCTTTCTTTCTTCCAGACCCATTTACACCCATCAAAGCCTAGTCATTGACTTTCATCTCATCGCTCCAAATCATCTGTTTCCAATCTACTGTCCACTTTTTAGACTTTTTTGAAGACTCGAGCCAATGCTTCTTATCACAATATTGAAGTCAAGGCTTCTTGACCTTTTTTCAGGCCACCATTCCAGACTTGTGTATCGTGCATCGCACAGAGCTTGCATGGATAACTGTGATCTCCCTATTATAAAGCACATGAGCCACCTCACATGATTGCCACGCCAGAAGTGATAGACCTTGTGATGAGCCAACTTGTTGACTTCGAAATTTTGCCTGGACATCTACCTCTTGTTTTTTAAATGGATGGATGGACTTCATTTCATATTCTGCCAACTGTCATGACGCTCACATGATGCAGTTTGGCAATTTTCTTGGCCAAGAGACCACTATCAATGAGCTGGATGACGGTGTTTCTCTTCTCTTGGGAAATATTCTTCATGCCTGCTCCTCGATTCAAACCAGTGACCTTCCACTTGGGAATCAACCTAATCATACACTGGACTATTAGGGAGAACAGGTTGTAATTTGTAGTATTCAGGGAAAAAGATTTTTCCACTGATAGGAGCAAAACGGTAACAGTTCAGTGACATAACAAAAATCTGTATAACTAATAATAATCATATGCTAAATAGTTGGAACTTGAATTTATGTATGAGCTAGCCAAGATGATTGTCTACAAAATGATGGTAGTCTAACGTTTGAAGCCGTATTGGATGGTGAGATATGGAAGTCAAAAGTTCAAAGCATTTTGATCGTCGGTGTAACAAATTTATAAAAGCTTCTTATTTTTGTCTGGGAATCATACTTTTTATGGCTATTAGTGAATTTTATGCCTTTGTAACTTTTGTAAACTTCCCTGTTATAGTAAGTTGTAACTATGATTAAATAGATGAACAATTACCTGTCTTACGCTTTATCTTGTTGTGGTTTTTTTTTTTGCTATTCTTTTGTGGCAAAATTAATTTATATACAGTATCTTGAGCTTGTCTATTGAGGGGGACTGCAAAAGTATTAGGTTTGTAGTCCCAAGAGGAGAAGAAATAAAAATGAATATATGGAATTCAAATTCTAATATGCTTTGCTATAATAAAAATTCACAATTTCTGTTCCCAGCTTGAGAACATTTTCTAATAAATATGGTACACAAATCACTATTATTAACTTGGCTGAAATGTAAAGTAAAGAATCAACTTATCCCTGGCATTCTTCAGCTGCTTTGGCTGGCATTGTTGTGCAATGTTTTCTTGGCTTCTATTCTTGCCCGTTTTGCTAAACAGGAAACTAAACTACGCATATAATGGATATAGTTTATTGGTAACGTAGAGAACCTTGAGAACATTTGTATGGAATAAATATTCCAAATAGGGATTAGTAGTGAAGAATGGAAAGTCAGATCCTTTATCCCCTAATTTACAGGAAAGTGGTTTGGGGAGTGATAGAAGTTGCAATCTGAGATCCATGCCTTTAGGTGCACCTATAACTTAGCTTTTGGCAGACAGTTGCTCCTCCTAAACTACTGTGTCCCACCCATACTCATTCCCACTCATACTCATTCACTGTCTATTAGGACAGTTATATGTGTGTTTTAGTGAGTGAGTAAGCTGCTAGATACCTCTCCTGAGAATAAAAAGATCAGGATTTGGAAGTTAAAGAAACATACCTCTCATTAAAGCTTTTATCCTCTTTAATATACTGTATATTGCAATCATCACGTTATGTATCACTGTGTACTTACAATTGCTCATTTTGCCTTTCTACCCAGTAAATTATTCCTTTCTCTGCTCTATGTAGAAATAGGAAGTCTCTATTCCTTGCATAACTCATCCACCGCTTCAGCTTCTGAATCGGCTGCTCCCTCTTCGCCCTCTGCCAGGGACTTTTGCAGTGACTCATGAGTCATGGAGGGAACATTGACATCCTGTTTCGACATAGAGCTTACAAGGATTCAGCTAGAGAGAAAGAGGAATTCCAGCTTCTTAAAAATCCCAAAATGTATTAGTACAAAATGTAATAGCTAATTGCATAAATCCATGGTGTGATCAAAGAGCAACACATTTCAAATGCTGTCTGGCATTCTTTCTCAAAGCTTTCATCTATTTCTCTGCATTCTCTAAGTGGGGGCCACATTTTTTCCTTGCTTCTGCACGCAATAAGCCATTTAGGTGAGCTCCAATTTATTTCCTTTTCAAGGATTCAGCTAGTCAAGTTTTTAATAATGTGATGTCATAGACTTAATGGAAATCAAAAGAATTAAATGGGTAGAAAAGCAAAAAGAGCAATTGTAAGTGCACAGTGCTATAATTTATAGTGTTTATAGTGTGAGGATCGCAATATATTAAGAGGATAAAAACTTTGATGGGAGTGCTTCTTCTTCTTGATCTGCTTTGAATCGATTTTGAGTTGAATTTCTTCATATTTGCCGGTCCCAGTGATTTGGTTTGCAATGATGATGCTAAAAAAAATTGAATCAGCCAAAGAGTAGGCTCATGGTATCATGTGTGACTGCTTAGGCTTCCCTATAATTCTTTGCAGCCATCGCATGGTCTAACACAGCAAATCAGAGGAGACTATGACAGGGACTTAAAAAGATTCTCATTATACAGTTGCCATATGTTTTTTTTGCAGGCACAAATGTACTTAGTAATGTAGCACTTTTTCCTTTACCATACATTTTTGGTCATGAGCAGGACAATTTTAGGTAGGTCTTAGCTTCCAATTCATTTTGAGTTGAATAATTTTTTTTTAGGACAATCATCTGGGGTGAATTCCGGGGGAAGGACTCTGTCGGAGATTAGATACCTGAAAGGGTCTGAGCACAAAATGAAAACAATTATAAAAAAAATACGGATTCATTATGTTCTCTGAATTGAAATTTTTCTATGTGTCTACATCGTTATCATCTTTTGTGATATTATTGTTTTTGTGCTTGCATCAGTGGTGTGTTCCACAGGCAGGTCCCAGTGCAGAACAGGGCACAAAATGAAAAATTGTAACATAGTAACATAGTTAGTAAGGCCGAAAAAATACATTTGTCCATCCAGTTCAGCCTATATTCCATCATAATAAATCCCCAGATCTATGTCCTTCTACAGAACCTAATAATTGTATGTTACAATATTGTTCTGCTCCAGGAAGACATCCAGGCCTCTCTTGAACCCCTCGACTGAGTTCGCCATCACCACCTCCTCAGGCAAGCAATTCCAGATTCTCACTGCCCTAACAGTAAAGAATCCTCTTCTATGTTGGTGGAAAAACCTTCTCTCCTCCAGACGCAAAGAATGCCCCCTTGTGCCTGTCACCTTCCTTGGTATAAACAGATCCTCAGCGAGATATTTGTATTGTCCCCTTATATACTTATACATGGTTATTAGATCGCCCTTCAGTCGTCTTTTCTCTAGACTAAATAATCCTAATTTCGCTAATCTATCTGGGTATTGTAGTTCTCCCATCCCCTTTATTAATTTTGTTGCCCTCCTTTGTACTCTCTCTAGTTCCATTATATCCTTCCTGAGCACCGGTGCCCAAAACTGGACACAGTTCTCCATGTGCGGTCTAACTAGGGATTTGTACAGAGGCAGTATAATGCTCTCATCATGTGTATCCAGACCTCTTTTAATGCACCCCATGATCCTGTTTGCCTTGGCAGCTGCTGCCTGGCACTGGCTGCTCCAGGTAAGTTTATCATTAACTAGAATCCCCAAGTCCCCAAGTAACCCGTAAGAAAATAGATGGGGCAGTGTAAATAGAAAAAAACATCAAAGCTTAGAATGTGAAAGCCTCTCCATCACTGGCCTCCATCATCCATGGAGTTTTACTAACAAGTGCAGGCCGCAATTGGCCTCCTTTGCCTCCGACTAGCATATAATTGGGGAGGAAGAGAGGGCATTGTTGAACTACATTGCACATCAGTTGTCTCAGTCTCTGCAGGATTACGTTACCTCTGACAGTGAAACCACCAGTTTGTCAGTATTTTCCAAACTATGGTATGGCTGATCATAAATGACTAAGACGGATAATTTTTGGACCTTTCATGTGGTTTTTTAGTCAGGAGTGTCAGTTTCGTGTGTTGGGCTGTTGATTACATCCAGGTTACCATCTGTTTCTCTAATGAGGTCATTTTCATATTACTAAGGTTGTCTTTGTGTTAAAATGCTTGAAATGGTTGAACACAAGTTTAGGAGGCCTCAGAGTGTAATACTTGTTTATTGAGGGCAATTTAGGCTTTGCAGTATTGTGATTTGGGGAGAAACCATTGTGTGCCAATCATTTTGGGGGAAAAATTAGAATTTCAAAGATTAATCTCTTCTTTCCCTGAACATGAACTGTGGGAAGAGAGTCAGGAGGCCACCATAATCATAAAATGGTTAACAGTTTGACTATCTTATGTTTATGGGGACCTTAAAGGAGAACATCTTGTTTATTTTTTATTTTTCACCCTCATGACCAAATTGAAAAGAAGTATATCATGAATTTTCAGAAAGAAAAGAACAACTAGTAATTCTTATCATTGCTTCTTCCTTTTATGTAGTGGATTTATAGCCTTCATGCTTGCTGGGTTTCATTATTTTATTTAATAGATTTATTTTTCATAATACTAAATTTGAATTTTCAGCTGTTATAATAAATCCAGCTATCAGATTAACAGTGCAATTGTTTGGGAATACACTCAATAAATGCCCTTGCTTGCTAACAAATTTGATTGCATAAACTCTTTTAAATTTATTTTTTTTCATAGTCTTATCACTGTCAGTCATGAAATAATGACAGCATATGGCAGAAACTTGCTTCATTATTTCTTAATGAACCATAACAAAATTAAATGTGTATGCGATCTGAAAGCTGCTCGCTTCTCCCTAAGTAGTGGATGGCTCAGATATTGTATGAACAACACAAACTGCTGTCACAAGATGTAAATCCTTGTCGATCTCTGGAGGACTCTTATTTACATAACATATTTTAGACTTCTGATTTCTGCCTGTGATGAAAGCCTTGGTTCATAAATAAACAGCATCATTACGATAGCTCTATATGGGATTCAAATACAAGAGATTGCCCCCTGCTCTTCGCCTCATGTTCTTTACACCCTTTATGACCTTTGACTTATATTTACGTCAAAGGTCGTTCTAGCGCTGATGGGTTTATACCTTGATACTTCGACGTTACTCTGCATGTCTCTGCTTTAACCCTTTTTCCTCTCCCCTAATGTGCAGAGATACTATTGTCTGTTACCTGGATGGATGCTGCTCAGTTCCCTGTGCCCCTTGTCAGGAATCCCCTGACCGCTGCCACCAATTTGTCACGATTCCCACCGTGACCGTCACCCCTACGTTACGGGTCGGGGTTACTTTGGGCCAACAAACGGCTATCACATGTGCAGGGGGCTTATCTTAGTTATCCCTCCACTGCTAACAATGTGATGAGAAAACACACACAAGGCTAGTGACCTCTTAGTTTACAGCAGGGGCTTATTGTAGGTATCCCACTGCTTTTCAATATATCACGAACTGCAGGGATTTATGTATATCCCGCTTACAGTTCCACTTAACACTTGCAGCTCTCTGGCGCCCCCCTTACTCTCAGGTCAGATTAGGTACTGCCCCCTGGGTAATTAGTCGCCAGACAGGCTGCCTGCTATGTACTGGCTATTGGGCACGCTGCAGTGACGCGATAAACTACTCCCACTCAGGCAGGAACAATAATTCGCTACAACATAACCCAAAAGTCTGCACATGGTATCACTGCCACCTGCTTCAATTAAACGGGTCCGAAGCTAACCCAACACAGTAGTGTATTTCCCTTCAGAAGACTTAGGGTACGTTTAGAGCATGGAGAATGAACTAATATTAAATATTATATCCCATAAAAATTAGGCAGTGCTTTATCAAAAATATTTTATAAAGATGTTACAAATGAGACAATTGCAAATATGTACACGGTAATTATAACATAAAGGGAATAAAGGAGAAAAGCTAACACTCACATGTTCAAAGCATGGCAGGCACCCAGGCTATTGCAGTTTTCCATACGTCCCAGTTCATGGGACGTGCTCAGCTCTTCCAGGAAAAAAAGACAAGACCCAGCTGGGGATGTGGGCAGACAGTTATAGCTAAGCCTGTACCACCCCAGAAAGGGGTTGGATCACCTCGTCCCTCCTACCTCTTCAGTTAACTAATCTTACCCTAATCTATATCTAATTTCTATAACTTCGCTACAACACATGTCATAGTCATAACAAACCCAGCATTCATCTCGGATTCACGTGGGCATTCTAATGAGATCAAATATGTCCTATCTGGGATACATATTTACAGAGAAAACCCTACTTCTTTACCAGATGGGTTAGAAGCCCGTGTTTCGAGGGATGGGTAGGTCCACCAAGTGAGATTAAGAATATATATTTTTGTGTTCGTAACGTAAATGGTTGGCATAATATCTTACAAAAACAAAACAAAGAACTTCCAGGAATTTCTGGAAAGTTAGAATCCAGTTCTAGCCTGTCACTTTCCACTGCAAGAATGCCAGTCGTCAATACTTCTGCTCTCCGAGCTAGAGGTAATAAACTCTTCTTCCGCCTTCTACATTGGCAAAGCAGCTCTTGGCTGAGTGAAAGGGAAGGGGAGATTGTTAGCCCACAGCCTTGAGCAAGAGAAGCTACTTATATGATATTTCATACCATATCGTGACACCGCTGCGTAGCTGTTCATGTGCTGTGATGTCTTTGCCCTGCTGCATTGTGTTTCTTAGTCTTGCCTTGTATGTTAGGTATCCAGCTCCCGTTCTGTCTGCAGTTTGTTCTGGGGGCAGAGTACCCAGATTCGTTTGTGTCTTGGTTTTTCCGCCTGTTCTGGGGCAGAGTTCCTATATCCGCCTATTCTGGAGGCTGCATATCCAGGATCTGACCCTGTCTGAACTGTGTCCTGTGTTATGTTCCTGAAGTCCTTTTATGTCTGACACCCCGTACTCAGTGACTGTGAACTTTTTGGGCTCATCTTTTAACGATGGAGTCCGGTGTTCTTACTGAGCTTATACTATGCTGTGCTTAGCCTGCTATGCGATGCTAACCCCGTCCGGCCCAGGTTCAGTCCGGCGGTGCTCGCACCATCACACTTGTGTTCCTTCCTAGGTCCGATGCCTGTAGCTTGACGGCTGTAGCTAGGAACCTGATGACCTGGTCCTGTGCCATCTGTGTCCCAGCCGATTACATGGGCTGCCTCACCAGTGTCCCAGATGTCTATCCAGTATTCCTGATGTCCTCCCTGTGTCTGATGTCCTGATATAACTGATGCCCTGGGCTGCCACGTCAGTGTCCCAGATGTCTATCCAGTATTCCTGATGTCCTCCCTGTGTCTGATGTCCTGATATAACTGATGCACTGGGCTGCCTCACCAGTGTCCCAGATGTTTATCCAGTATTCCTGATGTCCTCCCTGTGTCTGATGTCCTGATATAACTGATGCCCTGGGCTGCCTCACCAGTGTCCCAGATGTCTATCCAGTATTCCTGATGTCCTCCCTGTGTCTGATGTCCTGATATAACTGATGCCCTGGGCTGCCACGTCAGTGTCCCAGCCATTGACCTGGGCTGCCACGCCAGTGTCCCAGATGTCTATCCAGTATTCCTGATGTCCTGCCTGTGTCCTGATGTCCTGTCTGTGTCCTGATGTCCTGCCTGTGTCCAATATCCTGATGTCCAGCCTGTAACCGATGTTCTGATGTCTTGCCTGTGACCCGATGTTCCACCAGTTCCCCCGGGGTCCACCCAGCGATGACGTCCTTCCAGGATCAGTGTCTGATGTTCTCCTGCTGTGCCTGTGCTACGCCTGAGGCCTGAGAGAGAGGCCGTCCTTGTACGCCCGTGCCAGATGATCCTGAACTGCATCAACCCTTGATGACTCCTGCCATCGTCTGATATCTGTCTGAGGTCGGTGACTGATGTTCTCCTGCTGAGCCTGTGCTACGCCTGAGGCAAGAGAGATGCCATCCTAGAATGCCCATGCCAGATAACCCGGGACTGCATCAACTTGTGATGTCCTCCTGCCTTCGCCTGTTATCCTGAGACGTGTACCCTTCCTAGACGTGTGGAATCGGGATCCTGACATCATATGTTTTGGTATGTACTGTGCTATCATTTGAGTAAACTTTGTTTCTTCATACCTGAAGTTGTGCGGTGTAATCTAGTTCTGCATATCGACATCTTGTTCACATGTTCAGCTGCCACAAACCCTGCTCGCTACCCTTCCCTAGTCTGGGTAAGTCCAAGTTACTCTATGTGGTCCAGTGGGTCCACATTGTGTTCCTTTTGGGGATGCTCGCCCACGTCGTCATGGTCAGATGACATGGAGGCGTCGGCTCGGCTGCATCTGTGGTCACAGCCGTAACAGTCGTGCCCCTGTCTTTGATGTGGGCTTGCGTGCTGAGCCTACATCTTTCTCTGCACATGATGACTAATTTACTCAGTCATGTAGAAAAGCCGCGGAGACACCATCATGTGTTTCTCAACGCAAGCAATAAATAGCCAGGTCTTTCACCGGGAAGGAACAACCACGGGAAGGGCAGCATCCAAAAAGGAAAAACACCTATGCCAAAACATGGTATCCATCCACAGACAGCTATTTCAGGGTATTTGCCCCTTAACAGTGTGGAGTAGGAAACTGGCTATTAGGAGCAGTGCCTAGTAAAAGGACTATAAACATAAGGATGAATGACCTCGGGGAGATCAAAACATCCAACATCGCGGAGACACCATCACGTGTTTCTTAATGCAGTGATCCAGAACACTGCCCCATCCCATATGGGAAATATGCAAATGCATGTAGAAAAGCCACAGAGACACCATCACGTGTTTCTCAAAGCAAGCAATAAATAGCCAGGTCTTTCACCGGGAAGGAACAACCACGGGAAGGGCAGCATCCAAAAAGGAAAACCACCTATGCCAAAACATGGTATCCATCCACAGACAGCTGTTTCGGGGTATTTGCCCCTCATCAGTGTGGAGTAGGAAACTGGCTATTTGGAGCAGTGCCTAGTAAAAGGATTATAAACATAAGGATGAATGACCTCGGGGAGATAAAAACATCCATCCTGTGGATGGATACCATGTTTTGGCATAGGTGGTTTTCCTCTTTGGATGCTGCCCTTCCCATGGTTCTTCCTTCCCAGTGAAAGACCTGGCTATTTATTGCTTGCGTTGAGAAACACGTGATGGTGTCTCCGCGGCTTTTCTACATGCATTTGCATATTTCCCATAAGGGATGGGGGCAGTGTTCTGGATCACTGCGTTGAGAAACATGTGATGTTGTCTCCGCGGTGTTGGATATTTTGATCTCCGCTGTTAGGCAGCCTGAATATGTGCGATTGCCTGTTTGTTAGGAAATCCCCACATGTGTTGAGGCTGTCCAACATCTGCAAATCATGCAGCCGCTGGGACTTGGACATAATATACGAGCACGCCCAGATACTCGTCTAACACCCGAGCATGCTCGGATAGCATCTTATCCGAGCACATTCGCTCTTCACTACTAAGGGGACTATTAAAAACAGTAAAAAGTCAGAAAAAAGTTTTTAAAAATATGAAAAGAAAAAAATACAAAAGTGCAAATCAACCCCCTTTAACCTCATTACAAATAAAACAATTAACAAAAATCCACATTTGGTATCACTGCGTTCATAGAAGTCTGATCTATCGCAATATAAAATAAATTTAATTTGATCAGTAAAGGCATAACAAGAAAAAAAAATAACTGCTAAAATAATTATTTTTTTGGCCGCTGCAACATTGTAATAAAATACAATGAGACACTTAAACATCGTATGTACCCCAATGTGGTCTCAATTAAAGAAAACTTCATCTCAAAGTGCAAAAAATGATCACTCACTTAGAGCCAGATCCAGAAAAATGAAACTGTTATGGGCCTCGGAAATTGTTTTTAGTTTTCTTACAAATTTCCCAAAAATTTTCACCACTTAAAAAAAAACAACCTCTAAATGTTTGATGTCTGTGCACTCAGACTGACCTGGAGAATCATATTGTCTGGTCAGTCTTACCATATAGTGAACATCGTAAGTAAAAACCCTACAAAAATAAATTGTGGAATTGCACTTTGTTTGCAATTGGAATTTGTTTCCCACTTTCTAGTGCATCACATAATAAAATGGATGGTGTAATTCAAAAGTACAACTTGTCCCGCAAAAAACAGGCCCTCATATAGTTATGGGGATGGAAAAGATAAAAAAGTTATAGATCTTGGAATAAGGGGAAGAAAAAAGGAGTGTGCAAAAATGGAAAATCATAAGGTCTTGAAGGGGTTAATTCTTTTGGGTAAAAGTTAATATCCTCATGTTCCAATGATATGTCACTGAAATTTACATATACCGTAATTGTGAGAAACACTATGTACACTGTCTTTGATTTCTATGGTGTTACGCATCATGACATACCGAAAAAACCTCTGGCCCTTTAGAAGGTCTTAAAATTGGGTAAATACAACCTCAGATTTAGAACACGTGACAAACTACATCATAATACTATTTTTCTTTCAAAATCTGGGCCAAAATGCAGGAGCGGTGTGTGATAAATTAAGATCAACTCATGAATAGTGTTGAGCGATACCGTCCGATACTTGAAAGTATCGGTATCGGATAGTATCGGCCGATACCCGAAAAATATCGGATATCGCCGATACCGATATCCGATACCAATACAAGTCAATGGGACATCAAGTATCGGAAGGTATTCTCATGGTTCCCAGGGTCTGAAGGAGAGGAAACTCTCCTTCAGGCCCTGGGATCCATAGGGATGTGTAAAATAAAGAATTAAAATAAAAAATATTGATATGCTCACCTCTCCGGCGGCCCCTGGACATCACGCTGGTAACCGGCCGGCTTCTTTGTTTAAAATGAGCGCCTTCAGGACCTGCGAATGACGTCGCGGCTTCTGATTGGTCGCGTGCCGCCCATGTGACTGGCACACGACCAATCAGAAGCCGTGACGTCATTCGCAGGTCCTTAATTCCTAGAATTAGGAGTTTTGTGAATGAGAATGACGTCGCGGCTTCTGATTGGTCGCGTGCCGGTCACATGGGCGGCACGCGACCAATCAGAAGCCGCGACGTCATTCGCAGGTCCTGAAGGCGCTCATTTTAAACAAAGAAGCCGGCCGGTTACCAGCGTGATGTCCAGGGGCCGCCGGAGAGGTGAGCATATCAATATTTTTTATTTTAATTCTTTATTTTACACATCCCTATTGATTCGATACCGATACCCGATACTACAAAAGTATTGGATCTCGGTATCGGAATTCCGATACCGCAAGTATCGGCAGATACTCGATACTTGCGGTATCGGAATGCTCAACACTACTCATGAATCAATAGCTTGCAGAGTCACATTTAGCAACAATGACTTGAAGTAATTCTTTTCTGTATGATGACTTTATCAGTCTCTCATATCATTCTGGAGAAATGTTTTCCCACTCTACTTTACAACATTGCATAAACTCATTGAGGTTTGTGGACATTCGTTTATGCTCAGCAATGTTAAGGTTCCCATATTTCATTTTGGGTTGAGGTCTGGACTTTGACGGGACCATCGAAACCTCTTTATTCTTTTCTGTCCCAACAAACAGGCTCTCCATGCATGTGTTGTGACTGTGACACAGCCGCGACATGCAGCTGATCGGCTTGCACCATCCAGGAAGCCGGGTTACCTCTACAGCTTATTCGGGAAGTGCCATAGCTTGCCGAATAAAAGGGAACCCTAACATATTCACTCAACTCTAGCTTTGACCAGTAGCTATAGGTTTTGGATGGATGGCTTCCCACTTGACTCTAGAACACTGTGATATGCAAAGTTCATGGTCAACTCATAAGAGATGTTCATGCTGATATTCTGTGTTTTAGCCTTAATAAACTGTGCCACATTTCACCAAACCCACATGTCTCCACTTTGGTTTTGTTTATCTAAAGGACATTGTTCTAGAACTCGTTGATTTGTTAAACTTCAACTTTGTGGATTTATTGTATCAGGAGAAAAAAGAGCTCTACTAGGTATCTGTATTTAGTAAAAAATCCAAAATGTATTGCAAATACATACAAATATTAGACATACATTTAGACAGAAAAAATACCGTATATACTCGAGTATAAGCCGAGATTTTCAGCCCATTTTTTTGGGCTGAAAGTCCCCCTCTCGGCTTATACTCGAGTCATATACCCGGGGTCGGCAGGGGAGGGGGAGCGGGCGCTGTGTAGTCATACTTACCTGCTCCCAGCGCGGTCCCTGCAGTCCCTGGCTTCTCCGGCGCTGCAGATTCTTCCTGTACTGAGCGGTCACATGGCACCGCTCATTACAGAAATGAATAGGCAGCTCCACCCCCATAGGGGAGGAGCCGCATATTCATTTCTGTAATGATCGGTGCCATGTGACCGCTCAATTACAGGAAGAAGCTGCAGCGCCGGAGAAGCCAGGGACTGCAGGGACCGCGCCGCAGCAGGTAAGGGGAGTGCAGCGCTATAATTACCTGCTCCTCGCTCCGGCTCCGTCTGCAGCGTCCTCTAGCAGTGACGCTCAGGTTAGAGGGCGCTGTGACGTAGTCAGTGCGCGCCCTCTGCTGAGCGTCAGTGCTGGAGACGGAGCCGCACGAGGAGCAGGTAATTATTGAAAGCGCCGGCGTCCTGAGAAGAGAGGTGAGTATGTGATTTTTTTTTTTATGGCAGCACCAGCACCATTCTAAGGAGCACCTATGGGGCCATAAAGGTGCAGAGCATATAAGGGGCACAGCATTATAAGGAGCACCTATGGGGCCATAAAGGTGCAGAGCATATATGGGGCACAGCATTATAAGGAGCACCTATGGGGCCATAAAGGTGCAGAGCATATATGGGGCACAGCATTATAAGGAGCACCTATGGGGCCATAAAGGTGCAGAGCATATATGGGGCACAGCATTATAAGGAGCACCTATGGGGCCATAAAGGTGCAGAGCATATATGGGGCACAGCATTATAAGGAGCATCTATGGGGCCATAAAGGTGCAGAGCATATATGGGGCACAGCATTATAAGGAGCATCTATGGGGCCATAAAGGTGCAGAGCATATATGGGGCACAGCATTATAAGGAGCACCTATGGGGCCATAAAGGTGCAGAGCATATATGGGGCACAGCATTATAAGGAGCATCTATGGGGCCATAAAGGTGCAGAGCATATATGGGGCACAGCATTATAAGGAGCATCTATGGGGCCATAAAGGTGCAGAGCATATATGGGGCACAGCATTCTAAGGAGCACCTATGGGGCCATAAAGGTGCAGAGCATATATGGGGCACAGCATTATAAGGAGCACCTATGGGGCCATAAAGGTGCAGAGCATATATGGGGCACAGCATTATAAGGAGCACCTATGGGGCCATAAAGGTGCAGAGCATATATGGGGCACAGCATTCTAAGGAGCACCTATGGGGCCATAAAGGTGCAGAGCATATATGGGGCACAGCATTATAAGGAGCACCTATGGGGCCATAAAGGTGCAGAGCATATATGGGGCACAGCATTCTAAGGAGCACCTATGGGGCCATAAAGGTGCAGAGCATATATGGGGCACAGCTTTATAAGGAGCATTTATGGGGCCATAATCAAAGGTGCAGAGCATATATGGCACAACATTATAAGGAGCATTTATGGGGCCATAATCAAAGGTGCAGAGCATTCTATATAGCACAGTTGTATATGGAGCATCTATGGGGCAATAATGAACGGTATGGAGCATCTATTTTTATTTTTGAAATTCACCGGTAGCTGCTGCATTTCCTACTCTAGGCTTATACTCGAGTCAATAAGTTTTCTCAGTTTTTTGTGGCAAAATTAGGGGGGTCGGCTTATACTCGGGTCGGCTTATACTCGAGTATATACGGTATATGCAAAAAGACAGTACACCAAGGTGGACAAGACCCACCCTAAAACCCTAGTACCTAGGCGCCAAAATCGGCTATCCATAAGGTGCAATGTGCTGAAACATAGATAAGCATGTCTACCTACAAATGCCCCATCTTAAGTATAGCCCCCAATGGGGCAGAAATTATACTGTAGGGGGTGGACATACACTTACCAAAGGTAGAGGTAGGAGGATCAGAAGCAGGGTGTGTGTAGAAGCCCCCCGACGCGCGTTTCGCGTCCCTATAGACCGCTTTCTCAAGGGAGACCCACACCCTGCTTCTGATCCTCCTACCCCTACCTTTGGTAAGTGTATGTCCACCCCCTACAGTATAATTTCTGCCCCATTGGGGGCTATACTTAAGATGGGGCATTTGTAGGTAGACATGCTTATGTTTGTTTCAGCACATTGCACCTTATGGATAGCCGATTTTGGCGCCTAGGTACTAGGGTTTTAGGGTGGGTCTTGTCCACCTTGGTGTACTGTCTTTTTGTATATATTTTTTCTGTCTAAATGTATGTCTAATATTTGTATGTATTTGCAATAAATTTTGGATTTTTTACTAAATACAGATACCTAGTAGAGCTCTTTTTTCTCCTGATACAATATGTTATAGTGAGTGGGTATATTTTGTTGTTATATGGGCTAATTATAGCCATTGCTTCTGACAGAAACATGTCAGAGAGGTTTTTGTGGCAACTTTGTGGACTTGTCCATGCTGTGATGACTTGTTTAGAAAGAAGAAACTTTTTGCTGGTGACCAGTCCAAAAAAGCCACACTTTTTTAGTCTTACTAAAATTGTATTGTGAACATTTTTAAGATTCTAAGCTGTAGCCCTTTGAGATTTTTGCAGTTCCTCTGAGCATTGCACATTCTGACCTTTTGGTTAAAATTGTCTAGACATCCTGCGAAGATTGTCGACTGTCTTGAATGTTTTCCACTTTCTCAATGTAGACCAATGGACTCCGAATTGTTTGGAAATTGCCTTACCTTTTCCAGATTGGTGGGCTAAAACAACTATTTCTGCAAAATCACTGCTGGTATATTTTTTTCTGCGGCATTTTGTCACACACATTAATGATCCAGACCAGAAAACTGACTATACTTTTGCTTTAATAGACCATGTCACTATTTAATTTGTCATGTTGTACATCTATGGTGCTATTTACCTAATTTTAAGACCATCTAAGGACTAGATGTTGTTTCCTGGTGCAAAACCATATAATTCAAAAAGAGTGTACTTACGGTAATTTTTCTCATAATAAATACATATAATTTCTCCTTAACCCATTAATGATCCTTGGTCATGTAAGGGTTTACAGTGGCTTGAAAAAGTATTCATGTCCTTGGCTTTTTACCTATTTTGTAACATGACAACCTGTGTTTCAAAATTTTTGTAATCCGATTTGTGTGTGATGCGTCAGCAGTGCACTAAATAGTCTTAAGTTGGTGACGTGAGAAAAATATAGGCATAAATTAATAAATGTATGGAATCAAATAACTAAAAATTGGCATGTGAATATGTATTTACCTCAATTTGCTATGCTTGAACCAGAAATTTTTAGGGTCCACAGTTACATTCAAAACTTCATCACATGCTCAGTGACAGGACGTCCCCAGTGTGCAATCTAAGTGTCACATGGCTGTCAGTATATACACTTTCCCTTTTCTGAAAGGCCACAGAGGCTGCAACACCATTAAGTAAACAACATAAAGACCAGTGAGATCTCCAAACAAGTCAGAGACAAAGTTGTTGAGAAGTACAAGTCAGGGTTGGGTTATAGAAAAATATTCTAATCTCTGCGGATCTTCCAGAGCACCACTACATCCATTATCATCAAGAAAAAACATGGTACCACAACAAACCTGTCAAAAGAGGGCCACCCACCAAAACTCTCAGCCAGGGCAAAGAGCACATTAATCAATTAATCAGAGAGGCAGCACAGAGACCAAAGATAACCCTGAAGGAGCTGCAGAGTTCCCAATCAGAGACTGGAGTATCTGTCCATATGATTACAATAAGCCGTACACTTCATAAAGTCGGCCTTTATGGAAGAGTGTGCAGAAAAAAAGCCTTTACTTACATGCACAAATTTTAAGTCTCATTTTGAGTTTGCCAAAAGACATGTGTGAGACTCCCCAAATGTATGGAGGAAGGTGCTGTGGTCAGAGGAGACCAATATTGAACGTTTTAGCCACCAAGGCAAACGCTAGGTCTGACGCCAAACCAACAAAGCTCATCATTCCAAGAACACCATCCCCACAGTGAAATATGGTGGTGGCAGCATCATGCTGTGTTTCTTGGCATCAGGGACATAGGAAATGGTCTGAATTGAGGGGGAAGATGGAAGGTGCAAAATACAGAGATATTCTTGAGGGAAACCTGCTTCAGTCTGTAAGTGATTGGAGATTGGGATTGAGTTTCACCTTCCAATAAGACAATGACCCTAGTTTCAAGATGTGGAAAGCTCACAGAGACTTATCCAAAGCGACTTGCAGCTGTAATTGGCACAAAAGAAGGCTCTGCAAAGTATTGACTTTAGGGGGGTGAATAGTTATGCACACTGAAGTTTTCAGTTATATTGTCATATTTGTTGTTCGTTTCGCAATATAAGGAAAACCAAATATTCACAATTGTAGGCGTGTTCTTTACATGAACTAATGCAAAGCCTAAAAAAAAACAACATGAAATTCCAGGTTGTGAGGTAGCAAAACTCAAAAATTCCAAGTGGTGTAAATACTCTCACAAGCCACTTTATGTTGTTGTTATTATTATTATTGTTATTATTATTATTAATATGTATCATTATTGATATTTTACCAGGCTGAAAGACTTCAGGTATTTCTTAGCTGATGAACTGTATAACTAGACTAAACTCCACTGATTTTATTTGGGTATACATGAATTCTTGCGCTGATGAAATAAAATGTTACTATCTTTTTAAGGCATTGATTTCCCTGCGACTTGTTTAGCATGTTCTTTGAGAAGCTGCTATGTGAAAATGAGTGCTTTTAGATCCTTTGCACCAAAGATTGACCTAATTTTCATCCATTAAGTCGGTTTGAAGGCTGCTTATTAATGCAGCTGAAATGCAGAGCTGTAGATCTATCCCTCACTTATACTGCCATTAAAAAACTTGCATACAGAGCATTATTACACGCTGTTCATGTCAGTCCTACACATTGAAAGCAGTGACTAAATGGTGACTGAAACCTTTCCGTTAAAGGATATTTTAAATATTAATTTCCACAATGGCTAAATTGTTAATTAGTAACAGCAAAATGATACAATATGGGTTCATGCACATGGGTGCATGTGGCTTTATATTATACAGCCAGAAGGTGAATAGTGTTATGGAGATATACACGGCTAACATTTAAAGGGAACGTGTTACAGGTTTTTCTTATATAAACAACAGCCTACACCTTTATGCCCCCTTTTGTAGCATTCTAGTATGCCGTATGTTTGTCCCCAATTCCCGATGCAGGGCACAAAAGAGACTTTTTATGATACTCGCATAAACTGCAGTCTGGTCCTATACATATCCCTGGTCTTGATCTGCTGCCTCCTCTCTTCTTACCAGCACCTTCCTCCTTCCTTGCTTTGTGTGCTTGTGGCGGCTTTACCTACGGGTTATCAGCACTATTTAATCCTTTCCCGTTGCACTACAGTACCTTGCTGTGCCCTCCGAAGATCAGAGAGAAGTACGCCTGCGCAGGAGCGAGGTGGACGAATCTGTGGATGACATAGGATGCGTCATCCCCGCGAAGCAGGGAAGGAGGATGGAAGATTGTAGGAAGAGAGGAGGTGATGGATCAGGACCAGAGGGGCCCATCGGACCGGACCGCAGTATGTGTGAGTATAATTAAAAGTCTTTCTTGTGACTTGCATTTGGCGACATGCAAAAGAGGGCTTAAAGGTTAATGTCCTACTTTTTATATTGGGAAGACCTGGTGACAGGTTCCCTTTAAACCGCCTGTCTAATATTGTATAGCCCCCTTCTGATGCCACCAAAAGTCAAATAAGATGAGCCAACCCAGTTGAGTCCCCTGGTATATGTTGGGTTGACTGACTCCATACAGTGCCGCCGTTGAGCAATGCATTAGAGCTATTCTCTTCTAGAAGCCTGTATGGGGTGAATCTCTCCATCAGTCAATGGCACATACCTCCATTGTTTCCTTATGAATCTGATACAACACCATATAGATGAGTTTTGATCTAGAACATTAATATGTACATATTAAAACAATTATCAGTTTTTATTTGTTTGTAATGTGTAATTACAAAGTATTAAAAAATGTGAAGTGCCTCTTTTTTCGGTTTTGCATTCCAGTTGCCAATGATTGTCGAATGTTCCTGTATGAAAATCTTGAAAATAACTTCTCCTGGTTGCAATTGGCTGGAATTTGGCACTACATTTGTTTAATAATGACTTTCAGGTTTTCTTTCGAGGACACCAGAAGTCTGTTTCCACGTCATATACAATTATCATCAACTCTGCTCCATGTAAGAACAGATTCTGCGGAGCAGTCTTCCTTGTCCACTACTACAGTGTCCTTCAGATGCATCTGCGGCTTGTCTTTGTATGTAGCTGGATGGATAGATTATATCAAGAGGTAGTTAGAAATTAGAATTTAATGGCATCTACCGTATTTATGTCAACTTCTTTATATTGTATAACAAACATTTAAGCCAGAATCCTTGATTGGTGTAAATAGTCCGCAATATAAAGGTTCCCATACACTATAGATGGCTTAAAATAACAACTATTCCACGTGGACCCATCTACTCCACCCCCACCTCACAGATGAACAATGGGTTCAACAGAGCATATGTGTGTTTTTCAATATGAAAATGTCAGAAGGGCACCATCAGGCATCTTTTAAGAGTCCAGAAAGCAAAAGTATCGGGATTTGAAATTCAACTTGCTCTTTTCATATTTTTTTTCTCCATTCACTTTGGGGGGAGGTTAAGAGCCTTTGGTGTCAGCAAGTTATATATTGAGTAGGAGACCACTGCATACATAATGATTCAAATGAAATGAACTTATTGGGAGATAAGCTTGAGGTAAGAATCCACAGTGTCATAGATGGCTAATGTCTACATCCATCCATGGACCTTTGCCATGGCCTGAGTAAAGCAGCATGGGTATGTACACATGTCTCCATGGAGTTGGATGCAGATACTTCATTGAAAAGTTGACCATTTATGACAATGTGGATTCTAACCTCATGCTGATCGCCCATTAAAATTTGCATAACTCTTTGTGCTGTAATCTTGTACTCTTATTACTGCGGATAAACGTGAATCCTTCCACTGAACATCTATCAGGATTTTTGAGTGTCAATCGTATTATCGTCTCAGGCAAAACTATTTCTCATTGTCCCAAGTTTGTCAGACAAGTTAAAAGAGAATGTCGCACTAAGGACATCATAACATGGCATATAGACAATAATTAGGAAGCATGGTTGCTCAATAGGGCAGCACAGTGGCTCAGTGGCTAGCACTGGGCTCCTGTCCTGGATTCCAAACCCACCAAGGACAACATCTCCGAGGAGTTTGTATGTTCTTCCTGTGTTTGTGTTGGTTTTCCTTCAGGTTCTCAGGTTTCCTCACACATTTCAAAGACATTCTGATGATCTAGATTGGGAGCCCCATTGGTAACAGAAATGGTAAAGTATGTAAAGAGCTACCAAATAAGATGGCGCTAAATAAGAAAAGAATAATAAATTAAATAACTGAAATAATAAATAATGGCATAAAGACACAAAATATGGTCTGTCTAGGAAGGTTAGCTCATGAAAAAGCTGCATCAGGTAGTATGGTGTTTTCGGAGCGCTAATCCAGGACCACGGATTACAAAAATGGCCGTTGTACTGGGTTTTGTGAATTGATCTTACTGTTGGTTACCCCAGACTGTTATCTCCTGTCCACAGAATAGGCTATAAGTGTCAGATTGCTGAGAGGTTCTATGTCTGACCATAAGAACCAGGATTCCCTGTGTCCGGTTTGATTGGAGTGACAGTCGCCCACTCTTTTCACTTAAAGTCAACAGGAGTGAGTCAAGCAAAGTTAGAAAATAAGCAGGACTTCCTGGATGACCTGGCACATGAGTGGGGTTCAGATCCTCAAACCCAATTCAATATAATACTAAGCACTTATTGGTCAAGCAATTTAAAGCACGAAATATATGATGTTTTCACCCAAAGATATCAAAGTTTCATGAAAAAACTGGAGCATTTCTTGAATAAGTTTCCACTAGACAACTGATTGTTCTTGAACTACATGTGCGCATACACTAAGCGTTATAGTTTTTAAAATAAGCCAGTGCTTTGAAGCTATGTGCACACAGAGTCTTTTTGCTGCATTTCTGGAGAAGAAACAAAGTGGAAACTCCCAGGTTTTGAGTTTTTGAAGATGATTTGAAGAGTTTCTACTCTACTATATAATATACACGGAGTGCCTTTGCTGAGTTTTCAAAGGAGAAACTGAGCAGAACCTCCAAGGTTTTAAGGAGTTCAGAATTTTTAAGAAGATTTGTAGAGTCTCCTCTTAGTTTCAGCTCAGTTTAAGCTCCAAAAAACTCTGTGTGCATTAAGCCAATTTCTGCTCAAAAACTAGTATACGTCCAGATAAATTGGAATTGCTCATGAAAAATCTAAGTTGGGTTAGAGCACCATTCATGTGGATGCGATTAATACGACTCTCATCTACATACTATAGAATTTGTACACGTGGGTCCTGACGTATGTACTGTAAAGTCTGCAACAAGTCAATTTTTGATGCAGATTATCACTGCATCTTCCCTCCACATCCCTCATAAAATCTGCAGCAAATTTGGAAAAAAAAGGTACGTCACGCATTCCTATTTTGCAACAGGGTAACCTTGGATTTTTTTTCTTACATGCAAATATTGCAAATACCCTGTTATGTGTAAAAGCAGGGCCACAAAAAAATCAAAATGAGATTCAATGCCTTTGAGCAGCATTTTTCTAATGTGCTACCTGTCTGGAGCGTAACGTTACCATGGTCGATTTGAGACTTTCAGCTTCAGGACCTCATCATGTTGTCATTTATATGCGGTTGACAAAGTTGGACAACATCCCCTTTAACTATATTATAACATTGTAATAAACTGCATCTGTCTGAGTGAGATCCTGGACATATTGCATAGTAAAACAGTTAAAAAAAAAATATTATGATACAATTCCACTTCCATCTGTTTCATGTTGGTGAATCGTGCAGAAAACTGCTATACTAGGGGTTACGTAACTTCACGTGTAATTTTACATTGCCATATCCTTTCTTCTCTTAGAAGACTGTGTCACCAAGTTACAGTGGATCCCACACTTGAAAGATTTTCCCGGCTTAGAAAACCCATTTTCATATACCCTGTTAGAAAATTCTGAATTAATACAGGAGGGTCCAATATTCAGGGATCTCAATTCTTGACCACAGCGTAGACCTACAGTGCCTACAAGTAGTATTCAACCCCCTGCAGATTTAGCAGGTTTAATAAGATGCAAATAAGTTAGAGCCTTCAAACTTCAAACAAGAGCAGGATTTATTAACAGATGCATAAATCTTACAAACCAAAAAGTTTTGTTGCTCAGTTAAATTTTTATAAATTTTAAACATAAAAGTGTGGGTCAATTATTATTCAACCCCTAGGTTTAATATTTTGTGGAATAACCTTTGTTTGCAATTACAGCTAATAATCATCTTTTATAAGACCTGATCAGGCCGGCGCAGGTCTCTGGAGTTATCTTGGCCCACTTCTCCATGCAGATCTTCTCCAAGTTATCTAGGTTCTTTGGGTGTCTCATGTGGACTTTAATCTTGAGCTCCTTCCACAAGTTTTCAATTGGTTTAAGGTCAGGAGACTGACTAGGCCACTGCAACACCTTGATTTTTTGCCTCTTGAACCAGGCCTTGGTTTTCTTGGCTGTGTGCTTTGGGTCGTTGTCTTGTTGGAAGATGAAATGACGACCCATCTTAAGATCCTTGATGGAGGAGCAGAGGTTCTTAGCCAAAATCTCCAGGTAGGCCGTGCTATCCATCTTCCCATGGATGCGGACCAGATGGCCAGGCCCCTTGGCTGAGAAACAGCCCCACAGCATGATGCTGCCACCACCATGCGTGACTGTAGGGATGGTATTCTTGGGGTTGTATGCAGTGCCATCCAGTCTCCAAACGTCACGTGTGTGGTTGGCACCAAAGATCTCGATCTTGGTCTCATCAGACCAGAGAACCTTGAACCAGTCAGTCTCAGAGTCCTCCAAGTGATCATGAGCAAACTGTAGACGAGCCTTGACATGACGCTTTGAAAGTAAAGGTACCTTACGGGCTCGTCTGGAACGGAGACCATTGCGGTGGAGTACGTTACTTATGGTATTGACTGAAACCAATGTCCCCACTGCCATGAGATCTTCCCGGAGCTCCTTCCTTGTTGTTCTTGATTTAGCCTTGACTCTTTGGACAAGCCTGGCCTCGGCACGGGAGGAAACTTTCAAAGGCTGTCCAGGCAGTGGAAGGCTAACAGTAGTTCCATAAGCCTTCCACTTACGGATGATGCTCCCAACAGTGGAGACA
Organism: Ranitomeya imitator; assembly: GCF_032444005.1. Taxonomy (NCBI): domain Eukaryota; kingdom Metazoa; phylum Chordata; class Amphibia; order Anura; family Dendrobatidae; genus Ranitomeya; species Ranitomeya imitator. The sequence continues at coordinate 806,836,636 of NC_091283.1, forward strand.
GGTAGGCCCAACTCCTTGGAAAGGGTTTTGTACCCCTTGCCAGCCTTGTGATCCTCCACGATCTTGTCTCTGATGGCCTTGGAATGCTCCTTTGTCTTTCCCATGTTGACCATGTATGAGTGCTGTTCACAAGTTTGGGGAGGGTCTTAAATAGTCAGAAAAGGCTGGAAAAAGAGATAATTAATCCAAACATGTGAAGCTCATTGTTCTTTGTGCCTGAACTACTTCTTAATACTTTAGGGGAACCAAACAGAATTCTGGTGGGTTGAGGGGTTGAATAATAATTGACCCTCTGAAAAGACTTTTCACAATTTAAAAAAAAAAATAAACAAAGAAATAACATTCTTTTTTGCTGCAGTGCATTTCACACTTCCAGGCTGATCTACAGTCCAAATGTCACAATGCCAAGTTAATTCCAAATGTGTAAACCTGCTAAATCTGCAGGGGGTTGAATACTACTTGTAGGCACTGTATTACAAAGAGCATTTCTTCCTCTGGAGGGCCAGATTTATTCTGCATTATCAAATTAATGCAGTTAAATTGGTGCTGTGTAATTCCTATTTTCACCTGCTGGGAAATTGAAGACAAGCTGCAAAGGTTTCTCCAGATTACACAGATAGCTGTAGATCCATGTGTGGGAGACTTTGTGATTTTCTTGTTGTCAAGTGTCTTGACAGGTCAATATTGTCGAAAATGGAGAATCCCTTTGCCTTTGTATGTAAATTTTGGCTTACCAGATAATTATATGTCTGGTATGAATATTTGTGTAATGTGACAGGTATGATATTTTAAAGGAATGGCATTGCAATCTTCACACTCTCATCCCTGGAATACATTAATGAATTATGTATCCTTTCCAAGAACTTACATTCCAATTATTACATCCATTCTTCCTGACACTGTTAATATTTTATTATCCCTCAAAGGGTAAAATGATTTATTTGATTTTTTTTTTGTATATTTGTCATTTTTAATTAATTTACTTATAGCCAAACACAGCATTTACTAACAAATGAGGTCAAGTTGCATTCAACAGGAATCCCAAATTCATCCTCCAATGTCCCGTGGGTGTAACGGCCCTTTCCAAATTACTTTAGTAAGAACTTGAAGGCTGTTCATTATGAAGTGATAATGGGGTCTCTTAGTCGTTGAAAGTTTTGTGACATTCCATCTGACAGATTCCGAGAACTAAGCCTTTTTTGCACAAACACCTTCCTATAAAGTACCTGAATTAGCCAACATTCATAGTGACTGGCCACAGGTTTCCCAACTCGAGCTCAACAGTCGCATAGACATATATAAGGCTGTCAAGTTTGGATCAGAAGACCAATGGACAGTTCAAGGATCATCGGCTCTATTCAGACTGATGAACACCATGCAAGTGTTGTAGATTTTGGCTTTCTGAAGAATACTCAGCACTCTGACATTGTGGGAGAGTGAACTGTTCTACTTTACTTGGGACATAAAGCAACTATTATCTGCATCATCACAAACAGGAGGATAACATGAGAAAAAAATGACCAGAAGCAAACCAGAAGGATATTAAAGTACAGAATAGAAAAGCTCTAAAAATGAACACAACAAGTCTACTACCTGCTCTATACAGTCCTCCACTGTATAAGCCTGCAGCTGTTGTATACTCCAAAACCAAACCTCTAAACAAATACAAACACTGTTGCCAAGTGAGAACAGAATACTTTTCGAATATGGCAAGTGATGTAATTTGGAGATGCACTCTTAAAGGCACTCCCTACAAATTCCAGGACACGTCCTGAGAGCTGTAAAAATAAATCTTTTTGTAATCCTAAAGAATCAGTCACTCTGTGACCTCAGATTTATAAATCCTCACAGTGTGCATACTGCATTCTGTCAAGATTTTCCAGTACTGACTGTGAGAGCAAGCTGTCACATGACTGCAAGTATGCAATTTCCATACATGCGGTCACTTGCCGACTAGACTTGCTCGGGTTTGATCAATACAAGTCTAGTCAGAATGTGTCATAAGTATGCAAATTGTATAAACAACAAAGTGTAGGCAGGCACCGACGCCAGGGATCACCTAAAGCATGCTACAGATACATAGTACAGCAAACAAGAAAAGAGTAGCATGCACAAAGGAAGGGATCACCATGAAAATTGTAGCAAAATATAACAATTTTATTATTACACCACACAAAAACACTACAAAAAATAGTTGAAAACAATTAAAATTGCACTATGGCGTACAAAAAATGAAAACAAGACCCAAAATAAGGTCAAACCACAGTGTCCCCCTATATATATAAGCTGCCTGGTGAGTCCATATGCAAGAGGTCTGCTGAAGGAATAACAATACCCTAGTAACAAGGACCCCTATTGAGAATGGCTTTGACAAGATGAAACGTCCTATACTACCTGATGGAATAAATCAGGCCTCCAAGGCAGCGTTCCTGGAAATGATAACAGGACCAAATAGAAGATAGCACAAATGGGGGGTAAACACCGGGCACAAATGCATTTGTGCTATCTTCTATTTGGTCCTGTTATCATTTCCAGGAACGCTGCCTTGGAGGCCTGATTTATTCCATCAGGTAGTATAGGACGTTTCATCTTGTCAAAGCCATTCTCAATAGGGGTCCTTGTTACTAGGGTATTGTTATTCCTTCAGCAGACCTCTTGCATATGGACTCACCAGGCAGCTTATATATATAGGGGGACACTGTGGTTTGACCTTATTTTGGGTCTTGTTTTCATTTTTTGTACGCCATAGTGCAATTTTAATTGTTTTCAACTATTTTTTGTAGTGTTTTTGTGTGGTGTAATAATACAATTGTTATATTTTGCTACAATTTTCATGGTGATCCCTTCCTTTGTGCATGCTACCCTTTTCTTGTTTGCTGAAGTATGCAAATTGCATACTTGCAGTCACGTGACTGCTTGCTCTCATTGCCGGCACTGAACACTCATGAAAATGAGCGCACGCTGTCAGGGTTTGGAAGTCTGTAGTCACCCAGAGTGACTGCAGACTTTTATCCCAAACCTGGACAACCCTTTTAATAAGGTTTTTCAGTTCCACACTGGGAGATGATCAATGCTGATGACGTTCATTGGAATGGGATGCACGAAGCTTGCTGGACATCGATATGTCATGGCAGGGACTGTCGATACAACACTTGCCAATGCAGAAGTGAGAGGCAGCGGTGAACCTCAGTAAATGTATGCACACAGGACAAATATTTCGGGGAGCTTTCAAACACATTGCAACACTAGCATTGTGTATGAGGTTTTATGAAGTCTCATCCAGAAATTGCTCTAAAATTGCAGTGTAGATTGACCTACGCTGAAGAAATTTTATCCACAGCTCATATACGCATATAATTTGAAGTGTTATGGCTTCTATTAGCTTGTATTGCCCCCTTCCTTCTCACATTTGGGGTCCGTAGTAGCGCATTTTCCTTTTGTTCACTAATTCCAGTTATAGGAAAACAAAAAAATTCAGCTGGGGAAAATTTCTATTAAAATAAACTCCTAAGGAAATATCCATGACTTTCTATTAATGACTTGTACCTGATAAATTTGCTGGAGTACGTATTTCCGCATACTTCCCCCACTACAGGTATTGGGCATTTGAGAATCTCCTAAGTGGCTCTCAGTAGTTTTGTGCAGCGTGTTTCATTAGAACTGAAACAGAATTACCTAATCTGCGCAGGAAAACTGATGAACATGGAGCAAAGTGTATTCCCTCTATGGATCATTTGCTTGTTTTACGCATTCGGGCTCGGTCCTCTAGTCCCTCACCTTCTATTTTAAATAGGCTATTGCTATAAGTTATCTACATGGTTGTCAGACCCCGCGGCAGCTTTGGGGTGGTTATGTAATGTGGTGTGCAGAGTTCATGTAACCATTAGCAAACTAGGACGGAGGCCTCGAATTGATCCAGTAAAGTCTGACTATTCATTTTGTTATATAGTAATGTTTCCTGTCACATTTTGCCATAAAATACAAATAACTCTCCTGTGCTACTTGGACTAGAGCTCAGGCCACAAGGATTAGGAGGATAGAAGTTGCCACCAGTGGTCTAACTTGAGCCTTGAGGGCCCCAGTGCAAAATTTCCAACAGGGACCCAACTATCCCAGGTCTTTAGTATTGGTCTTCTCTTATGGGCCAGATTGGACCCCTTGACCGGCCCTGGGTGCGACTGCAACACCTGCAACCACTATGGTTACGCTCTTACTTGCCGCATATATTGAGCTATGTATTTATCCAAAAGCCATTTCATTGCTCTAACTACTAGTGGACTTATCATATCAGAGGAGAGCGAAATGAATGGAAAACTGAATCGCCCGTGAATAACGGCAATCACAAGACTGGGGACAGTAAAAACTGACCCGAATTATGCTCTTTGGGGTCTCAGCTACCCCCAGTAGCCGAAAACCTGGAGATTTTCCGATGCTGAAGGGCGCTTTACCCTGTTTAAAAGTAGCGCTGAGGAATAAGTACCCTTAACTGCCGCCGTTAAAAGGCACATCGCCGGTCGTTAAGGGGTTAAAGGGATTATTACATGCTTGCCAACTTTCCTGATGTGATCAGGAGGCTCGTAGGAAAAGGGGAGACCTACCAATCTTGGGGAAGACCTTGCAAATCTCCTATGTCCCCCCACCACCGTTAATTTTAATCACCAAAAACACCCGAAAAATGTTTGCAATTTTTGGCAGCATTTTTTTCCCCTTTGTCATTGCGTTCTATAGGTGAAAAGCCCTGCAAAAACACGATCAAAAATGCTAGAAGAATTGAGTAGCTGCAGATTTCGAATAAGTAAAATAAAAGCTGAAATCTGAAATCTCAAAGCTTTTTGCTGGTACTGTAACAAGAAACTTTTAATTTGCATAAAAAAGCGCTGCAAAAAATGCTACAGAAACATTACATGAGAACATAGCCTTACAAAGCTTCTCTGTTTTTTTTAAAACTTCTCAGCTTGGGTTACAGGTACAGCGTCATAGCCAGTAATGGTGGTAGTTCGTATTTACAAGCATTTTGAAACTTTCCCAAAGGATTTGTACAAATGTTAACGTATTGCAGTATACAAAATACACATACCGTATATATGTACACATATACACTTGAATATATATATGATTAATTAGAAATGAGCAAATTCCTGGTCCATCAACGTCAGTATTTCATGTACAGATTGCAGTCAGTGATCTTACGTAGTATAATCCAACATCACTGACTGCAAACCACCGAGGCTCTCCGAAAAAAAAAGAAAAATACAAAAAAAAATGCCAATTGAAATCCACATATTATACATTATAGTTTTAAAAGGTTAATTCTTGACTATTCTATTATATGAAAATGAATTGGGCGACTTCAGTCAGAAAATCTTGTTACCGCCGATTTATAGAATACATCTGTGTGCTCTAATTTAATAGCAGCTCCATAAATATTGATAAGCACTAAAGACACTGTAAAAAGTAACGTCTGACACAAAAAAACTATTAGTTTTCTGCTCCATTACTTGCTTAAATCAAGAATTGATTTACCAGAGATGATTGAATGAATCTTAAAATGAAAGATTTCTATGAAGGTATCAGATGGGAAGCAAAGTATTCTTGCCCTCAAATCTATTCAAAATATAAAAAAGCATATATGTCCATGTATTCTCTGCCTCAATAGGTGGCATCAGAATAAAGGCTGCCAACCCGATCACAGCCACTGGGTTGCCACATATCTTAGGATGCATTGAGCTAAGTAGGGACATGTATGTTCTACCAACCATTGGGCCACATGCTGCAAGTTTTTTCTGCAATGCCATATAATAATGTCGGAATGTGCTCCCTCTTCATTAATGGTAGACATTTTTTCTCTCCCACCTCAAGTAATGTGATTGGTGATTATTTGCTGCAGACACAGCTAAGCCAAGGCTCAGTATGCCGTCCCCTGGAGGTAGATGCATGTGAGCACCCAGTGGTATTGTTGCCCTCGCCTAATTTATAGTCTACCACAGATAAAGTATAAGAATTTATGTGTGTGATTGTATGCAGGTGTATATATATAATAAATGTAAAAAATTGTGTGATTAGATTTGCAAGAAAAAAAAATCATTTCTCACACTGCTGAAAAATCAGTGAGTGGGCCAATGTCTTTTTACATGTCCGCGCAGGATTCCCCACAATGCCCTGCAGTTGTGGCATCTGGCGGATTGTCATACCTTGTATGATCAGTCATATCATATGTATACATTACATATATGGAAATCTGTCTGTCTCTGTCCCTGTGTGTGTCTTTCTCTCTGTCTCACTCCCTGTGTGTCTCTCTCTGTCTCTCTCTCTGTCTCACTCCCTGTGTGTGTCTCTCTCTGTCTGTCTCTCTGTGTCTCTGTCCCTGTGCGTGTCTCTCTCTGTCTCTCTCTATGTCTCACTCCCTGTGTGTCTCTCTCTGTCTCTCTCTGTCCCTGTGTGTGTCTCTCTCTGTCTCTCTCTCTGTCTCACTCCCTGTGTGTGTCTCTCTCTGTCTCACTCCCTGTGTGTGTCTCTCTCTGTCTCTCTCTCTGCCTCTGTCTCTCTCTGTGTCTCTGTCCCTGTGTGTTTCTCTGTGTCTCTGTGTCTCTCTCTGTCTCTCTGTGTCTCTCTCTGTCCCTGTGTGTGTCTCTCTCTCTGTGTCTCTGTCCCTGTGTGTCTCTCTCTGTCTCTCTCTCTGTGTCTCTGTCCCTGTGTGTGTCTCTCTGTCTCTCTCTGTGTCTCACTCCCTGTGTGTCTCTCTGTGTCTGTGTCTCTCTCTGTCTCTCTCTCTGTCCCTGTGTGTCTCTCTCTGTCTCTCTCTCTGTGTCTCTGTCCCTGTGTGTCTCTCTGTGTCTCTCTCTGTGTCTCACTCCCTGTGTGTCTCTCTGTGTCTCTGTCTCTATCGGTCTCTCTCTGTCTCTCTCTGTCCGTGTGTGTCTCTCTCTGTGTCTCACTCCCTGTGTGTGTCTATCTCTCTCTGTCTCTCTCTTTCTGTCTTGCTGACTCTCTCTGTCTCGTTCCCTGTCTGTGTCTCTGTTCCTGTATGTGTCTCTCTGTCTTGCTCTGTTTCTCTCTCTATGTCCCTGTGTGTCTCTCTGTCTCTGTCCTTGTGTGTGTCTCTCTCTGTCTTGCTCTGTCTCTCTGTCTGTGTCTCTGTCTCTGCTCCTGTATGTCTCTCTCTGTCCCAGTGTTTCTCTCTGTCTCTGTCTCTGTCTGTCTTGCTCTTTTTCTCTCTCTATGTCCCTGTGCGTCTCTCTCTCTGTCTCTTCCCTTGTTTGTGTGTCTCTCTCTCTCTGTCTTGCTCTGACTGTCTGTCTATGTCTCTGTGTCTGATCCTGTATGTCTCTCTCTGTCCCTGTGTTTGTCTCTGACTCTCTCTCTGTCTTGCTCTATTTCTCACTCTATGTCCCTGTGTGTGTCTCTCTGTCTCTGTCCTTGTGTGTGTATCTCTCTCTCTCTCTCTATTTCAAAAACCTGACCGGCACATCCAAACATAGACTCAGTGTGAACAGGTGCTGAACCTAGAGTCGCCAACTCGTATATAGCTAAGTAAATAAGGCAGCACACTGCAGCGCTAAAACATGCAAACTTGAAAACACGAAATTTGAACTGCATTACTGCACCAGAAATATGAAAAATGAGAGCTTTTAGCGCATAAAAATGGCCAATTTTATGTGTACCTGGTAGCCTCTTTACGGCATCTCTCTTATACCAGGTCCTACGCTTGCCTTACCTCGCTGAGAATAAACGTCTCCATCTGAATGGGTGCATGTGAAACCTCTTCTTAGACTAAAATTCTCTCTCTCTGTGGAGGGGTATTGGACCTGCTGTAATTAAAACACCTGAAGCTAGGAGGCGGAGTGCACGATCAGAAGGCTAGAGAATACATTTCAAAAACCTGACCTGCACATCCAAACATAGACTCAGTGTGAACAGGTTTTTGAAATGTATTCTCTAGCCTTCTGATCGTGCACTCCACCTCCTAGCTTCAGGTGTTTTAATTACAGCAGGTCCAATACCCCTCCACAGAGAGAGAATTTTAGTCTAAGAAGAGGTTTCACATGTACCCATTCAGATGGAGACGTTTATTCTCAGCGAGGTAAGGCAAGCGTAGGACCTGGTATAAGAGAGATGCCATAAAGGGGCTACCAGGTACACATAAAATTGGCCATTTTTATGCGCTAAAAGCTCTCATTTTTCATATTTCTGGTGCAGTAATGCAGTTCAAATTTCGTGTTTTCAAGTTTGCATGTTTTAGCGCTGCAGTGTGCTGCCTTATTTACTTAGCTATATACGAGTTGGCGACTCTAGGTTCAGCACTTGTTCACACTGAGTCTATGTTTGGATGTGCCGGTCAGGTTTTTGAAATGTATTCTCTAGCCTTCTGATCGTGCACTCCCTGCCTCCTAGCTTCAGGTGTTTTAATTATAGTAGGTCCAATACCCCTCCACAGAGAGAGAGAATTTTAGTCTAAGAAGAGGTTTCACATGCACCCATTCAGATGGAGACGTTTATTCTCAGCGAGGTAAGGCAAGCGTAGGACCTGGTATAAGAGAGATGCCGTAAAGAGGCTACCAGGTACACATAAAATTGGCCATTTTTATGCGCTAAAAGCTCTCATTTTTCATATTTCTGGTGCAGTAATGCAGTTCAAATTTCGTGTTTTCAAGTTTGCATGTTTTAGCGCTGCAGTGTGCTGCCTTATTTACTTAGCTATATACGAGTTGGCGACTCTAGGTTCAGCACCTGTTCACACTGAGTCTATGTTTGGATGTGCCGGTCAGGTTTTTGAAATGTATTCTCGAGCCTTCTGATCGTGCACTCCGCCTCCTAGCTTCAGGTGTTTTAATTACAGCAGGTCCAATACCCCTCCACAGAGAGAGAGAATTTTAGTCTAAGAAGAGGTTTCACATGCACCCATTCAGATGGAGACGTTTATTCTCAGCGAGGTAAGGCAAGCGTAGGACCTGGTATAAGAGAGATGCCGTAAAGAGGCTACCAGGTACACATAAAATTGGCCATTTTTATGCGCTAAAAGCTCTCATTTTTCATATTTCTGGTGCAGTAATGCAGTTCAAATTTCGTGTTTTCAAGTTTGCATGTTTTAGCGCTGCAGTGTGCTGCCTTATTTACTTATCTCTCTCTCTCTGTCTTGCTCTGGCTATCTCTGTCTGTGTCTCTTGTCTCTGTTCCTGTATGTTGCTCTCTGTCCCTGTGTTTGTCTTTGTCTCTGTCTGTCTTGCTCTTTTCTCTCTCTATTTCCCTGTGTGTGTCTCTCTCTGTCTCTCTCTGTCTCACTCCCTGTGTGTCTCTCTGTGTCTCTATCTGTCTCTCTCTGTGTCACACTCCCTTTGTGTGTCTATCTCTCTCTCTCTCTGTCTTGCTCTGACTCTCTCTGTCTCTGTCCCTGTCTGTGTCTCTGTTCCTGTATGTGTCTCTCTGTCTTGCTCTGTTTCTCTCTCTATGTCCCTGTGTGTGTCTCTCTGTCTCTGTCCTTGTGTGTGTCTCTCTCTCTGTCTTGCTCTGTCTCTCTCTGTCTGTGTCTCTGTCTCTGTTCCTGTATGTTTCTCTCTGTCCCTGTGTTTGTCTTTGTCTCTCTCTGTCTTGCTCTTTTCCTCTCTCTATGTCCCTGTGTGTGTCTCTCTGTCTCTGTCTTGCTCTGTCTCTCTCTGGCTGTCTCTGTCCCTGTGTGTCTCTCTCTTTCTGTTTTTATTTCACTTTCTGTCTTTATTTCCCTCTTTCTGTCCCTTCCTTTCTTTCTGTGTCTGTCTCTCTCTTTCTGTCATGCAAATACATTTGCTGCACAACACATTTTGGTGGCAAACTCATTGAAGCCGGCAAATTTGAATTTCAAGCTATCCATTCATCTGCAATTAAGAAAAAAATATATGCATATATATGTATGAATACACACTGTGTGTAATATATTATTTATTACATATATTTGTATATGTACCGTGCCTTCCTGAAAAAGTATTCAAACCCTATGAACTTTTCCACATTTTTTTACGTTGCACCCACAAACTTCAATGTATTTCATTGGGATGTTTTGTGATCTGCCAACACAAAGTAGCAAGTACCGTATTTGTGAAGTGTAAAGGAAATATCCTAGTAAGTTAAACAATCCTGCCGTCCTCGTATCCAGTTTAGTATGGAGATGTTAGCCTCTTTATTAATAATACACAAGGAGCCTTTAGCCTGATTTATACTTTCTCAGTTTGCCAACCATAAATTAACCTATGTTCACTCTTCTAATGAATGTGTCATATGGGGCAGCGTCAACTTGTTACAACTTTATCTTACCAGACATTTATTTCTATAATTTAGATGCTGTTTAATCAAGGTCGCTGATGTGATGAGACTTTCACCTCTTTGAAAATAATTACAATAGCCATGGATCATAACATCACAAGAGATTATAAAAAAGTTTATAGGTGTGACATGTAGAGTTGAGCGACCTTGACCTTTTTATAGTCGAGCCGGGTTTTGTGAAACCCGACTATGTCCAAAGTCGGGTCGAGTGAAATCGGCCGATTATGACGTAAAGTCGGGATCGACCGAAACACGAAACCCAATGCAAGTCAATGGGGCAGCATAGTCGGCAGTGAGTGGGGGCCAGGAAAACACCTAGAGTACCCATTTTAATGTCAATACCATCCATTCTTCTTAATGAAGCTTGTCAAGCGTAATTTACCTTATAATAATTGGAAGGCATTTGAAATTGGGGGTCATTTGGCTAAAGTTGTGGGGGGTAGGGCTGGTTCAAGTAATTAGTGGGCCCAGGAAATCTGGACCACGTCACGGCAGTGGAGCAGGGAGAGGTAAGTATTTCAACTTTGCAAGTGCTGTGAACCTGAGCAAGCAGGGGGGGCCCACTCGTTGGCATTGGCACTGGCACAGGGCCCCTCAAAGTACAGCGGTGTGTTTGCACGGCGGGGGCGCCTCCCACCGGCAGCAACACTTTTGCGTACTATGAGAGGCCCTGTGCCAGTGACGTCGCCAACTAGTATTCCTCCCCCCACCTGATGAAGGAACCTGCACTTTCATCTGCACCTTCCTCTTTGTCCCCGTGTAAGGTGGTATGGTATGCGGGAAGAGCAACCTGACTTTCAGCAGGGTCACAATGTTGTTGTGTAGCGTGCACGGGGAATGTTGCGTTATGGGTCAATGTACCAGCAGACTCATCTATCACTGGCTGGGCAATGGGCACGATGAAGTGGAAACACAGATATAGGCCCAAAGAAGAAAGTGGGCTAAATGCAGTTAAAAATTGGTAACACAGGAATAACCAGGGGGCATTGCAGTGGAGGACAACTGGAATGAGAGGCTGACACAGAGAGTAGGGCCAAATCAGTAAGTAGTCGAAATGCAGTTCAAAATTGGCAACCGTAGTAAACAGGCGGCACAGCTTTGTTCAGTGGAGGAGAACAGCAAGGAGTGGCAGACACCGATAGTAGGCCCCAACCCAACTAGTAGGCCAAATGCAGTCTAACATTAACAACTACTTAACGAGAGCCTGAAAATGGAATTTCAGGACAGGAAACCAGGAGAACAGCAAGGAGTGGCAGACACCGATAGTAGGCCCCAAACCAACTAGTACGCCAAATGCAGTTGTTCCATTTAACCACAATTTAATGAGAGCCTGAAGATAGAAGCTCAGGAAAGGCAACCTGGGGAACACCTTGGAGTGTAACACACCATCTCTCTCCACCCCATACCCAATTTGTAGGCCTAATGCAGCCTACTTTCCGACACCTACTAAACGAGAGCATGAAGATCGAAGCTCAGGAAAGGCAACCTGGGGAACACCTTGGAGTGTAACACACCATCTCTCTCCACCCCATACCCATTTTGTAGGCCTAATGCAGCGTACTTTTCTACAACTACTAAACGAGAGCATGAAGATCGAAGCTCAGGAAAGGCAACCTGGTGAAAACCTTGGAGTGTAACACAACCTGTCTCTACACCCCATACCAAATTTGTAGGCCTAATGCAGCGTAGTTTCCACCAACTACTAAACGAGAGCCGGAAGATCGAAGCTCATGAAAGGCAACCCGGGGAACACCTTAGTGTAACACAACCTCTCTCTACACCACGAAAGGGCTGATTCTTAGGAAGGAAGGCTGTTGTAAATAAGCATTGCGCGTCCGAGGGTGATTATATTCTTATTCGGTATCTACTCACCCTCGGACGCGCCATGCTTCTTGATTTGTAATTAATGTTTATTTGCAATGTGCTTTTGACTTACTCAATTAATTTTTTAATTATTGATTTTATTAAATTAATAGTTTAACATCTTATTGGAAATAATTTAAAGGAGACGCGACAGGACAACACTCGGTGGATGCCATATCTGTGTTAACAACTCCAAAAAACTTTCAGTTAACTTCTTGCAGGAGAAAGAAATTGTAGCTGTTGGACCTTTGTAGTACAGTTCCAGATATTTGTTGTGTGTTTGTTTTGATTGTTAAAATGTCTGCATTTGAGATCTCAACACAATCTTATTTTTTATAATCAAATTAATTTTTAAAATATTTTATTAGGTTGGTTCAAGGGGTACACGGGCCGCAGTAGACAGGTCAGTGGAGGCCTAGTGGAAGGAGGGACCGCAGATGCGCCACTGTTTCACCCATACACAATTAGTAGGCCTAATGCAGCGTAGTTTCCAACAGCTACTAAACGAGAGCCGGAAGATCGAAGCTCAGGAAAGGCAACCTGGGGAACACCTTGGAGTGTAACACAACCTCTCTCTACACCACGGAAGGGCTGATTCTTAGGAAGGAAGGCTGTTTTAAATAAGCATTGCGCGTCCGAGGGTGATTATATTCTTATTCGGTATCTACTCACCCTCGGACGCGCCATGCTTCTTGATTTGTAATTAATGTTTATTTGCAATGTGCTTTTGACTTACTCAATTAATTTTTTAATTATTGATTTTATTAAATTAATAGTTTAACATCTTATTGGAAATAATTTAAAGGAGACGCGACAGGACAACACTCGGTGGATGCCATATCTGTGTTAAGAACTCCAAAAAACTTTCAGTTAACTTCTTGCAGGAGAAAGAAATTGTAGCTGTTGGACCTTTGTAGTACAGTTCCAGATATTTGATGTGTGTTTGTTTTGATTGTTAAAATGTCTGCATTTGAGATCTCAACACGATCTTATTTTTTATAATCAAATTAATTTTTAAAATATTTTATTAGGTTGGTTCAAGGGGTACACGGGCCGCAGTAGACAGGTCAGTGGAGGCCTAGTGGAAGGAGGGACCGCAGATGCGCCACTGTTTCACCCATACACAATTAGTAGGCCTAATGCAGCGTAGTTTCCAACAGCTACTAAACGAGAGCCGGAAGATCGAAGCTCAGGAAAGGCAACCTGGGGAACACCTTGGAGTGTAACACAACCTCTCTCTACACCACGGAAGGGCTGATTCTTAGGAAGGAAGGCTGTTTTAAATAAGCATTGCGCGTCCGAGGGTGATTATATTCTTATTCGGTATCTACTCACCCTCGGACGCGCCATGCTTCTTGATTTGTAATTAATGTTTATTTGCAATGTGCTTTTGACTTACTCAATTAATTTTTTAATTATTGATTTTATTAAATTAATAGTTTAACATCTTATTGGAAATAATTTAAAGGAGACGCGACAGGACAACACTCGGTGGATGCCATATCTGTGTTAAGAACTCCAAAAAACTTTCAGTTAACTTCTTGCAGGAGAAAGAAATTGTAGCTGTTGGACCTTTGTAGTACAGTTCCAGATATTTGATGTGTGTTTGTTTTGATTGTTAAAATGTCTGCATTTGAGATCTCAACACGATCTTATTTTTTATAATCAAATTAATTTTTAAAATATTTTATTAGGTTGGTTCAAGGGGTACACGGGCCGCAGTAGACAGGTCAGTGGAGGCCTAGTGGAAGGAGGGACCGCAGATGCGCCACTGTTTCACCCATACACAATTAGTAGGCCTAATGCAGCGTAGTTTCCAACAGCTACTAAACGAGAGCCGGAAGATCGAAGCTCAGGAAAGGCAACCTGGGGAACACCTTGGAGTGTAACACAACCTCTCTCTACACCACGGAAGGGCTGATTCTTAGGAAGGAAGGCTGTTGTAAATAAGCATTGCGCGTCCGAGGGTGATTATATTCTTATTCGGTATCTACTCACCCTCGGACGCGCCATGCTTCTTGATTTGTAATTAATGTTTATTTGCAATGTGCTTTTGACTTACTCAATTAATTTTTTAATTATTGATTTTATTAAATTAATAGTTTAACATCTTATTGGAAATAATTTAAAGGAGACGCGACAGGACAACACTCGGTGGATGCCATATCTGTGTTAACAACTCCAAAAAACTTTCAGTTAACTTCTTGCAGGAGAAAGAAATTGTAGCTGTTGGACCTTTGTAGTACAGTTCCAGATATTTGTTGTGTGTTTGTTTTGATTGTTAAAATGTCTGCATTTGAGATCTCAACACGATCTTATTTTTTATAATCAAATTAATTTTTAAAATATTTTATTAGGTTGGTTCAAGGGGTACACGGGCAGCAATAGACAGGTCAGTGGAGGCCTAGTGGAAGGAGTGACGGCAGACAGGCATCAAAGGCCTAACATTGGGCTGGCTGTAGGCAAGTTAAAATTGGTTCCAGGGGAACACGGCCATCAGTGGCCTGGTCAGTGTAGTTGTAGTTGAAAGAACGGGACGCAGACAGGCTTCGAAGGCCTAACATAACAAACTTGGGCTGGCTGTAGGCAAGTTAAAATTGGTTCCAGGGGAACACGGCCATCAGTGGCCTGGTCAGTGTAGTTGTAGTTGAAAGAACGGGACGCAGACAGGCTTCGAAGGCCTAACATAATAACATAGGGCTGGCTGTAGGCAAGTTAAAATTGGTTCCAGGGGAACACGGCCATCAGTGGCATGGTCAGTGTAGTTGTAGTTGAAAGAACGGGACGCAGACAGGCTTCGAAGGCCTAACATAACAAACTTGGGCTGGCTGTAGGCACTTTTACATTTGTTCCAGGGGTACATGGGCAGCAGTGTATGGTCAGTGGAAGTCTAGTGGAAGGAGTGACCGCAGACAGGCTTCCAAGGCCTAACATAACAAACTTGGGCTGGCTGTAGGCACTTTTAAATTTGTTCCAGGGGTACATGGGCAGCAGTGTATGGTCAGTGGAAGTCTAGTGGAAGGAGTGACCGCAGACAGGCTTCCAAGGCCTAACATAACAAACTTGGGCTGGCTGTAGGCACTTTTAAATTTGTTCCAGGGGTACATGGGCAGCAGTGTATGGTCAGTGGAAGTCTAGTGGAAGGAGTGACCACAGACAGGCTTCCAAGGCCTAACATAACAAACTTGGGCTGGCTGTAGGCACTTTTAAATTGGTTCCAGGGGTACACGGGCAGCAGTGGTCTGGTCAGTGGAAGTCTAGTGGAAGGAGTGACCGCAGACAGGCTTCCAAGGCCTAACATAACAAACTTGGGCTGGCTGTAGGCAAGTTAAAATTGGTTCCAGGGGAACACGGCCATCAGTGGCCTGGTCAGTGTAGTTGTAGTTGAAAGAACGGGACGCAGACAGGCTTCGAAGGCCTAACATAATAACATAGGGCTGGCTGTAGGCAAGTTAAAATTGGTTCCAGGGGAACACGGCCATCAGTGGCCTGGTCAGTGTAGTTGTAGTTGAAAGAACGGGACGCAGACAGGCTTCGAAGGCCTAACATAACAAACTTGGGCTGGCTGTAGGCACTTTTACATTTGTTCCAGGGGTACATGGGCAGCAGTGTATGGTCAGTGGAAGTCTAGTGGAAGGAGTGACCGCAGACAGGCTTCCAAGGCCTAACATAACAAACTTGGGCTGGCTGTAGGCACTTTTAAATTGGTTCCAGGGGTACACGGGCAGCAGTGGTCTGGTCAGTGGAAGTCTAGTGGAAGGAGTGACCGCAGACAGGCTTCCAAGGCCTAACATAACAAACTTGGGCTGGCTGTAGGCAAGTTAAAATTGGTTCCAGGGGAACACGGCCATCAGTGGCCTGGTCAGTGTAGTTGTAGTTGAAAGAACGGGACGCAGACAGGCTTCGAAGGCCTAACATAACAAACTTGGGCTGGCTGTAGGCACTTTTAAATTTGTTCCAGGGGTACATGGGCAGCAGTGTATGGTCAGTGGAAGTCTAGTGGAAGGAGTGACCGCAGACAGGCTTCCAAGGCCTAACATAACAAACTTGGGCTGGCTGTAGGCACTTTTAAATTTGTTCCAGGGGTACATGGGCAGCAGTGTATGGTCAGTGGAAGTCTAGTGGAAGGAGTGACCGCAGACAGGCTTCCAAGGCCTAACATAACAAACTTGGGCTGGCTGTAGGCACTTTTAAATTGGTTCCAGGGGTACACGGGCAGCAGTGGTCTGGTCAGTGGAAGTCTAGTGGAAGGAGTGACGGCAGACAGTCTTCGAAGGCCTAACATAACAAAATTGGGCTGACTGTAGGCACTTTTAAATTGGTTCCAGGGTAACACGGCCAGCAGTGGCCTGGTCAGTGTAGTAGTTGTAGAAAGAAGGGACCGCAGACAGGCTTCGAAGGCCTAACATAACAAAAATGTCAAAACAATGGTATTGTCAGTGCCAGGCATTGAAGGATGTCAGCGCCTAGACTACACATTGGTGAAGCTGTGAGAGATAATTTTGCTAGTGGTAGAGCACTGTTTGAGCTGGGGGGGGGAACTGTCTTGTGGCCGGCGGTACAGGCACAGGGCCCCTCATATTACAACGGTGTGTCTGACGTTGGGTGCGCACCACCACCGCCAGAGACACTTTATTGTACTATGAGGGACCCAGTGGCAGTGCCGTCGACCAAAAGCGGCCACACCCACCTCTTCAGACAAACAGCACTCTCAAGGGTCCAAGCGCAAAGTGTCGATAGCACGGGCCCGTGTGGGGAGTTTGGCCATTTCGTGAGGTGGAAACATGTCGTATGCTGGACAATCAGGTGAAGAAAATTACGAGATTGGAAAAGTCATTCAGAATAGTCCACAGGCAAGACCTTTTCATAGGAAAGCTAGGTGTCAGCCGGGCAGGGTGGGGCAAAAGATTTTGAAATCCAGTTGTGGTTCATTTTAATGAAGGTTAGATCATCTACATTTTGGGTAGCCAGACGAGTCCTTTTTTCTGTTAGTATTGAACCTGCAGCACTGAATACTCTTTCTGATAGGACACTAGCTGCCGGGCAAGCAAGCTCCTGCAATGCATATTCTGCCAATTCTGGCCAGGTGTCTAATTTGGATGCCCAGTAATCAAATGGGAATGACGGTTGAGGGAGAACGTCGATAAGGGATGAAAAATAGTTTGTAACCATACTGGACAAATGTTGTCTCCTGTCACTTTGAATTGATGCTGCAGTACCTGTCCTGTCTGCGGTCATAGAAAAATCACTCCACAACCTGGTCAGAAAACCCCTCTGGCCAACGCCACTTCTGATTTCTGCCCCTCTAACACCTCTGGTCTGCTGGCCCCTGGAGCTCGTGTGAGAACGATCACGGGCGCTGTGTGCAGGGAATGCCAGAAGCAAACGGTCAACAAGAGTTGATTGTTTTGTTGCTAATATTAGTTCCAAGTTCTCATGTGGCATAATATTTAGCAATTTGCCTTTATAGCGAGGATCAAGGAGGCAGGCCAACCAGTAATCGTCATCGTTCATCATTTTTGTAATGCGTGTGTCCCTTTTGAGGATACGCAAGGCATAATCCGCCATGTGGGCCAAAGTTCCCGTTGTCAAATCTGCGGTTGTGCTTGGTTGAGGGGCAGTTGCAGGCAAATCTACGTCACTTGTGTCCCTCAAAAAACCAGAACCCGGCCTTGCCACGCCACCAATTTCCCGTGCCCCCGGGAAAGCTTCCTCATTAAAAATATACTCATCCCCATCATCCTCCTCATCCACCACCTCCTCTTCGCCCGGTACCTCGTCATGTACACTGCCCTGACCAGACAATCGCTGACTGTCATCAAGGCTTTCCTCTTCCTCTGGTGCAGACGCCTGATCCTTTATGTGCGTCAAACTTTGCATCAGCAGACGCATTAGGGGGATGCTCATGCTTATTATGGCGTTGTCTGCACTAACCAGCCGTGTGCATTCCTCAAAACACTGAAGGACTTGACACATGTCTTGAATCTTCGACCACTGCACACCTGACAACTCCATGTCTGCCATCCTACTGCCTGCCCGTGTATGTGTATCCTCCCACAAAAACATTACAGCCCGCCTCTGTTCGCACAGTCTCTGAAGCATGTGCAGTGTTGAGTTCCACCTTGTTGCAACGTCTATGATTAGGCGATGCTGGGGAAGGTTCAAAGAACGCTGATAGGTCTGCATACGGCTGGAGTGTACAGGCGAACGGCGGATATGTGCGCAAAGTCCACGCACTTTGAGGAGCAGGTCGGATAACCCCGGATAACTTTTCAGGAAGCACTGCACCACCAGGTTTAAGGTGTGAGCCAGGCAAGGAATGTGTTTCAGTTGGGAAAGGGAGATGGCAGCCATGAAATTCCTTCCGTTATCACTCACTACCTTGCCTGCCTCAAGATCTACAGTGCCCAGCCACGACTGCGTTTCTTGCTGCAAGAACTCGGACAGAACTTCCGCGGTGTGTCTATTGTCGCCCAAACACTTCATAGCCAATACAGCCTGCTGACGTATGCCAGTAGCTGCCCCATAATGGGAGACCTGGTGTGCAACAGTGGCAGGTGCGGATGGAGTGTTTGTGCGACTGCGGTCTGTGGACGAGCTCTTGCTTCTGCAGGAGGACGAGGAGGAGGAGGAGGGGGTGCGAACGGCTACAGACAACTGTTTACTAGACCGTGGGCTAGGCAGAACTGTCCCAAACTTGCTGTCCCCTGTGGACCCTGAATCCACCACATTTACCCAGTGTGCCGTGATGGACACGTAACGTCCCTGGCCATGCCTACTGGTCCATGCATCTGTTGTCAGGTGCACCTTTGTGCTCACAGATTGCCTGAGTGCATGGACGATGCGCTCTTTAACATGCTGGTGGAGGGCTGGGATGGCTTTTCTGGAAAAAAAGTGTCGACTGGGTAGCTCGTAGCGTGGTACAGCGTAGTCCATCAGGTCTTTGAAAGCTTCGCTTTCAACTAACCGGTAGGGCATCATCTCTAACGAGATTAGTCTAGCTATGTGGGCGTTCAAACCCTGTGTACGCGGATGCGAGGCTAAGTATTTCCTTTTTCTAACCATAGTCTCATGTAGGGTGAGCTGGACTGGAGAGCTGGAGATCGTGGAACTAGCGGGGGTGCCGGTGGACATGGCAGACTGAGAGACGGTGGGAGATGGTATTGTTGCCGCCGGTGCCCTAGATGCAGTGTTTCCTACTACGAAACTGGTGATTCCCTGACCCTGACTGCTTTGGCCTGGCAAAGATACCTGCACAGATACAGCAGGTGGTGCGCTAAATGGTGGTCCTACACTGCCGGAAGGGATGTTGCGTTGATGACTAGCTTCATTGGCCGAGGGTGCAACAACCTTAAGGGACGTTTGGTAGTTAGTCCAAGCTTTCAAATGCATGGTGGTTAAATGTCTATGCATGCAACTAGTATTGAGACTTTTCAGATTCTGACCTCTGCTTAAGGAAGTAGAACATTTTTGACAGATGACTTTGCGCTGATCAATTGGATGTTGTTTAAAAAAATGCCAGACTGCACTCTTTCTAGCATCGGATACCTTTTCAGGCATTGCAGACTGAGCTTTAACCGGATGGCCACGCTGTCCTCCACCAGGTTTTGGCTTTGCCACGCGTTTTGGGCAAGATACGGGCCCGGCAGATGGAACCTGTGGCGATGTTGATGCCTGCTGCGGCCCCTCCTCCTCCTCTGCTTCAGAACTGCTGCCGCCTGCACCCTGTTCCCCCAATGGCTGCCAATCGGGGTCAAGAACTGGGTCATCTAATAACTCTTCTTGTACCTCCTGCGCAACTTCGTCTGTGTCACCGTGTCGTTCGGTGGTATAGCGTTCGTGATGGGGCAACATAGTCTCATCAGGGTCTGATTCTTGATCAGCACCCTGCGAGGGCAATGTTGTGGTCTGAGTCAAAGGACCAGCATAGTAGTCTGGCTGTGGCTGTGCGTCAGTGCACTCCATGTCAGATTCAATTTGTAATGGGCATGGACTGTTAACTGCTTCACTTTCTAAGCCAGGGACGGTATGTGTAAAGAGCTCCATGGAGTAACCCGTTGTGTCGCCTGCTGCATTCTTCTCTGTTGTTGTTTTTGCTGAAGAGGACAAGGAAGTGACTTGTCCCTGACCGTGAACATCCACTAACGACGCGCTGCTTTTACTTTTACCAGTTTCACGAGAGGAGGCA
Source organism: Ranitomeya imitator (assembly GCF_032444005.1). Classification (NCBI taxonomy): domain Eukaryota; kingdom Metazoa; phylum Chordata; class Amphibia; order Anura; family Dendrobatidae; genus Ranitomeya; species Ranitomeya imitator. Next base: position 806,856,980 of record NC_091283.1, read on the forward strand.
AAAGAGCTAGAGGCTGAGTCAGCAAGATAAGCCAAAACTTGCTCTTGCTGCTCCGGCTTTAAAAGCGGTTTTCCTAATCCCAGAAAAGGGAGCGTTCGAGGCCTTGTGTAGCCGGACGACGAACCTGGCTCCACAGCTCCAGACTTAGGTGCAATATTTTTTTCCCCACGACCACCTGATGCTCCACCACTACCACTACCCTCATTACCAGCTGACAATGAACGCCCCCGGCCACGACCTCTTCCACTAGACTTCCTCATTGTTTTAAAAACGTAACCAAACTAACGTTATTTGTTGCAGTCACACAACTTACACGGTGAGCTATAACTTCAGTATGATTTAGCTACCCCTTTACAGGTTGGTGAGACCACAGCGAAAATCAGGCCCAATGTTACACACTCTTTTTTTGGTGGCTGCAAATTAGAGAGATGCCCCACACGCAGGACTGTCACTGAAGCACAAATGTTAATATTAATGTCACACTATTATTTTTTTTTTATTTTTATTTTTTTCAGGAACACTTTAGAAACCGCAAAAAAAAAAAAAAATAGATTTTTGCAGGGAGAATTTAGAAACCAAATGTAACAAACTATATGCTTTCTATGGGCCACTGAGTGAGAGATGACGCACACAGGAATCAGGAGTGGCACACAAGCCCAGAGGCCAATATTTTTCTACCAATGATTGATGGAGTTATTTTCTCTGGTAGATTTTTGAACCCAAATCAAGGAAAAAAAATATAGGCTTTCTATGGACCACAATTGGAGAGAGAGAGAGAGAGAGAGAGAGAGAGAGAGAGAGAGAGAGAGAGAGAGAGAGAGATGGCACACCCAGGAGTCAAGACTGGCACACAAGCAGAAAGGCCAATATTAATCTCCCATTTTTTGGGTTTTTTTTTTTTTTTTTTTTTTTTTTCAGGGAGACTTTAGAAAAAAAAATAATAAAAAAAATATGATTTTATCAGGAAGAATTTAGAAACCAAATAAAATAAAATGATTTTTTCAGGGAGAATTTATAAAACAAATAAAAACAAAAATAGGCGTTCTATGGCCCACTGACTGAGAGATGACGCACACAGGAGTCAGGAGTGGCACACAAGCCCAGAGGCCAATATTTTTCTACCAATGATTGATGTAGTTATTTTCTCTGGTAGATTTTGGAACCCAAATCAAGGAAAAAAAATATAGGCTTTCTATGGACCACAATTGGAGAGAGAGAGAGAGAGAGAGAGAGAGAGACAGATGGCACACCCAGGAGTCAAGACTGGCACACAAGCAGAAAGGCCAATATTAATCTCCCACTGTTTTTTTTGGTTGTTTTTTTTTTTTTTTTTTCAGGGAGACTTTAGAAAAAAAAATTATAAAAAAAATATGATTTTATCAGGAAGAATTTAGAAACCAAATAAAATAAAATGATTTTTTCAGGGAGAATTTATAAAACAAATAAAACCAAAAATAGGCGTTCTATGGCCCACTGACTGAGAGATGACGCACCCAGGAGTCAAGACTGGCACACAAGCAGAAAGGCCAATATTAATCTCCCACTGTTTTTTTTTTTTTTTTTCAGGGAGACTTTAGAAAAAAAAATAATAAAAAAAATATGATTTTATCAGGAAGAATTTAGAAACCAAATAAAATAAAATGATTTTTTCAGGGAGAATTTATAAAACAAATAAAACCAAAAATAGGCGTTCTATGGCCCACTGACTGAGAGATGACGCACCCAGGAGTCAAGACTGGCACACAAGCAGAAAGGCCAATATTAATCTCCCACTGGTTTTTTTTTTTTTTTTTCAGGGAGACTTTAGAAAAAAAAATAATAAAAAAAATATGATTTTATCAGGAAGAATTTAGAAACCAAATAAAATAAAATGATTTTTTCAGGGAGAATTTATAAAACAAATAAAACCAAAAATAGGCGTTCTATGGCCCACTGACTGAGAGAGAGAGAGAGATGGAACGCTTAGTACTGGCACACAAGCCCAAAGGGCAATATTAATCTCCCTTTTTTTTTCAGGGAGAATTTCTAAAACCCCAAAAAAAAAAAAATAGGCTTTCTATGGCCCACTATTTGTGAGAGAGATGGGACGCTCAGGACTGGCACAGATGGCACGCTCAGGACTGGCACAGAAGCCCAGAGGCCAATATTAATCTCCCTTTTTTTCTGGGAGAATTTATAAAACCAAAAAAATATTTAAATAGGCTTTCTATGGCCCACTATTTGTGAGAGAGATGGCACGCTCAGGACTGGCACAGATGGCACGCTCACAACTGGCACACAAGCCCAGAGGCCAATATTAATCTCCCTTTTTTCAGGGAAAATTTATAAAACCAAAAAAAAAATTAAATAGGCTTTCTATGGCCCACTATTTGTGAGAGAGATGGCACGCTCAGGACTGGCACAGATGGCACGCTCACAACTGGCACACAAGCCCAGAGGCCAATATTAATCTCCCTTTTTTTCTGGGAGAATTTATAAAACCAAAAAAATATTTAAATAGGCTTTCTATGGCCCACTATTTGTGAGAGAGATGGCACCCTCAGGACTGGCACAGATGGCACGCTCACAACTGGCACACAAGCCCAGAGGCCAATATTAATCTCCCTTTTTTCAGGGAAAATTTATAAAACCAAAAAAAAAATTAAATAGGCTTTCTATGGCCCACTATTTGTGAGAGAGATGGCACGCTCAGGACTGGCACAGATGGCACGCTCACAACTGGCACACAAGCCCAGAGGCCAATATTAATCTCCCTTTTTTCAGGGAAAATTTCTAAAACCAAAAAAAAAATTAAGTAGGCTTTCTATGGCCCACTATTTGTGAGAGAGATGGCACGCTCAGGACTGGCACAGATGGCACGCTCACAACTGGCACACAACCCCAGAGGCCAATATTAATCTCCCTTTTTTTCAGGGAGAATTTATAAAACCAAAAAAAAAAATTAAATAGGCTTTCTATGGCCCACTATTTGTGAGAGAGATGGCACGCTCAGGGCTGGCACAGATGGCACGCTCAGGACTGGCACACAAGCCCAGAGGCCAATATTAATCTCCCTTTTTTTCAGGGAGAATTTATAAAACCCAAAAAAAAATAAAATAGGCTTTCTATGGCCCACTATTTGTGAGAGAGATGGCACACTCAGGACTGGCACACAAGCCCAAAGGCCAATATTAATCTCCCACTGTATTTTTATCAGGGAGAATTTATACACCCCACAAAAAAAATACAGAAAAATGAAAAGGCTTTCTATGGCCCACTATGTGAGAGAGATGGCACACACAGGGATGGCACTCTAGCAGAAATGCCAAATTGCCAATCTTAATCTCCCACCAAAAAAAAAAACAGGGAATGTCCTACAATTACTATCTCTCTGCCTGCAGTAATCTCAGCCAGGTATGGCAGGCAGCTACTATCTCCCTGCCTGCAGTAATCTCAGCCAGGTATGGCAGGCAGCAATAAGGAGTGGACTGATGCACAAATGAAATAAAAAGTGTGGACAAACAAAAAAGATAGCTGTGCAGAAAGGAAGGAACAAGAGGATTTGTGCTTTGAAAAAAGCAGTTGGTTTGCACAGCGGCGTACACACAGCAATGCAGCTATCAGGGAGCCTTCTAGGGCAGCCCAATGAGCTACAGCGCTGAGGGGAAAGAAAAAAAAAAAAAAACTTCCACTGTCCCTGCACACCGAGGGTGGTGTTGGACAGTGCAAATCGCTGCAGCACAAGTGGTTTTGTGGTTAATGGACCCTGCCTAACGCTATCCCTGCTTCTGACAAAGCGGCAGCAACCTCTCCCTAAGCTCAGATCAGCAGCAGTAAGATGGCGGTCGGCGGGAACGCCTCTTTATAGCCCCTGTGACGTCGCAGACAGCAAGCCAATCACTGCAATGCCCTTCTCTAAGATGGTGGGGACCAGGACCTATGTCATCACGCTGCCCACACTCTGCGTTTACCTTCATTGGCTGAGAAATGGCGCTTTTCGCGTCATTGAAACGCGACTTTGGCGCGAAAGTCGCGTACCGCATGGCCGACCCCGCACAGGGGTCGGATCGGGTTTCATGAAACCCCGACTTAGCCAAAAGTCGGCGACTTTTGAAAATGTTCGACCCGTTTCGCTCAACCCTAGTGACATGGCGGGAACAGACACAAGGGGAGGGTCTTGATTTACCTCCAAGTAGGACATTTACAGTTGTGTGAAAAAGCGATTGCCCCCCACTTTGTATTTTATTTATCACATATTTGGGAAGCTGAGTTAAAATTCCCTAGCCACACCCAGGCCTGATTACTGCCACTGTTGTGAGTTCTGTTTTTGGGCTCCCTCTGGTGGTTACTGATGGTACTGGGTGACTTGTCTTTCCTGGGTTTCTGGGTTCCACCTGTTCCATCAGCATATGGGAGTTTCCTATTTAACCTGGCTTTGCTGGCATTTCCTCGCCGGTTATCAATGTATCCAGTGTGTCTTGTTACCTCTGCTCCCTGCTCCTAGAACCTTCTGGACAAGCTAAGTTTGGATTTTCCTGTTTTGTGTTTTGCTTAATTTGGTTTTTAGTCCAGCCTGCAGATATGTGATTCTCTGCTGCTGGTTGCTCTAGTGGGCTGAAATTGCTTTTCATGTACCATGAGTTGGCACATGAGTTCAAGTAATTTCAGGATGGTTTTTTGAAGGGTTTTTCGCTGACCGCGCAGTTCACTTTTGTATCCTCTGCTATCTAGCTTTAGCGGGCCTCATTTTGCTGAAACTGTTTTCATACTACGTATGTGCTTTCCTCTCATTTCACCGTCATTATATGTGGGGGGCTGCTATTTGCTGTGGGGTATTTCTCTGGAGGCAAGAGAGGTCTGTGTTTCTTCTGATAGGGGTAGTTAGATCTTCGGCTGGAGCGAGACGTCTAGGATCATCGTAGGCACGTTCCCCGGCTACTTTTATTTGTGTGTTAGGTTTAGGGTCGCGGTCAGCTCAGGTTCCATCGCCCTAGAGCTTGTTTGTATCTGTGCTTGTCATTTTTGTGATCCCCTGCCATTGGGATCATGACATGCCACATCTGTTCTCAATCAAAAAATGACTTAAATAGGACCTGCCTGACAAAGTGAAGTAGACTAAAAGATTCGCAAAAGCTAAACATCATGTTGTCGTGATCCAAAGAAATTCTGGAACAAATGAGAAACAAAGTGATTTAGAGCTATCAGTCTGGAAAATGTTATAAAGCCATTTCTCAAGCTTTAGAACTCCAGTGAACTACAATGAGAGCCATTGTCAACAAATGGCAAAAACATGGAACAGTTGTAAATCTTCCCAGGATTGGCCGGTTTACCAACATTACCCAAGATCGCATCGACGACTCATTCAAGAGGTCACCAAAGACCCCACCACAACATCCAAAGAACTGCAGGTCTCATTTGCCTCAGTTAAGGTCAGTGTTTATGTATAAATAAAAAGTTCCCCGACCACATTTATTATGCTCTGAAGTTTTCCATTATAAACAAAGGAGAGTGAAGGGGTTAAAAGAAAAATAAGATTATGCTCCCCTGTTCTAGCCTTGTTCCTAATTTGTTCTACCCAGTCTTTCAGCGACAAAACATCCGAAGTCCAGAGGGAGTGGATGACTGGGGTGGATGATAGGGGCTCATGCAGTATTGTTGGCCACATCTCATTGACAAGACAAGATCACTCCTTGTTAGGGGTCGAGTTCCTGCCTCTGCACAGGGGGAATCTCGGGCCATCTCCGCTGCGGTCTCCCATTCTTCTCCTGCCGCAGTGGAGCCTGCTCAGCGGAGACGTCGATCCCAGCGTCTCGCTCAGTCTGACTCTGTGCTAAGAGTTACGGCTGCGTTTCTTGCTTCTCCCATTGAAGTCAGTGCTGGGCAGCAGCGAGCGGACGCTTCTGGGGCTAAGTCCTGCTTTTCTCATTCTGAGCATGCCCTGAGTAAGATCTCTCAGTGGAGATCGAGGGTCACATGATCATATACTGCAGCTAAGGTCCTTGTAGCTGCTAGGACTAAATCCTGCTTTGCATTCTGAGCGTGCCCAGGGCGAGATCTCTCAGTGGAGATCCAGGGTCACATGCTCAGGTGCTGCAGCACTCCATTGGTCCTTCTTTGTAAGGTCCTAAACATGCTGCAACTATTTAAGGCTCGCATGGCCGCACGGCCATGCGCTAGTATCAAGTCATATGTGCTTTGCGCCAGTGTGGTTATGCATAAGTGTGTTCAGGGACCCGGCTGAAATAAGCCCCTAGCATACCGGCACCTCCGGTGAGGAGATTGTATGAGAGTGTTCAGGGACCCGGCTGAAATAAGCCCCTAGAATACCGGCTTCTCCGGTGAGGAGATTGCATGTTGTATAACCACAGACTGCTATCAGCTTGGCAGTAAGCTTGTGCTCCTGTGAGGCTAACAGGGCGCAGTGCTTTCCTCTCGCGGCTACTCTGTGATGTAACAGAGCTAGTCTATACCGCCAAACAGTGCCACCATTCACTAGCAGCAGGTTCTCCCTGCACGGTGGACCCCGGGCTGCGAACGCACCATTTATAATAAATATCTATTTCTACTCGGTGCGTTCCGCTAGCCCTAACAGTATACTAGCGCCAGGGTCTGGCTAGTAAATGGCGGACGGTCAGCGTTTACAGCGGTACATGCAGCAGCTGGAGGGTAGGTTGGCGGCTCTCGAGCGCACAACCTCAGCTGTGGATGTTACCGCAGTCACTGTTCAGGCTGCAAGTGTAGCTGCAGCCAGTTTGTCCTCTGCCACCCCTGCTCTGACTTTATCCCGTCTCCCGCTTCCAGACAAGTTTGCTGGTGACAGTAAACAATGTCGGAGATTCGTGAGTCAGTGCTCCATACATCTTGGGCTTCTGGCTGCACGTTTTTCTACGGAACGGGCAAAAGTGGGATTTATTTTATCCCTTTTATCAGGCAGGGTGTTGGAGTGGGCAATGCCGCTATGGAAGCGCAATGATTGTGTGGTACAGAGTGCTCCTCTCTTCTTGGACGCTCTGAAACAGGTCTTTTTGGGACCTCGTGTCACCCACGATACCGCGCTCCAATTGTTGGCTACAACCCAGGGTTCGTCCATGGTCAGCCAGTTCGCTGTTCAATTCCGGACTCTGGTCTCGGAGCTGGAGTGGCCGGATAAAGTCCTTATTCCGGTGTTCTGGAGAGGACTGGCAGACCATGTGAAGGACGCCTTGGCCACCAGGGAGATTCCCGCCACACTGGAGGAGCTTATTTCTCTATCTACCCGCATCGACCTCCGTTTTAACGAGCGGAGGTTGGAGCGGGCCCAGTGTAGGCAGAGGTTTCGGCTGGCTCCCACCTTTGCCAGACCTCTAGAATCTTCCGTTCAGGCGTCCGACTCCCATGAGGCCATGGAGGTCTCTCGAGCGGGACCTAAGTCTCGGACTGCTCGAGTACCCGTGATTTGCAGAAATTGCCAACAAGAGAGACATTATGCCAATAAATGTCCACGGCGGTTGGGTAAACGACCGTGTCTAGTGACCCTTGGAGGAGGTTCTCTAGACACAGCGACTTTTTCCTCCAAGCTGTCCTTCAAGGGAACAATCATATTAGGCTCTCACTCTCTGACAGTCGAGCTTTGTGTGGATTCCGGAGCTGAGGGGAATTTCATGTCCTCGGCTTTTGCTCTGCGCCATGCAATACCTCTGGTGATGCTCGCCAAACCGGTGACTGTCAGAGTAGTGAACGGGTCAACACTTCCATCTCAGATCACACACCAGACTGTCCCTTTCACGTTAGCTATGTCCCCATCCCACCAGGAGATAGTTTCCCTTCTTGTCCTTCCCGAGGGAATGGATGAGATTCTGCTGGGAATACCCTGGCTCCGTTTCCACTCCCCACATATTGAGTGGTCCTCGGGGAGGATATTGGGTTGGAGTGAATCCTGTAAGGGCAGATGTGTAAAAGAGTGCGTTCAGGTTTCCACCACTGAGATACCCGCAGATCTCTCTTCTCTCCCCAAATACTATTGGTCCTATGCAGACGTCTTCTCCAAAAAGGCTGTGGAGACCCTTCCACCTCACCGCCCCTATGACTGTCCTATAGATCTCTTGCCTGGAGCAGAACCTCCTCGGGGACGTGTCTATCCCCTCTCTCTTCCGGAAACGGAGGCCATGTCCCAATACATCCAGGAGAATTTGGCAAGAGGGTTCATTAGGAAGTCAGTGTCACCAGCAGGGGCAGGGTTCTTCTTCGTGCAGAAGAAGAATGGAGAATTACGTCCTTGCATAGATTACAGGGGTCTTAATGCCATCACCGTTAAAAATAAGTATCCGCTGCCCCTGATTTCTGAGCTTTTTGATAGGCTAAGGGGAGCTAAGGTATTTGCCAAATTGGATCTGCGGGGTGCTTATAACCTGATTCGCATCCGTGAGGGGGACGAATGGAAGACGGCGTTTAACACCAGAGATGGGCACTATGAGTATCTGGTGATGCCCTTCGGGCTCTGTAATGCCCCAGCCGTTTTCCAAGACTTTGTCAACGACATCTTCCGGGATATGCTTTCCACCTCGGTCGTAGTCTATCTGGATGATATTCTCATCTTTTCTCCAGATATTGACTCCCACCGGAGAGATGTTGGCAGAGTCTTCGACCTCTTACGGGCAAATTCTCTCTACGCAAAGTTGGAGAAGTGTATGTTTGAGCAGGAGTCTTTACCTTTCCTGGGCTATATCATCTCCGCCCAGGGATTGGCTATGGATCCTGCCAAACTACAGGCTGTGATGGACTGGCAAGAACCCCATTCTCTTAAAGCGGTGCAGCGCTTTATGGGGTTCATTAATTATTACCGCCAGTTCATTCCCCACTTCTCTACTTTGGTAGCTCCCTTGGTAGCCCTCACCAAGAAGGGAGCGAATCCCAAATTGTGGTCTGAAGAGGTCTCCAGGGCCTTTTCTTCTATTAAATCCCGTTTTGCTAGCGCTCCCATCTTGCATCGTCCCGATGTTGATAAGCCGTTCATAATGGAGGTGGATGCCTCTTCCGTTGGTGCAGGAGCAGTCCTCTTCCAAAAGGATGCTCAAGGTCGGAAGCATCCGTGCTTCTTTTTCTCCAAGACCTTCACACCTGCGGAGAGGAATTATTCCATTGGGGACAGGGAGTTGCTAGCGATGAAGCTGGCTTTCTCGGAGTGGAGACATCTCTTGGAGGGGGCTCGTTTTCCCTTTCAGGTCTTCACGGACCACAAAAATTTGTTATACCTGCAAACAGCCCAGCGGCTAAATTCTCGCCAGGCCAGATGGTCCTTGTTCTTCTCCCGGTTCCACTTCACCCTTCATTATCTCGCTGGGGAGAAGAACATTCGTGCAGACGCTCTCTCTCGCTCTGTTGTGTCATCTGAGGAGGAGGAGGGGGAGCCTCGGCTTATTGTCCCTTCAAAGAGCCTGAGAACCGTAGCGCCGGTTTCGCTTGAGTCTGTGCCTCCGGGCAAGACTTTTGTGCCCATTAATTTGCGACCGGAGGTTCTCTCTTGGGCTCATTCGTCCAGGGTGGGTGGACACTTTGGGACAAAGAGGACATCTGAGCTACTGGCGAGGACGTACTGGTGGCCACATATGGTCCGGGATGTCACAGATTATATTCAAGCGTGTGTCTCCTGCGCCAAAAATAAATCTCCTCGTCAAAGGCCAGCTGGGTTACTCTATCCCTTGCCTGTGGCAGATAGGCCCTGGGAGATGGTCGGGATGGACTTTGTTGTGGTTTTACCCAAGTCTTGGGGCTGTACCATCATTTGGGTCATCACCGATCATTTCTCAAAAATGGTGCATTTGGTGCCGCTACCACGGTTACCTTCTGCACGGGCCTTGGCAGCGTTGTTCATAAAACACATCTTCCGCCTACATGGTATGCCAGACAAAATTGTCAGTGACCGGGGTCCCCAGTTTGTGTCTCGGTTATGGAGAGAGCTTTGTCGTCTTCTCAGCATTGAGTTGAATCTCTCTTCCGCATATCATCCTGAGACGAATGGGTTGGTAGAGAGGGCCAACCAGACCTTGGTCACATACCTGCGACATTTTGTTTCAGCCAGGCAGGATGACTGGGCATCCTTGCTATCGTGGGCAGAGTTTGCACTGAACAATGCCGTAGCTGACTCCACTGGACAAACGCCATTCCTCCTCAACTATGGTCAGCATCCGCGGGTACCTGTGCCTTATGCCCGTGTCTTCCGCTGACTTCAGGGTGGCAGACTGGGCTGTGGAGGCACGGGATATTTGGGACCGCACTCAGGATGCCATTCGGGCCTCCAAGGAGAGAATGAGGTCCTCCACCGATGCACATCGGCGCCCCGCTCTGACCTTTGCTCCTGGCGACATGGTGTGGCTCTCCGCCCGTAACATCAGGCTGCGAGTTGAGTCCACTAAGTTTGCTCCTCGCTACTTGGGTCCATTCAAGGTCCTCGAACAGGTTAATCCTGTGGTCTATCGTTTGGCCCTTCCGCCACGCCTGGGTATCACCGACACCTTTCATGTGTCCCTCTTGAAACCCGTGTATATGTCCCGGTTTTCCGAGTCATCTGCTGGGACATCGGGTTCGTCTACGGACGATTTCGAGGTAAACGCTATTTTGGGGTGCAAGGTGGTACGTGGCAAAAAATTTTATTTGGTGGACTGGAAGGGTTGCGGCCCTGAGGATAGGTCCTGGGAGCCTGCTGAGCACATTCGGGCTCCGCAGCTCATTGCTGCCTTCGAATGTAGCGAGGCCCAAGGGGGGGGGGGCCCTAGGAGGGGGGGGTAATGTTAGGGGTCGAGTTCCTGCCTCTGCACAGGGGGAATCTCGGGCCATCTCCGCTGCGGTCTCCCATTCTTCTCCTGCCGCAGTGGAGCCTGCTCAGCGGAGACGTCGATCCCAGCGTCTCGCTCAGTCTGACTCTGTGCTAAGAGTTACTGCTGCGTTTCCTGCTTCTCCCATTGCAGTCAGTGCTGGGCAGCAGCGAGCAGACGCTTCTGGGGCTAAGTCCTGCTTTTCTCATTCTGAGCATGCCCTGAGTAAGATCTCTCAGTGGAGATCGAGGGTCACATGATCAGATACTGCAGCTAAGGTCCTTGTAGCTGCTAGGACTAAATCCTGCTTTGCATTCTGAGCGTGCCCAGGGCGAGATCTCTCAGTGGAGATCCAGGGTCACATGCTCAGGTGCTGCAGCACTCCATTGGTCCTTCTTTGTAAGGTCCTAAACATGCTGCAACTATTTAAGGCTCGCATGGCCGCACGGCCATGCGCTAGTATCAAGTCATATGTGCTTTGCGCCAGTGTGGTTATGCATAAGTGTGTTCAGGGACCCGGCTGACATAAGCCCCTAGAATACCGGCACCTCCGGTGAGGAGATTGTATGAGAGTGTTCAGGGACCCGGCTGAAATAAGCCCCTAGAATACCGGCTTCTCCGGTGAGGAGATTGCATGTTGTATAACCACAGACTGCTATCAGCTTGGCAGTAAGCTTGTGCTCCTGTGAGGCTAACAGGGCGCAGTGCTTTCCTCTCGCGGCTGCTCTGTGAGGTAACAGAGCTAGTCTATACCGCCAAACAGTGCCACCATTCACTAGCAGCAGGTTCTCCCTGCACGGTGGACCCCGGGCTGCGAACGCACCATTTATAATAAATATCTATTTCTACTCGGTGCGTTCCGCTAGCACTAACACTCCTCTTATGAATAGGCAATAACTCTGTACAAACCCTTTCATGCTTTTTTTGCAAGAAAAAATTGTGTATCTGCAAAATTGTGCAGCCACAAAAGCATAGACCCTTGACCAGGTACGGACTGGGGCATAAATTCAGCCCTGGCATTTGAAGTCACACAGGTCCATGTTGTCCCTGTCCCCATGAACCAGATGGGATATATTACTAATATTACCCTGGATGGAGGAAAGCAAGATTTACTACATGACCAATATTTCTAATGATATCCGTGGCCTGCTGAGGTAAGTGACGGAGTCAGCGACTTTGTGCTCCATCACAACTCTTAACAGTATGGGCATCTGAGAACACCGATTCTGTTAACAACGTAGCAGACAAGGCGGCCCACAACCAGACAGGCCAGTCCGGCCCTGCCCTTGACAACTGCACAAATTTTCCAAGTATACAGCATATTTACTTACATAAAATGTGTGAACATTAATGATCAATTGGAAAACAATGGCTTTGGCATGATGTACAGTAGCTTTATGGCTACTTAGTGGATGATGCATGTGGCCATAACCATAGATCTGTTATAAGAAAAACGCAGCCGCAAAACTGCGTTTTTGCTGCGTTTTTGTATGTGTTTTTTGTATGCACTTTTGTACAGGAATGAAGGCTTTTTGAGCTAAAGATATTTAAAAGAAAGTTTTGTGATGTAATTTCTTGGTTCAACACCACCTTTTTCATGCTGATGCAGTGTAGCATCAGGGTAATGGGATTAGGGCTTAGTGTCAACAGCTGTCATTGACACCTAGCCCTAGGATTAAGGTACCTTCACACATAACGATATTGTTAATGATATCGTTGCTTTTTGTGACGTAGCAACGATATCGTTAATAAAATCGTTATGTGTGACAGCGACCAACGATCAGGCCCCTGCTGGGAGATCGTTGGTCGCTGAAGAAAGTCCAGAACTTTATTTTGTCGCTGGATCTCCCGTGGACATCGCTGGATCGGCGTGTGTGACACCGATCCAGCGATGTCTTCACTGGTAACCAGGGTAAACATCGGGTAACTAAGCGCAGGGCCGCGCTTAGTTACCCGATGTTTACCCTGGTTACCATCCTAAAAGTAAAAAAAACAAACAGTACATACTTACCTAACGCTGTCTGTCCCCGGCACTGTGCTCTGCTCTCCTCCTGTACTGGCTGTGAGCGTCGGTCAGCCGGAAAGCAGAGCGGTGACGTCACCGCTCTGCTTTCCGGCCGCTGTGCTCACACAGACAGTACAGGAGGAGTGCAGAGCAGAGCGCCGGGGACAGACAGCGTTAGGTAAGTATGTACTGTTTGTTTTTTTTTACTTTTAGGAAGGTAACCAGGGTAAACATCGGGTAACTAAGCGCGGCCCTGCGCTTAGTTACCCGATGTTTACCCTGGTTACCGGCATCGTTGGTCGCTGGAGAGCGGTCTGTGTGACAGCTCTCCAGCGACCAAACAGCGATGCTGCAGCGATCTGGATCGTTGTCGGTATCGCTGCAGCGTCGCTTAATGTGAAGGGGCCTTTAGTAATGAAAAGGTGGCAGCCTGACACCCTCACTACTAAGCCGATAAGTAAACACAAACATACAAACACACACATATTGTCACCAGTAGAGATGAGCAAATTTTTTTGGGTCAGGGCTTTTTCGGCAAGCTATAGCGCTTACCGAATAAGCTGCAGAGGGAACACGGTTTCCTGGAGCGCTTCGGCTGATCAGCTGTTTGGCTCTGCCGCTGCATGTGTCATGGCTGTGTAACAGTGATGACACATGCATGGACAGCCTAACAAACAGGCTCTGTTACAGCCTAAGACTTACAATGTCGGCGTTTCCCACGCTGTCACACAGATGACAGCGTGGGAAACATCATAGGAAGCCAGTATAACGCGAAACAAGAATGCAGCAAATATGCAAACATTTTTATACCTGCGTTTTTCCTGCGAAATTTGGCTCACTCAATTGAAGTCAGTGGTTGAAAAACGCTGTAGAAACGCAAAAAGAATTGACATGCTGCAGAAAAAAACGCACTGCAAATACTTAAGGAAAATTACTGATCATGTGCACAACACTTCAGGATTGTCATTGAATTAGCTTGCATTAGGATTCCATAGAGTGTTTGGCCCAGTTCTGCGCGTAAAAAACGCAGCGAAAACGCATCAAAAACGCACTGAGTACACATAGCCTTAGGGTATTCACATCTAAAAGATGTTCCCCCATTGAAGTCACTGACCTATTATAACTTATTAGACAAGATTGTGAGCTGATGGGGTCTCTTGCGCTTTAGGATCACGCAACGTGTTTTGTGTAATGCTTCTTTTCCCCTGTGGCCGGCGCTGCAGGAAAGTAGAACATTATCTTGCTTTAACAGAAGAAAAATAATAATGCCATTTTTTTTAATCATTTTCTGTATTTTATAGAAGCAAAAAATCTCATTGTACAAATATTTAAATCCCTAATTAACTGGAGTTTTGAAGTCTCCTATGTAAATATTAACATAAATTTCCAATCCAGCGTTCAAGAACAGATTTATCTTCCTAATTGTGTACCTGAAACTCTGGCAATCCTACTCCGTTCTTCCTATTCTTTTTCTCAAAACTCAAACAAACATTAGCAAATGCCTGAAACACATAATGCAACAGATTTATTTACCAAAAAAAAATACTTTTCAAGCATCATCTCTGCCCAAATCCACAATTTAATGAATATATGAGATGGCTAAAGCTGCATGTGGTGGAGACACGCAGTCCAACTTTCTCTGAGAGCCTCGCTGAAGATGTTGAATTCTCATTCAACAATAGGCCTCTCGGAAGCTTCACAAAGTCTACAAAGGGCAACATCTCTGTGATACTAAATAACATCATTTTCTGTGTTAGATCAACAAGAATTAAATCTCATTCCAAGTGCAGTAACTACATAAAACAACACACGAGCAGCACGGTGGCTCAGTGGTTAGCCCTGCAGCTTCCAGCGCTGGGGTACTTAGTTTAAATCCCACCAAGGACAACATCTGCAAGGAATTTATATGCTCTCCCTGGGTCTGTGTGGGTTTCCTCCAGGTTCTCCGGTTTCCTCCCGCACTCCAAAGACATACTGATAGGAGATCTAGATTGTGAGCCCCATCGGGGACAGTGCCGGTAATGTCTGTAAAGCGCTGTGGAAGTAATGGCGCTATATAAGTGAGTAAAATAACATTAAATATATCATAACCACTTACTGTTTAAAAAAAAAAGAAAAACCTCATTCTAGTGCTGCTTTCAATATTTTATATGCACTTTTTGTACTACACTTAGAAGCTTGACGGCGGCCTTCAAGCCTCTTTTTAAAAGTTTAAAGGGAAACGATCGCGTCCTTTTTTGCTATTAAACTGCCCCCGATGTCTTGTTAGTGAAGCACATTGCATCTCTAACATGTTTATCTCAAGCAAAACATCCCAGTATTTATCACAAAAATCACTTTTTAGACTTTGATGATTTCCCCACATACCTTGTGTTTCAGTCATAGAGGTGGGCAGCTCTAGCTTTTCAGTCACGGTCAGTCAAATGTTGTGAATTCCGCTCTTGGGCTCCCTCCGGTGGTTGTAAGTGGCACTTTTGTGAGTTCTGTTCTTGGGCTCCCTCTTGTGGTTTCAAGTGGTATGGCTGCTCCTTGGATTTAGCTGTCAGCAGCTGCTTCTACTAATTGTCTTTTCTGCTCGGCTATTTATGCCTGGCTCTTTCCTTCAGCCAGTGCCACTTGTAAATGGTTCCTGGTTGGATTCACATCTCTTTGGATTTCCCTGTTATCCTGACCAGTTCAGCAAAGCTAAGTTCTTGCTTGCTCTTTTCTGTCCACAGATTGTGGACTTATTCGTTCTGTGCTTTCTATGTTTGTCCAGCTTATCAGTATGAATTATCTCTGTGTTGCTGGAAGCTCTGGGAAGCAGATTTACCCTCCACACCTTTAGTCAGGTGTGGAGATTTTTGTAATCTCTGCGTGGATTTTTGTAGTGTTTAATACTGACCGCACAGTATTCCATCCTGTCCTATCTTTCTAGCTAGACTGGCCTCCTGTGCTTATCCTGGTTTCATTCTGTGTATGTCTTTTCCCTCTCCACTCACAGTCATTATTTGTGGGGGGCTAATCTATCCTTTGGGGATTTTCTCTGAGGCAAGATAGTTTTCCTGCTTCTATCTATAGGGGTAGTTAGCTCTTAGGCTGTGACGAGGTGCCTAGGGAGAGTTAGGAGCATCCCACGGCTACTTCTAGTGTTTTGTTGAGCTTAGGGACTGCGGTCAGTACAGATACCACTTCCTTCAGAGCTCGTTCCATGTTGCTCCTAAACCACCAGATCATAACAGTCAAATGCCTTTTTCAAATCGTCCACACCCATTGCATTATAATTCATTCCCTTCACTGCTCCCTACGTCACTGCAGTCTCCCAGCATATCCCGCACTTGTGCAATGACTATCAACTTTCCACCGGATTTGGGTGTCTGCCTCAGCTTCATATCCTATGTGCGCATGCTCCGGAGCAGCTGAGAGTCAGTGACCACGTGATAGTTTGTGAGCGCGCACTCTATGCACGCCACTGTCTTCTCGCTCGCCACTCTCATTCTCCGCGGCTCTGGAGCATGCGCACATAGGATATGACGCTGGGACGTACACCGAAATTCAGTGTGCATGCCTGGAAAAGTGATAGTCATTGTGCAAGTGCGGGATCTGCTGGGAGATTGCGATGAAGTAGGAAACAGTGAAGGGAAGGAATTTTTATGCAATGGGTGTGGAGAATTTGAAAAAGGCATTTGACCGTGACTGAAAAGCTAGAGATCCCCACCTCCTATGACTGAAGATTGCCCCACATACCTTCTGTTTCCAAGTATAAAAAGTGATTTTTGTGATAAATACTGGGACGTTTTGCATGAGATAAACATGTTAGTGATGCAATGTGCATCACGAACAAGACATTGGGGAAGTTCAATAGCAAAAAAAAGGACGTGACTGGTTCCCTTAAAAGTCATTCACGCCATTAAAGAAGCTTAAGCTAGCTGCCGGTCAGTTTAGCTCGCACCTATCTTATTTTTATGGCCATCCTTAGACTCTAGATATTTGACGCAACCATGATTGGATCTGCTAGTAATTAGTGATGAGGGAGTGCACTCGTTGCTCAGGGAATCTGCGAGTATTTGTTATTGCTCGGAGATTTAGTTTTTGTCAACTCAGCTGCATGATTTATGTCTGCTAGACAGCTTGAATACATGTGGGGATTCCCTAGCAACCATGCAACCCCCACATGTACTCAGGCTGGCTAGCAGCAGTAAATCATGCAGCTGCAGCGACAAAAACTAAATCTCTGAGCAATAACAAATACTCGGAGGTCACCCCAACGTGCTCGGGAAAACCCAAGCAGCGAGTATACTCGCTCATAACTACTAGTAATTCAATGACTATGTCCAACTTGAGATGTTAGATTGACAACAATGATGACACTTATGGACATCAGTAGATGTGACCAATTTTGCCACTGGAACAGATAAGTACATTTCTTGGGTTCACTCCTTTTGAAGCTTTTGCTTTAATTTAATTATAAGTATTGATCTTGTTTTAGTGCTAAATTCTTTTTTATATTGCATTGAATACTTGCCTAAATGCCATCATTAAAGATGAGTGTGTGGATTTGTCAGGCACAAGATTCACGAATGTCTTCTCTTCACTAGGGAAGCAAATTCACTTGTTCTCTCTGCCAGGTTTGAAATTCAAGTCTGAGAAGTGATTGCCACGTGGCCTATTAAGAAGGGTTATCCCTAGCAAAGCTTTCTGTGTAGACGATTTTTTTTTTTACCCAAGCTTTGTAAGGCAACTGTCTTATACTGCGGATATCAAATTGTGTCTTCATAACCTACAGTGTGTAGAAAGTAGAGAGTGATGAGGAGTACCACATGATCAGACTACAGAAGGTTCACATAAGGATTTGTTTGCCGTCTCTAACCATGGAGACTCGGCTCTGTATACGAGTTGTATTGAAAAATCTTTAAAGAACTTGTTCCAACCTCACAGGTAGTTGATCAATGGAGGATTGCTGGGGGTCTGACCACTGGGACTCCCACCTATCCACAGAAAAGCAAGGCTAAAAACGCCGTGGTGAATGGAGCAGTAGTGCTAAATTGTGACCTTGACTCCAAGTAATGTCTATCTAACTGACTTATAATTGTAGAGCATATCTGCCAACAGTCCCAATTTTGCCAGAAAATTCCAATGACCCCTTGTGGAAAAGGGTTTGCGCCCTAATGAAACCTGGCACAGAGTGTTGTTTTTGAGGACATTTTCAGTTGGTCTCATGGGGTGGAACATAATTAAACAAAGAGTGGGCAGCCCCAGATTTGTGATTTTTCTAAATATCATACAGTAGCAAAAATGCTCAGCAGGGCCTCCAAAAGGTCCCAACTTTTTAACAGAAAATTGGGCCTGAGCTTCTGGATTGTGGTATCCTGACATGCAGAGGATGATCCCATTACCCTCCGTATCCCTTCTCGTAAAGAAAGGACAAGATCTCGCTTTATGCACAAACCTAGCGCTGCCTCTTACTTTACTAACCTGTTTGCCAAATGGTAACCTCATTAGAGCAGATATTGTTTGGTAACAGGCTGGTAAAGAACATGGTGTGTGCAAAGAATGAGATTTCTCAAGATCTTGATTGTTTACTGCAGGGGTGTCAAACTGCATTCCTCGAGGGCTGCAAACAGGTCATGTTTTCAGGATTTCCTTGTAACATAGTAACATAGTAACATAGTTAGTAAGGCCGAAAAAAAACATTTGTCCATCCAGTTCAGCCTATATTCCATCATAATAAATCCCCAGATCTACGTCCTTCTACAGAACCTAATAATTGTATGATACAATATTGTTCTGCTCCAGGAAGACATCCAGGCCTCTCTTGAACCCCTCGACTGAGTTCGCCATCACCACCTCCTGAGGAAAGCAATTCCAGATTCTCACTGCCCTAACAGTAAAGAATCCTACTGAATTGTACTGCACAGGTGATAATTTAATCACCAACTCATTATTTGTGTAGGTGAATAAATTATCACCTGTGCAGTACAAGGAAATCCTGAAAACATGACCTGTTTGCAGCCCTCAAGGAATGCAGTTTGACACCCCTGGGTTACTGCACACAGGAGCACTGAGTTTTATGGTATCTTGTTCTGCATGACTGCATCCCAAGACCTGAAGTTTGCAGCATGTCTTTTGCTAGAAAGTCGATCCCTTTTGAGAGGTTTTGTTACTATGTGATTTTTAGAAAAAATAACATTCTATAGCTAATACTCAATTAATAAAAAGGGCAGCCCCAGATTAGTTATAGGTACTCGTAAAAGTCCAAAAGTTTGCTTTGTTAAACTGCAGGCAAAATTTTACCAAAGTGGTTGTTTAAGCACATTACCTCTCCACTCAAGAACTTTGGGACCATGTTCTTGTGATTGGTGGAGTTCCTTCTGGTCGCACCACATTGATCAGATACCGTACCTTTCACCTATTCTGTGTAAAGGTCAGTCCTGTAAACAGACCTTTTTGCAAAGTTGCTTCATTTTTTTTCTTGCTTTTTAGGTTCATTGGAGCAATAGTTGCAAACTCATCTTTTTTTTTTTTTTAAAGGAGTTTTACGTCTCAACCTTTTTAGAAAATCCTTACCGCTTTCGTTGTTCTGTAGAATGTAAACTTCAGAACAAATATTTTTTTTTATCTTAAGATTTTTGAGTCTCGGTTGGAAAGTAATACACCGAACTATCCCGCTGTAATCTGAAACCCTTTTGACAGCACACTTGATATTCCATCCTTCTTTTTCTGTGAAATATGCATTGAAATATTTTGACTGAACTGCTAACGCCAAGCTTAATTAAAGAGCGCGCTACAAAAAAACGCAAACATCTAGCAGAAGAGAGCAGCGGGTGTTGACAAGGATGATTTTGGTGTCAGTTTCTTTTATGGCAGGTAGGCTCTCGGAAGATGAGGTAACTCATTTTCTGTTTTGAATTTTTTTGTTTTTTTCTTTCTTTATGCCGATAACAACATTTTATCGTTCTGCAAACTAAACAAAAATTCTGATGGTCTGTTGGATTATGGTTTTATTGTTTTTTGTTCTTGATAGCAGTGAATTAAAATAATAAAATAGTAAATAAATTCAAATTATTTTCTCTTCACGGAAATTGGGCTGTCAGTGGGACATTACAGGTGGTACTACTGTCGGGAGTGGTGGAAGGGGGTCTAATAAAGGATTACAAATTCTCATCTGAAGTTCTGCTGTCAACTATCTGCTACTCTGCTTAATGGCGCAGAAATTGGACTGCAATGCCTGAACTGGCCGTCTACTCTGAATGTCACAGATGCATAGAAATATATTAAACGGTCACGCTTGGATCGCGAGGGCTGCCGGCCAGTTTATATGTTGCGGTCTGGTCTCAGTCCAATTTATGCCTCCAACTAACAGTCACATTAAAATTGGGAAAAAAATCTATCCCAGACTTTTTATAATTTTAGATTTTTAATTTGTCTGTAGAATTTTGCAGGTGCAGTTTGGGCCTTGAAACCCCCAACAATGGCTCAACCCACACCCGAAGAGGTGCACAGCTCAGTAGACAGGAGCACACACACAGAATGTAGCACTGATGTAATTAAACACCTGTAGTTGCTACTGCATCCATACTATGATCTGTGTGCGCCATGAGACAGCTTCTGTGTGCTCCTGTCTTCTTCGATGTGAAACTCTTGGGTGGATTTTGGGCAATTTTGTTGGGAATCTCATGAAGACCCATCTGATCTACTTGCAATTAAAAGAACAACAGCGTATACAAAAAATAACAAACGTTTACTTTATTCTTTGTCCCTCATATAGGGTTGCACAATTTTTTATTTTTTTTAATTTGCCTAAACATTAACAGTATTTAACATTCTTTTATTTTGAACAAATTGCATAAAATCCAATGTTTTCATTACAAATTTTGGTGTCTAAAAGAAGACTGACTAATGACAGCGCAGTTTTCATTTCTTAGAGAGCTCTTGAAAAATTAAAGCTGTGATGTGAGGTTACTATGGGCATAAAAGACCATATTTACCATTCGTAATACTTCCATATAGTGTACCGTAGTACATTTTGCAAAAAAAAACAAAAGACTATTCCACATGCCCTCAATTGTACACAGGGTGGTATAAAAAAGGGGTAGAAGAAATGTAAGATCGTCCAATGGTTAGTATTGCTTTGGGTTCCACATTTTTAAAATAGCAGCACTTCCAGGAGATATATCAATCAAATTTGTCCTGAATGTTCTCTCTCCTGTTTTATCATGTTGCTAGTATCCTCTTCCACCTTGAAGCTCCTGATGCCGAATATACATTTCTTTTTAGAAAATGCTCTACTGGAATTTCAAAACCTGACTTTGGTCCAGGTCAAGAGCCCACTAGCCCTCCAAGGTTGCCAACTTGACTCTTTATTTTTTCTGGACAGCTTATCAAAAAGTCACAGACAGACTTTTACGGACACATTGGAAAACCATAATAAATCATTATGATTGTCAGTGATACAGGTCTATAGCCCATAACTCTGATATGAAGACATCCGCTACATTCACTGTAAGCTGTAAAATGATCATAATTACAGTCAAAATAATTTTTAGAAGCCCAATTATTTCAATGGAACTGTGTAATGCTTCATTTTATCTGTAGTGGTGCTATAAGGAAACATAAATTACTGCACCCCTAGTTTTGGGTTCCAGATTCAGCAAGTCAAGAAATTGAAAGCAGTTAAGGTATTTTTTTTGTGTAGCGAGTAGCGGGTGATTAAAACAGTGATTGAGCAGTTTCGGCTAGTGGCTGCCACCGCTAACACCAAGAACAGCTGATCGGCGGGGGTGCCAGGTGTCGGACCCCAACCGATCAAATATTGATGACATGGATAGATTACCAATGAAAAAGTAGTGGACAACCTCTTTAAAGAAGGCCAAATGCAACATAGACAAGAGTGTGCCAATCGCATCTGCTGTATCAGACAAATCACCAGACAGTTTTTCTTAGCAACCACAAATCAGGGCACTCTACCCAATGAACAATGCTCCATGGTGCCACCACAAGACAGGGTAACCAACCAAATAAACAATGCACCATGGTTGCACCACCTCAGTGATACCAGAGGTATCAATCAAGATCTAATATTCCTTTGCAAGATATAGAGGCACCATTCAATATCCAAAAATTCATAAGTAGTATATAGTCATCCTATTGTAAAAAAAAGGAATGTTCTCAGCAAAATATTGTAAAGATGTAGACCATTTCCTGGTACTTCTTCCTACTCAAATGGATAGAAAGCCTCAGTCACTTGCTCAACATCCAAATGGACGGAGTAGTATGCCAGAATTTCTCCCAACCCATTTCTTTCCAGTGATTCATCAGGTGAGTTGGCTGTAATAAGAAGTAGCATTTCCTGCTACTGGTCAGATCAGGCAACTGTACCATGGTTTGCAATTTGAGAGTCACTGCATGCTGCACCACTTGTTTTGGGTTCTAGATTCAACAAGTCAAAAATTGCAAGCCATTATTTACCGTAATCAATGTCTACGCAAAAAAACTTTGTTGATTCACAGTGGTTGTCTATTCAGAGACTAGACCTTTCAGATTGGTTCCCCTGGAGAGATCAGGTAATTGCTTTGCTCTCTGCAAATCTAGTAAGAAGATATTTCTAGTCATAGAGGGGGGTTCCGAGTGCAATACTATCCTATATCTGTATACTCTAATAGGCCTCGTAGACAGGAGTTATTAGTCGTTAACTTATGAAGAAAAGTCTTGTCCAGTCACACCACATTGATGACCTATGTACAGGATAGGTCATCAATATAAGATCAGTGGGGGTGCAAGATAATCACTCGCACCAATCAGTTTTCAGTGCTGGTGCTGGTTGTTGGTGCCCCACCGATCAGATACTGATGACCTATCCTGTAAGTAGGTCAGTAGTATGGTGAGACCAGACAACCTTTTTAAGTAGATATAGTAGGTTTTCAATGTAAAGCGGGTTGTCCACTACTTCAACAACCCCTTCCCAATCCATATGTGTGCTCCTAGTAAAATAATAACATACTTACCTAGATGTCAATGCCTATCCAGCAGTGTGTGCACTGGTCATCCAAGAAGCACATGACATTATAATAATCACGCAATCCCTGCAGCCAATCGGTGCCTCTTCACTCTCACTGCCTTTCGACAGATTGCATCCATCCAGATGATATGTTAGCTGCTGCTCTCTCACTTCCTTCAGATGTATGTGAACGGCGCCGGTACCGGAGGTGAGTATATGTTATTATTTTATACGGATTGAGAAGGGGTTTTTCCGAGTAGTGGACAACCCCATTAGGCAGATCTTCCACTATATACATGTATTATATGCTGAGCTCCAACATACATGACAATAAACATTCCTCATCTTATGTTTCTTCAGGTTTTGCCTATTTGCATAACTTTGCCCAATGGGATTTTCTTAATGAAATCAAATCTAGCCAATTCATAATATATTAAGAGGTAGAGCCATTGTACGGAGATTGCTCTACTGAAAAATGCAGAGGATGTCTATTCTGAAATAAAGTATTAATAAGATGAAATACATAGACAGGAGTTTGAAGGTTACCTGGTAATAAAAAATAAATTGAATTTAAAAGGAGCATTTTTTGCCTCCCTTTCAGCAGTTATAGATGGGACTTGGAATATTATATTCAGCTCCTACAGATTTGCAAGGACTACAGAACTCGGCATCACAACTCTTTTGTCGCTGACATCGGCTTGATTTCTTGATTAAGAGTTAAACTTTCTGCAGCTTTTCCCTTTTTTTGGGTCAAGTCTGCATTTTTCAGCCCACACAAAATCCTCATTGCTTGCAAGTGGTCCGCGGGAGGCGAGCTATCCTTTCTTCATTTCCATGTTGATGACCCACTTTAGATTTGCTCTCGCCGTCCTTAATTTTTGGTTTTAGGTTTGTTCCTTTGCTCCCCTGCACATTTCAGATGAGACCTATCATTGAGATGTCAGTTTCTAATTAAATGTACTTTCTCGTAAGTGTTTCCTCTTGACAGGACACGCCATTACTGCTCGGCAGGTAGGAGCCTGAATATTTTAGTAAATAGGCGGCCAGTCCGCTGACCCGGTCTGTTTTCCATGCCTGTGGGCTAATCACTTTTGTGTTTTTCCATTAGGATAGAAAACTGTACCACAATAGACATTATGAAGATTTGCTTAAATGTTTCTTCCTATGAAATAGAGAATTGGTGCTGAGTACACAGCGTATGTAGGTGTGAGCAGTCATAGCCATGTGGAGCAGTGGTTCTGCTAGTAGTTATTTTTATGCACCATCAAGTTAAAAAGGTCTGCCAGCTAAAGAAAATTAGATTGTAAGCTCATTTAATACCAGGATATTTTTATTTATTTGTTTGGTTTTTGCAATTTTACTGATGCCACGGAGGCATCAGTCTGGCTTCCGGAACTGTAGAACCATGGAAAAGGAAAATCCATCAACCGCCAAACGGAAAATCTAAAACATCACATTTAGTAGAGTATTTTGAAACGGAGACAAAAAAAAGGGATTAAAATTGCATGCTAATGCGAATTCAATGCGTTTCGAGCTGTGCAAGCGCTTGGACGATGAGCTTTCATAGCTCGAAACGTGTCGACTTAGCGTTGGCGTGCAGTTTTAATCCTTTTTTTTCTCCATTTTAAAATACTCTAATAAATGTGATGTTTTAGGTTTTTTTCTTTGCGGTTGCTTTCTTTTCCTTTTCCAAAGTGCTCTGATGATGATGATGATGTCTGAAAAGCGCTACATAAATGAGTAAAATAAGCAATTTATTTATTACATTTTCTTATGGAGAAGAAATGGCCAAAAACACCGACAATTCTGGAGTTTTTAATTCTTTTCTCATTAAGGGAGTTTAAGTATTTTATTAGATTTTTACGAACGCATTGATGCCAAATATGTTTTTTTTTAAATGAAGAAAGTGGTGGTACTCACCGGTTCAATGTAAAAGTCCAAAATGTATTCAAATCACTAAAAAGTCTGGTATGTATCATTGTTTTAAGATCAGTCATTAGGTGGGCTTTTGCGCCGAGTTACCGGCACACGTTTTGACATGCTCTCCATTTAAATGCCGATGTCACACTGGCAGTGGAATTTAAATGGTTAACAGCTGGGCCGCTGGCTATGTGCCATAGCATATATCTGCCACATATTGTGGAAACTCAGCTCCTGACCCCCTTTCTTTACCAGAAGACCCCTTCCAAGGATGTGGGAGCAGTTTTTGTTCTTATTTTAATAAACTGCTCCCCTCAATATCCATTTTTTTTGTTTGCTTGTTAATCTGCCATGCAGTGTCAGAGAGATGGGCCTTTTTATTTGGTGCTAATTTTTATGGATAATACTAAGAGGGAGTGGCTCCCAGGATAATGATGCAGATCTGCCTAAGGACACGCCCCAGAGGATCCTGTGAGCCACACTTCCTCGTTAAAGACCATAAAAATGTGTACTAAATTTGCATTAAAAAGCCCAGATCTCTAGAACCATATGAAAAAAAGCATATTCTGAGGATCAAAAGGAATAAAATGAGAAGAAAAATTAGCCACTTTTGACCCGGTGACAGATAATTTTTTAGGTTGGTAAATTATACAACTTGGATACAAGGTGCCCCAATCTTCAGTTATGAGCTTTGGTCCAGGCTAGCATTCTTCTGGTTTGTTCTCTGGTTTGTTTTTCTACAGGAAAAGTGTTTCCTGTATTGGATGTTACCAGATCTGTGTGTGTATAAGGACAGATCGTTGTTTATTTCAATAGCTAGGCCAGCTTTCTTTTCTTATTTCCCCTCCTTTTCCGTTTCTTAAAATGAGCTGTCAGCCAAGCCCCTTCATACACGCATGCAAAAACGAAAAATGCTGTGCTCCACCCAAACCAAAGAGGACCTGCTGGGATCTGGACACAGAGCTTGTTACTGAAAATTGGGACATCTTTGAAACATGGAGTATTAATAAATGACATAATTGAATAATTTAGGCTTATTTAACTATTTTTAAGTTGGACAACGACTTTTCATTTTTTTCTTTTAAATTCTATATTAATGCACTTTTCACATAGACCCCATATCTTTTCAATATGTATATGATCTTAGTTCGTATTGTTGCACATTGGTCTTCTGCTCCTCCTTACCCCACAACTTTTACGAAGCTTTCCAAAATAAGATGCTTTATGTCTTAGGCTTTCTTCACACACAGTTGAAGGCGTTTTCATTATTTGGTTTTTTTTTTTCCTGTCCAATAATTGGATGGTTTTACTACATCTGTCTGGATAACGTAAACTTAGAGTAGACTCAAAACACATAACGACATGGCATTTTCTTACTTAGAGGCCTATTAGAGGAAAACACAAATTGGTTAAAAGTAGCCAAACGTCCGGGCTACATTGAGCCAAAAACTACAAAACAAGTGAGAAAAAAATGAAGTTTTTGGATTTTCTTTTTTATATTTTTGTGTTAATTGAAAGCCAACATCTTTCTGTAGAATTTTTCCCAAAACCACTAAGGGATTTTGTCATGAAGACCACCTCTGTCTATTTGGCATTTTAGAACAAATGAATGTTAAAAAGGAGGTCTGCCAAAAAGCAGAGCACTCTTCTTTTGACCAGGGCAAGATAAAACAAGATGTATATGGTAAAGTTAGCCATGTATTACATGATCACAATTTTATTTGAATGGGTCTCTTTATCATGTAACTTATTCCATACAATGCTTGAGGATGTACAACTTCCAGGATGTATTTCAGAAAAGAGGATTTTCTGGTGAAACTTTTTCTTCAATGCGTATTACGAATTCTATATCATGACATCTACGGTTCTCACTTGTCGGTATACAAAGGATCCCGCTGGTTGTAACTCTGGTAAGTGGGTCAGACTTTATGTAGCACCCACCAGGGAGCAGAGCTTAGAACAAGATCGTTTATGTTCAGTGTATGGAGGAAGCAAGAGATTTTATTATTGCAATAGAAAATAGAGAACAAAAAATTCACATTGATATTTTTTATTATTATGCCATAGCCGTTTGTATGTATACAATATCAGTTGGTATTTTCCAATTTATTTTGCATAAATGTCAGTGAAACAAAAAAAAGCTGAAATCCAGTGACATGTAATATATAAAAAAATAAAATAAAAATAAAATATAATAAAATTGTAACACATCATATGCATGGTTAGTTAGTAAAAAATATTTTTTTAAAAATGCCCTTGATTTGTAAGTGTTTTGTATTTACCTTTTTTAATGTTGAATTTTATGGATTTGTTTCTCTCTTTTTAACCTATGTGGCATATTTATTTTTAATACAATTGTATTACATAAAACTATTATTAGACACAAGGGATACGTGGGAATCCAATTTGTTAACTTTTCGCACTGGGTACAGCTTGTGTGTACTAATTTTTTGTAAAATGCAGAAATGTAATATGAGCAATCGGCTCCTCCGACCACTTGGTACATTGGATGGTGGTCACAGTAATGTGCTGTTGGCAAATCTGCTTGGAATATAGATTTCTACATAATGAAAAACACTGCTTTGCAATTAAGGCAAAGTATTTCACATAACGAATTGTAACTGAACTTTAATTACTTTTTTTAGTGTTATTCCTCCCTGGGTGGAAATCTTCTTGTGGTGGATAACAAAGGTCTCACTAAGAAATGCAATCACAGATATTCCCCTGAAACTAATTAGAGCAAATTTAATTCTACAGACGTAAAAGATCCTAGGACTAGAATGAGGATGGGAAACCCTACCGGACTATGGGTGACTGTATGTTGTCCGCTGAGAAGCCAGTACCCTATCAGAAATTATTTTCACTTTTACATACTTTATAAAATCATTTGTAAATAAAACACATAGAGAATGCTTTAATTTTGCTGAGAGAATTAAGGAAAAGCTTAAAGCTAACTTGTCATCAGGATTTTGCTAAGTAAACTACAGGCATTGTCCAGTTGGCCCTGTTACACTGATTAAAATGATACCTGGGTTGATAAAATCAATCTTG
Source organism: Ranitomeya imitator (assembly GCF_032444005.1). Classification (NCBI taxonomy): domain Eukaryota; kingdom Metazoa; phylum Chordata; class Amphibia; order Anura; family Dendrobatidae; genus Ranitomeya; species Ranitomeya imitator. The sequence goes on from NC_091283.1 coordinate 806,884,701, forward strand.
TTATTTAATCTGTATTTGGAGTTTTCAATTAATGAGTTTCTCATACTTTGGGGCGGCCTGTGGGAAGGTCTTTTTTCATGCTTTGTTCTCATAGTCATCCTTATTGGCTTAAATAACAGGTCAGAGAACCTTCAGTGACCTGCCCTCTTTTTCAAATACTGCACTTCAGCAGTTCATATTGTGGCCTTTAAAAAAAATTAACTACTCCAATTTAATTTAATTTGGACTCCAAGTTGGGTCTCCTTTATGTGTGCTGTCTAATTTTTAGCAGACCTCTCAGAGCACCAGACCTACACCTGTCACTCATGCACCTGTCATTGATCAATGTTTAAGCTAGAGCTATTTAGGCAGTTTTTTGGGCCCCCCTGAAGGTGTTGGTTATGTATTTGGTTTTGCCTCCCATGGAATTTAATGGGGTTCAGATAAGTTGGGTGAATATTGGGAAGTTTGCCGAACCAAACCTTGAAAGGTTTGCTTATCTCTAGTGATAAGAAACATTTCTAATGATGTCAACAGGGGCCAAGACTATTTGACCTCTATGGAAAACCTCTTTTTAACCTGTTATTAACCTGCAGATTGCCCCAATATCTGTAGTGTTAGAAAGGTGCATGGCCACCATACTGAAAGTGTGACCCCGGGAGACAATTAATTTTATTACAAGTGTGTTGGGGTGAATACAGTTACTGCTCACGACACGCTGAGGGATGGCTTTAAAAGGACTCGGTTTGAACATTTATTCTGGGCTGATAAAGTACAGATGCTCGGTGCTCCATGGCTGAGCTAATCATTTAAATACACCTTCCAATCGGTGGCTTACTTTCCCTCTATCTCCACCGCTCCTCTTTTTTGATTGACAGCTATGACTTCACTGTTATGACCTGGTGGTCAGGACAATAATGGACCTGGTGGTTAAGAGCACACGGAATGACCTGATTGTTACTGATAATAAAGGACGAGCTCTGGGACGTGGGAACTCTGCTGACCGCAATCCCTAATCCTCTCCAACCACACTAGAGGCAGCCGTGGATTGCGCCTAACGCTCCCTATGCAACTCGGCACAGCCTAAGGAACTAGCTAGCCCTGAAGATAGAAAAATAAAGCCTACCTTGCCTCAGAGAAATTCCCCAAAGGAAAAGGCAGCCCCCCACATATAATGACTGTGAGTAAAGATGAAAATACAAACACAGAGATTAAATAGATTTAGCAAAGTGAGGCCCAACTTACTGAACAGACCGAGGATAGGAAAGGTTACTTTGCGGTCAGCACAAAAACCTACAATAAGACCACGCAGAGGGCGCAAAAAGACCCTCCGCACCGACTTACGGTGCGGATGCGCTCCCTCTGCGTCCCAGAGCTTCCAGCAAGCAAGACAATAATAAAAATAGCAAGCTGGACAGAAAAATAGCAAACCAAAGAAATACAAGCTGGAACTTAGCTTCTGCTGGGAAGACAGGTCACAAGAATGATCCAGGAGTGAACTAGACCAATACTGGAACATTGACAGGTGGCATGGAACAAAGATCAAAGTGGACTTTAATAGAGCAGCCAGCTAACGAATTAACCTCGTCACCTGTGGAAGGAAACTCAGAAACACCCACCAGAGGAAGTCCATGGACAGAACCAGCCGAAGTACCATTCATGACCACAGGAGGGAGCCCGACAATAGAATTCACAACAGTACCCCCCCCTTGAGGAGGGGTCACCGAACCCTCACCAGAGCCCCCAGGCCGACCAGGATGAGCCAAATGAAAGGCACGAACCAGATCGGCAGCATGAACATCAGAGGCAAAAACCCAGGAATTATCTTCCTGACCATAACCCTTCCACTTGACCAGGTACTGGAGTTTCCGTCTCGAAACACGAGAATCCAAAATCTTCTCCACCACATACTCCAACTCCCCCTCAACCAACACCGGGGCAGGAGGATCAACGGATGGAACCACAGGCGCCACGTATCTCCACAAAAACGACCTATAGAACACATTATGGATGGCAAAAGAAGCAGGAAGGGCCAAACGAAATGACACAGGATTGATAACCTCAGAAATCTTATACGGACCAATGAAACGAGGCTTAAACTTAGGAGAGGAAACCTTCATAGGAACATAACGAGACGACAACCAAACCAAATCCCCAACACGAAGTCAGGGACCCACACAGCACCGGCGGTTAGCAAAACGTTGAGCCTTCTCCTGGGACAACGTCAAATTGTCCACCACATAAGTCCAAATCTGCTGCAACCTATCCACCTGTTATGATTAGGTAATTCAGTACCACAAAGGACATAGAAGTCAGAGCACATACAGTGACCTGACAATAACCCAAAAACATAGAACGAGCTCTGAGACGTGGGAATTCTGCTGACCGCAATCCCTAATCCTCTCCAACCACACTAGAGGCAGCCGTGGATTGCGCCTAACGCTCCCTATGCAACTCGGCACAGCCTAAGGAACTAGCTAGCCCTGAAGATAGAAAAATAAAGCCTACCTTGCCTCAGAGAAATTCCCCAAAGGAAAAGGCAGCCCCCCACATATAATGACTGTGAGTAAAGATGAAAATACAAACACAGAGATGAAATAGATTTAGCAAAGTGACGCCCGACTTACTGAACAGACCGAGGATAGGAAAGGTTACTTTGCGGTCAGCACAAAAACCTACAAAAAGACCACGCAGAGGGCGCAAAAAGACTCTCCGCACCGACTCACGGTGCGGAGGCGCTACCTCTGCGTCCCAGAGCTTCCAGCAAGCAAGACAATAATAAAAATAGCAAGCTGGACAGAAAAATAGCAAACCAAAGAAATACAAGCTGGAACTTAGCTTCTGCTGGGAAGACAGGTCACAAGAACGATCCAGGAGTGAACTAGACCAATACTGGAACATTGACAGGTGGCATGGAGCAAAGATCAAAGTGGAGTTAAATAGAGCAGCCAGCTAACGAATTAACCTCGTCACCTGTGGAAGAAAACTCAGAAACACCCACCAGAGGAAGTCCATGGACAGAACCAGCCGAAGTACCATTCATGACCACAGGAGGGAGCCCGACAACAGAATTCACAACACTTCATATAAACAGAAGAGTAGACATAGAGGGAATACAAGCAAGTGGGAAGATGTATTCAAATAGTGCCTGTACTTGGTTTTAACAGTCATTCTATAATGACAGCCTCTTTAAGCGCTCCCCAGAACCTTGACTCATACCTGACTTTGTACAGAAGCTCTGCTGGCTGGACTCAGAGCAAAAAGTCACAACTAGGGTTGAGAAACTTTTACTTTTTTAGGGTCGAGTCGGGTCGCGAAAAGTCGGGGATCGGCCAAAACACGAAACCCAATGAAAAGTCAATGGGAAATATCTCTCATGAAACCCAATGCAAAGTCAATGGGAAATCTCTCTCTCTCTCTCTCTCTCTATCTCTCTCCCTCTCCCCTCCATCCCTGAACAGAAAAGCTGGTGTTACACATTGCAAATCGCTACTGCGCACAAGCGAGAAGATGGCGATAGGCGTGCACGCCCCTAAGACCTATGTCATCACTCTGCCCATGCTCCTTCATTGACTGAAAAAATGGCGCCAAACGCGTCATACGAAACGCGACTTTGGGGCGAAGATCGCCGACCGCATGGCCGATCCCACACTAGGATCGGGTCGGGCTTCATGAAACCCAACTTTGCCAAAAAGTCGGCGACTTTTGAATTTGTCCGATCCGTTTCGCTCAAGCCTAGTCATAACATTTTTGCTGAAATTAGATTTTTGCAAGGTATTTTAGTTATTATGCTGGAGAAATTATCTTCATAAATCGTGCTTTTTTGTTTTTAATAGATCTCAATTTTAGAAGGTTTTTCCATTTTTGTAAAAAAAACACAGAAGAGTACCTAAATCTGTCTGAATGTTCACCATATGATCCATCATGACTCTTATCTTACACAGTTTTATGCAGCACTGTTGTTTTGATGTTGCTGAAACTTCCTGTAGGGAGGATTACTAATGCAATAGATTACTGTTCACATGATTCCTTTCTCAGAGACCTTTCCTCAATTTATAGGTTTCTGCGTGTCTCTTTTACAAGACACAGTTACTCTTTTTGTACACACAAATCAGATTGGCTTATTGCACACTGCTTTCTTGAAACTGCTTGAACTGCTGTTAAGCATGTGAAACACAATCCTTTTTATGAGACAAGGAAGGGGAAAAGTCAGACTCTTCCCCTCCCTCCCTGACTGAACAACATAGGAGATAAGCATCATGTGGTATGTTGTGCCTCAAATAAACATGAGAAACGTGATCATGCTTACAGAGGCATCTCAGCTGCAGACAGTACGTATGTAAGAGACTAAAACTGCATGCAAATTCTTTACGTGTAGTAAGATTGCAGACCATAACACCCCTTTTATTTTAGGAATGTTTTGAGATATTTGGCTATCCTCAATTACAATTACAATGAGTCGGGAAGATAAAGCTATCCTCCTCATTCATTGCAATCCATAAGACACAGCAATCTAGACGACCTTTTTAATGGTCCTCCTCCTCTGTCCTCCTCCTCCTGGACCTGCCCTCTGCCTTTGACACTGTGGACCATTCCCTATTACTACAGACCCTCTCATCCCTTGGCATCACAGACTTGGCCCTATCCTGGATCTCATCATACCTATCAGACCGGACATTCAGCTTCTCCCACTCACACACCACCTCCTCACCTCACCCCCTATCTGTCGGAGTCCTGCAAGGTTCAGTTCTAGGGCCCCTGCTCTTCTCCATTTACACTTTTGGCCTGGGACAGCTCATAGAATCTCACGGTTTTCAGTATCATCTCTATGCTGATGACACACAGATCTACATCTCTGGACCAGATATCACCTCCCTACTAACCAGAATCCCTCAATGTCTGTCCACTATTTCATCCTTCTTCTCCACTAGATTTCTGAAACTTAACATGGACAAAACAGAATTCATCGTCTTTCCACCATCTCACGCGACCCCCCCCCCAACAAACCTATCCATTACAGTAAATGGCTGCCCACTCTCCCCAGTCCCACAAGCTCGCTGCCTCGGGGTAATCCTTGACACCGATCTCTCCTTCAAACCACATATCCAAGCCCTTTCCACTTCCTGCTGACTTCAACTCAAAAATATTTCATGGATCTGTACATTTCTCAACCAAGAATCTTCAAAAACCCTAGTCCATGCCCTCATCATCTCTTGCCTTGACAACTGCAACCTCCTACTCTGTGGCCTCCCCTCGAACACTCTCGCACCCCTCCAATCTATTCTAAACTCTGCTGCCTGACTAATCCACCTGTCCCCCCGCTATTCCCCAGCCTCTCCCCTCTGTCCATCCCTTCACTGGCTCCCCATTGCCCAGAGACTCCAGTGCAAAACCCTAACCATGACATACAAAGCTATCCACAACCTGTCTCCTCCATACATCTGTGACCTCGTCTCCCGGTACTTACCTGCACGCAACCTCCGATTCTCACAAGATCTCCTTCTCTACTCCCCTCTTATCTCCTCTTCCCACAATCGTATACAAGATTTCTCTTGTGCATCATCCCTACTCTGGAACTCTCTATCACAACATATCAGTCTCTCGCCTACCATCGAAACCTTCAAAAAGAACCTGAAGACCTACCACTTCCGACAAGCCTACAACCTGCAGTAGTCACCGATCGACCAAACCACTGCATGACCTGCTCTACCCTCACCTACTGTATCCTCACCCATCCCTTGTAGATTGTGAGCCCTCGCGGGCAGGGTCCTCTCTCCTCCTGTACCAGTTATGACTTGTATTGTTTAAGATTATTGTACTTGTTTTTATTATTTATACCCCTCCTCACAAGTAAAGCATCATGGAATAAATGGCGCTGTAATAATGAATAATAATAATAATAATGCAGTTTTGGGTGATTATCTTAAAGAGATTTTTACATTTTATTTTAAAGGGTTGTCCAGTTTTAGGAATGTTAGATTGTTAAATGGTCTTAAAACAAGCAAACATAATAGTAATCTGTGACTATTGCATGGATGATGATGAAAATGGAGGAAACTAGATAAATGGGACATGACTGTGACTATTGGTTCTGAAACACAAAATACTTTTCACCTGGATGAATAATCTTAAGTGCCAGGTAGAATGCCTATTTTCGTATACAAATCCAAGTCAAATGGAGAATCGAAATACCCAGGAACATTTGTATTTATTGTGCTTTTATCAATTTACTCTAAATGCTTCCATTTTCCTGGAATGAAGCAATTTGTGTGCAAATAAGGCAAGAATGTGTGTGGTGTAGTGTTCAAATAAAGGAAGGAAAGAAGAATGTTTGGTGCAGTCAAAAGTCGATATTGATAACAATGCCTCCTTAGCCATATTCAAGAGGAACTTTATGTATCGTGGCTTTTTTTTCTGCTGGTTCTCAACCCCTTTCCTATTCATACTATGAGAGAACCAAACAGAAATATTGCATGGTTTATTCATCCACTACTTTTGAACATAAAGGGGGCAGTTGCACATTCTTATGGGTTTTAAGAAGATCATAGTTTTCACTAAGTGATATACTACAGCATGTTGACTAATGCTTTCCCATTTCTTGTGTTTGAAAACATGGTCTTCAAGATTTTAGGAGGTCAAAAAATGGTCAAGTTCAACAGCCAGGTCTATAAGATGATAAATCTGAAATGTCTTGCCTTAATATACTGGCACTCTGTCAGGACCTGTTTATTCTACATGTGCCTATATGTGACCACGCAGTGGTTGAATCTTTAATGAAAAACCCAGAAAAGTAAGGGTGGAAACACACTTACCTGCAAGCCAAAACAAGGAGTGACACCCTACTGAAAGAAAAAATATAATGAAACTATTTGCTATTTCTCAAAGTTTTACATCTACTTTTCAATTTAGCTTACAAATACTGATGAAAAAAACTAACTCAATTATTGACATCTAAAAAAGGAATGTATAATAACTGAAAAATCACACGGCATTTCTTCCTGCCATTACTTTATGTAATGCTCATTGAATGGGTATACAGGGAAACATAAAATTGGTAGGCAGTACTAATTAACTTTCATTTCTAGTCCATCATTGGTTTGACATTTAATTAGAATTTCAGCTCAATCATATTCAACAAAAATGTAATCTATTATATTGACAGCGGCATACATACAGAAAAATGGGACCTGCATAAAAATCTAGAGCAGTGTCATACCACCATGTCTTCTTCTATAGGTTCCTTAGACGCCACCTTTATGGTATATATGCCCCTAAATAATGACAACCACTTTTTCTTTTTCACTTAAGAAAAAAATACCTTTCTGTTTGTTTTTTTGGTTATTTTTTTAATTCGGCATACAGTAGCAGAGATATGGGCCATTTGTTTAGTGCTAAGTTTTGTGGTCCTTACCAAGGAGACTTGATAAGATAATGCAGAGCAGTCTAAAGACACGACCCAGAGGATCCTGTGAGCAATGCCCTCTTGGTAACTATCATAAAAACTAGCACTGCATAAAAAGCCTATATTTCTGGAACCTTATGACATATACAGCTGTGTGAAAAAGTGTTTGACCCCTTAATGATTTCCTGTTCTTTTGCATTCTTGTCACACTTAAATGTTTCAGATCACCAAATAAATTTAAATAGTAAACAAAGATAGCATAAGTTAATACAAAATGCAGTTTTTAAAGCAAGGCCATTATTAAGGGAAAAATAAATCCAAACCTACAGGGCCCTATTTGAAAAAGTGATTGCTTCCCCACCCATCCCTTAAAACATAAATGAACTGTGGTTTATCACATCTTTAGGAAGCTGAATTCAAATTCCCTAGCCACACCAATACCTGATTACTTCCACATCTGTTCTCAATCAAGAAATTACTTAAATAGGACCTGCCTGACAAAGTAAAGTAGACCAAAGGATCCTCAAAAGCTAGACATCATGCTGTGACCATAACAAATGTCGGAACAAGTGAGAAACAAAGTAATTGAGATGTATCAGTCTGGAAAATGTTCTAAAGCCATTTCTAAAGTTTGGGATTCCAGAAAACCATAGTGGGAACCATTATCCACAAATTTGCAAAAACATAGAACAGTTGTGAACCTTCCCAGGAGTGGTCGGTAGACCAAATTACCCCAAGAGCGCAGCAACAACTCATCCAAGAGGCCACAAAAGACCCCACAGCAACATCCACAGAACTGCAGGCCTCACTAGCCTCAGTTAATGTCAGTGTTCATGACTCCACCATATGAAAGAGACTGGGCAAAAAGGCCTGCATTGCAGAGTTCCAAAACAAAAACCACTGCTGAGCAATAAGAACAAAAAAGCTTGTGTAAGTTTTGCCAGAAAACATATTGATCATCCACAAGACTTTTGGGAGAATACTCTTAGGACTGATTATACAAAAGTTTAATTTTTTGGAAGGTGTAAGGCCCATTACATGTGGCATAGAACCAACACAACATTTTAGAAAAGAAACATCATACCAACAGTAAAACATGGTGGCAGTAGTGTGATGGTCTAAGGCTGTTTTGCTTCTCCAGGACCTGGAAGACTTGCTGTAGTAAATGGAAACATGAATTCTGCTGTCTACAAAAATGTTCTGTAGGAGGATGTCTGGCTATCTGTTTGTGATCTCAAGGTGAAGCGCACTTGGGTTATACAGCAGAACCATGACCAAAGCACACCAGCAAGTCCATGTCTGAATGATGTAAGAAAAACAAAATTAAGGCTTTGGAGGGGCCTTGTCAAAGTCCTAACCTTAACCCAATTGAGATATTGTGGCATGACCTTAAAAAGGCAATTCGTGCTCGAAAACCCTCCAAAGTGGCCGATGATTTTCGATAATTCTGCAAAGATAAATATGTCAAAATTCCTCCAGAGTGTTGTAAAAGACTCATTGCCAGTTACTGCAAATGCTTGTTTGCAGTTGTTGCTGTTAAGGGTGGCCCAACCAGTTGTTAGGTTTAGGAGGCTATCACTTTTTCATACAGGACCCTGTAGGTTTGGATTTCTTATTTCCTTAATAATAAAGTCCCTTATTTAAAAACTGCATTTTGTTTACTTGTGTTATCTTTGCCTAATATTTAAATTTGTTTATTGATCTGAAACATTTAAGTGTGACAAGCATGCATAAGAATAGGAAAGTAGGAAGGGGCAAACACTGTTTCACACAAATGTATATTCATAGGAGCATCAGGAATAAAAATAGAATAAGAGCAGAAAGTGGCTACTTTTGACATGTTAACAGGTCCTCTTAGGCAATTTTTTTTGTTTTACGTAACAGGCATGTAGTTGCACATACCTGCCTTTTGTGCCTGATGCTGTTCACAGACCGCTCCTGCTGGACACTCACCTGCCTTGCTGACGTCACATTGACAGAGCGATGGCTTCTTTTCCACCCTGCTCTGTCAATGGGTTGTGACTTCCGATATCAATCAGCTGTCAATCAGACTGACATTGAAAATCCCACCCTGTCAACAGAGCAGAGCGGATAAAAGCCTCCTCCCTGTCGATGTGCCTTGATCAAAGGCAGCTGAATCACCGGCAGGAGCAGTCTGTGACTGCTCTGTGCCGGTGAAGAATGACACCAGGCACAATAGGCTGGTAGGTAGTAAATACCTGCCCATTTGTGAAAAGTAAAATATGTGGTGGTCTGTTTGGTCTTGGGCAGAAGAGGCGGCAAGTTTGAAGAAAGATCTACGGTACATTTATTTGTCTAGACAAGTTCCTATAAGGAAAGTACAAGTAATATTTTTTCTCATGAATCATGATATTAATTTCATACACAGTTTTTCAGTACTTGAGATAATAAAAACATATTGAATTCGGAACATAATTTTAAAAATACAATCGAGAAATGGAAGAATATAAAAAGGCTTTACTCATTTTTCTGTCACGGAAATATAGTCTAAAAATTATAAATTTCATTTTCTTACAATGCCTCTGCCATAGAAATTCAAATCTGAAATTCTGTATCGTTTACTATATAAAGAATGTTAATAATAGAACAGTCCTTTCATCTCAGAAACCTTACAACCTGCTCACTTGTTATGTTCCTGAGCAGATAAAATAATTGGTCTCCCCTGAGGTTTAATCTCATTACTAATCAGATCATTTTTATGGAATTCCAATTTATTATGTTTCACTAATTTTTAGTTACCACTAATTAGTTTCTCATTTCACTGTTGGCTCGGCATCTAGACATTGGAGCCCATTTCTTGACATCTGGACATATTAAATTCTGGGTATGTTTCAAAGGGTTTGAAATAAAATTATTTATATATATATATTTTTTTAGTTTTTCTTGCATAATGTCTTTAAGTTGCAAAATCTATTTTCTGTGGATCAAAAGTTAATATCTCTAACTTTTGCTAACAACCATTCTCCATTACATACAGATGTGTCCACCCTTAAATTTTCATAAATTTTAAGTTATTTTAAAGACTCTGATTTTCCACTATGGAAAATCCAAACATGATTACGATTGAGAACAAAGCCAAAGAAGGAGACGTCTGTAATCACCTTTGGCTCCTCAGATATTATGAAATTATTGCCAATATGGCATGGCAAATTAAAAGTGTAAAACCAAAGAAATGAGTCAGAGCATACGTTGGTGTATGCTCAATGTGTAAGCGCATGTTCACACTGTGACCATTTCACAGACAAGACCCAAGAGAAAAACAAAACGAGCATATACAATACTCTGTAGTAAGTAAGTAGTAATAGTACATGGAAATAACATGGGGTATTTGGTTAATACTATTTTGATCCAAAAAAGCATAAAAGCCATCCCATCGTGATAGGGTCATCCTGATTGGGAACCACCTTATCGTTCTCTAGTTTTAAAACCTTACCATGTGTCAGGCAACCTCAGCGTAGGGCAGAACAGGAGCCCGACTGTTCAGAAACTGCCCGTGGGAATCTGTATAGATGAAGTGTCTCGCTCAAAAAGGGGTTTATACCAAGTACAGGAAACTACAGCAAAACCAAAAAAGTGAGCCGGAACACAAGCTGGTATACATGCAGTGCATAAGAACACGTTCACATCGTGGCCATTTCACATACAAAACCCAAGAAAAAAAACAAAATGAGCATATGCTCTGTAGAAAGTAAAACAAAGTAAATAGTAATAGTACGAGTGTTGTAATAGTTTAGCTATAGAAAGTGAATAGATAGCAGTGAGTGACCTCAAGGCATTGGTGCCTCAAGAGCCTCATGTCCCTCTGCCCATATTACAAATATCACGTCTAGGGCGGTGAAATTCTTACACAATTAGACCTCTGGTCATGGTCATGGCTTTATTATAAATCTGTGTATTTGAGAATCAAATTCTTTCCTAAGATGTAAATCGAGCTTTACCTGATCTTATATGATAAAGTTTAATTTGGAGGTTTAAAGGGAATCTGACCCACTTCCTCATGCTGCCCTCAGATTACATAGCAAAAATCTGCTGACAGATTCACTTTAATTGTCTAAAAAGGGCTTTACTAGAATTATTTATTTTAAAAAGGAATGGTATAAAAACAACCAGCATTTCCTATTACTTCTGACTAGTGTTGAGCATTCCGAAACCGCAAGTATCGGGTATCGGCCGATACTTGCGGTATCGGAATTCCGATACCGAGTTCCGATACTTTTGTGGTATCGGGAATCGGTATCGGATCCATATTAATGTGTAAAATAAAGAATTAAAATAAAAAATATTGATATGCTCACCTCTCCGGAGGCCCCTGGACATCACCGCTGGTAACGCGACGTCATTCTCAGGCCCTAAACTCCTCATTCTAGGAATTTAGGACCTGAGAATGACGTCACGGCTTGTGATTGGTCGCGTGGCGGTCACATGAGCGGCACGCGACCAATCAGAAGCCGTGATGTCATGGAAGGCCCTAAACGTGCTCATTTTAAGCAAAGAAGGCTGCCGGTTACCAGCGGTGATGTCCAGGGGCCTCCGGAGAGGTAAGTATATCAATATTTTTTATTTTAATTCTTTATTTTACACATTAATATGGATCCCAGGGCCTGAAGGAGAGTTTCCTCTCCTTCAGACCCTGGGAACCATCAGGATACCTTCCGATACTTGGTGTCCCATTGACTTGTATTGGTATCGGGTATCGGTATCGGCGATATCCTATACTTTTCGGGTATCGGCCGATACTATCCGATACCGATACTTTCAAGTATCAGATGGTATCGCTCAACACTACTTCTGACACTTTGTTGGTCTCTGACATTTTTAATGCAAACCGATTTGATTATGTACAATATGCATGAGGCACCTGGGTTTTATGTAGCAATAACTACAGGAGGACCTGAGTTTTATTATTTTTTTATTATGTATACCCCTCCTCACATGTAAAGCACCATGGAATACATTTTCCCATAATAATAAATAATAATAATATTTTATCCTGTAACTCATGCAAAGAATTTGGAGCTTCCTGGATGAGTAACAAGATACAATTTTGGCAGCCTGTGTCCACCACGAGAGGAAGCGTAGGAACTCTAGCACATCATACATCGCTTGTCCCTATCATTGTGCTTAAATACTGATTTTTTAAGTGTCAGAAGAATTGGGAGCTTTCTTTGCTTAATATATATCTTTCTGAAGAAATTTGGGGGGCATAATTTTGTACATAATTAAAATAAAATGATGTTCAAGGAAGGCATGAAATTTCAAGACTTAAAATACACTTTTTCTTGAATTGAATCGTGCAGGAAGATCGAGACCATCACATCTTGCAATGTGAACTGAATACTTTAGGAAATGGAAATGCCCTTTTAAAATAGTAGCGTTGACTTGGAATCCAAATGTTTTCTTATACTGACAGAATCTATTTTACAGCAGGTAGATTTCAGAAAGATTCTGAACTGTAGCAGTTCTAATAAAATATTGAAGTGCATCACAGTTACTCTGGAAGGTTTTAAGAGCATCCGAGTAGCATTAAATGTAACAGTCAGTTAAAAATGGCTATGTCGAGGAGTACAGCGTCTCATAATGCAGTCGGTTCTGGCCTTTCTCTACTCCCCAAGAATTATAGGTGCATTATCCCGTATGCATCATTTATATCTACAAGGATTGTCTCCCTCTTCCTTGTCACGAATGCCCTCATTAGCACATAGCTTGAAATGTAATTCCAGAATCCTTTTAAAGCACAACACCTTGTGAAATCAGGCTGAATTCTTAATTAAAGACCGTTTAAGAAGTCTAATAAAAGACACTTACCTTTTTATTGAGTTGTTAAATATTTTATTAAGGGTATTTTAAAGTTCAATTTTAAGTGAACACTTTTATTTGGAGCTAAACTTTTTCCTTTTCTCTCCTTCTGGCACTGGAAATTAAAATTGTTATCATTTATTAAGACATTATTTTGAGAAACAATTCAAAATATTGTACAAATCAGGAGTGTTGGTAGAGGCAATAAAAATCTACTAGCAATTTCTAATTGTAACATCTATGCTGATTCCTGTTCCTTTTCTTCCTGCTTAGGCTGCCAGGTGGTGCTGCGCTTTTGTTGCAGGTGGTGAGTGATGGCATTGGTCTTGTTTGATTCCTGGGGATTTTGGTGCCGCTAGATCAGGGAGCTCTGGGGTTAATTTTCTTTTAATTTTTTTTATTTTCTCCTTTCTGAAAGTCTTGGGCAGGCTCCCTGCTATTTAAACCCCTGGGTCTTAGGAGTTGAGCTCCTGCCGCTGCACAGGGGGAATCTCAAGCCATCCCGGATGCGGTCTCTCATTCTGCAACAGCTGTAGTGGAACCTGCTCAGCGGAGACGTCGGTCCCAGCATCTCGCTCAGTCTGATTCTGTGCAAAGGGTTGCTGCTGCTTTTCCAGGCTCTGCCATTGTAGCCTGTACTGGTCCGCGGCGAACTGTCGTCTCTGGGACTGTCCTGCTTTTCCCCTTCTGAGCATGCCCAAAGGAAGACCTCTCTGTGGAGGTCTGGGGACACATGTTCAGGTACTGCAGTAGCTCCTATTGGTCCTCTAGGAAGGTCCTGAAGATGCTCAGTTACCGTAGCAGTTCTCATTGGTCCTCTATGAAGGTCCTGAACTTGCTGCAGCTATAAAAGGTTTGCATGGCCATACGGCCATGCGCTAGTATATACTTGTTTATATGTGTGTGTTTTGAGTGAAAGTTGCTCTTTAATCATCCACTCCCTTGTGTTTGAATGCTCGAGTAAGAAAGATGATTGTAATCTAGCGCCCGACTTGTAACCAACACTGGTAAACAAACAGTGTCTATTGCTGTGGCCGCCAGTGCGGCGCCATTCACTATCACTGCGCTTTCCAAACCCAAGTCTGGGTGGTTAGTGGCGTCCGCCAGTGCGGCATCGCATGCACTCTCGTGCTATTGAATTATTATTTCTGTTACATGCGGTACTGCAGCCCTGTGACGCAACAGGGTTCGCTTCTTTCACACAGGGTGAAGCTAACCCATGTGTATCCTCATTGTACCACCATATAGTCCATCATTGCTTAACAGCAGGTTCCATCTCTGCACGGTGGACCCCGGGCCGTGAACGCGCCTTATTCCTTTTCTCTAATTATTTGGTGCGTTCCGCTAGCCCTAACACTGGCTCTCTGACTTACACTTCTAGTCAATTTGTTTTATTACCTGATTTGTGCTCTAGTCCTTGCTTCTGCTGGTTTCCTGTATCCTCTTTTTTTCTGACATTGGTGTGAATTTTGACCATCCTCTTGTCTTCCGATTCTGTTCCTGATGTGACCTTTTTGGCTCTGACCTTGCTTGGTCACCTTCCTGCCTCTAGTCTGCTCCTCCAGCCGGCAGCCCTTCCATTAAAGCAATCCATTGGACTCTGTTGTAAAACCAAATATCTCTAAAGGGGTTAAAGAGTGAAGGTCGGGGTACCTCTGAAATCTGCCAAACGTAGTGGCTTTTGTGAAGTCTGTCCAAGGCAGCCTTCTTGAACCTGTGAGAGTTCTTACAGCCATGACACTAATATATTTATAACAACATGCAGTAGAAGAGAGCCCTACCGATATGAACTTGTGTTCTTGGGTAATGGAGATAAGTTTAGGAATATCGAGGATGAACTTCTGGGAATGTTTCATTGTGGATATGTAGGAATGTTTTGGTTGCAAAAGTTACAATAATTTGGTTCTCTACAGACCCACAAAGTAGACCCCTGGTTGAAGACTTTAATAAATAATGATCGTTCCACCTGCCTTTGAGTGCACCATATCATGTAATGGTACATCTCTCCTCTAACGGATACAGAGAAAATGTGTAGTGTACTGGAACGTCCTCCAATGATATAACATCTAATGCAGTGTTCCTCAGCTCCAGGCCTCAAGAGCCACAAATAGATTATTCTTTCAGAATTTCCTTAGTGCAAAGGAGATGAAATAATCACCCGAGCAATACTAAGGATATCCCAAAACCATGATCTGTTGGTGACTCTTGATTACTGAAGTTGGGGAGCACTGACCTTATGAGTGGGGATTTCAAGAGCCAGACTTGTTGCAATCTTTTGCTCGATCAAAGAAACTTCTTTTCAAGAGGATGATCTCATCTGGAGTTATCGTATTGTAGGGTCTTTCTCAACTTCCTCTAAGGCTACGTTCACATTTGCGTTGTGCGCCGCTGCGTCAGCGACGCAACGCACAACGCAAATAAAAACGCACCAAAACGCACGCAAAAACGCTGCGTTTTACGACGCATGCGTAGTTTTTTGCCGAAATTTCGACGCAAAAAAAATGCAACTTGTTGCGTTTTCTTTGCCCAACGCTTGCGGCCAAAAAAACGCATGCGTCGCACAACGCAGTACAACGCATGTCCATGCGTCCCCCATGTTAAATATAGGGGCGCATGACGCATGCGTCGCCGCTGCGTTTCCTGACGCTGCATCGGGAAACGCTAATGTGAACGTAGCCTTACATTTATCTGATGCCCACAAATATTCCTTTATAATCTATTGACTATAATGCAGCAATTCACCTCACCTTCGCTTTTCTCCCAGACCTCCCTGGAGCTTTGTGAATGGTCAATAAAGGTCTCTATTCATGTCATCCATTGCGATCCCAGTAATTCGATCAGTACAACATTTATCATCTATCCCTCTACATTGGTTTTATAGCCTATAAACTTCTTTTGAAGTGGAAAAAAATATATTTTTGCGTAGTATAATGCTACTAACTTAAGTTAGCCAGTAACACACGTTTCAGTCTTCAATCTTCATAGGAATACACCTCCCAATATAACATGCTGGATATGAGGTCTGTGTGTTTCCAGCATGTTGCTGCCTACCAAATTGATTACAAATTAACTTAAATCTGGCTTACAAATCCACACTTACTTCCTCCCCACGTGTTTTAATCTGACTTTTCTATGATAGTCTATGTGGCATTCATATGTCCATGACTTTTTACTGCTCAAACAGTCCCCGAAAAATCATGAAGTACCGTCCAACTTTTGAACCGAAGATCCGACAAAAATAGACAATGCAAGACTATGGCCACCAGAAAAAATCTGGCAGCACTTGGATGCTTTCTGAATTTCACCGTTTTCTTTTTTTTTTTTTACTCCACGTACTTGAAAAATGGATGACAGTCTGACCAACTCTGATCAAAGTCTGATCAAAATAATAGGCCCATGTTTCTCCTGCTTGAGAAAAATACACGATTGAATGAGGTTTTTTACTGACAGAAGGAAGGGGAGGAGAAGAGAGTGCAAGATTTGTATCAGTTTTTCCGATCACTCTGTGTGATATAAGACTTAAGGTACCGTCACACATAACGATATCGTTAACGATATCGTTGCAACATCACGCTCCCGCGAACGATCTCGTTATGTGTGACAGCGACCAACAATCAGGCCCCTGCTGGAAGATCGTTTGTCGTTGGGGAATGATCAGGACCATTTTTTGGTCGCTGATCACCCGCTGTCATCGCTGGATGGGCGTGTGTGACGCCGATCCAGCGATGTGTTCACTTGTAACCGGGGTAAATATCGGGTTACTAAGCGCAGAACCGTGCTTAGTAACCCGATATTTACCCTGGTTACCATTGTAAAAGTAAAAAAAAAAACACTACATACTCACATTCTGATGTCTGTCACATCCCCCGGCGTCCACTGTGTCAGCGCCGGCCGTAAAGCAGAGCACAGCGGTGACGTCACCGCTGTTACTGCCGGCGCTGACACAGTCAGTGCAGGAAAACTCTCGGCAGCAGCGCGTGCATTAGCAGTGCTCCTGCCGAAAGCAGTTTTAACCCTGTGGACGCCGGCGGGGGACGTGACAGACATCAGAATGTGAGTATGTAGTGTTTTTTTTTTAACTTTTCCAATGGTAACCAGGGTAAATATCGGGTCACTAAGGGCGGCCCTGCACTTAGTAACCCAATGTTTACCCTGGTTACCCGGGGACTTCGGCATCGTTGAAGACAGTTTCAACGATGCCGAAGTCGTTCCCCAGATCGTTGGTCGCTGGAGAGAGCTGTCTGTGTGACAGCTCCCCAGTGACCACACAACGACTTACCAATGATCACGGCCAGGTCGTATCGCTGGTCGTGATCGTTGGTAAGTCGTTTAGTGTAAAGGTACCTTTAGAGATGCTCTTCAGGACCAAAATTGTCAACATCTTTTAATGACTAATTAGAAAGTTGTAAACTTTGCATTTATGAATCAAATGACCAAAATGAAATGGTTTGACTGTGTGGTTATCCTTTAAATATTGTATATTGTAGTCTCTTTAACACTGGAATCTATTGGAAGGATAAAAGGATTTTAAGGAGAATGAAGTTTCCAGCTGGAGGAGAGGATAGAGTTGAGGAACGTTAGTCCCGTCTGTGTTGACTTTTTTGTTTTAATTTACTCTTGATGTTTTTTCATCTAATGAAGGTATTTTTAGTTCTTGCGTCATTGTCAGTTTGTAAGGTCCATTGTACGTTTGCATTACACAGGCATTGGAGATTTTGCAATAAGCCATAATAGTCTACACTTATCTGCATTTACTATAATTACAAAGTATTAGTTAGAAAACCTTGCGAGTGATCTTGGTACTGCTGGAATTGACATCCCTATTATTTGCTGTTCTCCTAAAATTACTATAATCTACCATCTTTTATTATGTTAGTTTATTTTTAAAAATGACACAGGCTTGTAAGAAAGTCTTGGGTAGCCTAATTACGAGCACTTTTGGGGAGTTTAGTGGCGCTTTTTATTCTTAGGGTTATTTGTAAGAGCTGAATATTCTTAGCTGCGTTGACTAATTGACGCCTTTCACAGAGTTTACTGTAGCACAACTTTAAAGTTAGGGTGACAGAACATGGTGGATGAATTCTTGAAATTGTGTACATACAGTCCTGTTTGATAACTATTTTACATGTACAGTGCAGGGCTAACATTTATTAACATTCCAAACAACTCAATTTTATTAATCACTAGCTGAAGAGCCCGGCATTGCCTGGGCATAGTATATATCTGTGGTTAGTTATAGCACCTCACGTCTCTTATTTCCCCATCATGCCTCTCATTTTCTCCCTTACACCTCTCATTTTCCCACTCACTCCTCTCATTTTCCCCCCACCTCTCATTTTCCCCCTCACTCCTCTTATTTTCCCCTCACTCCTCTCATTCCCCCCTAACACTTGTCATTTCGACCTCACATCTGTCATTTTCTGATCACTCCACTATTTTCCCTCACTCCTCTCATTTTGCACTCACACCTTTTCATTTTCACCTCACACCCCTCATTTTCACCTCAGTATATACATGTTTGTCATCTCCCTTATATATAGTATACACCTGTATGTCTTCTCTTGTATATAGTATATACCTGTATGTCATTTCCCCTGTAAATAGTATATACCTGCTGTATGTCATCTCCTCCTGTATATTGTATATACCCATGTGTCATCTCCTCCTGTATATATTATATACCTGTATGTCCTCTCTTCTGTATATACGATATACCTGTATGTAATCTCCTCCTATATAGTATATACCTGTATATCATCTCCTGTATATAGTATATACCTGTATGTCTTCTCCCCTGTATATAGTATATACCTGCTGTATGTCATCTCCTCCTCTATTTACCTATGTGTCATCTCCTCTTTTATATAGTATATACCTGTATGTCATCTCCTCCTGTATATAGTATATACGCGTGTCATCTCCTCCTGTATATAGTATGTACCTGTAAGTCATTTCCTCCTGTATATAGTATATACCTGTGTATCACCTGCTCCTGTATATAGTATATACCTGTATGTCATCTCCTCCTGTATATAGTATATACCTGTGTGTCATCGCCCCTGTATATAGTATGTACCTGTATGTCATCTCCCCTGTATATAGTATATACCAGGTTGTCATCTCCTCCTGTATATAGTATATACCTGTATGTCATCTCCTCCTGTATATAGTATATACCTGTGTGTCATGTCCTCCTGTATATAGTACATACCTGTGTCATCTCCCCTGTATATAGTATATATGTGTGTGTCATCTCCTCCTGTATATAGTATATACCTGTGTGTCATCTCTTCCTGTATATAGTATATACCTGTGTGTCATCTCCTCCTGTATATAGTATATACATGTATGTCATCTCCTCCTGTATACAGTATATACGTGTGTCATCTCATCCTGTATATAGTATATACCTGCAAGTCATCTCCTTTATATAGTATATACCTGTGTGTCATCTGCTCCTGTATATAGTATATACCTGTGTGTCATCTGCTCCTGTATATAGTATATACCTGTGTGTCATCTGCTCCTGTATATAGTATATACCTGTGTCATCTCCTCCTGTATATAGTATATACCTGTGTGTCATCGCCCCTGTATATAGTATGTACCTGTATGTCATCTCCCCTGTATATAGTATATACCAGGTTGTCATCTCCTCCTGTATATAGTATATACCTGTATGTCATCTCCTCCTGTATATAGTATATACCTGTGTGTCATGTCCTCCTGTATATAGTATATACCTGTGTCATCTCCCCTGTATATAGTATATGTGTGTGTCATCTCCTCCTGTATATAGTATATACATGTATGTCATCTCCTCCTGTATATAGTATATACGTGTGTAATCTCCTCCTGTATATAGTATATACCTGCAAGTCATCTCCTGTATATAGTATATACCTGTGTGTCATCTGCTCCTGTATATAGTATATACCTGTGTGTCATCTGCTCCTGTATATAGTATATACCTGTGTGTCATCTGCTCTTGTATATAGTATATACCTGTGTCATCTCCTCCTGTATATAGTATATACCTGTGTGTCATCTCCTCCTGTATATACCTGTGTATCATCTCTCCTGTATATAGTGTATACCTGTGTGTCATCTCCTCCTGTATATAGTATATATCTGTGTCATCTCCCCTGTATATAGTATATACCTGTGTGTCATCTCCCTTGTATATAGTATATATGTGTGTGTCATCTCCCCTGTATATAGTATATACCTATGTGTCATCTCCCCTGTATATAGTATATACCTGTGTGTCATCTCCCCTGTATATAGTATATATCTGTAAGTCATCTCCTCCTGTATTAGACCGCGTTCACACGTTATTTGCTTAGTATTTTTACCTCAGTATTTGTAAGTTAAATTGGCAGCCTGATAAATCTCCAGCCAACAGGAAGCCCTCCCCCCTGGCAGTATATATTAGCTCACACATACACATAATAGACAGGTCATGGGACTGACAGCTGCCGTATTTCCTATATGGTACATTTGTTGCTCTTGAAGTTTGTCTGATTATTAATCAGATTTTTATTTTTGAAGGATAATACCAGACTTGTGTGTGTTTTAGGGCGAGTTTCATGTGTCAAGTTGTGTGTGTTGAGTTGCATGTGGCGACATGCATGTAGCGTCTTTTGTGAGATGAGTTTTGTGTGGCGACATGCGTGTAGCAACTTTTTGTGTGTCGAGCTGCATGTGACAGGTTAGTGTAGCAAGTTGTGTACAGCAAGTTTTGCGCATGGCGAGTTTTGCGTGTGGCGAGTTTTATGTGTGGTGCGTTTTGAGTATGTGCAAGTTTTGTGTGAGGCAACTTTTGCATGTGTTGCCACTTTTGTGCATGTGGCAATTTTTCCGCGTGTGCAAGTTTTGCGTGTGGCGAGTTTTCCATGAGGTGAGTTTTGCACGTGTGGCGAGTTTTGCATGAGCCTAGTTTTGCATGTGGCGAGTTTTGCGCGTGGCGAGTTTTGAGCGGTGACTTTTGTGTTTCGACTTTTATGTGGCGAGGTTGGTGTATGTGTGGTGAAATGTGTGCTGAGGGTGGTATATGTGTTCAAGCATGTGGTAGTGTGTGGTGTATTTTGTGTGTGTGTGTGTTCATATCCCCATGTGTGGTGAGTATCCCATGTCGGGGCCACACCTTAGCAACTGTACGGTATATATTCTTTGGCGCCATCGCTCTCACTCTTTAAGTCCCCCTTGTTCACATCTGGCAGCTGTCAATTTGCCTCCCAACACTTTTCCTTTCATTTTTCCCCCATTATGTAGATAGGGGCAAAATTGTTTGGTGAATTGGAAAGCGCGGGGTTAAAATTTCACCTCACAACATAGCCTATGACGCCCTCGGGGTCCAGACGTGTGACTGTGCAAAATTTTGTGGCTGTAGCTGCGACGCCTCCAACACTTTTGCTTTCACTTTTTCCCCATTATGTAGATAGGGACAAAATTGTTTGGTGAATTGGAATGCGCGGGGTTAAAATTTCACCTCACAACACAGCCTATGACGCTCTCGGGGTCCAGGCGTGTGACTGTGCAAAATTTTGTGGCTGTAGCTGCGACGGTGCAGATGCCAATCCCGGACATACACACATACATACATACACACATACACACATTCAGCTTTATATATTAGATTACATTATTTTTATTCTGTTATTTGTTGTTCTTTCACACATGGGAGAATATGAGGTACTTACTGAATTTTCTACTTTGGGATTTGAGAATTGTACATTTACATGATTTGTTTCATGCAAGCATAAAGTATATATTGGGAATGAATAATAATTAATGAGCATAATGAGAACCACTCTTATCATTTGCCCTAAATTTACAATCTGCACTCATACATTTATCTTACCTTTTATTTTTACAACTTTAATCATTCTATGATAATCAAAACTTTACATATATATATATATATATATATATATATATATATATATATATATATATATATGTACAATATATATATGTACAGTAAAGACCAAAAGTTTGGACACATCTTCTCATTTAAAGATTTTTCTGTATTTTCATGACTATAAAAATTGTACAATCACACTGAAGGCATCAAGACTATGAATTAACACATGTGGAATTATATACTTAACAAAAAAGCTGAAATTATGTGTTATATTCTAGGTTCTTCAAAGTAGCCAACTTTTGCTTTGATGACTGCTTTGCACACTCTTGGCATTCTCTTGATGAGCTTCAGGAGGTAGTCATCGGGAATGGTTGTCGAACAATCTTGAAGGAGTTCCCAGAGATGCTTAGCACTTGTTGGCACTTTTGCTTTCACTCTGCGGTCCAGCTCACCCAAAGCCATCTCGATTGGGTTCAGGTCTGGTGACTGTGGAGGCCAGGTCATCTGGCGCAGCACCCCATCACTCTCCTTCTTGGTCAAATAGCCCTTACACAGCCCGGAGGTGTGTTTGGGGTCATTGTCCTGTTGAAAAATATATGATGGTCCAACTAAACGCAAACCGGATGGAATAGCATGCCGCTGCAAGATGCTGTAGTAGCCAAGCTGGTTCAGTATGCCTTCAATTTTGAATAAATCCCCAACAGTGTCACCAGCAAAGCACCCCCACACCATCACACCTCCAACTCCATGCTTCACGGTGGGAACCAGGCATGTAGAGTCCATCCGTTCACCTTTTCTGTATCGCACAAAGACACGGTGGTTTGAACCAAAGATCTCAAATTTGGACTCATCAGGCCAAAGCACAGATTTTCACTGGTCTAATATCCATTCCTTGTGTTCTTTAGCCCAAACAAGTCTCTTCTGCTTGTTGCCTGTTCTTAGCAGTGGTTTCCTAGCAGCTTTTTTACCATGAAGGCCTGCTGCACAAAGTTTCCGCATAACAGTTGTTGTAGAGATGTGTCTGCTGCTAGAACTCTGTGGCTCTCTAATCTGAGCTGCTGTTAATCTGCGATTTCAGAGGCTGGTGACTCAGATAAACTTATCCTCAGAAGCAGAGGTGACTCTTGGTCTTCCTTTCCTGGGGTGGTCCTCATGTTAGCCAGTTTCTTTGTAGCGCTTGATGGTTTTTGCCACTGCACTTGGGGAAACTTTCAAAGTTTGCCCAATTTTTCAAACTGACTGACCTTCATTTCTTAAAGTAATGATGGCCACTCATTTTTCTTTACTTCGCTGCTTTTTTCTTTCCATAATACAAATTCTAACAGTCTATTCAGTAGGACTATCAGCTGTGTATCCACCAGACTTCTGCACAACACAACTGATGGTCCCAACCCCATTTATATGGCAAGAAATCCCACTTATTAAACCTGACAGAGCACACCTGTGAATTGAAAACCCTTCCCAGTGACTACCTCTTTAAGCTCATCAAGAGAATGCCAAGAGTGTGCAAAGAAGTCATCAAAGGAAAAGGTGGCTACTTTGAAGAACCTAGAATATAAGACATAATTTCAGTTGTTTCACACTTTTCTGTTAAGTATATAATTCCACATGTGATAATTCATAGTTTTGATGCCTTCAGTGTGAGTGCACAAATTTCATAGTCATGAAAATACACAAAAGTCTTTAAATGTGAAGGTGTGTTCAAACTTTTGGTCTGTACCGTATATATATATATATATTTATATATGATCAGTTATAGCTTGTCATCTATAGCATAAAATGGTAAACGAAAACTTGCAGCATGGCCAAAAGAATAATCTTATCAAGGTAGTGTGTGGTGTATACTTTATTAAAAGCATGCCTGTTATTTCAGATGACTGTTCAGAATAAGCTGTGGGTACACATGTTATTTTTGGCCATTAGATGACTTGCATGCTGAATTTTTCAACAGCATCCCCACTCCCCTACAGGCATTTCTTCTAATTTAGAGTTGCTCCTAAGCTAGTGGGTGAAAAATAGCTGACATGAGCTCCACCATGCACAGTTACATAAGCTGCTCTTCTATTATGATGGGACGCATGTTCGCAAACAGCAGAGCAGTGTATCTGTGAATCCAGCTCTGTGGTGAGGTAATTGCTTAAAGTGTAACTGTGATATGTATATATATATATATATATATATTAGACACTGCGAATAGCTGCCGATCAGTGAGGTTTGGAGCCAAAGACCCCTACCAATCGCACAAAATACTCCTCTGAAGTCCACAGTCCATGAATGCAGCGCACACACAGAGCAGTGTATGGGGTGATTCACCACTGTGGAAGATGTATACGGTCCCATAGAATTAGCGTTGAGCCGCTACACCGTTTTGTGTGTGCGCTACAGACTTTTGAGCAGTAGCTTGTGCAATTGGTGGAGGAATCATGACTTAGGGTAAGAGCAGGTTAACACTTTTTGTCCCTTCTCTTCTTGAATTTTTATTGCATAGTCACTCAACTATTTAAAGTTATTGTACAGTAAAGCAAATGTTTAAAGAGTAACCGTCGTATTAATTTATCTTTCCTAAATCAATAATAGACCTAAAAATAAGCAACTCCGTAATATATCTCATCATAGAATTTGCTTCTTTCTCATCCTGGACTGATCCTACAATCCATGGTTAAAATTTCTATTCAATCAATATCAATTTTTTCTGAGATTGGAGATGACAGTTGGTGCTGTTAAAATTTTATGGAGGTGAGGGAGGAGCTAAAGGCAGACACAACATTCTACTGCAAAATTCATAGAACTTTATAAGCCACAGCCTTCATATCTTATCTCCGTAACGGGAAAATCTGTGTTCACTGAAGGCACATTTTACTCGACTACTGAGAATTTTAAGAATGAAAAAAGAGGAGAAAAAGCAGGGCTCATGCAGATGAGTATATAAATCAAACGTGTGCTATCCGATTTTTAATTGACCCGTGTTATTGAATAGTGCTATACAGATTAATAATTTTTTTCTCGGTCTGACTCTTAAAAAAACAAAACAAAAAAGAAAAACGTAGCATGCACTACTTTCATCTGAGTCACGAATGAGACTCACATATTCAAGTCTAAGGGTGCAAGAAAAAAAATTCTGATTCCGCACGGACCATCAGAGCGGCATCTGAGTTTTATGGATAGATTTCTATTGTAAATCTAGGAAACTTGTAGATAGTCATGTACTTGTTTTAATGTAGTTGTTTGAAAGCGGATTGCACATGATCGTCGGACGAAGGTAAAAAAAAAAACACTGATGAGAATTTGAAATAAATCGTCAAAGTTTATTACACCGTCAACAAGCTCCTTATATACCTATTGCAAAATTTCCTATTTTTATGCATACTAATGTTTTCCCCAAAATAAGACCTATCCCAAATAAAAGCCCTAGCATTATTTTACAGGCTTTTTGGAGTATTCTTAAAATATAAGTCCCACTCTAAAATAAGCCCTAGTTAAATTTAAGACCGGCATTTGGGGGGGGGACACTGGTCAATTGCCCAGAGCCACCACTCTCCCCCCAGAACTTCTATTCTGAAGTTAAAACTGCTTAAGGATCTATGGTGACATCACGTACATGTGACCATGATGTCACCAAAAGTATTTTAACTGCGTCAGTCTAGAGTATCTAAAGTAGAGACAGGCTGGTATACAGGGCTGGCATTAGGTGGAGTGGAGGCAAATCCGTAATTCTCTCAGGTCCCCCACTATCTTAGGGGCCACTAATAGTGATGAGTGAGTATACTCATTACTTGGGTTTCCTCGAGCATGCTCGGGTGATCTCCAAGTATTTGGATGTGCTCGGAGATTTAGTTTTCATCGCCACAGCTGCATGATTTGTGGCTGCTAGACAGCTTGAATACATGTGGGGGTTGTCTGTTTGTTAGGAAATCCCCACATATATTCAGGCTGTCTAGAAGCCGCAAATCATGCAGCTGTGGCGACGAAAACTAAATCTCCGAGCACGCTAAAATACTCGGAGACCATCCGAGCGTGCTCGTGGAAACCCAAGTAACGAGCATACTCGCTCATCACTAGCCACCAGCATTTCTATTCTTAAGGACCTTTGGTGACATTTGTTGTTCATGAAAAAAATATGACATGCCATGAAAATAAGCTCTAAGCTATCTTTTGGAGAAAAAAAGGAAGACTCTGTGTCCTTTTCGGAGAAGCACGGTATTGAGTAATAAAAAAAAATAAGTCTACTAAATCAGCGATCAATATTTTTAAATATGATGACTAAATATTATAACTGTCCAACATAAAAATCGATGTTGAAACCATATGATTTTTTTGCTGGTAAATGGTGATGGACAGCAAGAAGTCACCTGGTGAATTGTGCAGCATTACTGTTGGTACTTTATGGTTGTGGTATTTTACACCACAGTTAAAATTTTAAAGTGATGATAAAGTAAGGTTGTCTTTTTTGAGAAATCATTGACTTATTTTCATTCGATCTTGGCAAAAAAAACAAAATACCCTTGATCTTCAATCTGTGTAAAAAGCAGAATAAAAAAACAATAATAGAATAAACACAAAGTCTAAACAAATATACCATAGTCGTTTAGGTCATTGTGGGCTGACACATTCCAGAAAAGCTTCAGTTGCGAAACCTTAATGTGAAAGATGGAAAACTGAATTAGCCTAAAAAGAATTTCAATGCAAATTTGATAGAAAATTCCCTTTTTTTATTGCCGCTAGAAGATGCATTTGCAAATGCGTATAATTAATGATCCATCAAGCTTACAATATTTCCAAAGTATTTTATGCAGTAAAATTGTATATGACATCACTATGAAAGAGTAAACACATTTTTCATGTTACTTATCTGCAATGTTAATGCATGGGAATTTTGTACCTAACAGCTTACATTAAAATGACAAAATATTGTGGCAAAAGGTAAAAAAAAACTGTGTTTGTTGGGTATGATCGATAGCACAGATTTCAAAACAGGCATTTACATGTGCATATATTTCCCATCCATCTTTCCACTGCAAGATATGGCTGAGGTTGCAAGAATAACGTCTCCCCATAACTCACATAGTATCAAATTTTACAATTATGCTGAGAAAATGCTATATTTCTCCAGCTACCTCCATAAATTCCAAGTCTGGCTAACTACTGACTTTATGAGCAACAGAATCACTGGAATATTTAAATAGCGGAGTCAAGCCAGATTTGACATTGGACTATTAAGCAATAATAAACCCACGTGAAACCATTTTGCAAGAACTGGAAGGCAGTGACATAACAAAAGCGGTGGTGGCGGCTAGTCTTATGGCTAGAGGTTGTTCTTCAAGGATATTGAGATACAGGGTAAGGCAGGGGTGTCAAACTGCATTCCTCAAGGGCCGCAAACAGGTCATGTTTTCAGGATTTCCTTGTATTGCACTGGTGATAATTTAATCACCTACACACATAATGATTACAGCACCTTGTTCAATGCTAAGGAAATCCTGAAAACATGACCTGTTTGCGGCCCTTGAGGAATGCAGTTTGACACCCCTGGGGTAAGGGGTAGTGAACTGAATTTTCATCCTAGGTTATCATGCAAGGATTTACTCTACCAATAGTTTTGTATCGATGCAATAAAGAAAAGTTATTTGGGTAATGGAAAGAAAATGGCATTCATGTGGCCATTCGGAGTGACTATGTAAGGATGCTCGGCATGTGTGCAATTGCGGCCCCGGTAGTCCTGCAGAGCAGCTGGATTTACTGACGGGACATTCAACAACACAAGATTTTTAAAAATAGCTCATATAGTCTTTTAATATGAAGACACAATGTTTTTGAGCATTTCAGGTCTTCAGGACATTCCTGAAATACAATAGTACCTTTCCCACTTTGTGGTTCTTGGTACACTTAGGCTTCTTGCCACCACCCATCTCCTGCCACACTCTCATCACAGCTCCACGTTGTTCCGAGTACAGATAAGGCCAACACTCACAATGTTTTTACACACCAGCAGTGTCTTCCAATTCAGACCATCAGACTCTGCTTGTATCTCCTGACTGCTTTCTCCAGGTCCTCAGCTACCTGTAATATTATCTTGGGGAAAGTAATCTTCTGGACTCCTGTCTCCTACCAGTCTTGGACCATCTCATCAGACACCCCTCCGGGGTGACTTCGCCACTTGCCAATATCTGAGATCAGGAGACAATGAGCTTGAGTTTGGCCATTATCAGGCTATCAATGGTCACAGGGGCATAAGTCCAGCTCACGATGATACAAACTTAAATATCCACATTACATATTAGGAAGAAGATTTCTCCACCACTTTCTACATAAATACCAACAATGGTTCCCATACTATCAATCAAAAATCATGTAATCATGTGCTGCTGTGCGGAATAGTTGTGACTGGTCTTTTCCATTCCTCTTACCAGGATTGCCAACCATTCAGAAATTCTAGGACAGTCTGTTAAAAATTATTTTGACTGTAGTAATCATTTAACAGTTTACAGTGAAGGCAGCAGATGTCTTCACATCAGAATTATGGACTGTAGACCTTTATCACTTATAATCACATTGATTTATATGGTTTTCCATGTGTGAGTAAAAAAAATTTCTGTCCGTGATTTTTAGATAAGCTGTGCAGAAAAAAATGAAAAGTCAAGCTGGAAACCCTATATCTGACTATTACCCATAAAAACAGTCGATTAGATATGCAATCAGTGTTTGAACTGTGAAGGTCTGAATCCTGGCATTCCTACATATCCCTGTTATCAACAAGCTGTAACACCTTTTAGCTTTTTTTTTCTTTCTTAAAAATGGGCCCCATTCCTCACATAGCAGTCAGAGATGGCAGCAAAGACCCATCCAAGCTTATAGGGTGAAGGCTCGCCCAACTCTAACCGCATGAAAACCTTTTTAATCCAATCGGTCAAATCATAAAAGTAGAGTTCTGACTTTTGGGATGCCCAATAGCATCCGAACACCTAACCTGAAATTCCTGGACCGCATTGTCAAATCTGAAACGGAACTTCCAAAAATGCTCTTATGTGGCAAAGAGGCGTTTGAGGCCCATGAAACACAAAGGAAACTTATCAAACAGTTTTCAAAGATAAATTCTGTTCTCAGTTGTGGAACATGAACACACACCATTCTTTTCTATACAAATAAATATACGGTATATATTTTTAATCTCTATTTTCAAATCCTATTATTAGTGCTACCCCAGGATTAGAAATCTGGGAATTACTGTATTACATTCCTTTTTCATAGATTTGCTCTATGTAAGAAAAAATGCAGAAGCATCTGCAGCCCTTGTCCTAGCATCTGCTCTTGGGAACAGAATCTCTACATACACTATGTCGAAAAGCACGAGTGCATTATCTGCTGACTTTATTTGTAAGTCCCAGGGGACTCCGTTATGCACATATGGAAGGAGGCATACTCTACTAGCAGTATTCTAGCCTGCATGAAGAACATTCAGATGTCCTTTTTTTCTTGTATGTGAAAAAAGGACCCATTTCCATCAGTGTTCTGGATCAGATTTCACCTGTGTGTCCGTTTAGGCCAGTTATTTTTATGTATGCTAAAAAATAAAAATGGGAAAGCTTCTCCTTTTCAATGTTAAAAATGGGCAGCACGTGGACTACACATGGATGACGTCCATGGGGTGGCTGTGATTTTCACAGACCCTTAGACTTGTATGGGTGATTTTGATTCATATCTCAGATCGAAAATAATCTTGTGTCCGTGATTCTTTTTGCTTCCCACTCTATCAGCCAATGACGGACATAATTCATGTAAAAAATGTAGATAGAGCATGTACAGAATATGAAAACTGGATTTCCAAAGGAGGCTGGTTAAGACTAGTCTCAGACTTTTATAACTTGGCTACATTTAATGTCTCTCATTCAGAGGTCTGATTTTATTTTTACAAGCAAACTGCATCAATGACAAGAGTCTGGTTAGGAGAAGAGTTTGATCAGAGTGTGGTACAAGTGTCGTCTGATTTTCTCGTACATGGAAAAATTTAAAAAGATAAGTGTGTCTCCACCTTCTCCATTCTGACAGTCCATCAAAATTGGACCACATCCAAATGCAGTCCGATTTTTTTTTTGTCAGGGATCCGTTGACTTCCATTGATGATTTTGATTCAACTCTCGGATCGAAATTAGACAAGTCGCCAATATTTTCACTGGACCTCTCGGTCCGTGGAAAAAAAATAGGACATGTCAATGGCCCCATAGACTATCACAGGTGCCAGTGCTATCTGGAAATCCAAGTAAGCACTCATACACAAAAAACAGACTTCTGAATGAAGCCTAAAGCACAAACTTTGCTTGCTCTATTGAAAACCAATCTTGGATCGTCATTGGATTCCACAGTCCTCTAAGTTCGATTTAGTAAAACTGCAGGGGACTTGGGTGTTGCAGCCACATTTTAATGTCTATATTACTGTCTAAAATCATGTACCTCTGTAGACTTCTGATTAGACATGAGGGAATCAGCCAAATTGACATTTGTCAGATTTGCTTGACTTTGGCATGGAAATTCAATTTGCGAATTAAATCTGCTGGGAAGAGGTTAAAAAAGTTATACTCTGCTTTCTCACTACTTCTGAACAGAATGTTGTGTACAAAGTACCGTAACTCCTTTTTATCCTTAGTTGCCTATAGGAAAGTTTATAAAGTTGACTGGTCCTTTATCCTTATTCTCGGCGTATCTCAAGGGAGAATGTAAATGTGATGTTTGGCAATGCAAATCTAGGTTATAAACTGCTAATAATGGAGAGTAAGGGCTTTCAGGCTGTCATGGTAACTTATGTTACTGGTTTGTAAAATGACATAGATTAGCTTTTAACTTCCTATGCCTGAGGCGCTTAGCATGACTTTGCTGAGCTGGTAGAGAAGACAAGTAACAGATGGACCTAAGAGCAGGTATCCGATGTTTTGCAGTTGTCCGTAGAGTGATGTGTCAGGAATGAATGACTTTTATATATTTAACTTTTGTAAGATGAAGTATCAGTCATTGTGTGGGCAAAAACTTTTGATGTTTTGTCCATTAAGAATTGCAATATCATACACAGTATTCATGCAGAATGCTTCTCCTCATGGACACATTCAAACTTAGACAGAGCCAGGGGAGTACCAAATGATATGTTGGATCGCTTGGACTCTACACATAAAGGGATTGTTCAATAAATATATTGTCTATCATGTGGATAGGAGATAAATGTATAATGGGTGGGGGTCCAGCTCCTGGGAATTCCACTTATCATGAGAATGAGGGTCCACAAGTTCCTTGTGTGAATGAATGAATATAACTGCACAGCTATCTATCTTTAGGCGTTTGGGGCATTTAATAGAGTGTTAGGAGACACAGCTTGTATATAGTTTGGTCTTTTCAGTAGTAACATACAGATGCAAAACCAGAACAATAAAAAAACAAGACAGAGGAAGAATTGATGCCTTCGAAATGTGGTGTGGTGGAGAAGGATATTATCAATACCATGGATTGAAAGAAGAACAAACAAATCAATTTTGGAATAAATCAAGCATGACATGTCCCTCAAAGCAAAGATCACTAAGTTGCGACTTCCCTCCTTTGGACACATCATACGAAAAGAGAAATCACTGGAGAAGGACATCATGGCCGAAAGAGTGAAGGAACATAGCGATGAGGAAGATAACAACCCAATGGCCTGATACTATCAAGATAATGGTGGAGAAGACAATGATGAACCTATCTAGCCTTGCCCTAGATCGATCTTCTTACAAAGTGTTCATGGCTCAAAATAAAGCTGAAGGCGGTGGGCACACAATTAAACATCGGGGTTAAGTGATTATCGACAGGTGATCTTGCAGGATAACTCTTTATTATTGGACACCTCATGCAACAAGTCATCAAAAGTCCAGTAGGAGATTAAAGTAGACTTCTGGTCTGACAGAATACTGAAGGGACACACCTGATCGGCAGTTGGGGGACACAGAGTTGACATCCTAGGAAATGAGAGAAGTATGTAGTGTTTTTATTTTATGACAGTTTCTTGAGTGATTTAAATGGATAACTCTATTTTAATCACTTCAGTTCCCATCATAAAATGAAAATACTTTGTACTTACCTCCTGGAATGACGCAGTCCCTTTGATGTCAGTGTTGTGTCCCCTGGCAGTTGATCAGCTGTAGTTATTAATTTTTACATAAGAGTGGAAGTCTGCTCTGATGAAATGGTAAAGTCTGCAATAGTGATGAGCGAATATACTCGAGATTTCTCGAGCATGCCCGGGGGTCCTTCGAATATTTTTTAGTGCTCAGAGATTTAGTTTTTCTTGCTGCAGCTGAATGATTTACATCTGTTAGCCAGCATAAGTACATGTGGGGATTCCCTAGCAACCAGTCAACCCCCACATGTACTTATGCTGGCTAACAGATGTAAATCATTCAGCTGCGGCAAGAAAAACTAAATCTCCAAGCACTAAAAAATACTCAGAGGACACCAGAGTGTGCTCAGGAAATCTCGAGTAATGAGTATATTCGTTCATCACTAGTCTGCAACCAATCAGTGGCCTCTGATTAACTGCAGTGGTCATATGACATAGCAAAGGCAACTATTTTGTGGCAGACTTTACTATTCCATGAGGGTAGACTTCCGCTCTAACGTAATTCTGAAAGGCTACAGTTGGTTAACAGCTGCAGACTGGTTGATAATGTCACGTTTCTGCCAGGGGACACGGCGCCAACATCGTGGGAATGGCACTGCTTCAAGAGGTAAGTATGAAGTGTTTTTATTTTAAGGGGGCAATATTTAATTTAAGAAGGTTTTATCAAGTAGTGGACAACTCTATTAAACATTGATTAAGTGAAAGGGACACAGCTGCATGCACATTTATGTCATTGCGCCAATAAAAACTTTGAAGAAGCGCTATGGGTCCAGCAGAAAGATCATAGACTAGAACTACAATGCTAGACAAAATCCATTGATAGGTGTGATGTTGTCCACAGTGCTATATGATTGCAAAAAGCAAAGATTATTTAAGTGAATATTTTTGATATGACTCAAAGATTAAAGAATGTTCGTATGCTTAGAGACTGGATGAATTGAGGCATCCATGGAGCACGGTCTGTGTACGAACCATGAAGAACAGACTTGCCACAGGTTTCCTGGCTTGACCTCAACAGCCTGAAATATGCATAAGAGGCTGTTGAGTTCAGGTCAGGAGACCCACAGCCATTCTGTACACCACGGTCCATACATGGACCATGTTTTACAGATTTCTGAATTCAGCCTTAGGATGAGTTTTACAAAATTTGTAAAAGTCAGTTCATTGTACGCACTTTCCTGTGGAGATTAGGTCTGTGGTTGCCAACCTTGAAGCTGTCAGCACAGTTTTGTAACCTAAAATAAAGACATTTGTGGTTCTTCTGTAATTACCATTTGAAGTTTTCTGCTAATTAGATTTTGGTACACAAGGTCTGTGCTTTACACAGGGTTTTCTCCTCCCTGTCTGTGATTTCCAAGCTCCTTCGTCTGCCTCCAG
The DNA here is from genome assembly GCF_032444005.1 of Ranitomeya imitator. Classification (NCBI taxonomy): domain Eukaryota; kingdom Metazoa; phylum Chordata; class Amphibia; order Anura; family Dendrobatidae; genus Ranitomeya; species Ranitomeya imitator. The sequence continues at coordinate 806,918,274 of NC_091283.1, forward strand.
TCTGTGAATGACAGGTCACTGAGATTTCAAACAGAGGAGGCAGGTCATACACAGATCGGAGGCAACAGGGAGGCCGGGAAATCACAGACCAGGAGGAGAAGACCCAGTGCACAGTCTGACCCCTGTGCACCGAAATCTTATTGGCAAGAAGCTGCAAATGTCGATTAAAGAAGAACCACAAAGCACATTTTTTCACCAAAGGTATCAATTCAATCTGTATTATGGCACCATCATAGCCATGTCATTACTTTACAGTAGAAAATTGTGCTGACAGGTTCTCCTTAAGTTCCTGGCGATTACTCCTTATGCAGTCCACACCTCTGACCCAGCCTTCTCTCTGCAGTCACAGATCGGTATCCTTATGGCACAGCACAGAACGTGAGGGGAGATGGGAGAACAAACAAACACATAGCTTGTGATCATCATTTCTCAAAATGCTGACTTGAAAAACAAGCAAGACTTAAACCATGCCCTCTGATCTGTGAATGCAGAGAGAAGGCTTTGTCAGGGGCTGGTTTGCATAACAAGCAATAATCAAGACATATCCTCTGATCTCTTATGTAGTATCCCAGGAGGGGTTAGAATTAGTGCTGTGACAGGAGGTCACAGAGAGTGATGGTAAAATCGCAAGAAGAAGTAAGCAAGAACAGGAAGAGAGATTTGAGCCTCCTTGAAGTATCATTTTAATTATTAATTTTGGACTCCTTTTCATTTATTCTGGCCAAACTCTGGTTTGGACTTTCTCTTCTAGTTGACATATAAACTGCTCTGTCCTTGATAGTATTACTTAAACCTTAATTACTGTGTGTCTATGTGAAGTGCATGTAATTGCCACCTAGTATGCTTCTCACCTACTCAGCTTTTCCTGCAATGTCTGTCTATGTGAAGTGCATGTAATTGCCACCTGGCATGCTTTGCTTACCCATTATTTTCTATCCATATGTACTTCACTCCTCTTGCGTCTTCCTTGCATACCTGAGTGGCCATTCTACCCCACCCCCTCTTTATGAACTGGCTTAACTGTGAACATGTGCTCTGGACACATACGCCCACATCCCCCCCTCTCAGCTGTGAGCCCTTAGGTGCACATAAATTCAAAGCCATGAGTCTGACCAGACGTTTCTGACCATCTTTGAAATTCCATCTTTTAAATTACAGATTTTTAATTACTATGAATTAGACTAGAATTGGATTGGAATTGACTGGAAGGTAAAAGAATAGAAAACTACTATAATGTTTTGGTTTCTTTTAACATTCACCCCCATACTACTTTATTTCTTTCTATTTCCTGTAATCCCTCCACCCAGTAAGGAACTAGTCATTTCTTCCTCCATCCTCACCAGCCACCTCACCTCCTCCACAGAACTATTCCCCTACATACAATCCTTTCTCTCCAGGCACACACGACCACATCATGACCTATCCAGCTCACACCTTCTAACGCTCTGTCTACTGCTCCTCATTGCTGGCGACATATCCCCAACTCCTGGCCTCCTTTTCACATCCCTACACTCATTTCTAATCCCCTGCCACGATCCTCTACACGTCTTCGCAACCACAGTAACCTCATACCCATTCATCCAGCCCCCAATCCCCCAATTTCCCTACCTGGAGCACTATGGAACGCACGCTCTGTCTGAAATAAACTGTCATTTATCCACGACCTCTTTATCAATAACAAACTCTCCTTCCTTGGCATCACTGAAACCTGGCTTACCCCCTCTGACTCAGCCTCTCCAGCTGCTCTTTCCTATGGTGGATTCCACCTCTCTCGCATCCCTCGCCCCAGCAACAAACTTGGTGGAGGGGTTGGCTTGCTCCTGTCCGATACCTGTTCCTTCACCCCAATTCCACCACCACCCTCTGGTTCTCTTCCCTCGTTCGAGGTGCACTCCGTCCGCATCTACTCCTCCTCCAACCCTCCAATCTCCAGCTGGCAGTCATCTACTGCCCCCCAGAACTAGCCATCTCCACCTTTCTTGACCACTTCACCACCTGGCTACTTCATTTCCTCTCAGCCGACATCCCCACTATCATCATGGGTGACTTCAATATCCCCATTAACACTTCCACCTCAGCCGCCTCTAAACTTTTATCACTCACTGTCTCCTTTGGTCTCACTCAATGGTCATCTGCAGCCACCCATAAAGATGGCCACACATTGGACCTCATCTTCACCCGCCTCTGTTCCCTTACTAATCTCACTAACTCACCTTTCCCCTATCTGACCACAACCTACTAACATTTTCTTCTCTCTCCCCTCCTAGTGCGCAACCTCCACTCCACAAACTCACTCACCCTCGCAGAAATCTCAAACACCTCAATTTACAATCACTCTCTGAGTCCCTTCTCCCTCTTACAGACATAGCTTCCTTCCATGACACAGATGCTGCTGCCTCTTTTTATAACACCACAATAACATCAACACTCAATTCGCCTGCCCCACTCATGCATAGCAAAACTTGTAGAATCAACAGGCACCCCTGGCTAACTAGCCTGGCCAAAGAACTGAGACAGGCTTCCAGGATCGCTGAACGGCAATGGAAGAGATCTCGTTCTGCTGAGCACTCCACTGCATGCAAGCAGTCCCTCGCCAGCTTCAAGTCCGCGCTCACTGCCGCAAAACAAACTTACTTCTCATCTCTCATATCCTCCCTGACTCAAAACCCTAAACAGCTCTTCAACACTTTCAATTCCCTACTCTATCCCCCAGCATCTCCTCCCTCCCCTCTCATTTCAGCTGAAGAATTTGCCTCTTTCTTTAAGCAGAAGATAGATAACATCAGACAAAGCTTTGGCCCGCAGCCCCCAATGCCCCTCCTCTTGACTTCTCAGCTCTGTTCCAAAGCCAGCTTCTCCACCATGACAGACGATCAGCTCTCCATCCTTCTATCAAGATCACATCTCACCACTTGCACCCTTGACCCGCACCCATCCCACCTCATCCCTAACCTCGCAAAAGTCTTCATCCCAACCCTAACACAACTCTTCAACCTCTCACTTACAAATGGTGTCTTCCCCTCATCCTTCAAATATGCATCAATCACACCTATCCTCAAAAAACCCTCCCTCGACCCATCCTCTGTGTCCACCTATCGCCCGATAGCCCTTCTCCCTTATGCCTCAAAACTACTGGAACAGCATGTCCATCTTGAACTGTCCTCCCACCTCTTCTCCTGCTCCATCTTTGACCGGTTACAATCTGGCTTCCGAACACATCACTCAACTGAAACTGCCCTAACTAAAGTGACCAATGACCTACTAACCGCCAAGAGCAAGCGACACTACTCTGTCCTCCTCCTGGACCTGTCTTCTGCCTTTGACACTGTGGACCACTCCCTCCTGTTACAGATTCTCTCATCTCTTGGCATCACAGACTTGGCCCTATCCTGGATCTCATCATATCTAACAGGCCGGACATTCAGTGTCTCCCTCTCCCACACCACTTCCTCATCTCGCCCCCTGTCTGTCGGTGTTCCCCAAGGCTCAGTTCTAGGACCCCTACTCTTCTCCATCTACACCTTCGGCCTGGGACAGCTCATAGAATCCCATGGTTTACAATATCATCTCTACGCTGATGACACGCAAATCTACCTATCTAGACCCGACCTCACTTCCTTACTGACCAAAATCCCACAATGTCTGTCTGCTATTTCATCCTTCTTTTCTGCTTGTTTTCTAAAATTGTACATGGACAAAACAGAATTCATCATCTTTCCCCCACCTCACTCTACCCCTCCATCCGACCTATCCATCAATGTCATTGGCTGCTCACTTTCCCCGCTCCCGCATGCTCGGTGCCTCGGGATGATCCTTGACTCTACCCTCTCTTTCAAGCCACATATCCAAGCCCTTGCCTCCCCTTGCTGATTCCAACTCAAAAACATTTCCCGGATCCGTGCATTCCTTGACCATGAAACCACAAAACACTAGTACATGCCCTTATCATCTCCCGCCTCGACCACTGCAACCTCCTACTCTCTGGCCTCGCCTCTAGCACTCTGGCACCACTCCAATCCATCCTAAACTCTGCTGCCCGACTAATCCACCTGTCTCCCCGTTACTCCGCAGCCTCTCCTCTCTGCCAGGCCTTTCACTGGCTTCCTATTGCCCAGAGGCTACAGTTCAAAATACAAACAATGACATACAAAGCCATTCACAATATGACTCCTCCATACATCTGTGACATGGTCTCCCGTTACCTACCTACACGCAACCTTCGATCCTCTCATGATCTCATTCTCTACTCCTCTCTCATCTCTTCCTCCCACAACCGCATCCAAGACTTCTCCCGTGCTTCCCCTATACTCTGGAACTCTCTACTCCAACACATCAGGCTCTCACCTACCACGGAAACCTTCAAAAGGAACCTGAAGACCCACCTCTTCTGTCAAGCCTACAACCTGCAGTGATCCCCAGTATACTGAACCACCACATGGCCAGCTCTACCTTCACCTAGTTTATCCTCACCCATCCCCTGTAGACTGTGAGCCCTCGCGGGCAGGGTCCTCCCTCCTCCTGTACTTGTGTGTGCCTTGTTTTACTCATGTTTATTGTACTTGTCTATATTTGCCCCGTTCACATGTAAAGCGCCATGGAATATATGGCACTATAAAAATGAATAATAATAATAATAATAATAACCCCAGTTCCTAAGAACCACACTTCCTAGAACCTCAAGACTGTTCTGAAGTGCTCTAAGTTGGGTTTAATAGACGAATCGGGGAATCTAGTTTTTGCCTCCATAGTACAAATAATAAATATCAGGTCTTCAGCTATCTGATATTGACAATACTATTACCTATTTAGAAGTCCATAACTTGTTGTGTATTCAATAGTGATGAGCGAGTATACTCGTTGCTCAGGTGGTCTCCGAGTATTTGTGACTGCTCGGAGATTTAGTTTTTGTTGACGCAGCTGCATGATTTACAGCTGCTAGCCAGCCTGAGTACATGTGGGGGTTGCCTGGTTGCTAGGAAATCCCCACATGTAATCAAGCTATCTAGTAGCCGCAAATAATTCAGCTGTGGCAAGGAAAACTAAATCTCCGAGCAGTCACAAATACTCCGGGATCACCCGAGCATGCTCTGGAAGACCCGAGCAACGAGTATACTCGCTTTTCACTAGTGTTCAATCATCACCAGACAAGCTTTAGAGATATCCTTTCATGCTGTCCAAGCTATCAACAATATGAAATCTGCTTTGTTAGGTCTCTATTGCATATAAGGAAAGACCTGTCAGTCAAGCCAAGCTGGGCAAGAAGAGGCTGGAGGAAGCTGCCCAGTGGACACGTATCCCTTATATCTGACCAAGGGGACAATGACCGTAGCTGATTTGCATCGATTATTGACCGATGCACACTAGTGGATGCCATTGTCAACTCTCCTGTGGTCATCTTCTTGATGATGAAGCACACCTATTTAGCTCAAAAAGCTACATTTAAATGAAGGGGGCGCATACAGTATATTAGAAATGGAGACATAAAGAAGACCAGAAAAACAACTCCAGATTCAGGAGAACAGCGGCACTTACACCAGGTGAAAAAAATAATTACATAATTATGGTAAGTGACAGGTCCTCTTTAACTGATACTGCGATTACAAGTGTTATAATTTGGGTATTGTGTGACGCTAATTAGTAATTGCCCACTTAACACCTCTTACTTGCATTTATGTGTTTTTTTTACACTGGATAATAGATTTATAGGAAATATTCCATGCTAGATGAGCTCTAAACATATCAAAATTCCATAACACCTCTAAATTCTAGTGAAACTATAGCCCATCAATATTTTTGTAAATGAGGATGAGAAAAAAAACAAGTAAAATTGTCATTAGACGTCGGCACTTCTAGATATTCCAAGATCATAGTATTTTGGGCACTGGCTGCAGGCTGCTCCTCATTATGAGCCTAGCGCCTTGTGTCTAGCAGATGACTGATAAAAGTACAGATTGCAGATGCAGGTCAGCAGATGTATGCCTCAGGTGCTGCGAGTTCAGTGAGAAGGGAAAATGCACAACATAACATATGACAGAGCCGCAATCGCTGTCCAATTTTGCCCCGGCCAAGTTGTTTTAATATGCAGATGATATTTTAAAGGGATATTGATAGACCTGCAGGACAGCATATGATACAGAGTTCTTTGATCTCTTTGACGTATCCTGAAGGCAACACGCTGGGTTGTTATCCGTTCCTGCTGATTGCCTGTGTTGTACATTAATTTGTGAGTGCTTAGCATTAAGCAGGCTGCGGCACAGAGAAAATCTCTGTACGGTATTTTTTATTCAGACATTTAGGCATTGACTTATAGAGGAGCCGAATCTTCTAAGAAAAGTCTTCCGGGCAGACCTTTATGGAGAGTTGCTCAAGGAGAGAAAAAAAAAAGTTTAGCATACGTACTAGAAGAATTCCAGCTAGAGAACAGATTTATTGTCTGATTTTCATTAGTCTGTACAGTTCTGGCAACCTGGGTAGATGCCAAGTCCCATTGAGCTTGGAGGGCTCATGATGATCCGTGTAAATATTCTTATCGCTTGTCAAGCTGAAGGTGGGGTAGGCTCGGAGCCCAATGTGACTTTGTCATCCAGGGAACCACATGCATCTACGACTAGTGATGGCTCTGTTCGGTGTGAATCTGCCAATGTTTAAAGGGAAAAAGGAGGCTAAAAAAGCAATTTATGGCAGTGATCTGGCATCATGCATCACACTTAATGTATGGTGCAATTATTAGTGTTGACAAAGGAAAGGGGGTCACTGCCTGGAAAGAGGTAGTGTGGAATCGTGGTAGGTATTAAAACAAGAATTATTTTTTGGATAAAAAAAACATAAAACTGGTTTTATTCTTTTTTTCAATAAATCTTTTTTTCTTCCATCTACCACAATTTCACACATCCCTTTCCAGTCAATGCACCATAATGAAAATATCAAAGACTGACCATCACTTCCAAACAGAAATCAGATATGAACAGGTGCTTACTAAGAGTAGCCATCTCCATACACAGCCAAACAAATAAAGTAGCGTTATAGCATAGAAACATGAAATATGAAAATTGAATTGCATTACTGCACTAGAAAATATGAAAAATTGAAAATACTTAGCGCATAAATTGGCCAATTCATGTGTACCCGGCAGCCACGATAAGGCGACTCTCGTTGCCAGGACCTGCCTAATGTGAATCCTCTCTTAGAATAAAATCTGCATCTCTATGGGAAGGTAGGATCCTACTGTAATTAAAAAACGCCTGAGGCTGAGGGACGGAGTGCTCATAGAGCTAATGCATACAAATATCAAAAGACTGACTGTCACTTCCAAACAGAAATCAGGTATGAAAAGGTGCTTACTGAGAGTAGCCAACTCCATACACACCATAATAGACTGTTCACAAGCCAGTCTCTCTGTTCCTGGAACATGTCTGGATCCTAAGGGCAGCCATATGGAACAACAGTCTGCATTTGCTGAGAGGTGCAATTATCCCAGCTATTTTTCCCTTATAGTTGTATAAGTTTATTACCACTTCTCATTTGAGCCTGTCTTATTGGGAACCTGTCACCACCAAAATCGAAGGCGAGCTAAGTCCACCGGCATCAGGGGCTTATCTACAGCATTCTGGAATGCAGATTGCAGTGCGCAGGTTCCCGGCCTCTCTGACCTTTCCCGGCGCCTGTGCACTGCAGTAGTTTGCTCTGCCCTCAACAGGGCAGACAAAGTACGCCTGCACCGGAGCCGCAGTGAGAAGACAAGAAGAGGACGTCATCGTAAGACTGGACCGCGACACCCATCGGACCAGACCGCAGCGGGAACTCCCCTGGGTGAGTATAATCTAACCTCTTTTTCTCATCTTTCAGGATACATCGGGGGCTTATGCTGTAGATAAGCCCCTGATGCCGGTTTGCTTAGCTCACCTTCGATTTTGGGGGTGTTCATAAGAAGCAGAAAAAAGAGGGACACTGGGAAATGTATTAAATGTGTGGAGCAGATATATACTAATTGTGACAAAATCATACATATATGCAGTAACTCCACTACACAAAATGAATCTACTCCCAAAATCCTAAATGTACCCCCAGACAGTTTGCTGAAGGTGTAAAAACCCCAATCAATCCACTATGAGTTTTAACGGTGCGCCATATGATGTATCATGAATACTGTTAATCAACTCGCTAAAAATAGTAACATAGTAACATAGTAACATAGTTAGTAAGGCCGAAAAAAGACATTTGTCCATCCAGTTCAGCCTATATTCCATCATAATAAATCCCCAGATCTACGTCCTTCTACAGAACCTAATAATTGTATGATACAATATTGTTCTGCTCCAGGAAGACATCCAGGCCTCTCTTGAACCCCTCGACTGAGTTCGCCATCACCACCTCCTCAGGCAATAATAAGAGTTCCAATCAATACATATTACCTTGGTGAATGCACAGCTTCCCTGGTAAGGTGCCAAGTGACACGCTGAACCTTCTGATGCCCGACGCGCGTTTCACGTTATGCTTCTTCCTAGGGGCGTGTCTATGGATAGGGCGTCATAGAATTGAATTACTCAGATGACTAGGGTTGAGCGAAACGGGTCGAACATTTTCAAAAGTCGCCGACTTTTGGCTAAGTCGGAGTTTCATGAAACCCGATCCGACCCCTGTGCGGGGTCGGCCATGCGGTACGCGACTTTCGCGCCAAAGTCGCGTTTCAATGACGCGAAAAGCGCCATTTCTCAGCCAATGAAGGTAAACGCAGAGTGTGGGCAGCGTGATGACATAGGTCCTGGTCCCCACCATCTTAGAGAAGGGCATTGCAGTGATTGGCTTGCTGTCTGCGACGTCACAGGGGCTATAAAGAGGCGTTCCCGCCGACCGCCATCTTACTGCTGCTGATCTGAGCTTAGGGAGAGGTTGCTGCCGCTTTGTCAGAAGCAGGGATAGCGTTAGGCAGGGTCCATTAACCACAAAACCGCTTGTGCTGCAGCGATTTGCACTGTCCAACACCACCCTCGGTGTGCAGGGACAGTGGAAGTTTTTTTTTTTTTTTCCCCTCAGCGCTGTAGCTCATTGGGCTGCCCTAGAAGGCTCCCTGATAGCTGCATTGCTGTGTGTACGCCGCTGTGCAAACCAACTGCTTTTTTCAAAGCACAAATCCTCTTGTTCCTTCCTTTCTGCACAGCTATCTTTTTTGTTTGTCCACACTTTTTATTTCATTTGTGCATCAGTCCACTCCTTATTGCTGCCTGCCATACCTGGCTGAGATTACTGCAGGCAGGGAGATAGTAGCTGCCTGCCATACCTGGCTGAGATTACTGCAGGCAGGGAGATAGTAATTGTAGGACATTCCCTGTGTTTTTTTTTTTTTTTTTTTGGTGGGAGATTAAGATTGGCAATTTGGCATTTCTGCTAGAGTGCCATCCCTGTGTGTGCCATCTCTCTCACATAGTGGGCCATAGAAAGCCTTTTCATTTTTCTGTATTTTTTTTTGTGGGGTGTATAAATTCTCCCTGATAAAAATACAGTGGGAGATTAATATTGGCCTTTGGGCTTGTGTGCCAGTCCTGAGTGTGCCATCTCTCTCACAAATAGTGGGCCATAGAAAGCCTATTTTATTTTTTTTGGGGTTTTATAAATTCTCCCTGAAAAAAAGGGAGATTAATATTGGCCTCTGGGCTTGTGTGCCAGTCCTGAGCGTGCCATCTGTGCCAGCCCTGAGCGTGCCATCTCTCTCACAAATAGTGGGCCATAGAAAGCCTATTTAATTTTTTTTTTGGTTTTATAAATTCTCCCTGAAAAAAAGGGAGATTAATATTGGCCTCTGGGCTTGTGTGCCAGTTGTGAGCGTGCCATCTGTGCCAGTCCTGAGCGTGCCATCTCTCTCACAAATAGTGGGCCATAGAAAGCCTATTTAATTTTTTTTTTTTGTTTTATAAATTTTCCCTGAAAAAAGGGAGATTAATATTGGCCTCTGGGCTTGTGTGCCAGTTGTGAGCGTGCCATCTGTGCCAGTCCTGAGCGTGCCATCTCTCTCACAAATAGTGGGCCATAGAAAGCCTATTTAATTTTTTTTTTGGTTTTATAAATTTTCCCTGAAAAAAGGGAGATTAATATTGGCCTCTGGGCTTGTGTGCCAGTTGTGAGCGTGCCATCTGTGCCAGTCCTGAGCGTGCCATCTCTCTCACAAATAGTGGGCCATAGAAAGCCTATTTAAATATTTTTTTGGTTTTATAAATTCTCCCAGAAAAAAAGGGAGATTAATATTGGCCTCTGGGCTTCTGTGCCAGTCCTGAGCGTGCCATCTGTGCCAGTCCTGAGCGTCCCATCTCTCTCACAAATAGTGGGCCATAGAAAGCCTATTTTTTTTTTGGGGGGGGTTTTAGAAATTCTCCCTGGAAAAAAAAAGGGAGATTAATATTGCCCTTTGGGCTTGTGTGCCAGTACTAAGCGTTCCATCTCTCTCTCTCTCTCTTAGTCAGTGGGCCATAGAACGCCTATTTTTGGTTTTATTTGTTTTCTAAATTCTCCCTGAAAAAATCATTTTATTTTATTTGGTTTCTAAATTCTTCCTGACAAAATCATATTTTTTTTATTATTTTTTTTTCTAAAGTCTCCCTGAAAAAAAAAAAAAAAACAGTGGGAGATTAATATTGGCCTTTCTGCTTGTGTGCCAGTCTTGACTCCTGGGTGCGTCATCTCTCAGTCAGTGGGCCATAGAACGCCTATTTTTGGTTTTATTTGTTTTATAAATTCTCCCTGAAAAAATCATTTTATTTTATTTGGTTTCTAAATTCTTCCTGATAAAATCATATTTTTTTTATTATTTTTTTTTCTAAAGTCTCCCTGAAAAAAAAAAAAAAAAAACAACCAAAAAAAACAGTGGGAGATTAATATTGGCCTTTCTGCTTGTGTGCCAGTCTTGACTCCTGGGTGTGCCATCTCTCTCTCTCTCTCTCTCTCTCTCTCTCTCTCTCTCTCCAATTGTGGTCCATAGAAAGCCTATATTTTTTTTCCTTGATTTGGGTTCCAAAATCTACCAGAGAAAATAACTCCATCAATCATTGGTAGAAAAATATTGGCCTCTGGGCTTGTGTGCCACTCCTGATTCCTGTGTGCGTCATCTCTCAGTCAGTGGGCCATAGAACGCCTATTTTTGGTTTTATTTGTTTTATAAATTCTCCCTGAAAAAATCATTTTATTTTATTTGGTTTCTAAATTCTTCCTGATAAAATCATATTTTTTTTATTATTTTTTTTTCTAAAGTCTCCCTGAAAAAAAAAAAAAAAAAAAAAAAAAAACAGTGGGAGATTAATATTGGCCTTTCTGCTTGTGTGCCAGTCTTGACTCCTGGGTGTGCCATCTCTCTCTCTCTCTCTCTCTCCAATTGTGGTCCATAGAAAGCCTATTTTTTTTCCTTGATTTGGGTTCCAAAATCTACCAGAGAAAATAACTCCATCAATCATTGGTAGAAAAATATTGGCCTCTGGGCTTGTGTGCCACTCCTGATTCCTGTGTGCGTCATCTCTCACTCAGTGGCCCATAGAAAGCATATAGTTTGTTACATTTGTTTTCTAAATTCTCCCTGCAAAAATCAATGTTTTTTTTTTGGGGGGGTTTCTAAAGTGTTCCTGAAAAAAATAAAAATAAAAAAAAAATAATAGTGTGACATTAATATTAACATTTGTGCTTCAGTGACAGTCCTGCGTGTGGGGCATCTCTCTAATTTGCAGCCACCAAAAAAAGAGTGTGTAACATTGGGCCTGATTTTCGCTGTGGTCTCACCAACCTGTAAAGGGGTAGCTAAATCATACTGAAGTTATAGCTCACCGTGTAAGTTGTGTGACTGCAACAAATAACGTTAGTTTGGCTACGTTTTTAAAACAATGAGGAAGTCTAGTGGAAGAGGTCGTGGCCGGGGGCGTTCATTGTCAGCTGGTAATGAGGGTAGTGGTAGTGGTGGAGCATCAGGTGGTCGTGGGGAAAAAAATATTGCACCTAAGTCTGGAGCTGTGGAGCCAGGTTCGTCGTCCGGCTACACAAGGCCTCGAACGCTCCCTTTTCTGGGATTAGGAAAACCGCTTTTAAAGCCGGAGCAGCAAGAGCAAGTTTTGGCTTATCTTGCTGACTCAGCCTCTAGCTCTTTTGCCTCCTCTCGTGAAACTGGTAAAAGTAAAAGCAGCGCGTCGTTAGTGGATGTTCACGGTCAGGGACAAGTCACTTCCTTGTCCTCTTCAGCAAAAACAACAACAGAGAAGAATGCAGCAGGCGACACAACGGGTTACTCCATGGAGCTCTTTACACATACCGTCCCTGGCTTAGAAAGTGAAGCAGTTAACAGTCCATGCCCATTACAAATTGAATCTGACATGGAGTGCACTGACGCACAGCCACAGCCAGACTACTATGCTGGTCCTTTGACTCAGACCACAACATTGCCCTCGCAGGGTGCTGATCAAGAATCAGACCCTGATGAGACTATGTTGCCCCATCACGAACGCTATACCACCGAACGACACGGTGACACAGACGAAGTTGCGCAGGAGGTACAAGAAGAGTTATTAGATGACCCAGTTCTTGACCCCGATTGGCAGCCATTGGGGGAACAGGGTGCAGGCGGCAGCAGTTCTGAAGCAGAGGAGGAGGAGGGGCCGCAGCAGGCATCAACATCGCCACAGGTTCCATCTGCCGGGCCCGTATCTTGCCCAAAACGCGTGGCAAAGCCAAAACCTGGTGGAGGACAGCGTGGCCATCCGGTTAAAGCTCAGTCTGCAATGCCTGAAAAGGTATCCGATGCTAGAAAGAGTGCAGTCTGGCATTTTTTTTAAACAACATCCAATTGATCAGCGCAAAGTCATCTGTCAAAAATGTTCTACTTCCTTAAGCAGAGGTCAGAATCTGAAAAGTCTCAATACTAGTTGCATGCATAGACATTTAACCACCATGCATTTGAAAGCTTGGACTAACTACCAAACGTCCCTTAAGGTTGTTGCACCCTCGGCCAATGAAGCTAGTCATCAACGCAACATCCCTTCCGGCAGTGTAGGACCACCATTTAGCGCACCACCTGCTGTATCTGTGCAGGTATCTTTGCCAGGCCAAAGCAGTCAGGGTCAGGGAATCACCAGTTTCGTAGTAGGAAACACTGCATCTAGGGCACCGGCGGCAACAATACCATCTCCCACCGTCTCTCAGTCTGCCATGTCCACCGGCACCCCCGCTAGTTCCACGATCTCCATCTCTCCAGTCCAGCTCACCCTACATGAGACTATGGTTAGAAAAAGGAAGTACTTAGCCTCGCATCCGCGTACACAGGGTTTGAACGCCCACATAGCTAGACTAATCTCGTTAGAGATGATGCCCTACCGGTTAGTTGAAAGCGAAGCTTTCAAAGACCTGATGGACTACGCTGTACCACGCTACGAGCTACCCAGTCGACACTTTTTTTCCAGAAAAGCCATCCCAGCCCTCCACCAGCATGTTAAAGAGCGCATCGTCCATGCACTCAGGCAATCTGTGAGCACAAAGGTGCACCTGACAACAGATGCATGGACCAGTAGGCATGGCCAGGGACGTTACGTGTCCATCACGGCACACTGGGTAAATGTGGTGGATTCAGGGTCCACAGGGGACAGCAAGTTTGGGACAGTTCTGCCTAGCCCACGGTCTAGTAAACAGTTGTCTGTAGCCGTTCGCACCCCCTCCTCCTCCTCCTCCTCCTCGTCCTCCTGCAGAAGCAAGAGCTCGTCCACAGACCGCAGTCGCACAAACACTCCATCCGCACCTGCCACTGTTGCACACCAGGTCTCCCATTATGGGGCAGCTACTGGCATACGTCAGCAGGCTGTATTGGCTATGAAGTGTTTGGGCGACAATAGACACACCGCGGAAGTTCTGTCCGAGTTCTTGCAGCAAGAAACGCAGTCGTGGCTGGGCACTGTAGATCTTGAGGCAGGCAAGGTAGTGAGTGATAACGGAAGGAATTTCATGGCTGCCATCTCCCTTTCCCAACTGAAACACATTCCTTGCCTGGCTCACACCTTAAACCTGGTGGTGCAGTGCTTCCTGAAAAGTTATCCGGGGTTATCCGACCTGCTCCTCAAAGTGCGTGGACTTTGCGCACATATCCGCCGTTCGCCTGTACACTCCAGCCGTATGCAGACCTATCAGCGTTCTTTGAACCTTCCCCAGCATCGCCTAATCATAGACGTTGCAACAAGGTGGAACTCAACACTGCACATGCTTCAGAGACTGTGCGAACAGAGGCGGGCTGTTATGTTTTTGTGGGAGGATACACATACACGGGCAGGCAGTAGGATGGCAGACATGGAGTTGTCAGGTGTGCAGTGGTCGAAGATTCAAGACATGTGTCAAGTCCTTCAGTGTTTTGAGGAATGCACACGGCTGGTTAGTGCAGACAACGCCATAATAAGCATGAGCATCCCCCTAATGCGTCTGCTGATGCAAAGTTTGACGCACATAAAGGATCAGGCGTCTGCACCAGAGGAAGAGGAAAGCCTTGATGACAGTCAGCGATTGTCTGGTCAGGGCAGTGTACATGACGAGGTACCGGGCAAAGAGGAGGTGGAGGATGAGGAGGATGATGGGGATGAGTATATTTTTAATGAGGAAGCTTTCCCGGGGGCACGGGAAATTGGTGGCGTGGCAAGGCCGGGTTCTGGTTTTTTGAGGGACACAAGTGACGTAGATTTGCCTGCAACTGCCCCTCAACCAAGCACAACCGCAGATTTGACAACGGGAACTTTGGCCCACATGGCGGATTATGCCTTGCGTATCCTCAAAAGGGACACACGCATTACAAAAATGATGAACGATGACGATTACTGGTTGGCCTGCCTCCTTGATCCTCGCTATAAAGGCAAATTGCAAAATATTATGCCACATGAGAACTTGGAACTAATATTAGCAACAAAACAATCAACTCTTGTTGACCGTTTGCTTCTGGCATTCCCTGCACACAGCGCCCGTGATCGTTCTCACACGAGCTCCAGGGGCCAGCAGACCAGAGGTGTTAGAGGGGCAGAAATCAGAAGTGGCGTTGGCCAGAGGGGTTTTCTGACCAGGTTGTGGAGTGATTTTTCTATGACCGCAGACAGGACAGGTACTGCAGCATCAATTCAAAGTGACAGGAGACAACATTTGTC
The DNA here is from genome assembly GCF_032444005.1 of Ranitomeya imitator. Lineage (NCBI taxonomy): Eukaryota > Metazoa > Chordata > Amphibia > Anura > Dendrobatidae > Ranitomeya > Ranitomeya imitator. The sequence continues at coordinate 806,933,411 of NC_091283.1, forward strand.
CAGTATGGTTACAAACTATTTTTCATCCCTTATCGACGTTCTCCCTCAACCGTCATTCCCATTTGATTACTGGGCATCCAAATTAGACACCTGGCCAGAATTGGCAGAATATGCATTGCAGGAACTTGCTTGCCCGGCAGCTAGTGTCCTATCAGAAAGAGTATTCAGTGCTGCAGGTTCAATACTAACAGAAAAAAGGACTCGTCTGGCTACCCAAAATGTAGATGATCTAACCTTCATTAAAATGAACCACAACTGGATTTCAAAATCTTTTGCCCCACCCTGCCCGGCTGACACCTAGCTTTCCTATGAAAAGGTCTTGCCTGTGGACTATTCTGAATGACTTTTCCAATCTCGTAATTTTCTTCACCTGATTGTCCAGCATACGACATGTTTCCACCTCACGAAATGGCCAAACTCCCCACACGGGGCCGTGCTATCGCCACTTTGCGCTTGGACCCTTGAGAGTGCTGTTTGTCTGAAGAGGTGGGTGTGGCCGCTTTTGGTCGACGGCACTGCCACTGGGTCCCTCATAGTACAATAAAGTGTCTCTGGCGGTGGTGGTGCGCACCCAACGTCAGACACACCGTTGTAATATGAAGGGCCCTGTGCCTGTACCGCCGGCCACAAGCCAGTTCCCCCCCCAGCTCAAACAGTGCTCTACCACTAGCAAAATTATCTCTCACAGCTTCACCAATGTGTAGTCTAGGCGCTGACATCCTTCAATGCCTGGCACTGACAATACCATTGTTTTGACATTTTTGTTATGTTAGGCCTTCGAAGCCTGTCTGCGGTCCCTTCTTTCTACAACTACTACACTGACCAGCCCACTGCTGGCCGTGTTACCCTGGAACCAATTTAAAATTGCCTACAGCCATGTGTGATTATTTTAGGCCTTCGATGCCTGTCTGCGGTCACTCCTTCCACTAGGCCTCCACTGACCACACCACTGCTGCCCGTGTACCCCTGGAACCAATTTAAAATTGCCTACAGCCAGCCCAATTTTTTTATTTTAGGCCTTCGATGCCTGTCTGCGGTCCATTCTTTCAACTACTACTACACTGACCAGGGCACTGCTGCCCAAGTACCCCTGGAACCAATTTAAAATTGACTACAGCCATGTGTTAATATTTTAGGCCTTCGATGCCTGTCTGTGGTCACTCCTTCCACTAGGCCTCCACTGACCACACCACTGCTGCCCGTGTACCCCTGGAACCAATTTAAAATTGCCTACAGCCATGTGTGATTATTTTAGGCCTTCGATGCCTGTCTGCGGTCACTCCTTCCACTAGACTTCCACTGACCATACACTGCTGCCCATGTACCCCTGGAACCAATTTAAAAGTGCCTACAGCCAGCCCAAGTTTGTTATGTTAGGCCTTCGAAGCCTGTCTGCGGTCACTCCTTCCACTAGACTTCCACTGACCAGACCACTGCTGCCCGTGTACCCCTGGAACCAATTTAAAATTGCCTACAGCCATGTTTTATTATTTTAGGCCTTCGATGCCTGTCTGCGGTCACTCCTTCCACTAGGCCTCCACTGACCACACCACTGCTGCCCGTGTACCCCTGGAACCAATTTAAAATTGCCTACAGCCAGCCCAATTTTTTTATTTTAGGCCTTCGATGCCTGTCTGCGGTCCATTCTTTCAACTACTACTACACTGACCAGGGCACTGCTGCCCAAGTACCCCTGGAACCAATTTAAAATTGACTACAGCCATGTGTTAATATTTTAGGCCTTCGATGCCTGTCTGTGGTCACTCCTTCCACTAGGCCTCCACTCACCACACCACTGCTGCCCGTGTACCCCTGGAACCAATTTAAAATTGCCTACAGCCATGTGTGATTATTTTAGGCCTTCGATGCCTGTCTGCGGTCACTCCTTCCACTAGGCCTCCACTGACCACACCACTGCTGCCCGTGTAACCCTGGAACCAATTTAAAATTGCCTACAGCCATGTGTTATTATTTTAGGCCTTCGATGCCTGTCTGCGGTCACTCCTTCCACTAGGCCTCCACTGACCACACCACTGCTGCCCGTGTACCCCTGGAACCAATTTAAAATTGCCTACAGCCAGCCCAATTTTTTTATTTTAGGCCTTCGATGCCTGTCTGCGGTCCATTCTTTCAACTACTACTACACTGACCAGGGCACTGCTGCCCAAGTACCCCTGGAACCAATTTAAAATTGACTACAGCCATGTGTTAATATTTTAGGCCTTCGATGCCTGTCTGTGGTCACTCCTTCCACTAGGCCTCCACTGACCACACCACTGCTGCCCGTGTACCCCTGGAACCAATTTAAAATTGCCTACAGCCATGTGTGATTATTTTAGGCCTTCGATGCCTGTCTGCGGTCACTCCTTCCACTAGACTTCCACTGACCATACACTGCTGCCCATGTACCCCTGGAACCAATTTAAAAGTGCCTACAGCCAGCCCAAGTTTGTTATGTTAGGCCTTCGAAGCCTGTCTGCGGTCACTCCTTCCACTAGACTTCCACTGACCAGACCACTGCTGCCCGTGTACCCCTGGAACCAATTTAAAATTGCCTACAGCCATGTGTTATTATTTTAGGCCTTCGATGCCTGTCTGCGGTCACTCCTTCCACTAGGCCTCCACTGACCACACCACTGCTGCCCGTGTACCCCTGGAACCAATTTAAAATTGCCTACAGCCAGCCCAATTTTTTTATTTTAGGCCTTCGATGCCTGTCTGCGGTCCATTCTTTCAACTACTACTACACTGACCAGGGCACTGCTGCCCAAGTACCCCTGGAACCAATTTAAAATTGACTACAGCCATGTGTTAATATTTTAGGCCTTCGATGCCTGTCTGTGGTCACTCCTTCCACTAGGCCTCCACTGACCACACCACTGCTGCCCGTGTACCCCTGGAACCAATTTAAAATTGCCTACAGCCATGTGTGATTATTTTAGGCCTTCGATGCCTGTCTGCGGTCACTCCTTCCACTAGGCCTCCACTGACCACACCACTGCTGCCCGTGTAACCCTGGAACCAATTTAAAATTGCCTACAGCCATGTGTTATTATTTTAGGCCTTCGATGCCTGTCTGCGGTCACTCCTTCCACTAGGCCTCCACTGACCACACCACTGCTGCCCGTGTACCCCTGGAACCAATTTAAAATTGCCTACAGCCATGTGTTATTATTTTAGGCCTTCGATGCCTGTCTGCGGTCACTCCTTCCACTAGGCCTCCACTGACCACACCACTGCTGCCCGTGTACCCCTGGAACCAATTTAAAATTGCCTACAGCCATGTGTGATTATTTTAGGCCTTCGATGCCTGTCTGCGGTCACTCCTTCCACTAGGCCTCCACTGACCACACCACTGCTGCCCGTGTACCCCTGGAACCAATTTAAAATTGCCTACAGCCAGCCCAATTTTTTTATTTTAGGCCTTCGATGCCTGTCTGCGGTCCATTCTTTCAACTACTACTACACTGACCAGGGCACTGCTGCCCGTGTACCCCTGGAACCAATTTAAAATTGCCTACAGCCATGTGTTATTATTTTAGGCCTTCGATGCCTGTCTGTGGTCCCTCCTTCCACTAGGCCTCCACTGACCTGTCTACTGCGGCCCGTGTACCCCTTGAACCAACCTAATAAAATATTTAAAAAATTAATTTGATTATAAAAAATAAGATCGTGTTGAGATCTCAAATGCAGACATTTTAACAATCAAAACAAACACACAACAAATATCTGGAACTGTACTACAAAGGTCCAACAGCTACAATTTCTTTCTCCTGCAAGAAGTTAACTGAAAGTTTTTTGGAGTTGTTAACACAGATATGGCATCCACCGAGTGTTGTCCTGTCGCGTCTCCTTTAAATTATTTCCAATAAGATGTTAAACTATTAATTTAATAAAATCAATAATTAAAAAAATAATTGAGTAAGTCAAAAGCACATTGCAAATAAACATTAATTACAAATCAAGAAGCATGGCGCGTCCGAGGGTGAGTAGATACCGAATAAGAATATAATCACCCTCGGACGCGCAATGCTTATTTACAACAGCCTTCCTTCCTAAGAATCAGCCCTTCCGTGGTGTAGAGAGAGGTTGTGTTACACTCCAAGGTGTTCCCCAGGTTGCCTTTCCTGAGCTTCGATCTTCCGGCTCTCGTTTAGTAGCTGTTGGAAACTACGCTGCATTAGGCCTACTAATTGTGTATGGGGTGTAGAGACAGGTTGTGTTACACTCCAAGGTTTTCACCAGGTTGCCTTTCCTGAGCTTCGATCTTCATGCTCTCGTTTAGTAGGTGTCGGAAAGTAGGCTGCATTAGGCCTACAAATTGGGTATGGGGTGGAGAGAGATGGTGTGTTACACTCCAAGGTGTTCCCCAGGTTTCCTTGCCATTGCTTCGGTCTTCCGACTCTCGTTTAGTAGTTGTAGAAAAGTACACAGCATTAGGCCTACAAAATGGGTATGGGGTGGAGAGAGATGGTGTGTTACACTCCAAGGTGTTCCCCAGGTTGCCTTTCCTGAGCTTCGATCTTCATGCTCTCGTTTAGTAGGTGTCGGAAAGTAGGCTGCATTAGGCCTAAAAAATGGGGAATGGGGTGGAGAGAGATGGTGTGTTACACTCCAAGGTGTTCCCCAGGTTTCCTTGCCATTGCTTCGGTCTTCCGACTCTCGTTTAGTAGTTGTAGAAAAGTACACAGCATTAGGCCTACAAAATGGGTATGGGGTGGAGAGAGATGGTGTGTTACACTCCAAGGTGTTCCCCAGGTTGCCTTTCCTGAGCTTCTATCTTCAGGCTCTCATTAAATTGTGGTTAAATGGAACAACTGCATTTGGCGTACTAGTTGGTTTGGGGCCTACTATCGGTGTCTGCCACTCCTTGCTGTTCTCCTGGTTTCCTGTCCTGAAATTCCATTTTCAGCCTCTCGTTAAGTAGTTGTTAATGTTAGACTGCATTTGGCCTACTAGTTGGGTTGGGGCCTACTATCGGTGTCTGCCACTCCTTGCTGTTCTCCTCCACTGAACAAAGCTGTGCCGCCTGTTTACTACGGTTGCCAATTTTGAACTGCATTTCGACTACTTACTGATTTGGCCCTACTCTCTGTGTCAGCCTCTCATTCCAGTTGTCCTCCACTGCAATGCCCCCTGGTTATTCCTGTGTTACCAATTTTGAACTGCATTTAGCCCACTTTCTTCTTTGGGCCTATATCTGTGTTTCCACTTCATCGTGCCCATTGCCCAGCCAGTGATAGATGAGTCTGCTGGTACATTGACCCATAACGCAACATTCCCCGTGCACGCTACACAACAACATTGTGACCCTGCTGAAAGTCAGGTTGCTCTTCCCGCATACCATACCACCTTACACGGGGACAAAGAGGAAGGTGCAGATGAAAGTGCAGGTTCCTTCATCAGGTGGGGGGAGGAATACTAGTTGGCGACGTCACTGGCACAGGGCCTCTCATAGTACGCAAAAGTGTTGCTGCCGGTGGGAGGCGCCCCCGCCGTGCAAACACACCGCTGTACTTTGAGGGGCCCTGTGCCAGTGCCAATGCCAACGAGTGGGCCCCCCCCTGCTTGCTCAGGATCACAGCACTTGCAAAGTTGAAATACTTACCTCTCCCTGCTCCACTGCCGTGACGTGGTCCAGATTTACTGGGCCCACTAATTACTTGAACCAGCCCTACCCCCCACAACTTTAGCCAAATGACCCCCAATTTCAAATGCCTTCCAATTATTTTAAGGTAAATTACGCTTGACAAGCTTCATTAAGAAGAATGGATGGTTTTGACATTAAAATGGGCACTCTAGGTGTTTTCCTGGCCCCCACTCACTGCCGACTATGCTGCCCCATTGACTTGCATTGGGTTTCGTGTTTCGGTCGATCCCGACTTTACGTCATAATCGGCCGATTTCAATCGACCCGACTTTGGACATAGTCGGGTTTCGCAAAACCCGGCTCGACTCTAAAAAGGTCAAGGTCGCTCAACTCTACAGATGACCAATAGGATTCCGAAAGAATTCACAAATTCTTTTTTGCCGCAAGCATCTATATTCAATGTTGTATAAATCATGAGACCGTCATTCACATTGGTAGAACCTTGCGGGGAGTCTTAAAAATCATCATATAAATAATGATCACCAACACAAAAAGAGTCTTACAGGTCCATCCATATAAATAATGGTCGCTACCATATGAATTGTAGCAGAACTCAAATATCTGATACATACTTTGGAGCAAAATACAATTTTGAATTACATCTAAGTCACCGAATCATGCTTGCGTTACAACAAAGCCAAATGCTAATTTCATGAATGCCTCTTCCCAGAAACATATTTACAACATAAACGATCATATATATCACAACAGATGACCGAACCCATTATAGTATTTCTCATAATGGCAATACCTATACTGAGAGTTTTATCATGGAGAAGGCATGATATCCATACAGTAGACACAGGCCAAATACCAGGGTAAACTAATAATATGCATTAGGCAAACTGGCTATCATTGGTATCCCAACAACCTATAATAAATACTCACTAATAAATAAGATTATCCAAAATAGAGACACCACAGGTGAGACTAAAATTGTGATAGCTACATGTTGCAGTGAATCTGTTCTTCAAACGTGAATGTATGAGAGTGATGTAAAAATAACATATCCACATCGCTCTATAAAATATAAATTAAACACTATAAATAATTGATAAAATTATCCAACTAAATATAGTCGGAGTACCCATTTATAAAAAACTATACAAGTGCTAAATGTTACATTATGTTAGTAACACATTTATAAAAAAACTACACAAGTGCTAAATGCGGTTTAATCCCATATTGATTATATGACAGTATCTTGAATTTGTTTTGGTAAACTAAAATCCCAAAACTTGTCACTGTCCAAATATTTATGAACCCAACTGTATATGTATAAGACTAGTGAAACCTCTTGAAAATATCACTTCTTCGGAAATCTGCTACAGTATATCTGACTTAGATAAAAAGTGATCTTTTCAGTTACGCCATATATTATCTATACTGGATAACTGGTCATCATTTTTATTAAAAAAATCGCCCCCATAAAGGACCACTTTTCAATTTTGGATTGTGCACTCAAAGGTTCAAGAACCAAGAATATGGAAATCTATAGGTCCAAAAATAGATATTATGGGAATTTAATTTTTACTTCTATCTGGATGTGCCTGAAAACGATGTCATGCCTTAGGGCACCTTGCAGCCAAATAATAGAGCGTTGATTTACAGTACACCAAGTAATTGGAAGAATGGTTTACTTTTATCCTTAGCCATTTTTTCGATAGACGAGGCTAGAAATTATTTTCTCTCTTTCTAAGGTAAATTCCACAAGATTGCTCTATCTTGATCGTGAATCATGCCGGGTAAAAGTCTGAATACATATTTATTTGTCTGATAAATAATTCAAGATGCCGAATTTCTGATCTGCTTGTCTGACAGTACATTTATTTGTACAGTACAGGGAAGGGTTTAAACCAGTTTTTAATTTCATCAGCATGAGAATGATAGAATGAGTTCAAGGTCTCTAAACTGTTTACAGAGAGCAAATATAATTATATACCAAACTTGATATCTGGACTCTCCCTCTATCTCTCCCTTTCTCTGTCTTTCTTTATTATTGATGAGCGAATATACTCGTTACTTGAGATTTCTCGAGCACGCTCGGGGGTCCTCTGAGTATTTTTTAGTGCTCGGAGATTTTGTTTTTCTTGCCGCAGCTGAATGATTTACATCTGTTAGCCAGCATAAGTACATGTGGGGGTTGCCTGGTTGCTTGGGAATCCCCACATGTACTTATGCAGGCTAACAGATGTAAATCATTCAGCTGCGGCAAGAAAAACTAAATCTCCGAACACTAAAAAATACTCGGAGAACCCCCGAGCATGCTCGAGAAATCTCGAGTAACGAGGATATTCGCTCATCACTATTCTTTATCTCTTATTCTCTCTCTCCCTCTTTTTCTCTCAAACTTTCTTTCCTTTTTCTCTCTCTTCCTCTTGTTCACTTTCTCTCATTTTAAGGTCTATATCTGTTTTGGTTTTAGATAAAACTTTTACTATCACTTCCACAAAAGGTTTTTTTTTCTCAAAGGGATGACATATCTTTAGAACCCAACTGAGATTGATGGGGACACAGTAATGGATTTGGTGATACACCAACCGCAAATTGTGCCCATAGACCTTAGATGACTATCAGCCTAGCACTCGAAAGGTTGATGGCTCTTTCTTAACTTCCACATACACATGAATTCTCGGTTGAGTGTTCATATGTTCTCTCTAGGGAGAGTGAAGTAAGCTAAAGCCAGACTCGACTGACAGCAACTTATCTGCCTTCATCAAAAAGAAATTTGGGGAATTTACCTAATTCTGACATCAATGAACATCATCTGATGTGGAAATGTTGGGAGGCCCCATAAATATTAGATGGTTGGCCATTGTTTGGCCTTAATTCTCCTCTGAATTGCAGCCAGCCCTATTCGCCTAAAAGAATTACAACAGCAGTGCATCCTTTTCTTTCTCAAGATTATCACTGGAGAAAATTGTGTTTGCTTTGGACAATTACTTTCCCTCAGGGATTGTTCATCTTCCTGCCTCTAAGCAGGGCCAGGACAAAGTTCTCTGGTGCCCTAAGCAAATGAAGCTGATGACAGCTCCCCTTCCCCCCACGTGAACCCTCAGACCCAATGTAAAGGAATGGGCCAGAGACTAAAATAACAAGACCCCTAACATACTGTACCTTCCCTTCCCCTCCAACGAGTCAGGTAACAAGCTATGAAGATCATTTCCACTAGAATTGTTACCTGTTTCACCAAAAAATACTAACAAAAGAATAAAATAGTGGTGTACTTTAGCGATGAGGCTCAGCAGGGAGTGTGTTTTCATAGTTACTGTAGATGTGGAATCATTCTTTGTTTCCAGCCCATTTACCGGGGAAAAATGGCGATATTGATCCCTGACATCCTATATTTTAAATGTCAAACCCAAGGGCAGTCATGGAAACTAATATTACTTATCTATAATGGGGGTCATTTGCTTCCAACTAAGGTGTGCTGCATTTGGCAGGTACCCTAATTGAAGCTAAACAGACTCCGCTGTATACGGATATGTATTGTTGCAAACTGTATTTGTTGCATGATGAATATAAACCACATTAAACTGATGGTTGTTCTCATGACATATTACTGTATGAATAGTAGTTTTGGTGATATATTCTGGTGGTTCTGGTCTCATATTCCTGTACTGATGGTGGTTGTGGGGACATCTTCATGTAGTGATGGTTATTCTGGTGCTGTGTTCATGTAGTGAAGATGGTTATGATGTTGTAATCACCAGAACCATCATCTGTGCATGAATAGAAAAGCAAAATCACCGTCCATACACGAATACATCACCAGAGCCATCAACAGTACAAAGAAACGACACCAAAACCGTCATCATCAGTAAATTACTAGATCACTGGAACCACCATAAGTACAAAAATACATCAACAAAACCATAATCAGTAGATAAATGCATAACCAGAACCACTGTCAATACATAAATGCATCATAATATCCACAACAGCCCCAATATACATTATGATGTCTATCTCAGTCCCCTTGCAGTATGATGTCCACCACAGCCCTCCATTATATATTATGATGGCCCTTATGGTGCCCCATACAATATTATGACTCCCAGTCACCATTACAGTATAATGTCCCTTACATTACCCCACACAGTATGTCCACCACAGCCCCCCAAATATACCGAGTAATGTCCCACACAGTCCCCTATACAGTATGGTCACCACAGCCCCCAATATAAGGTCCCCAACAGCACCCAATACTGTATGGTCACCCTCTTGTCCACATAGCCATCCCCTCTTATAATTTAGTTCCTTATGTCCCCATAGCCAGCCCATCTTGTGATATCGTCACCACCCCTCATATGTCTCCATATCCTGACCCTATAGGAATGTCCCACCAGGCCCCAGGTATAATAGTCTCCATTCATTAGGAAAATAATACAATAAAAATAAAAACAGCCTACACTCACCTAATCCAGGCTTGCTGTCTAGCGCACCTCAGTCTATTCTTCCATCTGGTGCAGCAGTGGGCACTGCACCACGCAATGACGTCACTGCATTGCAACGTCCGATGTCCTCTGCATGCTCCATAATGCCGTAGGCACTTTACAGTAGAATCATGTCCCATTCCGAGTGTGCAGGCCACAGGCCTCTGCTGTCTTCAATTCTCCATATTCAGGAAAACCCCGACATACAATCAGTGGACACCTGGTTCGTTCTAACACATAAGAGTTTACTGAACAGTTCAAGTACACAGATTGTAACTTACAGTATCGGCCACAGAACCCTCTGTTTCTTGTTTCCTTAATACAGTACATTTCTAGTCTTTCTTTCCATACTGCTCAGACTATTCGTACTCTTAATGTTCCTATCAGCCCCAAGGATTTCCTGTCCGAACCCTCAGTATTGCCGAGATCCGTTACCTTTCCCCGATTCCACCTCCATCCTCCTCTGTACAGAATGGGTTAAGGTGCTCTCCATAGCACCTGCTTCAAGCCTTAAGGTACCGTCACACATAACGATATCGTTAACGATATCGTTGTGTGGCACCCCTAGGGGTATTTGCCACAAAAATAGTTACTGACAGTAAGTACAAATACTAAAATAGCAAGACTGCACTACCACCTCCGGCCAGAAGGGGGAGCTCCAGAGACTCCCCTTGATCCATTCTGGTCTGAGAGAAGAAATGGCAGTTGGGCCAAGGAGCTGAAAGTGAGAGGTCATACAGTTGAATCTCTAACAGCCCTGTGACTGTTACCAGGCCTAAATCACCGGCCTGAGGAGAAGAGGGATAGAGAAAAAGGACATTGTGAGAACCGGGTAGCATTAATCACTACCCAGAACAGGCGCAAAGACGGATACCGGATCCGTGGCTGTATTCATTATATATAATACAGCAACCGGAAAAATGTGAGGTGATATCAGCTTCACTAGGGCCGGACGCAGCAACAGACACAGAGTTCAGCGGTACTCCCAGAGGGGGTAAACCGATAAAAGGACTCGGGTTGCCCGTCGAACCAGGACCCGGAGGGGACAGATTGGGCCGGCAGCCAGTTCACATACAGCAGCAGGGCCACACAGAAATTGCGCACAATAAGAGGCGAAGACCCCGGCAGGGTCAAAGTAACTCAGAGTTCCCATACAGACTCCGGTGACAGGACTGGTTGTAAATCCTTTTATGTTAAAGTAAACTGGTTAAACGTTTCAGTGCCTCAGTCTTTCATTTGGACAATAGCCATCTATCCAGGATCGGGATCATCACCGCTGGGAGAACCTGCTGCTAATCAAGTAAGTGCCTGTCCCCTCATGATACCCCTTACACTGTGCATTGCCTGAGGCCACAGCACCGGGTCAAGCCACCCGTGACATCCCCCTCAAGAGACAGACTCCATTGGTCCGGTGCTGGGTATCCCGGTCTCCTGGGCGTCACAATTGGCGTCACGAACAGGATCTAGCCAGCCCGTATACTGGGTATTGTGTGCCGTGATTGGAGCCCAAAACTGTGAAAACTGGGATGAAAAATCTTGAAAATTGACTTTATTAAAGAAAAATCCATTCCCCATTGAAAACTATTGAAAGTGACTTTTCCCCATTGGTTATAATGGAGTAAAGATGGCCGCCATCCCCTGAGGTAATCACTTCATAACCGTTAGGCACGAGACTGTTAATTGAGCTACGCCATCACCTGAGCCCCAGTCTAACTGAAAAACTTCAGAATCCGCCATTACAGAGCGCGGTGGGTGGGAGCAGCAGGGGGCGTGTCATTGTGGGCGGCACCAAGCTGAGCGCTCTGACATCAGAGCAAGGGGAAAATCGATCCTGCTGCACAGCGGAACGAATCTACACTATCCCGACGGAAGCGGAGGACCGGAAGGGTCCGGATTAACTAAGGGGGCACAGTATGTCGCAGCACGGAGACGCCGCAGCACCCGGCAACGCTAATGCAGCTAAAAGACAGAGTGTCAATAGAGAGTCCGGCAGCGCAGCGGTGCAAGGAGTGGCGCCCATCATGCCGGTGCTGATGCCATATACCCCGGGTGGCCCATGGCTTCCAATGTATGAAGGTGAGCCTAATACCCTTGACGATTTCAGAGAAAAGATGCTGGCCCATTTTGACATGTTCCCTGTGGGTGAAGTTCAGCGTGTTAGTCTCCTGATGATGCAGTTAAGTGGCCATGCTAAGCGAGAAGTCACAGCATGGGCAGCTGATCTAAAAGGCACTGTTGAACGCATATTTGCTGGATTAAAAGCTACATTTGAAACCACGGCCAGCAGCAAAGCTAAAATACGATTCTTTAATTGCAAACAAAAAGCTAATGAGGGCGTGAGAGACTTTGCCTTAAACCTGCAGGAAGCCCTTAAATCACTTACACTGGCTGAACCCATTTTTAACACCGGAGCGGATAAACTGCTAAGAGATCAATTTATTGAGGGACTCTACACCCCTTCTCACCGGGGGCATGTGAGCATGCTTGTTTTTAAGAACCCTGAATTGACATTTGCCCAATTAAAGGAGAGCGCTATACGTCTCCAGCTGGCAGAGGCACCTCGGGATCAGGATCCTGCGCAACCCATGGCAGAGGCACCTCAACAACAGGGAGTGCCAGTGACATCAGCTATGTCTGGGGCCATTGCTAAGCCCCTGGGGCCCAGTACTAATGAGGCTCTTCAACAAAAGCTTGACTCTTTAGCTGATGTTGTTGCTTCAATGGCTAAAACCATGCAGGAGATGAGAGGACACAAGATGGAGTTGGCAAACTGTAGAGAGGATGTTCCATGGATGAGACCCCGGAGATACCCGACATGGAGAGGACGACCCCGCGACCGCTACCAACCGGATGGACAGCCCATTTGCCGCCGTTGCCAGCAGCCGGGCCACTTTGCACGAGATTGTGATTTAAACGGGAATCCCCTGGGAATGCGGGCCGCTTCGCAGGAATGAACTTTCAAGGCCCAACACCCTGGCACGACAGGTACATCGGAGGACGACCCATTATCCCTATCGTGCTGGACGGAATTCCCCTCAACGCTTTGCTGGACACAGGTTCCCAGATTTCATCTATACCGTATATCCTTTATAAGAGGTACTGGGCTGATGCAGATATTGATAAAGGGCCCTCTGATATTGAACTAGATATATGGGCCAGTAATGGTAAGTTGGTACCGAAACTAGGATTCAGGGAGATGACCATAAAGATTGGTAAAGTAGAACTGAAGAAACAGGGTATAATTGTTGTTGATGTTGACCGGCGGAACTGTGAACCAACTGTATTGATAGGAATGAATGTGTTAGAGAACTGCTTTTCCGAAGTCATTTCTGTCTTACAGCAAATTGCTGAAACTGCCCAATCCTGTCAGCAGAGAGTTCTCCGGAGGGAAATAAAAGTATTGATGTTAAGGCAACAGGTAGAAGTTGCAGGTGGAGAAATCGGCAGTGTGAGGGTAAGTGATCCAACGTCTATTGTAATCCCACCAAAAACAGAAATGCTGGTATGGTGTAGAGCAGCCATTGGTACTAAGGGACGAGATTATCAAGCCTTAATAGAACCAGTGTACACCGACAGCAGGCCCACTATACTCACAGCACGAGGGATAGTCGAGGTACACCGGGGACGAGTGCCGGTACGACTTTTGAACTGTGGAGAGGAAGAGGTCACTTTGCCAAGGTATGCTACAATGGCAAAGCTATATACTGTTGACAACAATGCCATCACAACCATTGAGCCCTTAGAACCAACCTGTCAGGTGGAAGGCAATGGCTCAGATGGAGAAATGGAGGATTGGTGCCAACAGCTACACGTGGGCATAAATTCAACACCTACCCATCAAAAACAAGGGGTGTATAGGCTAGTGACGGAATATGAACAAGTCTTCAGTAAACACCCATTGGACTTCGGACGGATAGAAGGGGTAGAACACACAATCCCCACAGGTGACCATCCCCCAATAAAAGAAAGATATAGACCCATACCGCCCGCTCACTATCAATGTGCAAAAGATATGCTGAGGGAAATGAAACAGGCCGGGGTAATAAGAGACAGCTGTAGCCCCTGGGCGGCCCCTCTAGTGATTGTCAAAAAAAAGGACGGAACCATGAGAATGTGCGTAGACTACCGGAAGATTAATAACATCACCCATAAAGACGCCTACCCCTTGCCTAGGATAGAAGAGTCCTTAACTGCTTTGAAATCTGCTAATTATTTTTCCACCTTAGACTTAACAAGCGGGTATTGGCAAGTCCCTGTGGCTGAGAGAGATAAGGAAAAGACGGCATTCACCACACCAATGGGTCTATGTGAATTTAATCGCATGCCGTTCGGACTCTGCAACGCATCCGGTACCTTCCAGCGGCTGATGGAATGCTGCCTCGGACACAAGAACTTCGAGACCGTCCTCCTGTACCTAGATGATGTGATCGTCTACTCAAAGACTTACGAACAACACTTAATAGACCTGGCAGAAGTGTTCGAAGCCTTATCCAGGTATGGCATGAAAGTCAAGCCATCCAAATGTCACCTTCTCAAGCCAAAGGTACAGTACCTGGGACACATCGTGAGTTCGGAGGGAGTAGCACCAGATCCCGAGAAAATAAGCGCCATAAGGGATTGGCCAAGACCTACCAGCGCAAAAGAAGTGAGACAATTCCTGGGATTGGTGGGTTACTATCGCAGATTTATAAAAGGATTTACCAAGTTGGCAGCACCCTTGCAAGACACCTTGGTAGGGCAGACGAAGAAACCTTCAAACCGAAACCCTCCTTTTCAGTGGAACGACGAAAGGGAAGACTCCTTTGAACAACTAAAGAAGGCACTAACTGGAGAAGAGGTTCTGGCATACCCAGATTACCATCAACCTTTCATCCTCTACACCGATGCCAGTAATGTGGGACTAGGAGCGGTGCTGTCACAAAAGCAAGAAGGTCGGGAGAAAGTCATCGCCTTTGCAAGTAGAAAGCTCCGGCCTACTGAAAGAAATTCAGAAAATTACAGCTCCTTCAAATTGGAACTACTGGCAGTAGTTTGGGCTGTGACGGAGCGTTTCAAACACTATCTGGCCGCTGCAGAATTTATTGTCTATACTGACAACAATCCGTTGACCCACCTGGACACAGCCAAATTAGGTGCGTTAGAACAGCGATGGATATCCCGGTTATCTAATTACAACTTCATAATCAAGTATCGAGCAGGTCGCAAGAATGGAAATGCCGATGCCCTATCCCGGATGCCACACTTGAGAGATGTAGAAGAGGAAACGGGGGAGCTTGAAGAAATTGAACTACCAGCCTTCCATCGTCCCAAGGCAAAACATCATCAGTCAAGTACCTATCAGAAACAACAAGAGGTGAATTTTAATCTGTTAGCACACCATAGATGGGCTGACACCCAAGACAGCAATCCGGCTGTGAAGTTGGTGAAGGAACTGTTGACTGAGCAAAGTGCATATCCCGATGAGGATGCCCCAGAAGAGACGCATCAACTCTGGAAAGAGAGAGGCAAAATGTTCCTGTATCAAGGGAAGCTCTGTAGAAGATACACCAATCCGAAAACACATGAATTGGTTTGGCAGATTATTGTGCCTAAACAAGATGTGAAGATGGTCCTCGAAGCTTACCATAATGGTGCTGGTCACTTCGGTTGGAAAAAGTTAGAAGTACTTCTAAGAGAAAGATTTTATTGGGTCGGGATGAGAAAATCAATCGAACAGTGGTGCAGAAATTGTGGCCCGTGCAACCTCAGAAGAAACGATCAAAAGAACCAAAGAGCACCACTGCAGCCCATAATCACCAAACAACCACTTGAACTTGTAGCCATGGACCACGTGAAGTTGACACCAAGCCGGTCCGGCTATGTCTATGCCTTGACCATCGTGGACCATTATTCACGTTTCTTGGTAGTAGTACCCGTAAAAGATCTGACAGCAAAAACAGCAGCCAAAGCGTTCCAAACGTACTTTTGTAGACCCCATGGATATCCGGAACAGGTTCTCACCGACCAAGGTACAGCCTTTGAATCAGAGATCTTCAGAGAATTCTGTAATATGTATGGTTGCAAAAAGATCCGGACGACGGCCTATCATCCACAAACAAACGGCTTATGCGAGAAGATGAACCATATTGTAATAGACCTACTAAAGACTTTACCTGAGACAGAAAGGAATCAATGGCCAGAGAAATTGCCTGACTTGGTGGATCTGTATAATCATGTCCCGGTGAGCTCCACCAACTGCACCCCAGCTTACCTTATGCGTGCAAGACCCGGCCAATTACCAATCGATCTAGAAATGGGAATTCTGAAACCAGACGCAGAAGTTCAAGACTCCAATTGGGATATCATACGGCAAAAGCAGTATCGCCAAGTGCAAGAGAGTGTGGAAAGAAGCCTTCAGCAAACTAGAGAAAGACAAGAGCGAACTTTCAACCAGAATGCTCTAGCGACCCCATTAAGACCGGGTGACCAAGTGCTCAAGAGAAATCGTCGAACCAATAAACTGGACAATCAGTGGGAAGCCGTACCCTACACAGTTTTACCAACAAGAGTGGATAATCCTAAAATGTGTCTCATTAGCAAAAACGGAGGCTTAACATCTGTACTAGTGTCAAGAGACAATCTTAAATTGTGTCCGGAAGCATTGAAAGAGCCAGACGTTGTCCAGCCAGAACCAGAAGTTATTCAACCCATACAGGTTCAACCAGTAAAGGAAAAAGAAGAGGAAGTGTATCACACCTGTATAGGAGACTTTCCCAAAACCCTACTAACATACCATGGTGCAGTAGTGGTTCCCATGGTGGCCTTTTACCCAACACCGAACCCAATACCAGAAGTCCCAAGACAGGAAGAGGCTGACCCCGTACTACAGGAGGTTCCAGGCCAGGAAGAACAGATTCCTGGTCAGAGTAATCCCATTCACGGTGGACTTGCCAACTCCATAGTCGTGGAATTATCTTTAGCAGAGCGGGCAGATACTACATCCGCAGTAGACAGTAGTACACCACATGAAGAGACACCGCTATTACGTAGATCACAGCGTAGTACCCAGGGTCAATTACCGGCCAGGTATGCAGATTACCAACTATAAAGCTCATAATGTGAATTGTATATATGTTATGCCGTATATAGTTAAACAGAAAATGTAGTATAGTCATTGTTATCAGTCTGCAACGTTTAAGCCCAGTGCCTACAGAGACTTGTCTGTATGAACTTATTGCATATTCTTGAACTTTTTATCAGCCCGGAGGCACTAAATCAAAGCTCCGGAAAGACTGCTTTTTGAACTTTGCTTTTTGCTCTTTTTGAACTTTCTTTAGACTTTATATTGATAACTCCGTTGGAAAAATGGAACTAAATTCCTGGACACTAAGTACAGTGCCTTTCCTAATACCTTCAAGGATAGAACTGTATTAATGGACGCTATTTGAAGTGACTTTTTACAGAACTCTATTTTTGTTTCCTTGAGTGGTTTTTGTAACTTTTCATTTTTAAGACTCTGTACATATTAATTGTTATTTCAAAATGTTATTGTCCCACAGTCCCGGAGTACTGTTCTTAACTAAGAGGGAATGTGGCACCCCTAGGGGTATTTGCCACAAAAATAGTTACTGACAGTAAGTACAAATACTAAAATAGCAAGACTGCACTACCACCTCCGGCCAGAAGGGGGAGCTCCAGAGACTCCCCTTGATCCATTCTGGTCTGAGAGAAGAAATGGCAGTTGGGCTAAGGAGCTGAAAGTGAGAGGTCATACAGTTGAATCTCTAACAGCCCTGTGACTGTTACCAGGCCTAAATCACCGGCCTGAGGAGAAGAGGGACAGAGAAAAAGGACATTGTGAGAACCGGGTAGCATTAATCACTACCCAGAACAGGCGCAAAGACGGATACCGGATCCGTGGCTGTATTCATTATATATAATACAGCAACCGGAAAAACGTGAGGTGATATCAGCTTCACTAGGGCCGGACGCAGCAACAGACACAGAGTTCAGCGGTACTCTCAGAGGGGGTAAACCGATAAAAGGACTCGGGTTGCCCGTCGAACCAGGACCCGGAGGGGACAGATTGGGCCGGCAGCCAGTTCACATACAGCAGCAGGGCCACACAGAAATTGCGCACAATAAGAGGCGAAGACCCCGGCAGGGTCAAAGTAACTCAGAGTTCCCATACAGACTCCGGTGACAGGACTGGTTGTAAATCCTTTTATGTTAAAGTAAACTGGTTAAACGTTTCAGTGCCTCAGTCTATCATTTGGACAATAGCCATCTATCCAGGATCGGGATCATCACCGCTGGGAGAACCTGCTGCTGATCAAGTAAGTGCCTGTCCCCTCATGATACCCCTTACACTGTGCATTGCCTGAGGCCACAGCACCGGGTCAAGCCACCCGTGACATCCCCCTCAAGAGACAGACTCCATTGGTCCGGTGCTGGGTATCCCGGTCTCCTGGGCGTCACAGTTGCTTTTTGTGACGTAGCAACGATATCGTTAAGGAAATCGTTATGTGTGACAACGACCAACGATCAGGCCCCTGCTGGGAGATCTTTGGTCGCTGGGGAAAGTCCAGCACTTTATTTTGTCGCTGGATCTCCCGCAGACATCGCTGAATCTGCGTGTGTGACGCCAATCCAGCAATGTCTTCACTGGTAGCCAGGGTAAACATCGGGTTACTAAGCGCAGGGCCGCGCTTAGTAACCCGATGTTTACCCTGGTTACCAGCGTAAACAGTGCAGAGGAAAGCACAGCACCGGGGGACAGACACCGGAATGTAAGTATGTAGTGTTTGTTTTTTTTACGTTTACACTGGTAACCATGGTAAACATCGGGTTACTAAGCGCGGCCCTGCGCTTAGTAACCCGATGTTTACCCTGGTTACCAAGGGACTTCGGGATTGTTGGTCGCTGGAGAGCTGTCTGTGTGACAGCTCTCCAGCGACCAAACAGCGACGCTGCAGCGATCGACATCGTTGTCGGTATCGCTGCAGCGTCGCTGAGTGTGAAGGTACCTTTAGGCTCCGGACATTGGAGGAATGTCCACAGGGGGTCTTGTAAGACCTCCTAGAACAATATGTGCTATCAGTCCACTGAACTTTGAACTTGACACTGTCACTAATGAACTTTCAATCTAACCAATTAACAGTAAGTAATCTTTTTGCTGGCCTTAGACCCCTCCCAATGTGAGCTAGTCTCAAATATTAACTGTATTTTATCCTAATGCCCTAAGCTACAGCCACCATCTATAGTCATGACCAAAAGTGTCAGCACCCTTTTTTGTCTGGCCCTTTTTAGGGTTTTATATGAAATTATGTCCTATTCACCTTTATCTGAGTTTTTTGTGTGTTGTTCCAATACACATGAAATGAAATAAACATGAACATTACAAAACATGTGTAAATAATGTTCTTGGAGAAATACTTATTTTTCTGAAACAATTTCAAGGGTGCCAACACTTTTGGTCATGACTGTATCTTTACCCTAAGCACTAAACCATGTCTTATCCTCTGCTTACCTTGCACTATACACTAAGCATTACTTTTACATTATACATAACCATAGTACATTTCAATTACATTACATTTTGCATCACTTACATAGTAACATAGTAACATAGTAACATAGTAACATAGTTAGTAAGGCCGAAAAATGACATTTGTCCATCCAGTTCAGCCTATATTCCATCATAATAAATACCCAGATCTACGTCCTTCTACAGAACCTAATAATTGTATGATACAATATTGTTCTGCTCCAGGAAGACATCCAGGCCTCTCTTGAACCCCTCGACTGAGTTCGCCATCACCAACTCCTCAGGCAAGCAATTCCAGATTCTCACTGCCCTAACAGTAAAGAATCCTCCTCTATGTTGGTGGAAAAACCTTCTCTTCTCCAGACGCAAAGAATGCCCCCTTGTGCCCGTCACCTTCCTTGGTATAAACAGATCCTCAGCGAGATATTTGTATTGTCCCCTTATATACTTATACATGGTTATTAGATCGCCCCTCAGTCGTCTTTTTTCTAGACTAAATAATCCTAATTTCGCTAATCTATCTGGGTATTGTAGTTCTCCCATCCCCTTTATTAATTTTGTTGCCCTCCTTTGTACTCTCTCTAGTTCCATTATATCCTTCCTGAGCACCGGTGCCCAAAACTGGACACAGTACTCCATGTGCGGTCTAACTAGGGATTTGTACAGAGGCAGTATAATGCTCTCATCATGTGTATCCAGACCTCTTTTAATGCACCCCATGATCCTGTTTGCCTTGGCAGCTGCTGCCTGGCACTGGCTGCTCCAGGTAAGTTTATCATTAACTAGGATCCCCAAGTCCTTCTCCCTGTCAGATTTACCCAGTGGTTTCCCGTTCAGTGTGTAATGGTGATATTGATTCCCTCTTCCCATGTGTATAACCTTACATTTATCATTGTTAAACCTCATCTGCCACCTTTCAGCCCAAGTTTCCAACTTATCCAGATCCATCTGTAGCAGAATACTATCTTCTCTTGTATTAACTGCTTTACATAGTTTTGTATCATCTGCAAATATCGATATTTTACTGTGTAAACCTTCTACCAGATTATTAATGAATATGTTGAAGAGAACAGGTCCCAATACTGACCCCTGCGGTACCCCACTGGTCACAGCGACCCAGTTAGAGACTATACCATTTATAACCACCCTCTGCTTTCTATCACTAAGCCAGTTACTAACCCATTTACACACATTTTCCCCCAGACCAAGCATTCTCATTTTGTGTACCAACCTCTTGTGCGGCACGGTATCAAACGCTTTGGAAAAATCGAGATATACCACGATATACTTACCAGATATACTTACTGCACAATATTCACCGAAAAACCGCGGGACATAGTTCGCACTTCACATGACACCACATAAAAACACATGACACTATTCACATTACGAGATTGTTGTGTTCAGAGGCAGGGACACGACCGTACAGTCCACACCCATACACACGCCCCGGATTACAGCTCCTCTGCTCCTGTCATGGGCGGTGCCGACATAAATTTGCATTCATGCCCTATAGAAGCGAATACAATTGAGTGCAGGGAAGGAGCCATGGCTAGGCCGCAGGCAGGGAGAGGGATGAGTGGTGTCAGTGACTGTGACTGCTCCTTTATTTACTGCACTTCGGGCATCACTGTGCTCAATGCCTGTGAACTTAGGAAGGTGATGAGCTGCCACAGGCATTCAGCAAGGTGCTTACCCTTCCTACCCCTTGTCCAGGCCCTGCCTCTAGGTCTACTGTTGGCACCATGCAAACCTAGCCAGATAAGATTGATGGGCCATGCCAATTTGGATAAATATGTTTTAATTTTGTCAAGCTAAAAGTGTAGGCCACACTTAAAGACAATTCATCTGTCCTCCTGGAATGGATTTTCTCCAAGTAATCCAAAGAAATTTTTTTTTCAATGTAGCCATACCCTTTTCAGATCACAACCGCTCCACACTGCATCCCTGCCTTCTCAGCAGGAAAACAATTCTACTGCTTTTCAAGGGATTTAGCTGATAGATTTGTACATTATTCCTGGAATCTAGGAGATTTCACCTTTTTTAGATATTTTTAGATATTTCTCGGATGTTCCGGTTGCATTGATCAAGGAAAAATAATCATGTGAAACTGGTCTTAATCCTACCTTAACTAATTTAAATCTCATCAGGAAAATCTTATTTTGGATACTAAGGGGTTACTATTCTGATTGCATAATTAGGCTGCAGGTGTAAAGCACATGGGTAACCGTTTATACGGCTGTCACTAAGTACCATTACTCACATGTAGAGTTGAGCGACCTTGACCTTTTTAGAGTCGAGCCGGGTTTTGCGAAACCCGACTATGTCCAAAGTCGGGTCGAGTGAAATCGGCCGATTATGACGTAAAGTCGGGATCGACCGAAACACGAAACCCAATGCAAGTCAATGGGGCAGCATAGTCGGCAGTGAGTGGGGGCCAGGAAAACACCTAGAGTACCCATTTTAATGTCAAAACCATCCATTCTTCTTAATGAAGCTTGTCAAGCGTAATTTACCTTATAATAATTGGAAGGCATTTGAAATTGGGGGTCATTTGGCTAAAGTTGTGGGGGGTAGGGCTGGTTCAAGTAATTAGTGGGCCCAGGAAATCTGGACCACGTCACGGCAGTGGAGCAGGGAGAGGTAAGTATTTCAACTTTGCAAGTGCTGTGAACCTGAGCAAGCAGGGGGGGCCCACTCGTTGGCATTGGCACTGGCACAGGGCCCCTCAAAGTACAGCGGTGTGTTTGCACGGCGGGGGCGCCTCCCACCGGCAGCAACACTTTTGCGTACTATGAGAGGCCCTGTGCCAGTGACGTCGCCAACTAGTATTCCTCCCCCCACCTGATGAAGGAACCTGCACTTTCATCTGCACCTTCCTCTTTGTCCCCGTGTAAGGTGGTATGGTATGCGGGAAGAGCAACCTGACTTTCAGCAGGGTCACAATGTTGTTGTGTAGCGTGCACGGGGAATGTTGCGTTATGGGTCAATGTACCAGCAGACTCATCTATCACTGGCTGGGCAATGGGCACGATGAAGTGGAAACACAGATATAGGCCCAAAGAAGAAAGTGGGCTAAATGCAGTTCAAAATTGGTAACACAGGAATAACCAGGGGGCATTGCAGTGGAGGACAACTGGAATGAGAGGCTGACACAGAGAGTAGGGCCAAATCAGTAAGTAGTCGAAATGCAGTTCAAAATTGGCAACCGTAGTAAACAGGCGGCACAGCTTTGTTCAGTGGAGGAGAACAGCAAGGAGTGGCAGACACCGATAGTAGGCCCCAACCCAACTAGTAGGCCAAATGCAGTCTAACATTAACAACTACTTAACGAGAGGCTGAAAATGGAATTTCAGGACAGGAAACCAGGAGAACAGCAAGGAGTGGCAGACACCGATAGTAGGCCCCAAACCAACTAGTACGCCAAATGCAGTTGTTCCATTTAACCACAATTTAATGAGAGCCTGAAGATAGAAGCTCAGGAAAGGCAACCTGGGGAACACCTTGGAGTGTAACACACCATCTCTCTCCACCCCATACCCATTTTGTAGGCCTAATGCTGTGTACTTTTCTACAACTACTAAACGAGAGTCGGAAGACCGAAGCAATGGCAAGGAAACCTGGGGAACACCTTGGAGTGTAACACACCATCTCTCTCCACCCCATACCCAATTTGTAGGCCTAATGCAGCCTACTTTCCGACACCTACTAAACGAGAGCATGAAGATCGAAGCTCAGGAAAGGCAACCTGGGGAACACCTTGGAGTGTAACACACCATCTCTCTCCACCCCATACCCAATTTGTAGGCCTAATGCAGCCTACTTTCCGACACCTACTAAACGAGAGCATGAAGATCGAAGCTCAGGAAAGGCAACCTGGGGAACACCTTGGAGTGTAACACACCATCTCTCTCCACCCCATACCCATTTTTTAGGCCTAATGCAGTGTACTTTTCTACAACTACTAAACGAGAGTCGGAAGACCGAAGCAATGGCAAGGAAACCTGGGGAACACCTTGGAGTGTAACACACCATCTCTCTCCACCCCATTCCCCATTTTTTAGGCCTAATGCAGCCTACTTTCCGACACCTACTAAACGAGAGCATGAAGATCGAAGCTCAGGAAAGGCAACCTGGGGAACACCTTGGAGTGTAACACACCATCTCTCTCCACCCCATACCCATTTTGTAGGCCTAATGCAGCGTACTTTTCTACAACTACTAAACGAGAGCATGAAGATCGAAGCTCAGGAAAGGCAACCTGGTGAAAACCTTGGAGTGTAACACAACCTGTCTCTACACCCCATACCAAATTTGTAGGCCTAATGCAGCGTAGTTGCCACCAACTACTAAACGAGAGCCGGAAGATCGAAGCTCATGAAAGGCAACCCGGGGAACACCTTGGAGTGTAACACAACCTCTCTCTACACCACGAAAGGGCTGATTCTTAGGAAGGAAGGCTGTTTTAAATAAGCATTGCGCGTCCGAGGGTGATTATATTCTTATTCGGTATCTACTCACCCTCGGACGCGCCATGCTTCTTGATTTGTAATTAATGTTTATTTGCAATGTGCTTTTGACTTACTCAATTATTTTTTTAATTATTGATTTTATTAAATTAATAGTTTAACATCTTATTGGAAATAATTTAAAGGAGACGCGACAGGACAACACTCGGTGGATGCCATATCTGTGTTAACAACTCCAAAAAACTTTCAGTTAACTTCTTGCAGGAGAAAGAAATTGTAGCTGTTGGACCTTTGTAGTACAGTTCCAGATATTTGTTGTGTGTTTGTTTTGATTGTTAAAATGTCTGCATTTGAGATCTCAACACGATCTTATTTTTTATAATCAAATTAATTTTTTAAATATTTTATTAGGTTGGTTCAAGGGGTACACGGGCCGCAGTAGACAGGTCAGTGGAGGCCTAGTGGAAGGAGGGACCGCAGATGCGCCACTGTTTCACCCATACACAATTAGTAGGCCTAATGCAGCGTAGTTTCCAACAGCTACTAAACGAGAGCCGGAAGATCGAAGCTCAGGAAAGGCAACCTGGGGAACACCTTGGAGTGTAACACAACCTCTCTCTACACCACGGAAGGGCTGATTCTTAGGAAGGAAGGCTGTTTTAAATAAGCATTGCGCGTCCGAGGGTGATTATATTCTTATTCGGTATCTACTCACCCTCGGACGCGCCATGCTTCTTGATTTGTAATTAATGTTTATTTGCAATGTGCTTTTGACTTACTCAATTAATTTTTTAATTATTGATTTTATTAAATTAATAGTTTAACATCTTATTGGAAATAATTTAAAGGAGACGCGACAGGACAACACTCGGTGGATGCCATATCTGTGTTAACAACTCCAAAAAACTTTCAGTAAATTCTTGCAGGAGAAAGAAATTGTAGCTGTTGGACCTTTGTAGTACAGTTCCAGATATTTGTTGTGTGTTTGTTTTGATTGTTAAAATGTCTGCATTTGAGATCTCAACACGATCTTATTTTTTATAATCAAATTAATTTTTTAAATATTTTATTAGGTTGGTTCAAGGGGTACACGGGCCGCAGTAGACAGGTCAGTGGAGGCCTAGTGGAAGGAGGGACCGCAGATGCGCCACTGTTTCACCCATACACAATTAGTAGGCCTAATGCAGCGTAGTTTCCAACAGCTACTAAACGAGAGCCGGAAGATCGAAGCTCAGGAAAGGCAACCTGGGGAACACCTTGGAGTGTAACACAACCTCTCTCTACACCACGGAAGGGCTGATTCTTAGGAAGGAAGGCTGTTTTAAATAAGCATTGCGCGTCCGAGGGTGATTATATTCTTATTCGGTATCTACTCACCCTCGGACGCGCCATGCTTCTTGATTTGTAATTAATGTTTATTTGCAATGTGCTTTTGACTTACTCAATTATTTTTTTAATTATTGATTTTATTAAATTAATAGTTTAACATCTTATTGGAAATAATTTAAAGGAGACGCGACAGGACAACACTCGGTGGATGCCATATCTGTGTTAACAACTCCAAAAAACTTTCAGTTAACTTCTTGCAGGAGAAAGAAATTGTAGCTGTTGGACCTTTGTAGTACAGTTCCAGATATTTGTTGTGTGTTTGTTTTGATTGTTAAAATGTCTGCATTTGAGATCTCAACACGATCTTATTTTTTATAATCAAATTAATTTTTTAAATATTTTATTAGGTTGGTTCAAGGGGTACACGGGCCGCAGTAGACAGGTCAGTGGAGGCCTAGTGGAAGGAGGGACCGCAGATGCGCCACTGTTTCACCCATACACAATTAGTAGGCCTAATGCAGCGTAGTTTCCAACAGCTACTAAACGAGAGCCGGAAGATCGAAGCTCAGGAAAGGCAACCTGGGGAACACCTTGGAGTGTAACACAACCTCTCTCTACACCACGGAAGGGCTGATTCTTAGGAAGGAAGGCTGTTTTAAATAAGCATTGCGCGTCCGAGGGTGATTATATTCTTATTCGGTATCTACTCACCCTCGGACGCGCCATGCTTCTTGATTTGTAATTAATGTTTATTTGCAATGTGCTTTTGACTTACTCAATTAATTTTTTAATTATTGATTTTATTAAATTAATAGTTTAACATCTTATTGGAAATAATTTAAAGGAGACGCGACAGGACAACACTCGGTGGATGCCATATCTGTGTTAACAACTCCAAAAAACTTTCAGTTAACTTCTTGCAGGAGAAAGAAATTGTAGCTGTTGGACCTTTGTAGTACAGTTCCAGATATTTGTTGTGTGTTTGTTTTGATTGTTAAAATGTCTGCATTTGAGATCTCAACACGATCTTATTTTTTATAATCAAATTAATTTTTTAAATATTTTATTAGGTTGGTTCAAGGGGTACACGGGCCGCAGTAGACAGGTCAGTGGAGGCCTAGTGGAAGGAGGGACCGCAGATGCGCCACTGTTTCACCCATACACAATTAGTAGGCCTAATGCAGCGTAGTTTCCAACAGCTACTAAACGAGAGCCGGAAGATCGAAGCTCAGGAAAGGCAACCTGGGGAACACCTTGGAGTGTAACACAACCTCTCTCTACACCACGGAAGGGCTGATTCTTAGGAAGGAAGGCTGTTTTAAATAAGCATTGCGCGTCCGAGGGTGATTATATTCTTATTCGGTATCTACTCACCCTCGGACGCGCCATGCTTCTTGATTTGTAATTAATGTTTATTTGCAATGTGCTTTTGACTTACTCAATTATTTTTTTAATTATTGATTTTATTAAATTAATAGTTTAACATCTTATTGGAAATAATTTAAAGGAGACGCGACAGGACAACACTCGGTGGATGCCATATCTGTGTTAACAACTCCAAAAAACTTTCAGTTAACTTCTTGCAGGAGAAAGAAATTGTAGCTGTTGGACCTTTGTAGTACAGTTCCAGATATTTGTTGTGTGTTTGTTTTGATTGTTAAAATGTCTGCATTTGAGATCTCAACACGATCTTATTTTTTATAATCAAATTAATTTTTTAAATATTTTATTAGGTTGGTTCAAGGGGTACACGGGCCGCAGTAGACAGGTCAGTGGAGGCCTAGTGGAAGGAGGGACCGCAGATGCGCCACTGTTTCACCCATACACAATTAGTAGGCCTAATGCAGCGTAGTTTCCAACAGCTACTAAACGAGAGCCGGAAGATCGAAGCTCAGGAAAGGCAACCTGGGGAACACCTTGGAGTGTAACACAACCTCTCTCTACACCACGGAAGGGCTGATTCTTAGGAAGGAAGGCTGTTTTAAATAAGCATTGCGCGTCCGAGGGTGATTATATTCTTATTCGGTATCTACTCACCCTCGGACGCGCCATGCTTCTTGATTTGTAATTAATGTTTATTTGCAATGTGCTTTTGACTTACTCAATTATTTTTTTAATTATTGATTTTATTAAATTAATAGTTTAACATCTTATTGGAAATAATTTAAAGGAGACGCGACAGGACAACACTCGGTGGATGCCATATCTGTGTTAACAACTCCAAAAAACTTTCAGTTAACTTCTTGCAGGAGAAAGAAATTGTAGCTGTTGGACCTTTGTAGTACAGTTCCAGATATTTGTTGTGTGTTTGTTTTGATTGTTAAAATGTCTGCATTTGAGATCTCAACACGATCTTATTTTTTATAATCAAATTAATTTTTTTTATATTTAATGATGTTGGTTCAAGGGGTACACGGGCAGCAATAGACAGGTCAGTGGAGGCCTAGTGGAAGGAGTGACGGCAGACAGGCATCAAAGGCCTAACATTGGGCTGGCTGTAGGCAAGTTAAAATTGGTTCCAGGGGAACACGGCCATCAGTGGCCTGGTCAGTGTAGTTGTAGTTGAAAGAACGGGACGCAGACAGGCTTCGAAGGCCTAACATAATAACATAGGGCTGGCTGTAGGCAAGTTAAAATTGGTTCCAGGAGAACACGGCCATCAGTGGCCTGGTCAGTGTAGTTGTAGTTGAAAGAACGGGACGCAGACAGGCTTCGAAGGCCTAACATAACAAACTTGGGCTGGCTGTAGGCACTTTTAAATTTGTTCCAGGGGTACACGGGCAGCAGTGTATGGTCAGTGGAAGTCTAGTGGAAGGAGTGACCGCAGACAGGCTTCCAAGGCCTAACATAACAAACTTGGGCTGGCTGTAGGCACTTTTAAATTGGTTCCAGGGGTACACGGGCAGCAGTGGTCTGCTCAGTGGAAGTCTAGTGGAAGGAGTGACCGCAGACAGGCTTCCAAGGCCTAACATAACAAACTTGGGCTGGCTGTAGGCACTTTTAAATTGGTTCCAGGGGTACACGGGCAGCAGTGGTCTGGTCTGTGGAAGTCTAGTGGAAGGAGTGACCGCAGACAGGCTTCGAAGGCCTAACATAACAAACTTGGGCTGGCTGTAGGCACTTTTAAATTGGTTCCAGGGGTACACGGGCAGCAGTGGTCTGGTCAGTGGAAGTCTAGTGGAAGGAGTGACCGCAGACAGGCTTCCAAGGCCTAACATAACAAACTTGGGCTGGCTGTAGGCACTTTTAAATTGGTTCCAGGGGTACATGGGCAGCAGTGGTCTGGTCAGTGGAAGTCTAGTGGAAGGAGTGACCGCAGACAGGCTTCCAAGGCCTAACATAACAAACTTGGGCTGGCTGTAGGCACTTTTAAATTGGTTCCAGGGGTACACGGGCAGCAGTGGTCTGGTCTGTGGAAGTCTAGTGGAAGGAGTGACCGCAGACAGGCTTCGAAGGCCTAACATAACAAACTTGGGCTGGCTGTAGGCACTTTTAAATTGGTTCCAGGGGTACACGGGCAGCAGTGGTCTGGTCAGTGGAAGTCTAGTGGAAGGAGTGACGGCAGACAGTCTTCGAAGGCCTAACATAACAAAATTGGGCTGACTGTAGGCACTTTTAAATTGGTTCCAGGGTAACACGGCCAGCAGTGGCCTGGTCAGTGTAGTAGTTGTAGAAAGAAGGGACCGCAGACAGGCTTCGAAGGCCTAACATAACAAAAATGTCAAAACAATGGTATTGTCAGTGCCAGGCATTGAAGGATGTCAGCGCCTAGACTACACATTGGTGAAGCTGTGAGAGATAATTTTGCTAGTGGTAGAGCACTGTTTGAGCTGGGGGGGGGAACTGTCTTGTGGCCGGCGGTACAGGCACAGGGCCCCTCATATTACAACGGTGTGTCTGACGTTGGGTGCGCACCACCACCGCCAGAGACACTTTATTGTACTATGAGGGACCCAGTGGCAGTGCCGTCGACCAAAAGCGGCCACACCCACCTCTTCAGACAAACAGCACTCTCAAGGGTCCAAGCGCAAAGTGGCGATAGCACGGCCCCGTGTGGGGAGTTTGGCCATTTCGTGAGGTGGAAACATGTCGTATGCTGGACAATCAGGTGAAGAAAATTACGAGATTGGAAAAGTCATTCAGAATAGTCCACAGGCAAGACCTTTTCATAGGAAAGCTAGGTGTCAGCCGGGCAGGGTGGGGCAAAAGATTTTGAAATCCAGTTGTGGTTCATTTTAATGAAGGTTAGATCATCTACATTTTGGGTAGCCAGACGAGTCCTTTTTTCTGTTAGTATTGAACCTGCAGCACTGAATACTCTTTCTGATAGGACACTAGCTGCCGGGCAAGCAAGCTCCTGCAATGCATATTCTGCCAATTCTGGCCAGGTGTCTAATTTGGATGCCCAGTAATCAAATGGGAATGACGGTTGAGGGAGAACGTCGATAAGGGATGAAAAATAGTTTGTAACCATACTGGACAAATGTTGTCTCCTGTCACTTTGAATTGATGCTGCAGTACCTGTCCTGTCTGCGGTCATAGAAAAATCACTCCACAACCTGGTCAGAAAACCCCTCTGGCCAACGCCACTTCTGATTTCTGCCCCTCTAACACCTCTGGTCTGCTGGCCCCTGGAGCTCGTGTGAGAACGATCACGGGCGCTGTGTGCAGGGAATGCCAGAAGCAAACGGTCAACAAGAGTTGATTGTTTTGTTGCTAATATTAGTTCCAAGTTCTCATGTGGCATAATATTTTGCAATTTGCCTTTATAGCGAGGATCAAGGAGGCAGGCCAACCAGTAATCGTCATCGTTCATCATTTTTGTAATGCGTGTGTCCCTTTTGAGGATACGCAAGGCATAATCCGCCATGTGGGCCAAAGTTCCCGTTGTCAAATCTGCGGTTGTGCTTGGTTGAGGGGCAGTTGCAGGCAAATCTACGTCACTTGTGTCCCTCAAAAAACCAGAACCCGGCCTTGCCACGCCACCAATTTCCCGTGCCCCCGGGAAAGCTTCCTCATTAAAAATATACTCATCCCCATCATCCTCTTCATCCTCCACCTCCTCTTCGCCCGGTACCTCGTCATGTACACTGCCCTGACCAGACAATCGCTGACTGTCATCAAGGCTTTCCTCTTCCTCTGGTGCAGACGCCTGATCCTTTATGTGCGTCAAACTTTGCATCAGCAGACGCATTAGGGGGATGCTCATGCTTATTATGGCGTTGTCTGCACTAACCAGCCGTGTGCATTCCTCAAAACACTGAAGGACTTGACACATGTCTTGAATCTTCGACCACTGCACACCTGACAACTCCATGTCTGCCATCCTACTGCCTGCCCGTGTATGTGTATCCTCCCACAAAAACATAACAGCCCGCCTCTGTTCGCACAGTCTCTGAAGCATGTGCAGTGTTGAGTTCCACCTTGTTGCAACGTCTATGATTAGGCGATGCTGGGGAAGGTTCAAAGAACGCTGATAGGTCTGCATACGGCTGGAGTGTACAGGCGAACGGCGGATATGTGCGCAAAGTCCACGCACTTTGAGGAGCAGGTCGGATAACCCCGGATAACTTTTCAGGAAGCACTGCACCACCAGGTTTAAGGTGTGAGCCAGGCAAGGAATGTGTTTCAGTTGGGAAAGGGAGATGGCAGCCATGAAATTCCTTCCGTTATCACTCACTACCTTGCCTGCCTCAAGATCTACAGTGCCCAGCCACGACTGCGTTTCTTGCTGCAAGAACTCGGACAGAACTTCCGCGGTGTGTCTATTGTCGCCCAAACACTTCATAGCCAATACAGCCTGCTGACGTATGCCAGTAGCTGCCCCATAATGGGAGACCTGGTGTGCAACAGTGGCAGGTGCGGATGGAGTGTTTGTGCGACTGCGGTCTGTGGACGAGCTCTTGCTTCTGCAGGAGGACGAGGAGGAGGAGGAGGAGGAGGGGGTGCGAACGGCTACAGACAACTGTTTACTAGACCGTGGGCTAGGCAGAACTGTCCCAAACTTGCTGTCCCCTGTGGACCCTGAATCCACCACATTTACCCAGTGTGCCGTGATGGACACGTAACGTCCCTGGCCATGCCTACTGGTCCATGCATCTGTTGTCAGGTGCACCTTTGTGCTCACAGATTGCCTGAGTGCATGGACGATGCGCTCTTTAACATGCTGGTGGAGGGCTGGGATGGCTTTTCTGGAAAAAAAGTGTCGACTGGGTAGCTCGTAGCGTGGTACAGCGTAGTCCATCAGGTCTTTGAAAGCTTCGCTTTCAACTAACCGGTAGGGCATCATCTCTAACGAGATTAGTCTAGCTATGTGGGCGTTCAAACCCTGTGTACGCGGATGCGAGGCTAAGTATTTCCTTTTTCTAACCATAGTCTCATGTAGGGTGAGCTGGACTGGAGAGCTGGAGATCGTGGAACTAGCGGGGGTGCCGGTGGACATGGCAGACTGAGAGACGGTGGGAGATGGTATTGTTGCCGCCGGTGCCCTAGATGCAGTGTTTCCTACTACGAAACTGGTGATTCCCTGACCCTGACTGCTTTGGCCTGGCAAAGATACCTGCACAGATACAGCAGGTGGTGCGCTAAATGGTGGTCCTACACTGCCGGAAGGGATGTTGCGTTGATGACTAGCTTCATTGGCCGAGGGTGCAACAACCTTAAGGGACGTTTGGTAGTTAGTCCAAGCTTTCAAATGCATGGTGGTTAAATGTCTATGCATGCAACTAGTATTGAGACTTTTCAGATTCTGACCTCTGCTTAAGGAAGTAGAACATTTTTGACAGATGACTTTGCGCTGATCAATTGGATGTTGTTTAAAAAAATGCCAGACTGCACTCTTTCTAGCATCGGATACCTTTTCAGGCATTGCAGACTGAGCTTTAACCGGATGGCCACGCTGTCCTCCACCAGGTTTTGGCTTTGCCACGCGTTTTGGGCAAGATACGGGCCCGGCAGATGGAACCTGTGGCGATGTTGATGCCTGCTGCGGCCCCTCCTCCTCCTCTGCTTCAGAACTGCTGCCGCCTGCACCCTGTTCCCCCAATGGCTGCCAATCGGGGTCAAGAACTGGGTCATCTAATAACTCTTCTTGTACCTCCTGCGCAACTTCGTCTGTGTCACCGTGTCGTTCGGTGGTATAGCGTTCGTGATGGGGCAACATAGTCTCATCAGGGTCTGATTCTTGATCAGCACCCTGCGAGGGCAATGTTGTGGTCTGAGTCAAAGGACCAGCATAGTAGTCTGGCTGTGGCTGTGCGTCAGTGCACTCCATGTCAGATTCAATTTGTAATGGGCATGGACTGTTAACTGCTTCACTTTCTAAGCCAGGGACGGTATGTGTAAAGAGCTCCATGGAGTAACCCGTTGTGTCGCCTGCTGCATTCTTCTCTGTTGTTGTTTTTGCTGAAGAGGACAAGGAAGTGACTTGTCCCTGACCGTGAACATCCACTAACGACGCGCTGCTTTTACTTTTACCAGTTTCACGAGAGGAGGCAAAAGAGCTAGAGGCTGAGTCAGCAAGATAAGCCAAAACTTGCTCTTGCTGCTCCGGCTTTAAAAGCGGTTTTCCTAATCCCAGAAAAGGGAGCGTTCGAGGCCTTGTGTAGCCGGACGACGAACCTGGCTCCACAGCTCCAGACTTAGGTGCAATATTTTTTTCCCCACGACCACCTGATGCTCCACCACTACCACTACCCTCATTACCAGCTGACAATGAACGCCCCCGGCCACGACCTCTTCCACTAGACTTCCTCATTGTTTTAAAAACGTAACCAAACTAACGTTATTTGTTGCAGTCACACAACTTACACGGTGAGCTATAACTTCAGTATGATTTAGCTACCCCTTTACAGGTTGGTGAGACCACAGCGAAAATCAGGCCCAATGTTAAACACTCTTTTTTTGGTGGCTGCAAATTAGAGAGATGCCCCACACGCAGGACTGTCACTGAAGCACAAATGTTAATATTAATGTCACACTATTATTTTTTTTTTATTTTTATTTTTTTCAGGAACACTTTAGAAACCCCCCCCAAAAAAAAAAAAAAGATTTTTGCAGGGAGAATTTAGAAAACAAATGTAACAAACTATATGCTTTCTATGGGCCACTGAGTGAGAGATGACGCACACAGGAATCAGGAGTGGCACACAAGCCCAGAGGCCAATATTTTTCTACCAATGATTGATGGAGTTATTTTCTCTGGTAGATTTTGGAACCCAAATCAAGGAAAAAAAATATAGGCTTTCTATGGACCACAATTGGAGAGAGAGAGAGAGAGAGAGAGAGAGAGAGATGGCACACCCAGGAGTCAAGACTGGCACACAAGCAGAAAGGCCAATATTAATCTCCCATTTTTTGGGGGGGTTTGTTTGTTTTTTTTTTTTGTTTTTTTTTTTTCAGGGAGACTTTAGAAAAAAAAATAATAAAAAAAATATGATTTTATCAGGAAGAATTTAGAAACCAAATAAAATAAAATGATTTTTTCAGGGAGAATTTATAAAACAAATAAAAACAAAAATAGGCGTTCTATGGCCCACTGACTGAGAGATGACGCACACAGGAGTCAGGAGTGGCACACAAGCCCAGAGGCCAATATTTTTCTACCAATGATTGATGTAGTTATTTTCTCTGGTAGATTTTGGAACCCAAATCAAGGAAAAAAAATATAGGCTTTCTATGGACCACAATTGGAGAGAGAGAGAGAGAGAGAGAGAGATGGCACACCCAGGAGTCAAGACTGGCACACAAGCAGAAAGGCCAATATTAATCTCCCACTGTTTTTTTTGTTTGTTTGTTTGTTTTTTTTTTCAGGGAGACTTTAGAAAAAAAAATAATAAAAAAAATATGATTTTATCAGGAAGAATTTAGAAACCAAATAAAATAAAATGATTTTTTCAGGGAGAATTTATAAAACAAATAAAAACAAAAATAGGCGTTCTATGGCCCACTGACTGAGAGATGACGCACACAGGAGTCAGGAGTGGCACACAAGCCGAGAGGCCAATATTTTTCTACCAATGATTGATGTAGTTATTTTCTCTGGTAGATTTTGGAACCCAAATCAAGGAAAAAAAATATAGGCTTTCTATGGACCACAATTGGAGAGAGAGAGAGAGAGAGAGAGAGAGAGAGATGGCACACCCAGGAGTCAAGACTGGCACACAAGCAGAAAGGCCAATATTAATCTCCCACTGTTTTTTTTGTTTGTTTTTTTTTTTTTTTTTTTCAGGGACACTTTAGAAAAAAAAATAATAAAAAAAATATGATTTTATCAGGAAGAATTTAGAAACCAAATAAAATAAAATGATTTTTTCAGGGAGAATTTATAAAACAAATAAAAACAAAAATAGGCGTTCTATGGCCCACTGACTGAGAGATGACGCACACAGGAGTCAGGAGTGGCACACAAGCCCAGAGGCCAATATTTTTCTACCAATGATTGATGTAGTTATTTTCTCTGGTAGATTTTGGAACCCAAATCAAGGAAAAAAATATAGGCTTTCTATGGACCACAATTGGAGAGAGAGAGAGAGAGAGAGAGAGAGAGATGGCACACCCAGGAGTCAAGACTGGCACACAAGCAGAAAGGCCAATATTAATCTCCCACTGTTTTTTTTGTTTGTTTTTTTTTTTTTTTTTCAGGGAGACTTTAGAAAAAAAAATAATAAAAAAAATATGATTTTATCAGGAAGAATTTAGAAACCAAATAAAATAAAATGATTTTTTCAGGGAGAATTTATAAAACAAATAAAAACAAAAATAGGCGTTCTATGGCCCACTGACTGAGAGATGACGCACACAGGAGTCAGGAGTGGCACACAAGCCCAGAGGCCAATATTTTTCTACCAATGATTGATGTAGTTATTTTCTCTGGTAGATTTTGGAACCCAAATCAAGGAAAAAAAATATAGGCTTTCGATGGACCACAATTGGAGAGAGAGAGAGAGAGAGAGAGATGGCACACCCAGGAGTCAAGACTGGCACACAAGCAGAAAGGCCAATATTAATCTCCCACTGTTTTTTTTGGTTGTTTTTTTTTTTTTTTTTTCAGGGAGACTTTAGAAAAAAAAATAATAAAAAAAATATGATTTTATCAGGAAGAATTTAGAAACCAAATAAAATAAAATGATTTTTTCAGGGAGAATTTAGAAAACAAATAAAACCAAAAATAGGCGTTCTATGGCCCACTGACTGAGAGAGAGAGAGAGATGGAACGCTTAGTACTGGCACACAAGCCCAAAGGGCAATATTAATCTCCCTTTTTTTTTCAGGGAGAATTTCTAAAACCCAAAAAAAAAAAAAAATAGGCTTTCTATGGCCCACTATTTGTGAGAGAGATGGGACGCTCAGGACTGGCACAGATGGCACGCTCAGGACTGGCACAGAAGCCCAGAGGCCAATATTAATCTCCCTTTTTTTCTGGGAGAATTTATAAAACCAAAAAAATATTTAAATAGGCTTTCTATGGCCCACTATTTGTGAGAGAGATGGCACGCTCAGGACTGGCACAGATGGCACGCTCACAACTGGCACACAAGCCCAGAGGCCAATATTAATCTCCCTTTTTTCAGGGAAAATTTATAAAACCAAAAAAAAAATTAAATAGGCTTTCTATGGCCCACTATTTGTGAGAGAGATGGCACGCTCAGGACTGGCACAGATGGCACGCTCACAACTGGCACACAAGCCCAGAGGCCAATATTAATCTCCCTTTTTTCAGGGAAAATTTATAAAACAAAAAAAAAAATTAAATAGGCTTTCTATGGCCCACTATTTGTGAGAGAGATGGCACGCTCAGGACTGGCACAGATGGCACGCTCACAACTGGCACACAACCCCAGAGGCCAATATTAATCTCCCTTTTTTTCCGGGAGAATTTATAAAACCAAAAAAAAAATTAAATAGGCTTTCTATGGCCCACTATTTGTGAGAGAGATGGCACGCTCAGGGCTGGCACAGATGGCACGCTCACAACTGGCACACAAGCCCAGAGGCCAATATTAATCTCCCTTTTTTCAGGGAAAATTTATAAAACCAAAAAAAAAATTAAATAGGCTTTCTATGGCCCACTATTTGTGAGAGAGATGGCACGCTCAGGACTGGCACAGATGGCACGCTCACAACTGGCACACAAGCCCAGAGGCCAATATTAATCTCCCTTTTTTTCAGGGAGAATTTATAAAACCAAAAAAAAAATTAAATAGGCTTTCTATGGCCCACTATTTGTGAGAGAGATGGCACGCTCAGGGCTGGCACAGATGGCACGCTCAGGACTGGCACACAAGCCCAGAGGCCAATATTAATCTCCCTTTTTTTCAGGGAGAATTTATAAAACCCCAAAAAAAATAAAATAGGCTTTCTATGGCCCACTATTTGTGAGAGAGATGGCACACTCAGGACTGGCACACAAGCCCAAAGGCCAATATTAATCTCCCACTGTATTTTTATCAGGGAGAATTTATACACCCCACAAAAAAAAATACAGAAAAATGAAAAGGCTTTCTATGGCCCACTATGTGAGAGAGATGGCACACACAGGGATGGCACTCTAGCAGAAATGCCAAATTGCCAATCTTAATCTCCCACCAAAAAAAAAACAAAAAAAAAAAACAGGGAATGTCCTACAATTACTATCTCCCTGCCTGCAGTAATCTCAGCCAGGTATGGCAGGCAGCTACTATCTCCCTGCCTGCAGTAATCTCAGCCAGGTATGGCAGGCAGCAATAAGGAGTGGACTGATGCACAAATGAAATAAAAAGTGTGGACAAACAAAAAAGATAGCTGTGCAGAAAGGAAGGAACAAGAGGATTTGTGCTTTGAAAAAAGCAGTTGGTTTGCACAGCGGCGTACACACAGCAATGCAGCTATCAGGGAGCCTTCTAGGGCAGCCCAATGAGCTACAGCGCTGAGGGGAAAAAAAAAAAAAAAAAACTTCCACTGTCCCTGCACACCGAGGGTGGTGTTGGACAGTGCAAATCGCTGCAGCACAAGCGGTTTGGTGGTTAATGGACCCTGCCTAACGCTATCCCTGCTTCTGACAAAGCGGCAGCAACCTCTCCCTAAGCTCAGATCAGCAGCAGTAAGATGGCGGTCGGCGGGAACGCCTCTTTATAGCCCCTGTGACGTCGCAGACAGCAAGCCAATCACTGCAATGCCCTTCTCTAAGATGGTGGGGACCCGGACCTATGTCATCACGCTGCCCACACTCTGCGTTTACCTTCATTGGCTGAGAAATGGCGCTTTTCGCGTCATTGAAACGCGACTTTGGCGCGAAAGTCGCGTACCGCATGGCCGACCCCGCACAGGGGTCGGATCGGGTTTCATGAAACCCCGACTTAGCCAAAAGTCGGCGACTTTTGAAAATGTTCGACCCGTTTCGCTCAACCCTACTCACATGCTGAGATTTCATCAGATAACTCGATTCGACTGCAGACGGCATGTATCAAGATTCCAGAAGAAGATTTGTTTTCAAGCTGAATTTTTGTAGTTATGCACAGTTACAGTACTATTCTGAACAAAGCTGAGATGAGATGAAACATGAGATTCTTAAAATGGCAGCCACACTATCAAAGAGGAAGAAGGGAAGGGTTAGTGACCTAAGAGTTAGGGAGGCTGACAGGGAGAGAGGAAGGACAAACTTCTAAAAGGCAAACCTAATTGCATAGGAGGATAATAACAACAATACAGTAAATACTGTATGATTCCCAAATTGGGGGTCATGACAGTCACTCTAAAAAGGGCCACTCTAGGATGTTTAAGGTTGGCAGCTAACATTGCAAGTGTGGTGATTTCCAGCTAATTATGGAATTTTCTTTCTAATTGCATACGTTCACAGTATGACTATACCCTGTTCAGTATATTCTACCATTTATATCTGCAGATACATTTATTGGTAAAAACAGGCAGTAAAAAAATGTTTCTGTACAAATAAGTTGAGTTTTCCTTTCTGTCTCCGAAGAGGTCCGTTTGTGTCCTACTTGTTGTGATCATGTGACCTTTTGCCAACAACCGCTCCATCTTGTCGGCCACCCTCCCGATTCACTTGTCAAGAAACCTTTTCATGACCTGCTGAAATTGGAAAATCTAACCTTCCCTAAATAACAGATGAGGGATTCTACAAGATGACATTTTCTATACGATTCTCTGTGCATTCCCTTTTGACCCGAAGCATTGAAACATCTCACCAACCGCACCTGCCGGACTTGTAAAGGATCTGCGATCCTGCATGAGTTACAATCGAAAATGCTGCCTTCCTAATTAGCGCTGAGCTCGTTATTAGTGCAGAAAATCTATTTCTCCGTGTACTCGTGCCAGTCATGTGTGATATCAAATTATCTGCCGTTTTTAAGATACAGTTATCCCCCTGAAGACTAAAAATATCAATTTGGGTGGAATATTTTAACTAATATCTGATCCAAAACTCACCTCTTGCCACGGTCTGCCTATTTCCCATCTTCACATACAATATTTTTACAGCTATATGCTCATCTAATTAAATAAATCAAAAGGTCATTTATGTAGAGAACTTCACAAGAAATACTATATCCAATATGTATAAGTTATTGTATCACAGAAAGTAAGGTGTAGATGTCAGAAATTAATGGAATGTGACTGTCTCCTGGAAAATCCTTTTTTAGCGAGCAATAGAATGGAGGTCTTAAAGAGGTAGTTTGTATTTAAAGAATCCGCATCACCAGTCTGTGACTGCTCTTTTATTTCAAAAGAATCTGTCAGCAGGTTTTTGCTATGTAATCTGAGGACAGTATAAGATACGGGATGAGACATTGATTTCAGTAATGTGTCAGTTACTAGGCTGTGTGCTGTTGTTTCCATACAATGAAGCTTTTAAAACCAGGAGATTATCACTGCCTGGACCAGAGTGAATGTGAGCCCTAGTCCAACCACGCCTCCTCCTGTGATAAGCAGCTCACTGTCCATAGACAATCTATACATAGAGCCTGGTGGGGACTGGGTTAGTTTAAGCTCTGCTACATCTAAAAACTCTGATAGTATCACAACTACTGTGCCCAGTAAACTAAGTGATACATCACTTGAATCTGAGTATCTTTTCCTACATTATGCTGCTCTCAAATGGGGTTTCAAAAACCTGGTGACAGATTCCCTTTAAGAAAACTGTGGGCGGTCACAGACTGGATGATTTAACTAAATAATACTTATTAAGAAAAATGCTAAAATTTGTCCAGGCTAAAGGCTTTTTCTAGAAAGTCAGTCTGAACTTCAGAGTTGGGGAATCCCACAACCCTTCACAACCCTTTTCACTGTGAAAATCTGAGATCTCATGTTTTACCCCAAAATGTTACTCTTTGCACTAGCACTTGCGGATTACTGCAACATTTTTTCAAACTGAGTGTTTTTGGTTTTACTATTCTCTTTTGTGTCTTTGCACTAAAGCAGCACTGGTACATGATTTACTAAGCACCATGTGAGCGGTACTCGCTCTTATGATGTCACCAATCGTAATTGCCTAGTCAAGGCACCGGCAGCGCTTGGTTAGTGCGAAACGAGAGATTGCAATGGATTCAGTGGATTGGCACGACTGGTTTGAACAGGAATACACTTTTAAACTCAACTAAAATTAACATTTTTAACCTAGTGAAATTCATCAAATATGTTTATAATCTTCATAAAAGTAATTGAAACCGAAAAGTAGGCCACACATTGGGAAGAAGGTCAATGGAATAGTGGGTGGTTTATTAGTGGCCTCTTTTTGGTGCCAGTAGTGCCGCACAAGAGTTGCGAGAAAGAAGATAGACAGGGCGGTCGCAGGGATGGTTCACTATTCACAATGATTAACAAAAGTAGTGAATCTATCCAGCACATTGATCACTATGCAAATGGGATCAATCATTTGGAGAATGAAAAGATGATTTTTACATTTGTTAGTGATTACCTTTTGGTTAATAAAAATTGCACTATGCTCCGGTCAACAATATTCTTTCATTAATTTTTAACCCCCCCCCCCCTGATATGCAGTTTGTAGCACCACTCACGTTTTAGATTTTTCTATTGTGGGATTGTCTCTCTCAGTAATATAGGCTGGAAGTTAGATCTGTGTGTATCATGGGTGCTGCAGTTTTCAGCAGCTCATATATCTTCACATCCAGTAATTTCCTTCCTTTAAGTGCTTTCCTTTTCATTTTTCTTTAGCCTGTCGACTTTCCCCTCTGCCCGCTCCTGATCTATGTAAAACTCTCCCCTCTGTCTTGCTGCTATCTCCAAGGCTAGGATCACACTACCATTTTTTTCTCATCCGAGAATATTGGTCAAATTATTCTAATCGCACTTTGATCAGTGCGTGATCATAGTTTGCTGATTTTTTCTTTCATAAATTCTCTACAGCTGAGAAAATCAGATCATTCGGTGTGTCTGTGAAAATCGGACTGCATTCGGATGTCACCTGAGTGCGGTCTGATGGCAAGTTATGCATGTTGCTTTTTTTTTTCGTTTTCTTGGATCGACTTGGTAAAAGATCTGACATGCGCACAGCCACATAGAATATCATGGGGACAAGTGCTATCCATCAAACCTAGTACTCAATTATTTCGGTCATATACATGAGCCCCAAAGCTGGTTTCTGATAACTGCGTTTCACGTCCACAATGTTCGGAAAATCCGCTGGTCTCCTGACCCGAACTTATGGCTTGGAGTTTGTAAGTTTGGTTTGGAATACCCTTAGGCAGCAGCAGCATTATGGTGAATTAATGGACTAGAAATCATGGCTGTCTGCTTTCCACTTACTTCTTTTAGTGGAAGGTCAGTTCATACAGGAGCAGGCATTGTGGCGGATTCGTAACATTTTTCTAGAGGGCTCAGCTAGATAATGGACTGAGGGTATGTGCACACGTTCAGGATTTTTCGCGTTTTGTCGCCATAAAAACATGATAAAAACACATAAAAAACGCATACATATGCATCCTATCATTTAGAATGCATTCGCAATTTTTGTGCACATGATGCGTTTTTTCCACCAAAAAAACGCATCGCGGTAAAAAAAAAGCAGCATGTTCATTAATTTTGCCGATTTTTCGCGTTTTTCCCGCTATTAAATGCATTGGGAAAGCTCTGGAAAAAAACGTGAAAAAACGCAAAAAAACGTGTAAAAACACAAAAAAAAAAACGCATGCGGATTTCTGGCAGAAATGTCCGTTTTTTGGTCAGGAAATTTCTGCAAAAATCCTGAACGTGTGCACATACCCTTAGACTCTCTGCAGCAGCAAAATGGTAGAACATTTTAATAAAGACTATTTTCAAAATTTTACTTTGCATTTAGGCAACAAATAAACAAAAAAAAATCAGTTCAAAGGTTGTGCGGGGGAATAGTTTATTTTACACGTGCAGGACAGGTATATTATGGTTACCAGATTGAATATTGAGTGATATCGGTAACTTGTGATTCCCGGAACGTCCACGGATACTTATGGTCAATCTTCTTATTCATCAGCACATCTAAATACACCTAAAAAAAATCTAATTAGTCAAACATTTTAGTTATTTAGCAAATACTATGCAATGTTGGATTCCATGACCAGTGCCCCGAAGAAACTAATATCCTTTGAACCCGTTATTTCCTAAATACTTTGAGCGCGGAAAAGGGTTCTGGCTGAGATGAAAGCAAACAATGTCATTTCTGGCTCAACAGATGAATGCGCCATGTTTCACTTTAATAATTGATTAATACTCCATTATAAATAGTTGATGTAGATGATTATAAATGCAAATGTCAGTTGCATATTTTATCTATGCAAAAATAGCTTTTATTTACTTGCAAATAGCTGATGAGGGAGAAATACAAACATTTGGAAAGTTAATCGGCGATTATACATACAGTGGCTTGCAAAAGTATTTTTTGTGTTTTCCTACCTCATAACCTGGAATTTCTGGCCACTGGGATTTTTGCCCATTCCTCAAGGCAAAACTGCTTTGACTCCTTCAAGTTAGATGGTTTCCTCGGGTGAACAGCAATCTTCAAGTCTGACCACAGATTCTCAATTGGTTTAAGGTCTGGGCTCTGACTAGGCCACTCCAAAGCGTTTACTCAATTCCCTTTAAACCCCTCGAGTGTTGCTTTGGCAGATTGCTTTGGGTCATTTTCTTGTTGGAAGGTGAACCTTCTGTATTTTGCAACATCTGTCTTCCCCTTGACTCTGATCATTTTCCCTGTCCCTGCTGCTGAAAAACATCCCCACAGCATGTTTCACTGTGGGGATGGTGTTCTTGGGATGATGAACTCTGTTGGTTAGGCGCTAGACACAGCGATTACCTTGGTGGTCAAAAAGTTCAGTTTTGGTCTCATCCCTCCACATCACCTTCCTCCATACATTTCTGTAATCTCCCACAAATGTTTTGGCAAACTCAAAATGAGCGGAGGAGGAAGTACGCTGCCATCTGCAGCACTCCCGTACGCTAGT
This sequence comes from Ranitomeya imitator, assembly GCF_032444005.1. Classification (NCBI taxonomy): domain Eukaryota; kingdom Metazoa; phylum Chordata; class Amphibia; order Anura; family Dendrobatidae; genus Ranitomeya; species Ranitomeya imitator. The sequence continues at coordinate 806,976,250 of NC_091283.1, forward strand.
ATGAAACCACCTTTAGGCTGTATTCAGATGAACGAGGTCTATGGATCAGCGGTGAAAAACAGACAATTTCCTATCTGAGTTGAATCAGTTGTGTGTCACCTTATGTTCTTTTTTTCACTAATCCATTGACTTTAAATGGGTTAGACTCAAGAGAATTCTACCAATTTAGTGAATGTTGTGGACCCTCTGTCAATTTGGCGGTGCTTTTTCATTTTCCCCTATAATCTCTGCTGAAGAAGCCTGGATAAAAATGTTAAAAGCCTGAACCAACCACACATTCCCTGCCTGTTCTTTGTCAAGTTATGGTCACAGCACCAATTAAAAAGCAGGAGAAGCATTAATCAAACCTTCTACACTGCTTCCCAATCCAGAAGAAAGGCCACCAAACTAACAGAGGGAGACTGCAACTGTAGACTAAGAGCCACTAGGTATCACAACTACACATAGTAAGTGTATGGTCCGCACAGACATGTAAGTTACTGAGTGGTACGTTCAGTGGCGTAACTAGAGTCCGATGGGCCTTGATGCAAAATTTGGACCTGGGTCCCCACTTGCATGTTTGTCTGATGTAAAGGTCCTTGTATTGTTCAAGATCCTATATTAACATTTGTGTCCACCCTCCATGTATTTATGTGTCCTATTCTGTCTGTTTCCTTTTAATAATCTCCCACTGTGGCCCAATCCTGTATAAATATATCTCTCATCCTTCCTAGGCCTCTTCTTGGTATAATGTCACCCATCCTGTGCCCCTTGCTGTTATAATATCCCCTGTCCTGGGCCTCTTCTTGTTCTAATATACCTCATCCTGGGACCCTTCCTTATCATAGCCTCCTTCATGGTATAATGTCTCCCCTCCTGAGCCCTTTCCGGTAATAATGTCCCCAATTCTGGGCCCCTTCCAGGTATAATGTTCCCTGTCTTAGGACCCTTATTTTAATAATGTTGCATATTCTGGCATCTTCTTACAACAATGTCCACCATCCTGGTATATTTTCTCCCATTTTTTAACAATATCCCGCATCCTGGTATATAGTCCCCCATCCTGGGTCCCTTCCTGGGATAAGGACCCCCATCCTGGGCCCCTTCCTGGTGTAATGTCCTCCATCCTAGGCAACTTCGTGGTATAATGCATGGTCCCTTCCTTATGTAATGACCCCCATCCTGTGCCCCTACCTTGTATAATGCTCCCTATCCTTGGCCTATTCCTTGCATAATGCTCACCATCCTGGCCCCTTCCTGGTATTATGACTCCCATCTTGGGCCCCTTCTTGGTACAACATCCTGGTATAATGTTCTTTTCCAATACATTAATTAAAAAAAAATTCTTACCTTACTCTGCTCCCACAATGTTTCAGGGTGCAGTCACGGATAGTTTTGACTTCACTGTCAAGTGCCACTCGCAACTGGCACGCTGACGTCAGATGCCAGCCTCTGATTGGTCGGCTGAGTGTATTGCAGTGCAGGGACCACCATATCAGCTGAATGAGTGTCCTCGGATGCATATTTAGCCGAAATGGGGGCTAGCGCCGGCGGGCCTCAATCCTGCAAGGGCCAGGTCACGGTAGCACCCACTGTGGAAAGTATAATATCTGATAATCCAAATTAGTATTAAACCAAGAAAAACAAAGAAAACTAATCTATCCAATAAACTTTATTAAACAAAATAAGGATAAAAGACTGACACAACACCCAGACCCCTCTAAATGGGGGTGGGTCAATTAAAAAACCTGGCCCAAAAAGATTATAAAGGGCAAAGGGTGGGAGGGACAACGGGGCCGATAGCAAAAACCCTACACGTCCCTACAAATATTCCCTGCCTGTCTGCGGAGGTTGGCACCCTCTTGGACGCAATATGGCGCCCCCGCTCACCGTCGACTCACCCTTAAGGCCCTATAAGTCCCTCTACATGTATAAAGATACTATACCACAAACAACACCCAATACATGGCCTAACCAAACTCGGGACCAAAAAAAGAGAAAAAACACCAGGTAGTGATTCACCAGTAAAGACAAACGGTCTGACCGTACCAATCCCTAATGCTAAAGTATAACGCCTGAAACTAAGGCTAATACACCCTAAGGAGTCCCTAACCGAGTCTCCCTACCTGTCAGCGGAGGTTGGCACCCTCTTGAACGCAAATGGCGCCCCCGCTCCTCGGCGGCTGCCCCTATTAACCCTGGCTGAATCCCTAAAAGAAGATATATCGGGATACTAAATACGGGTGGTGCCTTAGGGGCTATACTAGTGACCCAGATAAATAGGTCCCTATAGCTCGGTCAGACCCTAAAGATAAAGCAAAAAGCAACAATACTTAAACCAATGCTTGCACGGCAATAGGAAAGATGTATATAACAGCTTAACGAATACAACTATATTATGATCACAGTTGGTAAAGTACTCGTATGCAAATACAATGGTTGCGGGGAAAAAAAAAAAAAAAAACAAAAACACACAACTGGTGAAAAACATATAAACTTAAAAGGCCTGAAACACTTATCTGTGTTCAGGTCTCGCCTCTACGCGTTTCCCCCCCATGATGTGGTTCCTCAGGAGGCATATGGGAAAAAGAGATACTGTGTGAATAGATCACATCAGAGATACATGTTGTGCCTGCATGTATCTCTGATGTGATCTATTCACACAGTATCTCTTTTTCCCATATGCCTCCTGAGGAACCACATCATGGGGGGGAAACGCGTAGAGGCGAGACCTGAACACAGATAAGTGTTTCAGGCCTTTTAAGTTTATATGTTTTTCACCAGTTGTGTGTTTTTTTTTTTTTTTTTTTTTTCCCCGCAACCATTGTATTTGCATACGAGTACTTTACCAACTGTGATCATAATATAGTTGTATTCGTTAAGCTGTTATATACATCTTTCCTATTGCCGTGCAAGCATTGGTTTAAGTATTGTTGCTATTTGCTTTATCTTTAGGGTCTGACCGAGCTATAGGGACCTATTTATCTGGGTCACTAGTATAGCCCCTAAGGCACCACCCGTATTTAGTATCCCGATATATCTTCTTTTAGGGATTCAGCCAGGGTTAATAGGGGCAGCTGCCGAGGAGCGGGGGCGCCATTTGCGTTCAAGAGGGTGCCAACCTCCGCTGACAGGTAGGGAGACTCGGTTAGGGACTCCTTAGGGTGTATTAGCCTTAGTTTCAGGCGTTATACTTTAGCATTAGGGATTGGTACGGTCAGACCGTTTGTCTTTACTGGTGAATCACTACCTGGTGTTTTTTCTCTTTTTTTGGTCCCGAGTTTGGTTAGGCCATGTATTGGGTGTTGTTTGTGGTATAGTATCTTTATACATGTAGAGGGACTTATAGGGCCATAAGGGTGAGTCGACGGTGAGCGGGGGCGCCATATTGCGTCCAAGAGGGTGCCAACCTCCGCAGACAGGCAGGGAATATTTGTAGGGACGTGTAGGGTTTTTGCTATCGGCCCCGTTGTCCCTCCCACCCTTTGCCCTTTATAATCTTTTTGGGCCAGGTTTTTTAATTGACCCACCCCCATTTAGAGGGGTCTGGGTGTTGTGTCAGTCTTTTATCCTTATTTTGTTTAATAAAGTTTATTGGATAGATTAGTTTTCTTTGTTTTTCTTAGCACCCACTGTGACCGCGATTATTACACCCCTGGGTGGGTTGCTCAAATCCATCAGAAGTCATTTTCCTTTTATTTTTTTACAGTATTCATTTTTGTATTTTATCAATTATGCTGACAAATTTGCCAGTGAGATTTTATACAGATGCAAATGTAGATTTTTTACACCGCCTTTTGTACATTCTAAGAAGAGTGTTTTTTTTTAATTCCTGCAATATTTACTCTGGGTCTTTAGAGAAGAATGTATTTCTATTGTACTGGTGGGTGGGTGGGGGATTTGACCAGACAAGCAGTTCTAAAGTAATGATTTATCTAAAGCCTTTGTAGTTTTTGTACCTCTGAAGCCTGAATACCAAAGCGAAGAACTGTGTACACAACATCCAGCAGACTAATAATATTTTTGCCTCTTGCAGACACATTGAAGTGACGTTAAGTACTCCGGCTGTAACATTCCAGATCACTTTGTACGCCGGACTCAAAAATAGGCGATACCTCCTGACCTCATGTCTCATCAGGTCGCTGTGTGCCGAGTGTACCTGACAACTAGGGAGGAAGAGGTGGACAGTTTTAATTCTGCTAAATTATTCCTGACAGACCCGTACAAGCAACTTGGTGACAAACACTTACAGCCCACACCTTCACACACCTCCTCCTATGCAAAAATGTGTCTAGTACATTTCCAGAGGGAATTCTTCAGTCATGTTAGGAAATAGGTTCAGTTCTCAAATCTAGCTATGTGACAATGGTGTACGAGTAAATATAGACATCTGCCAGGTTAGAAAGTTTAGCTTCTTCTCCTAGAACCATTGGCTACAAATTGCTCGTTAAAGAGGTATTTGGGCTAAAAATCAGATTTTCAGTTCGGTTTTGTCCAAAATGTTTCTTTTACAGATAAAATGTGCTTAACGTTTGACTTTTACAGACTATTTCCCTGCACATTAAGCTATGACGTGGTAGTAAATCAGTTGAAAGGAGTGAGCTAAAAAAATACAGATAAGGGCGCAGTCAGATGGCCGTAATACTCGCTCATAGATGGCATAAAAATCCTCGGACAGGCCAGCGGTTCTCCTGACCTGCGCATGAAATCAGGTATTTCTATGCAGCTGTCACGCTCGGGTCAGGATGGCCGACAGCTAGTCCGAGGACTGCGATGCTCACGCGAGTGTTACACCAGACTGACTCAGCCCTAAAAAGGAGTTGGTGAGCTCATTCTGGTGGTCCAATGGGAGAGTTTCTTATGGAGCCTTGCTTAACGCATTCTGCAACCAGCAAAAGTAAGTGCAAACCAGAGGTTAGAGAAGGGAAACGGTGCAAACGTTTTAATGAAATCTAACTGTAAATATGATTTTAAGCCAAAAATACATGATAAAGCCTAAAATTGCCCCTAAAAAGGTGGACAACTTCTTTAATTTCTAACCCAAGGTAGAGGCGTATTTGCTGTGAGGTCCATGGGAAAAGGGACTCAGTTCAAGCTAACAAGTCAGGACTCGGGAGGAAAGACTATGCATTGCTTTTCAAGTGATGAAATGAAGTTAAGGGGTCAGCAAACTTGGGACCTTCTTGCATCTAGAAATTACTTTGTTTCATAAACACCACCCCTCGAAGACTAGTTACATGTCACATTTCCTAGAATGTGTTCCTAAAGACATCCATCACCGCGGAGACACCGTCACGTGTTGTCTGTGGATGGATACCATGTTTTGGCATAGGTGGTTTTCCGTTTTGGATGCCGCCCTTCCCATGGTTGTACCTTCCCGGTGAAAGACCTGGCTATTTATTGCTTGCGTTGAAAAACACGTGATGGTGTCTCCGCGACTTTTCTACATGCATTCCTAAACACAACTACCATCCTCTCCCCCTACATATTTCTACAACGTCAAGAGCAGGTGTTTCTCATCCAGATTTGGACATTCCCAAGCAGTCCACGAAGGAACCTCAATGTCTTTATTTTTCTAACCCTGATATTGGCAAGTATTATTGGCAAAAGCACCTTGCCAATAAAACTTTAAAAACTGCTTTTCGGACCCACCTTGCCCGCACTGTCGCTGTTATGTATAAACTGACCTTAATGCCGGTTTCACACGTCCATCATTCACAGTTTGAGTGATTTCGAGACCTTGGATCTCCAGATCTGAAATGCTAATGAACCGATTGCATTCAAGTGAGAGACCGAAGATCAGTCTGGACATCATGGACCATATTCGGACAATGAATGACAGACATATAAAACCGGTCTTAAACATTTTACCCATAGATACATGTAAGCATCTCTGCATGGAGAATGTATATTTAGAAACAAATAGATAAAAAAATAATAACAATGAAAAAAAATGTGCCCACCTCTGCTCTCCTCATTTTATAATCCAATATGTAAACTGCATGAACAATTACTCTATACAGAGATTTGCAAAAGTATTCACACACCCCTTGGCTTTTTACTTGTTTTGTTACATTACAACCTGTGTAATCTGATTTGTGAGTGATGCATCAGCCCTAAATTGTCTACGATAGTGAAGTGAAGAGAGAAAAATATAGGCATAAATTAAACATATGGGATCAAATAACTAAAAATTGGCAGATGCATATGTATTCACGCCTTTTGCTGTGAAGCCTCAAAAAATTTCTGGCACAAGCAATTACCTTCATAAGTCCCATGCTTCCTGACAGGATGTTCCCTGTGTGCAATCTAAGTGTCACATGTTGGTCAATATATGCAAAACAACAAGAAAGAGAAAAGCATGCCCATAGAATTGGGCACACCCGAGCTAAATAAACTGTCTTTTTATTTCAATATCAAACAGTGATTACACATAGGACAAGGGCCATATTTGCCACTAGGCACTTGAGTGCACTTGCCTAGGGTGGCAGGATGCGGGGGGGCACTCTGCTGGTTGTTCCTAGATCGTGGGAACTTTCATAGAAAGCTCCCAGGCTCGAGTTCATAGGAGGACAACCAGCAGAGGGCGCCTCACAGCAAATGAAGGTAAATATAGGTCATTGACCTACTTTACCTTCATTCCCCGGGGTTTTGCAGCCATGAACAACGTTGCATTAGCAAAGCTCGTGGCTGCAAAATATTTTAACCCCTTCAGATGGATTTACATCGTTGGACTTTACAGATCTGCGGAAGGTAAGGATATTGTTGGTTTATTATGTTTTTTTTGTTACATAACGAGGGTCTTCAGTGATTGGATTGGGCGTTCAATAAAATATTACAACAACCTTTGTTTTTATTTCATTAAAATAATTTTTATTAATGTGTTTGTGTATTTTTTTAACCCTTTACTAGTATTGGATTAATAATGGATAGGTGTCATAATTGACGCCTCTCCATTATTAATTTGGCTTAATGTCACCTTACAATAGCAAGGTGGCATTAACCATTCATTACCCCATATCCCACCGCTACACGGGAATGAGAAGAGAGTGGCCAAGTGCCAGAATAGGCGCATCTTCCAGATGTGCCTGTTCTGGGGTGGCTGGGGGCAGGTGTTTTTAGCCAGGGGGGGCCAATAACCGTGGACCCTCTCCAGGCTATTAATATCTGCCCTCAGTCACTGGCTTTACTACTCTGGCAGAGAAAATTGCGCGGGAGCCCACGCCATTTTTTCCCGCCATTTAACCCTTTAATTTAGTAGATAGAACGGACAAATTTTGCACATACACACTACTAACATTAGTAGTGTGGAATATGCAAAAAAAAGGGGGAGAAGACATGGTTTACTGTCATGATCCCAATGGCAGGGGATCACTAAAGGACAAGCACAGATACAAACAAGCTCTAGGGCGATGGAACCTGAGCTGACCGCGACCCTGAACCTAACACACAAATAAAAGTAGCCGGGGAACGTGCCTACGATGATCCTAGACGTCTCGCTCCAGCCGAAGATCTAACTTCCCCTATTAGAAGAAACACAGACCTCTCTTGCCTCCAGAGAAATACCCCACAGAAATAGCAGCCCCCCACATATAATGACGGTGAAATGAGAGGAAAGCACATACGCAGTATGAAAACAGTTTCAGCAAAATGAGGCCCGCTAAAGCTAGATAGCAGAGGATACAAAAGTGAACTGCGCGGTCAGCGAAAAACCCTTCAAAAAACCATCCTGAAATTACTTGAACTCATGTGCCAACTCATGGTACATGAGGAGCAATTTCAGCCCACTAGAGCAACCAGCAGCAAAGAATCACATATCTGCAGGCTGGACTAAAAAAACAAATAAAGCAAAACACCAAAAGAGGAAAATCCAAACTTAGCTTGACCAGAAGGTTCTAGGAGCAGGGAGCAGAGGTAACAAGACACACTGGATACATTGATAACCGGCGAGGAAATGCCAGCAAAGCCAGGTAAAATAGGAAACTCCCATATCCTGATGGAACAGGTGGAACCCAGAGACCCAGGAAAGACAAGTCACCCAGTACCATCAGTAACCACCAGAGGGAGCCCAAAAACAGAACTCACAACAGTTTACTGTATGTAAACCATGTCTCATATCATGTCGGGTTTAGGAAGGAGAGAGCAAAAGCCGGTAATTGAATTACCGGCTTTAAAGCTGTCTAGCGCTGGAAGAAATATTTATATATATATTTATATATATATCAGTGTCAGTGTGATATATCAGTGTATGTACACTGATATATCAGCTGTCAGTGTGATTTTACTGTACACCACACTGAATTACCGGCTTTTCTCGCTAACACCGCTGCGTATTTCTCGCAAGTCACACTGCTGGTCCGTGTGTGATACGTATTTTTGGGGCTTCCATAGACTTTCATTGGCGTATTTCTTGCGCAGTACGGTGACAAATGCAGCATGCTGTGATTTTCTACGGCCGTAGAAAGCCGTATAATACGGATCCGTAAAATACGGCAGATAGGAGCAGGGGCATAGAGAATAATTGTGCCGTATGTTTTGCGAGTTTTACGGACGTAGTTTCTGCGCTCTTACGTCCGTAAAGCTCACAAGTGTGACGCCGGCCTTACAAATACTGATGTAAAATACTGACCAAATACTGCTAGTGTGACGGCAGCCTAAGAGTGTGAACTGTATTACCCTGTTTTTATCCCTGAAAGCAAAAATTGCATAATTTAAATAATGTTATGCATATTATATATAGATATTTTGTCATATGAAATGCAAATTATGTACTGTGATTTTAACCTACTGTATGTTATAACTTTACTGCAATATGGAATAGTATGAGTACTGTTAATATAGTTAGGTGACTTAGCAATGGTATAGGACATAAAATAAAGACAATAGGCATAGTATATACTAATATATGATAAGATATAGTTAATGTTTGGGACTAGCCCACAGTGGGAGGTTTTTGTGAGGTAAGAAAAGCGGCTCTCTTCCTGGTAATTTTCAGATAGGGAAATACAGTAACAATTTCAAGTTCCAGTTTTCAAGTTTAAGTGCAGTGGACTACTAGGGACAGCATGTACCAATGGTTTGAGGCAGTGGGAGGCCATACTGATATCCCTTGCGGACATTCCAGCAACGTCTGCAAACCAAAGCTCAGTGTGAGGACTCATGGACACATTGCGTCCTCTGCCACACAAGGGAAGATGGACGCAGAACCGTGTGAAGGGGAGGTGGCTGATCCCCGGGACAGGAAATCCTTGAAGCTGATGGAGTCAGTGGGTTTGGGGATAGTCCATGAGGAACAAGAGGTAGGGCTGAAGTTATGTTGTGCTAAGGAAGTAAGGAATACGAAGTGTTGAGCCTATTCCCACATGATACAACTTGATGAGTTTGAACTGACCATTAAATGTTTACTTGTTGCAATGAAATTGGTGACTCCTGAATTGTGTCCTTCGGCTCCTGAGGATGGAGGCCTGGAGACAGTGGAGGCAGTGAAGGCATGCATCTCTTACAAGAGAGTGTGAGGCGCCCCAAACCTATGAGCACACTGGGACTGGGACACTGTCTGTAAAGTACCAGAGTGTAACCAGACAACAGCTTGGTCATGACTACTGCTCTTGGCAACTTTACATCCTGACCAGACTCCAGAATATATGCAGATCCAAGAATAAATCCACCTAAAGCTCTAAGACTTTTTCATGTTTTTGATCCTGATTTATTTAATTTTTTTTCTTCAATTTATCCAAAAATCATGAACATCTGAAATTTACATCTGTTGCATTTTGCCTCCTGGCTTTAAAACACGGATCATGGTATTTGTGCCTTTAAGGATGATGGCACTTTGCATTTATGATGCAAACTGCATCAAAACAGTGACAAGAAGGCAATGCCCTACTAGAGAACATCCTTAAAAAGGATCTGATGAGCTGATTTTACTAGTGAACCAGTAAGGTTTTTAGCTTGCCATACTCAGATCACTTTATTTTTATACAATAAACGCACAAAATGTTTAACAAACCAAACTCCACGTGGTGTCTTCTGCAGCGTACGCGCTGTACCTGCTTCTGCATCTCGTATGACTACTGTCTCCAATTTTATATTTTTCATTGACAGACAGAAAAGCTGAGGAAAATTTTTACGTGAGACGAAAAACAGACTTTCCTCCTTGAAAGTAAGAGGGTTTGACAGGTGATTCCTACTGAATAAAACAAGGCAGCAGTGGCCACATTTTCCAAAGGCCAAACAAGAAATTGAACCTTTCACTGCTGACTGGATTTTTATGCTAAGTACCCCAGAAACTTTCTCCAAACTTTACGTAATCTGGAATTTAAAGCTCATCTTCCACACCTAATTTGTAATCCCCAATTTTAATTTGTCGATTATAGCACCATACATGACACGAATGAGCAATTCAACTGAAATTGGAATTTGGACAGGAAATTTGATCTAATTTATTCGACACGATTCAAATGTCTTCTTAGGCCTTGGGGTCTCGGCATAATAACTGTAGGGTGAAAAACATAAAAAATAAATGATCGCGCTTTTTCATGGCTCACACTTCAGCTTCCCGCTCATGCTCTTAAGTCACTGGTCTTCACGCCACTGGTCCTTTCAGATTTTTTACACTTCTTGTGCCCACTAATCTGTAACAGGTGGGGAAACCGTGGCCGAGGGCTGCATCTGTGCCCCGCCATGCTACATAATGGACATATGGAAGGTCAGGATATGACGAAGTGGAGGTGAATGAGGGAGACCAGAGAACATAAATAAACTTTTCTTTACTGAAGGAAATGATGAAACATATATACATCAGATAGCAGGCACAAGTTTTTAAGAATACATCTTCTGCACAATCCAGAGGCAGGAACTTTGTGGTTACACATGGCAGTATATTTCTTCTATTACATGTTACAGTCAACAAACAGGTCAAAATGGGATCATCCATCTTGCCTTGAGTAGGCTGCGTGCCCTTAGGTGCTTCACTATTACCCTTCATGACCATTTTGCAACTTCATGGCAGTATATTTCTTCCATTACATGGTACAGTCAGCAAACAGATCAAAATGCGATCATCCATCTTGCCTTGAGTAGGCTGCATGCCCTTAGGTGCTTCACTGACCCTTCATGACCATTTCTCAACTTCATGGCAGTATATTTCTTCCATTACATGTAGAAGTCAGCAAACAGATCAAAATGGGATCGACCATCTTCCCTTGAGTTGGCCACGTGCCCTTAGGTGCTTCGCTATGACGCTTCACGACCATTTCTCAACATCTAATTGACATTGCCCTCAAGCTCCTTGGTGTGCCACTACATCTTTAATTTCCCATAGGAGAACACGTATGCCAGCCTCGCCATCTTCTCCTCTATCACCCACAGGTCTGACGACACTTCTACTTCTTATCTAGTATAGACACCACTTGCTGTAGGCCAATATTTGCCTGAGATGAGGACTCTTTCTGCCACTAGTCTTTGTTTACTTCATACTCGAATCACATGTTCTGGTCTCCCTTCTTCACACACACAACACCCTTTTCAATGTAGGTCCGCTAACATTTGGACCGTAGGTCCTTTTCTTGTCAGTACTCTTCCCTATCTGTTTCACAAACAGGACACTGAGCTTTCTGTGGCCACTTAACTCCTCCATTAATGAGCTGGCCCCAGTAGTTAACCCTGTTTACTGGTTAACTAAGTGCTGCAGACCCCAAACTAGATAAAACAACATATAAATCATGGCAATGCAATATATTATCATAGGATCTTCAAGGAAGGTGTTGACAGCTTCTACATTCCTTTACAAAGCCATTTGACATTACAGCAAAATGCATGTCGTGATGTCACATAAGGCCTAGACTCACTGAGGTCGTAACTCCTAGGGTGAATTGGGCATACATGAAGAAGTTTTCCAGGGGAATATTCTATTTTGATACCATTTTCCCACAAGTTGAGTGCTCCTGATCCACCTCCATACACTGTGGGTGCCAGCTGAGTTATACTGCCAGCACCTGCCATTAGCCGCAGTATCCGGAGTTAGCTCTGATCGCTACTGTTTTACCTTTTAGATGCCATCGTCAATCCAAAAAATGGCAACATTTATGTTTTTTTATTGCAAAGTTCTGATTTTTTTATCATTAACATATTAACTGTTAAGCAATTTTGGCATCGTTGTAATTGTACTGACCGGAAAATTCTGTTTTTACTGTACAATAAATAAAGACCCCCACACTTGCCCCAAAAATATTTGCAATAATTTTGCATTTTTTTTTACCATTTTACCCCACTTGAATTTTTTTTTTTTTACCATTGTTTCAATACACTCAAAACTCCTCATCCTGCAATAACAAGACCTCCTATGGCTAGGTTTATGGAAAATGTAAGATTTATTTCTCTTGGAAGAAGGACAGGAAAAAACAGAAGAGCAAAACTGAAAATATGCCCGATCGGGGAGCATTAATCAGCGGCGCTGTAAAAAGTTTAATTGTAGCCCGGGACTTAATCCTCCACTGTATTTTGGTGTATTATTTCTTGCAGTGCGACTATCACAACAATCCCTTCTAGTTCTGAAATCTCTTGACATTTAGGGTACCGTCTCACAGTGGCACTTTTGTCGCTACGACGGTACGATCCGTGACGTTCCAGCGATATCCATACGATATCGCTGTGTCTAACATGCAGCAGCGATGAGGGACCCTGCTGAGAATCGTAGGTCGTAGCAGATCGTTTGGAACATTCTTTCGTCGCTGGATCTCCCGCTGTCATCGCTGGATCGGTATGTGTGACACCGATCCAGCGATGCGTTCGCTTGTAACCAGGGTAAACATCGGGTTACTAAGCGCAGAGCCGCGCTTACTAACCCGATGTTTATCCTGGTTACCATCGTAAATGTAAAAAAAAAAAAAAACACTACATACTTACATTCCGGTGTCCGTCAGGTCCCTTGCCTTCTGCTTCCCGCACTGACTGACTGCCGGCCGTAAAGTGAAAGCACAGCACAGCGCGCTGTGCTGTGCTTTCACTTTACGGCCGGCAGTCAGTCAGTGCGGGAAGCAGACGGCAAGGGACAGACACCGGAATGTAAGTATGTAGTGTTTGTTTTTTTTACGCTGGTAACCAGGGTAAACATCGGGTTACTAAGCGCGTCCCTGTGCTTAGTAACCCGATGTTTACCCTGGTTACCCGGGGACCTCGGCATCGTTGGTCGCTGGAGAGCTGTCTGTGTGACAGCTCTCCAGCGACCACACAACGACTTACCAATGATCACGGCCAGGTCGTATCGCTGGTCGTGATCGTTGGTAACTCGTATAGTGTAACGGTACCCTTACATAAACTAAGGGATTCCAGATAAGCAATCTAATTGCCAGCTGCTCATTAACACATCGAGTCTTCCCAAAATTATGGTAATCAATAATACTTTGGGAATGGAGAAATGTCTTATATTAGACTTTTTTTTATTACTTAGCAATCAGTCACTTTCTACTAAATAATTAGGGAACCGGCCAATAGTTTCATTTATGTAATTAACTTCTGTCTGACTGCGACACCCCTTGAAATGTACAGGGTGGTCAGCAATCCACTGAAGACCTAAAAATCTTTCTCCAAAAAAAAAACAAATTTGGACTAAACGATGTTGAAAATAATCCATGAAGTTTTGGAGAACACTTTAATGTTGAGCACTAAGCTCCCACGCCGCTCGTTTTAGATAGTAGCTGAAATTGATTTTGCTTATGACACACCATTAGGTTGTATTAAAATAAAGTACTTGAAGGAATTGTCCTTTCGCATAATTTGATCTTTTATGAAGGTTCCACTGACTCTGCTCATAGGGTTCCTGCTGCAGGAACCCCCAGAAACCAAGTACACATTGTAGGGGAACCTGGAAAAGACCTGGACATTCACTTTAAAGCGAACCTGTCACCAGGTTTGGCCGATGTAAAATACGGCCACTGACTTTCAGGGCTTATCTATAGCATTCTATAATGCTGTATCTAAGCCTCCGATCCGACCTGAAAGATAAGAAAAATAAGTTTTATTATACTCTCCTGCTGGGCGGTCCGGTCCGATGGGTGTCGCTGATCTGGGTCTGGTGCCTCCCATCTTCTTATGATCGCTGCCCTCCTGTTGCTTCATGGCTCTTAAAGATGTGTTAAATCTTTAAGACTGAGACATGTAGGCTAACAAGTGAGTCCTAAATTGAACGGTTCATCAATTAAAGGGGAGCTATCATCAACAAAATTACCTATTGTTTAATTCAGGCATTTGCGCTACACATTTTTTTTAATGTTAGCTACGGTATTTTTTTTTTTTTCAAATCATGATTTTTCTAAAAAAATATATAAAGACAAAAATTATTAATCTTGCAATTTTCACACTGGCCACTCGGGTTTCTTTTAGACTCCTATTTCCTGTCCTTTCAGAAAGAGTTTTCAGCAGTCTCATTATCAGCAGAGGCAGGATTAGAGTGATAGGTTATCAGTTGTATATGGAGGTGTTACCTAATATATACCAATCACAATAGGGATGGCAAAGCCCCCTCTCCCTCACAATGACCTTCTCCTCCATTTATTAGAGACTTCGATACAAAAGATGGTGTAAGAGTCTGTTCACTGCTGCTAATATACATGTGAATTTCATGAAACAGGAAAATAGAGTGTAAAAAAAAGCCCCAGTGACCTGAATGAAAATGGCAACCTTTTTATTTGTATTTTGAATCCAATTACCGTGCTAACCACTGTTGTTTGATGCCATCCCAAATGTTCTACCTGTATTTAGGTTTAACTGCGGGTCCACACAGCTTTCCAACGCAATCCGCAGTGCCCATGCTGCGGAAAAAAACGTGCGGAAACACTGCGGTTTACACCTGCTCCATAATAGAAATCTGCAGATGTAAAACCGCAGGTGGAATCCGCACAAAATCCGCATAAAATCCGCTGTAAATCTGCAGGTAAAACGCAGTGCCTTTTACCTGCATATTTCTCAAAGATCCGCAGAGCTAAAAAATACGTGTGCACATACCCTAGGCTTTATGGCTTCATTAGTTAGTGAATTCTCATTTTACAGGTGCCCTAATCTTCAGATATAAGTCCCAGTCCTGGGGGGTCTCCATGTGGTGCTCTGATTAGGTATTCACGTGTATGGCTTCTGACTGGTCAGATCCCCCAATGACCTGACTCCTATTTTACATAATGAATATGATATACTGTATATATATATATATATACAGAACAAAAGTTTGGACACACCTCATTTAAAGATTTTTCTGTATTTTCATGACTATGAAAATTGTACATTCACACTGAAGGCATCAAAACTATGAATTAACACATGTGGAATTATATACTTAACAAAAAAGTGTGAAACAACTGAAATTATGTCTTATATTCTAGGTTCTTCAAAGTAGCCACCTTTTGCTTTGATGACTGCTTTACACACTCTTGGCATTCTCTTGATGAGCTTCAAGAGGTAGTCACCGGGAATGGTCTTCCAACAATCTTGAAGGAGTTCCCAGAGATGCCTATCACTTGTTGGCCCTTTTGCCTTCACTCTGCGGTCCAGCTCACCCCAAACCATCTTGATTGGGTTCAGGTCTGGTGACTGTGGAGGCCAGGTCATCTGGCGTAGCACCCCATCACTCTCTTTCTTGGTCAAATAGCCCTTACACAGCCTGGAGGTGTGTTTGGGGTCATTGTCCTGTTGAAAAATAAATGATGGTCCAACTAAACGCAAACCGGATGGAATAGAATGCCGCTGCAAGATGCTGTGGTAGCCATGCTGGTTCAGTATGCCTTCAATATTGAATAAATCCCCAACAATGTCACCAGCAAAGCACCCCCACACCATCACACCTCCTCCTCCATGCTTCACGGTGGGAACCAGGCATGTAGAGTCCATCCGTTCACCTTTTCTGCGTCGCACAAAGACACGGTGGTTGGAGCCAAAGATCTCAAATTTGGACTCATCAGACCAAAGCACAGATTTCCACTGGTCTAATGTCCATTCCTTGTGTTCTTTAGCCCAAACAAGTCTCTTCTGCTTGTTGTCTGTCCTTAGCAGTGGTTTCCTAGCAGCTATTTTACCATGAAGGCCTGCTACACAAAGTCTCCTCTTAACAGTTGTTGTAGAGATGTGTCTGCTGCTAGAACTGTGTGGCATTCACCTGATCTCTATTCTGAGCTGCTGTTAACCTGTGATTTCTGAGGCTGGTGACTCGGATAAACTTATCCTCAGAAGCAGAGGTGACTCTTGGTCTTCCTTTCCTGGGGCGGACCTCATGTGAGCCAGTTTCTTTGGAGCGCTTGATGGTTTTTGCCACTGCACTTGGGGACTCTTTCAAAGTTTTCCCAATTTTTCAGACTGACTGACCTTAATTTCTTAAAGTAATGATGGCCACTCGTTTTTCTTAGCTGCTTTTTTCTTGCCATAATACAAATTTTAACAGGCTATTCAGTAGGACTATCAGCTGTGTATCCACCAGACTTCTGCACAACACAACTGATGGTCCCAACCCCATTTATAAGGCAAGAAATCCCACTTATTAAACCTGACAGTGCACACCTGTGAAGTGAAAACCATTCCTGGTGACTACCTCTGGAAGATCATCAAGAGAATGCCAAGAGTGTGCAAAACAGTCATCAAAGCAAAAGGTGGCTACTTTGAAGAACCTAGAATATAAGACATAATTTCAGTTGTTTCACACTTTTTGTTAAGTCTATAATTCCACATGTGTTAATTCATAGTTTTGATGCCTTCAGTGTGAATGTACAATTTTCATAGTCATGAAAATACAGAAAAATCTTTAAATGAGAAGGTGTGTCCAAACTTTTGGTCTGTACTGTATATCTATATATATAATTGTCTAAGGGTTTTTCCGTCTGTCTGTCTTTCTGTCTGTCTGTCCTGGAAATCCCGGCTCTCTGATTGGTCGAGGCCGCCAGGCCTCGACCAATCAGAGACCGGCACAGCATCGACGTAGAAATCCCGCGTCTCTGATTGGTCGAGGCCTATCAGCAACGGGCACAGCGACGATGATGTCATAAAGGACGTAGACATCCCGCGTCTGATTGGTCGAGGCCGCCAGGCCTCGACCAATCAGCAACGGGCACAGCGACAATGATGTCATAAAGGACGTAGACATCTCACGTTTCTGATTCAGCGACGGGCACAGTATCGACGTAGATGTCATAATGGTTGCCATGGCGACGATGATGTCATAAAGGTTGCCTCGACCAATCAGCGACGGGCACAGTGTGCCGCGAATTCTGGAATCATCATTGTCCATATACTACGGGGACATGCATATTCTAGAATACCCGATGCGTTAGAATCGGGCCACAATCTAGTATATATATATATATATATATATATATACATATATATATATATATATTAAAAAATCACTTGCAGCAGGCAGGCGGCGGCACCTGATCACATGTGTAATGTGCAGTTCATTCTTTTAAATCATTCTTTTATATCATGCTATAAATAAATTCATCAGAAAAAAAAAGGTGTCAGAAAATGGCGCCGGCCGCGCCTGCGCAGTAGGAGTTATAAGCAACACCGTCTTGGAGGAGGAAATTTGTTTTTTTTTCTCTCTTTTTTTTTTCAATATATATACGGTATATATAATATTCATTGTGTAAACTAGGGGGCAGGTCAGGTGTCAGAAGCCATAATGACACTGTCTGTAGGTTACTCTGCACAATCCTGCTGACAGGTTCCCTTTACTTCACCAGACCAAGGGTGCACCGAACACCTATACTTGTTTTCAGAGCTTTTAAAGGTCACAGAATGACTTTTCAAACCAAGTATGAACGATATAAAAGTTTTACAAATACATCTTTTAATATTTTATGTATCTTTTTTATATTTCCATAGATGCATCAAGACGCTTTTTGCAGTTCCCGTCGATTTGCTTCTCCCAAGTCTGTAGCGTGGATGAACTCACCGTTCAAACTTTGCATCTCCTGGAAGTGACATCTCCTCCGCTCTACATGGCCGTACGTTTGGTCTCCGTTTTCTTCCTGCTGACCCAGTGTCAGGCCGCTCCCTTCGACTACCCGCCTCCTACAAATAATTGCGTTTTAGAAGCTCTTCAGATGGATGTGGAGGGAATCAATACCACAAGTGAACCAAACTCATTCTCTACTCCGCCACCGGGCACAACGCGAAGAACACCGCAGACTATTATTATCGGAGTACGGAAAGGGGGGACCCGAGCTTTGCTGGAGATGTTGGACATTCACCCCAACATTGCAGTGGCTGCAACTGAAGTACATTTCTTTGACTGGGATGAGAATTACATCAAAGGGATTGAGTGGTACCGGAGTCTTATGCCATACTCATTTGAAAATCAAATTACTATTGAGAAAACACCAGGCTATTTCACATCTCTGCAGGCACCGGAAAGGATTCATGGCATGAACAGCTCAATTAAATTGCTTCTCATTCTGAGAGATCCAACAGAGAGGGTCATATCGGATTATACCCAAGTATACTACAACAGACTCGAAAATCACAAGCCGGTACAACCCTTCGAGGGCATAGTGATTAAAAATGGTGCACTTAATACCAAATATAAGGCAATCCAAAGGAGCTTGTATGACGTCCACATGGAGAGATGGCTGAAATACTTTAATTTGAGTCAGATTCATATAGTGGATGGTAACACGTTAATAAAAACACCTCTGACCGAATTACAGAAGGTGGAAAGGTTTCTCAACCTTCCTCCTCGAATTGTATCTTCTAATTTTTACTTTAACCAAACCAAGGGTTTCTACTGCATTCGAAGTGATGGGAGAGAGAGGTGTTTGCATGAATCCAAAGGGCGTCCCCATCCGGTAGTAAACGCGACCGTCCTGGAGCAGCTTTACTCTTACTTCCGAGAACACAATGGCAGGTTCTACCAAATGGTCAATCAGTCATTCGACTGGCACTAACACAGTATTAAGTTAAGAGTTTAAGAAACTTGAGAAAATGCTAAACTGTGAAAAACTACACCACCAATAAAAAAAAGTCAATGAGAAACTAAACGGAATGTAAAGCATTACCCCACATTATTTGCGATCAATAAGGCACTAAATGCGGAAAGATACATCGGATATCATTTTGTTTACAAAATACAGAAGCCGAAGGGATATCTTTGGGTTGTACATATAGATTTAAGATGAATGCATTCTTCTTTTTTTGCCAAACTTTTTTTGTTTTCTATGTGTGTAGATAAATATATAGGACTTGTGCAGTAGAAATTGTTTGCAAAAAAAAAACTTTGATAAATAACTAATCTTTGCTATGGTAATAAAAAAAAAAATGTTTCCTATAATGTGTTTAAATGGTAAAGTAACTAATTTTGTATAATAACTATATGATTGTCTTTAACATTTTCGGTTTTGTTTTATTTTTTTATAAAAAAAAAATCTCTTGATACAGGTTTTATGGTATAGTAATGGAATGTCAAGCACTTTGGTTAGTAGTTTGGAATGATATCTGTCAATTTTGTAACACAAGTTAATCATACAGACCTTAAAGGGAACCTGTTGTGTCCCTAAACGCTATTAATCTGCAGATATGAGATTAATCTGCAGGTTGCTGTTTTTTAACAGCCATGCGGCTGCCGCACTGAAAGCCCATCTACAAGGAAGAAATTAACTTTTTTCTTACCAGCAGCCTCCAGCTTTCAGTCATAGAAGCTGCGGCGGTGTGGCTGCAGTCACTGCTCTGTATATAGCGCACATCCTGGCACTGACTGGCAGCCGGTTCAGCACTGATGCACGGCAGTGGTGGCTGACAGTCAGCATCAGGGTGTGGTTACAGCTGCCGCCACTCACTATGTACTGAGCAGTGACTGAAGTCTCGCCAAAATGCCTCTATGACTGAAAGCCGGAGGCCGGCTGGAGGAATAAAGTTAATTTCCTCCCTGTAGCTGGGCTCTCAGTGTGGTGGCCGCACTTGCAGATTAACCCAATATCTGCAGTTTGATACCATTTGGGGACATGACAGGTTCCCTTTCACATAGAATTGTACTTTCAGCAAACTTTGCGTAAATCAATAGTACAGGTGAAAAGAAGAAGCTTTGTAATATATTTTTATCAGAAAAATTTGCTTCCTTCCCCACTCATGAGACACTTCTCCCTGCCTTCTGAGCTGAACTTGTCATACACTCTGAAAAAACAGCTCTACTCCATCTTGCTCAGATAAGGCAGACTCCCTGCTCACTGTGGTGTTATGTCACATAGCCCATAATATTCTATTCAGTGGAAAGGGAAGAAAGGAGCACAGAGAGATCGTACGGAGCTTTCTAATAAGTCTTTTACCTAACTTCAAAGCAGGATTCACATCTGCGTATCTCAGTACTGTAGTACATTGTCATCCATGCCGCTGCTGCAGCTTTTCTTTGTAAGCTAAATAAGGAATTACAAGTAGAGGATCCAGTCTGTGCCAATAATGTGAATGGGAGAGATCATTTTAGTTACGGTCCTCGACCCAACTCAATCAATTGCAAATTAAGAGATGTATCATACATATTCACCAGTTTCCTCCTATGCGGTCACTACGCCATATAATGGCCAGAAAGTGTTGTCATGTACGCTCATAGGACAACATATTCTGAAATCTGGCTAGAAAGTATGGCGCACTTTAAGGCTAAGTTAACACCTTCCCGTGGCCTCATATGGGGCAAACAACGTCTACATATGGTGGGCGGAATTTTTAAAAAAGATTTCTGTAAATGGATTTGTGGGACAATCTGTAGGATTACCAGCAATATCGTGGCTCTGATTAATAAGCTATTTGGCAGCATTGCTGGACTTCATTCTCCGGTACCTGCCAGAACTTGTGAATATAACCTGAATGGGCTTTTATTGGACTAGGCAGGGTTCACACCAGCACCTTTCATGGCCCGGGTGCGGATAGCAATACCAGGACTCAGCTTACAGCTGCATAGCTTTGGTATGGAGATAAGCTGTCAGTCCAGGCATTGCTGTCCGTGTACGGAGCGTGAAATGTGCTTATTTGAACCCGGCCATAGAAAAACTTGGCTGTTTTTTTTTTCTCCTCTATCTACAGGTTTGTGAAGCCGTTGAACTGAGCTGTCATCATGGACATATCCTATGGACAGAAAATCTTCCAGAAATATCACCGTACCTTGTTCGTATGAATAGAGCTTGTAGAAATCTATTTGCAGCCAAAAAAAACCCTTTATTTTCCCAGTGTGTCGTGTGGATTTTTAATTGCAGAAATTTCTGTAACAAAATCTGCCGAATGTGAATCTACCCAAATAGAGGGATATCCGTCTTTCAGGACCCTTATATATTTATATACGTCTTTTTTGCTATTAACCCCTTCATGACCCAGCCTATTTTGACCTTAAAGACCTTGCTGTTTTTTGCAATTCTGACCAGTGTCCCTTTATGAGGTAATAACTCAGGAACGCTTCAACGGATCCTAGCGGTTCTGAGATTGTTTTTTCGTGACATATTGGGCTTCATGTTAGTGGTAAATTTGGGTCAATAAATTCTGCGTTTATTTGTGATAAAAACGGAAATTTGGCGAAAATTTTCACATTTTGAATTTTTATTCTGTTAAACCAGAGAGATATGTGACACAAAATAGTTAATAAATAACATTTACTTTACATCAGCACAATTTTGGAAACAAAATTTTTTTTTGTTAGGAAGTTATAAGGGTTAAAATTTGACCAGCGATTTGTCATTTTTACAACGAAATTTACAAAACCATTTTTTTTAGGGACCACCTCACATTTGAAGTCAGTTTGAGGGGTCTATATGGCTGAAAATACCCAAAAGTGACACCATTCTAAAAACTGCACCCCTCAAGGTACTCAAAACCACATTCAAGAAGTTTATTAACCCTTCAGGTGCTTCACAGCAGCAGAAGCAACATGGAAGGAAAAAATGAACATTTAACTTTTTAGTCACAAAAATTATCTTTTAGCAACAATTTTTTTATTTTCCCAATGGTAAAAGGAGAAACTGAACCACGAAAGTTGTTGTCCAATTTGTCCTGAGTACGCTGATACCTCATATGTGGGGGTAAACTACTGTTTGGGCGCACGGCAGGGCTTGGAAGGGAAGGAGCGCCATTTGACTTTTTGAATCAAAAATTGGCTCCACTCTTTAGCGGACACCATGTCACGTTTGGAGAGCCCCCGTGTGCCTAAAAATTGGAGCTCCCCCACAAGTGACCCCATTTTGGAAATTAGACGCCCCAAGGAACTTATTTAGATGCATAGTGAGCACTTTGAACCCCCAGGAGATTCACAAATTGATCCGTAAAAATGAAAAAGTACTTTTTTTTCACAAAAAAATTCTTTTAGCCTCAATTTTTTCATTTTCACATGGGCAACAGGATAAAATGGATCCTAAAATGTGTTGGGCAATTTCTCCTGAGTACGCCGATACCTCATATGTGGGGGTAAACCACTGTTTGGGCACATGGTAAGGCTCGGAAGGGAAGGAGCGCCATTTGACTGAAAAATTATTTCCATCGTTAGCGGACACCATGTCGCGTTTGGAGAGCTCCTGTGTGCCTAAACATTGGCGCTCCCCCACAAGTGACCCCATTTTGGAAACTAGACCCCCCAAGGAACTTATCTAGATGCATATTGAGCACTTTAAACCCCCAGGTGCTTCACAGAAGTTTATAACGCAGAGCCATGAAAATAAAAAATAATTTTTCTTTCCTCAAAAATGATATTTTAGCCTGGAATTTCCTATTTTGCCAAGGATAATAGGAAAAATTGGACCCCAAATATTGTTGTCCAGTTTGTCCTGAGTACGCTGATACCCCATATGTGGGGGTAAACCACTGTTTGGGCGCACGGCAGGGCTCGGAAGGGATGGCACGCCATTTGGCTATTTAAATGGAAAATTAGCTCCAATCATTAGCGGACACCATGTCACGTTTGGAGAGCCCCTGTGTGCCTAAACATTGGAGATCCCCCAGAAATGACCCCATTTTGGAAACTAGACCCCCAAAGGAACTAATCTAGATGTGTGGTGAGGACTTTGAACCCCCAAGTGCTTCACAGAAGTTTATAACGCAGAGCCATGAAAATAAAAAAAAAAAATTATTTTCTCAAAAATGATCTTTTAGCCTGCAATTTTTTATTTTACAAAGGGTAACAGGAGAAATTTGACCCCAAAGTTGTTGTCCAGTTTCTCCTGAGTACGCTGATACCCCATATGTGGGGGTAAACCACTGTTTGGGCACATGCTGGGGCTCGGAAGTGAAGTAGTGACGTTTTGAAATGCAGACTTTGATGGAATGCTCTGTGGGCGTCACGTTGCGTTTGCAGAGCCCCTGATGTGGCTTAACAGTAGAAACCCCCCACAAGTAACCCCATTTTGGAAACTAGACCCCGAAAGGAACTTATCTAGATGTGTGGTGAGCACTTTGAACCCCCAAGTGCTTCATAGAAGTTTATAATGCAGAGCCGTGAAATTAATAAATACGTTTTCTTTCCTCAAAAATAATAATTTAGCCCAGAATTTTTTATTTTCCCAAGGGTTACAGGAGAAATTGGATCCCAAAAGTTGTTGTCCAGTTTCTCCTGAGTACGCTGATACCCCATATGTGGGGGTAAACCACTGTTTGGGCACATGCCGAGGCTCGGAAGTGAAGTAGTGATGTTTTGAAATGCAGACTTTGATGGAATGCTCTGTGGGCGTCACGTTGCGTTTGCAGAGCCCCTGATGTGGCTTAACAGTAGAAACCCCCGACAAGTGACCCCATTTTGGAAACTAGACCCCGAAAGGAACTTATCTAGATGTGTGGTGAGCACTTTGAACCCCCAAGTGCTTCACAGAAGTTTATAATGCAGAGCCGTGAAAATAATAAATACGTTTTTTTTCCTCAAAAATAATTATTTAGCCCAGAATTTTTTAATTTTCCCAAGGGTAACAGGAGAAATTTGACTCCAATATTTGTTGTCCAGTTTCTCCTGAGTACGCTGATACCCCATATGTGGGGGTAAACTACTGTTTGGGCACATGCCGGGGCTCGGAATTGAAGTAGTGATGTTTTGAAATGCAGACTTTGATGGAATGCTCTGCGGGCGTCACGTTGGGTTTGCAGAGCCCCTGATGTGCCTAAACAGTAGAAACCCCCCACAAGTGACCCCATTTTGGAAACTAGACCCCGAAAGGAACTTATCTAGATGTGTGGTGAGCACTTTGAACCCCCAAGTGCTTCATAGAAGTTTATAATGCAGAGCCGTGAAAATAATAAATACGTTTTCTTTCCTCAAAAATAATTATTTAGCCCAGATTTTTTTATTTTCCCAAGGGTTACAGGAGAAATTGGACCCCAAAAGTTGTTGTCCAGTTTCTCCTGAGTACGCTGATACCCCATGTGAGGGGGTAAACCACTGTTTGGGCACACGTCGGGGCTCAGAAGGGAAGTAGTGACTTTTGAAATGCAGACTTTGATGGAATGGTCTGCGGGCGTCACATTGCGTTTGCAGAGCCCCTGGTGTGCCTAAACAGTAGAAACCCCCCACAAGTGACCCCATTTTAGAAACTAGACCCCCCAAGGAACTTATCTAGATATGTGGTGAGCACTTTGAACCCCCAAGTGCTTCACAGACGTTTACAACGCAGAGCCGTGAAAATAAAAAATCATTTTTCTTTCCTCAAAAATGATGTTTTAGCAAGCATTTCTTTATTTTCACAAGGGTAACAGGAGAAGGAGCCCAGTAATTGTTGCGCAGTTTATCCTGAGTATGCTGGTACCCCATATGTGGGGGTAAACCACTGTTTGGGCACACGTCGGGGCTCGGAATTGAGGGAGCACCATTTGACTTTTTGAATACGAGATTGGCTGGAATCAATGGTGGCGCCATGTTGCGTTTGGAGACCCCCTGATGTGCCTAAACAGTGGAAACCCCTCAATTCTAACTCCAACACTAACCCCCCCACACCCCTAACCCCAATCCCAACTGTAGCCATAACCCTAATCACAACCCTAACCCCAACACACCCCTAACCCTTATCCCAACTGTAGCCATAACCCTAATTCCAACCCTAACCCTAAGGCCATGTGCCCACGTTGCGGATTCGTGTGAGATTTTTCAGCATCATTTTTGAAAAATCCGCGGGTAAAAGGCACTGCGTTTTACCTGCGGATTTTCCGCGGATTTCCAGTGTTTTTTGTGCGGATTTCACCTGCGGATTCCTATTGAGGAACAGGTGTAAAACGCTGCGGAATCCGCACAAAGAATTGACATGCTGCAGAAAATACAACGCAGCGTTTCCGCGCGGTATTTTCCGCACCATGGGCACAGCGGATTTGGTTTTTCACATGTTTACATGGTACTGTAAACCTGATGGAACACTGCTGCGATTCCGCAGCGGCCAATCCGCACCGTGTGCACATAGCCTAATTCTAAAGGTATGTGCACACGCTGCGGAAAACGCTGCGGATCCGCAGCAGTTTCCCATGAGTTTACAGTTCAATGTAAACCTACGGGAAACAAAAATCGCTGTACACATGCTGCGGAAAAACTGCACGGAAACGCAGCGGTTTACATTCCGCAGCATGTCATTTCTTTGTGCGGATTCCGCAGCGGTTTTACAACTGCTCCAATAGAAAATCGCAATTGTAAAACCGCAGTGAAATGCGCAGAAAAAAACGCGGTAAATCCGCCATAAATCCGCAGCGGTTTAGCACTGCGGATTTATCAAATCCGCAGCGGAAAAATACACAGAGGACCAGAATACGTGTGCACATACCGAAACCCTAACCCTAGCCCT
Source organism: Ranitomeya imitator (assembly GCF_032444005.1). Lineage (NCBI taxonomy): Eukaryota > Metazoa > Chordata > Amphibia > Anura > Dendrobatidae > Ranitomeya > Ranitomeya imitator. The sequence continues at coordinate 807,001,983 of NC_091283.1, forward strand.
AACCCTAACCCTACCCTAACCCTAACCCTAACCCTAACCCTAACCCTACCCCTAACCCTACCACTACCCCTAACCCTAACCCTACCCTACCCCTAACCCTACCCCTAACCCTACCCCTAACCCTAACCCTAACCCTACCCCTAACCCTATTCTAACATTAGTGGAAAAAAAAATTTCTTTATTTTTTTATTGTCCCTACCTATGGGGGTGACAAAGGGGGGGGGTCATTTATTATTTTTTTTATTTTGATCACTGAGATATAATCTATCTCAGTGATCAAAATGTACTTTGGAACGAATCTGCCGGCCGGCAGATTCGGCGGGCGCACTGCGCATGCGCCCGCCATTTTGGAAGATGGCGGCGCCCAGGGAGAAGACGGACGGAGCCCCGCAGGATCGGTAAGTATGATGGGGTGGAGGGGAGCACGAGGGGGGGGGATCGGAGCATGGGGGGGAATCGGAGCGCGGCAGGCGTGGAACGGAGCACGGGGGGCGTGGAACAGAGCACTGGGGGGCTGGAACGGAGCACGGGGGGGTGGAACGGAGCACGGGGGGGTGGATCGGAGTGCAGGGGGGGTGATTGGTGCACGGGGGGGTGATTGGAGCACGGGGGGAGCGGACAAGAGCACGGGGGGGAGCGGAGCACTGGACGGAGGGGAGCCGGAGCAGTGTACCGGCCAGATCGGGGGGCTGGGGGGGCGATCGGTGGGGTGGGGTGGGGGCACATTAGTATTTCCAGCCATGGCCGATGATATTTCAGCATCGGCCATGGCTGGATTGTAATATTTCACCCGTTATAATAGGTGAAATATTACAAATCGCTCTGATTGGCAGTTTCACTTTCAACAGCCAATCAGAGCGATCGTAGCCACGAGGGGGTGAAGCCACCCCCCCTGGGCTAAACTACCACTCCCCCTGTCCCTGCAGATCGGGTGAAATGGGAGTTAACCCTTTCACCCGATCTGCAGGGATGCGATCTTTCCATGACGCCACATAGGCGTCATGGGTCGGATTGGCACCGACTTTCATGACGCCTACGTGGCGTCATGGGTCGGGAAGGGGTTAAGGACCTATCTTTTCTGTTAATTGCACATTGATATAAAAGGAATCTGTCACCAACCTTTTTCCACCTAATCAAAGAGCACCATAATATAGTGACAGAGATCCTGATTCCAACAATGTGTCACTTACTGAGCTGCTTGTTGTAATTTTGATATTCTCTCGCTGATAAAACCCCACCCCCATTACTGATTGGCAGCTTTCTGCCTATGCACAGTGTGCACAAAACTACCAATCTGTGGTGTGGGCGGGGTAATACAGAGCTCCGCATTCAGAGAACTGGTCGATTGGCAGCAGAGAAAACAGGGATTTTATTAAAACTGTAGCAAGCAGCCCAGTAAGTGACACATGACTGGAATCAGGTTCACTGCCTCTCCATCATGATGCTCTCCAATCACATAGCAAAACCCTCTAAACGAGCATTGAGTCATTCTTAATTTAGCCTGTAAGGGCGCTGTATGGAAAATACTTGGTGATGGTGGACGGCCACTATAGGGCCAGGGCAACATTGCAAATTTGGCCATGCAATATGAGAATTGCAATGATATAATGCATCAAATGATTGGCAACGTGGCTTCACTACTGCTCGGGACAAACACCATCAAGATGTGATTGTTGCGAGAAGTCCAAACCTAACAGCATTTAGGACACAGTTTGCAAGTTGCGCACAACTTTTGCATGCAGCTGCAATTTGTTTAATAGTTCAATTGTAATCCTAAAATAGTCCTAGTTAGTGATTAGCGAATATACTCGTTACTCGAGATTTCCCGAGCACGCTCGGGGGTCCTCCGAGTATTTTTTAGTGCTCGGAGATTTAGTTTTCTTCGTGGCAGCTGCATGATTTACAGCTATTAGCCAGCTTGATTACATGTGGGGATTCCCTAGCAACCAGGCAACCCCCACATGTACTTATGCTGGCTAATAGATGTAAATCATTCAGCTGCGGCGATGAAAACGAAATCTTCGAGCACTAAAAAATACTCGGACACCCGAGCATGCTCAGGATATCTCGAGTAACGAGTATATTCGCTCATCACTAATCCTAGTAATAGTCATTTCACACATTTTTAGATCACAATGTTGTAGACTAAAGTGTTAGGAGGATCATACGTTTAAAGCGCATCTGTTAACATTTCACAATACAAATGGCATACGACATTAAATGGATCTCTAGCCTGATGAAGCAGGTGTAATATCTGTGAAAACCCCATGTCAGAATGGTTGTAAATTCCTATTTATTAAACAGATCTATTTCACCATATTGTCATTTTTTTTATGTATACCATTCTGACAGATTTAGGTTCAATATCCAGTAGGAAACGTTTATGTTCGTTCTTCAGACAAACTGTGAATGTTCCCAGGACAAGACGCTCTGCTCAAATATATACGATGAAGGTGCCCCCAATGCTGTGGTCCTCAAAACGTCAAGTAAAATTAATTTTGGTACTAGATTTTGCACTACAATCTGCATACATTATTAAATATATCGCTGAAGAGGCTGGTGTGCTTACGTTGAAAACTTACATCAGAATGGCTGCGCTATTGGATCGCCCCCATGGGGCCGTGGGGTACTCAGTATTGGGTCCTGCGGTTCACAGGGGGATGTCACTGTGGCTGACCCGGTCCGTGGCCCTGGGACGTCCGTGTAAAAGGGAAAGGTCTTTAAAGGGATAAAGTTTGTGTTCGTGACGCCACATGTGGTATTTGGTCAGGGTGACCGACGCTGCTTTAAGGGGTCTGCTGGGGTGATGTTAAGGCAGCTAGATGGTATATCTTCCCACAGGTGAAGTATGTACCCAGGGCTTCCTGGTGTATAGATGGTGAATAATGAGAGGCGCAGAGAAGAACAAGGACACAAGGTTGCAGTCTCTTTACCTTTACTGAAGACTTCAGCATCCACAGTCCAGAGCACCAGATCACAGGGCAGGCAGAGTCCGGCCAGTTTGGAGGCAGGTCCGGAGTCCCCTTGTCTAGGTGGAAATCAGTAGCCTTCCCTTGCACTGCAGTGTTATAGTCCCTTACTGCCTAAGGCTTCACATAAGGTCCTCACAGATGTAATGTCTTTCTCTCTGTCCCCCATATAGGATAGGACAAACCCGTATGACTGGTGGCTTGATGCTGTTTATAGGGACTCTAGCACGCCCCGGCCTCCAAAGGTTGCCACTGTGCCTCCTGGGTGTAGGGCGGACAGGTAACTTGCAATTAGCTATCCTGCCGGTCTCTGGAGCAAAGCATAAAAGTCCTTACTCCCTCGGTGTTCCGGCCACCGGGCTTCTGCGTCTCAGGAGGCAGCCTGTGTAGGGCTGGTCCCCTTCTGGTATCCTCTCCTTTGCCACGACTTCCTTCACGCTCGCTGCAATACAGTTCTGCCTTCTGAATATCTCTTCCTAGGAGCTGCAGCTCTGAGGGCATGCACAGCTCCGTGACCTTTCTCCTTCGTTCACTGACAGGATCCCACCCCTGTCAGGGACCAACTAACTGAGCTGAGCTCAGCCAGCAACTGACTAACTTTCCCTACAGGCGACCAGTTTTACCTATGTGGGGAGTGACCTAGTAAATAGGAGCAGAGGCTCCCCCTGGTGGCCTGGAGTGTGAAATGTGTTGCATGTTTGTGGTACCTGGATGCAGTTATTCTTCTTTGCCTCCAAACGTAGCATCACTCTCCCCGAGAGGAAAGCAATACCACTGCGACCACCAGGACCCTGGGGCGCAGCACTATCCTTTTGTGAAAGTTTCCATTGGTAACATTTTAAATGTTTTATTTGGATACATAAAATATTCATTTTAAATGGAGGATTGCACAATTAACCGGACATGAATTTTCAAAATGATGACACCAGCCTCATCAGGTCTAAACGACCTGTTTAATCATTTAGGCAGCTTGTACTGTAAAACATAATTTTTTTTAAAGGATTTATGCATCCAATATTGGTGGCTGTAGGGTTAACGCACACTTTTGTACTTTTGCACATTAGAATTAACATAACCTCATTTCCGCTATAAATTAGTCTTCTCGAGCTTTAATTTAAAATATGAAATCGAGGTTGTGTGAAGTTGCTATGTTTTTTTTTTTCTTCTGCTGTCTGTTCCTTCCATGCACCCTCCCGCGTCTCTGCCTCCACCCCGCCGCATGCCGCTATTCATTTTCTTGTTCTCTGCCTTCATCTCCGGGAAAAACGGCATAAAAGCCATTGCACGACGGTGACTTCTCGCAGCCGAATAAAGCACAGTTTTCTTTTTCCCCGTCATTACACCTAAGCGGCACACCGCGTGGTTTACGCACCTTCTTCAATCACTCCTTTTCTTCTGTAAATGGAACCCTCAAAGAAGATAATATTATGGATTGTTGACTTGAAAATGACCATGTTTGTAAACAGTGTAATTACAATATACCATGTCCTTATGCAATAATGAAATAAGTCACGGCGATGGTTTCTTCTTTAATTGAATACAAAAGAACATTTATTTAAAAAAAGAAAAGTCTGTGTTCGTCCTTCTTGCGTCAACATGGACGTTCTGCTGCTTCCGTCTGCTGCGTCTTATTTGTACTCCCCAGTTTGGTTTTCATACAGCGATGTGAGTAATGGCTCTAATAGAAAACTGACACAGATAATTACAGCAATCCACGGTCTACAATGCAGCTTGGAGGGAAATCTGTTCATTTCAAGCGTTTTTCTAACAAAGCTAAAACTCTGCTTCAGAATCACTGGTAAAATATATCTCCTTTCATGTCTCTCCTCTCTACATGCTCCTTACTCAATATTGTCATGCCGGGAAAATAAATCCATAAAAAGAACAGATAGTTGAGGGATGTGTATTAAAAAATGGTTTGTCGTTCCATATATATATATATATATCTATATATATATATGTATATATATATATGTATATATATATACATATATATATAGATATATATATATATATCTCTATACATCTATCTATATATATATATATATATATATATATCTATATAGATAGATAGATAGATTTATTTATTTATAAGTGATTGTTGTCATTTTAATAATTAATCAATGAGGATAATGGGTCTAATTAAAATCTATAATTCTTCCAAAATATTAACTAGCGCAGAAACAAACAGGAGACAAAACGCTAAATGTTTTATGAGGAAATGTTCCGCTTCCTGTATTTAATTCCAGGCGATAAAGTAGTCGCTGACTACTGAGCCATACGCTCCTGTTATGGGGGTTCATTTGGTTTCTGACTTAATAGAGAAGGTTTTCTATTGAGGATCATCTGTGAGTTGCCTTGGAGGACTCTCCATCATGTAATACTTAATCTGTCCTGTGGAGGCACTGTCTGAAATGAGAATACTTGCCCGATTCTTTTACTTATTGCAGGGAGCTCAGTAAATAGTTCGCCCTGTGATCATTCTATATGTGGCAGAAAAATTGGCCAAATTTAATCAGATAATGTACTTTTAATGACATACGCCACCATGAAAGTAAAACATGCATATTCAGAATTTGCTCCAAATGAGAAACCTCTTTTTCTAGTGATCAGTGAATGTGCTCGGATGAGGTGTTATCCATTCTCAGATGCTAACAGAGTGATTTCGGTGAGCTCAAAAAATATGTTCGAGTCCCCGTGCCTGCATGTCTATGGCTGTTCGACAGTCTCAACATATGCAGGGGTGGTATAACAAACAGGCAATCCCTACATGTGCTGCTGTCAAACAGCCGCAAGACATGCAGTCACCGGAACTCAAACATATTTTTCGAGCACGTCAAAGATACTTGGTTAGCACCCGAGCATGCTGAGATAACACCTTATCCGAGCACGTTTGCTCATCACTAATTTTATCCCAACACCTATAGCTGTCTCACTTCATACGGATATGTTGTTGGGATAGGCCAATTTGTATTTGTCTGTGGCCCTGTTTTTATATTCATACCTCTGTACTAGAAATAAGATGGACTCTTCCTTTTATGTGTCAGTTGTTACAGGCTGCTAATTTCTTTATGCAAGAGTTCTTCATTTTACATTTTTATTTATCTGTAAACAAATCCTGACTTTGGCTTAAAGAGGACCGATTGCCAAACAGCCAGTTTTTGCTCATATTTCATTCCCACCGCTCCCATTACTATTTCGGTTTTTGTTTCATTAAAATCCGCCATACGGTTCCAGAGATAAAGGCCTTTTTACTTAGTGCTAATTGTTATGGTATTTATAAGGGGGAGGTGCTCACAAAGAAATAATGCAGACACGCCCCCAAAGAACCCCGTGAGCCACGCCCTCTTAGTAAAGTCTATATAAACTAGCAGGCCCAGATCTCTAGAATCATATGACTGATTATAAAGAAACCCAAAAGGGACTACTCAACGAAGCAGGGGAAGTAAAATGAAAAAACTGTCATTTTGTGAAAGTTCCTCTCTAAAGCCACTTTTTACAGCATAAAGTACTATGTCCAGATCTTAGCAGTAATTCAGCTATAAAATATGAAACACAATACAAATTGTATGTGTATGGGGGTGTTTTCATTTACTTTTGCTGCTTTTTTAATAAGAAAATATTTAGAATTGAGAGTCCTCAGTGGTTAATACCTTTTAATGGCTAACTAAAGATGGTAACAAATTGCAAGCTTTCAAGACTACTGGGTCTCTTCATCAGGCATAGACTAACATAAAATCTGAATTATCACATGTTTATACACAACATAGCGTAGAAAAATGCCATAGATGAGACGGGTGACGTGAAGCAGAATAACCATTATGTGAGTTATGTCCATAAATATTGGAACAGTTCATAGATAAGGAGTGTGAATGTTTTACAATCCTCTGATTGGGGTCTGGTTCTGTGTTATGATGACCCCACATGGTATGAGGAGCAAATTCCTTAATTGATGTAAAAAGACAGAAATCCATGCGACACGTTCATTCCTGCACTGAGTGTGTCAAAGGTCGTCATTGGCTTATATTCCCAGACTCTTCTGTCTCTCTGAGATTTGAAGCTACCTTTTAATACAAGTAATTAGAGTTGAGCGACCTTGACCTTTTTAGAGTCGAGCCGGGTTTTGCGAAACCCGACTATGTCCAAAGTCGGGTCGAGTGAAATCGGCCGATTATGACGTAAAGTCGGGATCGACCGAAACACGAAACCCAATGCAAGTCAATGGGGCAGCATAGTCGGCAGTGAGTGGGGGCCAGGAAAACACCTAGAGTGCCCATTTTAATGTCAAAACCATCCATTCTTCTTAATGAAGCTTGTCAAGCGTAATTTACCTTATAATAATTGGAAGGCATTTGAAATTGGGGGTCATTTGGCTAAAGTTGTGGGGGGTAGGGCTGGTTCAAGTAATTAGTGGGCCCAGGAAATCTGGACCACGTCACGGCAGTGGAGCAGGGAGAGGTAAGTATTTCAACTTTGCAAGTGCTGTGAACCTGAGCAAGCAGGGGGGGCCCACTCGTTGGCATTGGCACTGGCACAGGGCCCCTCAAAGTACAGCGGTGTGTTTGCACGGCGGGGGCGCCTCCCACCGGCAGCAACACTTTTGCGTACTATGAGAGGCCCTGTGCCAGTGACGTCGCCAACTAGTATTCCTCCCCCCACCTGATGAAGGAACCTGCACTTTCATCTGCACCTTCCTCTTTGTCCCCGTGTAAGGTGGTATGGTATGCGGGAAGAGCAACCTGACTTTCAGCAGGGTCACAATGTTGTTGTGTAGCGTGCACGGGGAATGTTGCGTTATGGGTCAATGTACCAGCAGACTCATCTATCACTGGCTGGGCAATGGGCACGATGAAGTGGAAACACAGATATAGGCCCAAAGAAGAAAGTGGGCTAAATGCAGTTCAAAATTGGTAACACAGGAATAACCAGGGGGCATTGCAGTGGAGGACAACTGGAATGAGAGGCTGACACAGAGAGTAGGGCCAAATCAGTAAGTAGTCGAAATGCAGTTCAAAATTGGCAACCGTAGTAAACAGGCGGCACAGCTTTGTTCAGTGGAGGAGAACAGCAAGGAGTGGCAGACACCGATAGTAGGCCCCAACCCAACTAGTAGGCCAAATGCAGTCTAACATTAACAACTACTTAACGAGAGGCTGAAAATGGTATTTCAGGACAGGAAACCAGGAGAACAGCAAGGAGTGGCAGACACCGATAGTAGGCCCCAAACCAACTAGTACGCCAAATGCAGTTGTTCCATTTAACCACAATTTAATGAGAGCCTGAAGATAGAAGCTCAGGAAAGGCAACCTGGGGAACACCTTGGAGTGTAACACACCATCTCTCTCCACCCCATACCCATTTTGTAGGCCTAATGCTGTGTACTTTTCTACAACTACTAAACGAGAGTCGGAAGACCGAAGCAATGGCAAGGAAACCTGGGGAACACCTTGGAGTGTAACACACCATCTCTCTCCACCCCATACCCAATTTGTAGGCCTAATGCAGCCTACTTTCCGACACCTACTAAACGAGAGCATGAAGATCGAAGCTCAGGAAAGGCAACCTGGGGAACACCTTGGAGTGTAACACACCATCTCTCTCCACCCCATACCCATTTTTTAGGCCTAATGCAGTGTACTTTTCTACAACTACTAAACAAGAGTCGGAAGACCGAAGCAATGGCAAGGAAACCTGGGGAACACCTTGGAGTGTAACACACCATCTCTCTCCACCCCATTCCCCATTTTTTAGGCCTAATGCAGCCTACTTTCCGACACCTACTAAACGAGAGCATGAAGATCGAAGCTCAGGAAAGGCAACCTGGGGAACACCTTGGAGTGTAACACACCATCTCTCTCCACCCCATACCCATTTTGTAGGCCTAATGCTGTGTACTTTTCTACAACTACTAAACGAGAGTCGGAAGACCGAAGCAATGGCAAGGAAACCTGGGGAACACCTTGGAGTGTAACACACCATCTCTCTCCACCCCATACCCAATTTGTAGGCCTAATGCAGCCTACTTTCCGACACCTACTAAACGAGAGCATGAAGATCGAAGCTCAGGAAAGGCAACCTGGGGAACACCTTGGAGTGTAACACACCATCTCTCTCCACCCCATACCCATTTTGTAGGCCTAATGCTGTGTACTTTTCTACAACTACTAAACGAGAGTCGGAAGACCGAAGCAATGGCAAGGAAACCTGGGGAACACCTTGGAGTGTAACACACCATCTCTCTCCACCCCATACCCAATTTGTAGGCCTAATGCAGCCTACTTTCCGACACCTACTAAACGAGAGCATGAAGATCGAAGCTCAGGAAAGGCAACCTGGTGAAAACCTTGGAGTGTAACACAACCTGTCTCTACACCCCATACACAATTAGTAGGCCTAATGCAGCGTAGTTTCCAACAGCTACTAAACGAGAGCCGGAAGATCGAAGCTCAGGAAAGGCAACCTGGGGAACACCTTGGAGTGTAACACAACCTCTCTCTACACCACGGAAGGGCTGATTCTTAGGAAGGAAGGCTGTTGTAAATAAGCATTGCGCGTCCGAGGGTGATTATATTCTTATTCGGTATCTACTCACCCTCGGACGCGCCATGCTTCTTGATTTGTAATTAATGTTTATTTGCAATGTGCTTTTGACTTACTCAATTATTTTTTTAATTATTGATTTTATTAAATTAATAGTTTAACATCTTATTGGAAATAATTTAAAGGAGACGCGACAGGACAACACTCGGTGGATGCCATATCTGTGTTAACAACTCCAAAAAACTTTCAGTTAACTTCTTGCAGGAGAAAGAAATTGTAGCTGTTGGACCTTTGTAGTACAGTTCCAGATATTTGTTGTGTGTTTGTTTTGATTGTTAAAATGTCTGCATTTGAGATCTCAACACGATCTTATTTTTTTTAATCAAATTAATTTTTTTTATATTTAATGATGTTGGTTCAAGGGGTACACGGGCAGCAATAGACAGGTCAGTGGAGGCCTAGTGGAAGGATTGACGGCAGACAGGCATCAAAGGCCTAACATTGGGCTGGCTGTAGGCAAGTTAAAATTGGTTCCAGGGGAACACGGCCATCAGTGGCCTGGTCAGTGTAGTTGTAGTTGAAAGAACGGGACGCAGACAGGCTTCGAAGGCCTAACATAATAACATAGGGCTGGCTGTAGGCAAGTTAAAATTGGTTCCAAGGGAACACGGCCATCAGTGGCCTGGTCAGTGTAGTTGTAGTTGAAAGAACGGGACGCAGACAGGCTTCGAAGGCCTAACATAACAAACTTGGGCTGGCTGTAGGCACTTTTAAATTTGTTCCAGGGGTACATGGGCAGCAGTGTATGGTCAGTGGAAGTCTAGTGGAAGGAGTGACCGCAGACAGGCTTCCAAGGCCTAACATAACAAACTTGGGCTGGCTGTAGGCACTTTTAAATTGGTTCCAGGGGTACACGGGCAGCAGTGGTCTGGTCAGTGGAAGTCTAGTGGAAGGAGTGACCGCAGACAGGCTTCGAAGGCCTAACATAACAAACTTGGGCTGGCTGTAGGCACTTTTAAATTTGTTCCAGGGGTACATGGGCAGCAGTGTATGGTCAGTGGAAGTCTAGTGGAAGGAGTGACCGCAGACAGGCTTCCAAGGCCTAACATAACAAACTTGGGCTGGCTGTAGGCACTTTTAAATTGGTTCCAGGGGTACACGGGCAGCAGTGGTCTGGTCAGTGGAAGTCTAGTGGAAGGAGTGACCGCAGACAGGCTTCGAAGGCCTAACATAACAAACTTGGGCTGGCTGTAGGCACTTTTAAATTGGTTCCAGGGGTACACGGGCAGCAGTGGTCTGGTCAGTGGAAGTCTAGTGGAAGGAGTGACCGCAGACAGGCTTCCAAGGCCTAACATAACAAACTTGGGCTGGCTGTAGGCACTTTTAAATTGGTTCCAGGGGTACACGGGCAGCAGTGGTCTGGTCAGTGGAAGTCTAGTGGAAGGAGTGACCGCAGACAGGCTTTGAAGGCCTAACATAACAAACTTGGGCTGGCTGTAGGCACTTTTAAATTGGTTCCAGGGGTACACGGGCAGCAGTGGTCTGGTCAGTGGAAGTCTAGTGGAAGGAGTGACCGCAGACAGGCTTCCAAGGCCTAACATAACAAAATTGGGCTGGCTGTAGGCACTTTAAATTGGTTCCAGGGGTACATGGGCAGCAGTGTATGGTCAGTGGAAGTCTAGTGGAAGGAGTGACCGCAGACAGGCTTCGAAGGCCTAACATAATAACATAGGGCTGGCTGTAGGCAAGTTAAAATTGGTTCCAAGGGAACACGGCCATCAGTGGCCTGGTCAGTGTAGTTGTAGTTGAAAGAACGGGACGCAGACAGGCTTCGAAGGCCTAACATAACAAACTTGGGCTGGCTGTAGGCACTTTTAAATTTGTTCCAGGGGTACATGGGCAGCAGTGTATGGTCAGTGGAAGTCTAGTGGAAGGAGTGACCGCAGACAGGCTTCGAAGGCCTAACATAACAAACTTGGGCTGGCTGTAGGCACTTTTAAATTGGTTCCAGGGGTACACGGGCAGCAGTGGTCTGGTCAGTGGAAGTCTAGTGGAAGGAGTGACCGCAGACAGGCTTCCAAGGCCTAACATAACAAACTTGGGCTGGCTGTAGGCACTTTTAAATTGGTTCCAGGGGTACACGGGCAGCAGTGGTCTGGTCAGTGGAAGTCTAGTGGAAGGAGTGACCGCAGACAGGCTTCCAAGGCCTAACATAACAAAATTGGGCTGGCTGTAGGCACTTTAAATTGGTTCCAGGGGTACATGGGCAGCAGTGTATGGTCAGTGGAAGTCTAGTGGAAGGAGTGACGGCAGACAGTCTTCGAAGGCCTAACATAACAAAATTGGGCTGACTGTAGGCACTTTTAAATTGGTTCCAGGGTAACACGGCCAGCAGTGGCCTGGTCAGTGTAGTAGTTGTAGAAAGAAGGGACCGCAGACAGGCTTCGAAGGCCTAACATAACAAAAATGTCAAAACAATGGTATTGTCAGTGCCAGGCATTGAAGGATGTCAGCGCCTAGACTACACATTGGTGAAGCTGTGAGAGATAATTTTGCTAGTGGTAGAGCACTGTTTGAGCTGGGGGGGGAACTGTCTTGTGGCCGGCGGTACAGGCACAGGGCCCCTCATATTACAACGGTGTGTCTGACGTTGGGTGCGCACCACCACCGCCAGAGACACTTTATTGTACTATGAGGGACCCAGTGGCAGTGCCGTCGACCAAAAGTGGCCACACCCACCTCTTCAGACAAACAGCACTCTCAAGGGTCCAAGCGCAAAGTGGCGATAGCACGGCCCCGTGTGGGGAGTTTGGCCATTTCGTGAGGTGGAAACATGTCGTATGCTGGACAATCAGGTGAAGAAAATTACGAGATTGGAAAAGTCATTCAGAATAGTCCACAGGCAAGACCTTTTCATAGGAAAGCTAGGTGTCAGCCGGGCAGGGTGGGGCAAAAGATTTTGAAATCCAGTTGTGGTTCATTTTAATGAAGGTTAGATCATCTACATTTTGGGTAGCCAGACGAGTCCTTTTTTCTGTTAGTATTGAACCTGCAGCACTGAATACTCTTTCTGATAGGACACTAGCTGCCGGGCAAGCAAGCTCCTGCAATGCATATTCTGCCAATTCTGGCCAGGTGTCTAATTTGGATGCCCAGTAATCAAATGGGAATGACGGTTGAGGGAGAACGTCGATAAGGGATGAAAAATAGTTTGTAACCATACTGGACAAATGTTGTCTCCTGTCACTTTGAATTGATGCTGCAGTACCTGTCCTGTCTGCGGTCATAGAAAAATCACTCCACAACCTGGTCAGAAAACCCCTCTGGCCAACGCCACTTCTGATTTCTGCCCCTCTAACACCTCTGGTCTGCTGGCCCCTGGAGCTCGTGTGAGAACGATCACGGGCGCTGTGTGCAGGGAATGCCAGAAGCAAACGGTCAACAAGAGTTGATTGTTTTGTTGCTAATATTAGTTCCAAGTTCTCATGTGGCATAATATTTTGCAATTTGCCTTTATAGCGAGGATCAAGGAGGCAGGCCAACCAGTAATCGTCATCGTTCATCATTTTTGTAATGCGTGTGTCCCTTTTGAGGATACGCAAGGCATAATCCGCCATGTGGGCCAAAGTTCCCGTTGTCAAATCTGCGGTTGTGCTTGGTTGAGGGGCAGTTGCAGGCAAATCTACGTCACTTGTGTCCCTCAAAAAACCAGAACCCGGCCTTGCCACGCCACCAATTTCCCGTGCCCCCGGGAAAGCTTCCTCATTAAAAATATACTCATCCCCATCATCCTCCTCATCCTCCACCTCCTCTTCGCCCGGTACCTCGTCATGTACACTGCCCTGACCAGACAATCGCTGACTGTCATCAAGGCTTTCCTCTTCCTCTGGTGCAGACGCCTGATCCTTTATGTGCGTCAAACTTTGCATCAGCAGACGCATTAGGGGGATGCTCATGCTTATTATGGCGTTGTCTGCACTAACCAGCCGTGTGCATTCCTCAAAACACTGAAGGACTTGACACATGTCTTGAATCTTCGACCACTGCACACCTGACAACTCCATGTCTGCCATCCTACTGCCTGCCCGTGTATGTGTATCCTCCCACAAAAACATAACAGCCCGCCTCTGTTCGCACAGTCTCTGAAGCATGTGCAGTGTTGAGTTCCACCTTGTTGCAACGTCTATGATTAGGCGATGCTGGGGAAGGTTCAAAGAACGCTGATAGGTCTGCATACGGCTGGAGTGTACAGGCGAACGGCGGATATGTGCGCAAAGTCCACGCACTTTGAGGAGCAGGTCGGATAACCCCGGATAACTTTTCAGGAAGCACTGCACCACCAGGTTTAAGGTGTGAGCCAGGCAAGGAATGTGTTTCAGTTGGGAAAGGGAGATGGCAGCCATGAAATTCCTTCCGTTATCACTCACTACCTTGCCTGCCTCAAGATCTACAGTGCCCAGCCACGACTGCGTTTCTTGCTGCAAGAACTCGGACAGAACTTCCGCGGTGTGTCTATTGTCGCCCAAACACTTCATAGCCAATACAGCCTGCTGACGTATGCCAGTAGCTGCCCCATAATGGGAGACCTGGTGTGCAACAGTGGCAGGTGCGGATGGAGTGTTTGTGCGACTGCGGTCTGTGGACGAGCTCTTGCTTCTGCAGGAGGACGAGGAGGAGGAGGAGGAGGAGGGGGTGCGAACGGCTACAGACAACTGTTTACTAGACCGTGGGCTAGGCAGAACTGTCCCAAACTTGCTGTCCCCTGTGGACCCTGAATCCACCACATTTACCCAGTGTGCCGTGATGGACACGTAACGTCCCTGGCCATGCCTACTGGTCCATGCATCTGTTGTCAGGTGCACCTTTGTGCTCACAGATTGCCTGAGTGCATGGACGATGCGCTCTTTAACATGCTGGTGGAGGGCTGGGATGGCTTTTCTGGAAAAAAAGTGTCGACTGGGTAGCTCGTAGCGTGGTACAGCGTAGTCCATTAGGTCTTTGAAAGCTTCGCTTTCAACTAACCGGTAGGGCATCATCTCTAACGAGATTAGTCTAGCTATGTGGGCGTTCAAACCCTGTGTACGCGGATGCGAGGCTAAGTATTTCCTTTTTCTAACCATAGTCTCATGTAGGGTGAGCTGGACTGGAGAGATGGAGATCGTGGAACTAGCGGGGGTGCCGGTGGACATGGCAGACTGAGAGACGGTGGGAGATGGTATTGTTGCCGCCGGTGCCCTAGATGCAGTGTTTCCTACTACGAAACTGGTGATTCCCTGACCCTGACTGCTTTGGCCTGGCAAAGATACCTGCACAGATACAGCAGGTGGTGCGCTAAATGGTGGTCCTACACTGCCGGAAGGGATGTTGCGTTGATGACTAGCTTCATTGGCCGAGGGTGCAACAACCTTAAGGGACGTTTGGTAGTTAGTCCAAGCTTTCAAATGCATGGTGGTTAAATGTCTATGCATGCAACTAGTATTGAGACTTTTCAGATTCTGACCTCTGCTTAAGGAAGTAGAACATTTTTGACAGATGACTTTGCGCTGATCAATTGGATGTTGTTTAAAAAAATGCCAGACTGCACTCTTTCTAGCATCGGATACCTTTTCAGGCATTGCAGACTGAGCTTTAACCGGATGGCCACGCTGTCCTCCACCAGGTTTTGGCTTTGCCACGCGTTTTGGGCAAGATACGGGCCCGGCAGATGGAACCTGTGGCGATGTTGATGCCTGCTGCGGCCCCTCCTCCTCCTCTGCTTCAGAACTGCTGCCGCCTGCACCCTGTTCCCCCAATGGCTGCCAATCGGGGTCAAGAACTGGGTCATCTAATAACTCTTCTTGTACCTCCTGCGCAACTTCGTCTGTGTCACCGTGTCGTTCGGTGGTATAGCGTTCGTGATGGGGCAACATAGTCTCATCAGGGTCTGATTCTTGATCAGCACCCTGCGAGGGCAATGTTGTGGTCTGAGTCAAAGGACCAGCATAGTAGTCTGGCTGTGGCTGTGCGTCAGTGCACTCCATGTCAGATTCAATTTGTAATGGGCATGGACTGTTAACTGCTTCACTTTCTAAGCCAGGGACGGTATGTGTAAAGAGCTCCATGGAGTAACCCGTTGTGTCGCCTGCTGCATTCTTCTCTGTTGTTGTTTTTGCTGAAGAGGACAAGGAAGTGACTTGTCCCTGACCGTGAACATCCACTAACGACGCGCTGCTTTTACTTTTACCAGTTTCACGAGAGGAGGCAAAAGAGCTAGAGGCTGAGTCAGCAAGATAAGCCAAAACTTGCTCTTGCTGCTCCGCCTTTAAAAGCGGTTTTCCTAATCCCAGAAAAGGGAGCGTTCGAGGCCTTGTGTAGCCGGACGACGAACCTGGCTCCACAGCTCCAGACTTAGGTGCAATATTTTTTTCCCCACGACCACCTGATGCTCCACCACTACCACTACCCTCATTACCAGCTGACAATGAACGCCCCCGGCCACGACCTCTTCCACTAGACTTCCTCATTGTTTTAAAAACGTAACCAAACTAACGTTATTTGTTGCAGTCACACAACTTACACGGTGAGCTATAACTTCAGTATGATTTAGCTACCCCTTTACAGGTTGGTGAGACCACAGCGAAAATCAGGCCCAATGTTACACACTCTTTTTTTGGTGGCTGCAAATTAGAGAGATGCCCCACACGCAGGACTGTCACTGAAGCACAAATGTTAATATTAATGTCACACTATTATTTTTTTTTTATTTTTATTTTTTTCAGGAACACTTTAGAAACCCCCCCAAAAAAAAAAAATAGATTTTTGCAGGGAGAATTTAGAAAACAAATGTAACAAACTATATGCTTTCTATGGGCCACTGAGTGAGAGATGACGCACACAGGAATCAGGAGTGGCACACAAGCCCAGAGGCCAATATTTTTCTACCAATGATTGATGGAGTTATTTTCTCTGGTAGATTTTGGAACCCAAATCAAGGAAAAAAAATATAGGCTTTCTATGGACCACAATTGGAGAGAGAGAGAGAGAGAGAGAGAGAGAGAGATGGCACACCCAGGAGTCAAGACTGGCACACAAGCAGAAAGGCCAATATTAATCTCCCACTGTTTTTTTTGGTTGTTTTTTTTTTTTTTTTTTCAGGGAGACTTTAGAAAAAAAAATAATAAAAAAAATATGATTTTATCAGGAAGAATTTAGAAACCAAATAAAATAAAATGATTTTTTCAGGGAGAATTTATAAAACAAATAAAAACAAAAATAGGCGTTCTATGGCCCACTGACTGAGAGATGACGCACACAGGAATCAGGAGTGGCACACAAGCCCAGAGGCCAATATTTTTCTACCAATGATTGATGGAGTTATTTTCTCTGGTAGATTTTGGAACCCAAATCAAGGAAAAAAAATATAGGCTTTCTATGGACCACAATTGGAGAGAGAGAGAGAGAGAGAGAGAGAGAGATGGCACACCCAGGAGTCAAGACTGGCACACAAGCAGAAAGGCCAATATTAATCTCCCACTGTTTTTTTTGGTTGTTTTTTTTTTTTTTTTTTCAGGGAGACTTTAGAAAAAAAAATAATAAAAAAAATATGATTTTATCATGAAGAATTTAGAAACCAAATAAAATAAAATGATTTTTTCAGGGAGAATTTAGAAAACAAATAAAACCAAAAATAGGCGTTCTATGGCCCACTGACTGAGAGAGAGAGAGAGATGGAACGCTTAGTACTGGCACACAAGCCCAAAGGGCAATATTAATCTCCCTTTTTTTTTCCAGGGAGAATTTCTAAAACCCCCAAAAAAAAAAAAATAGGCTTTCTATGGCCCACTATTTGTGAGAGAGATGGGACGCTCAGGACTGGCACAGATGGCACGCTCAGGACTGGCACAGAAGCCCAGAGGCCAATATTAATCTCCCTTTTTTTCTGGGAGAATTTATAAAACCAAAAAAATATTTAAATAGGCTTTCTATGGCCCACTATTTGTGAGAGAGATGGCACGCTCAGGACTGGCACAGATGGCACGCTCACAACTGGCACACAAGCCCAGAGGCCAATATTAATCTCCCTTTTTTCAGGGAAAATTTATAAAACCAAAAAAAAAATTAAATAGGCTTTCTATGGCCCACTATTTGTGAGAGAGATGGCACGCTCAGGACTGGCACAGATGGCACGCTCACAACTGGCACACAAGCCCAGAGGCCAATATTAATCTCCCTTTTTTCAGGGAAAATTTATAAAACCAAAAAAAAAATTAAATAGGCTTTCTATGGCCCACTATTTGTGAGAGAGATGGCACGCTCAGGACTGGCACAGATGGCACGCTCACAACTGGCACACAAGCCCAGAGGCCAATATTAATCTCCCTTTTTTTCAGGGAGAATTTATAAAACCAAAAAAAAAATTAAATAGGCTTTCTATGGCCCACTATTTGTGAGAGAGATGGCACGCTCAGGGCTGGCACAGATGGCACGCTCAGGACTGGCACACAAGCCCAGAGGCCAATATTAATCTCCCTTTTTTTCAGGGAGAATTTATAAAACCCAAAAAAAAATAAAATAGGCTTTCTATGGCCCACTATTTGTGAGAGAGATGGCACACTCAGGACTGGCACACAAGCCCAAAGGCCAATATTAATCTCCCACTGTATTTTTATCAGGGAGAATTTATACACCCCACAAAAAAAAATACAGAAAAATGAAAAGGCTTTCTATGGCCCACTATGTGAGAGAGATGGCACACACAGGGATGGCACTCTAGCAGAAATGCCAAATTGCCAATCTTAATCTCCCACCAAAAAAAAAAAAAAAAAAAAAAACAGGGAATGTCCTACAATTACTATCTCCCTGCCTGCAGTAATCTCAGCCAGGTATGGCAGGCAGCTACTATCTCCCTGCCTGCAGTAATCTCAGCCAGGTATGGCAGGCAGCAATAAGGAGTGGACTGATGCACAAATGAAATAAAAAGTGTGGACAAACAAACAAGATAGCTGTGCAGAAAGGAAGGAACAAGAGGATTTGTGCTTTGAAAAAAGCAGTTGGTTTGCACAGCGGCGTACACACAGCAATGCAGCTATCAGGGAGCCTTCTAGGGCAGCCCAATGAGCTACAGCGCTGAGGGGAAAAAAAAAAAAAAAAAAACTTCCACTGTCCCTGCACACCGAGGGTGGTGTTGGACAGTGCAAATCGCTGCAGCACAAGCGGTTTTGTGGTTAATGGACCCTGCCTAACGCTATCCCTGCTTCTGACAAAGCGGCAGCAACCTCTCCCTAAGCTCAGATCAGCAGCAGTAAGATGGCGGTCGGCGGGAACGCCTCTTTATAGCCCCTGTGACGTCGCAGACAGCAAGCCAATCACTGCAATGCCCTTCTCTAAGATGGTGGGGACCAGGACCTATGTCATCACGCTGCCCACACTCTGCGTTTACCTTCATTGGCTGAGAAATGGCGCTTTTCGCGTCATTGAAACGCGACTTTGGCGCGAAAGTCGCGTACCGCATGGCCGACCCCGCACAGGGGTCGGATCGGGTTTCATGAAACCCCGACTTAGCCAAAAGTCGGCGACTTTTGAAAATGTTCGACCCGTTTCGCTCAACCCTACAAGTAATGTCATGTCCATAATGCTATGATCGGGGAGACAAAAATGTATTGCCACAGGTATTTTTAATAGGAGAGAGTTGGCTCAAAGTATTTTTTTTCTTTTCAAAACAGAACATGCTCTAGACAGTGTTATCCCACGTCATTTGTCCACAGGCTTGTCTATGAGAAGAAACAAGTGAGAATGGAAAAACACAAGTTTAAAATGCACGAACACAAAAAAAACATGGAATTAGAGGGTTTTTTTTTATAAACTAAAAAAAAATAATAAAAAAAAACCACAAAAGAGTCTACTTCAGGCCTAAGAGAGATTGTCACATTCATTGAGATATCTGCAAGGTTAACAAGGCTGAGGTAGGGCGCCACTAATCTCTAGAAAGAAAGAGCAATACAGTGTTAATTTCTAATTCAGAAGGAATAGTAATTTGTATCCAGCGATTATTACAGACCACTGCAAAAAAGTGAACCAATGTCCTGCTAGAATTGGATTACTATTTTCTATGATTTACGGAAAAAAAGAAATAAAGAAGCTCACCACTCCACTATTGTTCGGGATACACCGGAAAGTTGATGAATGGGGGGCAATTCCTGCTGATGAAGCTCAGAAATTGTAGAATTGAAGAAGAAGAAAAAAGGATTTTCTGGCACATCCATTCATAAAATTCATCATTTTATTAGAAATTAATTTCAAAACTGGAGGATCCATCATGAAGATAAAACCTTATGGGTTTCTGGCGTTCACTACGCCTTAGTCATACAATGGAACTATATGAGCATTTTTGCATCTCTATGATGGGTAGAAGTCAGAGCACAACTACAGGTCTGAAGACCATAATTGATCGATTCACATATCTCTATGACGTTATCAGTCCAGGTTGTTGGACTTGCAGTTGGTCCAGGGTTTTCATCCATAATACAAATACACAACTGCGCACATGATACGATCATGCACATGATACGATCGTCTGAATCTGGTCAAATGCTGGAAGAAAAAAGATCATGCTATCCCAGGTTTCTCCAGTGCCAGAGTGTTAAATAGTTAAATATATTTCTAAAAAAAAAAAAGTACTGCACAAAAAGTTTCAGGAAGTGTTAATAGTTTATTTTTATCACTTAATATGTAAAGTGAATGTTCAAAAGAGAAATCTAAATTCCATCAATATTTGGGGTGACCGCCCTTTTGCTTTCAAAACAACATATATTTTTCTCGGTATACTTACACACACTGTCTTTGAAGGAACCTGGCAAGGAGGTTGTTCCAAACATCTTGGAGAACTGACCTCAGATCTTCTGTGGATGTCGCTTGTACAAATCCTTCTGTCTCTTTATGTGACCCAAAACAGACAGATGATGTTGAGACCAGGGCTCTGTGGGACCATATCATCACATCTAGGACTCCTTGTTCTTCTTGATCCTGAAGATAGTGGTTATTGACATTGGCTGTATGTTTGGGGTTGTTGTCCTGCTGCAGAATAAATCAGATGTCATTACATGGATGGATAAGTATCTGCCTGTATGTCTAAGGTTTGAGGACACCAAGAGTTGGGCCACATCGAGAACCGTAGGCCCAGTGCTTGGCCATGGAAACAGTGCAGCAGATAAAAGACACATAGGTACAGATTCATTAAGGTCTTTATGCCAGTTTTCTAGCATAAAACAACTTTTGTCACAATATGTTTGTGCAACTTGGACGTTATACAAAAAATTGCGACTTTTGGCAATCGTCACCAATATGGGCCAAGCATGAGTGGGACGGGTTGCGCCTGGGACCGCCCATCCAACTTATGAAAAGTCACACCATAAACCTCTAGTGGCATAACCTACTGAAGAAATATAATCTAGTCTCTGACTGGAGTGTGTTTCTAGTGACAGTTAAACCAGTTAACAGATGTCCCTACTTCGTTAAGTAGTGTACACCATTTAATAAATTAAGCAAAACATACTGCAGCAAAACCCTTCATTAAGACTGGGGTTCATTATGCCAGACTTAATCAATCGGCACCATAATGCTTGCTTCCCTTGGAAATCGGAAGATGCCCAGCAGTGCCATCAGCTCAGAACTGGCTTCAATGATTGGGACCTAGTTACACCTGTCTATTGTTCAGAGAATTATGTCCAGAAGTGGACTTCATGGAAGAACTGCAGCTCAAAACCCTACCGCCAACACAGAACCAAGGCCAAGTGACTATGCACGAAAACAGATTCATTAGGGTACAGAAAAATGGCAGCATGTGTCCTGGACTGATGGCAAAAATGTGAAATATTTGGCTGTAACAAAATGCAGTTTGTTTAACCAAAGATTGGAGAGCGCCACAATAATCAGTGTCCGGCAGCAATGGACCATGGTGGAGGTTCCTTGAAAGTTTGGGGCTGAATTTCGATTGGATTTGCGGATTGGATCAAGATTAATTGTGGTGTCAGTGCTGAGAAATACATGCAGATAATGACCCATCATGTAATACCATCAGGGAGGCATCTGATTGGCTCCAAATTTATCCTGCAGCAGACAACGGCTTCAAACATTCAATCAATGTCATTAACTGCGATCATCAGCATAAAGATGAACAAGGAGTTCTAAAGGTGATGATGTGGTCCAACAGAGCTCTGATCTCAACGACATCAAGTCTGTCTGGGATTATTGGAAGAGACAGAAGGATTTGCGCAAGCGACGTCCACAAAAGATCTGTGGTTAGTCCTCCAAGATGTTTGGAATAGTCCTCCAAGATGTTTGGAATAGTCCTCCAAAGATGTTTGGAATAGTCCTCCAAGATGTTTGGAATAGTCCTCCAAAAATGTTTGGAATAGTCCTGCAAAGATGTTTGGAATAGTCCTGCAAAGATGTTTGGAATAGTCCTCCAAAGATGTTTGGAATAGTCCTCCAAGATGTTTGGCACAACCTTCCTTGTTGAGTTCCTTCAAAAACAGAGTGGGAGTGTACCGAAAAGAGCTGATACTGTTTTGAAGGAAAAGGGCAGTCGCACCAAATATTGATGGGATTTAGATTTCTCTTTTGTTCATTCACTTTGCATTTTGTTAATTGACAAAAAAAAATAATTAACACTTCTATTTTTAAAGCATTCTTAACAAGCAAAAGTTTTAGGCTG